>NC_090298.1:165822500-167072500 GCF_039906515.1 Pseudorca crassidens
ACTCATAAGTCACAGAAGTCCCCAGCACCTCAAGAGGAAACAGGTCTCCTAAGAGAAGGAAAGCTCTTTGCCTGGGGTCACATGGCCAAGAAGTGACAGAACCAGGGTCGAACCCAGGTCTTATTGGATAACAAGCTCTTTCTCCTTGCTTTGACAAAACCATAACTTATCTACAGGGCACACAGTAGGGTAAGAAAAATGCCAGGCTTCCCCACTCCCAATATTTTATGGCTGATTTCTCTATAACCTGACTTGCTTGCTCCCTCACCCAAAAAACCATAGAGGAACTTTGGTGAGGGAAGATATCTGGGGAGACCGATGAGGGGGTACAGGCAGAGAAAGTCCGGAGGCTGGACGAGGACGTCCTTCATATGCAAATAGCTTCGTGTGGAGGTGGCCTTAGTATTTTGATTCTCTCAGGATCTGGTCTCTTGTCTTGGGCCATTGCAATGGGAAACAGAGACTGTCCCAGGTGTGATGGGGGAAGGAAGATGCCCACCAGCTGGCCATCCCCTTTGGCCTAGTCTGGAGATCTCCCGCCCCCTGTATCTGTCTCTCACTTTCTGTCTCCATCTCCGCCCCCGTCCCTGCAGTGATCCGTCCCTCGAAGCCCAATTTCACAGACTCTGTCTCAGTTTCTCTGTTGACTCCTGAGCTTTTTAAAGAGGAGGCCTCTCAATTTCTCTTCTTTGCTACCAGGCCTTCCTCCTACGCCCCCTGCCCCTTGATCCCTCTCCCAGCCCCATTTATAACGTGGGAAATGTCCAGGGAGGGTGAAATTGACTACCACGTGAAGGAACCCCCTCACCGTCCCCATCTCCATGAGCCACCCCCAGATTGGCCTTGGGGTTCTGGGTCGCAATCCCAGCTACCCTCTCGGGTGCCGGCTTCCCCCCCGCCCCGCTTCGCCGACCCCAGACCCCGCTCCTTCTGCGCCCTAAGACGAGCTGGGGGCGGGGCGGGGGGCGGAGCCCGCAACAAAGACTCGGAGCGAGCGAGGGGCGGGGGTGGGGCGGAATCCCAGCCGCCCGCGAGGCCGGGGAGGCGGCGGCATAGGGTCGCCCGGCCCGGCGGGCGGGGTAGCGCCTGGTGGCGGTCCCCGTGCCGAGGCGTCGCTAGGGCGGGCGGGGAACGGGACGCCGGGCCGGGGGCACGTCATGTGGCCGCTCACGGTCCCGCCGCCGCCGCCGCCGCCGCTGCCGCTGCCGCTGCTGCTGCTGCTGTGTTCAGGCCTCGCCGGACAGGTAGGGGCCCGGCAGGCAGGTGCGGGCGCAGAGGGCTCCAGAAGGGGCGGGGGCTCAGGGGGCCCCGCAGAAACGGGACTGGGGGCTCCATGAGCCCCCCGCGGCTGCGAGGGAGGGGGCGTCGCGGCGAGGGAGGGGCTGGGACGTCCACCCTGGCTTTGGGAATGGGAAGGGGAGCTTCAGATCCAGCCTCAGAAGTGGGATGGTTTGGGAGACAACCTGATCCCAGCTTTGGGGTTCTCAACCTCTCGGTGACCCGGAGCCCACACCCGCCATCTCGCTCGAGCTAAGTGGGGTCGTGGGGGGACTTCAGGGGGCCTTGTGTGTCGCTTATCCTTCACGTCCCCCATCATGGCAGGAGGTGCCCGGCTTTTATAGCCCCCCACTCCTCGCCCGCACCCCCAAAGTGGGCAAGGGGGCGGGACTCACGTGTGAGTGACTGACGGGGACGTGTGTGAAGTGCTGGAGGGTGCTGGGTAAACGTGTGTGCCTGTGTGTCACAGCTGGGTGTGACTGAGAGTTTGCGTGTGTGGCTGTGCAGGTGTGCCCAACCGTGCATGACCTGGGGCATGATTGGGGGAGGGTGTTTGTACCTGAGGCAGAGTCTGTATGTGACAGTGGGAGGTTGTGACTTGGAGGGCCGCTGAGGAAGGCTTGTGAGCCTGAGACCGGGAGTTGTGTATCTGTGTGTGACCGGCTGTGTGACAGCAAGTGAGGACTGTATTAATCCCAGCGGTATGTGGGCAGCTGTGGCCGTGTATAAAGGACGGTGTGTGTCAGTGTCCCCATGACCCTGGCCCATCTGCCCGGTGTTGTACAAAATGTGGGTGACCAGGTGAGTGGCTGTGTGGCAGCTTTGGGTAACCATGTGTCATTCTGTGCCTAAGTCACTCTAAAAGCGGATGTGCGGGGCAAGGGCTGTGTGTGCGAACGTGTACATCCGTGTGTGTGTGTTGGTGCCTTGCACACTACATGCTTTCACGGGAGCACGTCTCCCTCTCCATGGTACCTCATCTCTTGGGCAAGAGATGGGGACTTTTCAAAATGCGGGGGGGTGGTCCCAGCTTTCTAATGCTATTGGGAAACCTCCTTCCTCCTCCATCTTGGGGGTGGGAGCCCCCTAAGTTCTCCAAAATAATAAAATAATTATAATAACAGCTAACACTTATTAAGTACTTATTATATGCTGGGCACTGTTTCAAGCACACCGAATGAACTAAGACGTTTAATCCTCTGAGCGGCTTACCTTCATTTTACAGATGGTGGGGGCTGAGACACAGAAAAGTTAGGTCACTTGCTTAAGCTCAGACAGCTTGGGAGTGGCAGAGCTAGGATTGAACCAAGGCAGTCCGGCTCCTTAGCCCACACATTCACCCTGTTGTTAAATAGTCCACTCCATTGGTGTGAACAGTGCCTGTGTAAACACTAGGAGGGTTTCTGGGTAGAAGCTCAGAGGAAAAACAGTCCTGGCACCTTCTCTTTCCTGGCCAAGAGAAGAATCAGAACCTTGTACCCACCCTGAGGGGGGCTATTGGGAGGGATGGAGATCAGACTCTAGATAGAAAGATTTCCAGGCTACAAGGAGACCTCGTGAGGTCCCCTCCCTCACTCCTCTGTTTCCCTATCTCAGGACCCACATACTAGCTGGGATGGGAAGTGTGCTCAGAGGCCAAGCATCAGGCCACACACACTGGGTGCTCAACTGATATGTGAGCCCCAAAGAAGTAAAGAGAGTCAGCTGAGCGAGAGACGAGAGACCGAAAGAGGTATACCCTTGAGAGAATGGTGCATAGAAATGCACCAGGAGTGAAGTTGAATTGGGTCTCCAAGGAGGATCCTTGAAGCCACTACCTGGGGATTTTCCTCCAACGCTGCCGGCCCCTAGGAAACTCTAGATATCCTGTTCGTTCTCCAAGATTGCCTAAGGGTGTGGGAGAGTGCAGTGAGAGGTGATGTTGGGTGACCCCAGAGGAGGGTGGGAGATGCTTGGGGGCAGGGCTAACATGAAGATGCACGAGAGCCATACCAGGCTCTTTAGCGGGGGGGGGGGGGGGGGACACTAAACTGGGTTCAGTGGAGGTGGGGCTAAATGGCCGGTGGGGCGGAGCTAAGCTGGAGTAATCAGGTGGGGTGAGACTGGTAGGGTCCTGCCACCAACTACAGTGCCTCCAGGCGGCCTTGGGCACTACAGTGTTGCGTGCCCCAGCTTGCCCACCCAGCCTGGCGCCCCAGGGAAGGAAGAGGTCTGGAGAATGGATGCTCTGTCCCATCTCCGTCCCCTCCATCACTTCCCAGAACCCCCTCCTCGGTCCTTGATGGGCCCTGGTCTCCACCAGGGGTCCTTTCTAGAAATCATTCATTTGTCCATTCATTCAGCAGATATGATGAAACATTGGAGATATAGCCATGAGCCAAGTCATCAAATCCCTGCCCTCCTGGAGCTGACCTTGTTGCAGGAGAGACAGACAAGAATCGAATAAATATATAATACAATGTCAACAGCTAAATCAATATATAATACAATGCAAGTGGCCTGAAGAATAATAAACAGGGCAAAGGGGATTAAAGTGTGATGGTGGTGCAGTGGGGGGCTATTTTAGCAGGTGTGGTAGAGGCGGTGTCTCTAAGAAGGTGGTATTTGAGGCGACACTTGAAGGAAGTGAGAGAAGGATGCCTTCTGTATCCAGGAGAAGAGAATTCAAAGCAGAAATAGCAAGTGCAAAGGCCCTGAAAGTGGGAACAAGCATGGTATGTTTGGGGAGCAGCAGAGAGGCTGGTGTGGCTGGATAGGTGCGAGTGAAGGGGGAGTTGGGGGGAGATGAGGCCAGGGAAACCAGGAGGGACCGACCAAGTGGGAACTTGTGGACCGTGGACAGCAGTTTGGATTTGACCCTGAGAACAGGGGAGTAGGACCTGTCAGAGAAGTTGTCCATCCCTCCAGTGTCTGGAGCTACCAGAGAGCTTGACAGGTCCAAGGCCCACCATCTTACCCGTGGGAAAGATGGTCCCTTCCTGACCACTGGGGACTCCTCCTTAAGATCTAGCTACAGGGCTTCCCTGGTGGCACAGTGGTTGAGAATCCGCCTGCCAATGCACGGGACACAGGTTCGAGCCCTGGTCCGGGAAGATCTCACATGCCGCGGAGCAACTAAGCCTGTGCGCCACATCTACTGAGCCTGCACTCTGCAGCCCTCAAGCCACAACTACTGAGCTTGCGCACCACAACTACTGAAGCCTGTGAGCCTAGCGCCCGTGCTCCGCAACAAGAGAAGCCACCGCAATGAGAAGCCCGTGCACTGCAACGAAGCCCCGCTCGCCACAACTAGAGAAAGCCCACGCTTAGCAACGAAGACCCAATGCAGCCAAAAATAAATACATTTACAACAACAACCAAAAGATCTAGCTACATCTTTGGTACTATCTGGGTTTGGGGTCACCTCTTTCCTGGGGTCCCCACAGGATGGGACAAGAGGAGTAGCTCAGTTTACAATGCATGCCTCAGGACCTTTGCACTTTGCATTTCCTCTGTCTGGGACACTGCTCCCCCAGGTAACTACTCAACTTCCTCCCTCTCTTTCTGCTTAAATGTCACCTCCTCTGAGAGGCCATCAAAAATAACCTCCCACCGCCACTTTCTGAGCTCTTACTCTGTGTTATTTTTCTTCATAGGCTTTGTCACTACATTTCCAGGATTTGTTTCTTCACCTATTGTCTGTCTTCCCTTAGAGGGGCAGCTCATCAGGGTCCAGTGGTCTCTGTTGTATCCTCAATGCCTACAGCAGAGCCTGGCACATAGTAGGTTCTCAACAAATATCTGTTGAATGAATGGATGAATCCCCCTCCTCCTCCCACAGAATCTCTTTCTTTCTCAAACAGTGGAACTCTTGTGTCAAGGGAGGGTCGGGGGAACAACTCTCCCCTTGGGCTATCCCATACCCATTTCAAGTCAACCACAGCTCCTGGATCAGAGGCATCAGGAAAACCCATCTTCTTCATCTGTGCCTAAAATTCCACCATTGCAGGGCACCACTATTTGGGGTTAAGATGCTGTTTCTCCCAGGGCGCCTTTAGAAAATGTAAATGTCCCAGGTAGATGGAAGTAAAAGGAAATCTTGAGGACTCCCAGATAATAAGTGAACTGGACATTTTCTTCCTAAGGAATGGTGGTGTCGATGCTGAGCCGAAGATGAAGGAGCTGGGGCGACACCTAGTGGTAGAATGAGGTTTGTTCAGAGACTGTGTACGTCCCTGGGACTCTGGGGAAGACGTGTGGGCAGATGCCCCTGGGTGTGTGTGTCAGCTAGGGTCCTGATCAGGGTGTGAAGCAAACGGGGCACTTGCCTTGGGTGCAAGATTGAAGGGAGCGCCCAAAGCCTCAGAGACCAAGATAAATACTATTTAAATGCAATATTTTAAGAAACTCAAAATTAATGCAAAAGATCCATGATGAACAAAATATCAAAATTTAAATAAAGGCAGGATCTACCTCTGCTCTTGCATGACTCACCTCACTGTAACTCTGGCCCTATAGGAGTGTGTCTGTAGTGTCCATGGGTGTGTGTGTGTGTATGTTTAGGGGCATGTTTGTGGGTGCGTGGGCACAGTGACTCTGTGTCCATACAGGTTGACCATGTGGGCGTGTGTGGATTTCTCATAATCCCAGCAGTTGTTGTTGGCAATGACTCCGTGTCCCCAGAATTCAGTGTCAGTGCCTGGGAGGCAGTAACTTGCTCTTTTCATTTATTCATGCATTCACGTATTCATTTAGAAAGCGTCCATTGTGAGCCTTCTGTGTTTTGAGCCTTATACTGGACACCAAGGCTGGGTGGCTGCTGGAGCTCTCAAGGACTGGGATGGAAGATTTAACTTCTCTAAAGTTGAGCCTGGCTGTGCTGGGGAGAAGGGAGTTGTGACAAGGGCAGGAGATTTTGTTCCCATTTTTCAGGAAGTCTTGTCCAAGAACACTGACATATCTTTACTCCCAGAGCGGAAGCCTGGTATGTCTCACAACCTCATCCATGCAGAGCTCAGCCACAAATCAAGGAGAAACCAGAGGAACAGAGGAGTCAGAATAGTTTCCATGAAGTCTGTGTGCAGAAACTGACTTGTGTTGCTTCTGGGAAACCCAGGAGGGTCTCAGTGCCTGTTAGCATCTAAGCCCTGCTTAACAGATGAGAAGACAGGGTGTCGCAGCGTGAGAAGAAAGAAACCAAGAGGCAAAGTCGGTTGAAGCGATTAAGTGAGATGGCAGATAGCTTCTTACCTTTTAGGTGCTGAGAGGATCCTGGTTGTTCCCAAGAAAAATACACGGGGAGCACATGATGAGCCAGATTCTTTCTAGTCCTAATTTCTCTAGTAATTCCTATGTGAATGACACCGAGCAAGGTACTGGGGAAGTGGAGGGGTGCGACACAGCCCACTGTGGAATCATTCTCAGGGCCAAGTAAGGGTGTGTGTGTGTGTGTGTGTGTGTGTGTGTGTGTGTGTGTGTGTTTAAATAAAAGCATTTTTTAAATTGTGTCAAAATACACAGAATATAAAATTTACCATCTTAACCATTTTTAAGTGTACAATTCAGTAGCATTAAGTACATTTGCATTGTGGTGCAAGCATCGCCACCATCCGTCTCCAGAACTCTTTTCATCTTGCGAAACTGAAATTCCACCCACTAAACAACAACTCCCCATCCTCTACCCCCAGCCCCTGGCAATCTTCATTCTACTTTCTGTCTCTATGAATTTGACTCCTCTAAGGACCTCACATGGGTGGAATCAGGCAGTGTTTGTCTTTTTGGTTTATTTCACTGAGGATAATGTCCTCTAGGTTCATCCACGTTGTAGCAGGTGTCAGAATTTCCTTCCTCTTTAAGGCTGAATACTGTTTCATTGTATGGTTGGAACACATTTCGTTTATCCATTTATCCTTCAATAGACATTTAGGCTGCTTCCACCTTTGGCTATTGTGAATAATGCTGCTATGAGCATGAGTGTGCTAATATCTCTTCAAGACCTTGCTTCTAACTCTTGGGTGTATACCCAGAGGTGGGTCTTCTGGATTGTATGATAATAATGTGTTTAACTTCCTGAGGAATATGCATACCATTTTCCACAGTGTCTGGACCGTTTTCCGCTCCCACCGACAGTGCACAAGGGTTCCATTTTCTCCACATCCTCACTAACACTTGTTAGTATTTGACTTTTTGATCCTAGCTCATCCTAAGGGGTGTAAGGTGGTTCTTCATCGTGGCTTTGATTTGCATTTTATTAAGAGTTAGCGATGCTGAGCATCTTTTCATGTGTTTATTGGCCATTTGTATATCTTCTTTGGAGAAATGTCTAGTGAAGTCCTTTGTTCCTTTTCAAAACTGGGATGTTTGCTTTTTTGTTGTTTAAATAGAAGGTTTTAAAGCCAGGAACGAGACATGGTTGGATTTGTGTGAGGGACAGATCCTTTGACTGAAACTAGAGTAGGGACAGTAAAGGTGTGAAGACAGAATTATTTCAGGAGCTAACAAGACCTGAGGCAAGTTGGTGACAGCCAGAGGCATAGTAGGACTGATATTTGGGGGAGGACAGGGGGAATGTACCTCTCATTGTCTGGTGTCCAAGGTCCTCAGCCAGGACTACTGTCTCCTTTGGAATCTCCTCTTGGAATTCTGAAGCAGGCAGGAAAGCAGAGATGGCAAGAGAGAGAATTCCAGGGAGAATTCAACACCATTTCCAAACATTTGCTGTAACCGAGCAAAAAACGAAAAGCAGGCATAGGCTAGAAGATTAACACCATTTGTGTTCCAAGGGGTGCAAAGCTGTGTATGTGCAGACGTAAATTCATGCCTTTCCTCTGTGTGAATGAAATACTGTGGAGACCAAGAAGGCAGAGTTGGTTGACAGAGACCATTTGGCTTCTAACAAAGGACAGTGAGTTTTGCTTGGTTTATGTTTTCTAGCTTTTCTACTGGAACTTCTAGCATTTTTACCTGCTGCACATCAAACAGAAATGACCCTTATGTTTTATACTTGATACCTTAATTCATATTTTTGAGTAAACTTCCTTCTTGACATAAAACATAGCTACAAAGAAGTATGCAAATCATAAAGGTGCAGCTTGATAAATTGTCTTGAAGTGACATAATGTACGAGGTCAAGAAACAGAACTTTGCAAGAATCCAGAAACCCCCTCATCCTCCTTCTAGTTGCCACCTGCCCCCTCAAGAGTAACAGCTAAGCTAATGTCTCTCACTCTGCTCTGGTTTGACCTGCTTTGTAACTTAATGAAGTCATTAAGCATGTAGTTTTTGTGCCCAGCTTCTTTTGCTCCACATAATGTTTGTAAGATTCCTCCGTATTATTGTTTTGTGATTGATTCTCTGTTTTTGTTGCTTTATGGTGTTCCGTTGTGTGGATATATCGCATGTGGTATATCCATTCTACTGTTGCTTGGCATTTGGGCTGGTGAAGTTTGTGGCTGACACAAACTGTGCTGAAATAAACACTCTGACACGTGTCTTTAGTAAATGCTTGTTCACACTTCTGTTTGGTATATGTGTACAGTAGATTCTCTATTCGCAGTAATTATGTTCTATAAAGAATTAGTGAATACTGAATTAGTGAATACTGAATCATCGTGGGGTTAGATTCTTGCAAGCTTCTGGTCACGACATTTTTGTTGACCAAAGAATATGCAACCTTCTTTTATGAATGTTTCTGTTTAAAAACACCTTATTTCACATACATTGTTGATTCATTGGCAACAAACTCACTGCCAAAGGCACTATAACTCATGCTTGAGTGAAACTTATGGACAAGTTGTATTTTCTCTGGAAGACATGTTACAACCTTCTTGCGCCTAGAGCACTAGACAGAACCTAGCGCTGTGCATGGGGCCACTTAAAAGAGCGAGATCACCAATAAAAAGCACGAGAATGTGAAAATGTTGGCACTAAGTAGACTGTGAAAAAGACACTTGATTACAGTTATGAGAGCTAAAACAAAAAGGCCAGAGCATGGCTGTGGTGGATCTCCATTGGGAACCTGTGTGTCAGTGACTCAAGTTTTTGCTACCCTGTGGATGTCCGTGAATCACCACAAAAGCCCCATGAGAATTGACTTGGGGGTTACAAATAAACTGTAGTGAGTAGGCGAGTTTGACAATATGGAACCCACAAATCGTGAGACTCAAGTGTATATACCGAGGAGTAGAATTGCTGAGTCATAGGCGAGGAATATATTGAACTTCAGGAGATAACTGCTGAACAGCCTTCGAAAGTTCCAAAGACTCTTCAAAGAGTTTACCCATTTACTCTCTCACTAGTAGTGTCTGGGCATTCGAGTTGCTCTACCTCATCACCAACGCTTGGTGTTGTCTTTCTGTTTCACTTTAGACATTCTGATGGATGTTTAGTGCTATCACATTTTGTATTTAATTTACATTTCCTGATGACTAATATTTAAATACCTTTTCACGTGCTTATTGGCCACTTGAGTGTCCCCTTTTGTGAAATCCCTGCTCAAGTCTTTTGCCCATTTCTCTGCTAGGTTGTCTGCCTTTTTCTTAATTTGTAAGAACGTGTGTTTTTATACATCCAAATTTTATATCTGTGTTTCTCTCTCTTTTACATAAATTAAAAATGAGGATATCGGTTATTTGTTGGACACAGGATTGCAAATATCTTCTCCTACTATGTAGCTTGTCTTTTCATTCTCTTAGTGATGTCTTTGATAAATAGAATTTCTTAATTTGAATGTAGTTTAAATAATAACTGTTTTTCCTTCAGGGTTAATGCTTGTTAGTGTCCTGTTTTAGAAATCTTTGCCTACCTCAGAGTAATGAAGATATTCTTCTATATTTACTTCTAAAAGATTTATTATCTCTCCCATTTTGATGTAACATCTACATGGAATTGATTTTTGTATGTGGCTTGAGGTAGGGATCAACATTTATTCTTTCCCCTTTGAATAGGGCCAAATGACCCAGGAACAGGCTCCAGACTCTGGAGCCTGACTGTCTGGGATAGATTCCTGGGGGCTGGGAAAAGTTTCTTAGCATCTCTGTGCCACTATTTCCTCATTAAAAAAAATGGAATTTAACCCAATCTACTTCACAGTGGTATTCTGGGGTTAAATGAGTTATTACATGTACATTGTTGCAGATGGTGCCGAGCTCATAAGTACTCAATAAACCTTAGCAACTATTGTTATTGTTTCTGAGAGTTATGAACTTTTTTCCTCCTGATCATTTTCAGGTCAGGGGAAAAAAATTTCTTTTCATGGCACCTGGCCTTAGTGTGTTCAGGTTGCTATCATAGAATACCATAGACCAGGTGGCTTATGAACAACAGAAATCTATTTCTCACAGTTCTGGATTCAGGGAAGTCCAGGACCAAAGTGAAAGTGCTGTCAGGTTTGGTGTCTGGTGAGGACCAGTTTCTTGGTGTCTTCTCATATGATGGAAGGGAGAGGGAGCTCTCTGGGGGGGGTCTCTGTATAAGGGCACTAATCCCATACATGAGGGCTCCACCCTCTTGAACTAATCACCTCCCAGAGACTTCATCTCCAAATACTATCACATCGGGGATTAGCTTTCAACATATGAATTTGGGGAGGGATACAGGCATTCAATCTGTAGCACTCCCCAACACGATGTTTAGAGTAATGATGGTGACAGTGAGAAAGGGAGTCTTCCTGGAGATATTTCTACATCAATTTCAGCTGGCATTGGTGATAATTTGAATGGAGTAGGGAAAGAGAAGGAAGGTGAGAGGGGCACTATCTGTAGTTTCTAACTGTGGGTACATTTGGTCCAGGACCAGGGTGAGGCAAGCAAGAAATCTAGGGTGCAAAATTTAAGGAAGGACTCATTCTCATGTCAGTGCAGGGCTCCTGGGGGGCGGGAACTTGCAGGGAAAGTTTAGGTATATTCCTCCTTTTAAACAGTTTTATTGAGATATAATTTATATACCATTAAATCCACCTGTTTAAGTGTGCTACTCAATGACTTTTAGTAAATTTGCAGAGTTGTACAAACATCACCCCAATCCAGTTTTAGAACATTTCCATCACTCGCAAAAGATCCCTCATGCCGGGGGCTTCCCTGGTGGCGCAGTGGTTGAGAGTCCGCCTGCAGGGGATACGGGTTCGTGCCCCGGTCCGGGAAGATCCCACGTGCCGCAGAGCGGCTGGGCCCGTGAGCCATGGCCGCTGAGCCTGCGTGTCCGGAGCCTGTGCTCCGCAACGGGAGAGGCCACAACAGTGAGAGGCCCGCGTACCGCAAAAAAAAAAAAAAGATCCCTCATGCCATCCCCACCCCATCCCCAGTTCCAGGCAATCACTAATCTAATTTCTGTCTCTATATATTTGCTTTCTCTGGACATTTTGTGTAAACTACTCATACAAAGTGTGGCCTTTTGTGTCTGACTTCTTTCACTTAGGAAAATATTTTTGAGGTCCATCCATGCTGTAGCATGTATCAGTAGTTCGTTCCTTTTTATCGTTGAACGACATTCCATTGTATGCATGTACCACAGTTTGTTTGTCCATTCACCAGTTGATGAGCATGTGAATTGTTTCATTCATTGGGAACAATGCTGTTATGATTATTCACATGCAAGTCTTTCCATGGACATATGCTTTCATTTCTCTTGGGTAGATGGAATTGTTGCATCTTATGGTAAATTTCAGTTTACATTTTAAGAAACTGCTGAATTGTTTCTTAAAGTAGTTGCAGCATTTTATGTTCCCACTAGAAAGCGGTTTAAGTTTCTCCACTTCATCACCGATACTTGGTACTGCCTGTCTTTTTTTTTTTTTTTTTTTGCGGTACGTGGGCCTCTCACTGTTGTGGCCTCTCCCGTTGGGAAGCACAGGCTCCGGACGCGCAGGCTCAGCGGCCATGGCTCACGGGCCCAGCCACTCCGCGGCATGTGGGATCTTCCCGGACCGGGGCACGAACCCGTGTGCCCTGCATAGGCAGGCGGACTCTCATCCACTGCGCCACCAGGGAAGCCCTTGCCTTTTGATTGAGGTTATTCTGGCGGGTGTCATGTGCTATTAGTCCTGTGAAACACACAAGTGGAGATGTCCAAGAAGCAGATGGGCATAGGGGTTTGAGCTCTAGACGGAGATCTGGGCTGCAGAAATGCTTTTGGGAGCCTCAGCTGTAGATTCATTTAGTCAGTCAATAAACAATTTCTTGAGCACCTACTATGTGCCAGTCACTGTGCTAAGCCCTAGGGATGAGGCTGTAAAAAACACAGACATGTAGGAGCCCTTGCGGAACTGAAAGTCTAGTGGAAGAGACAAACCATAAACAAATAGAAGTACAATATAATGTCACATGGTGATAAATGTTGTTCAACAAAATAGAGCAGAGTAGGGGACGGGGGCAGAGGGGTTGCTGTTGTAGATGAGGTGGCCAGGGGATGTCTTTCAGGATACAGTAGCCAACTCGCTCAGAGACCAATCAGGGAAACAAACCAGTCTAGGTGTCTCAAAGAGAGGAAATTTAATATAGAGAATTGGTTAAGTGTGAGATGGAAGAGTTGAGAAGCCAGACTGATGGGATGATCAGGAATAAACCACAGCACAAAGCTACTGGAGGCACATGACAAAAGGGTAGTGTGATGAAGAAAAGTTTCTTGTGTGGGAGCTGGGATCATGGGATCATGGAGTAGGTATGGCCGCCGTCAGAATACACACCCCCACCCTAAGCAGAAAGAGAGAGAAGAAATACCCTGGCCTCTCCCTTCCTCCCCACTCTCCAGTCTCCCTCCAGTGCCTCTCATTGGGTGAGACTAATAGGAAGCCAGTGTGCCAGGGAACCTGGGAAGTGTAGTTTTCTGGAGAAGGGTAGGGCATTGCTCTGACTTGCACAATGATAGCGCAGAAATATAAATGAAGTAAAGGAACAATCCACATGTGTATCTGTGGTAATAGTGCTCTGGGTAGAGCAGACAGCAAGTGCAAAGGTCCTGAGGTGGGAGTGTGCCAAATGGAACCAAAACCCTACATGTGAGTGTGATGGATGGTCCAGGCACAGTATACAGAATGACAGTGGCTAGGGACCTGGGGCAAAGCCGTGGGAAACATTTAGGGATAAGGCAGGAGACAGTGATAGTGCAGCCTTTAAGTCAAGGGACAAATGACTTTCAAGAAGGAGGGAATGATTCATGAAGACTTACCTGTGAGAGTGACTAAATGAGGGCTTGTGTGAGACTGTGGGACCAGCAAATCGTAAGGTCACTGGTGCCGTTAGTGAGAGGAGTTTTGGAAGCATACAGGAGGTGGGACGTAAGGAAGCAGAGACAGCAAGTGCAGATGTGAGTGTAGACCACTCCTTGGAGGAGTTTGGCTGGGAGGAGGCAGGGCAGTTTCCTGCATCACCAATGGTGAGAGAGTGAGAGAGTATCATTGGGTTCCAGATTATCTAAACAGCAAGGGCTTGGAGCCCAGGTCCGAAATCAGACCCACCTAGGTCCAAATCCTGGGCTCCCATTTATGTGCTGGGTCACCTTGAGCTGGTCCCCTCTCCTCTCTGAGCCTAGTTTCCTCTCTTGTAAATAGGGAAGTTGCTGTACTGTTCATGGGAGGTTGCATCCAGTACTCAGCAAGTGTGTTTGCAAAGTGTTCAGTACTCATAAATGCAAGCTGCAGTACAAGTAGGCAAGGAGGTATCTCATTTTTTAAAGCTCATTATCAGCTGCAAATAATTACAATGTCAGCTACTATTTATGAAACACCATGTTCCAGACACCAGGCAAAGTGCTTTACAAGCATTATCTCTCCCCAGTCTGCCCCAGTTCACTCTGCTGCAACCACACTGGCCTCGTTCCTGTTCCTTGAACACTTATGCTCCTGCCCCAGGGCCTTTGCACTTGCTGTTCTTGGTGCCTGGAACTCTTCCTTCAGATATCCAAATGGCTCCCTCCCTCACCTTCTTCAGGTCTCTGCTCAAATGTCACATTCCCCAACCACCTCGATTAAAGTTTTACTCCCCTACCTAGTCCATATGCCCCTTCCTCCCGATACCCTAGGTATTTTACTCCCCACCCCACCCCCACTTGTTGTCTGACTTATTCCATAGAATGTTCATCTCCACATAGGCAGGCATTTTTAAAAATAATTAATTAGTTAATTATTTTTTGGCTGCACTCGGTCTTTGTTGCGTGCAGGCTTTCTCTAGTTGCGGCGAGCAGGGGCTACTCTTCGTTGTGGTGCACCGACTTCTCATTGCGGTGGCCTCTCGTTGTGGAGCACGGGCTCTAGGTGCGTGGGCTTCAGTAGTTCTGGTGTAGGGGCTCAGCAATTGTGGCTCCCTGGCTCCAGAGCACGGGCTCAGTAGCTGCCACACTGGGGCTCAGTTGCTCCACGGCATGTGGGATCATCGCGGACCAGAGCTCCAACCTGTGTCCCCTGCATTGGCAGGCAGATTCCCAACCACTGTGCCACCAGGGAAGTCCCAGGCAGGCATTTTTTAAATCTGTTGTTTACAGTGCTTGGGACATAGTAGATGTTCAATAAAGCTTTCACTTGATTCTCAGGACACAGGAGCCATTTACACGTATTAGGTCCATGGGTCCTTAAACCACCCACTTTGCAGCTGAGGAAACTGAGGCAGAGAGAGGTCATTGCTGTAAGTCCCATAGGGGCAGAACCTGCCTCTCCCTGCTGTTAAGCTAAAAAAAAAAAGGATACTTCAAGACCCCCACCATCCCTACCCCCATGTTCAGTGCTTCTCCCGAGGCGAGCCCTCGGTGAGCTGCCACGGCCCAGGGAAAGGCCTGAGTCATCGCCGCCTCCATACGGCGGCGGCGGCAGCGAACTGAGGGCGACTGCAGCGGCCGCGGCGGCAGCGCGAGGTGATGCGGGGACGCCACGAGAGGGCGTGAGTGCAGGGAAAACAGAGGAAATTAAACCAGCCGGGCTCTCCTCCCGGCGGCCTCGCCGCCCGGCCGCCGGCTGGTGCGTGGGTGCAAAGCTGGGGCACTGCACTCCCCCTTCCTTCGAAAGGGCGGGCCCCGGAGCTGCTCCCTGGGGTCTGGAGGAAGGTCCGAAGTATCAGTTCCCCGCCCCCACCCCAAGTCCAAGTTGTGAGTGGAGACCCAGCTGGGACTTGCCGGCAAAAGGCTAGCTCCCGTGTCGGCCGTCCGGGGTTGTAATGCCGCCCCCTGGAGTCATGGGGGTCCTCCTGCTGCAGAAGTGACCCCACTCCACATATCCCAGTAATCGCCTGTTGCTTTCGGACCTGCCACTCTGCGCTTCCCGCGTTCGGAAACAACCAAGCGGTCCCCAAAGTGGTCCTGGTACCAGGGAAGCCCCTTCCCCAAGGGAAAAGGAAACACTTGGCCACCCGATTCAAGGGAGCGCACTGGAGCCCACCGCCCCATACCTGCTCTGCCGGGTTTTAGTGAGCCGGGGTCGGTGTTCTAACAGTAGGTGGGTGGGGACTTGCGACTCCGGCCCCCTGCCAGCTTTGGGTGCACGGGGTGGGGCGGTTGCCCATTTAAACGCAGGCCGAGCGCCCGGGGCTCTGAAAGGGGCTGTGAGCGGAGGGTGGCCCGGGAATACCTCGCTTCGGGGGGCAGGGGCGGGAACACCGCTGGGGGCGGGGCTGGGAATGCCGCGGCAGGGGGTGGGGGGCAGGTGGGGAATACCGCCGGAGGGGGCCCCTTGTGGGGTGGGGCGATCCCGGACAGAGGGGTTGAAAGGCCGGGGGAGAGGGGTGGGGACAGCCGGGGCGCCGCCCGCCCCCCGCCGGGCTCCGGGCCGGAGCCGTGACGTCACAGCGGCTGGAAGTGCCCGGCGCGGAGGCTGTGGGAGGCGCGGGAGGGGGTGGGGGGGGGGGGGCCGAGGCGGCGCTTTATAAGCGGAGCCCGCCGGGCGCGCCGAGCCGCAGCCCGCGTCCCCGAGCCCCCCCGGCCGGCCCCGGCCCCGGCCCCCCAGCTCGCGCTCGCGCCCCCTGGGCGGCTGGGTGGCAAGGGACCGAGCACCAGGCGGCGGGCGGCCGCGGGGCATGAGGCGGGGGCGCGATGTCGGTGCCGCTGCTCAAGATCGGGGCCGTGCTGAGCACCATGGCCATGGTCACCAACTGGATGTCGCAGACGCTGCCCTCGCTCGTGGGGCTCAACGGCACCGTGTCCCGCGCGGGCGCCTCCGAGAAAATCGTGAGTGGCCGCCGCGCAGGGGGCGCTCCCGGGGGGCGTGGTGCTCGCGCCGCCGCAGCAGCAGCCCCCGGGGGCCCCCGCCCCCCAGCTTCCCGGCGCGCCCGGCCGGGGAGCGCCCTCCTGGGGCTGGGGACTGGACGCGGAGGCGGAGGAGCCCTAGGACCCGCAGCCACCTCCGCGCCTTTTATTATTGTTATTATTATTATTTCTTATTATTAGTGTGCAGTGTCCGAGCGGCAACAATGTACTAGGCTCGCTCTGGCCCCGGGGCGCAGGCGGAAGGGCTGCGGAATTCAGCCTGGTCCCGGCTGAGTGGGGCGGAGCTGGAGGGTAGATTCGGGCGGCTGGTTGGAACCCTGCCTCCGAATAGGGAAGTCTCCGGGTCTCCGAGGGTCTCCACCTTCAGCATCTCTCCCTGTTTGTGTCTCGGTGTCTCTGAGTAGCCCCTTGTCTGTCTCTCTCTCTCCCTCTCTTCTCTCTGTCTCTGTCTCTATGTCTCTCTCTTTCTGTCTCTCTCTGTCTCACTCTATTCTTTTTCCTCTGGTTTGCGTCTCTATTTTCCTCTCTGTCTGTCTCTGTCGCGCTGTCTCCGAGTTTGTATCTTTTTTTTTTCTGTCTCTCCTTTTCTCTCCCCTGCACAACACCCCACCCCCTGCATCTCCCTCCTCATTACCTGCCTCACCACGTGCTGAATATTTATTCCCATAACTGACCCTCCGTAGGAGGCCCGGTCTCGTACTGGGGTGGGAGCCGGGGTTGGGGCTCATGCTGCCCCCAGAAACTGAAGGATTGCCCCCTCCCCCGTCCCATCCTATCCTCTTCTATCACCTTCATCCTCCAGCTTCCCAAGCCACAGAGTTTGGCTGGGGGGTGAAGGGGGGCAGGATGTGTGTGTTGGGGGGCACTCCCTCGGGGTTAATAATGGTGGTCCTGGGGTCCTGGGGAGAGGGGAGGAGACATCCTCCACTGCAAACTTCCCTCAGCCTCCTCCAGATACGCCCCTTCCGTCCCATTCCTTACCCTCTTCAATCTGGTTTCGGGACTCCTCCCAATACCTGGAACTGGGATTCATGGGGGCTCCCCCTCTTGCTTGATGTTCCGCCAACTTCATCAGCCCCCCTGTTTAGCCTCCAACTGCCACCACACTGAAAGCTAAGAGGTCTTTGCTCCCAAGCGTTGTGGGCAAGTGGAGAGGGGGGTGCCCTGGGCTCAGGCTTTGTCCAGCTCCTGGAGGGAATTGTCCCTGGGCTTGGCCCAGGTGAGCGCTTGCAGTTTAAATCCTCAGAATTGAAGCCAATGTGTGAAACAGTGTTGATCTGTCACATCAAGCGATATTTGAATATGTCCTGGTGTATCTATCTATGCATGGTGTGTGTATGGGTGTGTGTGTGAGTGGAGGGTGTGAGAAAGTGTATGTGCTTTGCTAGCATGAGGGCACAAGTGTGTCTGCCTGTATATGAGGGTGCATCCCAGAACGAGTGTGGGTGTGTCCCTGAGTACTCGCTGTATCTCGGTGTGGATGTGTCTGCAGTTGTATGTCCCTGACTATGGGTTTGCATGTATGTAATTGCATGTGTGCATATAAGTTTATATACATGAGTCCGAGACAGACTTCTTGCTATTGCCTTCTGAGGGGGGAGAGAGATGGTGTCTCATTGAAATCAGAAGTCAGATTCCCCTCCCCTACCATCTAAAAAGTTTGAGTCAGTGTAAATGTGTTCATGTATTATGTAGAGCATATGTGTAAATGAGAGCATGTATGTCTGGGGAACGTGTACATAGTGTATAAGAGCATGTCTCTGAGTTATGATTTTGTGTGTGTATATGTGTCTTTGCAAATATGTACAAGTACATGTTTTGTGCATATAAATGTGGACATGTATGTCCTTAGAAGTGTGCATATATGTTCAAGTGTGTATCTGTGAATGGTCTATGAATGGTGTGTGTGCCTAGTTTGTATGCATGTGGGTGGATTCCTGTGTGTTTCATGATTTTTCTGTAAGTGTGAGCGTGTGTGTGTACCCAAACTGACCTGGTCTTCACTCTAGCCCATCTGTAGCTAACAGGACCTTGATTCAATGCTTCCATGAAATCACCTGCTGAAAGCTAATAGTTCTCCCATTCCTGAACCCTACCCCATCCCTCAGTCTCACTAAGCCTTGCCAGAAGAGCTCTATGGAGTGAGATTCCAAGTAACTCAGGGTAGCACCTGGGAGGGGACTGTGACATGAGGGTGCTCAGGAAAGTGCCTTGGGAGTCTGATAGACATAGGTTGAAATCCAGACTTTGCCTTAACTTGCTCCACGACTTGCATTCTGGCCCAGTGACATCACCGTTCTGAGGTGCGGTTTCCCATCTATGAAATGAGAATGATAGTTCCTACCTCACAGAACTGTGGTGGGTAAGAGGTCTACCATCCAGCCCTTCATCCATCCATCCTTCCATCTATCTCTCCATCCATCCATCTTTACACTCATCCTTTCATCCACCGTCCACTCACCTATCCATCCATTTGCCCATCCATCCATCTCTCCATCTTTCCATCCATCTCTCCATCCAGCTCTCCACCCATCTATCTTTCCATCCACCCATTATCCATCATCTCTCTCTCCATCGATTCTTCCACGCATCCATCCTTCCATCCATCCATCTCTCTATCCATCCACCCATTTTGTTTATTCAACAAAATAATTGAGTACCTCCTCTATGTCAAATGTGTATATGCTTGAAAATCCCAGCTCAGTGCCTGACACAGTAAATGCTCAGTTAGTGACAGGACTCTGAGATGAATCTGGGTTTGAATTCTGGTCCTGCAATTTACCAGTGGTATGACCTTGGAGAAATTATTTAATCTCTCTAAACTCCAATAACCTCATTAGTCAAGGGGAGTTCAGAGTCCCCATTAAGCCACAGGATCCATGAGAACATCTGTGTTTTACTCACTATTGAACCCTAAGCCCTGATGCAGAGGAGCCCTACAATAGATATTTGTCAAGTGGCTGAATCAACAATCGCATCTTCATAAGGATTCCATCTTCAAATGGAAAGATAGCTGGGTGCATAGTAGGTGTTCAGTAAGGAGAGTTTGTAGCCAAGCACGTAATAGGCATGGAATAAATATTTGTCAAGTGTCTAAATCAATAATGCACCTTCCTAAGGATTGGGGAGAACAAATGGAAGTGAGGAGGCACAGGGTCGATGCTCAGTAAGGAGGAGTTGTGCGAAGCTACACAGCACCGACGTGGGTAAGCTGAGGTGTTCCGGAACCCAGGTAGTGAGAATTCCCAGTCATGAGGCAGAGAGTTGGATGCTGGTCTGGACTTTAAAAACGATCTCTGTGAGGTAGGGGTGAGCCCAGACCCTCAGGCCATTCTTGTCTCTGGTTTCCCCTCCCCGATCTGATCCGGAGAAACAGTTTAGCATGCTAAGAGATTCTGAGAGATGGTGTTACAGATCATCCCTGAAAGGGGGGCGGGGAGGGAGAAGCTGCCACTGCTACTCCCTTTGGCCAACTCCCAGCCATAAACCATCCCTGTGGGATGGAGCCTTCAGTGGAATGGCTTCTCACCTGGGGGGTCATAAATTCAGAACCAGACTAAGAATTGTCAGCCCCATGGCCAGCAGCTGCCGTCATTACGGGGCCTGAAGTGAGTTACCTGCATCCTATATGTTATGCCCTTGTCCATCCCCTCCTCCTTGAGGGATGGAGGGAAGGAAGGGGAGATGGAGGAGGGATATTCTGTTTGGGGAGGACCCTTTCCTCATGGGAGGAACAGGGAGGGTCTGAGCAGCTATCAGCAAGAGGCTGTTTGAGGACTTCCCAGTAAAAACCAAAGTTCAGAATCTATGTGTTTTCTTGACAGTTTTCTGTGCAGGGGGGAAGGACCCCAATACTCAGTATCAGTCAAGAGAGGCAAGATAACACTGCCATAACACGTGGCCTCATATCTCGGTGGTTTAATACTGCACAGGTTTATTTTGTGCTTGAACTCTGTATCCATGTTGGCTGGAGAGCTCTGTCCATGGTCGTCATGGACCTAGAATGATGCAGGCTCTATGGTGACATGATCACTGAAGCAGGGAAAGGAAGGTACAGCGTAGCCCCCACTGGCTCCTAAAGCTCTTCCCTAGAAGTGACACGTTACTTCTGCTCACATTTCATTGGCCAGCACAAGTCACATGGCATGCTTAACCTCAAAGAGGGTGAGAAGTGTGGTCCTACTATGACCTGGACAGAGAAGAGCGGCCAAATATTTATGAACAGCCCTAAATACACTACTGATCCCTCTTCCTCTTATTCTACAACAAGAATTCTCTTGGAGGGTCTCTCCATTCATTCATTCACTCATTCATTTATTCAACAAATATTTATTGAGCACCTACTATGTGCCAGGCGCTATTCTAAGTGCCAGGGATATGACAGTGAACAAAACAGACAGAAATCCTTGTCTCTGTGGAGCTGACATTCTAGGGCAGGGTAGGGGAGAAATAAATAAGTATACAGATAAATTTATAATACATGGTGATACCTGTACTATGAAGAAGCATAGAGCAATATAAGGGGAGTGGAGAGTGCTGGGGGGGACTATTTTAGATTGAGTAGGTGACATTTGAGCAGAGATCTGAAGGAAGTAAGCAGAGGGAACAGCAAGTGCAAAGGCCCTGAGGTGGGAATATGCCTGAAATTTTGGAGAGTCAGTGAGGAAACCAGTGTGGCTGAAGCAGAGCGAGTGAGGTGGGAAAGTGAGAAGAGATGAGGGCAGGGAGGTGGTGGGAGCCACATCATGTTCGGGGGAGAGGGACTTGCAGGGATTTTAGATTTAACTTGCAACTTCTCATGCATTCCCTCTCCTCATTTCACGCTTTCCTTTTCAACATGCACTTTTAACCTTCTAACATTCACTGTGTAGTTGATATTTATTTTGTTGTCTGATTCTCCCCACTGTAATGTCAGCTCCATGAGGGCAGAGATTTTTTTAAAAATCCATTTATGTTGACAGTTATAGTTCCAGTGCCTGGCACTGGGTCTAGCACATAGTTGGTGTTCAATAAATACTTGTTAAGTGAATAAATGGGATGCCAGGGAGGGTGCTAAGCAAAGGAGGGATGAGACTTAACTCAGGTGTTCACAGTTTTTCTCTGGCCCCTGTGGGGAGGACAGACTGTAGGAGGTGAGGGTGAGAGCTGGGAGACTGAGGAGGCGGCCACAGCACTGGTCTAGGTGAGTGATGATGGGGGCTGGACCAGGGTAGGGACCAAGGAGGTAGAGAAAAGTAGGCCTATTGTGGATTTGACCCACACCTGCCTATTCACCTGTTCCTAACTGTGGACTTAATGGCTTTTGCTCAAACACCTCAATATGTCAGGAAATATTTATTGAGCGCCTGCTTTGTACTGGGAAGGGTCCTAGACTATGGAATATAGAGATGAATAATGCCCCGGCTTCAATCAGATCGCTGTCTCATCAACAGTACTTGTGACACGACATGGTATGTGTAGAGACAGAGATATTTCTGGAATGCTGTTGGGGCACAGAAGTGGGGCACTGAAATCAGCCAGGTTGCAATGGAAGTTTCTTGGAGGTGGTGATGTCCAACTGAGTCTTAAAAGTGGAGAAGGAACTGGCCAGGTGAAAACAGAGCAACGGCATTCCAGACAGAAAGAATAGCACGGACAAAGGCTCAGAAGTGAGGAACATCCTGTTGAGGACGGACACTGCAAGCTGTTCGGAGTTGCTGAAGACAATATGCCAGGTTGGGAAGAGTGTGGAAGTGGCCTGAGTGGCCAGAGGGGTCCATGTCACAAAGGGATTTGGACTGAGGTGTCTGTACTTCATTCTGAGTGTCAAAGGATGGGAAACTTGAAGGGGTTTGGAGCAGGAAAAGAATATGAGGCTGTCAGTTGCATTTTTCAAAAGAGCTGATTGTTAGAAAATCCTTCTAGATTGTGAGTATGAAATTTATCTCATTTTAACATTTTCCTGTCTCACTTGCACCAAATCTAAACTCCTTACCCTGGCCCAACTTGGTAAGCCTCAGTTTCTTCATCCATAAAATGGGGATAATAGTAGATTGTACCATATAGCATTGTGTTCAGCCATGTGCCTGGCATGTGGAAGGTGCCTATAAGGTTCGCTATTATTATTATCGCTAGACCCCTGCCTGAGTCTCAGATCTTGGATCACTCTTCCATCCCTTGCTGCTTTTCCTGCCTCTGGAACTTTTCACTTGTTCCCATCCTCTGGGAACATCCTTCCTCCAGTCCCCCCTCTAGCCAGCTCCTTCTCAGCCCTCCTGTTCCAGCTCAAATGTCACCTGCTCAGAGACAGCTCCCCTGACCACCCCAGCTACAGTGTCCCCACTTTATTATTTGAACCTGTTCTATTATCTTCTCAGTACTCATAATGATCTGAAATCATCTTGGTAATTGTTTGTTTACCACCAACAGAACAGAAGTGCTATCTGAGTGAAAACTTTGTCCGTCTTGTTATTACTGGGATTTTCTCATTTGGGGCCATAGGTATTTCCTGAATGGTCTCAGTTCTGCCCCATGAGACCACTGCCCCTTTGTCCTCCCGGTGAAACTTCTGAGCCTTGATGAGTATTTCTGTGACCACTTAGTCTTCTCCCATTGCTCAGAAGTGTCTGCTTCTTATAGTTTTTTTTTTATCGTGTCTTTGTTTCTCAACCCTTCCAACAAATGTGCACATTGTCACTTTCTCCATCTCTGTCTCTCGGTCTATGTCTGTCTGTCAGACATAGATCTTGCCACCAGAGAGCAGAGTCATCCCTGACTAGCAATCACTGAGCTCTTCTGTGTGCCAAGTCCTGTGTTGGGGGCTGGGGATACAGCAGTGAACAAGAGAAACTTGATCTCTTTCCTCACAAAGCTTCATAGGGAGACACAGTGAACTTGGAATTGTGCAGATGGCTATATAATTAAAGATTGGTGGGGGCCGTGAGGGCAGAAATTTGGGAAGGGTTAATCAAGGAAGGCTTCCCTGAGGAGGTGATGTTTGCCCTGAGACATGAAGGATGAGTAAGAGTTGGGCAAAGACAGAGCTGGTAACGTAGAGGGAGAGAGGCCAAGAGAACAGGGTGTGTGAAGGTGTTGGGATGGGATGGCAGGTGGCGTGTGAGGATCTGGCGAGATAGGCAGATACCTGACTGCCACTCTAGACCCCAAGCTTGATGCAACACATAGAAATGGCTTGAGATGTTGCCTTTGCCAACAACAGCACCATGGACAGCTACCAAGGGAGGTGGTCTGGGCTTTGGGGCTGCTTGAGTGTAGTTAAAACTGGCTTCCTCCTCTTCCAGAGGGAAGCTCTGGTTTCTGCGTCTTGGTGTCTTCGTGCCCCCAGCATCCTTCTCACCTCCTGCCCTGGGCGGCTGACGCCTCTTTGTGAAACTCCAAGAGAGGAGCAACCGCAAAGCTGGGCGAGGAAAAAGCAGGCTTCTGGGGGAGGCTCAGGCGTTTTGAGAGAGTCTGATGTGGCGTTGGGTGTGTTTGTGTGTGGGAGTGAAGAAGTTGCCACTGGGAGATCTGAGGGACCAAGCTGGTTCTCAGTCCTTGTCTCTCTCTGTCTCAGCCTTGAGGCTTCTCTATTTTTAAACTTTGTATTTTGAGTCTGTCTCTGTGTGTGTGTCTCTCTCACATATCTCTGTCTCATTAGTTGTCTTTATTCCTCTCTGTCTTCACGATGTATCTACAACATATGATAGACTTTTGTTCTCTCTCTCTGCCTGTGTCTCATGTCTGCGTCTCTTTGTCTCTATCCTGCTCTCTGTTTTCTCTCCATCTCTGTCTTGTCTCTATCTCTGTCTCTAAGTCTGTTTCATCCTTTCTGTGTGTCTCTATCTCTATGTGTCTCTTTTGTCTCTGGTTCTGCCATCTCTGCCTCTTTGTGTCTCTGTCACTGTATCTCTTCCATCTCTGTCTCTCAGTCTATGTCTGTCTGTCAGGATTCTGTTTCTCTCTCTCTAGAATTCTGTTTCCGTATCGCCATAGTTACTGTATCACGGTCCAGGACCCTGACAGGGAGTGGGGGAGAGACTCAAATTCTCAGACCTAAGAGAGCTCCTGAGACAGGACAGGGCCAGAATGTACGTTGGGTGTTGGGCAGGATTCAGTGAGTGGGACAGGATGAGCCAGACCAGCATCAGCCCTTGAAGGCCCTGGGGGGACAAGGGAGGAGATGTTTGTACCCCTGGAGATGCTGGGAATGGAGGCTGAGCTTTGATTTCAGCCCGGGGTAAAGGGTGGGTGGGTGCCCAAGCTCTAGGTGACCCTGTGCCCTCCCCCACCATTCCCACTCCCCTCTGCTGCCCAGGGGGGCATCCCTCTAGGACCCAGCCACCAGGCCCCAGCGCTGGCTCCAAGACGGAACAGCTGTCTGGGCTGCAGCTGCAGAAGCTCATTTTGAACAAGGGAGATGATTGCAGGAGTGAGTGGGGGAGGGTGAGAGAAGGGGAGGGTTGCAAGGGCCAAAGAGGAATCAGGCTTGATTGTTGCTGCTGCTGCAGCGGGTAGTGTGCCCAGGAGATGGGAGACTGGGTGAGGCAGAAAAAGGCAGAGGGAGGTCTGTCGGCCCACGCGTGGCCCATCTGTCCCCACTTCTGGTCCTCCCTCGTGTGAAGTTTTTCTGCCTGTCTCTGGCTGTCTCTCCCTCTGGCTGTGTTTCAGAGCCTGCATCTCTGACTCTGCCTGTGTTTCTTATTGTGACACCTTCTGCCCTGTATTTCAGTTTCCCCATCTCCCTGTCTCTCTGGCTGCCACGCCGCCTGGATCTCTGTGTATCTCTGAGCCTCCTCGCCTGCCCCTCGGTGTTGTCTTCATTATCAGAAGCACGGCTAAGTCTCCAGCAGCCCTTCAGACTGCTCTTTCTTTTGTTGGCATTTCTGCGATACTCAGGGGTTGGAGACAAACAGAGATGGCAAATTCCCAGGAAATGATGGGATCGTGTCCTTCCATAAAGGGATATTTACAAAGATATCTCAATTAGGACTAATGAATTAAGCGAGTCACTTCCCCTGCCCTCTCCCCAACCCTGAGGTCCCGCCGTCTCCTGGGAGAAAACCAGCCAATGACTGGATGACAGTCTGGTGCTCAGGTAGCGTCTCAATGTTTAATTTATAACAGCCTTCTCCTTGCTGCCCTACAATCCATCGGGAATGGCAAGGTGGCCTCAGGCGCGTAGACTCAGGCAGAGGCTGGAGACCTGCTGGTCCCCCAGAGCATGCCAAGGCATGTGTGCATATGTTGGAGCCTTCCCTGCATGTCAGGGCATGTTGTGGCATGTTTGAACATGTTGGGGTATGTCTTCATGGCGAACATGTCCCTTCGTGTAAGGAGAGTCCGATGGCCACCAGGCATATCTGAGCACACGGGACACGTTGGAGCAGGTCAGAGCATGTCTCTCATGTGGGGGACGCCTGAGCATGAGGACCCCAACAGAGGATGTGGCACGTGGCAGGGCACAGGGCACAGGATGGCTCCTATGCCATGCAGTGAAGGTCTGCACTTGCAGGTTAAGCATTTATCCTCAAGTGCAAGGCAAACTATGTCTTGCAGAACCCCCCTGGCAGGGATAACAGAGCCATAACAATATCTACAACTTCCAGGAGGAACTGGTCACCCCCACCCGCTGCCACCCCTGCAGCTGTTGCACTCTGAGTTTCCACATCCCCTTCAGCACTGGTGGGTCAGGAGAGTTGAGTTCCAGCTCTTTTTTTTCTTTTTTTGCTGCACCGCGTGTGATGTGGGATCTTAGTTCCCTGACCAGGGATCGAACCCGTGTCCCCTGCAGTGGAAGCGTGGAGTCCTAACCACTGGACAGCCAGGGAGTCCCCGAGTTCTAACTCTCGATGCACTATTTGCTCCTCTGTCCTCTGTAGTTTCCCTCCGCCAGTGCATGGCATCAGGGTCCCCATTTCCCCCATTGCTACAGTCCTACCAGATCCCTTGGGATTACTTCTCACCTCTGCCTGCACCTTCCCACCCCACACAGTCTGTTGATGCAACCCTCAGTGTAGCTCCCATCAGAGTGATGCAGCCTAAGATATAATGACAAATCTGGAGATACAGTCCTTAGTGTGATGCCGGGGTAGTGTCGGGGCCATAAACTATCTTGAAATCTGACTTCAGTTCTGCAGACAGGCACTGGCTGGGACATTTGGTGCAGTGAGAAGGAAGAGAAATTTGCTCATTCTGGTGAATACATTCTCTTGCTATTCCAGGAAACAAGGATTCCCCAGACCTGTTGGCCGAAGCTGGCTCCATTAGCCCTTGTAAGTGTCATGTGACCTCAGCAGAACACCAGGCTTATTAGTAACGCATAAATTCTTCAGGAATATTTCAGGACTGACTGCAGTGCTAATGAGTTAGTCGGGGAGACCTAAGAGTGCAACTGACAGAATGTATACAGATGTCAGTTCCTACTGAGAAGACTGTAGGAATGTTCAAGGCTACAGGATGGACACGAATGGACCTGGAGGATTATACATGGAAGGGTGCGGGGGGTTCTTGAAGGGACACAGTTGCGTAACATGTTTGTGGCTTCTGGATAGACCTACACATATGTACGTGGCTGTCCAGAATAGCACACAGAGGGTTGTGGGTATGTAGAGGGGGGCATTCCCCTGTGTGATGGGCACACTGTGGCAGAGCTGTTTGTGGGTTTAGGCAATGTGCGTTTACATAGGTGGCTACTCTTTATATAAAGAGTCCTCATGCAGACTGACTCGTGGGCTCACAAATTGTGCACAGAATATATGGGAATAGAATGCTTGTGAACACGTCTAAATGAAGGGGATGTACACGGCTATGGACAACAGTGCAAGAGGCATGTATACTGGCATTTGCTCGCTGATGCACACCGGCATTCGCTTGAATTTACACAAACGTGCACCTATGCACATAGCTAGTCACTGATGTATCCAGATGTTCCGTATGTGTCCGGAATGTAGATGTTCACAGGTGCCTGTGGATAAACATGGATGCCCACAGACAGTCACAGAGCCCCCTGTGTACCCCAGTACCCACATGCCACTATTTGGGGATGCAAATGACCAACTCCCTCGCAAATTCCCCAGATTCCTGGCAAAGTGAGATCTCAGAGCAACAAGAGTGACCTTAGAACTGCCCCCAGACCCTTTTTGGAGGACCACGGAAGGGATGTCTCAAGTCACATGAGTGCCTGGGTGACCCGGCAACGCCATCCAGGAACACAGAGCCCTGAGCCAGCCTCTCTCAGGCTGTCTTAGCTGAGATTCTCACCTGTTTGACATCCACCTTGCATAAGGGCCAATTATGGCAGCCAATGCTCAAAAGTGGCTTACAGTAGCGCCCAGCATGTTAAGGAGCATCATTACCACTGAGTAGAAATGTTACTACCATTGTGAATATTCTCCTTGAAATGCAGAGAGATCCTGGTCCTCTGAATTTCAGTCCTGGCATCCACCGCAGTGTCCCACCAGCGTTTCAGCTTCATCTGTTTCTCTCCTGCTCTCGTTTGAGAGAGTCATTCAGTCCATTAAAGCCGTGGTTTCCTCTCCCACTGTGCACTCTTCCCTGACATCTCTCGTCATTCTCATTTGCCTCCAAGCATCACAGTTCCAGTCTGTCTGCCTGGGGGTGGGGGGGTGTTAGAGAGTCTGTTTGGAATATAGAGCCCCCTAAAATGGGCTGGTGAAATAGGAGCTTTAGATAAAGAATGAAGGGAGTCTCAGAAAACCCAATAGGTGGGGCTTGAGGGACTTGGAAGGCCGTCATTCACGCACTCATTTAGCAATTCAGTTAGCAAATATTTATTACCCACCTACTAGGAACCAGGTGGACAAGATAGACAGGGTGCTTGCTCTCGTGGAGCTGACATTTTAGTGGGAAGAGACCAGTAACACACAACGAGAACTTATCACCCAGTAAGAGCTCTGTGCAGACTTAAACCAGGGTGAGGGATGCGGTGGAGGTGGGGCTACTCTGGATTCAGGAGAAAATCCCCACTTTCCTGTCCTCCCCTCCACTCTGGGGGCCCTTCATTTCTGCACCCCTCACTTCAGCCTGCCCATGGCTCTGGTTTCTGCAGCCCCCAATCCCCCATGCCCCTTCAGCTCCAGGGCCCCCCTGGCTCCATACCTTTTCATTGCTTTGATCTCCATGTTCCAATTCCATTTCCCTGGACTGGAGGATTTGTCTCTTTCAACTTGTATCAGGAATCCACTTGTTGTCCAATTTGCCAGACACCTTGGGCACTTGGGAGAGCAAATACGTAAACAAGTTCATTTTGGATAGATAAGTGCTGTAATAAAAATAACAAGAAGTAAAGTAATGTGACTGGGGAACCTCATTTTGTCAGGACACTGGGGTAGTCTCTCTGGGGAGGTGGCTTTTTTCCCAGCTTTATCGAGATATAATTGACATATAACATTGTGTAACTTTAAGGTGTAC
Organism: Pseudorca crassidens; assembly: GCF_039906515.1. Lineage (NCBI taxonomy): Eukaryota > Metazoa > Chordata > Mammalia > Artiodactyla > Delphinidae > Pseudorca > Pseudorca crassidens. The sequence continues at coordinate 165,851,349 of NC_090298.1, forward strand.
AACAAGATGTTCTGATACATGCATGTATCACAAAATAATTATCACCGTAGGGTTAGTTAACCCCTCCATCACCTCACATAATTACCATTTTTGTGTGTGTGAGGTGAGAACATTTAAGATTTCTCTCTTAGCAACTTTCAAGTATATAATACAGTGTTGGTAACTAGAGTCACCATGCTATACATAATATCCCCAGAACTTATCCATCTTATAGTTAGAAGTTTGAAGAGGTGACATGTGAACACAGATGAGAAGGAGTCAGTGGTGGAAAGAACTGGGAGAGGAGCATTCTGGGAGAGGGAAGAGCATTCTGGGAGAGAGAAGAAGATTCTGGGAGGAGAGCATTCTGGGAGAGGGAAATAACTGGGAGAAGAGCATTCTGGGAGAGGGAAATGACTGGGAGAAGAGCATTCTGGGAGAGGGAAGAGCATTCTGGGAGAAGAGCATTCTGGGAGAGGGAACCACACTGCAAATGCTCTGACATGGGAAGGAGCTTCTTCCCTTCTGGAAAGAGGACCAGGTAGATCTAGAGGAGGAGAGGATAAGGTCTTATAGCTTGGCAGGAGACACCGCATGCAGGGCCTCACAGGCCAAAGTGAGTTGTTGGGTTTTATTCTAAATACAGTGAGAAGCCACTTGACAGGTTGCAGTGGAGAGGGGAGCCATGATCTGATTCACATTGTGTAAAGATCCCTCTAACTTCTGTGACGGGGAATGGATTCCAGGGAGTGAGCGTGGAAGCAGGGAGATCAAGGAGGAGGTGACTGCAATGGTCCAAGCAAAAGCCAGTGGTGGCTGGGCCGGGATTGAAGCATCCGGAATGGTGAACAGTGGGCAGACTTGGCACATGTCTTAAAGTAGAGCCATCAGGACTTGCTGATGGATCAGATGTTAGGGGTAAGAGAAAGTGAGGAACCGAGAAATGGGGTGATGTTTACAGAGAACCAGAGACCTAGGAAGCATTTCTAAAAGACCCCGGGGGGACCAGAGCAGACCAGATACCAGCTGGGTCACTCTGCCTCCTAATAACCAGGAAGATATAATGGCCTGAATCCCCTTCTAAGATCCATGGAAGGCCATTTATTCCCCAAGATTCCCCCACCCCCTGGAGGGCCTATAGTCTCTTGGTCATCCCTGCCTCTGACTTCCTGCTTCTGGGCAATTATTATTCTTCACTTGGTGTCTTGTGTCTTTTGGTCTCTGCTCTGACCTTTACCTGGACTGAGAGCTCAGTCCTTGAGGTCATGGAGAACCTCAAATGCCAGGGCAAGTCACCTAAACTTAATCCTGAAAGCATTGGGGCCATTTATGCAATCATTAATTTATTCAACAAGTACTTTTGAGGACCTACTGTGTGCCCTTGCTGGGAGATAAGATGATGAGCCAAGCAGTGCATGGAGCCTCCTTTGAAACAGGGAGACAGGTAACGATCAGATATTCACAGAGAAATATAAATTGCAACTGTGATAACAGCTTGAGGAAAAGATTCTTGGTGTTATAGGAGATTCTAATAAGGGGATTTGATCTAATCTGGAAGGTCAGAGGAAGTAAGAGCTGAGATCTGCAGCAGAGAACAAAGGGTATTCCAGGCAGAGAGAATTGCTCATGCAAAGGCTCTGAGGTGAGGGAAAGTGTAGGCAGTATAACAGAGCAAAGAAGGCTTTGGAGGGGAAAGACAGTGTAGGATGAAAGCAGAGAGGTAAATAAAGGGCAGACCTGCAGGGCCTTGTGACTTTGTTAAGGAGTTCTATCTGTATCCTAAGAATAAAAGGTGTCTACCAATGAGGTTTTGGTTGGGAGGATGATATCATCAGATGTGCCTTATAAAATTTCCCTACCCTCCTACACTGTTGCTGGGAATGTAAGTTGGTGCAGCCACTATGGAAAACAGTATGGAGGTTCCTCAAAAAAACTAAAGATAGGGCTTCCCTGGTGGCACAGTGGCTGAGAGTCTGCCTGCTGATGCAGGGGACACGGGTTCGCGCCCCGGTCCGGGAGGATCCCACATGCCGCGGAGCGGCTGGGCACGTGAGCCATGGCCGCTGAGCCTGCGCGTCCGGAGCCTGTGCTCCACAACGGGAGAGGCCACAACAGTGAGAGGCCCGCGTACCGCAAAAAAAAAAACAAACTAAAGATATTATGGTTTTCTCAGGGTACCTAGAGTCTGTCATACAGAGTGAAGTAAGTCAGAAAGAGAGAGAGCAATACCGTATGCTAACACATATATATGGAATTTAAGGGAAAAAAATATCATGAAGAACCTAGGGGTAAGACAGGAATAAAGACACAGACCTACTAGAGAATGGGCTTGAGGATATGGGGAGGGGGAAGGGTAAACTGTGACAAAGCGAGAGAGAGGCATGGACATATATACACTACCAAACGTAAGGTAGATAGCTAGTGGGAAGCAGCCGCATAGCACAGGGAGATCAGCTCGGTGCTTTGTGACCGCCTGGAGGGGTGGGATAGGGAGGGTGGGAGGGAGGGAGACGCAAGAGGGAAGAGATATGGGAACATATGTATGTATATAACTGATTCATTTTGTTGTAAAGTAGAAACTAACACACCATTGTAAAGCAACTATACTCCAATAAAGATGTTAAAAAAAAACAAAACTAAACTAAAGATAGAGTCTCCATATGATCCAGCAATCACACTCCTAAGACATATATCTGGATATATTTGTCTGGACAAAACTATACTTCAAAAAGATAATACACCCGTATGTTCATAGCAGCACTGTTTACAATAGCCAAGACATGAAAACAACCTAAATGTCCATCAACAGATGAATGGATAAAGAAGATGTGGTATATGTATACAACTGAATACTTCTCAGCCATAAAAAAGGATGAAATAATGCCACTTGCAGCAACATGGATGGACCCAAAGATTATCATACTAAGTGAAGTAAGTCCAACAGAGAAGGACAAATATCACATGGTATCACTTACATGTGGAATCTAAAATATGACACAAATGATCTTATCTATGAAACAGAAACAGCCTCACAGATATAGAGAACAGACTTGTGGTTGCCAAGGGGGAGGGGGTTGGGGAGGGATGGATTGGGAGTTCGGGCTTAGCAGATGCAAACTTATGTATAGAATGGATAAACAACAGTGTCCTACTGTATAGCACAGGGAACAATATTCAATATCCTGTAATAAACCATAATGGAAAGAAATACGAGAAAAAAAAGTTCCCTGAGGCTCCCATGTGTGCAGTGGACTGGTAAGAGGAAGCGTAGAGCAAGGTAGACCAGATAGACTTTCTGAATTGTGAGGGTGGCTTGGACAATTGAGTGGTGATAGAGAGTGGTGAGTTGTAAAAATATCTAGGAGTTAAAGTCAACCAGACTTAGTGAGGGAGTGGAAATGGGGGTGGGGATAATGCCTGGGTATCTGAACCACTGGCCTGGGGGGATGGAGAAGGTGACATAGGGAGTATTGAATGAGAACTGGGCTCAAGAGAGATCTTGCATTTCATTTTGAGAATGTTGAAACTGAGGTGCTTTTGAGCTGTCCAAAGGTGTTGGGAGGAGGGGATCAAGGAGTCAGATGTATATATGGATTTGGAGGACGTTATATGGACGTTATATAAGGACGTTAATGCACACAAGTGATGATATAAGATTTGGTTAGAGGAAGCATCCTTAGAGAAAGATTGACGTAAAGAGAGAGCCTAAGGCTGAGTCTAGAGCAGTGGTTCTCAACCCAGAGATGATTTTGCACCCAGGGAGATATTTGGCAATGTCTGGAGACATTTTGTTGTCACAACTGAGAGGGGATACTAGCGGTGTCTAGTGGGTAGAAGCCAGAAACGCTGCTCAACATCCTACAATGCACAGAATTGTTATCTGGCCAAAATGTCAATCGTGCTTAGGTTGAGTTACCCTGGTCTAGAATAACATTTAATGGCCAGGTAGAGGAAGATGAGTCTGCAAAACAGATGCACTGGGGTAGGAAGGAACCATGCAAACATATGTGATGGCAGCCAAGAGAAGGAAATATATCAAGAAAGAGAGAAGAGTCAACAGAGTTGAACCCTGCTGAGAGGTCAAGAGAGATGGTGGGCTGAAAAGCATCCACTGGATTTAGAAACGTAGAAGCCATGGGTGGACTTTGCAAGAACTACGTTGGTCGTATGATGGGGTCAGAAACTAGATAGGAGCAGTGGAGGTGCGAGTTCAGGAAGTGAGGAAATGGAGGCAGTTAGTGTAGGCAACTAAGAAGAGGAGCAGTAGACAGATGGAAGGAGGAGTCAAGTAAGGCGTTTTGTTTTTTCATAGGAGAGACTTGAGTTTATTTAAAATCCAATGAGAGGGCTTCCCTGGTGGCGCAGTGGTTAAGAATCCGCCTGTCAATGCAGGGGACACAGGTTCGAGCCCTGGTCCGGGAAGATCCCACATGCCGCGGAGCAACTAAGCCTGTGCGCCATAACTACTGAGCCTGCACTCTAGAGTCCACGTGCCACAACTACTGAACCCATGTGCCACAACTACTGAGCCCGCGAGCCATAATTACTGAAGCCTGAGCACCTAGAGCCCGTGTTTAGCAACAAGAGAAGCCACCGCAATGAGAAGCCTGCGCACCACAACGAAGAGTAGGCCCTGCCCGCCGCAACTAGAGAAAGCCCGTGTGCGGCAACAAGGACCCAACACAGCCAAAAATAAATAAATAAAATAAAATAAAATGCCTTGGGAAAAAAAGAGAAAGTTCGCTTGAGAGGGAGAGATTAAATATGTAAGATAAAGACAAGTAATATGATAGATAGATAAGTATAGACAAGAGACAGATAAATGCAATACATTGTATAAGAAGGCAGAAGAGGACCAAGGCGAGAAAAGCTGCGTGATCCTTACACGATGAAGGGCAGCTCCTCCACTGTAACAGGAGGGAGGGGCTGGGATGGGGCAAAGGTTTGTAAATTATGTCAGGGGAGAAGAGGGGGTTCCATTTTATGGCTCTTATTTTCCCTGGGAGGTCAGGGAACGTTGGAGGGGAACGGAGAATGTTTTGAGCCTTCCGTTGTAGCTGGAATTGCCCGTGATGGTGTGCAGGCCTTCCCCATGGTACACACCCATGAAGAAAGCCCTCTTCCACGTCTCTTACTGAACTCCTGTCCTGAGGTTTGGCATATGAGCCTAGATCAGATGGGGAGTGGGGTGTCCAACTCCAATATTTATGAGGTAAGACTCGTGATGGGTTCTCGTAAAGTCCCCAACTCTTGAAGATGAATGCTGTTTGTAATAACTTATCAAGAAAGCCTTGTAATAATCCTTGAAAGACCCGTAAAATCCACTCTAGTGAATTTTAGATAATGGCATTGGAGAAATAAAATCCCCCTACCCTTGTTAATCCTGGAACACACCAATCATTTGCAGTGGACATCCATTCAAGAGGCCTGAGCACTTGTGGGGGAAGTGATCCATGAGTGGGGAGACGCCCAGGAAGAGGAAACTTCAGCTGTTGATTTCCCACCTGTTGTTGAAAGCTGAGCTAGGGCAAGGTGGGCTCAGATACTAAGATAGATCTGGGGGAAGCTGGGTTCTGAGATAGATCAGGCTCAGCTCAGGTCCTGAGACTGGAGATGATTTCAAGTCCTGGGGCAGAGCAGAGATACACCCCTGAGGTCTTAAGATACTCCGTGGTTGACCCTGAGACAGGAGCCGAGGAATGAATCCAAGTCCTGGGTGAGTCAGGGCTACAATATGAGTTTGAGAGAGACAAGGGCAAACCCTGGTCCTGGGATAGACAAGAGTTGAACCTGAGTCCTGAGATGGTCCAGTCCTGAACCCATATCCTTAGAGAGACCAGAGCAGAGCTTACGAAGATACAGACAGAAAATGGGCTTCTCTTGGGAAAGCTGGAGAGAGCAGGCTTGCCCTCGGGGGATCTCCCAACCTGTTGAGCCACTTTGCTCTAACTGGTGAGTACCTCTTTGATTAATGTCCATTGTAAATGACACGGCATATCCCAGGACCAATGAGGGGGAGTGAATTTTATTTGCCGATGCCGGGTCATCCTAGGACCCAGGTCAGAGCCAGCTCAGGCCCATAGGCCTAGAAACACGTTCAGCAGAGCTGACAGCTTGGGAATGCCCAGGGTAGCCAAGCCTCCCCTCTCTCCCTGTGTTTTGTTTGTTTGTTTTCGTTTTTGCTTTTTTGTTTGTTTGTTTTTGTTTTTCGGGGTTTTTTGGTCGTGCCGCACATCTTGCAGGATCTTAGTTCCCTGACCAGGGATCAAACCTGGGCCCCGGTAGTGAAACCACTGGAGTCGTAACCACTGAACTGCCAGGGAATTCCCCTCCTTCTGTATTGACTGTGACCACTCTGATGGAGACTACAGTGACGCTTACACTTCACACAGGCTCATCACACACAGGGGCTCATGCATTCACACTGCAACAGATACACACACACAGCACACAAACCCATGCATGTGCCTCAAACACACAGCAACATGCTTCGCACAAATACGCACATTGATACAGCTGCCATATACAAATCCACACACACACACACACACACACACACACACAGAAGCACAGACCGCATCACAAATACACTACCAGCCAGCCAAGGCAGTGCATTCAGACATAGCCTCCCACACCGTAGTCATAACACTTTCATATGTACAACAGTGGCACCACTCTAGGGGACGTGGTGTTCTCTGAGAACAGTGCCCCCAGGAGTTGCACATGCAGTGCCTTGCCGTTCACATTCACATTTTCTTACCCACCTGCAGAGTCTTGCACAGACTTAGTCCCTGTTTTATACACTGATATGTGCAGTTGCATACAGTTGCTGATGCTTTCACACTTAAGCCTGTACATGGCTACAGACTCACGTGTGTTCTTGGCCACACGGACACAGACGTGCCACTCGTCCATCTCACGCACTGTCAGGCTCTGTGCTACTCAGCGTAGGCGAGGCTGTGCTGCGTAACACACAGTCCCCAAGTCTCAGGGGATTAGCATGACCAAGTGAGCGATTGCTCATGCTACATGAGGGCTGGCGGGGGTCTCTGCCTTGTGTGGCCACCTGCTGGAGGCTTCTCATCAACACACAGTTCCGCAATTCCTGAGGCAAGAACGTGGCAAATCGCACGCTGGATGTTAGAGCTCTTAGCCAGAGGTCACTTCCATTCACATGGCGTTGGCTAAAGGAAGTCCCAGGGCCACACTGGAGAAGTACAGTCCTATCATGTGCCCAAGAGAGAACTGGAAATTGTGTGAACAGTTCTATCAGCTGCCACAGTCTCTTACACATTCAAAGAGTTAGACATTCACAGAGGCAGGCCCATACGTGCACATTTTATTTTTCCCCATAAATAAAATATGGGGCACCTGTTCTCCTCCATGGGACGAGGCAGCAGGCCACACGTGCCCTGCCCATAGTTTGCCTCCAGAGCTCCATTGTTTCATGGCACATCTGAGGGATCTTCTGCTCCCTCCTGAGCTGCGGAGTCTCAGGGTAACAAGTTTCCAAGCCCGTGCTATAGTCAGAGCTGAGAAAACAGCATACATACCTTCTCCTCCCCCTGAGGAAGAAGAATAATAGGCATTGGGGGATCTCCGTATTGGCCGAGAACCTTCCCCATCTTGCCAACTGCAGCTTGGAAAAGGAACCCCGAGGGGAGAAGGCGATTCCAGAGAGACCCCAGTCCTCTCCATCCACGTGTCCTCCCATCGCCACCAGGACCCTCTCCTTCCCCTCTCACGGCCCGCCCCACTCCTCCTCTGACTACTTAAATATTCCAAGGCAGGAAACTCATGAATATTTATAAGGGCCTGACAGTGAGGGAGATTAAAAAAAAAAATTGGGAATCTATGAACCAGGATCCATCTATAAATAATCAGGCCCGTGGCTGGCGGGGCTCTTCCCTCACCCACCACATTCCTTCGACTTCAGGTCCAGCCCCATCCAAGCCTCCCAGAGCTACCCCTTCTCACTCCCCCCTCTACACACACAGCTTGGCTGTGGTTACGTGAATCCACATCGTCTGGTGCACTGTCACACACACACACACACACACACATTCCCACACAGCTGAGCACACAGACACACATTCACACCTGCCTGGGATCTAGCCCATTGCCTCCTTTCCACACAGAGACACGCACTTGCAAAATCGGCCTGAACATGTCCAGGCGGCCTCTTCCTGTGTCCACGTTCAGATACAGGCATTTAGGCTCAGACCCGCACACACAGCACAAAGTCGCACACGATCACACACACCCAAAGAGATGCCTGTGGACCACTCCCTTAACCACAAGCCAAGCATGGCGTTTCCCCTCAGTGGGCCTCGGTGTCCTTATCTGTGTAGGGGGACACTCAGAGTCCCTGCCTCATAGGGAGTTGTGAGAAATTTTTTAAATTAAATTAATTTATTTATTTTGGGCTGCGTTGGGTCTTTGTTGCTGCACGCGGGCTTTCTCTAGTTGCGTCTAGCTGGGGCTACCCATCGTTGAGGTGCGCGGGATTCTCATTGCGGTGGCTCCTCTCATTGCAGAGCACAGGCTCTAGGCACTGGGCTTCAGTAGTTGTGGTGCATGGGCTCAGTAATTGTAGCACACGGGCTTAGTTGCTCCGCAGCATGTGGGATCTTCCCAGACCAGGGATCAAACCCGTGTCTCCTGCATTGGCAGGTGGATTCTTAACCACTGCGCCACCAGGGAAGTCCCGGGAGTTGTGAGAATTTTTTAAAGTAAAAAATGGATACCTGTTGTGGTCAAGGTACTATTCTAGGTACTGGTGAAACAGCAGTGAATAAAAACAGATGAAGATCCCTGCCTGACATTCTGGAGGGGAACAAAACATTAATGCATAAATGATGTAGTGTGTTGGAAGCTGATAAAGAAAAGAAGGCAACGGGTGGTGCTGAGACATTCGTAGTTCTGACTGGAGCAGAAGGGGCGTCAAGGAGGCCTTTTGAAACAATGACATTAAATAAAGGAGTTGGAAGGACCTTCCAGGCAAGGGGAATAACGGGTGCAAAACCTCATATAGAAGCGTGCTCGGAGTGTTGTAGGAACAGAGAGGAGGCCTGTGTGGCTGGAGCAGTGAGTGAGGGGGAGCATGGAGGAGGCGAGGGCAGGGATGGGACAGGGACCGACTGTGCAGAGCCTTGTGGGCTGCAGGAGGACTTTGGCTTTTACAAGTGAGGTGGGAGTCATAGAGGCTTCTGAGCAGAGGAAGAATATGATCTGACTTGTGCTCACAGGCGCCCTCTGGCTGCTGCAGGGGGAACATACTGTGGGCGGCGAGGGTGGGATCCAGGGTACCAGGGCAGAGACGACTGCACCAGGAAGATGCCCATCCAGAGCGGGAAAAGTGCATAGATTCCGACTGTAAAGAGGTAAGACAAAGAGACAGTTAAAGCTGTCTCCAAATGAATGCATTTAAAGGATTCATTCTTTATTTCCAGAAATGTTTATTGAGCACCTACTGGGTGCCAGGCACCATTCTGGCTTGAGGACACAGCAATGAGCAAAGCAGTAAACATCCTTTGGGTGCTGCCCTTGGAATGTTGACAGCATCGCGGGGCAGACAGAGGAAGCAAGATAAATTTTAATGTAGGGTCAAGGGGCAGTACATTTTATGCAATAAAACGCAGCAGAGGGGCGAGCCTTGGGGAGTGATAGCGGCTGCACATTGTAGGTTGGGTGGACTGGGCAGAACTGGGGATACATTTTGACGCAAGAGCTGTTATCAGGATTGGTTGATAGATGGCGTATGTAGGTGGAAATGACAGAACCTGGTGCCTGGGTGTGAAGATGAGCTTTGAAGGGACACCCACATAAATACCCTCTTCTGTTGAATGTTCATTGTTTTCCCCCATCTTAGGTTGGGTTCCTGAGAAGCAGAACCCAAGACAGGGATTTGGAGCACATGACTAATTGTGAGTGGAGGGTAAGGGAAGTGGGACCAGGGAAGGGGACTCGGGTACATTCCAGGCTTGGCCTGATCCACAGGGATGGGGGGAGCTCTGGAACGTAAATTGTACCGCAGAGGGATGGGCTTTTGGACCCCTGCGTCAATCAATCATTGGCTGCTCCTGGGGGTGGGGGATGCCTCCGAGGCATCTCCAGTGTGTGGTAGCTCCCCAGAGCCAAGGGCAGGTCTCCAGAAAAGGTCACCAGTGCTAGCTGTGAGCCCCCACTCTCAGCAGCTGTGGGGTGTGTGTGCCCCATTATAAGAAGATTTAGGCAGAGCCCCAAGAGCATTGCCTACACCCCCAGGCTCCAACAAAGAGGGTCATGGCATTTATGCCAATCACAGCGCAGATGTCTGACACCAGAACCTGTTCTCAGCTCTCTCAGGATGAAAATCAGGCCAACTTGGCACTGGGGCTCCCCTCACACAGCTGAGATCCTTTCCGGATTCATTAACTGCTCGAGACTCAGCTCTCCACTGCCCAGACTTGCCTGGGAATTGCAGAAGGGAGCTGTGAGGAAGAGATGCAGCCCTGAAACAGATCCGAGTAGCTCATTTCGTTCTCCCATGGTCCTGTAGGAAGGCACTGCCGTCATGCCCATTTTGCAGATGTGGAAATGGATGCACAGAGAAGTTAAATCACTTGCCAAGGTCACACAGCTAGAAACCAGAGGAGCCAGGATTTGAACTCAAGTCGTTAGGATCTGGGGTCTATGTGCTTCTGAGCTACATTCAACTGCCTTAGACCCCACGCCCCCTTCAAAACCCAAAGCCCCTGTATCCACCCTGAGAGGAGTGGGAAGAAGGGAGGAAACCCTGAGAGAATAGAACAGAGAATATGTGAAGGGTGGGGGAGAAAGAGGTCACCTGGAGGACTTGGAGTGGGCAGGAGGCACTCATTCATTCATTCATTTGTTCGTTCATTCATTTACTCCTTCATGTCCTGGTGATGCCTGCCTACTCTGTCCAGCGTGTGCTGGTGTGGGGACCTCAGCGGGGACGAGCACCCAACTCCACCCTTTTGGAGCTCAAGGTCTGATAGGGCACGCAGACACTCATCCAGGCAAGAAAATGTATCAGACATAAGAACCTCGTAAGAGGGAAGGGGTAGGGATTTTGGGGACACACACAGAGGGGATTCTGGCCTGTCTGCGGGGATGGGGGAGGCTTTTCAGAGGTGGTAATGTTTACTCTGAACCCTGAAGGATGCAGAGAGTTTGGACAGCCCTGGGGTAGTTGGCAGGAGGACGGCAGAGTAGAAACACCAGCATCTCTACAGCGCCACGGAACTGGGTTTGTAATTCTAGCTCTACTATTTAATATACAGAGCAAGCAGCACCACGTCAGGGTTTAAAAAATATTGTACAAATATTTATTGAACACCTACTATGTGCCAAGTGCTGTTCTAGGCATTGGGAACATGGTAGTGACCAAGATATAAGGTCCTTGTATTTGTACACTTCTCCTACACTACCCCAGCTAACAAATGTATATAGTATGATTTCTTCCACGACAAGTACCAGGCAGGGAGATGGGGACTGAGAAGATCTTCTTTAAAGAGGTAATCAGGGGAGGCTTCTTGAGGAGGTGACTTTTAAACTTAGGTGACTTTTTCTTTTCTTTCTTTCTTTCTTCTTCTTCTCCTTTTTTTTTTTTTTTTTTTTTTTTTTTTTTTTTTTTTGGCCATGCTGCATGGCTTTCGGGATCCTAGTTCCCCGACCAGGGATCGAACCCAGGCCCCTGCAGTGAAAACGCCAAGTCCTAACCACTGGACCACCAGAGAATTCTCATAAACTTAGGTGACTCTTAACTATGGATAAGAAGGATCCAGCATTATCACTGTTCCTTCAAAGACTTATTATTGTGAGGCATGAAATGGGACAGTTGACTGAAACAGATCCTCCCTAAGTGTGTAGCTTCGTAGTTAAGACAACTTTAGAGAGAGGCAGGCTGGGCCCTGAGTCCTGTGGGCTGGTCATTTACATGGTGTCCCTCAGATTCATTCCTTGCCCTCCCCTTGTTTTTGGTATCAGAGGGGGGTTGACCCCTGAAAACTACATTTCCCAGGTTCCCTTGCTCACTGGCTTCCTGTTAGACTTGGCCAATGGGAAGCCGTGACGGGAGTTGGAGGCGGGAGGAAGAGAGAAGTCAGGGGATTTCTATCCCTGTTTATTTGCTGCAGGCAGTGGCCTTGTTGTCCCCTCCTTGGGTCCAGCTCCACTAACCCCCTTTGCCCTGCCACCCTGCAGCAGTTTCTTCTTCTTCTTCTTTTTTTTTTTTTTTTTGGTCACGACGCGTGGCATATGGGATCTTAGTTCCCGACGAGGGATGGAACCCGTGCCCCCTGCAGTGGAAGCACAGAGTCTTAAGCGCTGGACCGCCAGGGAAGCTCCCAACCCTGCAGCTTCTTACAGTTGCTATTCTTTTGATCACTTCACCTTCCGCACCTACCCCATCCAGCCCTTCTGGCTCCTTGGCACCACACTCCCCATATTAAATTCCCTCCATGGAACCATCTAGCATAGCTTCTGTCCCTCAACAGACTGATGGCATGGTAGGCTCTGCCCCCTGCCTTTCCTCCCTGACCTTCAGCTTAGGACGCCCCCTACATCCCACAACTGTCGGGAGGTGAATGGAGGTGATCCTATCAGGAGCTGACCCTCCACAGTTCTTACGACGTATGGTTTGAAGCTCTATGTGCTCAGGCACTCATTTACCTCCACCACAACCCTAAGAGGTGGGTGCTGCTGTTAGCCCTGTTGTTTTGTTTGTTTGTTTTGTCTTCGTTGCTGCGCACGGGCTTTCTCTGGTTGTGGCAAGTGGGTGCTACTCTTCGTTGTGGTGCGAGGGCTTATTGTGGTGGCTTCTCTTGTCGCAGAGCACGGTCTCTAGGTGTGCGGGCTTCAGTAGTTGTGGCTCACAGGCTCAGTAGATGTGACGTGCAGGCTCTAGAGCGCAGGCTCAGTAGTTGTGGCACACGGGCTTAGTTGCTCCGCGGCATGTGGGATCTTCCCGGACCAGGGATCGAACCCGTGTCCCCTGCATAGCATTGGCAGGCGGATTCTTATCCACTGTGCCACCAGGGGAGTCCCGGCCCTGTTTTATATACAGGAAACCGAGGCACAGTGAGGTTCAAGGCCCTTGCCCAAGGTCACATGGCTGGGAGGTGGCACTAGGAAGTCCCTCACGCACGCACATGCCTGCATAGGACCTGGCACACGGACGGCACTCGGCAAGGCTGGTGATAATGATCATCATTACATGTAGAGCTGGTCTCTGCTGAGTGCCGAGACTGGAGGTGATGCTGAAACTCCACCTTGGACCAGTGCAGGAGCCGGCAGTCACAATGCATGCTGACTGAAGGTCCTTCTGGGATCCATGACCTGGTAGAACAATCCTCGGGCTCCTGCTGGCTCCTGTCCCAGTCCTGGTGGAGAGAGGGCAAAGGGCCTCTCTACAGCAGCTTTGGCTGGGAGCAGCTGCTCTGTGCTTAGCCAGGATCGATTTCCCTTCAGGCGGGCCATTTACACTAACAAAGGGCTCCGGTGACCCAGGTGGCCATCACTGCCTCCTGCCCTCCGAGCGGAGGATGTGCCTCGCGGCCGGAGCTGTTTTCTTTGAGATCCATTTCTTTGAAAGCTCTGGCAAACTTCAAAGGATGGGCCGAGTCAGACCCGCAACGTGCTCACCTGAACCTTGCTGGTGGATTTCTCTGCCTCTCTGTCTTGCTCTAACCAGCCCACCCTCAATGATCTTCCTGACCAGGTCTTTTCTCTGCTCACACGTGGTTATGGGCTGAACGATGTCCCCCCACACCCACCCCACAAATTCATAAGTTGAAGTCTGCACCCTCAGGACCTCAGAATATGACTGTACGGTTAAGTCCCCTCTATACAAATGAGTTCTGTTCTGAGATCATGTTCGTGAGTCCAACAAAGTTAGCCTAGGTACCCAACTAACACAATCGCTATATAGTACTGCACTGTAATAGGTGTATAATACTTTTCACACAAATAATACATAAAAAACAAACAAACACGAAAAATAAAGAAAACATTTTTAATCGTACAGTACAGTACCTTGAAAAGTACAGTACAGTACCAGCTACATCACCACTGTTTTACACCTGCTTCCGGTCATCCTGGGCTTCACATCCTGGGGAGATGCCCAGAGGAGCCACCAGTGTCAGGAGAGGAACGTTGCCACCCTGAAACCATTACTTGGCAGGAAGGGAACCAGGGGATTCAATACGCCAGACTCTTTCCTCTGTCCGCCCCCCACCCCAGTCTCCTGTGGTCACACTCACTGGCCAGACGTCGCTGGAAGCTGGAGGGCGGGGGCTTCTGGGAGGTGGAGGCTGCAGGGGTCAGCCTCCCGGAGCACAGAGCCGATGGAGAAGTGGGGAGAGAGGACCTGGAGGGGCAAACAAAATATCCAGCTCATCTCCTGGCCTCCCGATTTGAGCTTCAAATTCTGCACCATCTTCTCCCTACTGGAGTAGAATCTTGGCGAGAACAGGGATCTTTGCCTGTCTTGTTTGCTGCTGTGTCTCCAGTACCCGGCACAGAGTAGGTGCTCAATCAGTATTTGTGGGATGCCTTTGCCCATGCTGTTCCCTTTGCCTGGAACCTGTGTAACCAGGCTCCGTAGCCATCCTCTGCTCTTACTTGTGCTGGCTCCATCACGGCTTTGTCGCGCTGTTTTATAATCGCCTCTTTGTCTCTCCAATATCTTAGCTCCCTTAATCCTCAAAACACCAGCGTTGTCATCACTCTTCTCCGCTTTGAGGAAATTGAGGCGCAGAGAGAGTAACTCGCCCAAGGTAACCCAGAGCCAGGATTTAAATGCAGACTGTCTGAGCCCCAGATACCGGGCTGCCTTTTTGGTTCCCTGTCAGCAACTATTTGCCTTTTTTTTTTGGCTGCGCTGCACAGCTTGCGGGATCTTAGTTCCCCGACCAGGGATTGAACCCTGATCCTGGCAGTGAAAGCACCGAGTTCTAATCACTGGGCCACCAGGGAGTTCCCTCTGTTTGCTTATTTTCATGCCATGATCAATTTTATTGCACTCACGTGTATATTACATTGCCGATGTTAAGCTATTCGAATACACTAACAACAACCTCAATGACATCACTGCTATTCTTAGCTCCATATCACTAGTGGGGAAACGGAGGCCCAGGGTGGCTAAGTCACTCGCCCAAGGTCACACAGCAGAGCTGAGATTGGAACCCAGGCGACCTGGCTCCAGATTCGGTGCCCTAAATGACCATGCTCTGTTGCCTCACCTTGGCTGGGGGAATTGAATGCCTGTCTTTGAAATCCTGAATGTGAGTCCAAGGTGTAGCCAAATGATAAAAGGTTTGGACCCCAAATTAACTTGCCACCCCCAGTGGCGCACACAGAGCCCACGGAAGTCAGTTTTCAGGCAGTGCTTATGCCTGGCTGTCTCTGTGAGTTATTAGCCAACAGATCGGGCCCCTGTCACCTCCTGGCCACACTGTCCAGCCTTCAAGGCCTCCCTCCCTCCATCCCCCACGTGGGACCCTCATAGTAAACACCTTCATTTTGTGCAGTGGCGTCCCTGGCACCCGGCGTGAGATTCCTGAGCCAGCCAAAGAAGGTCAGCTTCCACCGTGACGACCTTTTCCGTGCACCGATGGATTGATTTCAGAAATCCAGCTCCAGCCGATGGGCCCATCCCCTACCGCAGGCACTGATGGCTGCAAATTTATGCCCAAGCCAGAAATTGAATTCCTATAGGTCGAGAGAATTGTCAGAAAACCTCATCCAGGCTCATTTTTACTTCTGACAAACGTCAGGAGAGAGATTAAACCTGGGCCGGTGTCTTCCAGCAGCAGGGACTGTGGTGGCGGGGAAATGACCTTGACGTGGGTATTTTTCTTACATTCCCTGGCTTCACCTTGGCCTCCCAGAGCTGAGAAATAAAAAGCAACCGGACCCACAGGCCCGTGTGGTTGAAGGGAATTCCCATTTCTGACCAGCTAATGTTCAAAAGGGGCAAGCTCTGTGTACCCAAAGGCAAGTCTCTTGGTCCCTGTGGCAAATATTGAGCCATTCAGAGGGATGGGAATCACGTGACAGCCAGGCCACTTCCTGCACCAGGTCCTGAGGGCAACTTTACAAGGTTCTAATTAATCTTCCCTGTGCTATGACAAAGAGGACATAAAAATGTGGATAATGGGATGGGACTACCCTGGTGGTCCAGTGGTTAAGACTCCGCATTTCCACTGAAGGCGTTGCAGGTTCCATCCCAGGTCAGGGAACTAAGATCCCACATGTCGCACAGCGAGACCAAAAGATTTCGTTTTAAATGTGGATAATTCCGTAGCCCCTCACCCCGACTCTGCCGCCTGCCCGAAGGCCGGGAAGGAAGAAACAGAAATCAAATGATAGCTCTGGGAAGGAAGAATCCCCGTCTTGCTAGAAAAAATCTCTCACTTGCCTTGAAAAATGAGACGTCTGATGCAAATGTAGCTGCTTCCCTTTGGTACAAAAGCCCCTAAATATTAAAGAAATGAATCCTTGATGTCTACAAAGAAAGGATCAAAAACGAAACTTTCTGAAAGGAGAAGAGCTTTTATTTCGCTGTGAACCTTTCTAGATGTGGCCTCTGGCAGGGATGCCTGCAGAACATGGAGTGCGGGAGGATAAAGAAATAAATGACTGCCGTTCTTGTATTCATTCATTCATTCAGGAAGTGTCTGTGAAGCAGCTACTGCATGCCAGGTATTGGGCTGTGAGCCAGGGAAACCTCAGGGAGAAATTAGGACCTGCTTCCCGCCCTTCAAAGCTGGTGGGGCATTCTACAAAGTCTCTGACCTGTAGTCCTCAAAACTGCCAAGGTCATGAAAAGCAAGGAAAGATGAAGAAACTATTACAGACCAGAGGAGATTAAGGAGATGTGACAACTAAATGCAATGTGCAATCCTAGGTGGGATTCTGGACCAGAAAAGACATGAGTGGAAACACTGGAGGAATCTCAATAAAGTCTGGAGTTTAGTAAGAGTGATGAACCAATGCTGGTTTCTTAGTTGTGACAAATATGCCATGGATATGTAAGATGTTAACAACAAGGGAAATCGGGTGAGGGGCGTATGGAAGTTCTCTGTCCTGTCTTTACAATTTTCCTGTAAATCTAAAATCCTTCTGGGACTTCCCTGGTGGTCCAGTGGTTAGGAGTCCACGCTTCCACCGCAGGGGACGCGGGTTCAATTGCTGGTCCGGAACTAAGATCCCGCCTGCCCCACAGCGCAGCCAAAAAATAAAATTAAAAATGATCCATTAAAAAAATAATAATTAAAAAGGTAAAAAATAAAATACTTCCAATATAAAAAGTTTATTTAAAAAAAAAGTTAGCAGGGGACATGGAACGGTTCTAGAACAGTGCTGGTTCCATGAATTGATATGAAAGCTCCCACTGACTGGGCAGTCACAATGTACCAGGCACCGTGACTGACTCTTGACATGTACCAATTCATCATTTTCACAAGAACCCTGTGAAGCCTGGCCGTTATTATCCCAACTTTTAGATGAGGAAATGGAGAGGTTAAGAAAGGCACAGAGGGGTTAAGCTACTTGCCCAAGGTCACACAGGAAGGAGTAGATCAGAATTTGGACTGAAGCAGCCTGTGTGATAAGATCTACAGCTGGCTGTTCATGCACAGTATTTACTGAGCAGTTACTATACCCTTCAGAGGCTGACCAGAGAAACAACTCTTCTAGGGCTTTCGGCGATTTTAGTTCAGGGGATTGGTTACAAAGATGATGGAAGAGATGAAAAACTAAACAGAGATGGAAACGAAAACCAGAGATTAGCAACAGCTGAGAGCATTTATCCCCCTAGGACGGGTGGTGGTGGGGTGTTGGATAGAAGAGGTGGTATAAACAGAGCCCAGGCCTGGGATTACCAGGGGGAGCTGAAGCCACGGAACCAATGCTGGAGCACAGGAGGCAGAGAAAGCAGGGAAATACCGCTGCTTCTCCCCTTGTCCTGCCCTCATATCCTCCATGAGTGCCTCCCATTGGCTGAACCTTTCTGAAAGCAAAGGAGTGTGAGAGCTGTAGTTCCCAACCGTATGCAGCAGAGCAGGGGAAGGAAAGGATGAAAATTCAGCCATCAGGCAGCTTACACTTAAGTGTGTGTGTGCATGGGGGGACTAGGCAGGAAGGGGATGGGATGGTTTTGGTTCCCATTTTACAAATGAAAGAGGCAAAGGGATCTGCTTAGAAACTCACAAAGAGGAAGTGGCAGATCCAGGATTTGGACATGTATTATGGGTTCAACCTCGTAGGGTTCTTCTGAGGATTGGTGAGAAATGAGCTGCAAAGCCCTTAGAATAGAGCTTGGCTTACAGGATATGCTCCATAAATGTTAGTTGTTATTGATGAGGAGGAGGATAATAATAATTATTATTACAACTGCTGTCATTTTTATGATGCTAAAGGACCTTCCTTTGCATAGAACTGCTGTATCCCACTGTCACAGGACTCTGTGTGTGTATGGGTGTGTGTGTGAGGGGGTGGAGATGGGGACCATTTAAGAGAGGGGTCCATCCTGGAACCAGAACACCCCACTCTGCTGAGACCTGAGCAGGTTTTCCCCATGTGAAGGAGGAGAGGGAGAGTGTCCTAAGCAAAGAACACTGCGCGGACAAAAATGCAGAGGCAGCAAGGGGAACTGAAACAGCTGTATGTGGGTGAAGACAAGTAAGTAGTAAGGCTGAGAATTCAGCCGTAGCCCAGTGGGCAGGACTGGTGAGTGCGTCCAGGTGGCATTTGGGCTTTATACTGAGGGCACTGGGGGCCATGAAGGGTCCAATGTGGGGGGTGACACTTTGTAAATTTATTTATTTTTGGCTGCTTTGGGTCTTCGTTGCTGTGCGCTGCTTTCTCTAGTTGCGGCGAGCGGGGTCTACTCTTCGTTGTGGTGCGCCGTGGCTTCTCTTGTTGTGGAGCACGGGCTCTAGGCGCGCGGACTTCAGTAGTTGCAGCGTGTGAGCTCAGTAGTTGTGGCGCGCAGGCTTAGTTGCTCCGCGGCATGTGGGATCTTCCCAGACCAGGACTCGAACCCGTGTCCCCTGCATTGGCAGGCGGATTCTTAACCACTGCGCCACCCGGGAAGCCCGGGGGTGACACTTTGAAAGCTGGCTCTGGCTTTTCTGGGGAGAATGGGTCGGTGGATGCAAGGCTTGAAGCCAAGCTTCCATGGAGAGAGAGAGAGAGTCTTCTCCCATAAGCATAGCGGCTAAGAGTGAGGACTTGAGAGTCTCACAGGCTGGGGTCCAAATTCCAGCTCAGACACTTGCTCTGTGAGTTTGGGCAACTAACTTTCCTCTCTCTGCCTCAGTTTTTCCATCTGTAAAGTGGAGCTAATGTTAGTACGTACCTCATTGGGGGAGGGGAGGCTACAAGGATTTAAAATTTGTAAAGCAGCTTAGAAGAGCATCTTAGTTCGTTCAGGCTGCTATAACAAAAATGCTGTAGACAGGGTGACTTAAACAACAACATTTATTTCTCACAGTTCTGGAGGCTGGGAAGTCCAAGATCAAGGTGCTGGCAGACTCAGTGCCGAGTGAGAACCAGATTCCTTGTTCATAGACGATGTCTTTTCACTGTGTTCTCACGTGCCAGAAGGGTTCAGGGAGCTCCCTGGGGTGTCTTATAAGGGCACTAATCCGACTCCCAAAGACCCCACCCCAAAATACCATCACACTGTGGATTAGTTTTCAACATATGAATTCTGGGGAGACAGAAAGAGTCTATAGCAAAGAGCACTCTATAAGTGTTAAATAAAGTAAAAACCCAGGGCTTCCCTGGTGGCACAGTGGTTGAGAGTCCGCCTGCCGATGCAGGGGATGCGGGTTCGTGCCCCAGTCCGGGAAGATCCCACATGCCACGGAGCGGCTGGGCCCGTGAGCCATGGCCGCTGAGCCTGCGCGTCCAGAGCCTGTGCTCCGCAACGGGAGAGGCCACAACAGTGAGAGGCCCTAGTACCGCAAAAAAAAAAAATAAATAAAAACCAGTAGGAGAGGCTTCTCATGGCTTTTAATCCCATCTCAATGCTGAGGGCACCCAAATATGTATCTCTAGCCAAATCCTCTCTCCTCCTTTCCCCAGCTACCTACTTGATATTTCCACTTGGAGGTGGTCACAAGCCGCATAAATGGAACATGTCTTCAGGCTGGACTCTTGATTTTCATCCCCCCTCTAATTTTCCTCCCCGCCCCACTCCACATGGGCTCCTCCTCCAGCCTTTTTCAGCTCAGTAAATGGTACCCCCCCATCCATGCACTCCATTGCTTGGCCCCCAAAAGTTGGACTCATCCTCAACTCCCCTCTTTCCCTTCCGCCCCACATCTAGTCCCTCAAATCCTGTGGGCTCTGCCTTTATACTTATTTATTTATTTAGCTGTGCCGTGAGGCATATGGGATCTTAGTTCCCCAACCAAGGATCAAACCTGTGCCCCCTGCAGTGGCAGCATGGAGTCTTAATCACTGGACCGCCAGGGAAGTCCCGGGCTCTGCCTTTAAAACATAGGAATCTACCCATTTGCTGTCCCCATTCCATCTACCCTGGTGCAAGCCCTCATCATGGCTCACCTGGATGACTGTGGGGGTGAACAGCATGTTCAAAGGCCCTGGGGTGATAAAGAGCTCAGGAGTCATTGGGAATCTGAATGTAGGCTGGTGAGATTCAGGAGACTCGAGTGAGGGTTTGTTTCTTCCCTGAGGGGTCTCCTCAAATGGGGTGTTATTGAGTGCTGGGGACGGGCAGGAACTTGTCCTTTCTCAAAGCAAACTGGTCTGACGACTGGAGTGGCCCTCGTGTTGTAGCCTGGATGCAGACCTCTGTCCATCAGCCCAACCCTTAGGGCTGTCTGCGGGCATCCACGGTGTTTCCGACAGTCTGGGCCACACTGCGAGGGAATGGACTGTGTTTGTAAATTCTTGCACGAGGCAAGCCTCCTCCAGGGAGAAGGACCCCAGGGAGGGCAGTCAGTCAAACTCAGAGACCTGTGTCTCTTCCCACCTTTCCCAAGGAAGTCTATTTCATTCATTTTGGTCCACGTTGGCACTGTAATGGCAGAGCCTAAGACATCCAGGAATGTATGTCTGGACCGGGGCCCAAGGGGCAATGGGGGTCTTCTGCCATGGCTTGGCTGGCTTCAGAGGGTGAGAGGTGGTGTGTGCCAGCCTGAATAGCCTCTCAGGGCAAGATGGGTTATCTGCATTGGAAGGGAACGAATGAATAAATGAATCAGGAATTCCCTGGCGGTCCAGTGGTTGGGACTCAGCGCTTTCACTGTCGAGGGCTTGGGTTCAATCCCTGGTGGGGGAACTAGGATCCTGCGAGCCGCAGGACGCGGCCAAAAAAAAAAAAAAAAAGAATGCATGAATGAATGAACTCACAGTCGGCCCCCCTCATCCCATCCCAGCCCCTCCCCCCGCCACGGGCTCTCACAGGCCACGCCCCAGCTGCTCAGACTGAGGGAGGCTCTGGTTCTCCATCTTGGCACGGGTGAGCTGATATCTTCTTTAAAGGCTGTCAAGCTTATCACTCAGCAGGGATTTGCCCAATACCGCTAGGTTTGACAGGAGCAGCCTGCTGTCATCTCAAGCCCTCCAAAGGGACTCAGGCCCCATCACGGCTGAGACGTGGCAGATAGGTATGTCCCTGATCATTCATCACGGCCTTTCTGCCGTCCCTGCAGTCAGAGGGGAGCCGCCGCCGCCTCTGTGCCTGCCACAGATGATCTGCAACTTGATCTCAGACAGTCCCTCCCTGGGACAGGCGGAAACCGATTTGGTGGTGGAGAGGAAACGCATGGTGAATCCGTGATGGGCTGTTTGCCCATCAGCATCTAATTATTCAACAAACATTCATCATGCCAGGCCTGGGGGATTCAGCAATGAGCAAAGCAGACAGAACTCCCCTTTCCCATCCTCTTTCCCATCGGGGGGCGGAGGCAGGCTTTGAGCCAGTGGTCACACCCAAGAGGTTCCAATGGCCATTGTGATCCGGGCTTGAAGGAGAACAGGGGAGGTGCAGCATGGTGGTGTAGACTGTGGAGCCATGTGGCCTGTGTTCAAATCCCAGCTCCACCACTTATAGACTGTGAAGCTCTGGGCAAGAGATTTGAGCCCTCTCTCCCCTCGTTTTCTTCACCTCTCAAAGGTGGATAATGACAGTGCCTGTCTCCTAGTGCCATGGTGAGAGCTCCACCAGTTAAAGCATGCAAAGTGCTTAGAACAAGGCTTGACATACAGTAAGAAATACAAGTATTAGGGGAAAAAAGCACAGGGTGCCTTGAGAAGTGGGTAACATGGGGAAGGGACAGCGGAGGCTGCTTTCGGAAGAGACATTTATGCTTGAGCCCTAGAAATGGGGAAGAGTTAGCCCAGCCATGAGATGGGGCAAGAGTTTTGATGGCTCAGGGACCAGCCAGTGCAAAGACCTGAAGGTGGGAAAAAGCATGGTGTGTTCCAGGAAGAGGAGGTTGCCTAGAGGATGGGCCACAGAGAACACGGCTGTGTGAGCCTTGGGGTTTCGTTGTTGTCTTTTTTTGTTGTTGTTCTTTTTTGTTTTGTTTTGTTTTGGCTGGACCGCATGGCACGTGGGGTCTTAGTTCCCCTATGGGATTGAACCCGTGCCCCCTGCAGTGGAAGTGAGGAGTCTTAACCACTGGACCACCAGGGAAGTCCCATGAGCTTTGTTGATTGCCTGTTACACTGAAGCAGGACTCCCCTCCACCAAATTACATCAGGGAGATGTAACTAGGACCAGAAACTGAACTGGCCGAGTCACGTGGTGAATAGGATGGAGCTGTGTCTCTGTCTGTCTTTGGTAGGACTCGACACCCTGTCTCTCCCTGTATCTCTTTCTCTCTCTCACTGCCATCCGGCTGTGACTTCTCATCATCTTGCATTCTCAGCCCCAAATCCAATGGACTTTCACCCATTCTTCCAGATCATCTCAGTTCAGTGCCCGCATCAGATTCAAACCATTTTGACTTCAGGAAGTTACCAAATTGGCTTTAGAGCATCGTGGGGATTATAACAATAATAGCAAACGTTTCTGTAGCACTTACTACATGCTGATGACTGTTCTAATTGCTCACAAGTATAGTATATTTTTTTTTTTGGCCACGCCACACGGTATGCAGGATCTTAATTCCCCACCCAGGGATTGAACCCGTGCCCGCTGCATTGGGAACGTGGCATCTTAACCACTTGACCACCAGGGAAGTCCCCTCTCGCATGTATGGTATTGACTCGTTCAAGCTTCCCGGCAACGCTGTGAGGTAGGTACAGATTATCGTGTCCAATTTACAGATGAGGGCAAGGAGGCACAGGGAGGTTAAACAACTCACACAGCAAGTGAGTGGCCAAGCCAGGACATCAACCCAGGCAGCCTGACCCTCAGACCCTGCTCTTAACCACCTGGCTCTACTCTACCAGCTGAGTAGGAAGAAGGGCCATCCAGAAGAAACGAGTCATTTCCATTGTAAGGATGTTGTCTGGAAAGATGCTGGTGACATCACACGGACTCCTTTTTGGGAGGGCCGTGGGAGAGATCCTTGCCTGTTCTTGGTACTAAAAATAGTTAAGTTTTCTCCTGAGCATCTGGTGTGTTTTTGTTTCAGGACACTGGGAGCCGCATAAATGACCAGCTTTCCCTTTTTGAGTTGGCTGCTAAGGAGCTTGAAGCCAAATTTATGGCCCAACCATATGCTGGTTGTTCAAGTTTTTAAGGGATGGGTTTTTCTTAGCCTCACTTCTGGCTCTATGTCCCCACTTTTTCTCTCTCTTCCTTGCAAAAAAAAAAAAAAAAAACCCGCAAAACTTTAAACAGACTGAAAAAAAACTTCACAAGAACAATACGTGTCTATTGTAGAAAACTTAGAAGGTAAATTTGAAGATGGGAATAAAAATCCCTACTCGTCCCCGATTTTAATGGCTGCATAGTATTCCCTCGTGTAGAGTTTTAAAATCAATGCCCCTACTGGCAAACGACTGGAGGGGAAAAAAATTCCAGTTGTCCAATTTTAGACAACACTTTAATGAGCATTCTTGTAGCAATTGAGTACTTGTCACATGGTTTCCCTGGGCTAAATTCTTAGGCTCAGATTGGGGTTAAATACAAATGCAGAAACCTTAAGGCTTTGGATTGGCAGACCGCCCTCCAGAAATATCTAATTCCTGCTCTCCTATTTAATTGGAGCTATCGTGTGGTATTTTACATATCCTTGTAAACCACTTGCAGTCTTCTCTGGAACAAGGCAGCCAACAAATAAATATACAAGCCCCAAGCCACTTCTGCTTCCCGATTAAATTATCCAGCCTCAGACGCAATAATATCCTTGACTTATCAAGAGGCAGCTGCTTGCTCTAGTCCTGTTTGCTCATCTCCAGTAGCCGGTGCTCAATGGTTGGCTGCCCCTGGGATCCTGTAGCAATCCCTCGGCCCCCGGAAGAACCAAGAACTGTTTTTTGAACCAAGACTTAGGTGACGGAGCTGTAGGCTGAGCTGATGATCCCGGACGCGAGAGCTAGAAAAACTTTTCCTGCGTGTCCTGTACTCAGTCAATCCTGGACCTGTTACATAGACGGCTGCTTAATTGGGGCAGCAGCCTAGGTGAAAGCGTTTGAAAAATCCCAGCCACTGTGGAGAACAGTATGGAGGTTCCTTAAAAAACTAAAAATAGAATTACCATACGACCCAGCAATCCCACTACTGGGCATATGCCCTGGGAAAACCGTAATTCAAAAAGAGTCATGTACCAAAATGTTCACTGCAGCTCTATGTACAATAGCCAGGACATGGAAGCAACCTAAGTGTCCACTGACAGATGAATGGATAAAGAAGATGTGGCACATATATACAATGGAATATTACTCAGCCATAAAAAGAAACGAAATCGAGTTATTTGCAGTGAGGTGGATGGACCTAGAGTCTGTCATATGGAGTGAAGTAAGTCAGAAAGAGAAAAACAAATACCGTATGCTAACACATATATATGGAATCTAAGAAAAAAAGGTCATGAAGAACCTAAGGGCAAGATGGGAATAAAGACACAGACCTACTAGAGAATGGACTTGAGGACACGGGGAGGGGGAACGGTAAGCTGGGACAGAGTGAGAGGGTGGCATGGACACATATACATGTGAGGTGAGACAGGCCACCAGATCAGAAGTGTCTGTACCGGGAGAAGTCTGCGGCTCTCACACCTGCTGTTATAAACATTTCCCTTAGGTATAGGCATTCTCTATCCCTAGGAGTGTGACCTCTGAGAATTTGTGACTTTGGTTTGAAGCTAAACCCAGTCTGGGAGAGCTGGCCTTTGGACTGTCAAACACGGAGCCTCCCGGGACATTCCAGTGGGTTCCCAAGGACATGAATTGACTGTGTGTTTGAACTTGAACCCGATGGGTGAAACTCAGGCTCTTTGCCGTGCTGCGATTTGGCAGCCAAACCCCGAGCATTTAATTACGCTGCTGCAGAGAACACTCCAGCGAGGTGCGTCCAACGCAGACAATTATTTTAGGAAAGCCGTGGAGGCCTTCTCTCTGCGCCGCTTAAATCATGCTTCTCTTTTACAATTCAATATTTCGTGTGTTGAGAGAAAATGGCTTGTTTGCTTCAAAGCACACGCTACAGAATGTAGGAAGGGGATGTTAATTATGTTGAACCGGGCTGCTTTGTCTCTGCACAAATGAGAATCTTCGGGGGGTTCTATCCAAATTGCTTGGGGATCAGAGCCAGGGGAGCACAGATGGAGATGTTTGGACTCAAGTTCATGGTTTTGTTTTTTTTGTCTTTGTTTTTTAAGAACAGTATTTGTCATGAAAAAAGGTGAAGCTAGTTCTGCATTCTCCTAGAACCAAAGGGGAAGGCATTCCTGAATCACTTTTCTTTTCTTTTTTTTAATTTTTATCTTTTACTGGGGTTTAGTTGATTTACAATGTGGTGTTAGTTTCAGGTGTACAGCAAAGTGATACATATATCTATTCTTTTTCAGATTCTTTTCCCATACAGGTTATTACAGAATATTGAGTAGAGTTCCCTGTGCTATACAGTCAGATCTTATTATCTTTTTTTTTTGCGGTACGCGGGCCTCTCACTGTTGTGGCCTCTCCCGTTGCGGAGCACAGGCTCCGGACGCGCAGGCTCAGCGGCCATGGCTCACGGGCCCAGCCGCTCCGCACCGGGAAGATGTGGGATCTTCCCGGACCAGGGCTCGAACCTGCATCCCCTGCATCGGCAGGCAGATTCTTAACCACTGCGCCACCGGGGAAGCCCTGATTATCTATTTTATATAGAGTAGTATGTGTATGTTAATCCCAGCCTCCTAATTTATCCCTCCCCCTCTGGGTCACCCTTTTTGTCTTAGGCCATCCTTCTCGGTTTTGGTCGGGCTTCTTCAGGAGCAGAGCTGGATGAGAGGAGTTGAGTGCAAATACTTAGCTGGGAGGCGATCCCAGGAGGAACCAGTGGCGAAAGGGAGATGGGAAATGAAGGAAACCCAGGCAGGGCAATCTAATGGTCCCACTGTGGGCACCTGGAGCACAGATCCCCATGGGATCCTCTGGGAAACTGCAGGCAGCAGGCACCCCAGCGTTCTGCCACTGGAGAGGCGAGAGGGCTGGTATTTATCACGAACTCCGTGGGGACTTCCGGGTGGGAGGTGCTTCTGCCTGCCCAGTGCAAAGGCAGGGTGGGCTCGGACCACCCGAGGAAGCCCTTGGCAGTGAGGCGCTCTGCAGTAAGGCTGGAGTGTGGGCTCCACCTGGACCATGCCTACATGCAAGGGAGCCTGGGAAGGTGAGTGACTTCATTCCTCCGCCGGGGAAACATGGACTTGTAAAGAGGGAGTTCCCTCAACCTCTGAAGTGAGTACGTAAGGCTCAAAGAATGACTAATGACAATAGTTTCAGATGGCATCTATGAATGTTTTCTTTTTTTCTTATAAATTAGCGGACGAGTCAAGCTCATCTGAACAGTGATATCACTTGCTCACATTCCAATAAGCTAAAAAAAAAAAGGCTTTATTGAGTGGGAGAGAAAAAGTGGGCTAACAGCTGGAGTCTCTGGGATTGCTCATTGCCCATTGCTCACAGCCTGGCTTATCTCTGCTACAGCTCATGGGAACAGCTTCTGCGGGGTGATAAGTAGCGGCTGTGCAAATGATCCATGATGGTGAAGCTTGTTTCTCTGTAAAACACTTGGGGTTTTATCAGACTTTCTTCCCTGTCTTAGGAATGCATTCTGGATAGGACCAGCATCTTCTACTTCCCATCTCCTCGGTTTCCACCCATCACCGCTTGCCTGGACCCTTGCAGTCACCTCTGCCCTGGTTTCCCACCCTTGCCACCTCACACCCACAGTCTGTTCCCCCCCACAGCAGCCAGGGGGCGCTTGTGAACACCTGAGTCAGGTCCTGTCCATCCTCTGCACAGAACCCTCCTTGGCTCCTACCTCACTCAGAGCAAAAATGTGTCCTCCCCATGGTCCACAAGGCCCTGCACATGCTGTCCTGTTCCATCTCTGTCCTCATCTCCCCCACCCCGCGCACAATCTCTCCCTCGGTGACTCTGTTCTAGCTGAACTAGCCTCCTCCATGTTTCCCAACCATACCAGGCATGGTCCGGCCTCAGGGCCTTTGCACTTGCTGGTCTCTCTGCCTGGAGCATCCTTCCCCAGATATCCTCATGGCTCCTCCCTCACCTCCTTCAGGTCTTTACTCAAATGACATCTTCTCATTAAGCCCTTCCCAGGGCCCCTAAAATTGCAACCCTAACCACCCCCCAACCCTAGCATCCTCCATCATTTCTTCCCTGCTTTACTTCTCTCTATGGCACTCAAAACCCTTTAAATACTTGGTGTTAACTTACTTATTTCTGTTGCTCTCCACTTTAAAGTAACTCCTAGAGGAGCTTTTGTGTTTGTTTACTATGTTTTCAATGTCCAGAACAGAGCCTGACACACAGCAGGAGCTTAACAAATATTTGTTGAACAAATGAGACCACCATGCCCTGATTAAAAACGAAAAGACTGGGACTTGTGACTGACTCCAGTACGTTCTGGGGAAGCTCAAGGGGGCCTGATCTGGGGGCCCAACACGTTCCATCCAGTGAGGATTCAATGCTTTTTGAGCAATGTTTCTCCAATCCCTCCAGGTATTGGTCAGAATTTGTGTGCCAGAAGTGTCCCTTCCTCTCTCTCCTTCTCCTGGCTCACTCATCCCTCAAGTTCAGCTTACTTGTCCCTTCCCTGGGGCACCTCCTCTGAGACCCTCAGCCTGGGAGGGTCTGTTACTCTCTGTACTTTCTTTGTAGCATTCACTGCAGCATATAGTTCTAGAAGTAATGGTAGGATTCCATAATTCATGTCTGTCTCCTCCACATCTATGGGCAGCAATCGATATGCTTTCTTCGTCTCTCTCTTCCTAGACCCTATCCCAGACCCATGCCTGGCATAGAATAGGCATTCACTAGATGTTTTCTAATAATTTTGGAAAAATATGGCTCTGATGAACATGAGCCATAGGACACATGCATCCCTTAAAAACCTGAACAACCAACATCAGTTCCCCGATGAAGATGAGCATTTCAAAGGTTCTGATAAGTCCTGCATTAAAGAAACTCGTTTCAGGAATTCCCTGGTGGTCCAGTGGTTGGAGCTCTGTGCTTTCACTGCTGAGTGCCCGGGTTTGATCCCTGATCGGGGAACTAAGCCCTCAAGCCGTGCAGCATGGCCAAAAAAAAAAAAAAGACAGAAAGAAACTCGTTTCACTCAGCAATGCACAAACATATTTGACCTCAGAGTACCGTCTTCCCAGCATGCCTGCTAAGATTGCCAGGGTTCCAAGGAGCATGGTTTGGGAAGCACAGCCATAATTGATCCCTGAATTATCTGAGCAGCATCAACTGACTTGAAATTTAGTTTAGGAGGAGTCTAAAAGTGACGCCTTCTAGTCAAGGGCTTGGAGGTCTCTGTGAGGAGTCTGTCACCCTTTGGCCATCACCCTGCCTCTTCTCAGGAACAGGGGTTGGTGGAAGGGGGAATGACAATAGTAGAGTTATGCTTAGTGGCCCCCAAGATATATCCAGAACCTGTCTGTCACTGTGGGTTGAGAAGCAGAGAGGAATGTTCAGGTGTGAGGGTTGGTAGGAGTCTGAGTCTATGTTCTAATGGTGGTTATGGAGGCATTGTTGCATGCGTGTGCAAGTGTGTTTGAGAGAATGAATTCCCCTCTTTGGAAGGGCTCACATCCCACAATTCCTTGCCATGTTCCTTCGCCCCTCATACCTCAGTCTTTTCATCTGTAAAATGGGGCTCCCTGAGGAGGGATTGAGATCACACACGTCTGGCACTTAGCACACTGTCTGGCACATTCCAAGGGTCCAGCAAAAGACCTCTGTCATCTCTCCGGGGCCCCTTTTCTCTCCCAGGAGCGATGGGGTGATTCCCCCATTGGGTTCCCACTCTCTGACTCCGACCTCCCCGCAGACCCTCTTCCAAAGCCCAGAGGAAGGCTGGCAGCTGTACACCTCGGCCCAGGCTCCCGACGGAAAATGCATCTGCACGGCCGTGATCCCCGCGCAGAGCACCTGCTCCCGCGATGGCCGAAGCCGGGAGCTGCGGCAGATGATGGAGAAGGTAAGAACCTTCCAGGTTCCCTTATGAAAATCTCCCAATTCCCACCCTGCCCTCTGCCCCCATCCAGATCAGCCGGGGCCAGATCTAGCCAAGCAGATTATTCAGAACTGGTGGATGACCTGGCTCCCCTCCAGGTGGATATTTCGGTCAATATCTGTTTAGTGCTTTCTTTGGAGGAGAAGCTGAGCGCTGTATGGGGACAGGGAAGGAGAACCCCAGTGGCAGCATCTGAGTCTTCGGTGCATGAGCTCTGGCCCCACCACGCACTCAGCCAGACTCACCTGCTAAGACCCTTTCTCACCCTCCATCCCAAGAGACTTACATAAAGATGCCTTCCCCTTCTGATTGTGGTTGATATAAACTGGTCCCCAATGGGGGGACCCTTCAGTACATTCCCAAGGATATTTCGGTGCCCTTTAGAGGCCGACTGCTGTCTCTTGCCACTACCCAGCTGAACTGCCCATTAGTCACCTCTGATGTCGGTGTTGAAAGGGACTAGCAACTTCCCACCGCCATCCTGTAGAAGAGGAAGCTGAGGACAGAAGGGACCCTTGTTGGCACTGGAGTCTTCCACCCATTAACTCTGTAGGATCCTGCCCTGCCCGTGACACCGGAACTGCTTTCCCCAACAGTGCAGAATGGCCATGTGGTGTCCCCTGATTGCTGACCATGACCATAAAAATGTTTTGTGGCGTCCAGGACGGGTATCAGGCTCTTGACTTTCTGAGAACTTCCAAGTGTCACGTGAACGATGGTTCAGGAAAGTCTGTATATTTCAACAAGCATCCAGTGTTGCCTCTGAGTTCACCTTGGCCGGGAGGAACTCAACTTAGCCAAGTGGAGGTGGGAGCTAGGGGGCCCTCGGTCTGGATTAGGAGAGGTCAGGGCAAGGGGAAGTTCAGTTCCCTCATTTAGCCTAAAGGTATTTATTGAGCATCTAGTATTTACTGAGCATTCAGCTGTGGACAAGCCAGACACTGGGTCTGCCTCTGAGGATCCCACCTAAAGGAGACAGATGAATAAGAATGTTCCAGGTAGTAGTCATAGCTGGAAGGAAAATAACCACGTAAGGGGGAGAGGGTGAGTGGCTGCTTAAGGCAGGGTGAACAGGGAAGGCCACTCTGAGGAGGTGATGCTGGAGTTGAGACATGAAGGATGAGGCGAAGCCAGCGACGAAGACAAAGGGAACAGCGCTCCAGGTAGAGGGATCAGCAAGTGCAAAGGCCCTGAGGACGGAAGAAGCTTCAAATCTATGTGAGCGAAGTTGGGCTGGTGGTTGCAGTGGATGAACACAGCGAGTGGGCAGGCAAAAGGGCAGGACCAGCTCACAGGGTCTGCAGGGGAAGGTGATCCAATCTTCCTTTTGAAAAACTCCCTCTCGGGACTTCCCCGGTGGTCCAGCGGTTAAGACTCCGTGCTTCCACTGCAGGAGGCCTGGGTTCGATCCCTGGTTGGGGAACTAAGATCCCACATGCCTCGCAGTGTGGCCAAAAGAAGAAAAAAGAAAAACCTCTGTCTGGCTGCTCTGTGGAGACTTGACTGCTGGGGACGAGAGTGGTGGCAGGGAGAGCAGGGAAGAGGGAAGAGGTGGGAGGTGGTGGTGGCCAGACTAGTAGCCAGTGGATGGATTGGGCCTGCCATTGGGAGGTCAGGTTGCTGGTAAGGTTGGGAGGAGAAGGTTGGTTGGGTGTTTGGCCTCTGGCCCCGCCAGGTCTTGTCTGTGGCATCCCGGGGACGGGGACAGGAGTGTGGCTCTTCCTAACCCTCCAAGTTCCTAGGTTCAGAACGTCTCCCAGTCCATGGAGGTCCTTGAGTTGCGGACGTACCGTGACCTCCAGTACGTGCGAAGCATGGAGACCCTCATGCGGAGCCTGGATGCGAGGCTCCGGGCGGCCGACGGGTCCCTTTCGGCCAAGAGCTTCCAGGTGGGTCCTTCTGGGTTCAGGTCAGAGGTCAAGAGAAGCATTGGGATCGGTGCCCATTAGTTCCCAGAGTGGGGGTCACATCTGGGAAGGACCGAGTGTTGGCTGGCCCAGATCTAGGGTCCAGTGTGGGCTGAATGCCAAGGGCCAGGTGTGCATCAGAGATAAGGGGTGAAGTTGTGGGTTGAAGCCTGGGCTCAGGTCTGGGCCACTGGTCAGGGGTTGGGATCAGCAATGGTTCCACCTTGGGAGCAGGAGATGAAGGACAGGATGACGGAGCTGTTGCCCCTGAGCTCGGTCCTGGAGCAGTACAAGGCGGACATGAGGACCATTGTGCGCCTGCGGGAGGAGGTGAGGAATCTCTCCGGCAGCCTTGCAGCCATCCAGGAGGAGATGGGCGCCTACGGCTACGGGGACCTGCAGCAGCGGGTGATGGCACTGGAGGCCCGGCTCCACGCCTGTGCCCAGAAGCTGGGTATGCCTTGATGCTTGACCTTGACCCCTGGCCTCCACACCCAACCCCAAAGCCCTCTGTGTGCCCAGGGCATGGTTTTGACCTCTAACTTCGAAACTTTGACCCTTGACCTCCCTACCCAAGGCCAAAAATAGACCCAGAAGCTGGAAATGCTCCTGACCCTACACTTCCAGTCCCTCACCCCCAACCTCACTCCACCTTGGGACCAGATTTCTGGATCCTTCCTCACCCCTGTTCCCAGCTCTTCAGTTTGATCACACTACCTCATCCTTGCCCTGCCTCCCTTGCGCTCTTCCCATTCTCCACCCTCATCCCCCCTGTTCCTGCCTCCCAGGCTGTGGGAAGCTGACGGGGGTCAGTAACCCCATCACCATTCGGGCCATGGGGTCCCGCTTCGGCTCCTGGATGACTGACACGATGGCCCCCAGTGCGGATAGCCGGGTGAGTGACTGGGCCCACACCAGGGGTCAGAACCTATACTGAGGAGGAGACATAGCCTGTGGCTGCCCCTAGGCGCCAAGCGATTCCGCATCAATGATTATCTTGTAAGCCAAAGTGTCCTAGGGTCTCCAGGGCCCTTGGACCTCCCCCTGACTGTCTAGCGACCACCAAGTGACCAAGAACTTTCCAGCCCTGTGAATCTGTAAGTCAGCTGACCTCCAATGACTTTATAGAGACTAATGGTTACTAGTACTAATGACCAGCTTCCAGTGACCACTGACCTCAAAGTAACCACCAGTGACCACTGCCTTCCCAAGGACTAGGACCTACCAGCACCACTCAATGATTTTTTTTTTTTTTTTTGCGGTACGCGGGCCTCTCACTGTTGTGGCTTCTCCCGTTGCGGAGCACAGGCTCCGGACGCGCAGGCTCAGCGGCCATGGCTCACTGGCCCAGCTGCTCCGCGGCATGTGGGATCTTCCCGGACCGGGGCACGAACCCGTGTCCCCTGCAATGGCAGGCGGACTCTCAACCGCTGCGCCACCAGGGAAGCCCTCAATGACCTTTAAACTTCCGGTGGCCACCATGGTCACGATTGCCTATCACCTCTGATCCACAGGAACCATCTGTTAACTGCCTAGTGACTATCCTAGTGATGGATGTTGGTCACTGGGCAGCCATGGAGCGTCATAGATTAGAGGCAGCAAATAGCCACTGCCCCACTGTGATCGTTGGCCTCCCAGGCATCATGGTGGTTCAACCAAGGGGTTACGAGCTTGGGTTTGGGGGGAACTGCCCGGTGGTCCAGTGGTTAGGATTGGTGCTTCCACTGCTGGGGCATGGGTTCAGTCCCTCGTCGGGGAACTAAGATCCCACAAGCCACGAGGCACCAAAAAAAAAAAGAAATCAGACTTGGAGTTATATCCCGCTTCCACCAATTCTTAGCTGGGAAACTTGGGGAGGTTCCTTAATGTCTCTGAGCCTCAATTTTCCTTATCTTAAAAATGGTTATGATAACATCAGCGTTACAGTTTTTAGGTTGCTTAGCCCAATAACCAGCATGAGTAAGGGCACTCACAAACGCTAATACCATGGTGACAGCGAAAGACGTTGACGGAGAGGATGCTGACGTACAGGAATTACCCACGGGCGATGGATTCACGTGACCTCTTACCACCCAAGGGCAGCCTAATGACCACTAACCATCCCATATCCAATGACCAGTGAACTCCTAGGCCCAGTGAGTCGCCAGGGACTGCAGTTTCCCCGATTCTTGGGGATCAAGCACTGTCCTCTGAGCGTCTGAGACCAATAGCACTCCCTGACCAAATGATCCCAGTCACTGGGATGATGCCTGGTCATGAAAGGTCACTGGACATCCCATGACTGAGTAATGACCACTTAGTGACTGTTGATCCCTAATGACTGTATGATTCCTTAGTGGCTGCTGGGACCTTTGGGTCATTGGTGGTGGTCCACCAGTGACCAGCGGCTCTCTTGTAGGTCTGGTACATGGATGGCTATTACAAGGGCCGGCGGGTCCTGGAGTTCCGTACTCTGGGAGACTTCATCAAAGGCCAGAACTTTATCCAGCACCTGCTGCCCCAGCCGTGGGCAGGCACGGGCCACGTGGTGTACAATGGCTCCCTGTTCTACAACAAGTACCAGAGCAACGTGGTGGTCAAGTACCACTTCCGCTCGCGTTCCGTGCTGGTGCAGAGGAGCCTCCCTGGGGCCGGCTACAATAACACCTTCCCCTACTCCTGGGGTGGCTTCTCGGACATGGACTTCATGGTGGACGAGAGTGGGCTCTGGGCCGTGTACACCACCAACCAGAACGCAGGCAACATCGTGGTCAGCCGGCTGGACCCGCACACCCTCGAGGTCGTGCGGTCCTGGGACACCGGCTACCCCAAGCGCAGCGCCGGTGAGGCCTTCATGATCTGTGGCGTGCTCTACGTGACCAACTCCCACCTGGCCGGGGCCAAGGTCTACTTCGCCTACTTCACCAACACGTCCAGCTACGAGTACACAGACGTGCCCTTCCACAACCAGTACTCCCACATCTCCATGCTGGATTACAACCCCCGCGAGCGGGCCCTCTACACCTGGAACAATGGCCACCAGGTGCTCTACAATGTCACCCTCTTCCACGTCATCAGCACCGCTGGGGGCCCCTAGGGGCTGCCGTCGTCGCTCACGCAGCCACGTGAGGGCCACGGGAGCCCTTTCTACTCCGCCTGTGTCCTTCCAAATTTATCTTTCTGTGTCCTGCCCTCTCTCTCTCTCTCCCTCTCCCCTCCTGTACTGTTTTTTCTCCCTCCACCTTTGCGCCCAGCTTTCATTCTCTGCTTCTGTTGTCAGTGCGTTTTCTCAGTATTGTCTCTTCTTTATTGATCTCTGATTTTGATACTTCGCTTTCTGTTTATTGAGCCCTCTCTATCTTTTATTCGATGTGACTCTCCAGCTATCTCTGCCTGTCTCTCTCCCTCCCTCCCTTCCCTCTTTGCGTCCCACTCAGTCCTCCTCCTCCTGGCTTCACGTCCCCTCCTCCCGACCCAAGGAGTTGAGTGCATGGATGTTTATTTTATTTACACCTTTTCTTTCCGGGTTGCTGGAATAAACGGGACCTTTGACATTTCATGCTTCAGCGGCTCTGTGTGTCTGGAAGGGGCAGAAGAGGCCAGGTGGAGGGTGAACCTGGAGGCCCACCCCAGCTGGGTCCCCTTGTCCCAGGCCACAAGCTTTGTGAACAGGGGCAGGTAAGCCCAGCCTGGGGGGGGTGGGGTGGCTGAGGGCCCTGGCAGAGCCCTTTGGGAAGAGAGGAGAGGATACCCGATCCAAACAACATGATCCAGATAACCAAGAACTCTATCACAATGAAGACTGGCCTCAAATGAATATTCTTTGTCACTGTTGTTTTTTTTTTCACTCGCTGATCACACAGGTGCATCAGTAACCCATCTGGCAGCTTTTAAAATGGGTTTTTAACAAGTTGGCTGCTTTTAAGAATATGGATATGAGAGGGTAGCACACAGAATTTTTCCTTTTTCTTCTCTTTTTTCTTTGTAACATCAAAATCATTTTGTATGAGTTGCACCTGTTCTGAGTTAGCTGATTAAGAAAAGACAGCAAGTCTGAAAGTGCATGGGGGCCCTTCCGCTGGACACACCCACGCCCCGTGCCCGGGCTTGGGCAGGGACAGTCCCTGACATGGGGACCTACATGGGGACTGGAGCTCCTGGAGGGGAAGGACGGGCAAAGCTAGCAAGTATCAGAGACAGGAAGGGAAGGGGTGTGTGAGCGCGTGGGGAAGAGACTGAAGTAAGCAAAGGCCAAGTCCTCAGGAACCTCAGCAGTGTGACTAAGGTGGGGTGGGAGGGGGTCATAGAAGGGGAAAAACAAAATGAAGGTTTTATTTTAGCCAGATCTTTGGTAGCCTGGGTGACAGACTGCAAGGAGATGGGGGAGACAGTCGCCTCTGAAGCTGTGGCCGGGAACAAAGGTAGTGCTGACCACTCCCCACCCCTGCGTACGCCCCAACACACGCTCCCCCCTGAAATCTCCAGCAGAAACATTGTGCAAACAGCCCACCGGCCCAGACAACACCCCCCGCCCGGCCCTGCTGAGGCCACGGAGGCCAAGCTTGCTCCTCTGGGAGGAACCCTCCCTCCCTGTCTCCCCGTCTCTAATTAATGGCCTGATTAAATCATCTCCGCTCCGTGATGGCATCTCCGGGAACTCGGGACACTGGGGCCGTACTGCCGATGAAACCAATGAATAATAAATGCGACTGCCTAATGCACTCATTTAAAACCAATTTTTAAAGAAATCTTCAAGAAAAGCAATTAATTTCCATTTAAATTAACAAGTTCGACATTGAAGAGAATCGATTCCTGGATAAGCACCTTGAGAGGCACTTCGCTCTGCATCTGCTTTTAAAAAACAAACACACAAACAAAAAACAGGCACAGGGCGAGGGCACCTAGAACATCTGCGCCCCATCCCTCCGATTTGTATTGGGCATCAGACAGATGCCCACAGGCGCCCCTTCTCTCTTTCACACACACACAGAGAGGCAGGCCCAGCCCTCCTTATACTTTGGGGTTGGTGGCTTTTGTTCCAACCAAGGTAGGCAAGGAGTAATTAACCCCCTGCCCCTCGTCCCAGGCGAGGGTTGCGTGTCATCTGCGTGTGTCCTAGGCTGCCTACTGCTTCCCCTGCTTCCCCTTTTGTGGAGGTGTGTCTACATCGGGGAAGCTTTGTAGCCCATCCCGTGGCAGTACGCGTGTTACCCCGAGTTGAAGTAACTGGCTCTAGCCCTGCTCTGCGGCCACAGAAGCCTGAGCTGGTGAAAACGGCAAGAGTGGAAACCAGCCCCCTGGGTTGAGTTTGGGCCGGGAGATGCCAGACCAGTGACAAAGA
Source organism: Pseudorca crassidens (assembly GCF_039906515.1). Classification (NCBI taxonomy): domain Eukaryota; kingdom Metazoa; phylum Chordata; class Mammalia; order Artiodactyla; family Delphinidae; genus Pseudorca; species Pseudorca crassidens. Next base: position 165,888,235 of record NC_090298.1, read on the forward strand.
GTATACTCTCACCACGCTGAAGGCCTGGGATTTAGGGCCTCACTTCTGGGCAGGAGGGGTGTGGAGCAGGTGACACAAGCCACAGCTCGTGAATCACGCGTGCTGAGTGGGCTCTGGGGGCATGTTTACCAAAGAGCAACGTTCTTTTGTGTTGGGTTTTGGCCACTGCAGCTAGACAAAGGAAGAGGGAGGTCCATGGAGGCAGGTGGTCACTCCCAGACGGAGGGACCCCCGGGCCACACAGGACAGACACACACCTAAGGCCAGCTAGTCACATGGGCACATGCAGGCTTGGGCGCGCGTGCGCGCGCGCGCGCACACACACACACACACACACACACATCCCGCACCCTCCCTTCCCCGGCAGCATCTCAGATGCCTGGGAGCCCAGGGAGACCTTCCCCAGGCCTTTGGTGCTGAGAGCGAGGCACAGGCCCACCCTCAGGTGGTGCCTTGGAGCAGGACCCTGAAAACCCTTCCGCCCCCAAGTACTCATTTCCGATCCTTCCCAGAGGCTCCTTTGGACCTGGAGGGGTGCAGTGGCTCCCCCGACACCACAGAACGGTTGGCGCAGACAGCAGGGCTGCTGCCTGCCTTGTGGCCTCCACGGGCGGTGGGAGAGGATTCTGCCTGGAGGCGCAGCCAACCATCCGGCTCTCCCCAGCCCACCAGAGCTGAGAGGAAATTCATTAAACCTTCCTAATGACAAACGCTCTGGCAGGCGGCAGGCAGAGAGCGATGGCTCCAGAAGCTGGCCAGATGGGAGTCGGCCCAGGTGGCTGTTTGAGACTCGGGGCTTTTATCAGAGACTCAGCTTCGTCGGGGACGGGGGTGGGGGGGGGCGGGGTGTTCTCTGGTGTCAGGCCAGGAAGGGCTTTATTTTCCTCAGGTGCCCAAGCCCCGCTAGCCCGCCACCTGCCCCCCGCCCCCGCCCTGGGCTGGTCCCCGTGAAGCAGGTGGGCAGACCAGGCCTAACCGCCTCTCAGCAGCGCCGCAAACCTCCTGACTGACCTGAGCCCCCAGCCCAGGCCCTGGCCCCGGGGCAGCTACGAGGAGGTGATGCACAAGAGGTGGGCCGCACCCCAGCCCCCAATCTGAAGAGGAGGAAGAGTCCCCCCACCCCCACCCCCATGTGCCACAGCGATTCCCTCTGCTCCACGGAGGCCCCTCCCCCAGAGGGCGGGGCAGGATCCCTGCTCTCAGAGGCGCCCGGCAGGAACCCCCACCCGCCTGGCCCCCTGCTGCCATGGTAACGGCGCCTGCAGAGGCCGCAGGACCCAAGCACAATCTTCCAGAGCGCTTGTGGCGACAGGGAAGCAGGCCTCAGGGTGCTGGGCGTAGTTCATTCTAACTCAAGTGGCCCACATGCGTGGAGGGAGTTGGTGGGAGGGGGGCGGCGAGAGCACCCAGGGCACGGGGGCTTCAGTCTGGCTCCCCGAGGATGCCCTGCTCCACCCGACCTGCTGAATCCAGAGCTGGGGGGTCAGGGCCCTTGAACACCCGAGTGTGAGGAGCGCTGGCGCTGAGCAATGCTCCAATTCCCCGAGAGTCCGGCTGCCGCTAGGATGCCCCCAAGCCCAGGAAGAGGAGAGGCTGCTCAGGGAGGAAAGGCGGCCTGGACACCTGGACGCCAGGGATGGTGGGAGATGATCGCTCCTCCAATCGACCCCACTCACCTCCGCAGGGAGGAAATGAGAGACAGGGACAGCAGAACACTGGTTCCAGGTTTAATGGAGGCCGGGGAAGGTGCTGCACTGCTGCTTAGAGAGGGCCCCCAAGCAGCAGGCAGCCCGGGCCCCAGGCGGAGCGTTTGCTTTTTGCAACCGAATAGAGGGAGGTGGCAAAACCAGAAATAACTCAAGGCCCTCCTGCCCCCCCCCCGTCCTGGACCTGGGGGGACACAGGGGGCGGCTCAGCTAACCAGGCCTTCTCTTTGGGACAGGTCACCCCCAGCCCTTGGATGTGGAAGCCCGGCGAGCCTCTCCACCCCGCGCCCTTCTGAAGTCAATTCCTAAAGGGGAGGGGAGTCTGGCAGGGAGCCCCCGGTGGTGAAGAGCCCCCCTCCCAGCCATTTTGGGATCAATAAATACTGTGTGACACGAGCAGGGAGGGGTGCCCACTGGTCAGCGGCAGCAGGGAGCGGAGTCTGCGCACCCGGCCACCCTGCCCCGCACCCACCCGGGCGGGGGCGGGGTGTGTGTGCGGCGGGCCTGGGCCGTCCACGCCCCTCACTCCGTGCGCAGGATGATGTGGATGCCGGAATCCGTGAACACGGGCCCGCTCATCTCCCCTGTCCGCAGTGCAAAGGAGGCGTCTTCAAACGGCTTCTGCATCTGACCTGGGGAAGGAAGCATGAGGGATGGCAGGTGGGGGGCCAAGACCCGGGCTGCAGGCCAGGACCAGGCAGGGCAGGCAGATGGGGCTCCCGCCTGCACCCCCGGGCGCTCATTTGGACTCATCTGTCACGTGCTTTAGGGCCCGGTCACAGTGGCGAGTGGGGCCCAGCTGAGGGCAGCAGGGCAATTAGGGAGGCCCCGGGAAGGCTGAGGACAGCAAGTGAGGGATGAGGGCAGAGCTGCGGTCTCTGCCGCGCATGTAGAGACGCGTTCTAGGGATGAACTGGTCTCCCCGTGCCGGTCCCCAGCCCCTGCCACACTGTCAGTCTCCCTTGCCTCCTGGGGCGGGCAGGCGGTCCACAGACCCTTGCTGGCTCCCTGACACCCCTTGCCCCATCCTGGGCCCCTCCCCGATGCTCTGTAGACCCCAGGGATGGAGTGGGAAGGAGGCAGAGGCCTGGTTCCCTCCGCCCCTCCCTTTCCACAGCCCCAGCTGGAGATGCCTGAACTCGGGGTTGTTGATCTGACCCCCTCCTCCCCTCACCCCTGGTTTCCCCACCCATGAGGGTGGGGCAGGGGATGCTGGGGGACATGCCCTGGGGCTCTAAGGGGCCCCAGCCTTACACCTCCAACAGGAGGAGAGGAAAATGGCAGCAAGTACCCACCTTGGTGGGCCCGTGATGGGGACAACTGAGCAGAGAGACACACGGATGGACTCCCCACCGCAAGAGAGAATGTCACCGGGGAGAAGGCTCTGCGGCCACGACCCCCAGCAGGGCGGCCTCTGAAGCCTGAGGGAGGGACTTTGCTGCCACCTGGTGGACTCCAAAGGCCCATGCGACAGGAGTTACCCCTCCCGATCTCTAGGTGGTGGGCAGGCGCTGGTGGGTCAGAGGGTCCTGCCGGGGTTTGGTGGTGCCCATTCCTCGCGCACCTCTGCTGAAGGCACCCAGGTCTCCCCTGGCCTTGGCGGAGCTGCAGTCACTGAACTGTGAGGCCAGAGATTCAAAGTCCTCTTCTCCCGACTTAATCTTCTGGATGTAGCCTGCAAGGGGGACACACAGGGAGACCTCCCCGTCAGGGGTGGGGCGGGGCAGAAGGCTCCAGGGAGGGCGGCACTCCACTCAGAAAGTGCCTTTCACGTGCATGCACACCGTGACCCTGTGGTGACCGCAAAAGCCAGCTGGTCTCACGTCCCATCCCAATACCGCCCACTGTGTCACTCCCCACCACACATACACTCAGCAACATACAATGAACAGAGCATGGCCTCTTCCTACCCTCACACATACTCTGAGAAAATCTACCCCCCAGGCCCTTCTGGGGAGGACAGCAGAAGACAGGAGAGAAGTTACAAAGGGACACTGGGACCCAGGGGTCCCCCAAGAGCCCCAGGGCAGTGGTGGAAGCCCCAGTGGAGAGTTTTCTAGAGGCTTCTAGGAGAAAGGCAGGAGGCCAGGGCACCAGCCCAACTCTGCCACAGGAGACGGCTGGGTCCTCAGCTGTCTCATCTGTCCAAAGTGTGAGGAAGGCCAGGGCCGCTTACTGGGGCATCGTGAAGAGACCCAGCGGCGGCCTAGCCGGGGCTCGGGAAGGGACACGCGTCATTCCCACAGACTGCGCCCCAGAGACAGCAGGGTGTGTTGGTAGTGCACCAGATTCACCCTCTGTGCAGCCCAAACTGTCCGCATTAGGTACCGATTCTCCCCGGAGGGACAGGGAGGCCGGGCTGATGGGAGGGAAGGAAAAGGATGACTGAGGCGAAGGGCTCCCAGCAGAGGGCGCCAGGGGGCAGCACCGAGCACCTGTGTGACTCTCCCAGACCCTGCGTGTGCGGGGGTAGGAAAGGGCCGCCAGCCACTCTCCTGAGTCCAGGCAGGAGCCTTTGGAGCAAGAACCCATCCTGTCCTCCCCAGACCACCACCGGACAGCCCCTTGCCTCGAGCTAGGCCTACGTTGGCTTCCCTGACAGCCACTCTCCTGGGGGGCATTATCCCTGAGGCCCCTGGGGGGACCTGGGACCACGCACCACCCCCAGCTTAGCGACGGGACACCAGCCCACGCTGGATGTGAGAGGCACCCTGTCACACCCACCGGTGGGTTTCTGAACTCCATGGTGACACCTCTACCCGTTGCTCCTGTCTGACCTAAACGAGGCTGTGACACGCCTGGTACCCGTCTGAGCACCACAGTGACACCGCGGATTAATCTACCTGGTGCTCTGAGGCCCAGACACGCAGCCAGGCCATCTGCCTCATGAGCGGCTGGTGCAAACTTCACCTCGGCCCATGGGTCTCCGACTCCTGTCCGACCTCAACATCACTGGTATCCATCTATCTCCCTGGAACGACGGTGACAGCACACCTATCACTCCCCGCCCACCCCCGTCTCACTGCATGTCACAGCAGCAACTGCGTGTCCAGGCATCTGATCTGCACGGCTGCTTCCACGGCTGTCCCGGTAACTCCTGCCTCCCCCGTGTCCCTGTCACTCTCGCTCTGTCCTGACCGTCCCTTTGCTTCTGAGCCTCAACTGTCAGCCATTTGCCAGCAGGCCACAGTGCCCCGCAGCACAGTGCACGGCACAGACAGACGCCTTGACAAATGGCCCTTGCTGTCACCATCCTGTTCCCTCTTCCGTGTGGGCTGTGCCAGCCGGTGATGAGGCTGCCCCTACTTCTCTCTGACCTGCCCATCCCTGGTCCTCCTCGCCCGCACCTCGCAGTCTGCGCTGGCCGTCACCGTGACGCGCCGCCTGGTCAGGCAGGCTCTCCGTCGGATGCGACACAAGCCCCACCCTCTGTGGACTGCACGCATGCTGCAGTGGCTTCTGCCGTAATGCTGTGCTGTGCTCCCAACACCGCCCTGGGGCTGCCAGGTAGGTGATCCCCCTGTGCCAGATGCATTCACGGGTGACTGCGATCTGAACCGGATGTCACTAGGATACCCCTCCTCTACCTCCTCCTCTCCCTGGATTCTGGTTGTGCCCTCAGCCTCACCCGGGCAGCACCAGGATATCTCCTCTCTCTTCTGTCCAGACCTCAGTAACACCAGCCAGGGAATCCTGAGTGCACAGTGCTCCCCAGTGCACCTGCCCACCTCCAGGTACCTTGGCGGGCACTGCTGCACATGCCCAGCACTTGGGGAGTCGGGCCCAGCCCTGAGCCCCGTACAAGCACCCCCCTGCTGCATCCTCCAGCAGCTGGAGCTGTGGGCACAGTGGCAGGGAACCCCTGAGAGTAGGTGGCCTGGCCAAGGTGTGCACACAGTGCATGTGTGCAAGCAACAGCAGCCTAAAGACTGAATAAAAGCCAAGCTTTTGCCCCCCAATAGTTTTTTGTTTTGTTTTTTTGTTTTGCAGTACGCGGGCCTCTCACTGTTGTGGCCTCTCCCGTTGCAGAGCACAGGCTCCGGACGCGCAGGCTCAGCGGCCATGGCTCACGGGCCCAGTTGCTCCGCGGCATGTGGGATCTTCCCGGACCGGGGCATGAACCCGTGTCCCCTGCATCGGCAGGCGGACTCTCAACCACTGCGCCACCAGGGAAGCCCTGTTTCTTTGTTTTTTGGGGGTTTATCTGGCCAGCCGCATGGCTTGTGGGATCTTAGTTCACTGGGCCCTTGGCAGTGAAAGCGGAGTCCTAACCACTGAAATGCCAAAGAATTCCCATGTCCCCCATAGTTCATAGCACCCAAATCTTCCTCTGACCAGCCAACTCTCTCAGAAAATATTCTGCTTGGATGGGAGCCTGAAATGATTTTGTTTAAAGAAACAACGCTTCCTTCCTGAGCTTTCCTTTCAAAAGCTGACCTTCAGGGGTCTGGCCATAAGTCAGGATGCAAGGCTACATTCAGAACTCCCTGTGTCCCCTCAGCTCAGTCTTACACCCCCCATGGTGTCCCGCCCAGTCTTGCCCACCCCCGCCCCCCACCTCTCAGCCTTTGCTTAACCTTTGTTTAATCGTCTCTTCCCACCCGAAGCTCATCTGCTGTCCTCTGGTCCCACCCAGGAGTCTCCCTAAGTCCTCACTAGGCGAGGTGCCTCCCTGGGCCCTGCATTTACCCCTTTCCTGTTTGTGCGTCTGTTGCCGCCTCACACGGGGAGGACAGGGACCAGGTCGGCCTTGCTCACTGCTGTGTCCCCAGCTCCCCGTGCTGTGCACTGAACAGGTGTTCACTAATGTTGAAGGAATTCGTGAATAAATGAGACAGAAACAGGTCATGGGGAAGGAGAGAGAGGGATCCACCACTGGGTTCTGTAGACGGAAATGCTGGAATCTCATGCCTTTTTTCTGTGAACCTCAGGCTCAAATGCTACAGAGGAGGCAAGAAAGGAAGTGCAAACCAGACACCCTGGGCTGTTCTCAGCAATGCCCTGCCTCACCTGACCGGCAACACCCCCTACCCAGACAGCGTCCATCTAACCCTCACCCAACGGGGCAGCTGAGGCAGAGCAGGGTAGAATGTGGACCCTAACTACTGTGTTCGGATCCCAGCTCTACTGATCCTGAGCTCTGCAACCCTGGTACGTGACTTCGCCTCTTGGAGCTTCACTTGCCTGGTCTGTAAAATGGGCGAATTATCAGCTCTGACCTTGGAGGGCTGCTGTGAAGGGTAAAGGAATTACTGCCAGAACAGTGCCTGGTGCAGAGTGAACCCCTGACAATTACTAGCTGTCAGTCCATAAATAATACAGGTTGAATGTTTATGTCCCTCCAGAATTCATATATTGAAACCCTAACCATCCAATGTGATATTTGGACATAGGGCCTTTGCTGAAGTAATTAAGGTTGAGTGGTAAGGGAGGGGCCCTGATCTGACAGGATTAGTGTCCTTTTAAGAAGAGACACCAAAAAGCTCTCTCTCTCTTTCCCCACTGCATGCACTGAGGTAAGGCCTTGTGAGCACACAAAAGGTGGCTGTCTGCAAGCCAAGGAGAGAGGCCTCAGAAGAAAACAAACCTGTCGATACCTTGATCTTGGACTTCCAGCCTCCAGAACTGTGAGACATAAATGTCACCCAGCCTCTGGTATTCTGTCATAGCAGCCTGAGCTGCACCATAATTATTTCAGGGAAAGTGAGTGAACAAACGGACTGGTCTCTGACTCTAAAAAGGTTTAGATGGGACCTCCCTGGAGGTTCAGTGGTTAAGACTCTGAGCTTCCAATGCAGGGTGCGTGGGTTCTACCCCTGGTCGGGGAACTAAGATCCCACATGCTGCACAGCACGGCCAGAAAAAATAAAAAGGTTTAGAGACAAACTAGGGAAGGGGCCTGGACAGGGAAAAAGGTGACAGGATTAGGTCTGCCTTCCTTCAAGGCCCAAATCCCAGCAGGGGGTGCCTAGAGAGGCCAGAGACCCAGCCTGAAACCAGCAGGCTAGAAGGGAGCCACCCACCTTGGGTAGGGACACTGGGCCAAAGGTGCTCACCGACCCTCAGGCCCTGGGCACAGTTACATGTGGGGGGGGGGGCTGCTGCTCACATCAGGGCCTCCCTGGGACCCTCAGGCCCTGGGCATGTGGGGATGGAGGGATGGGAGTAGGCAGGGAGGGCTTCTCCATGGCCTGGCTTCCTTACACAAGGACACTGGCAATGACAGGCAGCCGGTCCCCAGATCCCTGACAAGCCTGTGGCCGCAGCCCAGCAGCTGCAGAGAAGCCAGCACTGGGAAAAGGAGCCTCAGCAGAAAATGTGGACACACTGCCGGCAGCCTGTCCCCTCGGGGCAACTGGGGAGCACAGGACCTAAAAGCGAACTGACAGACCCAGGCTGCCAGCTGCAGAGTGTGCCGCCCAAATCCTGGTCTCTTTATCACCTGGAACAAGCCCATGACGAGAACAGGGGAGGGGGGACAACATCCACTTTCACGAAAGAGAAAAACAAGCCCAGGCGCCCAAAGCTTGCTGATGTGCCACACAAGTGTTTGGTTACCGAGTGCACCATGGCCCGGGCCATCTCACTGCTCCCTCGTAATGACCCTCGAGGGGGCCTGCCTCAGGCCAAGGTCACTGGAGGGTCTGCACGCTAAACCCACCAGGCCTCCCACGTCCTGGCCCAGAGCTCCACCCATGGGCCATGGGGAAGCAGCAGGGAGCTCTTGGTAGGCGGAAGCCTTGTCCAGACCATGGTGCCCACCGCACACTCCTAAATGACTGGGGTCGAGGCTCTGCTGTGTAGACAGGAAGCGTCCGACACCGAGCCCATTGCTCTGCTGAGCATTCAGCTGCTGGCTGGCCCCTGGATCTTCATGGCCACCCTGTCCCCATCCTACAGGTGAGGCAACTGAGGCTCCGAGAGTAAAGACACTTGCTTGAAGCTACACCGCTGGCACCGAGATCCATCTCTGTGTGACTCCAGGGCTGGGCCACACTGGTTCTGACCTTACCCCACCCCTGCCCCTCTAATCCATCACCCTATCCTCCCGATTCTGCCTCCTAAATCTCTCTAGAATCTACTCTACCTGCTTCCTACCTGCCCCAAGTTCAAGTCACAGTGCTTCTAGTTGAAATTCCTCCCACAGCTTCCACCAGGCCCTCTGGCACAGGCAGGCATGTCGGACCCCTGCTAACACTCCCGAGTGTGCACTGACTTAAGGCTAGGCCCCAGGGCCCAGCTGCTTACTGGGCACACCCCCAGACACCCCTTCCCAAGACCCAGGCTGACCTCAGCACCGCCAGGCTCCCACTGCAGTGTGAGCCCCACCAGACACATCCCTGTCCATTCTAGAGGTGGGTTGGGGGGCATCCTCACCTGCCACTCCCAGGCAGTCCCCAGGGCCCAACAGCTTTCCTTCCACATGATGCTCAGATATCCCCATGTCCACCTGCCATCTCTGGCCAGGACTGTCGCAAGGGCTTCTGTCTCTGGCCTGCTGTTCTGCTGAATCCAGGTCCTCTCACAGTTGCCTTGCCAACGTCTCTTCCTCAGACCCTCAGATTTAGTGAGTCCCTCCCCAGACTGTGCCTCTTCCCAACCCCCTCAACCAGTGACGGACCCTCCTCTGCTCAACCTCCAAGTGCCCATCACCTCTTGCTCACTCTCATGTGGTTCGGAAGCCTCAGAACAGGGACCCCTCTAGGAGCTAGGAGGACCCAAGAGGTCATCTCGTGATTCCTCCGGGTTTCCTGCCACGTCCTCTTCCCCTGGGGCCACCAGACCCCACTCACTGCTCACAGCTCACCGCTGGTCCAGCCAGCCTGGGCCCTGGGCCTTCTGGCTTTCTTGGTCCATCACCCTCCAGCCACACGGCTCTCTCCTAAAAGCCAGCACCACAGGACCCCCCTCCCAGTCACATGTGGCCATGTGTTTCCTGCGGTCTCTGGGAAAGGACCCAAACTCTTGGCCTCACTCTGGGCCGTCCTCCACCTGGCTGGGACCTGCCCTTGAGGGGCTCATCCCTCTTCAGTCCCCTGCACAGCCTTCCCCTGAGTCCTACCTACAGCCCAGCCACAGGCCTTCATTTCTGCCACTTCCTCTGCCAGGGATCCTTCTCGCTTCCTCCTGATTCAGGAAACCAGGCTGCGAGCAATGCCGTGGGCCAGGCTTTGTGTTGGGTGGCAGGAATACAGTGGGGAAAGAGACAGATCCAGTCCCTGCCCTCACGGAGCTCAGGAGGTGAGCTCTTTGAATCTGCCTTCAAGATTCTGTGCAAGAGCTTGGCTCTGCTCTACAAGGCTGGGAGGTAGGAGGCTAAGAGGTGCTACTTATCAGGTGCCAGACACTGTATGGGGGGTGTAGGTGTGGGCAGAGGTGTGTTTAAGAATATCCCACAGGCCAGGGACTTCCCTGGTGGCGCAGTGGTTAAGAATCCACCTGCCAAGGCAGGGGACACGGGTTTGATCCCTGGTCCGGGAAGATCCCACACGCCACAGAGCAACTAAGCCCGTGCGCCACAACTACTGAGCCCGTGTGCCACAACTACTGAAGCCCGCGCACCTAGAGCCTGTGCTCCGCAACAAGAGAAGCCACCACAATGAGAAGCCCGCGCACTGCAACGAACAGTAGCCTCCGCTCGCTGCAACTAGAGAAAACCCACGCGCAGCAATGAAGACCCAACACAACCAGGAATGAATAAATAAATAACAAAAATAAAATAAAATAAAATCCCACTGGCCAAGTACCAGACCAGTGATGTCATAGCAAAACAACAGCCAATATAGACTGATTATGCCAGGGCTGTGCTAATAACAACCATCATAATCGCCACCAGCAATTACAGAACATTTACTAGATGCCAAGGCTGGTATTCATGCTTTACTGCATTAGGTCAGAGTCTTCCCAAGTACCCTATGCAGTGGGTCCTATTATCATAACTCTCATTTTACAAGTGAAAAGATCGAGGCTCTGAGATGTTAAGTAACATGCTCAAGGTCACACAGCCAGGACCTGGCAGAGCTGGATGGGCGCTCAGGCTATTTGGGCATGGGAGAGAGACGGGTTATGTGGGGTTGGAGGGCCCAGGAGGGGTCTGGGATCTCTGGTGAGAGAGGCTGAGTGGATGATGAAACCACACGTGTGATCCAGACCAGCACTGTCCAACAGAACTTCCTGCAAGGATGGAAACATTCTCTATCTGTGCTGTCCGAGATGGCAGCCACTAGCCACATGTGGCTACTGAACAGTGTGCCCAGTGTGACTGAGGACCCAATCTTTAATATGACTCAAATTTAATTAATTTAAATGGAAATAACCACATGTAGGTGGTGGTGGCCACGCTGGACAGCTGTAGCCCAGGCTGCTGCAAACTATGTCCCACGGGTCAAATCCTGCTGTTTTTGTAAATAAAGTTTTATTGGCACACAGCCGCACCCATCTGTTTACATATCATCTATGGCTGCTATGGAGTTACCAAGCAGAGCTGACAGAGACTGTATGGCCCGCAAAACCTAAAATATTTACCATCTGGCCTTTTCAGAAAAAGTTTGCCTATCGACTGCTGCTCTAGACTGTGGAGGAAACACAGAACAGAACGAGGAACAGCCTCCTCCTTCAGGGCAGTTAATTCACCGACTCTACCTTTCCAACCTGCCTCCTGACCCATCCATACATGTGCCCCAGGACTCTGCTTGATGATACTACTCTCAAGGATAGCTCCCACTGAATGCGGACCCACTGTGTGCCACGCACTTTCTCATCTCACTGAGCTTTCACGATGGCCCTTGGAGGCAGGTATATGATGATGCCCATTTTACAGAGGTGAAAACTGAGTCTCAAGGAAGCAACGTGAATGTCCCAAAGTCAAGGAGCTTATAGTGGCATGGCTACCGTCTGAACCCAGGTCTGCCAGCCCCAAGGTTGGGTCCTCCACCCCTACCCTGGCTCACCCTCAAATACCAGCTGGAGAGGAAAAGGAGAGGCAGCCGTGGGAGGCAGGCTTGAGGCACTTCCAGGTCTGTCAAGGCCACAGCTGACAGCTGAGCAAGCTGGGGTAGAGAGTCTGGCATGATTTCTGCAAGGCCCAGTCTGGCCCCTGGGGAGAGGGACCTGCCCCCCGCCGGCCCCCAGACCCTGTCTCCACCTCTGCTCACCATTGATCAGCTCCAGAGCCTCCTCCTTGGTCCGGGTGATCTTCTCCTGCCGCCAGGACGAGGGCCGCCGCGACTGGCTGTGCTTGACCAGCAGGTGTGAGCAGCGGACCCTGGCAGGCTCCCCTTGTCCATTTTTGCCGCCGCCAGTGCTATTGCCACTCGGCCTCTCCCACTGGCTGGCGTTAGTGATGTGATTGAAGTAGTACACCCGGCCTGGAAGAGGGGGGAGTGGAATTCAGCTGGGACCTGCTCAGAGGACACCACCGTAAGGCCGTGATAAGGGACTGGCCAGTGAGACGCCTCCATTCAGCCAACCCACTGTTGTCCACCAGTGCCACCAGGTCTTAGCGAGCTAACATTCTAGGTGGGGGCAGACAGACACCAAACAAGCAATAAGACCACGTTATAACTTCAGTCATTCATAACTTCAAGGGGGAAAGTAACCCCAGGTGAGGAAGAAAGGTTCCAAGCGTGCACTCAGCAGCCAGACCGCCCGTTCAAATCTGCCACTCTGCCACTCACTCACTGTATGATCAACCTTCCCTGGGCCTCGGTTTTCTCACCTGTAAAATGGAGATAACGGCAATACCTGCCTGGAGGGTTGCTGTAAGGGCTGTATGAGTTCATATCTGTAACGTCCTTAGGATAGCACCTGGCACACATCAGGAGTGTGGTAGCAACTATTATGTCCATTTTATAGACCACAAAACTAAGCAACATTTCCTGGGTGTTTACTCTGCTCCAGGCACATGTGGGGGAGGCAGGAACTGTACCCATGTGCGTCAGACACAAAAGCTCTGCTCTTTTCCCCTACCCAGTGTACTCTGCTGCAGAACTGGGGGCCAGCATTACTGGGGCCAGATGTTACCCAGAGACTAAGGAGCATGGACTGAGGGCCGCAAACAATAAGCTTGAAGTAGGACCCAGTAGAGATAGGCTGTCATCCCAGGGGCAGAGAGTTTGCCTGGGTTACGTGGAGGACTTGTGCCCACCAACGTGAAGGGACGGATGTCACCCACGGGGAACACTGTTAGGGTTGCACTGGGAAGAAATGGAGGGAGTGGGGGCCCTGAATTGAGCAGAGCATCAGCTTCATGCTGCAGGTCACAGCCAGGGCTGCAGCAGGGTGCGTGACAGCTGAGCCACTGACTGCCTCTAACACCTTGGCAATGGGCTCCATCTCCCTGAACCTCAGTTTTCTCATCTGAAAAGTGGGGGTGAGGTGAGAGAATAAGGACATCAAACCTCATGGGGTTAATGTGGAGAGTCGATGATGATGTATGCAAAGTGCTCACCAGAGCTCCTGGCGTTCAATAAATCGGAATTCTTACTGCGACTGTGATTTACTGTGAGCTCTGGTCCAGCGGAGTGAAACACTGGACCTCAGTGTATCTCAGTGGTTTGCAGTAAGAAGGGCAGGGGGCTGTGGAGTCAGACTGACTGGATTCTAACCCAGTCCCCACCCCCCGAAATGAATGACCTTGAGCGAGTTCCTTCAGTTTTCTGGCCTCAGTTTCCTGACCTGCAAAATGGGAGTAATAACTACCTACCTTCCAGAATTGCAGCCAATCAGAGAAAGAAAACACCTAGCTTGGCACTGAGATAAACGTGCCCTATTATTGACATTATTATTGGGGGAAAAGCCTTAAATCGGGTCCCGGAGCACGGGGGGATGTTCTCAGGCAGAATACCACCGGGCGGATATCGCAAACTCAGAATTAGGTATGGATGGCAGTAGGCATGTTAGCAGTAGGAGGTTGTGGACCCGAGGCCGAGCAACCCTGGGGCCCCGCCCTGAGCATGGGGTTGGGGTGTCCTCCCCCAGGGGTGCCCCCTGGGCCCAGCGGGGTGCAAAGACCTTCTCCCCGGACGTCACGTGCATTAGGCCGAAAGAAAGGTGTCAGATCGGCAGGGCCAGGGCCATCGTCTGAGAGAGTGCCGAGGGATCACCGTCCCCCTATCACCCCGGCCGTGCGAGGGGCCTCTCCGGCCCCGCTCCTTGCCTCAGTTTCCTCAGGGTTCCCCACTCCTCAGGCTCGCAGCCCCCACGGGGTGAGCCGGGCCGTCACCCTGGGACGACGCGGAGGAGCCAAGACCCCACGGCAATCGAGGGGCGGCGCCGCGCCCGAGGGGCGAGCTCGAGCCCTGCTTCCGCGGGCCCTCGCGGCCCCGCCCCAGCCCCGACCCCCACGGCACCTGAGCTGCGGCTCATGCGCTTCTCCCAGCCGGGCGGCAGCTTCTCCTCGTCCGCCATCTTCCCTCCTGCCGCAGAGCCCGCTCCGCCTCCGCCGCACCGCCTCTGCCGCCCGCGCCTGCCCACCGCCGCTGCCGATTGGATGGCCCCGCCCCGCACCGGGGTCTAGCGACGACACTCATTGGACACCCCAACTGTCCGGACGGGCTCTCTGGCTTCCTATTGAGCAGAAGCGGGGGTGGGCGGGACCCCACACGGTTTTACCTGGGCCCCGCCCCCGGTCGGCCTCACCCAGGCCCCGCCCTCCTCCTTTCCTCGGCCCCTAAGTGGTGGGAAAGGGACACGAGCCCGCCCTTTGCCGAGCTTCAAAGAAGTCCTCACCTCTCCTTTGCGTCCTTCGCCGCAGAGCTCATCCGATTGGCTACTGCAGCAGCAATTCCCGCCTTCCTAAGCCGTACCCGGAGGGCCGCAGCTCCCCATGCGGAAGTGTCTGGTTTGTATGGAGGTAACTGCAGCAGAGAAGGTTCTTGGCAGAGGCTGTGCTGCCTTTGCTGTTGCCATAGCAACGCAGTTACCTTGGTGATGAACAGCTAGGAACCCAGAAGCCTAAATTTGGCTCCTGCATCCTCCGTCTTCCCACCTGTTTCCTCCAGATGTCCAAAGCTAGCCCACCTCCTTTTAATTTTTTGTGCAAGTCTCTTTCCCTATGCTACTGACCCATGACCCAAGCACCTTACATTTCCGTTGGAGTCTACTTTACTTCACGTATTTCCTCCCAGTCTGGCTCCTGCCTCCGTCCTGGGTGACTAGTGGGTGTTGGCATTGCCATTCAGATGGGAGGCGCGGATGGAAGGATGATGAGCTCAGTTTGAGTCAATTTATTTTTTTAATTTATTTTTTTATTTAAGTATAGTTGAATGAGTCAATTTAAAATTAAGTCTGTGGCACTCGTGGGACACTGAGGAGGTGGTTGGAGACCTAGGGCTGGAGATAGACATGGGAGTCAAGACACCAACAGGGAAGAGTTCAACTACAGTTCATCTATAGCACAGGCCCTTACATAACCGTTAAAAAGAATGAGGTGTAATGACATGAAACACAGGGAAACATGTCTATGACAAATTATAGAGGCAGGATGGGAATTGAAGGTTAAGAGCACTCAGGAGCCAGATTGCTTTAGATTCAAAGCCTGGCTCTACCATTTGCTATGACCTTGAACAAATTACTTAACTTGTGCACTTCAGCTTCTCCATCTGCAAAATGAGGGTAAGAAAAATACATATCTCATAAATACCTTTGATGTCAAGGTTAAATGAGTTAATCTATGTAAAGCACTCAAAAACAATGTCTGGTCCATAGCAAGGATATGTGTTGCTGGGTGAAAAAAAAAAGCAAGTCACAGTACAGTGTGGCAATTATAGTATGTATGAAAGCATAACAAAACCAAAAAAAATCAACAAAAAATAATTTAATTATGTGTATTATTACAGTATGTACAATTATCTCAATTGTGTAAAAACTAGTTTTATATCACAGAAAATTTCTGGATTTATTCAAATATGTTAATGACTAACACTGGTGATTCAGGTGAAGGAAGAAATGGGAACTTAAGTTCTAACATAACATTTTGATTCTTTTTTACAAGCATATATGAGCACAGTAGTAATAATACTTTTTAAAAGATAATTTTAGACTTAGGGCAGAGCTGCAAAAGTAGTATAGTTTTCAGTGTCCTTCACCCAGCCTTCCCTTATATTAGCATCTTACATAATAGAACAGAGGCTCTCAACTAGGGGTGATTTTGTTCCCCAAGGGACATTTGGCAATGTTTTAAGACATTTTTGATTGTCACAAATGGAAGAAAGGAGATGCTACTCGCATTTAGTGGGTAGAGGCTGAGTATGTTACTAAACATCCTACAATGCACAAAGAATTATCCACCCAAAATGTCAACAGTGCCAAAACTTGAGAAATTCTGCCACAGAATAATGATCAAAACTAAGAAATCAACATTGGTACAATACTATTAACTAAACTAGACTTTAAAAGAATTTCCCCAGTTTTCCCACCAATATCCTTTTTACGTTCCAGGATCTACATTGTCATGTCTCCTTAGTCTCCTCCAATATATGTCAATTTCTAGGTCTTTCCTTGTCTTTCATGCTCTTGATACTTTTGTAGAGTAGAATGTCTCTCATTCTGGTGTTTGGTCATGATGGGGTTTGTCTGGTATTTCCTCATGATTAGACTGAGGTTATGCATTATTGGGAGGGTTACCACAGAGATGATATGCCCTTCTCAGTGCATCATACTGGGTGATCAATGATGTTGCAATGTATTACTGGTAGTATTAGAGTTTCAACTGCTGCATAACAAATTACCCCGCAATTTAGTGGATTAACATTTGCTATCTCAGTTTCCAGTACAGTTTAGCTGGTGTCAGCAAGGGTGTCTGTGGTCTTATCTGAAGGCTTAACTGGATAGGATCTGCTTCCAAGTTCCCTCCTATGGTTGCTAGCACGATTCAGTTGCTAAGAGGATACTGGACTGAGGACCACAAGTTCTTCACTGGCTACTGGCTGGGGGCCAGTACGGCAGCTCACATGGCATCTGGCTTTCATCAATGAGCAAGAGAGCAAGCAAGATAGAAACCAGTCTCTTCACAACCCAATCTCAGATGTGATATACCATCACTTATGCCATATTCTGTTTGTCAGAAGTTTGATCTACCCTATACTCAAGAGGAGAGGATCACACAAGGGTATGAATACATGAGATCACTAGGGGCCATCTTAGAAGCTGCCTCTCAGTTGTGACGTTTTTGATCACTTGGTTAGGGCAGTACCTGAACTATTTTCCCCTTTGTAATGAATAACTACTTTTGGGAGAGATACTTTTGAGACTGTGCAAATATCCTACTTCTGCTTAAACTTTTGCCCACCAATTTTAGCATCTATTAATGCATCTTGCCTACAGCAATTATTACTACGGTGATGCAAGGGTGGGTGATTTCTTATTTCTCTCTTTCCTTCTACAACTAACTGAAATCCTTTTGTAATGAAGAGTTGTCCCTTCTCCCCCACTCATTTACATATTCAGTTATTTATTTATATGAGCATGGGCTCAAGGACATTTAATTCTTTGGGTTATAATCCAATACTATCGTTATTTTGTTGCTCAAGTTGTTCCAAATTTGGCCACTGAGAGCTTTTTCACAGGTTGGCCTCTGTGCCCTTTCAACATGCTTCCATCCTTTTTATTTGAGTACTTCTTACCTTCTGGTACACAAATTTTGGGGGGTTGTTTTTTAAGCAGACAGGTAAGGATACTGACCTATAAGAGCAGGAAAATACGGGCTCAGCTTATATTTTCCCTGCCCTAGCTCTGGAATCAATTACTTCTCCTCCCCCCCACCCCCACCCGAAATTACTTCTCCCAGAAGCCCTGGTTCCTTTTATTGGAGAATATTATTTAGAAAGCAAGATCTGGCTGCTGGGTGTGCTCACTGATACTGGGGTGTCACGGCTTCTGGTCCCTCTAAGTGGGTAAAGGAAATATATGGATATATGCACATGTCTGTATTTCTACATGTGTCTGTAAACATATTAAACGAAAACCATGAGTCCACACTGATAACTCCCAACTCTAATCCAGCCCCACAGGGTTCATTCTACCCACTCCCTTCCACTGTACCCTCTCCTAGTTTTATTTGTAACTTCTTTCTCCAGCAGCAAGAAACCTGGCTCTAATTATATACAATATATTATCCAACCCTGTGTGTGTATACATGTACAAAACTAGTTTCAGATTTGCTAAGTTATACCACTGTAAGGAACACAGTTACCAACTACAGTGTTTGTGTATAATTCTTTTTTCTTTATCCTTACAGTATTAAATCAAATTACTTTTTCAAGGTTATTTAGGTCAGCTCCTTTCTCCCCTAACCCCTTTGGTGGGGACATGTGATTCATTTGTAATACAGGCAGATTTATTTGACAGCCTGCATTCCATCTTTCTCCCTATGTCCTGGTTGGCAAATGCTGAGTCCTGCATCCACCACTACAGTTCCAGCCATCACCACAAAAATCCCTGCATACTGCCCTTTGATGTAAAAAAAAAAAAAACAAAAAAAAATCAATAAAAATACTAATGAGAAAGAATGAAACAGATAATTTATATAGAAAGAAGCATAAAAAAGCAAACTGCTGAATGGTATGCAAATATTACATAATATATAATTATTCCAACTGTATAAAAACTATAGGTTGTATTTCAGAAAACTTCTGGATTCACTCAAATGTTAATTATTGCCACAGTCAGTGAGGATATTATAAAAATAAGAAACAATTTTTTCACAAAACATTTGGATTTTTTTTACAAGTAGTTATTGGCACAGTCTTTTTAAAAATAAAACTGAAGTTTATATAAATGCACTGAAAAAGGCCTGACCTCAGGAGAGAGAATGGGGCCAGGAGTGGGGTCTTATTTTTGGCCTGTACTTTTCTATGCTGATTTGAAAACAAGGACTCACCTTGTCAAGGTTGTCATGAAATTAAAAAAAAAAAAAATTGGGGGGGTTTGTTTTTTAAGCAGACAGGTAAGGAGGATACTGACCTATAAGAGCAGGGTTACCAGAAAACAGAGATTTCTAACTTGTCCGGAGGAAGTGGAGTCCTAGGGACAGGAGGGAAGCCAAGGGAGCAGGTAGGGAGGTGGCCAATGGAGACCAAGGTGAGACCATCACCCCAGGCAGCCGGCAGGTCTGCATCCCAAGAAGCTTGGTGGCAAAAGGCAGGCAGGAGCCTGGGTGGGGCAGTGGGCTAGACTTGAACATGGTTATGTCCTGAGGAGGATCAGTCAAGTCAATACACAGAGAGGGGAGAAGGGATGGAGCAAGGTTCTAGGTGAAACTCTCAAAGCAGCTCCAGAATGTGGCTCTGGGAAAGGACAGGGCCAAGGTTGACCCCAGGGTCTGTGGCCAGGGGAACAGAAATGGAGTGTTTGGGGTCCTGTCTACTCAAACCTGAGGGAAGAAGGCAGGAGACAGCTAATAATGCCAGGCATCCTGCTGTTTTTTTTGGTATGTGGGCCTCTCACTGTTGTGGTCTCTCCCGTTGTGGAGCACAGGCTCCGGACGCGCAGGCTCAGCGGCCATGGCTCACGGGCCCAGCCGCTCCGTGGCATGTGGGATCTTCCCAGACCGGGGCAGGAACCTGTGTCCCCTGCATCGGCAGGCGGACTCTCAACCACTGCGCCACCAGGGAAGCCCCATCCTGCTGTTTTAACTCCATTATCTCATCGTTATCCATTATCTCATCATTATCTCATGGAAACGTGATTGTCTTCATGGTTCCCGCTTTTAGAGGAAGAAACTGAGGATCAGAGAGTCTGACTCCTCCAAATTCCACTGCTAATGATCAAAATTCAAACCCAGTTGGTCTGACTGTTGAGGCTGGGTTCTTCTTATAGCCTATGCCACACTGTTTCACTCTGTCCACAAGGATTTCATAAGCGCTAAGAACTGTGGCTGCTTAATCATGCTTTATCTCATCTCCACTTCACAACACACCACTGAAGTAAACACTGTCGGTTCCAGTTTGGATAAGGAAATGAAGGTTAAGGGAGATTAAGTAACTTGCCCAGGGTCACAGTTGGTGGCAGAGCTGGGATTCCACCCACAGTCTCTCTGAATCTAAACCTGTATTCCTAACTACTACATCTACTGTCCTTACCCGGAGGTTCCTTGGTCTATTAGGGTGACAATAATCCCAGGATCTGTTGACCTTCAGAGACACATGGCTAGCCCCAGAGCTCTGGTCTTCCATTCAGGCTCCCAGTCTACTGGCTCCCTCATTGATCCAATCTTGAACTCTTATTGAGCAGCTGGGTACCGAGAATATAGTGATGACCAGATGCCAACCCTCCCCTCAAGAGATAGCCCTCACTCAAAGATGACAACAGTGAATGAAGCAGCCTCTAAGTTTTTATTAACATGAGTTTTCAAACACAAGCATCCATATTAGTGTGGGGGGCGAGGGTGGGGGAAGAGAGAAGGACAGGGAGAAGGAATTCTGCCCTATTGGTAATAAAGCTCCAGGTTCATCCCATCATGGATTTCATCTGAAGTACAAGCGTTAAGGAATCCTCACTGTGGGCTCCATCCCCACCCCTCCCATCTGTCACAGTTGGGTCAGGGTGGCCACATTTTAGTTTGGATCATTTTAATTTGAAAAGAATCCAAACTTTTAAAAAAGTTCATGTTCCTTTTGCACAACAAACATGCCCGAGTCTCCCTCCACTCTGACCTCCCGTACCCAACTCAAGTGGAGCTCAGTAATAAATACTTTGACTGAAAAGTGTCAAAGTCTTACAAGCCAAGTCAAATCAAAACATTTCACCAACCACCCTCCTCCCCCAACAAAATAATTACACGGCTCCCATTTTCTAAATACTTAGCATGTGCCACATATTAAGTTAAACACATTATGTGCATAATCTCATATAGACTCCAGTACTGAACAAAGAGAACCAAGTCCGGGTATGGAGACCCTTCCTCAAGAAGTCAAAGGATACAGTCCCCCAGAGATACGTGGTCCTTAAAAATCGTGTACCTGCGGGATAAAAACTTTTCAGGAAAAAGCCTAAGGAGGCCCTTCAGCCTGGAGGCAAGCTGAGGAAGTTCTGTCTAAGCAAAGGGCTGGCTGCAGCCCTCCCCCAACCAAAAACTTCTGGCCTGCTCCTGTCCAGCCCCCAGCTCTACCCCTGTACTCACCACTTCTTCAATACGATCTTGTTCCAACGGGTGCCAGTTTGGGCTGCAATCAGTTTCTTAAGGTCCCCGATGGTGTCATCAGTACTGGGCGCAGAGGAATTAAGGAAAATGGAAGGGGGAGATAGAACGCGACGAGGACATTTCCAGTAGTGAATGCACTCTGCCAGGACCCCATTCCCACCCCTGCCCCCGGGTCTAACTAAAATCACCCTACAACATAGACTGAGTTGCCTGCCTCATTCATGTCAAGCACCCTCCGGAAGCCACCGCCTCTCGGCCGCCAGTGGATACTTGCATTTAACGCGGACCTTCTTCCCCAGACGGTCGTTGCAAACAACCTCGATCATCCTGGCTGGAGCTGCACAGGGCGGGGATAGAGGCAAAAGAATCAGGACTTCAGGATGGAGCTACACAGAGCGGGGACAGAAGCAAAAGAATCAGGACTTCAGGGGTCCCTCAGGCCCCAAGGCACCCGGTTATTGAGACTTAATGTTCACGCCCCCCTCAATCCCCCAGAACGCAGTCTTCCTGGGCCCCAAGTCCCAGGACCTCGGACCCCACGGCGACCGCAGACCCCAGGCAGCCGCGCGTCCCACCCCCCCGGCCCGGCCCAGTCCCATTTCAGGTAGCCTGAAGGCCGAGCCTCGCCTCTCGCAGGCGGGCGGATCCTCGATGGCCGGGTCCCATCAACTTTCCGCTACTCCGGGCCTCTCCACCTGGCCACCTCACCTTGAATCTCCTGGCACCAGCAGACGCCACAACAAGCTCGCTCGAAGGCAGAGCCCCGACCAACGCTGACGCTAAGAACCGGAAACGGAAGTGCGCAGCCGAAAGCTCCTCCCTCCGCTCCTCCCAGTGCCCGTCAACACCGCGCGGAGTACGCCCCTCCGGGCCGGAAGTGGGCTTGCGGTTCCCAGGAGCAGCTTTGGGGTCCCGAGCCTGGGTAGAGGGACACATGTGGACGGACCGTGGAGACGAATGAGGGTCCGGGCGGGGGAGGGGCGTGGAGAGTCAGAGGTCATGAACCGGCGCCCAGCCGTTTGGATGCAGTTAGTTGAAGGCTTTTCGCTGTGCTGAGACGCCATCTGGTGTGGCATCTCGGTGGGCGGGGATGACCTCTCGTTCCTGAGCCTGAGGGAGCCTCTAACTGCAACTTTAGGGCTTTGGGGAGCCTGGGTCAAGTCCTGCGGGCATCCCGTCCGCCCCCCTGCCTTCATTCAGGGCTGGGCCTCGGAAGCGTTTTGCTCACCCCTTCCCTCTGCTTATCTCGCCTGCCCCCAGGGACATCTTGGGTGCAGACTGCAGTCAATAAGTGAAGGAGCCTCCTGATCCTGGCCTGGATACCAGCACTTACCAGAATGGAGTTCACGTTGCACGCCTACCTGCAACTGCAAAATCTCCCAGGTCTGTATCTTCAAGGAAGGTCGCTCCCGCCCTACAGGGGGCACTGTGTACCAGTTCCCAACCTTGCCTTTCAGCGCCAAAGCAGCCCCTGAACTGGTCTGGTTCCCCAGAGCTGGTGGGACAGAGAACACCCCTCCCTAAGTCCAACCTGTCAATGGAACTGACTCTTGAACTGTTCCTTCTCAGCAGACAGGATTCTCCTAGTTTGGTGAGCCTAAAAGGATTCACTCTGAAAAGGGGCCACCACTTCTTTTTTTTTTTAATTTTTATTTATTTATTTTTGGCTGCGTTGGGTCTTCGTTGCTGCGCGTGGGCTTTCTCTAGTTGCCCCGAGCAGGGGCTACTCTTCATTGCGGTGCGTGGGCTTCTCATTGTGGTGGCTCCTCTTCTTGCGGAGCACGGGGACTCTAGGTGCACGGGCTTCAGTAGTTGTGGCACATGGGCTCAGTAGTTGTGGCTTGCGGGCTCTAGAGCGCAGGCTCAGTAGTTGTGGCGCACAGGCTTAGCTGCTCCGCGGCGTGTCGGATCTTCCCGGACCAAGGCTCGAACCCGTGTCCCCTGCATTGGCAGGCAGATTCTCAACCACTGCGCCACCAGGGAAGCCGCGGGGCCACCACTTCTGATTCACCCAATCCGCCTTCTCAATCTAGGATATGAGATTAGGTGGAAGACATGAGATGCTTTCCTGGGGAAAGGGAGGATGCTCTGTGATCCTGTTGGGACTGTCCTGCCTTAGGGAACTGGCCCAAGGAGTCCCACCTCAAACACTAGACTCAGGGGCCTTCCTGCCTCAGGACTTTGATCCGTTATTTCTCTGACCCCTGCAGAATCCCTCTGAGTGGGCTTGAGCGGGCAGGGAATCTGAATGGAAAGCTTATTCAGATTGGAGACACAGGCTTTGGATCCAGACAGATGAGTCAAAACCCCTTAATATTAAGCTGTGTGATCTCAACTCTTCCCCTCTCTGATTCTCATCTTCCTCACCTATGAATGGGGAGAGCAATCCCCACCCTAGGATTGTAGTAAGAATCGGTCTTGGACCAGCCCCTGACAGTCCTCTTGCAGAAGAACAGATGGGGCAAGAGGGGGAGATGGGAAGGTCAAGGGTGAGCTTGAGGGGACTAATGTGCCCGAGAAAGTTTGGAAGGAACACATTTTTGCACTCACATAGAAATACTAGGACACACCAGATGTTGATGGTGTTTACCACTAGACGGTGGAATTGCTGTGTCTCATGTTCCTCTTTTTGGTGCTTTTGGTGTTTTCCCAGATTACCTACAATGAACATATGTTACTTTTGTAATCAGAAGAAAAAGTAAATGTTATTTTTTTAAAACAAGAAGTTCTATTTTTTCAATGTTTGATTCAAAGATAGCTAGGGAATTCCCTGGCGGTCCAGTGGTTAGGACTCTGCGCTCTCACTGCCGAGGGCCCGGGTTCAATCCGTGCCCAGGGAACTAAGATCCCAGAAGCTGTGTGGTGCAGCCAAAAAAAAAACCCCAAATGTTTTTAAAAATTAAAAAAAAAAAGGGGAGCTAAGGCACAGGATGGTGATGCTGAGTTATGGGCTGGGGGAGATTGGAAAGGGGTGAGGAGTGCTGCTGAAAGGGGAGGAATATAAAGTCTGGGATTGTTGGGGGCTTGGGCTCCATGGGCAGTAGTGGGGATCTAGTCGGGGGCCGCCAGCCCCAACTGGGCTAAGGCATCCTGAGGAAGTGGAGGGGATGGGCAATGGGAAGTCCCAGGACTAGGCTGCCACTGCTGCACGGACTGCCTCCTCCAGAGCCAGGTGGGAGGGGGAAAGGCCTCAGGAGACAGGACACCTCACCTTAGAGACCTCTCTCCACATCCTGGTAAATATCATTCGGCGCTTCCCATGAAGGGCCTCAGTGCCTGCCCGTTGAGGGGCCAGGACAGTCCCATCCTCCCGTCTAGGCAGCCGAAGGACCTGCTATCAGAGCTGCTCTTGTGAGGAGGTAGATGCTTCCCAGGAGGGAGAGTTCTGGGTCAGAACTCAAGGAGCAAGCTGGGCAGGGCCCCTCTGCCCCTTGTTGCCTAGTTTCTGACCCAGAGGAAGGAGCTTATACTTTGGGATTCCCATCCCTCCACTCCTGTATGCTTGATGGGGAGAAGATGGTTCTTAGGAAACCCCTGTAACTGAGCTGGGGTCAGCGACACCTGCGTTCCGCTGAACTTAAAGGTTCACCAGAGGGGAAATAATCTTAGAGGTGGAGAGAGTTGCTCAGGAGGTCCCTTCTCCCAACATCTCAGCCTGTCAGCAGGCCTTGGAGATGCAGCAGTGTCCAAGGCCGACCTGCCACCCCAGAATTCAGTCTGATACAGGAGGAAGACAAGTAAAGAAGACAAGTGAAGAGGTCCTTGCAATACAGTGTGACACAGGTGCTGTGAAGGGGAAGCCCAAGGCGCTGGGAGCAGAGGAGTCATTGCCCCTGCGTGCTGGCATGGGCTTTCCAGAGGAAATCGGAGAGCACTGTGATAGAGGCCCACGCTCTGGCATCAGAAAAATCTGGGCTTGTGGCCCTGGCAAGCGACTTGACCTCTATGTGATTCTTTTGGTCTTTTCTCCCACAGTCGTAAAATGGTTGCCAGAGCATGAAGCATTTTTTTTCTGTGCTCTTGTTTGAGGAAAAATATGAAAGGGGTTGGATTTATTAATAAAACATTTGGAACTTTCTTGCACATGGTAAAAATTCAAGCAGTACAGAAGTATTATATACAGCAGCATAAAGTTTCCTCACCCTCCAGACCCCAGGCCCTCCGCAGGGACAATTACAGTTAAAAGTTTTCATTTCATCTCTGTGTCTTCAAACATGTGATACAGAGCCTCCCAAGAAAATGATGAAACCTCTCAGATGTCAATAACGCGTTTCAATGGAGATAGGGACTTTGTATTTTCAAGTAACATACAATATTTTAAGTTGTGTCAAAGGGCAGAAATGAATGACTTTGTTTTCATACAGGCCTTTATGTATAAGATGAAACACAACAAATATGTATATCCAACGAGATCAAACTATATACACTGTTCTCTACACCTTTTGCTTTTAAAAGAAAACAATATCCTAGCGATTGTTCCAAACAGCACAGAAAGACCTACCTCATTCTTTATGACAATTTGAGATCCTAGAAGTGGAATTATTGGGCCCTACAGGGGCTGCAATCTGATATTGCCAAACTGTCTTCAAAGATTTTGCATCAATTCTGCCCCATCTGCAGTGGTTGAGAAGGTCTACTTCCTCACACCAAGGCTAGTGTGGGTATTTTCTGGCTTCCTCATCTTAATCTGATAGGTGAATACCACAGTGTTTTACTTTTTATTTATTTATGGATAAGTGAAAGCATACAGATTTTTAAGCTTTATTCAGATATAGTTGATATACAAAATTGCACACATTTAACATATACTTTTTTTTTTTTTTTTTTTTTTGCAGTACGCGGGCCTCTCACTGTTGTGGCCTCTCCCGTTGCGGAGCACAGGCTCCGGACGCGTAGGCTCAGCGGCCATGGCTCACGGGCCCAGCCGCTCCGTGGCATGTGGGATCTTCCCGTTCCGGGGCACGAACCCATGTCCCCTGCATCGGCAGGCGGACTCTCAACCACTGCGCCACCAGGGAAGCCCTAACATATACATCTTAATGAGTTTGCTTGCTTTTGAGGGGGGGCGCCGGGCTGCCCGTCATGCGGGATCTTAATCCCCCCACCAGAAAACGAACCTGCACCCCCTGCAATGGAAGCACAGAGTCTTAACCACTGGACCGCCAGGGAAGTCCCAGTTTGCATTTATTTCTAAAACAGTTTTCAACGTCTCCAATTTCTTCTCTGTGTGTGTATTAAAAACATGTATTGCCAGGGAATTTCCTGGCGGTCCAGTGGTTAGGACTCGGTGCTTTCACTGCCCTGGCCGGGTTCAATCTCTGGTCGAGGAACTAAGATCCTGCAAGCCGCACAGCGCGGCAAAAACAAAACCAAACCAAAACAAACAAAAAAAACAACCCAAAACCATGTATTGCCATTATAGGCTCTTGGGAGTGTGATTTGGCAAAACCTATTCAGAATTAAACTTCACATGTCCTCTGACCCATCAACCCAACTCCTGGTTATTTATCCTATAGAAATAAAAACATAGGAGGTATATATTACATATGTATGTGTGTGTGTGTGTATATATATTTATATATATACACACACACACACACATATGCATGTACATACATATATAAAGAGAATGTTTAGCGCCGATATTGCGGTGATAGAACTGGAAGCAACGTGAATACTCATCAATACGGGAATGTTTGAATAAATTTCACTGCCCTTATGAATTGCAACTTTAAAAGTGAGTAATATATTTAGAAAAAAAAGAGTGATATATATCTGGAGGGAGTGTCAGTTCAGGCTCTGTGGAGAACAATTTGGCGCCATCAATAAAAGCGAAAAATTCAACACGCCTTTTAACAAGCTATTTCACTTCTACAAATTTATTCTCGAACTCTCCACCTTGTCCTCCGCTCTTGGTTCCGCCCTCAATCCTTCCCTTTAGGGCTCGTGACCGCCCCAGCCACGCTTTCCCCCAGTCTCGTTCCCGCCCTTAACCCCGCCCCCGGGCCTCGTCACCGCTCTAGCCACGCCTTCAGGGCGTGGTCCTAGTTCCCCAGGCACGCCCCCCGAGTCTCGTTCCCGCCCTTAACCCCGCCCCCGGGTATCGTCATCGCCCTAGCCACGCCTTCCGGGCTTGGTCCTAGTCCCTAACCCCACCTTCGGTGCCGCGTTCAGATCCCGTGCTGGTCTGGCTCCAGGGCCCAACCACGTCCCCGCAAGAGGAAAGCCAGAACTCTGCCGGCTACCGGAAGCCACGACCACCTCCCTGCCGGCACCCTCACTTCCTGCCGTCTCTTAGGGGCTTCCAAGGCGAGTCAACGAGTCCCTTTCGCCGGAAGCGGAAGTGCGTGTCGGCGGGATCATGGCCACTTTTGCGGACTTGCCGGACTCTGTTCTGTTGGAGATCTTCTCTTACCTCCCGGTTCGGGACAGGATCCGCATCTCCAGGTGCGGCCCCGCCCCGCGCGAGGGAAGGGCCGGGCGGGGGGGGTTGCACCAGGAGATGGACATCTGGTCCCCGCGGGGCCGGGACGTTCTAACGGCAGGTCCCCTTCCCCAGGGTCTGTCACCGCTGGAAGAGGCTGGTGGACGACCGGTGGCTGTGGCGACATGTCGACCTGACGCTCTACACGGTATGCGGGGCTGGCCGGGCAGGTCTGGGCCAAGGTCGGGCTGGCCCGACCTCGAGGACCACGCCTCCAACCCTGTGTTTCGAGCGAGGCTGTTCCGGGTGCATCCCGGCCGCGTCAGTTATTTGCTCCACTGTGACGTCCAGGCCTCAGTTTCCCCACCTCCAGAATGGGTGTTACCAAAGTCGTGCAGGGAAAGGGCTTATTGATGAGTTTTCATGGAGAAATCATTTTCCATAGTCAACTTATTTCCAGAATTAATCTCCTGAGTGGTGCAGGCAAACCATTTCCACTTTCTCCCATTTGCATTTTATTTTTTTCTTTTTATTATGAACTATTTAAAATATATGTAGAAATGTACAGAGGATAATATCTGAAACTATTTCCCCCCCTACCTAGATTTAACCTTTTTTAACCTTTGGCCTTATTTACTGCTGATCTTGTGAAACACACATACAAATGTTTATATATACACATATGCATACAACAGTTTTAGGTATATCTCTTGCACTTTTGAAACCCTCCTCAGAGGTAACCACTATCATAAAGTGGATTTGTATCCCTTCGCGTTTTTATTTACTTCTTATGTGTGTGCCCGTAAGCAATACACAGTATTGTTAACGTATTTCTAAAATTTAGATAATGCTGCTCTACTCTTTAGGTAGTTAAATGCTGTTTTACTTGTATAACCAGCTTTATTCACACATCGCTTTTGAGATTTACTCTAATCAGCACTTGTAAATCTAATTCATTCCTTTTAACTGCTGTTAAATGAATATACCGCAAATTGTTTATCTATTTTCCTGTTGACAGATGGTTAGGTTATTTCCAACTTTCTACTGTTATGAACAGCCTTATAAGGCAGTGTCTCAGACTTCACTGTGCATACGAATCACCTATGGGGATCTTGTTAAAATGCAGATTCTGATTCAGTGGCCTGGAGTGGGGGCCCCAGATTCCAAATTTCTAATAACTTTCAAGGTGTTACTGATGCTGTTGCTTCTTGTTCCACAAGAATGTCCTTGTGTCTGTCTTCTTGCATCCAGGTACCAGTTACTCTGAAACCTAGAAGTACAATTTCTGAGAGGTAGGATCCTTTATATTTTCTCACTTTCAGTTCTTCATCTGCAATTCCAAAATCAGAAAGCCAGAAAAGTGAAAAGGTTTTTTGTAAGCTTGGCACAAATTCATTTGGTGGCAACACCTGGTGTGAACTGGTGTGAGGCTATTAATGTCCTTTTCCTTATCCCACTTGGAATAAAAGTCATGTTATACTGAAAAATATTAATCTGATAACAAGGTGCTGCCCTTGACCCTTCTGATGGTATCATATATGGTATTTGTACCACATTAATTCTGAATTCTGAAACCCATCTGTCTTCAGGAGTTTTGGATAAGGAATTGTGGCCTTGTATAGAAATTATTTTTATTGAAATCACCTTTAAAAATGGTTATTTTTTCTGTACTAAAAAACTAACACATTACATAATAATGTAGTTCTTAGTTATTTTTTCTGCCATTTTATTATGAGAAATTTCAAACATATATAAAAGTTGAAAGAATAGTACAGAGAGCACGAAGTTGCCCACTATTAGTATTTGACTACATTTGTTTTATCCCCTGTTGACCGATCCATCCATCCCTCTTTCCATCCATCAATCCATTTTATTTTTTAAATACACTTCAAAATAAGTCGCAGACAAGAGTCCACTTCATCCCTAAATGCTTTAGCGTACGTAATAGAGATTAACTAGAACATTTGTTTTGCATTTCTCTTTTTGAGGTTTAATTTTTAAAAATCACACAAGTCATGAATAATTCTTGTAAAAATGTTGAAGTAGTATAACTATGTGTGGTGATGGATGTTAACTAGACTTATGTGGTGATCATTTCACAAGATATACAAATATCGAACCATTGTGTGTACACCTGAAACTAATATAATATGTCAATTATATCTAAAAACAAAAAACCATTGAAGTATTGCCACAGATGAAGCTAAGAGCCTTTGACAGTCATCCCCTGGTATCTTCAACCCTTACCCAGAGTAACCACTATTATAAGTGTGGAATATTTCCTTCTATCCCATCTTCTATGCCTTTATATCCTTGGGCCTGTATAAGGGAAGGAAAGTAAAGTGGTTACAAGAGCAAGATTGGCCTTTGGAGTCAGGCTGTGTTGAATCATAGCTGTACTCTTGCAAGAACAAGATTCTGGCCACTGCATTTTTCCAGAGGTACCTGCTACACAACCAGGTACTGTGTGAGCTTTCTAGTTCAGTGCTCATCACTGCACCTGGCAAACAGTAGGTACTCAATACAAGTTAGCCATTATGGTTGGAATAATTGTACCCATATAAAATATATAGTATTGTTTCTTTTTTCTTTAACCTTTAAAGTATCATTTTGCCACTCTTTCCTGCATGTTTTGAGGAGTTACCAGGGTTCATATCTCTGGATCTACTTTGTTCTTAGTTACTACCTACATGGCTGTTATCTTATCAGTGGACATTTGGTTTTTGCTGTTAAAACCACGATGTCAGAAACTAATGTTTCTGTAGGGTAAATTCCACAAAAGAGGTCTTACTAGGTCAGGCAGTATGTGCATTTAAACAAACTGAAAAATTAGTTTAAAAAAATAATAAGGGGGGCGGTGCAAAAAAAGATATACACAGGATTCAAAAGGTACAAAATAATAAAAATTGGAAAGTAAGGTCTCCCTACTTCTGTCACCCAGGTCACCTTGTTCTTTCCCAGAGAAGCAGCAGATGCTCCCCACCCCCTTTTTTTTGTGGGATCTTAGTTCCCTGACCAGGGATCAAACCCGGGCCCTCGGCAGTGAAAGTGCGGAGTCCTAACCACTGGACCGCCAGGGAATTCCTGCTCCCATATTCT
The DNA here is from genome assembly GCF_039906515.1 of Pseudorca crassidens. NCBI lineage: Eukaryota > Metazoa > Chordata > Mammalia > Artiodactyla > Delphinidae > Pseudorca > Pseudorca crassidens. Next base: position 165,918,605 of record NC_090298.1, read on the forward strand.
TAAAAACAAAACAGGTGCCAGTGGGTGTCCACATTTTACATTTCAGTAAAACTCACCAGATCGCATTCCAAAGTATCCAGACCAAGTGCCACCAGCAGGACCTGAGAACTGCTTCTCCACATCCTGGCCAGTGTTTGATATTATGAAACTTAAAGGATTTTCTAATTTTGTCCTTTTACAAGTAAAAGGGATTCAACCTCTGGCTTCGTGGGCATTTAAAATTTTGCCAACGGTCGCTTCTACTTGTGTGAGTTCCCTTTTAGTGGGCAATGTTTCTAGTGAGTCCCTTTCCCTCGGCCCAAACTTGCAGGTCCAAATTTTATCAGGAAGATTTGATTCCTCTGTCAAGAGTAGTCAACAGGGAGAAGGGATAAATTAGGAGTTTGGGATTAAAATATACACACTACTGTATATAAAATAGATAACCAACAAGGACCTATAGTATAGCACAGGGAACTATACTAAAAATCTTGTAATAACCTAAAATGGAAGACAATGTAAAAAATATATATATATATATATATTCTGAATCACTTTGCTGTACACTGAAACTAACCCAAGATAGTAAATCAACTATATTTCAATGAAAAATTTTAAAAAAGAATTTAGGAATAAAAGGATTAGGGATACCAAGAACCCAACAGAAAAGGTGTAACTGAGAGGCAGCAAAATATCCTCTTGCCTGGTCGTGGATTTTGCTAATAAAAAAGTCATATTTACAAAAAAAAAAACTCGTCAACAGATTTTATGGTATGCAGTTTCTTTTTAATTTTATTTATTTATGGTTGCGTTGGGTCTTCGTTGTAGTTGTGGAGAGCGGGGGCTACTCTTCGTTGCAGTGTGCGGGCTTCTCACTGCAGTGGCTTCTCTTGTTGCAGAGCACAGGCTCTAGGCACGCAGGCTTCAGTAGTTGTGGCATGCAGGCTCAGTGTGGCTTGTGGGCTCTAGAGTGTAGGCTCAGTAGTTGTGGCGCACGGGCTTAGTTGCTCTGCGGCATGTGGGATCTTCCCAGACCAGGACTCGAACCCTTGTCCCCTGCATTGGCAGGCGGATTCTTAACCACTGCGCCACCAGGGAAGTCCCTACAATTTCTTTTTTCTGTCCTTTTTTTTTTTGAAGCTAAAATGTACATATAATGAAATGCACAGGGTACCAGTTAGTTATAGTTCGTTTGTTTGTTTTCTACTAATTTCCCAGGGTTAATTTTTGCAGCTTTCACTCTTACCAAGCTGTGATTTTTATTTTTTTCTTTTAACCTAGATCTGATTTATCCTGGGCAGTTTTAGCCTTTTTCAGTTTTATTTTATGTTGTTTATTTCTATGAGGAGGTAGTCATTAAGAAAGGGATAAAAATATTGCCAGGTGGATTTACTTTCTTGCTTACTGCAGAAGATAACTCTTGCTAGAGACAGATCTGTTATGGTCTCTTACCGCCATTGCTTTTGTTCCAACCTAGAGGTCAACACAGATTAAATCATCCTGTTGCTCCTGGGGAGGTATCTGGTGGCGTGAGGCTGGTGAGGGAAGGACAGAATTCCCAGGGAACATCAGAGCCCCAGCTGGGGACTGCCTGTCTCCAGGCAGGTGGGGGCCTTGGAAGATGCCCCACATCTCTCCCCCAGTCACAGCCCGCCCCCCACACCCCGTTTCTGGTTCTTACAGATGCGGCCTAAAGTCATGTGGCACCTCCTTCGCCGGTACATGGCATCCCGGCTCCATTCCCTGCGGATGGGCGGCTACCTGTTCTCGGGCTCTCAGGCTCCCCAGCTGTCCCCCGCCCTGATGAGGGCCCTGGGCCAGAAGTGCCCCAACCTCAAGCGCCTCTGCCTGCACGTGGCCAACCTGAGCATGGTGCCCATCACCAGCCTCCCCTGCACCCTGAGGACCCTGGAGCTGCACAGCTGTGAGATCTCCATGGCCTGGCTCCTCAAGGAGCAGGACCCCACCGTGCTGCCCCTGCTCGAGTGCATCGTGCTGGACCGTGTCCCCGCCTTCCGCGACGAGCACCTGCAGGGCCTGACGCGCTTCCGCGCGCTGCGCTCGCTGGTGCTGGGCGGCACCTACCGGGTGACCGAGACCGGGCTGGATATGGGCCTGCAGGAGCTGAGCTACCTGCAGAGGCTGGAGGTGCTGGGCTGCACCCTCTCGGCCGACAGCACCCTCCTGGCCATCAGCCGCCACCTTCGAGATGTGCGGAAGATCCGGCTGACCGTGCGGGGCCTCTCGGCCCCTGGCCTGTCGGTCCTGGAGGGCATGCCGGCCCTGGAGAGTCTGTGCCTGCTGGGGCCGCTCATCACCCCAGAAATGCCTTCCCCGCATGAAATCCTCTCCTCCTGCCTCACCATGCCCAAGCTCAGGGTCCTTGAGCTGCAGGGGCTGGGCTGGGAGGGTCAGGAGGCAGAGAGGATCCTGTCTAAGGGGCTACCCCACTGTATGGTCATTGTCAGGGCCTGCCCCAAAGAGTCCATGGACTGGTGGATGTGACTGCACCAGCCGAGCCTGAGACCCCTCTCAGCTTTTATTAATGAGTCCCAGACCCTCTGAGCAGCACCTTACCATGGGCAGGTAATCCGGCTGGAGAGCTATGAAGGCCACAGGTAGAAAGAACCTAAGCCTTGGCTCCTCCAGATCATTAGAATCATGGTTTGCCAGCTGTGTGGCCTCTGTGACATCAGCCAGCCTCTCGGAGGCCCTGTCCTCACCTCCAGAAATGAGGAAGACCATAGCTACCTCTCGGTTATGTTGCAAAGCCTTACTCTTTACCAGCCCTGAGGCCCGAGAAGGTCCTGGATGAAGAGCCATTCTCAGGAACAGGACAGATGTGGAAGGGTGGGTTAGGAGTTAGGGAGACCTGAGGGGTCAAGGCCCCTTAGGAAGCCTGGAAGGGCTGTCAACGCATGTGCACCAGCACACTGACACATCATTGACACGCCGACACACCACTGACACGCCGACACACCACTGATAGTCCTACATGCACGCAGGAGACACGGAGAGAAGGGCAGATACAACTCATGCTTTGATGTTCGAAATGTTAATAAAGTTTCTAAGTTGTCCTTTCAGTATTTTGTATTCTGTATTTTCCAAGTTTTGCGCAATATATATTATTTTGCTATTAAAGAAAGATAATCACGTTTTTCAAAAAAGCATTTGGTTTATTCATTCAACAAATGTGCCTTCAGCCTCCGCTCTCTTGCAAGCATGGTTCTAGGCACTGGGACCACAGCAGTGAACAAAACAGACAAGGAAGAAGACAGGATGATAAACAGGTGAACACACGCATGGAACGGTTTCAGAGACTCTGAGACAATAAACCAGGGCCACGTGATGGGGGCACACGTGTTTGGTTGAGTGGGCAGGGTGGGCCTCTCTGAGCCCAGAGCTGAGAGGTGAGGAACCAGCCCCGGGAAGCGCTGGGGAAGACAGAAAAGGCAAAGACTTGAGATGGGAGTGAGCTTGGCAATTTCCAGGGATGGGAAGAAGGTCCAAGTGGCCGAGGGAACAGGGGGTGAGCAATCAAGAGTGAAGTCAGAGATGATGGGGAGAGGTTAGAAGGGCCTCACAGGTGGCTTTGGTTTTAGGGGTTCAAAAGGTAGCAACTCCTTTTCTGCCCTTTGAGTCTGAACCACTTGAAAGATGCAGGTGGCAGACTGATAGTGATCCTAAGTAACTTAGGATCACTGCCCATGAAATGAGCGTTATTTTTTTTTTGAAGTATAGTTGATTTACAATGTTGTGTTAATTTCTGCTGTACAGCAAAGTGACTCGTGACTCAGTTATACATATGTATATACTTTTTTTTTTTTTTTGGGCCACGCCGCACGGCATGCAGGATCTTAGTTCCCCAGCCAGGGATCAAACCCGTGCCCCCTGCAGTGGAAGCGTGGAGTGTCAACCACTGGACCTCCAGGGAAGTCCCTGTCATCTGTTTTAAAATGTACCTGGACAATAGTGCAGCCTTGGGACAGGGTCCTGGTACACCCCCCTCAAGGGATATACATAACAATATCTTCAAGTTGTTTTGCAGATACTGAAACCTCCACCAGGTGGGAGAAGTTAACTAACGGTATGGTGCCCACAAGCATTTAGACCCCAGAATGGTTAGAACCAGAAGGTTAATGATGCTGACTCCCACCTACCTCACAACCAACAAATCAGAAGAACGTCCACGAGCTGATCACGCCCTCCTCTTTGAACCATTACTATAAAACTCCTCACTACCCCACTCCAGGTCGGGACACACAGTTTTGAGGACATTAGTCTGCTGTGGCCCCCTTTGCCTGGCAAAGCGAAAAAGCTATTTTTTTTCTAATTCACCCCCACCAAAATAAAAATAAAACAAGACAGAATGTACCTGGAACTTGTTTTAATCACGTATAGTAAGGTGATAGACGTGGAGACAGCGGTTGTATGGCCATTAGCATAACTGACACCATCTTGGGCCCTGTTCCTCCTGTCCTTCCACTGACCCTATGTAAGACTGTACTGTACAGTAAATGACTTCTCTGTCGTCAAGGGCTTTGTAGTTAATACTGTTTCATAATCATTAGGTTCAGGTGGCCTCTATGCTCTGTTAGGCCCCAAACAATGATGAAAACTTTCACTGCTGATGTATTCCCGGCACCCATGAGACTAGTTACCCATTTAAAAATCTTGACTTAGGAACGCACATCCTGTTTCCAAGCACCTTCCCCCACCCCCTAGGTTAACTATAAATTGTCCAAATGGCCCCTCGGGGGTGTGAAGTGAGGCTGTGAATGCTTCCGGATCGCTGTCCAATTGATCCCACCCTGTGAGTAAGTTACCCTCTAATAAACGGATCCATTGATTATATGGAGCTGCCTGCCTTGTTTTTCGGTCTCAAGATGCTTTCTTATTTCGGTGGTCTCTTCATTCTCTCCATCCTCCAACAACTGTCCTTTAAAGAAGGGCTTATTACTACAATTCCCAAGAGCAGGGGCATGCCATGCCAAGAACGGCCACACGGGGGCGCACCAGGACTGGTCAGCAAGAGTGAGGGAAAAGCATGGGCCAGAGCCTCTGTTATAGTTTTTGCTGGAAGGAATGGGAGAGGCAGGGGAGGCCAGCAGAGCAAGCTAAGAATTGGATGGTTTAAATAATTTCAGTGGGGGACTTCCCTGGTGGTCCAGTGGTTAAGAATCCGCCTTCCAATGCAGGGGACGTGGGTTTGATCCCTGGTCGGGGAACTAAGATCCCACATGCCGTGGGATCACAACTGAGCCAGCAGGCTGAAACTAGGGAGAGAAGACCATGTGCCACAACAAAAGATCCCGCATGCTGCAAGAAAGATCCTGCGTGCTGCAACTAAGACCCAATGCAGCCAACAATTAAATCAATATATATATAAATAAATAAATATGTTTTTAAAGGCATTTAAATAAATAAATAAATAATTTCAGTGGGTTCTAGGCTCTAGGGGTGGTCCCTAGTTGCATGCTACATGGTCCTGGGATGATTTAGGGCAGAGGGAATATTGGTTTAGGGTCCCAGGGTTAGATAAAGGAGGTGATCGGATTGGCTGGTTTGCATATGAGAAGCGGGCTCCCAGGCATGTGGTTTGCTATCTCTAGGAACTAGCTAACCCTGGGAGGGGTGGTCTTTCCCCAGGTTTGCAAGACCTAAGATGTCAAAGCATCATAAAATGTAGAAAATAAAAAACATGATTAATACACCCTCCCATGGGAATTCCCTCGCTGTCCAGTGGTTAGGATCCGAGCTCTCACTGCCAAGGGTCCAGGGTTCAATCCCTGGTCGGGGAACTAAAATCCAACAAGCCACGCAGCGTGACCAAAAAATAACCCCCCAAAACAAAACAAACAAAAAATACACCATCCCATGAAGGTAAGGTATCATTTATCAAGTGCTTGCTTATTGCATGTCAGGTACTGTGCTCAGTCCTTCATGTACAGACTCCTATCAGCAGCCCAGTGAGAAAGGCACAGAGGAGGAAACTGAGGCACAGAGAAGTTAAGTTGCCCAAAGCCACACAGCTAATGACGTAGCAAAACTTGAGTAATCTTATTCCATGATCTTAACCATTATGTGAATTTGCTTTGTTGACATGGAACATTATGTGAAAGGATGGCCCAGTAACTGCCCCATTAGACAAAAAAATTTTTTTCGTTTATTGAGGCATAATTAATGTATAACAAACCACATGTTTAAGTAATTTGATGACTTTTGACATGTGTGCACTCATAAAACCACCACTACAATCAAAATAACAAACATTTCCATCACCCCCAAAAGTTTCCTTGTGGCCCCTCATAACCCTCCCTCCGTTCTTGTCCCCAGGACCACTGATCTGTCACTATAGATTATTTTGCTTTTCCTAGAATATTATATAAATGGAATCATATAGTGTGCTATTTTCTCTGTGTGTATGGGAGGGGTCTTGTTTCTTTCACCCAGCGTAATAATTTTGAGATTTATCCAGACAGTTGCAGGGATCAAAAATTTGTTCCCAGGAATTCCCGGGCAGTCTAGTGGTTAGGACTCCATGCTTCCACTGTAGGGCGCCCCCGTTTGATCCCTGGTGGTGGGGGGAACTAAGATCCCGCATGCCCTTCAGCGTGACCAAAAAAATAAAACCCAAAAAACTTAAGAAAAAAATTTGTTCCTGAGTAGTATTCCACCATACGGCTAGAGACAATTTGTTATCCATTCACTGATGGATGGTTATTTGCGTTTAAACATATAATTCTTGAGAAGAAATGAACACAACATTGTAAATCAACTATACTTTAGTTAAAAAAGTAAAGTATAAAATAAGCCTTGGGACTTCCCTGGTGGTCCAGTGGTTAAGACTCCAGTCCCAATGCAGGGGGCCCGCATTCGATCCCTGGTCAGGGAACTAAAGATCTCACGTGCTACAACTAAAGATCCCGCATGCTGCAACTAAGACCCAGTGCAGCCAAATAAATAATTTTTTTAAAAAGAGCCTTAAAAAACATATAATTTCTGGTTAACAAGAAATTTTCCTGATGCTGAAAATAATACCTGCTTGTAAATAATTTTAACATTACAGAAATTGAATCTATTTCTAATCTCTGGCCCGGGAGGGAATCATTGTAAGTTTGGCTTATCGTCTTCTAAAATTTTCTTTGTCTTGTTGACTGAAAAAAAAATGCACAGTGTGAGAGTTGTGAGTTAAGTTTTATTAGGGACAAAATGAGGACTATAGCCCAGGAGACAGCCTCTCAGATAGCTCTGAGGAACTGCTCCCAAAAGGTGGGGGAGGAGGTCAGTATACGTATGACTTTAATGAAGGGGGATACGTGCAACCAAGCACACATTTGGTAGAAGGTCGCTGCTAGTCGCAAGGGGCAGATGTCTCCGTTAATAATTTTAGTGCTTTTCTAAATATGAGAAGATGGAAGAAACTAGACTGATAAAATCTTCTGAAAAATCTAACTATCGGAAGACCTGTTCTGCCAGTTTTTCCCAGAGCACAGAGTGCCTCATTCCTGATCTCCACCCTGAACTTCTTGCAGGGTGAGATGAAGGTCAGCCACTGCAGTGGCTAGTGACTTCATTCCTGTAGAACCAGAAGGCAAGTGACAATTTTTAGTTGGCAGTCTATTATTGTGACTTTGGACAAAAAAAAAAACGTGGGCATCTCTTCATTTCCCTCCTGAGTTTGAGACCAGTCACAGGAATCAGCAATGAAAACATCAGCTTCATGGCCCATAAAAGCAGGACTGAAACACGTGGCTCCACTATGCAGCCTGGTGGGTTTTCTGATATTTCACCCCTAAATTTGCCAGACCTACTCGGGCATGGCAGAGCTGGTCAACCACAAGGCTCCTGTAGATGCTTACTGCATGGCCCCAGCCTGATCAAAATACCCTCTGTCTGGGGCCCAGAAGACTCCAAAAGGCAGAGGGAAAGGGTGTGAACCGTTCAGACTCAGCTCCTTCTTCCAAACCCACTATTCAGATAAAGTGTGTGCACGTGTATGTGCAGAGAGGGATCAGAACTGTTGCTTCAGCTGAAATTCCCCCCACTCGGACCCAGGGAGCCAGAGGAATGGAGTTTCTGCCCTAACTCAGACTAAAGTGATGCATACATACCTGTTTAAAAATTTTTTTTTGATTTTTTAAAAATAAATTTATTTATTTACATATTTTTGGCTGTGTTGGGTCTTCGTTGCTTGCACGCTGGCTTTCTCTAGTTGCGGCGAGCGGGGGCTAGTCTTTGTTGCGGTGCGCGGGCTTCTCATTGCGGTGGCTTCTGTCGTTGCGGAGCACGGGCTCTAGGCGCGTGGGCTTCAGTAGTTGTGGCACATGGGCTCAGTAGTTGTGGCTTGAGGGCTTAGTTGCTCCACGGCATGGGGAATCTTCCCGGACCAGGGATCGAACCCATGACCCCTGCATTAGCAGGCGGATTCTTAACCACTGCGCCACCAGGGAAGTCCCCATACCTGTTTTGCGTCTATCTCAGCCTATCGACAAGGATGCTATCAGCTAGGGATGCCTGGAGCACTCACCTGGGCCCAGACTAAATGCAGCGAGCCTCCACAGACATTTCCCCAACCTGAGCCACTGCTATGTGGCTGGACTGGCCCTTATGGTTTCTTATTATGATTGTGATGAAATAAATTTATTTTAAGGCTGGACAAGAAAAAATTAAACATAGATTCTCTCTCTGCCCATTTGGGCCACTACCTCCTCTCCTTCGTGTACAACGTGCTTCTGCATTATACATTAACCAGACCTCCTCAGAAGACACAAGAATACCTGCCCAATTGCAAAGAGCAATTTTCTCCTGGCACCAGCAAGGTAACTCCTTGGGAGATAACATTCCTTTCTTAATCTTGTAAAAGGTCACAATGACTAACTATTCGCCTTGTACGTGCAGATCTGTACTGTGTGAACTCTCAGCATGTCACTTTGATGTACAACCTTTTTCTCAAAAAAAAGTACATAACTGTGCTTTGACCTGTAGCTGGTGGAAAAGTCCTCAGAGCTTTCTGAAAGACTGTCTCCCAGGTTATAATCCTCAGGTTGGCTAGAATAAAATTCTCTATTTCTTTATTAGATTGGCTACTAATTTTTTTTTCACTGAGAATTTCAAGAAGCACCTCAGCAACAATCGACAGGGAACTTGAAAAAACAAGGTTTATTAGTCACAGGTCCTAAAGGGTACGAGGGCATGCCTAAGGTCTCAAATAGAAGGAGATAGGAAGCACAGACCTGGGTTCTGTCTTTCTTGGGGTGGAGGGTGGGGTGACAAGTATTTTAAGGTTTCATTCTGTATTGGTGAATTTAAAACATAAGAGCAGGAACTAGGGGGCAGGAAGAGAAAAATGCGATCACTTAAACAATCAGTTATCTAGGTTGCCCAGGGATCGCTAAAAGAGGACCTTCGTGGATGGGGCAGCCTTGTTTCTATCTGGTTGTTTAGCTAGTAACTGTGTTATGCAACTGGTAATAGATTTATCTGAAACGGATATCTTTGAAATAGATGCCTCAGCAATCAAAAGCTAATGTCAGCCATGTACACTGCACCTCCTTAAATGCAAAGATATCCCTGAGCTTCTTGGGGAGAAACTCCCCCAACAAAAGAAGAGCCTTTTTCTGCCTAACTCGTTAAGATGCTTGCAGATCTCGTCGGAGTGTTCTCCCTCTTGCAATAACCATTTTGAATAAAGTCTCCTCTTACCAATGTCCAGAATTATTTTTATTTGACAATACAGAACAAACAAACAAAAATCCTCATTTTTAAAAGTATCTATATATTTCTTTTATTATTTGGTTGCGCTAGGTCTTAGTTGTGGCAGGCGGGCTCCTTAGTTGTGGCATGTGAACTCTTAGTTGCAGCATGCATGTGGGACCTAATTCTCTGACCAGGGATTGAACCTGGGCCCCCTGCATTGGGATTGCAGAGTCTTAACCACTGCACCACCAGGGAAGTCCCTCAGAGTCATTCTTGACTCCTTGCCCCCAAACTACACAACAAATCCATCAGCAGACAGTCATTGGCTCTGCCTTATTTCTAGCATCAGAGCACTGTCCCACTCCTTCCATCCTCCCCTGCCACCTTTGTCCAGACATCTTCATCTGTCATCAGGATTATTTCCTTAACTTTCTAATTGTCCTCCCCAATTCTATATTTGCTTCCATGGAGTCACACACAAGACAGAGATCTTTTAAAAATATACATCAGATAATGTAGCTCAAAACCCTTCAGGGGCTCCCCACCGCACTCAGAGTAAAACCCAAAATTCTTACAGTTGCCCAGATGGCCTCATATGATCTGACTCTGTTACTTCTCTGATTTTATCTCCTGCTGGTCTCCAACCTTCACAATTCACTTCAACCATTTTAGGTATTGAGCTTCTGTTGTTGGTCAAAGAGGCGAAACTTTTCCTGCCTCAGGACGTTTGCACTTGCTGTTCATTCTTCCTCCAGAAATTCTCACAGTCCCCAAATTCCTTCAGCCTGATTGCTGGGGGTAATGTGGAAATACTGTGTCTAGATAACTCTGGGCCTTAGTTTTCCCATTTGCCAAACCGTCGCTCTTCCCCGCTACAAGCCCAAGCACTAAACACTGTTAGAACCCAAAGGTATAGTGGTAAGGAAAAATGCTTTTTTTAAAAAAATCTTTTTTCTCTTTTTTTGTTTTTTTTTTCTCTTTTTGTTTATTCTTTTCTTTTCTTTTTTTAATTTTAAAATTTTTATTATTTTTATTATTCTTATTTATTTTTTTACTCAGATGGCATTCTCTCCCTCTCACTCTCCCAAAGGAAGAGAAGAGCGATCATCAATGGCTAATGGCAGCTGCAGAAGCAACACCAATAACCAGCTTCATGCTCAGGACAGAACACCACACCTCTTCCTCGTGGTTTCAGGTGCTCTAACATTCAGAGAAACTTCTCTAGAAACGACCTATAGAAATGATCCCTGAAAGTACACTCTTGAAAAATGCTTTCTTAAAATGAGAACTTTCCAATACGGAAAGGGAAGTTTTATGGTTGATTTCAAAAGTAGCCAGTTGAGATAGAATCTAATACCCTTGATTCCCAGCAGATGGCAGCACATCACCAAATTTGCCGTGTAAATTATTCACTATAACTTCTTGGGACTTCCCTGGTGGCACACTGGTTAAGAATCCGCCTGCCAGTGCAGGGGACACAGATTCCAGTCCTGGTCCGGAAAGATCCCACATGCCGCGGAGCAACTAAGCCCACGCACCACAACTACTGAGCCTGTGCTCTAGAGCCTGTGAGCCACAACTACTGAGCCTGTGTGCCACAACTATTGAAGCCCGTGTGCCTGGAGCCCATGCTCCGCAACGAGAAGCCACTGCAATGAGAAGCCTGCACACTGCAAAGAAGAGTAGCCCCTGCTCTCCGCAACTAGAGAAAGCCTGTGAGCAGCAATGAAGACCCAACGCAGCCAAAAATAAATAAATTTATTTGAAAAATATTATAACTTCGTAACACAGGAATTAAGAGAAGCTGCTAACATTTGTATTCCTCTTCACCCTTCATAAGGGGAAAAATGAAAGGAATTCGTATTTGTTGAATATCCACTTTATCAGCAGGATACTCTGACTTACACCTATGATTTAAACCAGAGCACATCCCTCATCTCTCAGAACTCCCCAAAAATAGTCAAATGGGAAATGAAACGAAAATTTAGATGTATGTATGTACAGTGTCTAGGAGTTAACCTAATAGAAAGATACAACCCACTGAAGAAGAAAAATTTAAACTTTAACACCCTAAAGAAGAAACAGGGTAAACAGAGGATGATCCCTTTGTGGACAGATACCTTCCTAAACCTGGTGTTCTGTTGTATAAGGGTCTCGGAATGGTAGAGAAAAGGAGCAAGAAAAGCCTGTATTGGATATCCTGAGGACTGGCCAACTAGAAGCGAGGCCCCGCCCAAGCCCCGCCCTCACACCTGAAACCCTCCCCCAGCTCAGACCCTGAGCCTGGAGCCCGGCTTAGCCCCGCCCACCAGATCCTGTACTTACGCCCAGCCTCGCCTTCTAGGATTGGTCTTCAGCCCCGGTCACGCCCCCAGGCCTTATCTCTGCCCAGGCCACGCCCTCCAAGAATCTTTCTCCTCTCTAGCTCCGTCCACTTACCTTGGTAAGTGGCGCCAGGCTGGAGCGATTTCAGGAACATGGCCGCCCCTCTGGCTTCTTTAGGCTCCTCCCTAGGGCCCCGCCCCTTTCCGGCTCACAAAACCGGAAGCGAAGTGGGAATCAGCGCCTGCAGCCTCAGCGGGCGTAAAGGTCACTCAGCAGAGGTATGGACTGCCGGGTTGGGGGGTGGGTCAGGGTCACCGGGTAGGTTCAGTCCTGCCCCAGTAGTGCTTTTTTCCCGACCCACTGGGTGGAGGAAGAGCTGAAGTGGAATTACGTTCAGGTGACGCTGGGCCTTTATTTTCTCATCTTTCAAACTGTTGTCCACCCTCCCGTCCACAAGCACAAGGCAGATGTTATAACCCAAAGGTATGGTGGGATGAGAAAATGCTTCTTTAAATGAGAACTTTCAAAACGACATGGGCATGGATGATGGCAAACTACCTGCACACACCCTAATCTTGTCAGCAACCCCACCCTTGAACTATTGCTGTAAAACTCCTCATCAAAAAAACCCCCCAAAACCAAAAAAAACAACAAAAAAAACTCCTCATCAAATCCTCCTGGGTCGGGACACATAGTTTTTCAAGGCAGGAACCCGCTGTGTCCCCCTTTGCCTGGCAAAGCAGTAAAGCTATCCTTTTCTACTTCACCAAAACTCTGTCTCTGAGGTTCGATTCGGCACCAGTGTACAAAGAAGCAGAGCTTTCGGCATTGATTGCCTCACCACCAGCCAATCAGAAGAATGTCCACGAGCTGATCACGCCCTCCTCTTTGAACCATTACTATAAAGCTCCTCACTACCTGATCTCAGATGGCCTCCGCCTGCAGCGGCTTGAAGCAGGATTTTTGGTTCCCTGGCCAGAGATTGAAGTCAGGCTGTGGCAGTGAGAGCACTGAATCCTAGCCACTAGACCAATGGCCAGTGATAAGGCCCTGGCCCATCAGCTTTGTAGAAATAAATTTCCACAAAGAGACAAAGAGTAGTGAAAGAAATAAAGTGTTTATTAGGAGGAAAAAGAGTACGTGTGGATAGATACACGGGCGGACTCGGAGAGTCGTGCCCTCATGGTAGTTTGAATCACGTATACGGGGCATTTCTTCTGAGTTTCCTTTGGCCAATCATCTTGCTTTGCCTGGTTCTGAGTCCGTATTTGGTTTGTCTTAGGGCCCTCCCATGTGTGCGAGGGCATCTCTTAGCTGAGATGGATTCCAGTGAAGAGGCCTATGGATAGGTTGACATCACTCCCTTTTTGACCTCCAAGGAGACTTTCTGCTCATGTACAGTCGGGAAGGTCTCCTTGACCTTGAGAATGAGAAATATGGGAGAAGTTAACTGTATGCTGCCCACAAGCATGGTCTTTATCTTTTATTTGCACAGGGTTCAGCCTCTCCTATACTTCTGCTATTTTCTTCACCTTGGAGTATCTGCCATGCGAAAAATAAAAAACAGAATAAATACTCAAGGAAGAAAAACACATAGGTAACAGAAAAATGTCACTACTTTGAATACACAAAGAAATCAATGATAAGAGTTTGGTACGGTGACCAATATAAATTTTTAAAAAAATAAGGGGAAATAAAGGTTAAATAAAGGATTGATTGAATGGAGGAGATGATGCTGAAAGCTCAGCTTCTCTGTACAAAGGTACCGAATCAAACCTCAGAGATAGGGGTTTTGGGTGAAGTATCAATAGAAAAGTATAGTTTTATTGCTTTGCCAGGCAAAGGGGGACACAATGGGCTCCTGCCTTGAAAAACTATGTGTCCCCTCCCAGGAGGATTTGATAAGGAGTTTTATAACAATACTTCCCAAGGGTGGGGTTGCTGACAAGATTAGGGTGTGTGCAGGGGCTCAGGTAGTCTCCCAATCTTGATGAGCTTCTCTGGTCCCTTTAATCTTGCCTCAGGTGGTTTCTTGGCTGCTCCTCCCTTGACTGGCAACTGTTTGAATCTGCTCTTGGGAAGGTCATAGAGTCTGGAGTCTTGCCTACAAGAAATGGGGGACAAAAAAGAGACCTCCATGCCCCAGGCCCTCCCGCTCAGTTTCATAGATAGCCTATCTCATGGATTGGCAGCCTTATCAATATGGGAGACTCATTCTAAAGGCTCCAGGATGTTGAGGACAGGCAGGTAGATAAGCTTTTGAGGAGCGACCTGGTGGGTGAGTGTCCACCCCAACCTCTCCTTTCTGATCCCTAAGCCAGCACTGGGCCTCCTCCTGCACCAGCACCACTTCTGGGTATGGGACCGCCCTCTCCTCACAGCCCTGCCCACAGGCCTAGTTCTAGCCTAAGTTTGGCTTGTTGGGCCTGTTTCTGCTTCCAGAACCCAGGCTGAGCCAACTTCAAGACCTCCAGCACCAACTACAATTCCCTGCCAGCAATGGTTGAACTTGATTGGCAGCCAGAGTCCCGGGGCCCCGCCCCCTACGGCCGAGGCAGGAAGCGGAAGTAGCGTCGCTGGTCGGTGTCAGTCTTCTGCCTCGTGGCCGAGTTCCTGGTGCAGCAAGTCGTTGTAGTCGTCGTGTGATTCAGCGTGTCCTTTGTGAGGCTCGCGTCAAGGGAGGGCTCTGGGATGCGAGGAGGGCGATAAAGGACAGGTTTGGACTAGGCCACCACGGCGCTGCCTTAGAAAGACCTGGTCCCTCCGCTTGCGTCCTCCGGGACCTGAGCCACTGCGTTTAGCCGGTGGGACTTGCGGTAAGGGCGCTTCTGCGGCGTGCTGTCATTCACTGTGTTTCCCTATTCTAAAGCCTCCACTCTGTTTTTTGTGACTTTCCTCCACGAGGAAAAGAATTTCCGCTGTTCTGGTCAACAGTTGCTCCAGCTCCCACCTCCTCCGGGTGTCAGGAACCTGGCGATCCTAACGTGTTGTTCTGAGTATTAGGGAAGAGTTGGTTTAAAAGGCCGGTTCTTTTTGTATGAAAAAGAATGTTTCATCTGAGAATTTGGGTTTGTCTTCCCGTGTTCTTTATTTTTGAATATTACATAGAGGTAGATAAAATACTTTCTCAGGTGTCAAGGGTGGGCATATTTCTGTATATAAATGTAAACGTATGTAGATCACAGATCTTTCTTCTAATAAAAAGCAAGAGTACTTAGTCTTCTCGTCATCTGAGCTTCCTGGGGCTGTACATGCCCACAGAGTGAAAACGAGCCTCCAGGAGATGTGGCGTAGGCTTTATGATACTAGTTCCAGAATGAGGAACCATAGACAGGGTGTTCGTACTAAGCGTGTTTTTTCCGCATATATATGTATATATTTGTAAAATCTTAAACCTCAAGAAAATGTGAACATCCAGTACAATGAATGTTCTTTGTAGTAGATTCACTTATTTTTAGCATTTTACATGTGCCAACTTAAAAAAAAATGCACAACGTGAGAGTTGTGAGTTAAGTTTTATTTGGGGCCCGAGAGACAGCATCTCAGATAGCTCTGAGTAACTGCTCCAAAGAGGTAGGGGGGGAAGGTTAGTATATATGTGATTTTGGTATAGGGGGAGTACATGCAATCAAGCACATATTTTTTTGCAGAAGGTTTCTGCTAATCTTGTGAAGGTTACTGCTAGTCACGAGGAGCAGAGTCACCATGAAAGATTTTAGTGCTTTTTAGATATGAGGAGGTATAAGAACTGGGCTCATAAAATCTGTTCCTGAAAATATCTAACTATCTAAAGACCTGTTCTGCCAGTTTTTCCCAGAGCACAGAGTGCCTCATTTCAGGGGGTGTTGAAAGTCAGCAGCTGCAGCAGTTCATGATTTAATCCTTGTAGAGGTAGGTGGCAAGTGCCAATTTGTAGTTGACAGGGCCCCCTCATGGTCATAAATTCGACCATGCTTTGGGAGGCATTTCATGACCATTTTGTCCCACGGTGCTAGGAAGGCTCATTCCTAAGTTTGGCAAAGATTTTGCTGATAGGCCACTCAATGTGCTATTATTGGACTAGGTCTTATTAACAATAGCCAAAGGTCTCTGGATCACCTGTCTTACTAGTCTGTCCCAAGGGAAAAAAAATCCCTCTTATTGCATCTTCCCATATCTAGAGTTACACTATTACAATCATTGATCCCATACAGAATTATATACTTGATCAACTGCTTCAAGTTGCCTAGTCATCATTATTTTTGTTGGAGGCTCAGTCACACATTTGGAAATACAAGAAACAATAATCCTGTTAAACAGGCAAAATACAAATAACATAGCTAGCAGTATTATTAAAGTCATAAGTAAGAATTAAGCCAAGAACTTCCATTAGGTGTGGCCCAGTATATTCCCAGGTCATCTGACTTAGTCTGTTCTGTACCAATCCTTATCTTTCAGGGAAATTATGTGTTGGCACTGTCCATAAGGCTCCCAGCCCAACTTCCTGGTGTTACTAGGCTGGTTATCCTTAGTATCATTTAATTGTTCCCAAGATAAAGGAAGGTCTTAAAACTTAAATGACCATAGCCTGGTGTTAACCACATAAATCCATACCATAATAGTGAGAGGTTTTATTCCTTGGCTGAAATTTTGCTTGTTGCTCTAACTGAACTTGAGTAACTTTAGAGGAAAATTCATTTTTATGGCCAGTGTCAGAGCAGGTATTATTAATTGGCTAGGTGAGAGGATCCCACCTAGTATACCGATAGTGGCTTGAACAGGACTATAATTTCTTTCTTTTAGAATACATTTCCTAAGGGCCAACCAATTAGAGCCTTGGAGTGGAGAAATCCACCAAGGTAATCCAGAAGTACTAGACAAAGATAATTGGTCACAAACCCAACAATTGGATTGATTTTTAAAACTAGCATAGGATCATGCCCATGATAGGAAAACATTTGATTCATATGCAATGGTTCAAGAAGTCAAGAAAACATTATAAATGATCATACGAGTCAGGGCCAGTATCTTGGGCTAGCTGTCTACTTCTGATGTCTTCTTCTCGTCCTGGTAGGAGTGTAGTTTGGACTAAGTGTGTTTTACTCACTTTTTTTTTTTGGTAACATCTTAAACCTCAAGAAAATGTTAACATCCGGTACAATGAATGTTTGTTGTAGTAGGTTCACTTATTTTTAGCACTGTGCAGATTTGTTCTCTCGTAGATTTACGATTACATTGTATAGTGAAGTGTTTGAGTGTAAGTTGAAAATAAATTGCATACATGCTACTTGACTTTTAAGAACTTGGTAAGGCTTCTCCTAAAGATATGGGCATTATCCTAGTAAAATCATAATATCATTATTTCACACACAAGGAAAGTAAAAATAACAATGTATTCTAATATCTACTCTAAAAGGTTAACTTCTCTACGTTGTTCCAAAATATGTTTTGGGTAGTTTTGGGATCTACAACCCAATCAGGGTTTATATATGACAATTGTTTATGCCTTTTAGTCTGTTTTAACCTAGATCACTTGCTGTTGTTTGTCTATAATATTAATTATATTGACTCTTTGATGAATCACATGCCTTCTTTTAGAAAGTCACACATTTTGATATTCCTGCTTCTATTTTCACAGTATGTTTAAGTTTTCCTTCATGTCTTGTATTTCCTGTCAGTTAGTAAATGGGTTCAGAGGAGAGGTTGGCAAGCTTTTGGTATGAACAGGTCCAGATAGTAAGTTCTTGATGCTTTGTGGGCTGTAAGGTACGGAATTACTCAGCTCTGCCTTTGTAGTGGGAGAACAGCCAAAGACCTAAGGAAACAAATGGGCATAGCTGTGATCCCAAGAAACTATTTACAAAAACATGCCTGTGACCAAAGTGTGCCACCTCCTGGTGTAGAAGCTTCAAAAGGTCATTTCAAAATATTTTGAAGGTGATGTTGTGTACATCAAATTGCATTCCATTGGGAAGATGTAAACTTATGACATCCCTTGGTTAGTGTGCTAAGTTAGATTACTTGCTTAAGATAGTAATCACCAGAGCTCTCTATTTTAAAGATAGACTTTTCCATAAGAATAAAAGCATCATATGTGGGGTGATATTTTGATACTCAGAATCTTCTTCCCCTAGCAGTTGTTTTAGTATCTGTTAATAACCTGCAGTAAATAAGTTTCTAGGGTGTTTTTCTAGGTCAAAGGCAAGTATACATTTACTTTTGTTGGCTATTACAAATTCCCTTCCATAGATCTTGTGCCATTTTGTAGTTTCTGATCAACTTTAAAAAATATCTAAAATTTATTATGGAGAAACATAAGGAACAAATTTTAGTTTTTTTTTAAAAATTTATCCATTTTGTTATGGTTCATTATCAGAAATAATGGATACCTCTAAGTTTCTTGGTGGAGAATCCATCACACCTAAAACATGAAAATTATGTAGTACTCAGTATCTAATAACAGGGAAGAGGAACAGTGGAATCACCAAATATTTAATAATAGTGATGACAGTTGCTTGGCTCTGGTTAAGATTTCCTTTTAAGTGTAACACATTTTAGTTTTAACTTCAAAACACTTGTTTTCAAAAAGAATATCCTATCCACTTTCAGTTTTTAAAAAAAATTTATTGAAGTATAGTTGATCTACAATGTTAATTTCTCCTGTACAGCAAAGTGACTCAGTTGTATATGTATGTGTGTGTGTGTGTGTGTGTGTGTGTATATATATATATATATATATATACACACACACACACACACTTTTTCATATACTTTTCCATTATGGTTTATCACAGGATATTGAATATAATTCCCTGTGCATAGGACCTTGTTGTTCATCCACCCTACTAGTTTGCATCTGGTAATCCCAAACTCTCAATCCTTCCCTCCCCCACCCCTCTTCCCCCCTTGGCAACCACAAGTCTGTTCTCTCTGTTTTTATTTTGTAGATATGTTCCTTTGTGTTGTATTTTAGATTCCACAGATAAGTGATATCATATAGTATGTGTCTTTCTCTTTCTGACTTACTTTGCTGCAAATGACATTATTTTTATGGCTGAGTAATATTCCATTGTATGTATATACCATATCTTCTTTACCCATTCATCTGTCAATGGACATTTAGGTTGTTTCCATGTCTTGGCTATTGTAAATAGTGCTGCTACAAACATAGCGGTGCATGTATCTTTTTTTTTTTTTTTGCGGTAAGCGGGCCTCTCACTGCTGCGGCCCCTCCCGCTGCGGAGCACAGGCTCCGGACGCGCAGGCCCAGCAGCCATGGCTCACGGGCCCAGCCGCTCCGCGACATGTGGGATCTTCCCGGACCGGGGTACGAACCCGTATCCTCTGCATCGGCAGGTGGACTCTCAACCACTGCGCCACCAGGGAAGCCCCATGACACTTTCTTTTTTTTTTTTTGACACTTTCTTGATGATACTTTCTTGAGGCTAATCAAACCATTGTAATGATAATCCAAATCAAGCTTAAAACAAAGCCTGGACTGGAATTAACCTCTGAACCTTCATTTATACATATTAATATATGGAGTGACATGTCATGTTTGGTTCCTTTTTGTGTATGCATATTGCTATTTGGCCTATCTGTTGACCTCTTTAATTATTGGCAGTGACACTAATTATCAGCAGATTAGTCTTAACTCCCTTGAATTCAGTGTAATGGATTATAAACTAGCCCTGGATGACATTCTGATTTTCTGGAATAAGACCTATATTTCCAGTAGAATTTGTTGCAGTTGCCTGAGTCTGAGACCTCATGGGTCATGTTAGAGGTTTATATGCAGGTTGGCCTCATTCTGCTGCTTCGACTCCTAGTGATAGTGTCATCAACAAGTGCTCACTGAGATCCACGAAGCAGATTTCATCCCAGCTTTTGTTCTTCAGTGGCTGACCAGATGTCATTTGCATGTGAAAATTCTCCATAAGCCAAGTTGACGTGTCAACCAGGAGTAGCTTTTTGAAGACCCTCCTCCGTGCATCACTCTTGCCCCTGCTCATCATGTTGTACATGTGAATACAAGGCTCTGACCCCTTTTTTTCTCAGAATTGAGAAACGCAGTGAGGAGCTTGGAAAGACGACATCATCTCTCCCATTGAGACTACAAGCAGGCTTGGTTCCTGCTTCAAAGAAACTGAAATAAATTCTACAACCTCAGCATTGCTCTCCTGTAAGACAACCCAGTGTATGTGTAGACTCCACGTGGGCCCTCTGTGTCACTCCTGAGAGACTCAGGGACAAAGGGAACCAATACAAACAGGCTAACTTTCCTTGGAGGAAGGGAATAATCAAGTCACTGGTCCAACAGTTTTGGTGATGGAGACGTGGCTTCCTGGAAGAGGCAGAACAGTAGTGGCCAGGCTGGGTGGAAAGACAGAAAAGCATCTGGAATCCAGTAATGAAAGCTCTTCCCCAGACATTTGCCCATGTTTGGGGCAAGAAGAGGGAACAAGGATCCCTGCTGTCGTACTTCTTAATGAGGCTCAACAGTAAGTGTATCAGTAGTTATATCAGTTTCCTTTTCCTTAATTTCTTAATCTTATTGTAGCATTACTTTTTATGTATTTATTTTTTTTGCGGTACGCGGACCTCTCACTGCTGTGGCCTCTCCCGTTGCGGAGCACAGGCTCTGGACGCGCAGGCTCAGCGGCCATGGCTCACGGGCCCAGCCGCTCCGCGGCATGTGGGATCCTCCCGGAACGGGGCACAAACCCGTGTCCCCTGCATCGGCAGGCGGACTCTCAACCACTGCGCCACCGGGGAAGCCCTGTAGCATTACTTTTTAAATGTCTCTTTTGATATAGACATTATATTGAGTCTTAAGATGCCCTGGTATTTGAAATGCAGTCTTAAAATCCTTTTTCCCCCCTTGGTATATTTATAATATAATGTAATTACTAATAATTTTGGGTTTGTGTCCAGCATCTTATTTTTTCCATATTTATCTCATTTTTCATCTTTCTCTGCATTGTTAGTATATTTTCATGTAAATGATTTTACTGTCGATGATTGAAATTTATATGCTCCACTAATTTTATATTAGTTTTTACCCTGAAACCTTTTAAATTAATGTCTTTCATTGAAGTCTTAATACCTTTTCCCTCGTACAAAGTGTAGTGGGACTTGTGAATACAGCAATGCCCATCGTCAACTCCTCAGCAGCACACTGACCCAGAGACCCAGAAATCAGTCCACAGTTAGAAGAGCCACTAAACAGACCCAGGTGGGAAAAAGAACCAACTCCCCCTTGAGAAGTGGCAGAGCCCCACCTTCTTGGGAGAGGTTACATCTGAAAGGGACTTGGATAGCCCTGTAGGGAAGTGCTCAGTACCATCAGAAACAGTGAAATGAATGCACTTTTGTGAGGTAGATTGGCCTTCTCCATAGGGGTACAGCTGTGGAGACTGCATGATTGCCCCACTGTGGACCTAACAGTAATGACGATGGAAACGGCTGTGACTGGTCCCCAGCTTTCCTGGGTCATGAAGGCTTCATGTTGGCCTTCTCTATCCCCGATGACTTTGGACCTGGCTGTCTCTCTCAGCCCCCAGTGGTGCATCCGTTGGGTTTCCCATTGGCTTTGTCCCCTGGCCTTTCTGGGACCCTGCAGTCAGTGCAGATCTGGCCCTTTCTTCACTCTTTACCCAGACCTGCCGCTCTCACAGACAGCTGTCTTCCTGCCTCCTTCTCTCCCTCTGACTACCCTGTCACTTGTCTCATAAAGGGTGGCCTGTGGGTCCCTGGTGATGGGGACATTATATAAGACGTTATTATCCCTGAGCAGTATGTCTTTCCACATAACAGCAGAAAGTCATCTCTTTAGTACAGGAGCTTTGAGGCGAGGAGTGGGGAAGATTATTCATTAGAGTGAAGGGTGGAACAGGGTCAGCTTTTGTTTGTGCTCCATGAGGGGAGGAGAGATCTGCACCCTGAGCTTCTGAACCAGTTCACTTGTGACCCATTGGAACACAGCGCCTTTCACCATTATGAATCACTTTCGTCAGTGGAATCAATTTCATCATTCTTATCTCAGTGTTCATGGAAAAGTTAAGGGACAGGTTGGGGATATCTTTCCGCCTGAATCTATCACGTCTTGTCTCTAGAACAAGGCCCAGAGTTCTTGGTCACAGAACATGTTTAGACAGGTACACCATTCAGCCCATGGTGACTCTGGGGGCACCAGGCCCCTGCGCTGGCCTGGAAGGCCATGTGATGCCTCAGCAGCCAGGCAGATTGGAGCCCAAACATCTACAAGGGCAGCTCCAGGAGCTACTGGGCTCCCCTCAGCTGGGAATACAGAACACTGTATTGTGTGGGCTTCTTCCTTGAAGCACTTCTTGGTGGCTGATTGGTGTCAAAGCCCACCTTCCCTCCCCAACCACCGGCTCTCAGTGATGTGTGTCCGATGCTCTCCCTGCATGACCCACTGCATTTGGCCTACCCTCTGCTGCCTGCCTGGGAACAGGGTGTTTCTGTTTCTGAATGGCTGAGGCAGCTGTGCTTGTGAGGCTACTGACCTCCCTGTGCCGGCCACCTACAGGAGTGACCCTGCACGTGGGCATTTGAAAATACTGTTTTGTGGTAGGTGTTTTGTTCAGTGTTTTAGTCTTTGAAATGCCAGCTAAACAGTTTTATTTTTATACTCACTTTTTTACACTCTGCATTTCCCCATTTAGGGTCTGAGTTTAGTAGTTAAAAACAAACCTAGCCTTTAAAAAAATCTGACTTTTGATTTGCAAATTGATTTAAAATGTCCATTTTAAATAAACAGCTCAGATACATAAATTTAATATTACTAACGAAACCTCCAGTACTTTAAGGTCCTTCTTTTATGGGCAGGTATCTTTTTCTTTTTTTTTTCACTCTTCACACCTTTTATTTTATTATTATTTTTTAATATCTTTATTGGAGTATAATTGCTTTACGTTGTTGTGTTAGTTGCTGCTGTATAACAAAGTGAATCAACTATTCATATACATATATCCCCATATCTCCTCCCTCTTGTGTCTCCCACCCACCCTGCCTATCCCACCCCTCTAGGTGGTCACAAAGCACCGAGCTGATCTCCCTGTGCTATGCGGCTGCTTCCCACTAGCTAGCCATCTTACATTTGGTAGTGTATATATGTCAGTGCTACTATCTCACTTCGTCCCAATTTACCCTTCCCCCTCCCCGTGTCCTTAAGTCCATTCTTTACATCTGCGTCTTTATTCCTGTCCTGCCCCTAGGTTCTTCAGAACAATTTTTTTTTAGATTCCATATATATGTGTTAGCATACGGTATTTGTTTTTCTCTTCCTGACTCACTTCATTCTGTATGACAGATTCTATGTTCATCCACCTCACTACAAGTAACTCAATTTCGTTTATTTTATAGCTGAGTAATATTCCACTGTATATATGTGCATCATCTTCTTTATCCATTCCTCTGTTGATGGACACTTAGGTTGCTTCCATGTCCTGGCTATTGTAAATAGTGCTGCAATGAACATTGTGGTACATGACTCTTTTTGAGTTATGGTTTTCTCGGGGTATATGCCCAGTAGTGGGATTGCTGGGTCACATGGTAGTTCTATTTTTAGTTTTTTAAGGAACCTCCATACTGTTCACCATAGTGGCTGTATCAATTTACATTCCCATCAACAGTGCAAGAGGTTTCCCTTTTCTCCACACCCTCTCCAGCATTTATTGTTTGTAGATTCTTTGATGATGGCCATTCTGACCGCTGTGAGGCGATACCTCATTGTAGTTTTTATTTACATTTCTCTAATGATTAGTGATGTTGAGCATCCTTTCATGTGTTTGTTGGCAATCTGTATATCTTCTTTGGAGAAATGTCTATTTAGTTCTTTTGTCCATTTTTGGATTGGATTGTTTGATTTTTTTGATGTTGAGCTGTATGAGTTGCTTGTATATTTTGGAGATTAATCCGTTGTCAGTTGTTTCGTTAGCAAATATTTTCTCTTTGGGCAGGTATCTTACACGGCTGGGTCTCTAAGAGAGGCACTGCCAACCAAACTGGTTCTAAATTTCTTTTCCCCCAGATCTGTGGTTTTTGGAGGATCCGTTAAATACTTCTACTACTAATCCTGCACTCACAATCTTCTACTGTCCTAAAATACACATCATGTAAAATTTACTAAACTATTTTAAGTGTGCAGTTCAGTGGCATTAAGCACACTCTTATTGTTATGCAGCCATTGCCACCATCCATCTCTAGATGTTTTTCATCATCCCAAATTGATACTTGGTACTTATTAATCAATAACTTCCCGTTGCCCCTTGCTCTAGTCCTGGTAACCACCACTGTACTTTCTATCTTGGGCTCTATGAAATAGACTCCTCTGGTTACCTTATGTATGTGGAACCATATACTACAATTGTTCCTTGAACAGCATGGGTTTGAAATGCGCAGGTCCACTTATACTTGGATGTTTCCTCAATAAATAGTATGGTACTACATGATCCACGGTTGGTTGAATCTGTGGTTGCAGAACCACGGATTCAGATGGCTGACTCTGGGACTTGAACATCCCTAGATTTTGTTGTCCCCAGCAGGTCCTAGCAGTAGTCCCCTGTGGATACTGATGGATGGCTGTATTTGGCTTTTTGTATTTTGCTTATTTCACATAGTAGAATACCTTCAAGTTTCATCCATCGTGTTTCATGTGACAGAATATTTGTTTTTAAGGTTAAATAATACTCCATTGGATATGTATACCACATTTTGTTTACCCAGTCATCCATTAATGGACACTTCGGGGGCTTCCATCTTTTGGCTACTGTGAATAATGCTGCTGTGAACATGAATGTGGATAGAACTACCAAGTTCTTTCAATTCTTGGTGAAACTCAGGAAATCGCTGGATACTACGCTAGGTCTCTATGTATCCTCGTTCACTTTTAAATCCTACCTTATCTTGACAGGTATGTGATTCATAGGGATATTTGGAAAAAGTACAAAATGGGAGCTTTTGACATATAGAAATTCTGTCAGTTGTGTGTAAAGATGTAGTGTAAGAGCCTCTAGAGCACTAGAGCACTGTATGTTTTTGTTTTCTGCATTTGCCTCTAGATGGGTATCTATTATATCCCATGGTGGACTGTGTATTACATCAAGCAACCTAAGAGCCAGTGATTTTGCTTTATCTAGGTCTCCTTTACCAATCTTGGGAAGAATCTCAGTTGTGTGTTAGTCACAAGTCCCTGGGTTCCCTCAGTGAACAAGGCTCTATGCAAGGTACTATGTCATTGGTAACCAAAAGACACAAAAAAAGCCATAATGTGCAAAAACTCTCCAAAAGAAAGTAGATCCTAATGCCAGATGATGTAGATTTATTTTTCCTGTTTTTTGAATTTTTGACCACACTGTGTGGCTTGTGGCATCTTAGTTCCCCAACCAGGGATTGAACCCGGGCCCTCAGCAGTGAAAACTCTCAGTCCTAACCACTGGACCACCAGGGAATTCCCAAGACAATGTAGACTTTGAAGCATTTCTACAGGTAGAGTTAATCAGATAAAAGATTCCAGTCCTTCAAGATAGGAAAAGTTGAGATGTGTCTCCACTAAATATTTTTGTAAAATATATAAAGGAATGTTTGAGAGAAATAAAAGGATGAAGAGATAGTACAGAGTTCCACAGGGGGACTTAAAATATTTCTCCCAGAATGTTTCTCCAAACAATAGAGGAAAAACAGGACATATATATGAGAACAATGAGTAAATGCCTAATATCTGTGTACCAAATACTGTATCTAGTAACTGTTAGAAATCGGAAAGTGCTTGTCTGGGGATGAAGGTGAGGGGATGGACTAGAACAGGCAGAAGGGCTTTGGGGGAAGATAATTACGTTCTATACCTTGCTTCCTCTGGTGATTATGCAAGTATATGCAATTTTCAGAAGTCATTCCCAGAATGCTTACGTGTACATTTCATTGTACACTAATTGTATCTCAGTGGGAAAAGAATGTAAACATCCTATGCAGTCACCAGGAAAATAGGTCTCTGGGCCTGTGCAGTACAAGGTTTCCTAGTTTGAGGAATGTGGCATTAAGTAGAATCTCTACTAGGAAATAGAGAGCTGATTTTTACCCGTGACCCTGTGTTACTTCAGGGCTAACAACAACAACAAAAATTGGTAAACAAAAGACATATGATGCTGCCTAAGACATGTAAAATCTCTCCACAAGAAAGCAGATCCTAATGCCAGACAACATAGACTTGACATATATGGTTTCAGGCTTCAGGCTTCTCATTTCTGTGGTTATTGAGATGGTAGATTTGGTTCATGGATAGAAATTGGAACTTTCTGCCTTTGTCATTCTAATACTATTGTGGAGATGACCATTAGGCTGCTCTTCTGTATTTTATTTATTAAAGACTGTGATTGAGTTTATTTTATTTTTTAAATTAATTTTTATTGGAGTATAGTTGATTTACAATGTTGTGTTAGTTTCTGCTCTACAGCAAAGTGAATCAGTTATTCCTATACATATATCCACTCTTTTTTAGATTCTTTTCCCATATAGGTCATTACAGAGTATTGAGTAGACTTTCCTGTGCTGTATAGTAGGTCCTTATTAGTTAGCTATTTTATATATAGTAGTGTGTATATGTCAATCCCAATCTCCCAACTTGTCTCTTCCCCACTTCCCCTTTGGTAACCATAGTTTGTTTTCTACATCTGTGACTCTATTTCTTTTTTGTAAATAAGTTCACTTGTACCATTTTTTTAGATTCCACATATAAGCGACATCATATGATATTTGTTTTTCTCTGACTTATTTCACTCAGTATGACAGTCTCTAGGTTCATCCATGTTGCTGCAAATGGCATTATTTCATTCTTCTTTATGGCTGAGTAATATTTCACTGTATATATGTACCACATCTTCTTTATCCATTCATCTGTCAATGAACATTTAGGTTGCTTTCATGTCCTGGCTATTGTAAATAGTGCTGCAGTGAACATTGGGGTGCATGTATCTTTTCGAATTATGGTTTTCTCTGGATATATGCCCAGGAATGGGATTGATGGATCATATGGTAGGTCTATTTTTAGTTTTTTAAGGAACCCCCATACTTTTCTACATAGTGGCTGTACCAATTTACATTCCCATCAACAGTGTAGGAAGTTTTCCTTTTCTCCACACCTTCTCCAGCATTTATTGTTTGTAGATTTAAAAATTTTTTTTAATTTAATTTTATTTATTTTTTATACAGCATGTTCTTATTAGTTATCTATTTTATACATATTAGTGTATACATGTCAATCCCAATCTCCCAATTCATCCCACCACCACCCCCCGCCACTTTCCCCCCTTGGTGTCCATACGTTTGTTCTCTACATCTGTGTCTCTATTTCTGCCCTGCAAACAGGTTCATCTGTACCATTTTTCTAGGTTCCACATATATGCATTAATATACGATATTTGTTTTTCTCTTTCTGACTTACTTCACTCTGTATGACAGTCTCTAGATCCATCCACATCTCTACAAATGACCCAATTTTGTTCCTTTTTATGGCTGAGTAATATTCTATTGTATATATGTACCATATCTCCTTTATCCATTCGTCTGTCGATGGGCATTTAGGTTGCTTCCATGACCTGGCTATTGTAAATAGTGCTGCAGTGAACATTGGGGTGTATGTGTCTTTTTGAATTATGGTTTTCTCAGGGTATATGCCCAGTAGTGGGATTGCTGGGTCATATGGTAATTCTATTTTTAGTTTTTTAAGGAACCTCCATACTGTTCTCCATAGTGGCTGTATCAATTTACATTCCCACCAACAGTGCAAGAGGGTTCCCTTTTCTCCACACCCTCTCCAGCATTTGTTGTTTGTAGATTTTCTGACGATGCCCATTTTAACTGGTGTGAGGTGATACCTCACTGTAGTTTTGATTTGCATTTCTCTAATAATTAGTGATGTTGAACAGCTTTTCCTGTGCTTCTTGGCCATCTGTATGTCCACTTTGGATAAATGTCTATTTAGGTCTTCTGCTCATTTTTTGATTGGGTTTTTTTTTTTTAAATATTGAGCTGCAATATATATATATATAACTGATCCACTTTGTTATAAAGCAGAAACTAACACCCCATTGTAAAGCAATTATACTCCAATAAAGAAGTTAAAAAAATATTGAGCTGCATGAGCTGTTTATATATTTTGGAGATTAATCCTTTGTCGGTTGATTCATTTGCAAATATTTTCTCCCATTCTGAGGGTTGTCTTTTTGTCTTGTTTGTAGTTTCCTTTGGTTTGCAAAAGCTTTTTTAAGTTTCATTAGGTCCCATTTGTTTATTTTTGTTTTTATTTCCATTACTCTAGGAGGTGGATCAAAAAAGATCTTGCTGTGATTTACATCAGAGTGTTCTTCCTATGTTTTCATCTAAGAGTTTTATAGTGTCTGGTCTTACATTTAGGTTTCTAATCCATTTTGAGTTTATTTTTGTGTATGGTGTTAGGGAGTGTTCTAATTTCATTCTTTTACATGTAGCTGTCCAGTTTTCCCAGCAGCACTTATTGAAGAGGCTGTCTTTTCTCCATTTTATATTCTTGCCTCCTTTAGCAAAGATAAGGTGACCATAGGTGCATGGGTTTATCTCTGGGCTTTCTATCCTGTTCCATTGACCTGTATTTCTGTTTTTGTGCCAGTACCCTATTGTCTTGATTACTGTAGCTTTGTAGTATAGTCTGAAGTCAAGGAGTCTGATTCCTTCTGCTCCATTTTTTCCCCTCAAGACTGCTTTGGCTATTTGGGGTCTTTTGTGTCTCCATACAAATTTTAAGACTTTTTGTTCTAGTTCTGTAAAAAATGCCACTGGTAATTTGATAGGGATTGCATTGAATCTGTAGATTACTTTGGGTAGTATAGTCATTTTCACAATATTGATTCTTCCAATCCAAGAACATGGTGTATCTCTCCATCTGTTTGTGTCATCTTTGATTTCTTTCATCAGTGTCTTATAGTTTTCTGAGTACAGGTCTTTTAACTCCTTAGGTAGGTTTATTCCTAGGTATTTTATTCTTTTTGCTGCAATGGTGAATGGGATTGTTTCCTTAATTTCTCTTTCTGATCTTTTGTTGTTAGTGTATAGGAATGCAAGAGATTTCTGTGCATTAATTTTGTATCCTGCCAACTTTACCAAATTCATTGATTAGCTCCAGTAGTTTACTGGTGGCATCTTTAGGATTCTCTATGTATAGTATCAAGTCATCTGCAGTCTTGTTTGTAGATTTTTTTGATGATGGCCATTCTGACCTGTGTGAGGTGATACCTCATTGTAGTTTTGATATGCATTTCTCTAAAAATTAGTGATGTTAAGCATCTTTACATTTGCTTTTTGGCCATCTGTATATCTTCTTTAGGGAAATGTCTAGTTAGATCTGCCCATTTTTTCATTGTGTTTCTGTAATTATTTTAAACATTTAGAGTTGACCTTTAAACCACAGAATGTTAAAAGATATCAAATAAGGAAATCTGAGGGATAAATGAATAAAAAATAAAAGTAAAACAAAAGAACTAATAAATAATACCCAAAGGTAGTTCTCTGAGCAGATTCACATTGAGGAGACCCATTAAATACACAGATATTGGAGAACATCTGACTTGGCATTTGCCCTCTGCAAAGATGAGAGGGAGAGAGCAGACCTGTTTCAATTGGATTTTCCCAACTAAGATTTTCTTCATGTTTCACAGTAGTTAAGATTTATTCAGAGTGGTTTTTGCAGGGAAATCTTGACATTGTATTTCTAATCTTTTTTGGTTAAAGGTGTAATAGTCCATATTTACTTTCCTGTCCTGCCTTTATCTGCCCCAGAATATTTATGCCACTGTGGGTGTGTATGTAGGACCTTCCTTATTTTCTTGCCTCCTTCATTTCCCTCATATCACTTTTGAACTGATATATTAATCATTACTTTATTATCTACCTCCTACATCATATGGGATCGTCTAGGCCTCATACATTTTTTGTATACCTTCCTCATGTCTTCTCAGTTCCTAGCACAGGGACATAACTTAATTATTTGCTGATAGATTAAAGGAGAATGCCAGAGGGAAGAACTTAAAAGGAGATACAGGCCTCCAGGCTTCTCCAAGCTCCTTCATGGGAACATCAACTGGGTCAACTGAATAAAATATTTCACTCTTTTTCTCTTCATAATGCCTAGCAGCAGTTTTTACTGTGTAAGCCATATATAGACTTTAAATTTTTTATATAACCACAAGAAACCAAAAAGAAATAACTGAGATCTTTTTCTTTTCTTTTTTTCTTTTTTTTTGGCTGTGATGAGTCTTTGTTGCTGCGCGCAGGCTTTCCCTAGTTGTGGTGAGCGGGGGCTACTCTTCGTTGTAGTGCGCGGGCTTCTCATTGTGGTGGCTTCTCTTGTTGCGGATCACGGGCTCTAGGTGCGCGGGCTTCAGTAGTTGTGGCATGTGGGCTCAGTAGTTGTGGCTTGCGGGCTCTAGAGTGTAGGCTCAGTAGTTGTGGCGCATGGGCTTAGTTGCTCTGTGGCATGTGGGAGCTTCCCGGACCAGGGCTCGAACCTGTGTCCCCTACATTGGCAGGTGGATTCTTAACCACTACGCCACCAGGGAAGCCCCTGAGGTCATTTTTAATAAATTTTATTTAACCCAAGATACCCAAAACATTTCAACATAGTAAGTGGTAGTGGAGCTATTTAAATCCTTCATATGAAGTATTCAAAATTCACTGGATATTATATATTCATCAGATGTAACTGATTTGTGTTTAGATCTCAAAAAATTACAGTTGAAAGGATAGCTTCCAATACCCAAAATATTTGCAATAATTGTCTGCATACAGGTGTGAGGCCAGGCGCTCCGGAGCCCTGGGTGCAGATTTAGCCTCGGACTCCGGTGTCCTGAGTAGATCACATGGCCTCCAGACCTTCCCTCTGACCCAGAGTGCCAAGAGTCACCACAGGATGAATACAGCACATCAGTGAAGGGTGTGTGTGTCTGAACAGGTTTACTGACCAACTGGAAATATCCAAATATCCGTGGATAAGCAAAATGTGGCACAGCCATACATTTGAATACTATTCTACAATTATAAGGAACAAAATACTGATGTGTGTTTTTCACATGGATAACTATGAAAAATCATTCTGCTAAGTGAAAGAAGCCAGATACAAAAGATCATCTATTGTATGATTCCATTTATATAAAATAGCTAGAAAAGGCCAGTTTATAGAGACAGAAGCAAATAAGTGGCTGCCTAGGACTGAGGTGGCAGTTGATGTTACCTGCAACTGGGCACAGGAGAACTTTCTAGGGTGACAGAAATGTTCTAAAACTGGATTGTGGTGATGATTGCATAAGTAAAAATTTATCAAAACTATTGCCCTTATGCTTTAAATGGCTGAATTTCATGATATATAAATTATCCCTCAATAAAGCTATTAAATAAATTTTTAAAAGTTTTATTCTGGACTCACTCAAGGTGAATTGAAAAGTTCTACCTTTGTTTTCAGCATGCATTATTACACACCAATATTATTATGGTTACCACTCTGAATTGCAACATGTTTACCTCTTTGGTCCCCAGTTTTGTTCATATGAAGTAGGCAATAAAAACACTATGGATTAAACTTAGTGGAATCAAATTGAATTAAAGCCACACTGAATATCTCTTTCCCAAGGGGGGAAAGCGGGGGGTAGTGGTGGGATGAATTGGGAGATTGGGATTGACATATATACACTAATATGCATAAAATAGATAACTAATGAGAACCTGCTGCAGAAAAAAATAAATTAAAAAAACCCACTATGGATTAAACTTAGTGGAATCAAATTCAATTAAAGCCCCACTGAATATGTTTTTCCTTACTAATAAATTACGATTTTCCAGTAATTTGAAGATCTTACTATATACCCAGTATTTGTTTTGTGTTTGTTTTTGTCGTTTTTGCCCCCAGAGTCCTTTGTTCCATTCATGGTATTGTTTGGATATTCTTAATAGTCTTCATCACGTGTCTCAGCTTTGGTTCCTCGGAAGCAGGTGCCGAATCAAGGATTTATGTCAAAGCACATTATTGGAAGGAGCAAGGACCGTGGAACATAGGTTAGAGAAAAGGGAAGTGATACAGGGCAGAAAACACATCCAATAAAGCTCATCTTAAGTTAGCTTGCACACGAGTGAGCAGAGTTTTCATCCTGTAGGGAAATTCTGGAAAATGGCACAAAATCCAAACTTCAGAATGATCCCAGCTAAGGGGTGAAGAAGACAGTATACCCCACACCTGTCCATCAAGAACTGTCCCTCGTGGGGCATAATTCTCTGTCAGGTCTGCCGTCACACATTGGGAAAACTAGGTTCTACCTGGTGCTGACAGTGACAGTCAGGCTGCTGTGCAGTGGGGATGGTGAAGGGATCCCAGGGAATGTAGGAGAAATGCTGACAGCTTCTACCACTCCACCCTTTGCTGCAGACTCAATTCTATCAATATTCTTCTCAAAAAGTGGACTAAGTTCTGAAAACACTCCACAGGTGTGTGATTACCACTCCTGCTGGCACCTCCAAAGAGTGCCCTCCCCCCAAATAAGCCACAAGAGAAAACAAGTTTTATTCTATTGCATTCATTATTAGATGTTTTAGGATATTGGGGTATATCTTAAAACAGCAATGATAGCAAATAAAGGTCCAGCAAAACAAAAGAAAGAGGAAAGGAAGGGAGGGAGGGAGGAAGAAAGAAGGCAAAGAATGAAGCAATATCTCATAATTATTCTATGCTATATACTTCTATGAATCATGTGAAAAAACTAACTCAAAACTAGATTCCCACTCTTGAAGCTGAAAATCTCACAGTCTTCAGGAAAATGTTGGATAGCAAAGTTAGGAATGTGGGCATAGTGTTAGGTTTTCAGGGTAGACTCTATTCCATTCCCAATCTGTTTGAAAAATGAGATAAATGAGAGAAAACACCTTTTGAAATTTTGTCAAGATAACATAAAATGTACACAGAACAAGAACAGCCTTGGTATGTGAAGCACTTTGGTTATGACTGTTGTGTGATTTTCATTCCATTTCTTCCAGAGAAAAGCAAACACACAGAAAAATTAACATGAAGAACATGAACATTTGAGAGGATAATTTGGGGGGAAACCATGCCATACGTGGTATAAGTGCTTCAAATCTAATGTTGGAAATCGCCAGAATGGCTGTAAGAAACCCAGCCCAAGATGGAAATGTATGGGCTGCAAATAGGAAGCAAAAGTCAAAAGGAATTACTGAGGAGGGTGTTGAGCAGAAACTAATACAAACACAAATAAAAGCAAAGTCATAATTGCTTTGAGAATGGAAGAAATGAAGCATGTCTTTTAAGGGAAAAGAAAATCAGGAGATATAAATTCACAAAATTTGTTTTTGCAGCCCACAGTGTCCACTTAGTTCTGAGGCCAGTGGCCCCTCACAGACAAGTGGTACCTAAACCAAGGAGCCTTCCCAGGGCCCCCTTCACATCCTTGTTCCTCAGGCTGTAGATGAAGGGTTTCCGCCTGGGGGTGAGCACGGTGTACATCACTGAGGCGATGGAGCTTCTCTGGGGAGAATGGGTCACAGCAGAAGTGAGATAGATCCCCACGCCTGTCCCATAGAACAAGGAAACCACAGAGAGGTGAGACACACAGGTGGATAATGCTTTATATTTGCCCGCTGCAGAGGAGATTTTCATTAAAGAGGAGACAATTCGAGAGTAAGAGAAGAGGATTCCAATGCGGGGAAACACACCCAGCAGGGCAGTGGCCACAAACAAGAAGATGTTATTGATGAGGATGTCAGAGCAGGCCACCTTGAGAATCTGAGCCAGTTCACAGAAGAAATGTGGAATTTCAGTGCCAGTACAGAAGTTCAGCTGCCTCAACAGTAGAATATGAATCAGGGGAACCCAGAAAATGACGAGCCAACACATCAGAACCAGGAGGACACAGAAGCGGGGGTTCATGATGACCATGTAGTGCAGGGGATGGCAGATGGCCACAAACCAGTCATAGGCCATCACAGTCAGGAGAAAACTATCCATTACAGTAAAAATAAAAAAAAAATACACCTGAGTGAGTCACCCTATGTAGGAGATGCCTTTGCTCTGTGTCTGGATGTTCACTAGCATCCTTGGGACAGTGGTGGAGATGAAACAGATGTCAACAAAGGACAGGTTGGCGAGGAAGAAGTACATGGGGGTGTGGAGGTGGGGGTCTGAGCTGATGGCCAGGATGATGAGCAGGTTCCCCAGCACAGCGACCAGGTAAATGGACAGGAACACTCCAAAGAGGAGGGGCTGCAGGTCAGGATCGTCTGAGAGGCCCAGGAGGAGGAACTGTGATACTCCTGTATGGTTTCCTGCTCCCATGTCGCTGGTGCGTCTGCTGGGGAAGGAGGCAAAAGCAACATTCAATGAACAGCCAAATGGCACCTCAGCTAGCCATCACTTATGATTCCACTTTGAGGTCGATATCCTTCACCCTCTATTAGTCCTTCCAATGACAGTGATTCACTCAGCCAAATGGTAGACCATTTCCATTTTAAATATATTTATTTAGCTGTTTTAAAATTTAGCAGAAAAAATATTTTTATCTCCTACTCACTGGTTCTTTTTTTCTTTTTTTTCTTTTTTTTTTTTTTTTGCGGTACACGGGCCTCTCACTGTTGTGGCCTCTCCTGTTGTGGAGCACAGGCTCCAGACGCGCAGGCTCCAGACACGCAGGCTCAGCGGCCATGGCTCACGGGCCTAGCCGCTCGGCGGCATGTGGGATCTTCCTGGACCCGGGCACGAACCCGTGTCCCCTGCATCAGCAGGCGGACTCTCAACCACTGCGCCACCAGGGAAGCCCCAAAAGTCAGATTTTTAAAAAAGGCTAGTTTTTTTTTTTTTAAACTACTAAACTCAGACCCCAAATGGAGAAATGTAGAGTGTAAAAAAAGTGAATATAAAAAAACAAACTGTTTAGCTGGCATTTCAAAGACTAAAACACTGAACAAAACACCTAACACAAAACAGTATTTTTATTTATTATTATTATTATTATTTTTTGCGGTACGCGGGCCTCTCACTGTTGTGGCCTCTCCCGCTGTGGAGCACAGGCTCTGGACGCGCAGGCTCAGTGGCCATGGCTCACGGGCCCAGCCACTCCACGGCATGTGGGATCTTCCCGGACCAGGGCACGAACCCGTGTCCCCTGCATCGGCAGACGGACTCTCAACCACTGTGCCACCAGGGAAACCCCAAAACAGTATTTTTAAATGCCCACGTGCAGGGTCAGTCCTGTAGGTGGCCGGCACAGGGAGGTCAGTAGCCTCACAAGCACAGCTGCCTCAGCCATTCAGAAACAGAAGCACCCTGTTCCCAGGCAGGCACCAGAGGGCAGGCCAAATGCAGTGGGTCATGCAGGGAGAGCATCAGACACACATCACTGAGAGCCGGTGGTTGGGGAGGGAAGGTGGGCTTTGACACCAATCAGCCACCAAGAAGTGCTTCAAGGAAGAAGCCCACACAATACAGTGTTCTGTATTCCCAGCTGAGGGGAGCCCAGTAGCTCCTGGAGCTGCCCTTGTAGATATTTGGGCTCCAATCTGCCTGGCTGCTGAGGCATCACATGGCCTTCCAGGCCAGCGCAGGGGCCTGGTGCCCCCAGAGTCACCATGGGCTGAACGGTGTACCTGTCTAAACATGTTCCGTGACCAAGAACTCTGGGCCTTGTTCTAGAGACAAGACGTGATAGATTCAGGCGCAAAGATATCCCCAACCTGTCCCTTAACTTTTCCATGAACACTGAGATAAGAATGATGAAATTGATTCCACTGACGAAAGTGATTCGTAATGGTGAAAGGCGCTGTGTTCCAATGGGTCACAAGTGAACTGGTTCAGAAGCTCAGGGTGCAGATCTCTCCTCCCCTCATGGAGCACAAACAAAAGCTGACCCTGTTCCGCCCTTCACTCTAATGAATAATCTTCCCCACTCCTCGCCTCAAAGCTCCTGTACTAAAGAGATGACTTTCTGCTGTTATGTGGAAAGACATACTGCTCAGGGGCAATAACGTCTTATATAATGTCCCCATCACCAGGGACCCACAGGCCACCCGTTATGTGACAAGTGACAGGGCAGTCAGAGGGAGAGAAGGAGGCAGGAAGACAGCTGCCTGTGACAGCGGCAGGTCTGGGTAAAGAGTGAAGAAAGGGCCAGATCTGCACTGACTGCAGGGTCCCAGAAAGGCCAGGGGACAAAGCCAATGGGAAACCCAACGGATGCACCACTGGGGGCTGAGGCAGACAGCCAGCTCCAAAGTCGTCTGGGATAGAAAAGGCCAACATGAAGTACCCAGGAAAGCTGGGGAACAGCCACAGCCATTCCCATCATCATTACTGTTTGGCCACAGTGGGGCAATCATGCAGTCAGTCTCCACAGTTGTGTCCCCTTATGGTGGTGGTCAGTTTACCTCATAATAGTGCACTAATTTCACTGTTTCTGATGATACTGAGCACTTCCCCACTGGGGTATCCATTCCCTGTCAAACATAACCACTCATAAGACAGGGGCGGCTCTGCCACTTCTCTGGGGGAACTTGGTCCTTTTTGTCACCTGGGCCTGTTTTGTGGCTCTTCTGACTACAGACTGATTTCTGGGTCTCTGGGTCAGTGTGTTGCTGAGGAGTTGACAATGGGCATTGCAGTATTCACAAGTCCCAGTACACTTTGTACAAGGGAAACGGTATTAAGACTTCAATGAGGGCTTCCCTGGTGGCGCAGTGGTTGAGAGTCCACCTGCTGAAGCAGGGGACACGGGTTTGTGCCCCATTCTGGGAAGATCCCACATGCCGCGGAGCGGCTGGGCCCGTGAGCCGTGGCCGCTGAGACTGCACATCCGGAGCCTGTGCGTCCGGAGCCTGTGCTCCGCAACGGGAGAGGCCACAACAGTGAGAGGCCCATGAACCACAAAAAAAAAAAAAAAAGACTTCAATGAATTAAAAAAGAAAAAGAGTTCAATGAAAGACGTTAATTTAAAAGGTTTCAGGGTAGCAACTAAAGGAAAAGTAGTGGAGCATATAAATTTCAATAATCGACAGTTAAATCATCTGCATGAAAATACACTAACAATGTAGAGAAAGATGGAAAATGAGATAAATATGGAAAAAATAAGATAGACACAAACCCAAATTTATTAGTAATTTATTATATTATACAGTAAATGCTCCAAGTAAAAGAAAAGGATTTTAAGATTGGATAGCAAAAACGTAGGTATTTTTAAAGTCCACATAATGTCTGTGTATAAAGTGACATTAAAAAATTAAGCATAGAGCTTCCCTGGTGGAGCAGTGGTTGAGAATCTGCCTGCTAATGCAGGGGATACGGGTTCGAGCCCTGGTCTGGGAGGATCCCACATGCCGCGGAGCAACTAGGCCCGTGAGCCACAACTACTGAGCCTGCGCAGCTGGAGCCTGTGCTCTGCAACAATAGAGGCCACGATAGTGAGAGGCCCGCACACCATGATGAAGAGTGGCCCCCGCTTGCCACAACTAGAGAAAGCCCTCGCACAGAAACAAAGACCCAACACAGAAAAAATAAATAAATTAATTAATAAACTCCTACCCCCAGCATCTTCTTTAAAAAAAAAAAAAATTAAGCATAGGACTTCCCTGGTGGTGCAGTGGTTAAGAATCCGCCTACCAATGCAGGGGACATGGGTTTGATCCCTGGTCCGGGAAGATCCCACATGCCCTGGAGCAACTAACCCATCGAGCCACAACTACTGAGCCCATGTGCCACAACTACTGAAGCCTGTGCAGTCTAGGGCCTGGGTGCTGCAACTACCAAGGTGGTGTGCTGCAACTACTGAAGTCCATGGGCCTAGGGCCCATGCTCCGCAACAAGAGAAGCCACTGCAATGAAAAGCCCGCACACAGCAACGAAGAGTAGCCCCCACTTGCTGCAACTAGAGAACGTCTGAGCGCAGCAACGAAGACCCAATGCAGCCAAAAAATAAATTATAAACTAAAAAAAAATTAAGGGTATTATAAGATTGAGAAATTAAGGAAACGCAAACTGATATAACTACTGATACACTTACTGTTGAGCCTCATTAAGAAGTAGGACAGCAGGGATCCTTGTTCCCTCTTCTTGCCCCAAACATGGGCGAATGTCTGGGGAAGAGCTTTCATTACTGGATTCCAGATGTGTTTCTGTCTTTCCACCCAGCCTGGCCACTACTGTTCTGCCTCTTCCAGGAAGCCACGTCTCCATCACCAATACTTTTGGACCAGTGACTTGATTATTCCCTTCCTCCAAGGAAAGTTAGCCTATTTGTATTGGTTCCCTTTGTCTCTTTGTCCCTGAGTCTCTCAGGGGTGACACAGAGGGCCCATGTCGAGTCTGCACTACATTGGGTTGTCTTACAGGAGAGCAATGCTGAGGTTGTGGAATTTATTTGTTTCTTTGAAGCAGGAACCAAGCCTGCTTGTTGTCTCAATGGGAGAGATGATGTCGTCTTTCCAAGCTCCTCACTGCGTTTCTCAATTCTGAGAAAAAAAGGGGTCAGAGCCTTGTATTCACATGTACAACATGATGAGCAGGGGCAAGAGCGATGCACGGAGGAGGGTCTTCAATAAGCTACTCCTGGTTGACACGTCAACTTGGCTTATGGAGAATTTTCACATGCAAATGACATCTGGTCAGCCACTGAAGAACAAAAGCTGGGATGAAATCTGCTTCGTGGATCTCAGTGAGCACTTGTTGATGACACTATCACTAGGAGTCGAAGCAGCAGAATGAGGCCAACCTGAATATAAACCTCTAACATGACCCATGAGGTCTCAGACTCAGGCAACTGCAACAAATTCTACTGGAAATATAGGTCTTATTCCAGAAAATCAGAATGTCATCCAGGGCTAGTATATAATCCATTACTCTGCATTCAAGGGAGTTAAGACTAATCTGCTGATAATTAGTGTCACTGCCAATAATTAAAGAGGTCAACAGATAGGCCAAATAGCAATATGCATACACAAAAAGGAACCAAACATGACATGTCACTCCATATATTAATATGTATAAATGAAGGTTCAGAGGTTAATTCCAGTCCAGGCTTTGTTTTAAGCTTGATTTGGATTATCATTACAATGGTTTGATTAGCCTCAAGAAAGTGTCATCAAGAAGCTGCACCCTGGGGACTTCCCTGGTGGTGCAGTGGTTAAGACTCCACGCCCACAATGCAGGGGGCCCAGGTTCAATCTCTGTTCAGGGAACTAGATCCCACATGCATGCCACAACTAAGAGTTTGCATGCCACAACTAAGGAGCCCACCCACCACAAGTAAGGAGCCCACCTGCCACAACTGAGACCCAGCAGAACCAAATAAATAAATATTAAAAAAAAGAAAAATAAGCTGTACCCTGATTGGCTATACACGATGTAACCCAAGGCTGCTCGAGCATGAGAACTGTGTAACCTTTCATCAGAGGCTGAAATGAGGTTTTTACTATTAGATAAAGTCCTAGGAAGGCAGAACCTGGGTTCTGGCTAACTGACACCTGGCATGATGTGGGGTGCAGAAAGCTTAAGACTGGGGAGGGCACAGAGGTTAGGCATACCTGCTGGTAAATGCATCAGACCTGGTAATGCAGTAGCTGGCTTCATTGGTGGCACATAAATGAGGGACTGGCTAGTTCTGGTGGCAATAATGGTGCAGTTGGTACACCTGTACTGAGGACATTACTGACAGCTGGTAGAATTGAGCCAATAAAAAATCCAGGGGGCTTCCTGGTGGCTCAGTGGTTGAAAATCCGCCTGACGATGCAGGGGACACGGGTTCATGCCCTGGTCCGGGAAGATCCCACATGCCGCGGAGCGGCTGGGACCATGAGCCATGGCCTCTGAACCTGTGTATCCGGAGCCTGTGCTCCACAACGGGAGAGGCCACAACAGTGAGAGGCCCGCGTACTGCAAAAAAAAAAAAAAAAAATCCTGACAGATCCTGTTCAATTTCTGTAATTCCCAGCGGTGACAAAGATTGGGGAGTAACTGAGGAGAGACGAACCTCCGTAAAGCCATCTTTAAGAGGAATAATAGGTGTACTAGTCATTTGTCTGTGTCTGAACCCAAAGCCCACCTTCAGGAACTGCCAGTCATGGCATCAAGCAGCGCACATTATCAGGAGCAGCCAGTCACATGAGTTTTTCACTTTTCAAGCACTTGGATTGGAGGACAAACCCAGAGGGAGGACATGTCACCTACAGCAGACAATGCTTGATCCAGACACATGATATGATTGTTTTGCATGGGTGTGGAGCTAAATATAGGGGTGAAAAGGAACAATCTCACCCTCTTCCTGCAAGGCCTGAGGTTGAATGTCCTGCACAGGTGTCGGGGTGTTGTTCTCCCACAAAGGTCAGGAAATCAGGGTGTCTCACATTAGTAGATGAAATCTCACTTCCTCTCCACTCATCCCATGCTTGACCCTGACCCTGAAAGGATCAGGTGTGAGAGAGGACAAAGCCATATTTACAAGATTTACAGAGATGTACTATATCCTCCACTTTGGCCATTGGGACTTGATGTAGATGGACTTGGTGAGCCTCATACATAGTCAAGCAGTTCCTGTCTTCACAATATAAGACCAGGTCCATCCAACAGGAAAAAACAGGGGCCCTAAGTGTGAATCCTGTAGGCCCACTTTTGGCCAGGTTGTGACCTGGAAAATGTAGCAACTAGACTGGCCTGGCCTGATGATGAGGGAAAGACATATCACTGCCCAGGAAAGGTCACGGCCAAATGAAAAATGTTCAAAATAGATCTTTGGGACCACCTGGAACAGTATCCTTTCTCAGAAACCCTAAGATTTCAGACTCAGGGTAGCATTTCCCATATTTACTACACTGTTTCTCTTGCCTGTGAATCACCCCATGTTTATTCAGCATGAGCAACAATCTAGTGGAAAAAAATGATGACTCTACAATATTTCTCACATTCCTAATGTTCTTCTCCACAGTGAGATCACAAGTGAACATCAAAGTACTCAAGAGATGTACAGTTTTCCAGAAATCTTATATCAGTAGAGTTCCTCTGCATTGAAAGATCTTTCATATTTCCCTGAGCAAACAGTAAAGTGCTTTCCATGTTTCTTAATAGTATGGCTTCACTGTGAGCCCTAACAGGCTGTGTTGTGAGATGGATGGCTTTCCCACATTCCTTATGCTTGAAGACCATCTCTCCAGTGTGCTCTTTTCACGTCAAGTGTATCAGGGCAACTGAGGGCTTTCCCACATACCTGACATCAGTTAGACAAAGCGATTTCTTACAAGACAAATGAACAAAGAGAACTGAAGGCCTTCTCACATATTCTTCATTTATAGGATTTTGCTAGAGGGTGAGTTTTTCCTGAGGAGTTGGAATAACTGATGGATTTCTCACATTGTTTACATCCTCAGGTTTCTTTCTCTCCACCATGAGTTTGGACATGTTTAGAAAGGTCTGATTTCCAAGTGAAGGCTCTCCCACATTTCTCACATTTGTAAGGTTTTATTCCAGAGTGAATTGTCTTGTGACGATGAAGGTATAAGGAATGTTTAAAGGATTTTCCACACTGATCACATAGAAAGGGCTTATCTCCAATGTGAGATGTTCTATGGTCCCTAAACTGAGATTTGACAAAAAGTTTTCCACAATCTTCACATAAAAACTTTCTAGCATGAGTTTCCATGTGTTCAGTAAGTACAAAAGGCCTGATGAAGGCTTTACCACATTCCGTACATTTATATGGTTTTGTTCCAGTGTGAATTCGATTGTGAATCTTAAGATATGAAAAACTTTTAAAGAATTTTCCACATTTTTCACATGGAAAAGGCCTCTCTTCACTATGAGATTTTATATGTTCTTGAAGTCTATAGGAAGTAAGGAAGGCTTTCCCACACTCCCTACATTTATGCACTTTTATTTCACTATGATTTTGCATGTGATCATTAAAGAATAAGGGATAAAAATAGGATTTTCCACTTTCCTTATATATAAAGGGCCTCTCTCCAGTATGAGATTTTATATGGCTCCTAAGGTGATCAGCTCTAATGAAGGCTTTCCCACATTCCTTACATATAAAGGGCTTTTCTCCAGTATGAGATTTTTTATATGCCTCTTAAGTTCATAAGCTATAATGAAAGCTTTCCCACATTCCTTACATTTATAGGGTTTCTCTCCATTTTGGGTTCCCATGTGAATTTTAATGGATATATGATATTTTAGACTTTCCCACGCTCCTTACATTCATAACTTTTTTTTGTGGTGTGATTTCGTACATGTATACCATGCCTTGTGGAGTGAACAGAAGCTCTCCCATGTTCCTTCTGTTCACAGTGTTTTTCCCCATTCTGAGTTACTACTTGTGCCTGAAGAGAAGGCTGATTCACACAAGCTTCCTCACCATCACTGCATTCGAAGGCTTTCTCTCCCATGCAGGTTTTCCTGTCCACAATATTTGGAGTCAGGATGATGGCTTTTCCACAGTGATTAAACACAAAATGCTTCACAACCGTAGAGGTTTTCTTCTGCAGAGTAAGGAAGCTTTTTCCATACTCATTATGCTCGTAAGTGTTGCCTCCATTTTGAGTTCTCCTGCCTGTCCTAAGGCTCAAGTGTTCATTGAAGTCTTTCCTATATTGCTCACAGTTACAGAGTTTCCATCCATTATGCATTCTTGCCTGTGGATGGATAGATGAATGATGATGCAAAGATTGCTCAGACTCATTAATTGATCCTACTCATCTCAAACTTGAAACATCATTACAACGATGAAGATGACTTTTACCATTTCTACTACATTCATACACCTCTGCCCTGTTGATTTCTTTCAAGTTGACTGATGGAATCCTTCTGCCAGAATGATGTTCCATCTACTCCAACCTTCAAATAATCCTGTACAGCTTCATGGATTGTTGTAAAATCTCAAATGTCCTGTTACATATGTGGAAATGAGGACTTATGGGAACTCTGAAGCAATAAGTATCAAGCTAGGTTTAGGATATCCCCAAATTCAACCTATTCAGAGTATCTCACCATAGACATTGCTCTCCCCTGGTGACTGCCACCTATTGCAAACATCTATCACTTGTGCTCATGCTATAAATGAAATTCCCTTTCTTTTCTGAATGTGGAAAAAGAGAAATATGATGTTTTAAACTTACCAATGTTACTGTTTCCATCCCAACAGATGTTTCTCCCCCAAGATTATCCTGCTGAATTGCTGAGCCTTTGGTTTTAAGTTGCATTTCCCATAAAAAAAATAATAAATGTAAGAGTTTGTAGAAAGAAACAGGAGGCTGAAGGAGTTAAAAATAATAATACTCGTTTGTATTGGCTTCCAAATTAAAGATGCTAAAAATATCAATACATACATACTAGATTTGAGGAGTTTGGCTATGCCAAATATTTAACAATGATAGGAATGCAGTCAAAATTCAGTACCTGATTAAAAAGAATTCTATGAAAATTAAATATGATGGGGAAAAAAACCTGAATATTATCAGTGAAGGAAAAGAGGAATGTTAGGAAAAATAGCCTACATCAAAATGATAAAGTTAAAAAAAGAAACAGAACAAGCCATTTCGGATAAAGATGTGGTACATATGTACAATAGCATATTACTCAGCTGTAAAAAAGAATGAAATAATGTCATTTGCAGTTACATGGATGGACCCAGAGATTATCATATTAAGTGAAGTAAGTCAGACAGAGAAAGACAAATATCATATGATAT
Source organism: Pseudorca crassidens (assembly GCF_039906515.1). Classification (NCBI taxonomy): domain Eukaryota; kingdom Metazoa; phylum Chordata; class Mammalia; order Artiodactyla; family Delphinidae; genus Pseudorca; species Pseudorca crassidens. Next base: position 165,962,356 of record NC_090298.1, read on the forward strand.
CACTCATATGTGGAATCTGATTTAAAAAAATGATACAAATGAACTCATTTACAAAACAGAAACAGACTTAAAGATATCAAAAACAAACTTATGGTTACCAAAGGGGAAATGTGGGAGGGTGGGATAAATAAGGAGCTTGGGATTAACATACACACACTACTATACATAAGATAGATAACAACGACCGAACATATAGCACAGGGAACTCTACTAAGTATTCTGTAATAACCTATATGAGAAAAGAATCTGAAAAAGAATGAAAATATATATATATATATATATAACTGAATCAGTTGCTGTACACCTGAAACTAACATAACATTGTAAATCAACTGTACTTCAATAAAATTATATTAAAATAAAGAAAGAACAAACCATTTTGTGAGCTCATAAGAAATTGTGAGTAAATGTGAAGTACATACATATGACAACTTGAATATATCCTGAAACATCAGAGACCAGTGACCTCAGCCTTCTGTGAGAAAGCACATCTTTACAAGTTTCCTCATTATTATTCCAAAGACACTGAAATTTTCACTGATCAGGAATCACTCACCTTGGAGGACTCCTTTTCTTTCTGCTGTCCTCAAATCATCTCTTGTTCCAACCAAGAGATCAGAGTGGGTTTCAATGATTGATACCCTGTTTATGAGGAAAGATAAATTAATGAAAGAAGCTCCAGAAAAATAGAAGAAACTGTCCAATGAATCAGCTCCTATATATCTAAAACTGTGGTAAAACTATTTCAGAAGGGATAAAACAGGAAATTCACCTCCTTCTGTTCTCCACAAAGACTGTTTCTCTCTGGCCCCTGAAGCCCACATTCAGATTGATATAAACAATTACAAAGCTTAAGACTTTTTTTGATACGGGAAACAAAGTAAGTGCAAAAAAAGATGTTCATTCACATGGAGAAACCAATGAGTGTCAAACGTTGGTGTCCATGAGAACCAAGTCCAGTGTCTGTCACAACACAGATGACTGGGTCCCAATGCCACAGTTTCACTCAGTAGGTGAAAGGTGGAGTCTGAGAATGCACATTTCTAAGAGCGATGGTGATAATGCTAGTCCTAGAAGCACATTTTCAGATGGCAACCGAATTAAAACCCATTCATGTGAAGAACAGTGTCTGTTAGTTTCCATTATATTCATATGTAACATCACCCATGCTGCAACACAGTAAGTGCATCACATATATCTGTTCTCTAAGACACTATAGGAATGATGGCAGCCTTACCTGCTGTGGTCAGGTTCTTGTAGTTCTCCAGCATCACACCTCTGTGTAGCTTTCTCTGAATGGGGTCCAGTAAAGTCCATTCTTCCTGGGTGAAGTCCACAGCTACATCAGCGAAGGTCACTGAGTCCTAAACCATCACACACATACTAGCTTCAGTAAAGTAAGCCCTCCACCAATGGTAGGGACTGGAGACGGGTGACCCATGATTCAATGTCTCTCATCATCTCCCCCAGGACACAATGGTCCTAGGTTCTCTTCTATCTACACTCACTCATGATTGATATCCTTCAGCTACAGCTCTAATGGAACATGTAATACATGAACTTATCTCAATAGAATGAGCCTTAAAGTGTTTTGTTTCTCTCCTGTAGCATAGTCCTAAGCCAACTGGAAGCACTTGTAAACGCTGATGAATGAATACATTCTTTGAGAAATGCACAGTCATCTTCCTTACTGTGTAAGAGCACCAAGCAAAACAAAAAATATGCAGTCACCATCATGAGAGGCAAGATTAGGAGGTCATTACTGAAATACTGAGATTATTCAGGGTAATGTGTCACCAGTATGAGCTTCCACTTAGGGAGGGAATTCATCAGGGACTGAGTCCTGCAGTGGCTTTATTTCTTTAAGAAGCTCTGGACACAGGCCTACCAAAACAGAATGTGTCCATCTGGTGGATACAGTAGCTCATTTTTAGGATAGACTTGCTTCTTACCCGAGAACAACTTCTCAAACACTCAGCCATTATCCTTTCTGCCTCTATCTTTTCCTCAGGAAGGCGAAAGTGTCCTTAGAACACCTAGGAGAAAAGAAAGAAGGCATGAGTACCCAGAGATGATCATAATTCCCACAGCCACTGCCTGGAAGTCATTCAACTCTAGCTTGAAATTCCCAATTATCCTTTGCACACTCAAGAAATCTCACATATATACACACCACTGCTGTGAAGTGCCAGAGTAGTCCTGTCTCACCTGGAGCCAGAAAAGGGGATGGTGAGCCATGCTGCCCATCAGGAAAAGAGTAATGGGTTCATTTTACAGGGAAGCAACCTTAAGACCTGAGTAATGTGACTCTTCATTTGTCAAGGCAATAAAATACTTGAATAAGATTATGCAGCAGGGCTTCCCTGGTGGCGCTGTAGTTGAGAGTCCGCCTGCCGATGTGGGGGATGCGGGTTCATGCCCCGGTCCAGGAGGATCCCACATGCCACGGGGCGGCTGGGCCTGTGGGCCATGGACGCTGGGCCTGCGCATCCGGAGCCTGTGCTCCCCAGCGGGAGAGGCTGCAGTGGTGAGGGGCCCGTGTACCACAAAAACAACAACAACAAAAAAACAAAACCAAAAAACAAACAAACAAAAAAAGATTATGCAGCAACTCTACCTAAATGCGCATACCAGAAAGCCGAGTTAGAGAACAGCATTATCTGCCTCCCTTCAGCAATTCCTAGATGAACCAGAAGCATGACTGCTCAGGCCCAGACCAAAAGACTGGCAGATCCTAAAGTAGAGTCTCTGAAAAAGGACATTAACAGGGACTTCACATGGGACATATAGCTGTCATGTTGCAATGATGGTGAAATTTGCCTGAAAATTCCTTTCTTTGATGTCAAGATCATGTCAGGCAGCTTATGAATACAAGTGGACAGGGACATCTCCATGCCCCTGGAGATCGGGTTATCTGGAGTCCTGCTTCATATCAATCATTAATCAACAAATATTAGTTATCTCACACACAACATCATAAATTAGCTCTTTCTATGTAGATAACATAGTTACTAAAAGAGTATGCTCTACAACAAGAATATCAGTAACATCAATTATTATTCATTGAGTACATTATGTACCAGATATCTCGTTAGGAGCTTACAGCTTACCTATATGTTTGGAACAACTTGAATACTGGAATCTACTCTTTCAACTGTAAATTATGTAGCTCTAAGCAGAAATTAAGTATATATGATAAAAATTTAGTGTCCAGTAAATTTAAAACCCTTCAAATGAAAAAAATGTAAAATATCTAAATTTTTAAATTGACTAAGTAATATTTTAATATATATGAGATAAAATAAAATATATTCATATAAATAATCTTCATTTTTGTTTATTTTGGGTACTGAAAATATTTTCATTATACACGTGGTCTATACATTATATTTACATTGGAAAAGCACTGGTGTAGGCTGCTGCTGGGCTTATGAAGGGAAAAAAATACATTCTATTCGGTCAACATCCTTGAGCTTCTCTTGATGGATGTTGGAGAAGTTTGAAGCTCTAGGCCTCCTTTAGTTCTTATCACTGGATTATTCCTTTCTTTCAATGACCTTGTGCTAGGCAATCAGTTGAGAGCAGTAACATATACAGAAAATATTCTAGGCATTAAATATCCACCATTCTTATTAGGGAAGATAGACAATAAACTAATAATTGATATATCAATTCATTAGTAACATGGGAAAACAATCAAGCAGGTAAAAAAAAATAAAGGGTATCCTACACACACACACACACACACATATACACACACACATATATATTGTTAGTTCCCGGGCCAGATAAAGAAAGAAAGGGGAAATCATTAGGTCTTCTACACTTGGTCCAAAAAGATTAGAAAAAAATTTATCAAACTTTTTACAAAAGAATTCAGAATACATGAAAGTACTGGGAAGCCTCCATGGGTCTCCGTTTTGGAAACACTCAAATCAAACAGGTCTGTACTCTCTCCTTGCCTTGGACAAGGAGCAAGGCCCTGTCATACTTAGCCCAACATTTGTCTATTTTAATGAATCTTTTCAATCACATTTTCATATTATTTTTCAGTTCCTTTTTCATGGAACTGAAAAATTTGCTTTTATGTTTACTTACTTCTTCCACAGACTTTCTTCATGCTTCTTGTCTTTTAACATTCTGTATTTAAAAGTTAACTTCTTTTTGTTATATATCAATAACCTTTAATATATCAAACACAGACCACCAGGCCAAATGCTGGTCTACAAAACTGGATACGAATGATGACAATGAAAGTTCCACAGTTCATTACCTATGAACCTATGGACCATATTCATCCTCACTGTCCCCACAGTCCTTATTCTTCAGTAGAGAAGACTAAAACCCATACATACATGAGGTCAAAAAAAATCATGTGTCTAGACTCCCTTATAACTGTACTTACTACTAGGGGTCTCAAACCAGGAGTCCTTAGGCTGAGTAAGTTTAGTGAGGCGGTACCTGATAAAATGTTTTATTTTTCTGTTTATTTTGTAGTTGGATATAATTAATGTCTAATGAAATACACAGATCTCAAGTATTTAGTGGATGAATTTTGATAATTGCATATACTTGTATAATCACCAGCCTAAACAAGAAACAGAACATATTTATTTCCCTGGAAAGCTTTCTTGTCCCTTTCCATCCATTCCTTACTTCTTGCGCTCAGACAAGCACTTTCTGATTTCACTGTTACTAGATACATTATGCTATATATGTATATTAGGCAATTAATACAGCATTTTCAAATGTGGGTCTTAACTGATTTTTCGTGTACTGTTTAGTGAAACTATGGGCAAAATACATTAAAATCTCCCACTAGAATTTTGAAATTGTTTATTTCTTCTTCCACTTCTTTCAAGTAATTCTTTATATATTTGCAACAATATTATTGAGTGGATACGCATTTGATTTTTTATATTTTTGGAGAAACAGATTTGTTTATCATGACCTCTGTATCTGTAGTAATGCTTCTTGACAACGTTGTCTGACATAAGGATCAGCTTTTTGGGGAAGAGTTTCTTTTTTTGGCATATCATTGGTAGCACTGTATCTGTTTTGGATGTCAGTGTCTGCCAGTACAAAGAGTGGCACGGTGTCTGGCACACCAAAGGCACCCACTAACTGGTGACTGACAGAGTGGAGCTCCTTCACATCACTCTTCAAGTACACCTAGGTTATACCTAAATAACTGTTCATAATATAACATATATCTATTTTCATAAATGTATTTGATTACTCTAAGAATGTAAGGGTGGGAGGAACACCATCTTCTTTCAAGCACTCACACCAGCGTCGGCTTATCTGCACACCTGTCACTTGTTTCCCAAAGCCTCCTTATATGGACACTTAGTGCTCTAGGTCCTGCACTGGCAGTGGCACCCCAATTCCCTCTCTACATCTACATACTGGTAATGGCTTGCCTGCATACCAGAGGGGAGCTTCATCCTTGCCCAGTGACTGTTAACTAGTTCTGGCCCTGGCAACCTAGCAAATTTCCTCACATTCAATGGGTTGCCATGATACCTTCTCTAACAAGGTCTGAAATCAATCTTGGGGAGAGGCCCCCACTATAAGTTTGGCCTTCCTTAGGTATTCTCCATGAACTCTAGGATATATGACAGAATTCTCTTTACAATTTTATACTTTACTTCTCCTGTTTAAATCAAAGTACGATTTCTGTCTCTTCATTTCATGCAGACTTATACACAATAGTGAAGATAGGTGATCCCTGGAGACAAAGTAGTAAAGATGACATTTTGGGATATGTTTGGTCAAACCTTTGGACTCAAGCATAGAGCTAAAAGCCTTGCCAATGGGAAAGACTTTCACAGAATTACAACTGTCAAGCAATCACCTATGATGATTATGGTACAGCTCTTGCCTTGGGAGACAAGGTGAATGCTACACTTAACGGTACAACAATAATGGTGATTATAATGGTTGTGGTGAGAGATGGATTCTTTTGAGTGTAGTTGCCCAGACAATGACAAGCTCAGATCTACTATCTCAAGTCAAAGTCTGAAACCAGAGAGATTCCATGACAGGTTAAAAACTCATTTCATGTGGTCACATGGGGAAGATATTGCAAAAATCAAATGCAGAGTTCAAGTATTCAACCATACTTAAAGTCAGTCTCACATACTTTTTCATGTGAAAATGAGGCACTGATCAGGGAAGAATGAGACAGGAAACTTAAAATAGGGATATCTATGGGGACCCTGATGACACTCACAATATTGAACCCCCAAGACACTCTGAGCCTCCCTTATCAGGGAAGTAGCTTGCTCTTAGGTTTCTGAAGATACTAGCCTTCCTCTGCTTGACAAATGTGTGATAATCTCACTGGAGCAGATGCCTTGGAAGGAATGCTCATTCTCGAGACCTGCCACAATTACCTGCCGTTGCGTCTGGACACACAACTAGTGCAAAATCCAAGGGGACAGGAGAGTATGCAACATAAGGTAGGAGAAAACAGCTTACATACAAAATAAGCCCAACTCTGCAAATGTGTATCAAAAGAGTTTGGTGAACATGTAGACTCCTAGGAGTTCCTAAGGGATTAAGCTCAGGCAATTCCAGTGAGTGCAAGTAAATTGTATGATAGGCTGCCAAGGCTCTTTCAACACCTAAGTACAGTTGCACTACCTCCTCTTCCTCAGTCTATGTCTATGGCTTCCTGTGGTATTCCTTACACCCAGCTGGCTGAGACAAAACCTGGTTTATAGATGGGTCTGCATAGTAAGCTAGTTACACCTGGAAGTTTAGACGTGAAGCTCTATATCCTTACTGAAGGGATGACCCTGAAATGCAGCAGTAATTAAAAATCTTCCCAGTGGCAGAAATTCAAGCAGTATATTTGGCTGTCGCTAGGTCTGGAGTGAAAAACAGCCACATGTATGGATACACATTGCTTCACAAACAGTTGTCAATCATTTGACTAGAGAGTCAAAGACGTGAATGGAACAAGATTGGAAGGTTGATGACAAGAAAAGTAGTCTGGGAAAAGTATATGAAAGGATGTCTCTGAATGCACATAAACTGTAAAGTTATTTGTGTCCTATATGATTGTCCACCAAGAGCAATCCACTATAAATAAGACTATTAATAATCAGGTGGACAAAATGATGCAGTCCATAGATGTTAATTACTTTTCCTAGCCAAAACAGTGTTTCCTCAATGGGTCCATGAACCAAATGGCCATGCTAAAGGGGATAAAGCCTATCTGTGGGCTCAACAATATGGACTTCCCTTCTCCATGGATGACCCAGTTAACACTACTGTTGTGTGCCTGGGAATGAACATTTGGGCCACTCCACCAGGTATATAACCCAGACCAGGTGAGGGTCTCATTGAGGGCAAGGGAAATGCGAAACTGATTGTTGAAGAAGTAACCCATGGATGTCAACCACAACCTCAAGACCAATTAGAGAAACAAGAATGGTAGTAGTTCTGCACGTTTTCTCTTTGCTTATTATATGTATGCATTTATTTAATGCATATGTTTATTTATATAAACGAACGATTCATTTCTATCTCCTCCCCATTTTAATTTTATACATAAGGTGTTAATGGTTAACATTACCATTTAGTCTTTAGGAAACTATATCTGCAAGTCTGTGAACAAATGTGAGGAATTCAGTTTTCTTCACTATGTCTTAATCATTCAAGCACTGACTATAATATATCCTCTAGTAAATCAACAGATGAAGGAATAACTTCATCAAGTAATTAAAATTCTCTCAACTTTACCTTCTATAAAACTCTCAAATCATTTCATTTATTTCCTTTTCCATAATAATAATCCAATTGTAATTTACCACCATTGTGTTTTAAAGCTTATTTATCATAAGCTTCTAGGTTGACTCCATGCATTCACTCTTATACTTTCTGAAGACCATTCTCAAACTAGGAGTTGTAAGTAGATTCAAATTACTCCTTTGATTAAAATATTTCCTAAGTTTCCCATGGCCTTAGAATATAATTCAGAGTAAGTAATTCCCTTGGCCCTATCCCCCACTCTCCAATATACCTCCCAACACTCTCTGGTTCTGCTCTGCTTCAGACAACTCTTTCCTCACCTTAGGAAATACACTGAATTCGCAACTTCTCTGGAATTTTGCTCATGAAGTTCCCTTCATCTGAAATGTTCTCATTCATTCTACACCTCCTCACCTTAGCTCAACAACCTGATTAGCTAAGTCATATCCATGCTTTCATTCTCAACTCAAATATCAACACCTCCCAATATATCTTCTCCCCTCATATTAAGCCATTATTATGTCCAGATAACAAACTTGCCAACAATCACTTAAAATGTCTTCCTAAATAAACTGTAAACCCCATAGAAGCAATACTATCCTTATTTCGATCTCCATTGTTTCCCTATTTCTCAAAGACAGCCTAGCTCATTAGGTGGACTGTCAGAATTGCCAATCCCCACACAAATGTTACAGCATAGATATGCACAAATTGAAGTAAAACAAACAAAAAAACTACAACACAAAATGAAATAGGAATCATATAAAATGTCTGTGCACAATACAAATCAAAACACTGTACTTCTGAAAACGTATTTGAGTACTCTTAGGAAGAAAGTGGACTGGATATCAACTTTTTTTTTCCCCTCATCTCGCAGCTTGTGGGATCTTGGTTTCCTTGACCAGGGACTGAACCCAGGCCCCCAGCAGTGGAAGCACGGAGTCCTAACTGTTGGACCACCAGGGAATTCCCTGGATATCATTTTTGAAAACAAGTGCCTTGAAGTCAAAACTAAAATGTGTTCCTTATGTTTCTCCAGAATAATTTTAATCCTATTTTAATGTTGATTTGGAAACTACCAAATGGCACAAGATTTATGGAAGGGATTTATATACCCAGAAAAATTAACCATGTTTTGGCCCTTTGACGTAGAAACCCAACTTTAAAATCTAGTCCTGAAGATGCACCTCTACAAACGTGAAACAACATACACAGAGGATCACTGTTAGTAGTGCTAAATCACAGATGCCAGAATAATTGATAAAGGTTGTTAGAAAACAAGATATTCTGAGTGTCAAAATATTACCCCACATATTACTTTCTTATTCAAGAAGAAAGTAGTTTACCTTTAAAATACAGGTCTCTGGTGATCATTACCTTAAGTAATCAAATGTAGCATCACTAACAGAAGAATGTTATAAATCTAGGTCTTCCTGATGAAATACAACATTATCTATGATGTATTTGTAAATGATCTTTTGAAGCCTGCAGACCAAAATGTAAGTGACAAACTATGACTCACAGGCCTTTTTTTGTGAATAAAGTTTTATGGAAAAACAGCCATATACACTTGTTTACTGAGATCTATGGCTACTTCCCCACGACAAAAGTAGAATGGACTAATTCGAGACCTTGTGGCCTGGAAAGCATAAAGTACTTCCTATCTGTCCCTTTTCTTTTCTTTTTTTGTTTTTTGGCCACGCCCTGCAGCATGTGGGATCTTAGTTCCCCTACCAGGGATCGAACCTGCACCCCCTGCATTGGAAGTGCAGAATCTTAACCACTGGACCACTGGGAAAGTCCCCTGTCCCTTTTCAGACAGTGTGTGCTACCTGTTGTTCTGGATCCACTTACAAGTTGACAGAAATACAAGAAACAGAATAAACATTTAAACACACCATGAAAATAAAATCAGAAATATCAATATGCTCAAATAAACAAGCTAACTTTACACATCAAGAAACTAGAAAAGGAAGGACAAACAAAGCCCAAAGGTAGTAGAAGGAAAGAAATAATAAAGATCAGAATGGAACTCAAAGAAATAGAGAATAAAAGTAAAATAGAAAACACCAATAAAACTGAGAGGTTTGAAAAGATAAACAAAATAAGACAAACCTTTAGCTAACTCACCAAGAAAAAGAAAGAGGGCTCAAAATTAAATATGAAAAAGATACTACAACTGATACCACAGAAATACAAATGATCATAAGAGATTGCTATGAACAACTGTACACCAAAAAACTGGACAACCTAAGAAATGGATAAATTCCTAGAAACATACAACCTACTAAGAGTGAATCATGAAGAGACAGAAAATCTGAACAGACTGATTACATGTAAGGAGATTAACCAGTAGTAAAAAACCTCCCAACAAACCAAAGTCCAAGATCATAAGGCTTCACTGGTGAATTCCACCAAACATTTAAAGAGGAATGAATATCAATCCTTCTCAAAATCTTCCAAAAAAACCAGGAAGGAGGGAGTACTTCCAAACTCATTTTATAAGACCAGTGGTATCCTTATACTATAACCAGACAAGAACACTACAAGTAAAGAAAATTACAGGCCACTATCCCTGAAGAACACAGATTCAAAAATCCTCAACAAAATATTAGCAAACCCAAATCAATAATACATTAAGAGGATCATACCCCACGATGAAGTGGGATATATCCAGAGATGCAGGATGGTTCCATATCTGCAAATCAATCAATATGATACACATTAACAGAATGAAGGACAAAAATTGGGGACTTCCCTGGTGGCACAGTAGTTAAGAATCCGCCTTCCAATGCAGGGGACATGGGTTTGATCCCTGGTTGGGGAACTAGATCCCACATGCGTGCTGCAACTAAGAGTTTGCATGCCACAACTAAGGAGCCTGCCGGCCGCAACTAAGGAGCACACATGCCACAACTAAGGAACCAGTGAACCGCAACTAAGAAGCACACGTGCAGCAACTAAGGAGCACATGTGCTGCAACTAAGGAGCCTGTCTGCTGCAACAAAGACCCAGTACAACCAAAAAAAAAAACATTAAAAAGTTAAAAATAAAGTTTAAAAAGGGACAAAAATCATATCATAATCTCAACAGAGGCAGAAAAAAAGCATTTGACAAAATTTAATATCCATTCATGATTAAAAACTCAACAAAGCAGGTACAGAGAGAATGCTGCTCCATAATAAGGACATATATCACAAGTCCACAGCTAACATCATATTCAACAGTGAAAAGCTGAAAGCCTCTCTAAAGTCAGGAAAAAGACAGGGATACCCATTCTCACCACTTTTATTCAACATTGCATTGGAAGTCCAGCCAGAGCATTAGGCAAGAAAAAGAAAGAAAAGGCATCTAAATTAGAAAGGAAGAAGTAAAAGTGTCACTCTTTGCAGACAACATGATATTATATACAGAAAACCCAAAAGGCTCCACCAAAACACTGTTAGAACTAATAAATGAACTCAGTAAAGTTGTAGTATGCGAAAACAATATACAAAAATCAACTGCATGGCAGGGGGATAAATTAGGAGTTTGGGATTAACATATACACAGTACTACATATAAAATAGATAATCAACAAGGACCTACTGTAGACCACAGGGAACTCTACTCAATATGTAATAACCTATATGAGAAAATAATCTAAAAGAAGAGGGGATATATGTATATGTATAACTGATTCACTTTGCTATACACCTAAAACTAACACAACATTGTAAGTCAACTAGACTCCAATATAAAATAAAAACTAAATTAAATTGAAAAAACAAGAAATTATGCTAATAAAGGAAGTAAGAACTTATAAAAAATATCAATTGGGTTTCTATACACTAATAACAAACTACTAGAAAGAGAAATTAAGAAAACAATCCCATTTACAATTGCATCAGAAAGAGTAAAATACCTAGGAATAAATTTAACCAAGGACATGAAAGACCTGTACACTGAAAGTTATGAGATGTAGATGAAAGAAATGGAGAAGACAGAAATAAAAGGAAAGATATTCCGTGGCTCATGGATTGGAAGAATTACTGTTAAAATGTCCCCTGTACCAAAGCAATATAAAATTCAATGAAATTCTTACCAAAATTCCAATGGCGTTTTTCACAGAAATAGAACACACAATCCTAAAATGTGTATGGAACCACAAAAGGCGCTGAATAGCCAAAGTGATCTTGAGAAAAAAGAACAAAGCTAAGGCATCCTGCTGCCCAATTTAAACTGTATTATAATGCTATAGTAATCAAAACAGTATGGTACTGGAACAGAAACAAACACAGAGATCAATGGAACAGAATACAGAGTCCAGAAATTCAAAACCACACAAATACAATTAATTTATGACAAAAAAGCCAAGAATATATGATGGAAAAGGGACGGTCTCTTCAACATGTAATGTTGGGAAAACTGGACAGCCACATGCAAAGGAATGAAACTGGACTACTCTCTTACACCATACACAAAAATTAACTCAAAATGGATTAAAAACTTGAATGTAAGACCTAAAACCATAAAACTCCTAGAACAGAACATAAGCAGTAAGACTCTTGGCATTGGTCTTGGAGATGATTTTTTGTATTTGACAACAAAAGCAAAAACAAAGGCACCAAAAGCAAAAATAAACAAGTGGAACTATGTGAAAGTAAAAAACTTCCTGCGTGGCAAAGGAAACCATCAACAAAATGAAAAGACAATCTACAGAATGGGAGAAAATTTTTGCAAATCATGTATCTGCTAAGGGGTTAATATCCAAAATATATGAACTCATACAATTCAACAGGAAAAGACAAATAATGCAATTTAAAAATGGGCAGAGGATCTGAATAGATGTTTTTTCAAAGAAGAGATATAGATGGCCAAAAGGTATGTGAAAAGGTGCTCAACGTTACTATTAAGGGAAATGCAAATCAATGCAACGAAATAGCACATCTCTCAGAATGGTTATTATCAAAAAGACAACAAATAACAAGTGTTCGTGAGGATGTGGAGAAAAGGGAACCCTTGTGCACTGCTGGTGGGAATTTAAATTGGGGCTGCCACTAGGGAAAACAGTATGGAGGTTCCTCAAAAAATTAAAAATAGAACTATGATATGATACAGCAATTTCACTTCTGGGTATTTATGTGAAGAAAACAAAGACACTAACTCAAAAGATATGTGTACCTCCATGTTCACTGCAATGTTATTTACAATAGCCAAGACACGGAAGCAACCTAAGTGTCAATCTACGAATAAAGAAAGAAAACATAGTGTGTTTGCATGAACACACACACATATACATACCCAACACACACACACAATGGGATAAAAAAAGAAGGAAATCTTGCTGTTTGCAACAACATGGATGGACCTTGAGGTCACTATGCTAAATGAAGTCAGACAGAGAAAGACAAATACCATGTGATCATATGACCTCACTTATATGTAGAACCTTAAAAAAACAAACTAGAATGCATGGATAGACAGATCTATGGTTGCCAGAGGAGGCGAGAGTGGGATGGGATAAATGGGTAAAGGTGGTCAAAAGGTACTAACTTCTAGTTATAAAATAAATAAGCCCTGAGTACATGCAATATACAATATGGTGACTATGGGTAATGATACTGTATTGTATATTTGAAAGTTGCTTAGAGAGTACATCTTCAAAGTTCTCATCACACACACACAAATCTGTAACTATGGATGGCGATGGATGTTAACTAGACTTAATTCGGAATAGATATACAAACACTGAATCATTATGTTGTACACTTGCAACTAATATATGTCAATTATATCTCAACTTAAAAAAACTTCAAAATGTGTGACTTTTAAAAACGTGTTACTTTTCAAAAAATCAATATAATGGAGAAATAACGGCCAACGCTCTAGGTTAAAGGAGACTAAAAGACACAAAAAAATTGCCGTATATAAACCCTGATTGCATCTCAGATCCAAAGACACTCAGAAGTGTATTTCAGAGCAATGTGGAGGATTTTAGTTTTCACAGAGTAGATAGAAGGTGACATTATTACTTTAAATTTTCTTGGGGTAAATAATAGTTCTGTGGTTTAATTAGCACAATGTCCTTATCTTTAGGAGATGCATTACCAAGTATTTAAAGGTCAAATATTAATATATGGTTGCAATTTATTTTCAGCTTACTCCCTCGAATAACTCACCAAAAAATGTATTTATCTAGAGAAAGAGAGCAAACATGCAAAATGCCCAAAATGGGTGACTCTACTTCAACGGACATTAATTGTACCGAAGCTTCACATTTTATTTAGGTTTACGACTTTTCAAACGAAAAATGTGGGGAAACAATACTTAGACCAAACATCCTGTTAATCAGAAGTTCAATTATCCTAGATATAGGGCAAAAAAGCCTCCATCCGTTTTTCTTGGAATCCCATGTTTTGAAGTTTTGTAGGGAGGTACAGGTTTAGGAAGTTCAGATGAAGAGATAAGGGAGCATCCTTGCTTCTCTTTTGTAGAAAGAGTTGTGGCCTATATAAACATATTTCTATACAAAAAAACGCACTCCATAGGCATCCATGAGAGTACATTTCTACCCGAATGTAATGCGCCAAAAACAAAGAAGGCGCAAAGATAATGCCAAATTCTCAGACGAAACTTCTTTTTTTGCATAGAAAAGGAAACGGAGGCCCTTTCCCCCACTGCTCACCGGCATGTGCCGGAATCGCCGGGTGCGTGAAGGACTCGAGGACACGGGGCTGGAGTCAACGGACCCTAAAGGCGGAAATTCTTTACCTCTCGAAGAAAAACCACGAAGGCTGCTTTGGAGGCTTTTGAAGAGGGGAGCACAGGATGAAACCTAAACGACCCCGCGGAAGCGCCCTTAGGATATTTCGCCGGGGCGGCCTCTGGACCTGGCCGTTCCGGGAGGCCCCGAGGCCGCAGCGGAAGTGAGCGGCGTAGGCGTCTCTAAGCTGACCCCAGGGCGGCCCGGGACAAACTCGTTCTAACTCTCCTACGCGCCGGCCTACCGGACGCCAGATTGGGCCGAACCACGACCAACCGGAAACTGCTCAAGAAACACCCGGCCAGCAGCGGAAGAGACTGCGGCGAACGAAGTTCGCTACTTCCGCTTCCGGCTCGGGAGGGGTCGGAAGAGGCGGGGTTTCCGCGTTGGCACCGCCGGCCACGTTCGATCCCTTCAGGTGGAGAAATTCTAGTTTTCTCTGGCGTGGGTACAGATGGGTTCCGGGTGGGCTAGGTGCGGGGGCTGGGGACCGAATGAGCCCCAAAGACAAGGTTGAGGCTGGAACCAGTCCTTAGATGGGGCTGCTGGTGGGGGACGCAGTCTGTTTCTGAGGCGGGGTTGGAGGTGGGATACGTTTTGTGCGTATTTAGATCGCTGAATACTGGCGCCTGAAGGGCGTGGCTGCGGGCAGGGACCCACCCCAAGCAAGCACATCAAAAGGTCTACATGCCTCTCGCCTCGTTCCTAGAGCCATAACAGTGATTTTCCCATATCGATAATCCTGCCGATCCATGAAGTAGTCTGTCTCCTCCGGTCAATTCCACAAGGCAGGACACAGTGCTAAACTCAAATGCTGTCCCCTGCATCAGGGGGGTTTTTCATTGTTGTTAAATCAGTAAGCAATCGAAGACAGCATTACGTTTGCTAGACCTCAAAACTACTTGGCACGTAAGATTTAAAGTTTCCCCTTTCTTTTAGTAGGGGGTGGGGGGATTGCTTGTAGCTTCGTAAAGTCCCAGCCTTTATACTTAATTTTTTTCTTTTGGTCTCTTGTGTTTCCCTGGTTTTATTTCTTTTTTCTTTAGATATTTACCTGCTAAGCTCCTGGTGGTCCCGAGTGACCCCTGCTGTGAGCAGTGGCCTCCCTTTCTAGACTGTCCCTATCAACCTCAGGGGGACTAGAGTCTATATCCAAGGTGGGGGAATCCTTATTTTGTAACAGTTTGGTTTTCAGGAGGATGCTCTTACATGTTGATAGGCAGCGGTACTCAAGAGAGCCCAAGCACACTGACCAGGAGATTTATAAACTGATTTGAGTTGAGAAACCTTCTGAGGTTTCTTGGGAGCAAGAACAAAATGTTCCTTCCCCTTTTCCTTTTTCATTAAACATTGAGCCACCAGTCTCTATGGATGAGATCCCTCATATCCCACTAGGTTGGAAATCACTACAGAAGCAAAGCAAGGCACAACAGAGAGATAGGTGAGGGCTGCTGGTGTCTTTGGTGGGGACAGCCACTGGGGAACTACTGATCTCTTTGTCTGCCACAAGGGATGTCATGGAGGAGATCTCTCTTGGTGTTGCAAGGAACATCATAACTAATATGGTGATGAAGAAAGGTAAGTTGTTTCTGGTTGTCCTTAAAAATCTGTAGGCATTAAATGTTATCCACTAGGTCAATAGCTCACATTTATATCAAGTGAATTAATGAACATTCATTATTAGGGGGAAAAGGATAAACACTATATAAGAATGAAAGGACAATTTACCAGAAACATATAAAATGACTACATTTTTATGCATCCAGTTATACTGCCTCAAAATACAAGATAGAATTTAAAAAACAATCTGACTACCCACAGTCATACTGGGGCATTTTAACATACCTCTCTCAGTAAAGGGGAGATCATGAGATAAGGTTTTTAATGATACAGATTTTAAAAACACAATAAAATTTATCCATCAGATATACTGAAAATCTGTTACACCCAACAAATTATAGAATACACATTGTTTTCAACTATACTTGAAGGATTCTTAAAACTTGACCATATGAGATGTATCAGTTGAGACTGAAATCCACTGAAACAGACTCTTCCCACAAGAGTGTTAAACCAGTTAGTTTATTTTTTTCATGTTACAAGTCCAGAAATAAGCAACCCATAGTTGCTTATACATAGCTAAATAATATGTCCTTATTATATAATCAGTAGTGTATAACTGTCATCCTATTGGTCTATTCTCTAGGAAAAAAGAAGAGATAAGACAAAGGGCAAATGGTAAAGTGAAAACGCCAGATGCGATGCTCCCATTTCCATGGAATTCTTTAGAACCCACAAGCAGTGACCTCTGCCTCCTTTCTCATTGGCCAGGACTGTGGGCTCATGGGCACTCACAGCTACAAGGAAAGCTGGGAGATGAATCCTTAAGAACTGTCCACACTGCTAATTTGAACACAGTTGTATTGTTACTTGAAAGAAGGAGGGGGGGAATGGATATTGGGACAGCAACTTCTTTTGTCTCACACATTAGGCCATGTAGCAAGTCTCTAATAATTTTCTGTTTGAATCTATGTCTTATAGAATCTGTGTCACGAAGACCATGCATTCTGTGCATAATGTAATTAATTTAGAAATCTATAACTAAAAGATAACTAAAATATGCACAGAGTCTGCACATTAAAATATATATTTCTAAATAACCTATAGTTTGGTCCAAGACATCTTGATGAGAAATGGACAATATTTAGTACTTAATTACAATAAAAACATTATGTATCAAAACTTTTGTGATGTAGATCAAGGGGAATTTAGAGTGCTGTATAATCTTTAATACTCATCAATTAATGAGTTGTCACACTTTAAAGATTAAACACTCACTGATAAATACAATCACAGAACCATAACATTTATAAGGTTGGTCCCAGTATAACGTGACTTAAGAGTTGTGCCTGAAGGCTTTCTAAATTGGTCACAATAGGGTTTCTCTCCAGAGTGAGTTCTAAAATGAGTGAGATGTGAAGGACCTAAGGCTAGCCTGTAGTCATTTCATTCATATAGTTTCTGTCCAGGATGTATTCGTTTGTGCATTATAAGGTTAGTGCTGGTGCTGAATGCTTTTCCACACTGAATACATTTATAGGGCTTCTCTCCTGTGTGAGTTCTCATATGTACCCTTAGGCAAGAGGAATTCCTAAAGGCCTTCCCACATTCTTTACACTCATAGGTTTTCTCTCCAGTGTGAGTTCTCTTGTGCACAATAAGATAAGAGCCTGTACTGAAGGATTTTCCACATTGATTACACTCATAAGGTTTCTCTCCAGTGTGAGATCGTGTATGTTTCTTAAGGGATGACTGATCAATAAAGGATTTCCCACAGTCACTGCATTCATAGGGTTTCTCTCCAGTGTGTGTTCTCATATGTTTCTGAAGGGATGAAGGAACAGTGAAAGCCTTGCCACATTCCTTACAGTCATATGGTTTCTCTCCAGTGTGAGTTCTTTTGTGCACATTAAGATGAGAGCTCTGGCTGAAGGATTTTCCACAATGATTACACTCGTAAGGTTTCTCTCCAGTGTGTGATCTCACATGTTTCTTAAGGGAGGACTGAAAAACAAAGGCTTTCCCACAATTGCTACATTCATAACGTTTCTCTCCAGTGTGAGGTCTCACACATATCTGAAGGGACAAGGGGCCAGTGAAAACTTTCTCATGTTCATTACATTTTGAGCTTTCCTCCACAGTACACATTTTTTTGCGGAAACTAAGGGAAGATCTTTTTCCATAGTCACTGCATTCACAGAGTTTCTCTCCAGTAGGTATTTGTTCATGTACTGAAAAGGAAGAGTGTAAGTTGAAGGACATAAGATGTTGATTACACTCAGAAGATTTCTCTCCTGTGAGAGTTAAGTGTTTCCTAAGGGATGACTCTTGATTGAAAAATTTTCCACAACCATTAAATTCAATAATTTTCTCTCCAGTGTGAGTACTCACATGACTCCTAAGAGTTGAGGGATGGCCAGAGTCTTGCCCATATTCTTTATATTTGTTGCATTTCTCTCTCTTGCAATATCTTGGACAAATAAGGTGACAGTTCTTTCTAAAGAATTTTCCACAATGATTAAATTCCATTGGTTTCTCACCAGGGTGAGTTGCTGCCTACAGAATAAGGAATCAGTGGTGACTAAAGGCTTTCTCACTTTCATCACAGAGGAACTCACTCCCATGTGGATTCTGCCATATATATGAAGCATATTATTATAACTAACATTTTTACCATTTTCAGGGTGTGTGTATACATTTTGCGCTATTCTTTCAAGTTGAAATAGCTGAATACTCTTCCCAAGACCCCATGGTATTCATTCCCATCAAAGGGCATCCTAAATATAGTTTTTCTAGTCATGTGTGAAGAATGAATGAATTATTTATTAAATACTTAATAATTGAATCACATTTAAGTAAATGTTTACTTTTTGATATTCTCTGCAAGGCAGCAAGTGTTGAGGTAGGTTTGGAGATTTCTCCAATTTTATGGGATTCATAAAGGCTTTCCTGAAGCAGCTTTCTGATGAGTGAATTCCACTTGCCTCAAGTGTCTCCCCTTGTTTGGGTGCTGCTGCTGTTTTAATTCCTTGAAATTCACAGAGTTCTCCCATTCTAAAAAACCAGGAACCATTTCTAGTGAATCTCACCGTTTTTATGCCATTGGAAGTTTTTTCCCCAGGAACATTCTGTGTAAGAATTGCGTCTTTTGATTTAAGTTGAGTATCCTGGTCTGAAAGTGAATGGGGAAATTTTTTATAATTATTGGGAGAAAAAGTAGGGATGAAAGAAAAAAGGAGTCAGGCACCCTATGGATTTGTTTTCAAATAATAACACTAAATATAGGAGGAAAATGTGAAAGAGAAGATGCAACCAGTGACCAGAGAAATTAATTTAGGAACTTGGCTCTGGAAAAAGATGCCAATGATAGGGACAAGCAATGGAAATGAGAGGTATTTTACTAAGGATTCTGGAGGCTTGAGACAATAAAAGAAGGTATTATCTGGAAAGCAAGTGGGGAGAACTGAACAAAAAGTATTCAAGGAAATGTGAAATTGAAAGAGTAATTAAAATAGTTTTTCCTTTGAGACCAAATGGAAGTATGAATGAATGGAGAGATGGTGAAAGAAGGAAAGCTCATGTAATGGCCTCTGCCTTCTTTCCCACAATGACTGACATTCCCAACAGTATCACCCCTTGCAGGCTGTGGCTATTCCATACAATGACCCCTTTCTGCCTGGGGCTCACCTCTATAAGCACCTTGGAGAATTCGTCTCTGCTCTGGTCTCAGCTCTTCCTGCTCCACCTCAGTGAACAGACTGTGTTTGCAGAGATGATACCCTGCTCATGGGGAAAGACACATGATGTGGGGAGACTGTGAAGGAAACAAGAAATCTTTCCACAAAATTGATTCCAATACTTTGGTTTTAAAGGATTCTGAAGATAGGCAAGTGCAGCTTTAGGAGAAGCAAAACAATCAGATTATATAACTATTTCACAGGGCCCCAAAACAGACACGCATACTCCTTGTCCCACATGACCTGACCCTTGAATTCCAAGCCCAAGATCTGCAAATTACCTAAATTTTTTAAGGATCGAGAAAATACAATCAGTGCATTTTCATGGGAAGCCACAAGACTGCTCCACAAGGGCAGGAACCATCCATTCTGTGTTTACCATGTACTGCCATTCTTTTCACAGTTGCTGGAACAGATATGTGATGAAGAACTATTACGTGTAGGAACAAATGAATACGAAGGAATGAGGTCAACTTTACCCACTGAGGCTAGGTTCCTAAAGTTCTCCAGCATCACGTCTCTGTACAGGATTTTCTGAGCAGGGTCCAGCAGTGCCCACTCCTCCTGTGAAAAGTCCACTGCCACTTCCTCGAAGGTCACTGAGTCCTAAAACATCACATGTACACAGGTTCAGCCAAGGACCATCTCTAACTCTGAACCAGAAAGATGGCGAGTGAGGCTGACAGGACTTGGGAAGGAGACCCAATGTGTAGGAAGCTCAGACATGCTTCAGAGGTCTCATTATTTGACCCAAGGCTCAATTCTTGGAACTTTCCACTTTTGTCCTCACTCCCTGGACCATATCATCCAGCAGCTTAGCAGCTTTTCTAACACAGTGGAACTTATATTTCCACAACTAGGTTGTGAGGAATCTGCCAGTCTTATTGAAGATCAAGACTGAGCATACTGCAGAATGAGAAAAATAATTAGTGAAAAAAGTCTTTATTTTCCTTCATGGCACCCAGCAGAATATGGAACTAATACTCACCCTGGAGGATTATCTGAAAAAAAATTAACAAATGTTGAGGCCTTTCCTAAGACATCCTCTATCTCCTATTCTGAGAAGCCCAGAGAACTGGGGAAGCCTAAGGCCAGCCTGCCTGGGCTGTGAAGCTGTGGGTCATGGGCAAGAGATGTATCCTTTAGCAACAGCAATGCTTTTTTGGAAACAATAACTTCCCACATACCTGTGACCAGGTTGTCAGCAATCCTGCAGCCATTCTTCCTCTTGTGTCTCCCTCCTGGCCAGGCTCCTGGACTGGAGCATGCAGACCTAGAGAAGAAGAAAGAAGCCATGAGAGTCTTGACCTGACAGATATTCAACACTTACAGGCCTGGAAGCTTCCTCACACTAGCTTTAACAACGCACACACAAATGCACACATATGCACATATACATACAAACCATACAGTACAGATTTTATCTCCCTATCCAAGAACAGTTAGGAATGGGAATACTGTATGTACTTATTGTTATTATTATTATTTTGTGGTACGCAGGCCTCTCACTGTCGTGGCCTCACCTGTTGTGGAGCACAGGCTCCGGATGTGCAGGCTCAGTGGCCGTGGCTCATGGGCCCAGCCGCTCCGTGGCATGTGGGATCTTCCTGGACCAGGGCACGAACCTGTGTCTCCTGCATCGGCAGGCAGACTCTCAACCACTGAGCCACCAGGGAAGCCCTGTATGTACTTATTTTTTTAACTTTTCCCTAGACTGAACTACCAAAAATGCCTAGAGTCACTCACAACTCAGGAGCAATGAGCGCTCTAGTGTTAAAATTCCTCAAAATGCCATCTGTCTGTATAAGAAACCAGGACTCCTTTGGCAAATAGCTGAGTCCAATATGGAACAAGAAATGTGCAAGATGAGCCTGGAACAGCTTATACCAGAAAGCAAGGAGCCTACCACACAGGAGAAAACTTAAAAAGATTCCCACTGGCTTAAGATGGAACAATTTAATAAAGAATAATGCCTACAATCAGTTGAAATATACCAAATGTAAAACAAAGCCATGAGTATATAGTGTTACTAAAAAAACCCTCAATGGTCACTATCGGAGGTGGCTAGGATATAATTTTGTTATTCTGAAAATTCGTGAAAAGAATCAAGGCTTCCCTGGTGGCTCAGTGGTTAAGAATCCACCTGCCAATGCAGGGGACGCATGTTCGAGTCCTGGTCTGGGAAGATCCCACATGCCACGAAGCAACTAAGCCCGTGTGTCACAACTACTGAGCCCACGTGCCACAACTGCTGAAGCCTGCGTGCCTAAAGCCCATGCTCCACAACAAGAGAAGCCACCACAATGAGAAGCCCACGCACCGCAAAGTAGAGTAACCCCCTGCTTGCCACAACTAGAGATAGCCCGCACACAGCAATGAAGACCCAACACAGCCAAAAATAAATAAAATAAATAAATTTATTTAAAGAATGTAATTAAAGACTCAAATGTATCACCGCGCTCCCTCCTTTATGAACAATATTTTATGATTACCAAATAGTTGCGATAAGGGAAAGCTCTTTATAGAATAATCATAGAAACTTTATTAGGAGCTTCATTTATTATGAAGAAAATGCTAGAATCAGAAAGTCACCATTCTGCAACCACTAGTAAATTAATGGACCTAGGCAATGACAAGAAATGGCTATTAAAATATTAGATGAAAAGTGAATGGGGATGTTTATTTTCAACTTTTAATTTTGAAATTATTTTGAAAAAATTTCAAACTCAAAAGTTGTGAGAATAGTGTAAATATGATGAACTTCCCTATACTCTTTATCAGTTGTTAAAGTTCTATCACATTTGCTTTCTTTCTCTCTCTGTAGGGGTGTGTGTGTGTGTTTCATCAAGAATGATATTGAGACGAATCTACTTGAGAGGAAATTGCGGATGTCATGACTCTTTTCTCCTACATTCTTCAGAGTATCATAGGAACTTAGAACTTAGAACATTCTCTAACACAAACACAATGATTGAAAGCAGGATTTAATATTACTATCTATCATACAATCCATATGCAGAATTTTACCAACTGGCCCAATAATGTCCTTTATAGCAGTCACTTTTTAAACTTCCCATCCAGGATCACGCCCTCAAAGTATGTTTCTTTAATCTTCTTTAATCTGGACCAGTCCCTCAGCCTTTCTTCATCTTCCCAGGTTTGAAAAGTCCAGGCCAGATGTTTTACAGACAGCCTCAGTTTTGGTTTGTCTGTTGTTTTCTCATGATTAGATTCACAAAGTTCATTTTTGGATAATGTATTATGTGATTGATGCTTGTCCTTCTCTGCATCACTTCAGGAGGCTTATGATGCCAGTCTTGTCTCATTATTGATATTAACTTTGATCACTTGGTTAAGGTGGTATGCATGTTTCCCCATTAAGTTACACTTTCTTTTGTAATTAACAAGAAACCTGAAGGAGATAATTTAAGACTAAGTACATGTGCTGGGGAACTTTATAAAGTAAGATCAAGCTGACACTGGGACCAACTGATAAATCTTAACATCTCAAAAGAGACAACTGGACATCATTAGTTCTGATATGATGTAACAAAAAACAACACCAATTATAAAATATTTTTGCCAAAAAAAATCCTAACAAATCCTTTAATTAGCAGTTTATAGAAGAAGGGTAAGAGGAGACAGAGGACATGTTAAATGATATTATATACAGGACATAACCAGACAAATCCAGTTTGGAGGAGAAAGAGGAAGGGAGAACTCTTCCTGATTAAGAGACTTAAGAGGTGTAACAATCCATTGTAAAGTGTGGCCCTTAGATCTTGATTCGAACGACTATAAAAACACATTTGAGACACGTGGTGTTAACAGAACACAGACAGGATATTAGACGATATTGGTAAAGAGAAAAGCATCCTGGGTTTCGGAACCAAAAAAAAAAAAAAAAAGAGAGAGAGAGAGAGAAAGCAGTTCCTAAAATGCAGGAGCTGACCTGGTATTCTCAGCTAGGCCTTGCTGTTGTGATGAGCTGGCCTGAAACTCACAGCAAAGTCTGGGTGTTCTCTTGTTCAACACCCAAAACAGCAACAAGACAAGGTCACTCTGTGACCATGATATATTGAGACAAAAGCAAGAACACTCTGTAACTGTGTTTGAACATGGACAAAATATAAACATTATTTACACCTCAGAAATGACCAAACATCCCCCTTTTCTGGCTAATATGAGTGACTGCTCCATGTTTATCAATTATAATTTTAGCCTCTGTATAGTTTTCCCCCTTTGTAGGTAACATTTACTAAGATGCCCAACACAGAATAATACCCTTGCACCCTACAACATCCAATCCAGAACTCACCCCAAAAGCACCTAATACGAGCCCCAATTCTTTTTTTTATAGGTTAGAAAAATGTGTGAGTTTTTTGTTTGTTTTTTTATATTAAGGCTTTGTAGTTGCATTTACTAAGTTCCTGGTTTCAGCTGGCATCTTAAAAATATATCCCTTTAAGTTATGATTTTAGGTTCTCAATTGACAAAGGTCAACCAGACAATGACAAAGTCTAAAAAATGCCCAACATTGACAAAGAAATTAGTTTGAAAACTAGAAAATCTGCCTTCAAAAATAGCTATTTCTACCAAAGTGGACAAAAGGTATTGTTGTTGGATTAAACTACAATTTTATTTTAAATATCACCATCCCTCGGGAAATACCACTATAGCTTGAAAAATCACATTCACTTACAACTCACACTCTTGATCCTTGAAATGACATCTTATAATTCCGATACGCAGTATGCTTCTGAGTCAGTAGTTTTACCCTGAATGCCCTTTAAAGAAACCTTTTCAATGTTAAAATGATGTATGACTTTTTATTATACTAGCCAATTTGCTAGTATGTATATCAAGAGCAATGTTCCCTCCTTTTTCTTTTCAATATTTATTTATTTATTTGGCTGCACTGGGTCTTAGTTGTGGCACGTGGGATCTTCAATCTTCGTTGCAGCATGTGAGATCTAGTTCCCTGACTAGGGATCAAACCCAGACCCCCTGCATTGGGAGTCTTAGCCACTGGACCACCAGGGAAGTCCCTCTCCTTTCTTTTTTAAAAGTAATTTTAAAATTTATTTTAATTGAGATAACAATGATTTATAAAATATAAGTTTCATGTGTTCAAAACCAAAGTCCTTAATAAGTCTTTTCTAACACTCTCTTACTGAGATATTCCACAGTTCACCATTGTGTGCATTCTGCCTTGCTGCAGTAAGTAATAAATCCAACTTGTTTAACTCTGTGTGCCCCTGGTGGTCTTCAGCTAAAGACCACTGATAACATCAAGAAATACTGTTAATTTGGGGGGTGTGATAATGGTGTTGTGATAATGCTAAAAATGTCTGTTAAAAGTTTATGTAAGGGCTTCCCTGGTGGCGCAGTGGTTGAGAGTCCACCTGCCGATGCAGGGGACACGGGTTCGTGCCCAGGTTCGGGAAGATCCCACATGCCGTGGAGCAGCTGGGCCCGTGAGCCATGGCCACTAAGCCTGCGCATCCGGGGCCTGTGCTCCGCAACGGGAGAGGCCACAACAGTGAGAGGCCCGCATACCGCAAAAAAAAAAAAAAAAAAAAAGTTTATTTAAAAAAATTTTTAAATTGAAGTACAGTTGATTTACAATGTTGTGTTAGTTTCAGGTGTACAGCAAAGTCATTCAGCTATGTATGTGTGTGTATACAGATATATATATATACACACACACATATATATATTCTTTTTCAGATTATTTTCCATAATAGGTTATTACAAAATATTGAATATAGTTCCCTGTGCTATACAGTAGGTCCTTAATTTTTATCTATTTTATATATAGTTTTGTGCATCTGTTAATCCCAAACTCCTAATTTATTTAAATTAGGAATTAAAAGTTTATTTTTATTAAATAATTGTCTTGTCAACCCTCAGAATGGGAGAAAACATTTGCAAATGAAGCAACTGACAAAGGATTAATCTCCAAAATTTACAAGCAGCTCATGCACCTCAATATCAAAAAAACAAACAACCTAATCCAAAAATGGGCAGAAGACCTAAATAGACATTTCTCCAAAGAAGATATACAGGTTGCCAACAAACACATGAAAGAATGCTCAACATCATTAATCATTAGAGAAATGTAGATCAAAACTACAATGATGTATCACCTCACACCAGTCAAAATGGCCATCATCAAAAAATCTACAAACAATAAATGCTGGAGAGGGTGTGGAGAAAAGGGAAACCTCTTGCACTGTTGGTGGGAAATGTAAATTGATACAGCCACTATGGAGAACAGTATGGAGGTTCCTTAAAAAACTAAAAATAGAACTACTATATGACTAAACAATCCCACTACTGGGCATATGCCCTGAGAAAACCATAATTCAAAAAGAGTCATGTACCACAATGTTCACTGCAGCTCTATTTACAATAGCCAGGACACGGAAGCAACTTAAGTGTCCATCGACAGATAAATGGATAAAGAAGATGATGCACATATATACAATGGAATATTACTCAGCCATAAAAAGAAACGAAATTGAGTTATTTGTAGTGAGGTGGATGGACCTAGAGACTGTCATACAGAGTGAAGTAAGTCAGAAAGAGAAAAACAAATACCGTATGCTAACACATATATATGAAATCTAAAAAAAAAAAAAAAAAAGGTTCTGAAGAACCTAGGGGCAGGACAGGAATAAAGACACAGACGTATAGAATGGACTTGAAGACACGGGGAGGGCGAAGGGTAAGCTGGGAAGAAGTGAGACAGTGGCATGGACTTATATATACTACCAAACATAAAATAGATAGCTAGTGGGAAGCAGCCACATAGCACAGGGAGATCAGCTCGGTGCTTTGTGACCACCTAGAGGGGTGGGATATGGAGGGTGGGAGGGAGACACAAGAGGGAGGGGATATGGGGATATATGTATATGTATAGCTGATTCACTTTGTTATAAAGCAGAAACTAACACACCATTTTAAAGCAATTATACTCCAATAAAGATGTTTAAAAAAAAAAAAAAAAGAATTGTCTCGTAAGTCTCTTGCTCTGTAACAGTTCTCCTTCTTCTTTTGCCCCCAGACTGGGTTAGGCTGGTTGTATCCTTATGATATCCTTTTCTTTTAGAGATACAACTCAAATTCTGGGTGAAATGACATGATGTTTGATATTTGTTTTAACATGCTCCAGGAAAACAAAACTCAGTTATTATAGTAAGTAAGGGGAAGAATTAAGAGTGCAAAATCATGGTAATCATTGAAGCTGGATAATGGTTACAGGGAGGTTTCATCATACACACTCCTGAGTATGTTTGAAAATCCATAATTAAAAGTTCTAAAGAAAAGAAATATAACTTTCCATACAGAAGGGGACAGAGAGAAAATGTACTGGTCTGGACCTTGGCATCCGATATAGTAGAAAAAGAAAATCTTACGTTTTGGTCCAAATTCACATTACTTGTGTAATCCAAAATTATTCCCTTAAGAGAATAATTTTATTTAAAGAAGGTTCTAGGTTTCATTAAAGAGGGTCCCCCAGGCAATTAGTGTGAGCAAATGGACCTATCTCTGGAAAACTCAACTTCAAGCCAGGCCTCAAAGAATTCCCACAGATAAAATTCTAAGTAAACTGAGGAAGTCACAGTTTAAAAAATTATGAAACACAAATATATAAAATACATAATGTACCATGAGTGAGAAGCAGTCAAAACACAGGCAGCAGGAAGAAGAAAGCACAATACTGCAGGTATTAGACTTTTTAGACATTATGTAAAAAACTCTCTATATTTAACAGGCTTAAAGAAATTAAGAGAAATATGGATGAATATGGAATAAGATACACTAGAAATGATGAAACAGTTTTAAGAAACAAACATAACTTTTAGAAAGGAAACTGATTCGTTGAAGTTAGAAATTCAATGCAACGATTAACTACCAGATTAGAACTTTGTTACACCATTTGATGAGAAACTAGCTAGGAATTTCCTAGAATTAGTAAAAGACACTAATCTTTGGATCCAGGAAGCACAATAAATCCCAGGCTGAAAGAATAAAAAGAAATCCACACCTACATTTATTTTCTTCTTTGGTGTTTGATTTTTTTCCCCCCACAATCTTAAAAGTAGCCAGGGAAAAAACTCAGGTCACCTAAAAAGGACAGACAAACTGATGTCTTACGTCTCAAGAGCAACAAAGTATGTCAGAAGAAAGGATGACACCCTCAGTGTGCTGAGAGAAAAATAACAACTTAGAATTCTAAATCCAGTTAAAATATCTTCCTTAGGTTCAAGGGTGAATTTATGAAATCAAACCCTGAATCTAATCAAGCTTCTGGACTAACTAATTTTAATAGGAAATACAGAGATAAACAAGTTAAATAACACAAAGCAGCAGCAATCAGCTAAATCCATAATGTAGGACAAACGCCTTGATATCTCCAATAAGTCAGTGGATTAAAAAAAAAAAAAGGAAAAAGGAGGAGGAGGGGATAAAACAAACTTAAGAGATACATATTCAAAAAAACAAGGTGGGTACCCTGTTAAGATCCTGATTTGAACAAACTGTAAAAAGATATTCTGGAGACAACTGGGGAACTTTGGAGTTTGCCAGGTGGGAAAACGCGGTGATGGTTATGTACCAGCCAGAGACGCATGCTTAAGTACCGATGAAAGGACATGACGTCCAGAATCTGCTGTAAAAACACTCCAGAAAAAAGAAAAAGCAGGTGACTAGGCTACCAGCACTGTCCAACTCTTATGTACACTATCTAATACAATAGCCACCATTTACATATGGCTATTGAGCACCTGAAATGAGGCTAGTGTTATTTAAGTAATTTAAATTTTAACTTAAATTTGAATAGTCACATATGGCTAGTGTATTAGACAGCTCAGGCCTACGGGATCCAAGAATGGTAAAATACTGATAATTGTGAAAACTGAGTGTTGAAGATATGATTCGCTATTTTATTTTCTCTACTTTTGTGTGTGCTTGAAAATTTCCATATGAAAAGCTTAAAGTTTTAAAAGGGGAGTAAAATAAAGACATTTTAAAGTAAAGACCCAAGAGAGCTTACCCATCTAAAGATCATCACTAAAGTAAATTCTCAGTATTCCAGGAAATAGGAATTTTTATGTCTGAAATATTAAGTGAACTTTGATTATATAAAATAATAATAGCAATATCTAATTTGTGAGATGGAAAAGCAAGCTGGAATGCTACTGAATAATAAAAATATATAAACTGGGAGGGATGTGACTAGTCTTATGCTCCTGGTATTCTTCCGTTAGAGAATAAAGGTATTGATTAGCTATAGACTTTAAGTGTGCATGATAAAATAGCTAGGGCAACTACTGAAGAACACAGTGGGCTTAACTCACAGGCTAGAAGAAACAATGGAATGAGGAAAAAACTTCAATTATTACAAAGGCAACAAAAATAAGCAGGGGAAAAAAACAACAAAAGCAAGTAAAATAAACAGCATGTTGTAAGATGGCAGAAAATGTCTTAATCAATAATCACAATAAATGTACAAATAAATAGACTGAACTCTATAGTTTAAAAACAAAGACTGCCATGTTAGATTAAGATAAATTTCAGCTCTATGCTGTTTCACGAGATGCACTAAAAACAAAACAACACAGAAAGACTAAATCTCAAAAATGGAAATGATATACCAGGCAAATATTAACCAAAATAAAGTTTGTTTGGCTAACTTAATTTCACACATTTTTAAGACAAAAGGCACTACAACAGGTAACTATATTAGGATATAAGATTCAATTAATGAGAAAGTATAAAGATTCTGAAGTTGTATACACAAGTAACATAGTCTCATAAAATTTATACACAGAAGCTAACAGAATTAAAGTAGAAACTGACAAATCTCCATCAGTGTAAGAGACTTTAACACACTATTCTGAGTAATGGATAATCAGAGGAAAAAAAGAGGATTTGAAGGTCTGAATAGTAAAATGAACATCCTTCATCTAAAACACTTATAGACACTACTCTCAATAGAGAATACATATCTTTCTCAAGCATAAGTGGAATGTTTACAAAACTGACCCCACTGCTATACTATAAAGTTAGTCTTAAGCCTTTCAGAGAAGATGTATACAGATATGTTCTCTGACCAAAATGAAATTAAGTTATATATTAATTACAAAAGTAAATTATGTTGAAACATATGAAACTGCCATTTTTATAGGTTAAAAAAAAGGTTGAATGTTAGCAGTTTCACCATAGTTCAATCTAATAGAAAAAAGCCATTGACATCTGGAGTTTAGAGAACATTACTACACTTACGAAGAACTCATGGGTAAAAGATATAATTAATGAATTAAATTAGAAATTGAAAAGTACATTAATACTATGGTATTGATCAGTGCTAAGTACCAAAACTTGTAGGTTGCAGCTAAAGTGGGCCTTAGGAAAAAAAAAAGTAGGCTTTATGTACTTATATTAGAAAAAAAGTTAAAAATTAGTCTAAGTTTCCAATTTAAGAATTTAGGGAATTCCCTGGCAGTCCAGTGGTTAGGACTCAGCACTCTCACTACGAAGGGCCTGGGTTCGATCCTTGGTCAGAGAACTAAGATCCTGCATGCCACGTGGCGTGGCCAAAAAAAATTTAGAGGAAAAAAATCTCAAAATAAATTTTTAAAAATTGAAGGAAAGAAAGAATAATATGATGAACTAGAAAACAAAAATCCAGAAAAGATCAAACAAAAACAATTGATTCTTTGAAAATTAACAGGAAAAATCATGCAAGATTATTCAAGAAAAAAAGAGGGAGAAGGTGCAAAGAAAATTGAAAAGCAAAAAAGAACACAATTATAGATGCTGCAGAGAATAAACATGTAAGATATTGTGAATAACTGTATGCTAATCAAGCTCAGAAGTCACAGGAAATAGCTCAATTCCTAGAGAAATAAGACTAGAAATAACAAACTGAATAGTCCTAAAATAATTATCAAAAATGACCTGGACAGTGATAGTTGCACAACCCTGTGACTGTGACTAATGCCACTGAATTGTATGCTTTAAAATGTTTATAATGGCAAATTTTATATTGTATATATTTTACCACAATTTAAAAAAATGTATAAAAGTGGAATAATCTGGGTTGTTGCTGACCCCCTCAGAGAGACTCCAGGTCTCTCCAGCCCAAATAATTCACTGCCTAGATAGATTCTTTAAAAAACAAAACAACAACCAAAAAAACAAAAACAAAATAAAGAACTAGGCATATAAATTTCTCCCATGAAGAAAACACCAGGCTCAGAGGTTTTATATATCAGTTCTGCCATTCAAAGAAGAGAAAATTCTAATCTGACTCAAATCTTTCAGGGATTAGACACACTTATGCAAAACTCCAGAAATGTGCACGATCCAAAACGTCATGTGTGCACTTTGATTAATCTATGACAGTACCTTACATAATTACCATGCGGGGAAAGAAGGGGAGGGGATGGACAGGCCACTTTTAAGATGATGTCACAAAACAGTTTGCCTTATCAAAGGGATTACCTTGATTAAGTAGATAAAGGAAGAGGAATGTTCCTTGAGATTGGTATAATACTGATATCAAACATGACAGCCATTATAAGAAAACAAAATGATACTGAGGTCTCATTAATAAACATAGATACAAAGAGTCTATAGAAAATAAGTTCAAATCAAATACATCAAAAAATGAGAAAGATAATACATCAGAACCAAGTCGAGTTTATCCCAGGAATGTAAGAGAGGCTTACTAGAAAATCAATTAATGTCATTTGTTTCATGAATAGATCAAAGTAGAAAACAGTATGATCATCTCAATAATACAGTAAAAGTGTTTGATAATACCCAACATTGCATGATTTAAAAATAATTTTGGCCAACTCTATTTTAAAAAACTCAATTTTTAAAATGGGCAAAATATCTATTTTTCTAAAGAAAATACAATGGCCATTAAGCATATGAAAATATGCTTATTATTAGCCACCAGGGACATGCAAATGAAAGCCACAAGATACCACTTGACACTCATTTTGATAGTTATAATCAGAAAGACAAATAACAATTGGTGAGTATGTGGAGAAATCAGAACTCATTTGCTGGTGGTAAAGAATAATGGTGCAGTCACTTTAGAAAACAGTTTGGTAGTCCACCAAAATGTTAAATATACGATTATCATATGAATCAGCATTCCACTCCTAGGTATAAACCCAAGAGAAATGAAAATGTAAGTCTACGCAAAAACTTTAACAAGAATGTTCATAACAGCATTATTTACAATAGCCCAAATGTGGAAATAACCCAAATGACCATCAAATTATGAGTGGATAAATAAAATGTGATGTATCTATACAAAAGAATATTTTTGGCCATTAATAGGAATCAGTACTGACACTTGCTACAATGTGGATGAACCTTGAAAACATTATAGTGAAAAAAGTCATTCACAAAAGACAAAATATTGTATGATTCCATTTATATGAAATGTCCAGAATGGACAAGTCTATAAAGACAAGAAATAGATTAGTGAGTGGTGGCCTGGGGGGTAGGGAAGTGGGAGTGAGTGCTAATGAGTATGGGATTTCTTTCTGGGATGATGAAAATTTTCTAAAATTATATTGTGGATTTCTTTCTGGGATGATGAAAATTTTCTAAAATTATATTGTGATGATGGTTGCACAACTCTGGGAATATACTAAAATTCACTGAATTGTACACTTTAGTTACATGTTAATTATAGTAAACGAGGAAAAGAGGAATAGAAGGAAATGTCTTTAAACCTGAAAATGTATCGAAAACATAGAGCAAGCATTTCAATTTACTAGATACAAGCTGAAGGCCTTTGAGACACAGAAAAAGAAGTGGCTCCTTCTACTAATCATGATACAGACAGTGCAGTAAGTTGGGGAGAGCGGAAAAGAATGGGGAGACATGATAGTTTGGAGGACTGTAAAAGAAGAATAAACCTGTCATTCATGGATGATATGTAAACATCCAAAAGCATCTATAGGTTAAGATTATTTGAAAACTAAGAGAGGTGTGCAACTTGCTGGATGCAAAATACACGTTCTGAGCGCTCAAAATAGAACGGGGGCAGTTGGCAATATCTAGGAATATTACACATGACCCAACAACTTTAGTTCTAAAAATCGACCTTAAAGTCCTAAGTACAGAAATATGAAGAAACATGCACAAGCCCATTCAGATGGGAACAACTCAATCGTCCACCAATAGGGGACTAGGCTGCTTCCCCACACTAGAGAACTGTAAGACAGATCAAAGAAAAAAAAAAGGGCAGATCTCCGTGAACTGATGAGTACTTCAAAGAATGTCATAACGGAAGAAAATGAGGTACAAGAAAGGGCATCTTCTTAAGGAAAAGTAGTCAGACTTGGGGGAGGCCTTTTAAAGAGGGGAGGACAGGCGACGGAGAAAAGACCCTGCGGACGCGCCCTGCCCTTATTTCCAGACCCGCCTCCTCCCGGGGACAGACCACCCAAGCAGTCGTCCGGGAGACGGGAAGAAGCCGCGGCCCCAGCAGGCGCGAATGTAACGGGTCGGGGCTTGGAGGACAAGCGGGGCGTCCTGAGGACCCGGGTGGGAAGTCGCGCGTGAAGCCCGGCAGGAGGCCCCGCGGCCCAGGAGCAGCTGGCGCCGTAAACCTTACCCATGACCCCTCCCCACTATCGACCGGCCCTTCCAGACTCGTGGTCGGAACCTGGACTTGGGCCCAGCCGGATCAAACGCCAACGGATATGGAAACGGGTAAGATGCGCGAAGCAGCTATTGAGGACCAAGCCGCCAGCGGACGCGCACCTCCGCTTCGGGTCCCGGGCCTGAGGCTCCCGCCTCCAGTAGTTCAGTACCCCCCCGGAACTCCGATCGGGGAGCGGGGCTGGGAGGCGGGCCCGGAGAGAGTGGCTGAGGCCTGGTCAGGGAGCCTGGGCACAGAATTGAGGCGAAGTGCAGGCAAGTTTATTTTAAGCGAAGGAGGCTTCTCAAGTAGAGTAACTTACTCTTGATTGCCCATTTAAGTAAAATGGTGCGCAGGCACTTGAGCCCGGGTCTTTCACTCCATATGGTCTCCTCGATGGAAAAAGTAGAGGTCCCCAAGGTTTTGAAAAGGAGACTGAGCAGTCAGAAGGGAAAAGGAGTCCAAACTTCACTACTCAGCCGTTATGGATTCTCTTGCGGGGTCACTGCCCCTCCCCTTCCTAACCAAAGCAAGTCCCCCAGAAGTCAGAGAACTTTTTTGTCTGGACTCCAATTTAAACAATGATTATCCTGGTATTAAAAACAAAAAACAGTCTCGATCAGCACTTTAAGCTACCCGCCAAGAAATGGATTTTATCAGGGCTGATTCTTAAATATGCATAACCGGAACCATGATTTAAAATGGAAATCTGGTAGTAAAGACAGATTTTAAGGTGCTTTGGGGTTGTTGTTACTACAGTTAGACAGCCCGAAATAAGGATTTTAAAAATTTCAATAGCTTCCTCTCTGTGCCTTTTCTAGACCCCCCATGAATAAAACATCTGCCTAGACATAAAAAAACTTTATCATTAGGAGGATCCTTATTATTTGATGGAATCACCCATATCTGGAGATCTGTATTTAAAAGCTCAACCCCTCCCAGCTGACCATGCCTCTCAGGCAGATCGGTTCTATAAAATATCTGCCCATGTAAAGAGGGGCCCAGGAATCTTAGGCACTTAATTACTAATATTAAAGACTAGAAGCATGTGTTTAAACCGGAAAAATATTAATCTACATTCCATTCCAAAAATATTTTAAGGAGGCTAGGTTCTTTCACCACATAATGAGCACAGCCTGACAAGGCAGTATCATGTGAACTGTGGACTCCAGGCTTTGCTCAAGGAAAAAAAGCAGGATGTTTTGAGGCAGAAGTGCCCACTAGCCTTTCTCAGCTCCACTGTAAACACATGGGGGTTAGCGTCCCCAACCCTCTTCAAAGTTGAAAACACCAGTACAACTTAACAGTTGGCCCTCTGGGTTCTGTACCTGCAAATACAACCACCTATGAATGGTGTAATGCTGTAGTACGTATTCATTGAAAAAAATCTACATATGAATGGATCTACATATGAAGTTCAAAATCTTGTTGTTCAAGGGTCAACTGTAATGACGCATATCCATTAGAGTATCATACAGGGTATTTTTCACTGCCCTAAAAATCCTCTGTGCTTTGCTTATACATTCCACCCATCACTCTCACCAATCCCTGGCAACCACTGATCTCCACAGTTTTGCCTTTTCCAGAATGTCATATAGTTGGAATCATACAGTATGTAATCTTTCCAGATTGGCTTCTTTCACTTAGTAATATGCATTACCTAGTATATGCATTAAGGTTCTTCCATGTCTTTTCATGGCCTGATAGTCCATTCATTTTAAGCACTGGATAATATTTTGTTGTTTGGATGTGCCAGTTTATCCATTCACCTTCTGAAGGACATCTTGACTGCTTCCAAGTTTTGGCAATTATGAATAAAACTACTATAAACATTCATGTGCAAAGAAACAAAAAAACCCCAAAGCATGCATGTACTGGTTTTTGTGTGGACTTAAGTTTTCAACTTACTTGGGTAAATGTCAAGGAGTGTGAATACTGTATCACTTGGTAGGACTATGTTTAGTTTTGTAAGAAACCACCAAATTGTATCCCAAAGTGGCTGTACAATTTTGTATTCCCACCAGCAATGAAATGAAATTTCCTGTTGGTCTATATCTTCACCAACATTTATCATTATCAGTGTTCCAGATTTTGGCCATTCTCACAGATTCATAGATTTGTAGTGGTCTCTTTTTTTCATGTGGGCCATCTTTTCAAATGCTTATTTGCTATCTGCATATCTTCCTTGGTGAGGTGTCTATTAAGGTCTTAGTCCATTTTTAATCAGCTGTTTATTTTCTTATTGCTGAGTCTTAAGAGTCCTTTATCAGTTGTGTCTTTTGCAAATATTTTCTCTCAATTTGTGCTTGTCTTCTCATTCTCTCAACAATGCCTTTTTTAGAGCAGAAGTTTTTAATTTTAATAAAGTCCAGTTTATCAATTATTTCTTTTATGGATCATGTCTTCCATGTCATATTTTTAAAAGTATTGCCACATCCAAGGTCTTCTAGGTTTTCTTCTATGTTATCTTCAAGGAAGTTTATAGTTGTGTGTTTAACACTTAGGGCTGCAATGCATTTTGAATTAATTTTTGTGATGAGTGCAAGGTCTGTGTCTAGATTTATTCTTTTGCATGTGGGTGTCTGGTTGTTCCAGCGCCATCTGTTGAAAAGAATTATATTTACTACATTTCATTTCCTTTGCTCCTCTATCAAAGATCAGTTGACCATATTTATACTCAACATCATTAGTCTTTAAAAGTATGGGTCTACCTTGAAAAAAAACACACAAAGAAAGGCAACTCATTTAAATAAAAATTTACTTGGTTTTCTTTCCCAGTATCAATTTTCTTGTATGCAGTAAGTGAAAACATGTACTCCAAAACTTTCCCAAGGTGTTATTTTAAAACCTCTTTGTAACAAAGGTTTTTCATTAAAAAAAAAAAAAAAAACTTTTTAGGATTTTTATTTATAAAAAATATATAAAAAATATTCATTGAAAGCATTCTAATTGTTTTTACATTCATACATAATCTCTCCAGTGTGACTTTTACAATAAATTAACATAGCCTTTTCCACACTCCCTATATTTATAATTTATGGTTCTTCTCCAGTATGAATCATGTTTCCTAATGACAAAGAACAATCAAAGGCTTTCCTATATCCCTTTCATTCAGGGGATTTCTCATTATGTGTGCTTTCATACTTTCCCAAAGCAGAGAATAAAAACTAAAAAAAATCCTATACTTTTTACATTCGTAATATTTTCACACCCGTGAACTCAGAGCTGAGCAGAGCAAAGGCAGAGCAAAAGGCTTCCCACATTCCTTACAATAAGGTTACCTCCACTATGAATTAGTACATGTTCAGTAAGTGTGAAAGTATCAAAGGCTTTCCCACACTCTTTACAAGTGTTCAGTTCTCTCTCAAATGTGACTGTGTATACATTCAGAAAGGCATGAAGTACTAAAGGTTTTCCCATATTCCTCATATATATGGCTTCTCCCCACTGTGAGTTCTTAAATGTTTAATAAGACATGTGGATCGAGTAAAGGATTTCCCACATCCCTTACATTCAAAAGGTTGTTCACCAGTGTGAGTTCTCATGTGTACTGTAAGGCCTGATGAAATAGTGAAGGCTTTCCCACATTTTTTACATTTATACACTTCTCTCCAGTATGTGTTTCTTTTATGTTGACTAAAGTACGAGGATTATCTAAATGCTTTACCACATTCCTTACATTCAAAAGGTCTTTCTGTGCACTCTTTTTTAAATTTTTAAAAATTTAATTATTTTTGGCTACACCAGCATATGTGGGATCTTAGTTCCCCAACCTGGAATAGAACCCGTGCCCCCTGCATTGGAAGCGTAGTCTTAACCACTGGACCACCAGGGAAGTCCCTACACCGTGCATTCTTAAATGTCAAATAAATGAGAATCAAATAAAGGTTTTCCCACAGTGCTTATAATTATAAGGTTTTACCCCAGGGTGAGTTTCCAGGTGACTTTTAAAGCAAGATGAAATACTAAACATTTTCCCACATTCCTTACAATGATAAGGCATCTCACCAGTGTGAATTCTTTGTATGTACAGTAAGGTACGAGGAACTAACAAAGGCTTTTCCACATTCTCCAGTTTAAATTCGCATGTGACTACTGTTTTGAGAAAAGTAAACTCTGGGCTGCACTCCTTACAAACACAGTGTTTCTAGTATAAAATCTTATATGCTTAGCAAGATCTGGGGAATAAGACAAGCCTTTTTCAAGTTTCTTACATTTCACAGGCATCAGTCCTCTGTGAATTCTTAAATGCTGAATAACATGAAGATTGAGTGAAAGTCTTCCCACATCCTTTACACTCATAGGATATTTCTCTAGTGAGTTCGCATATGTACAAAAAGGTTTGTAGAATGTGAAAGAGCTTTCCTACGTTCTTTAAAAGCATACGTCCTCTCTCCACCATGAAAAAAAAACGTTCCCTAAGGTACGAGGAAGAAGGTAAGCCTTTCTTACAGTCAGCGCATTTATAGGGTTCTCTTGAGTGTAAGTTTTCTTGTGAACCAGGTGTAAATTTTGTTTGAAGGCTGTTTCACACCGATTATACTCAGGAGCATTCTCTCCAGAATGGGTTTGCTTGTATAGATCAAGGGCACAGTTCTTTATGAAGGCATTTTCACACTGATAACACTCACAAGTTTTCTTTCTAATGTAAGTTTTCCTTTGAGCCTTAAGGCATGAGTGTTCACTCAAGGCTTCTTCACAATGGTTAAAATTGATTTCTCTCCAATGTAGTTTCTCTCCTGTTGATGAAGAGATTAATGATGACTTAAAAAGTTTTCCAATCTTGTTATATTCAGAGATTTTCCCCTCTGCCTTGAATTGTTTTTCTATACAAGAAACAAATTAGTATGGCTGAAGTTTTTTATTTGTTTTTGTTTTTCTTCCATTTTCACTGCAATGCATGGTTCCAGACCCTCAGTGCTTTCAAGCAGAATGAAGTGATCATTCTGCTAGAAAGTTTTGTTGTATTCTTTACTTTCAAAGGGATTTTTATAGAGTTTAGCTGATAATTGATCAAGATGAAATTATTTATCAAAAACTTCATCTGGGGCTTCCCTGGTGGCACAGTGGTTGAGAGTCCGCCTGCCGATGCAGGGGACATGGGTTCGTGCCCTGGTCCGGGAAGATCCCACATGCCACAGAGCGGCTAGGCCTGTGAGCCACGGCTGCTGGGCCTGCGTGTCCGGAGACTGTGCTCTGCAACAGGAGAGGCCACAACAGTGAGAGGCCCACGTACCACAAAAAAAAAAAAAAGCAAAAAACTTCATCTGAATGACATATATGGGAATATTCAGCTGAGTGAACTCTGTGTGAAGAAATATATCGTGAGGGGTGTTTAAAGTTTTTGTCAAATTCACAATGCCCAGAGACTATGAAAAACAGGTGAATGACACTAGTCTCAAATAACTGTCATGGTTATCGTGCAGGTTTCCTATCTTATGGAACTGCTAATTTTCCACTAGTGTGGAAGGCAAGGAATTATATCTTGTGAATCTTACCATTTCCACCACACTGGATTTTTTCCCATCCAAAATATTCCACTGAGGTGCTGACCATTTGGCATTAAGACAAATCTCCCAATCTGAAATAAGATTAAAAAAAATTATGTTCTTGGAGAAATAAATGGAAGGAAGATGTTAAAAATGAAGGCCAATGTGTATTTACTTTCAAACATTGACTTAAGATACATTTTAAAACAAAAAGAAAGGGGCTTCCCTGGTGGCGCAGTGGTTAAGAATCTGCCTGCCAATGCAGGAGACACGGGTTTGAGCCCTGGTCTGGGAAGATCCCACATGCCGCAAAGCAACTAAGCCTGTGCACCACAACTACGCCCGTGCGCCACAACTATTGAGCCTGCGCTCTAGAGCCTTCGAGCCACAGCTACTGACTGAAGCCTGCACACCTAGAGTCCGTGCTCCGCAACAAGAGAAGCCATCACAATGAGAAGCCCGTGCACCACAACGAATAGTAGCCCCCACTTGTTGCGACTAGAGAAAGCCCGTGCACAGCAACGAAGACCCAACGGAGCCAAAAATAAATAAATAAATTTATTAAAAAAAAAAAAGAAAAGATTAAGAAGTTTGGCTGGACTAAGAGTTTGGCATGATAAGGTGCTGTGGTCAAATTGGTAGGTGATTTACTAAGAAATGATTCTATAAATGTTGAGACTGACAATGAACAGAAAGCAGCGTAACCAGGAAAACAACGTTGAAAGGAAATGGATAAAGAGCTTAATGCAAATGCAAAATTTAAAGAAAAAAATGGGACAGATCCTACTGTCAAGCCAAAAGGAAGTTTAAGAAGGCGAATGAAAAGTTGAAGAGAAAGGGAAGTTTGAGGTACCCAAGGAACCTCAGAACCCAAATGACCTCAGCATCCTTAGGAAAAAAATTCTTCAAAAGCCTCCTGTTTAACATTTCCAAATGGACTGCAGCTCTCATGGATTACAGCTCTTTCTCATAAAGAATCACATGTGCCTTTTCCCTCACTTGGAAAACTCTTCCATTTTCTTCAGCTTTCCTCTTTGTTCCACCTGAAAGATC
Source organism: Pseudorca crassidens (assembly GCF_039906515.1). Taxonomy (NCBI): domain Eukaryota; kingdom Metazoa; phylum Chordata; class Mammalia; order Artiodactyla; family Delphinidae; genus Pseudorca; species Pseudorca crassidens. The sequence goes on from NC_090298.1 coordinate 166,002,382, forward strand.
AGACCAGGTCTGCATAGCTGGTGCCCTGCTCTCAGAGAAAGATGCCAGATGTAAGAAGAACATGCAAGGGATGACAAATACTTCCATAAATAAGGGGTCAAGACTCTGCTCTTCAGGGATACCAAATACTGTCAGGTATAACTTGAGAAGCAACAAAATTGTTCATGTCCACTTTATCAAACCAGTAAATTTTCAAATAAAACTAAAATGCAAATAAAACTAAAATGCAAACACACACACACACACTCTCTCTCTCTCTCTCTCTCTCTCCCACTGTGCACCAAAAGGGTTGCCAGTCTTTTGTCTAAAACCCAAGCTCAAGCTTATATATATAATTTTGAAGTCCTAAGCCTTTTATCCTAGAAAAATTAAAGCCAATACAATGAACAGATCTTCATTTTCAAGAGGAACATCCTGGCATCAGGCAATTGCCATCTCCATCAATGTTCCCTGGAGAAAAAGGAAGGGAGACTCAAAGCCTAGACAGGTTTTATGTTCTTCCATAATCAACCCCAGGGCTTGATGGTCCTCAAGCCCCTTCTCCTCTCTACCTGGACGTATTCATGGTGACTTCATCCAATTACACAGCTTTAAGAGCACCTCTCTCACCTAACTGAACGTATCTCACTACAACTAGATTGTGACCTCTTCTGGTCTTATTTTTCTCTGTTGACAGGTTAGCCATAGTCCTGAGAACATTACAGACACAGTAAATGCTGGTAAATGAATTATTCCTCCAGTGACAGTAGAAATTCTCAGAGGCACATGTTGGCTCCCTGTCTATCATAGCAAAATGAGAGCACACAATCAGCATGGACGAATTGGACTGAATTAGTAAATACTGGAATGAATTAGTAAATACTGGAGTGATAGTATCATTCTCCTGTGTAAATGAAAGGCCCTAAGTAAGACCTGAGGAAATTTAACTGGGGACTCAGTCCCTAAGCAGGCCCTATTTGAAACAGAAGCTCTGTTTCACTAGTAGGAAACATATCCACCTCGTAGGAAGAAGCATGTGCTTTTATAAAAGAATAAATTTCCTACTGACCTGAAAATAATTTGTCAGACACCCAGTCACAATCCTTTCCCCTTCTGACTTCTCATGAAAAGAGAAAAAGTCTTGAGAAAGACAACCTTGAGGAGAAGAAACAAAACCTGAGAATCCAGGCTGCCCACAGTTTCCATACTCACAAGCCTGGCAGCCACTCCACACTAATTCTAAGTGAACATACATACACATACACACACACACACACACACACACACACACACACACACTGCTGCCATAAAATGCCCTATAGCCCGCCTCATCTGAAGTCAGAAATGGGATTTGGGGCTTTGATAAACAAGAAGAAGAGTTTAATAATCTAATCTCATTTTACAGATAAAGAAATTGAAGTCCAGAGAAGTAAAACTGTTGGGGAATTTTTTGGCTAACAATAATAACTCATGTGATTAAGCAGAACCTCTCCCACAAAAATAGGCATACTTACCCCTCTTTCCCAAGCCCCAGGATTTAGACAACAGGATATTGTTATATACTTAAGCCCCCTCCTAGACAGCCCAGAAGCAGGACTGCATAGACCCAGACCACAAGACAGGCTGCTCACAGGCCAGTTAAAGCACGGTCTCTGAAAGGAGCATCAACAAGGACTTACCACAAGGGAAAAGGTCAATGGCTGGCATCCTGTGAATCTGTTAATGAAATCTGCCTTAACATGTCTTATTCCCAAAGTCTCTTCAAGACAGTTTCTGAATTTAATGGATAAGTTAATCTCAATTCCTCTTGATTAAGTAGGAGTCTTACCTCATACCATCAATCTTTATGCAGGAGGCATTTCTCATCTGTCATCAAGCATCATTCATTAGCCATCTCTCTGCAGAAGATGGAAGTTATATTATGTGAAAGTCATTAGAAACTGTAGACCACATAAATATAAATAATAATTGCCGTTTACTGAGCACTCATTATGTGCCAGAACACACATACAGTGGAAGCTCTCATGATTATCAACAGTTATTATTACTGTCATTCAATAGTTGAGGCAACTTATGTTCAAACAGGAGTAGTAATTGGCCCAAGATCACCAATTAAGAAGTCGTGAGCCAGAGTCTGAATGCAGGTTACTCCGTCTCAAAAGCCTGAACTCCTGAGGTTACCGTTATTCTCCAATATGAGAATTTATCTTCAATTAAAAAAAATGCAATTATCTGTTAAGCACAATAAAGGAAAGCACAATAAAACAAGATATGCCTGTACATTATAAACAGTAATTGCTGTCAACATACTTTCTTGGAAACAGACATTCTCACAGACCTTGAGCCTGCGACCCTCCATAACCACTTGTCCATTATACTTTGGGTCATGGAAACAATACCCCATGAACACAGCATAACTGCTGAGGCCTCCTTATGAGAGGAGGGAACCAAATCTGGGCCCTTTCATATATTCCACCTTCAGGAGGGGTGGCCTCCCCGTCTCTTGCCAGATGCCATGGTGCTGGAGGATGTCACCCCTCCCCCAGACCCTTGACTACCTAGGAAGCCCCCTGGGATTAACTGAGTAAATAGCAATGAGAATTGGAGGACTATACAAATGACACTGTTAACCATCATATGTAATGGAGCCTGATGGAATGTTGCTGCTTTCCATCCCTTAGCTATGATGTCCCTAAATAAAGGATGGGACCCAAGAAACAACACACTTGGTCTAACTTCAGGCAGTCATCTCAGCACTGGATGCCCTAGCCAACAAATGGTCCCATCATCACATTTATTATAAACTGTTGGGCTATTATCTAAAATTTGTCCTATTTCATGGTACAGAACTCTGGCAATCTCTTGCCTCACAGGCACCGAAAATCAAAATCACATGTCTTTACATATAACTAAGACTACAGAACAAGGCCTTGCCAGGATGCTCGTTATTCCCTTTGGAGTTATAGGCATTACTGCTAGTAACAAAGACACGCATTTCACTGCTTAGAATACACAATGTTGGGCTCTCGGAAAAGGTATTCATAGAACTTTCATGACCCCAATAACTGGTTTAACTGAGATGCTTAATAGTCTCCTGAACAATTCCTATTCATTAAATTCCAGTCCAACTGAAAAGGTCTCTATTTTGCCTCAAACCTTAACCTATATTTATAATTTTTTTTAATCTTGCCCTATCCCATAAGGGCTGGAGGCCAGATTGAGGGGGTGTACTCCACTGGGATCTATTAACCATAGATTATCCCAAAGACCAGGCAGCTGTTCTACTGATATGGGAGCCTAAACTTCATTCAAAAACTAAAAACCCTGTCGAGTTTAGCTACACACCACAGTTTAGGTAACTGTGGACTTATTATTGGTCTGGGTGCTTTCATTGGTTTACAATCCAGAGGCCCAAACCCTCCAAATAAGACAGTGTTTCAACCAAACATGGCAAATGCTGAGATCCACATCAACTGGAGTAGGTACCCACTTGAAAAGGATACTCCAGTCTCACACTCAGCAACATCACACTGGCCCAGGAGCTCACCGCCAGAGATGACGTCACTCCAGGAGACATCACCCCAGTCTGAGATCTCGCTATTGGAGATAACTTTGCCCCCTGGGCTAACTTGACCCTGACACTAAACCCCAGGGACTGTTTCTTCTAACGCACAGATTGGACATACGACACTTTGTGCTTTTCTTCCTTTGATATTAGGAATTCTATTATGATTCTGAGTTCCTTGTCTGCTTAGCCCACGATCCAGGTATACTCCTTGCTCTCTGCCAAAACATACACCCCTACACTCCATGCCTACAAGGAAATCTGGTAGAGGTCACTAGTATCGATATCATTCCAAAAATTAATGGACTGTGTGATTCCAACTATATGACATTTTAGAAAAGGCAAAAGTATGTAGTAGTAAGACCAGAGGTTGCCAACGATTGTGGGGGTCAGGGAGAATAGGCAAGACACAGGGTTTTTAGGGCTGTGAAAATACTCTGCATAATACCGTAACGAGGGAAACATGTCATTACGTGTTTGTCCAAGGCCACAGAATCTACAACACCAAGAGTGAACTGTAATGTGGTCTGCGGACTTCGGGTGATTATGAGGTGCCCATGTTGGTTCATCAACTGTAACAAATGTACTGCTCTGGTAGGGGATGCTGATAATGGGGGAGGCTGGGGGGAGAGCAGGGGACAGATGGGAACTCTCTGTACCTTCCCCTCCATTTTGCTGTGAACCTGAAACTGCTCCAAAAACAAAGTTTTAATTTTAAAAAGGAAAAGGAATTAGTGGAGATTACTGCTTTCCCCAGGAGGCACGTGCCTCATATTGGCCAACCCCTGGACCCTCTGGGAAGAGGGCCACCCACTCCCTGATGCTTTCTTCCACTAACCGCCTCCAGCTTTCCACTAAGACCTTCTGCGTTGCAGCCACCAGCACTCCTTCCCCTTGGTTCCACACACAACCACCAACTTTTACATGTACTTTACTAACTTATCAGCTCATCCCCTCCAACACCACCGCCAGATGTGTCAACCTGATATGAGAGTATTTCTAATCTACTCTACAACTCCACTAAGATATTGTTAGGGACTGCAAAAAATTTCAGATTTATTTTCTTGACTAATGCAATATAAATGGGAAACTTAAATTATAGGCTGGCCTACAAGGACTCCTCGTACTTTACCTGTGTTTCTCCTTTCCATTATCACAGTAAAATGTTTTCTGTGTTGGTTAGGGGCACTTATGCCACACTAAAAGTCTCTACTATCATTGCCCTGGTTTCCTTACTCTCATCAAAACATGAGTACCGACTGTATTGGACACTCATGCGCGCGCGCACACACACACACACACACTTTTTCTGTATATTATATGATTTTTGACATCTGAAAAAATCCTTTCTGGCTGGGGAGAGACTGCTTCTTGGGGCTAGCCAACTCTGAGAAATAACAAAGGACTCAAACCGAAGCATGACTTTGATATGCAAACTAACCAATCGAGAACCATACTTACCTCCAGCAGACCCATCCACTGTAGGAGGCAATATTTCTCTGCCTTAAACATCCCAGGGCCAGGTAGCAGGCAACTAGAGACCACCCATATACCCGAAGCCTGACAAAATTATTCAAAGCAGTCAATCCTGGCTGTTTCCTCTGCCCTGCCTTGCCTTTCCCATAGAAACCCCAATAAAGGCAGTGGCCTAAACCTTCCCCTCTCTCCTGTGCCTTCTGCCTCTTGACTATCCTGGTGTTTTCCCACATCAACCTGCATGGTTACATGTTGCCTTGCCTCTAGGACTTAAAGAGTATAATAAACTTTGTTTTTTCCTGGGCCTCCAGTCTCCCCTTGTGGCAGCACTTGACTGACCATCTCATGAAAGAATATGTAACAGAGTTACTATTGCTTTCTTATTCACTGAGAAACTTTGTTCTGTAAAATCAGAGACAATCAGAGATTCACTGTTTGAAATTGTATCAGTAAGACTGAAACATCCCAATTTTGCCTGGAGGATATACATCATTATTTTGATATTTGACATCAAGAAGCAGTCTTGATTTAAAAACCTGGAACTGAGCTTCAAATAAAGGGTTTCTGGACACAATATTCCACATCTATCTTAATTTTATTGTTTCCAAGGAAACAAGAGCCTGGGTTGTTTGTAGTACAGACCTGATGTTAACCCCTTAACACAGTCCTGCTTTGCTTTGAGACTATCAAATTACTGCTTCCTTTAAATTTCACCTAAAATGTCACAATTCTCAGAATCCATAAGTATACATTTTGCTTTGTTTGGTTGAGACATCCACAGTTCCTCTGCTATGCAGTCTCCCTCACTGCAATGAGTCAAAAAATCTGGGTTTTTTTGCACTACAGGTTTGCTCCTACTGTTATTAGGCTGCTTTGGTTAGGATAATTGGAAGCAACACAAATTCTATCCATAGGACGCTAGTTGACTAAACTACCATACATGCACTAATAAAGGGCTCAGCAGCCACAAAAAAGGATAAGGAAAATCACTACGAACTGATATAGATTGATTTCCAGTATTTAGTTTAATTGGGGAAAGAAGTACATTCATGTGAAGGTAAAAAGGAAGGAAGGAAAGAAGGAATATATATATATATATATATATATATATATATATATATATATATATATATATATATATATGAATTTTGAGAAAGTTTACATCAGAAACTAATAAAATGGAAATGGTTAGCTACTGGTGGTAATGTGATGTAAGACTTCTGAATATACCTTTTTATACAGTTTTACCTTTGAATCGTGAAAAAGTTTTATAAATTAAAAAAATAAGTTAATTCAGAAAGGAAGCAAACCTTAAAACTAAATGTAAACAGAAATGTACATAATAGTGTATCAAACTGATAACAAAACCATGAGAGAAAAGACTTAGAGTTCACACAAATATTTGAGCACAGTACTATGAACTGCATATACTTAATATAAACAATTAAGGACAAAAAAATGCAAAGAAACTTAATACTTTATTGAGCAAGTCTACCATTAGTAATATTGGTATTATAATTTTTGAAACTACTGTACCCATACTGTTGGATAAAACAATATACTAATGGTATTACAAACCATGGTTTTTATAATAAGAGAAAAGAGATACAAGTATAAAATAAAGAAAAAAGCACATATTAAATTTTTACTAGGAATGAGTATGAACTTACAATGTAAGAAAATATATTTTTAATTGGGTTTTTGAAGAATAACAATATGAGAGTATGTTCATGATAATAATTTATATGAAAAGGAGGATATAAAATTATAAATACAATTTGAATTCAATTTTGTCTCAAAAAAAAATATATATATATATATATTTTTTAGATAACCACTGAAAGGCCTAGATACAGTTATATCCCAGTAGCACTGAGCCCATCACAGAGACCTTGGTGTCTATAAGGAAAGAGGAGAAATCATTTATTACAGGTCTGTAACTGGAAAGTACAAAGTGAACTGGGGATTTACACTCAAAGACTAATAGGTATGTGTTGAAGGGACACATGAGTCAAATTAAAAGGACTCCTCCTGGCCAAGTTTGGGACAGCTTGAGCATCAAATGACAGCAACTGTTTATAATATGATGAATGAAAGAAAAATCCACGGATATGTTGTGACACTCCGAAAGGGAAAAAAATATAGAGGGCAGGGGAAGTGGGGAGGGAAAGCTCTTGTTTACAGAAGACTGACAGCTAAAGAATAGAGAAGGAATGACAGAATTAGAAAAAAAAAAATACCATTTCATAAGCTCCCAATGTAAAAACAGGTTGAAGCGAAGATCAACAAGTGATGTTAAAACCACTGATCGAAAGGGGTGGGGAAGAGATTATTCCCCTATTGCCAAGTATCACCCACAGATTACTAAAAAGAAAAATGTGACTACACGAGAGAGATGGGCACCTTGACTAAATGCTTTGCATTCCTAATACACAGTGGGACAACTTGCATTTATGTGCCTCCTGATCCCATATTGATGGGATACAATATGAAGTACACAACATCACCTAGGAAATTTTCACGTCTCTAAACCTGCAGTCTAACTTAGTAGCCATTGGCTCGCTCTATTTGGCTACTGTGAACATGAAATGTGGCTAGTGTGACTGAGGAACTGAATTCTTAATTTTACTTACTTTTAATTAAGTTTAGAAATAAAATTGCTCAGTTACTAAAAAACTTTTCAGCATGTTTGGAGCAATCTGGGTTTCCAAGTCTACTTTTTCAACAGTAAATTTTATGAAAGCTAAATACAGATCAAGAATTTCCAACAAAAATTTAGCAGCCACACTGAGATGTGCTTAAGTATAAAATACATACCAGATTCCAACAGTTAGTACAAAAGAAATGTAAAATTTTTCATTAATAATTTTATATTAGCTACATTAGTCATTAATTTCACCAATAACTATATATTAATAACTGGATAAACTGGGTTAGATAAGATATATTATTAAAAATAACTTCATTTTTTTCCTAACTTGGCTACTAAAATTTTAAAAATTACATCTGTACTTCATATTATATTTGTATTAGACACTACTGCTCTAGACACAATGTCCACTGTATGAGATAGACAAGTTAATTAAATGAAATCACAGGAAAACATCATATCAGAATGCCAACATTTTACAATACAAAAATCCTGAAATAGGCAGGAACCAAAAATACAGGCAAATGTTTTAGGTAAAAGAAATCTAAAACCAAAATGCAACGTGCAAATCTAATTTGGATCCTAGCTCTCCAAAAAACCGGACAACTATAAAATATACTCTTGGAAAAGTGGAAAATTTTTGATTTTCTTGGTGGACAATGCAGTTTTGTTCTTAGTAGGAGACTGTCCTCATTCTTAAGAAATGAACGCTGAAGATTAAAGGGGGAAGTGAATGTCTGCAATTTCCCATTAAATGGTTCATCATAATATATATAACGAGAGATAAAATCTTAATTAGTGAATCTAGATGAAGGGTTCATGGATGTTCGTTTTATTGACGTCACAGATTTTCTCTAGATAAGAATTTCAAGATGAGAGACTTCCCTGGTGGTCCAGTGGTTAGGACTCCACGCTCTCACTGCAGGGGCCCGGGGTTCAATTCCTGGTTGGGGAACTAAGATCTCCTAAGCTGCGCAGCGCGGACAATAATAATAATAATAATAATAGTTTCAAGATGAATACCTGGAAGAAAAATCCACCCGTCAAAACTCATCTTACTTACGGTAAATTCAATTCCAACTTCTGCTACTAACAGAAACCAGCCTACGTCGTCTTCCTTCCCTGAGACTCCTATACTTTTGAAGCTTTGGGGCTTTACAGGGCTCTGACGTGGTAAATTTAGTATTTATATGAATTCCTTCACTCCTGCCTTTATTTAGATCACACACACGTGCTGCCTAATAACCTGCAAAGGTTTCTCTTTCCAACGGAATATAACTTACCAAACTTCAATAACCGACACCCACGGCCGGAACAAAGCCACCGAGTGCTCACCGGGACCCGGGGACAGGGGGCCATTGGGGCCGGAGTGCCGGGACGAGAACGACAGAGATGCTATTCCTTTCCCTTGTGGAGAAAGGACCCAAAGGTTGCTCTGGAGCCTTTTGAAATCGGGAGCATCGCGGATGAAGACAAGGCCTGGCCGACCCGCCTCCACCCAGAGCTGCCGCCCGGACCTCCGCTGGCCGAGCGGGCCCGGACTCTCGCGGGAAGGGCCGCCGCCCGGGAGCGCCGGCCGGAGGCCGGGGCGGCCAGGTCAGCGCGCGAGGCCACGTCCTCTGACCCTCTTATTTGGTGTCTTCTCCTCCTGCTTGACCGCACAGAGGCGGGACACACCAAGAGGCGAAAATCTTACCTCAGACCCGCGCCGGACCGCACAGCAAAGACAGCCGCCGCCTTGCGCACGCGCAGATCCAAACGCGCACGCGCACTTCCAGGCTCCTCGCACAGCGTAAGGGGCAGGGCCTCGGAGGTTGGGCAGACGCCGGAGGCTGCTCTTCTTTCATCTCGGAGCAGAAGAGAGGTATCTTTTTCCTCCCGCGGATTGGTGCTGGGGTGCTGGGTCAGGCCCCGGAAGGCAGGGCTGTGGTCCAGGACCTGTGTAGTGGTTTGTTTTACTCCATAGCCCATGCATCTTACATGTCTTACATGAATAACAATTGCTTTCAAATTTTGATGCATAGTGTCATTGCACAACTCTTGCTGCACTTTCCCCACGGAGATATGTATACAGTTACCGCCTAGATGTACTTGACCTTTCCACATGGCAACATAAATTCCCTGTGCACCATTCATTTTTTCATTATAGTTTAGCTTCCTCTCTGTGATTCCCCCTACCTGGGAAGGGAGCTTCAAACCGCAGTTAGGGCGAGAGGGAGCAAACGCTTCTGCATCTCAGTCTGGGGCCTCTGACACTGGAGGTGAAGAGGTGACCCTAAGTTTAAGATGGCTTCTGCTAACTATGTGGCTGAGGCTGCTGTCCTGAAGCAATGGGGAGATTCTTCAGCCAATGAGTTGCGAGAGTGACTGTGATACCCAGTTGGACTCTGGTTTCCATTATGTTTTTGAGCTTGACGATCCATTTTAGCTACCGACAGATAAAGAAAACAGCTTATTGTAATTTGGGAGACCAAGAAATGTGGAGTTCTCAGTATTAGCCTGGAGTCAGTCAAAGGCTAACGGTGCAGTGACCTCCCACGGCAGAGATTCACGGGTGTTAATAATCATGTCATAGAAGGAGGCAAATAGTTAAGGTGGCTATGCACAGTCTAAATAAGTTTTAGGAATCTTATAAGTCATCTTTCAGTAAAAGAAAAGGGAATTTTTAATGGCTGTTATTCACTCTGGTGTGAGGGACTTGTTTCCCAGCGTTATGGTCATGAGCTATATAATGAACCTACTAAATCTGATTGAATTGTAATTTATCCTCAGAAAGTTTACATCTTCATTATTTATTTATTTATTTTTGGCCACTGCAGCTTGGGAGTCTTAGTTCCCCCACCAGGGATAGGACCCTGGCCCTGGCAGTGAAAGCGTGGAACCCTAACCATTGGACTGCCAGGGAATTCCCAGAAACTTTATGGCTTTAGATAGCAACGTTTTACAGGGATGAAGAGATTCCTCTTGAGAGGAGGTTAGATCAGGTGAGTAGACCTAGAATCAAAGTAGAAGGATAGGGAGGTCGAAAGTCTTGGAGATTTATGGCTGAGAAACTGGAAGAAGTATTAGGGGCTTTTAGTGAAGACTTGTGGCATCACGGTCCAGGTGTATTGTATTGTCTCATGAAACTGAAACGGTATTAGGAGTCAGGATGTAAAGGAATACTGGAGAAAGTAGGCCGCTGATCTCTTGTTCCTAGAGCATTTCCTGAAAACGTTTACCATTGTGAATACGTATCTCTTATAACTCTGAAATGTTTCTAAGGATTGGAGAGCCTTTCCTCTGAAATGTAATCATCAGGAAGGATAGGGCCTCTGGTTCCCAATATCTGGGGCTTCCCTGCACAGTGGCCCAGGGTAAGTCCTTTGCCTACTTTTCTCCAGCTTCTTCCCTTGCTCCTCCTGGGAGATCAGAAAGAGTGTGTATAGCTGACATGCTGCTCAGGGAAAAAAGAAAACAATGAGGTAAGACAGCAAAGGACAACAAACATATTTTTAAATTGTGGTAAAATATACATAATATAAAATTTAACCATTTTTAAGTGTACGACTCAGTGGCATTAAGTACATTCGCAATATTGTGCAGCTACCCCCACTATCCATCTCCAAAACTTTTCCATCATCCCAAACAGAAGCTCTGTAGGGTAACAAACACTTTTATGAGATTGGTTCAATATTTTGGTCTCCAGGGTCTCTGGAGATGAGAAAGTATCAGTTTACTTGCAGTAAAATGAGGATGTTGAATTTGTAATCAACACAGTAAAACTCTAAGGAGGTCTCATTCCACAAACTCTCTACGCCCCACGGTGACCTCTGAAGTGGATGCCCACATGTAGACACTTCAAAGAGCCTCCCGGAAGGAGCAGCCTCCCTTGAGATTGAACTTGAAATGACAGGACAAAATTCACTTTCTGGACACTATTATTCCCTTTAGCCTCATCCTATTATTTTTGGTGCCTATTTTGTATATTTTCCACAGATGATGACATTGTTCTAAACACTCTGGTATATGGGACTTTCCTGGTGGTCCAGTGGTTAAGACTCTGAGCTTTCACTGCAGGGGGTGTGGGTTCGATCCCTAGTCGGGGAACTAGGATCCCGCATGCCCTGTGAGTGGTAATGAACAATCATATTACCCTGGACTTCTTGCTGGCCAGTCAAAGCAGGGTGTGTTTGGCTGCCAGCATCTCTTGCTGTACCTAGTTTAATATTTAACTGGCTTGGTTCTGGATGGCGAGCCTGGCTGTGGTATATCCTCCATTTACCTCGAATCACCCTACTGGGAGTCATGGTCCCAGTCACTCTTGTCAGATGTTCCCTAAAAGGAACAGAACCATTTTGGTCCAAGCTCTATCAGGACAGTTTGTTAGGGTATCTGTGTTAGTCCCCTATTGCTGCTATGATAGGTGTCGACAAAAGTAATCAATAAGCAATCTACAATAGGAAAAGAAAAGAGTTTTATTTGAGCCAAACTGAGGACTATAGCTTGGAAGCCAGCTTCCCAGATTACTTTGAGAAACTGCTCTAGAGAAGCCTTGTTTTCAGTACAGCTTTATGTCTTGTGAGAACAAAGAACATCAAGAAGGTCAGGGATACATTCCTTCAAGGTTTAAAAAAAACAGATCAGCACGTGCACAGCTAGTCAGTGTGGTCTTGGCACCTGGAAAGGGAGTCTTAGTATGGAAGGAGTACCAGCATTGGCGTCCCAGGAAGGGAGGCATTTAATCTTTATTTATTTTTTTAAAAAATTTATTTATTTATTTTAATCTTTATTTTTTTATTTTTTTATTTTATTTTTTTTTTTATCTTTATTTTTAACATGGACATTCTTTACTTCTGGTCAATGGACACTTTTCTTTAATAATTAAAGCAGACTGCAGTGCATGTTTGATAGGCCACAAACAGGCTATTTTTCTTAGCATAAAATGCAAGTTAACTCATGTATAGGCCAGAATGACTTCCCCATACCTCAATATGTGAACCTCTCTTTTTATCACAGGTTACCAGAAACTTAGTATCTTAAGACAACACAAGTATTTTATCTTACAGCTGTAGAGGTCAGGCATCTGGACTGGGTCTCACTGGGCTAAAATCAGGGGGTCCACAGGGCTGTATTTCTTCCAGAGGCTGGAGGGAAGAATTCATATCCTTGTCTTTCCAGCTTCTAGAGATTGCCTCCATTCCTTGGGTCATGGCTCCACATCGCTCTGACCTCTGCTTCCATCCTCACATCTCCTTCTCTGACTCCTGCCTCCCTCTTTCACTTACAAGGATCCCTGTGACTACATTGGGCCCACCTAGGTAACCCATGGTAATCTCCCCATCTCAAAAGCCTTAATTTAGTCATAACTGCAAAGTCCCTTTTGCCATATAAAGTAACATTCAGAGGTTCTGCAGATTAAGACATGGGTAATTTTGGCAAGGGGCACAATTCTGCCTACCACAAAAAGTACCTAAAAAGAATTCTTAGCTAGATACATGAAAGATTGGGGGCTAGAGGTGTGGAGAAATGGTGCCCTTGAGACTTTGCCTCTATCCACATAGACTATGCAGGCAAAGACTTGACCTGTGGTGAGTCTGGGAGTTGGCCCTGTGATCCTCCCAGAACATGAGAGGATGGGAGGCCTGTCATGAGAGTTTCTCATTGCCTCCTGGGTTCTGATGCTGTAAGAGGCTTTCTTCTCTGCCACCTTCAGAATATAAAACTGCTTAGCTGTGTCTAGATTTGGCTCTTCGACTACAGGGAAGAGGCCCAGTCACAGATTAGGGGTTAAAGTTGGTGGTCATTTGGAGCCAGAAGTAGAGGATCTGATTTTCCCCAGAGTATTGCTCAAATGGTGTGGTCTAATACAAGGTTTTTTCAGGGGGCGGGGAAGGGTGGAGGTAAGGGATAATTAGGGAGTTAGGGATTGACATGTACACATTGTTATTTAAAAAGGATAACCAACAAGGACCTACTGTATAGCACAGGGAACTCTGCTCAATGTTATGTGGCAGTCTGGATGGGAGGGTAGTCTGGGGGAGAATGGATACATGTATATGTATGGTTGAGTCGCTTTGCTGTGCACCTGAAACTACCACAATATTGTTATCGGCTATACTCCAATATAAAGTAAAAGTTTAAAAAACATCAGTTTATATAAAAAAACTAAATATAGATATTGAACAGCAAAAAAAAATAAGGTTTTGGTTTTTTTGTTTGTTTGTTTGTTTTGGTTGTGCCACACGGCCTGTAAGATTTTAGTTCCCGGACCAGGGACTGAATCCTGGCCCTCAGCAGTGAGAGCGTGGAGTCCTAACCACTGGATCGCCAGGAAATTCCCAAGTCCAAGGTTTTTAGTTCCATTTCCTGGGTCTCCAGAGCAGATTCGAGTTTGTTCCACTTTGCCTTCAGTGGAGCAAAGGATAAAGTACATGGGCAGTAGGTGAGGGTGTCTCTCTCTCCTGTGAAACTTTTACTGAATAGAATGCATTTAGCTAAATCTATAACTCCAAACCATTTACCCATGTTATTTTGAATGTCATCCATTAAGGTGATGATATTTGGTAGCGATGTTATAAGAAGGGAGTAGTCTTGTTTAACCCTCTATAGTCTGTAGGCAGCCTCCATATATTCATACTGGCTCAGGACACACCAGGGAACTGAAAGGTGACATGGTAGGAATCAGTACCTTCTTTCAGTAAGTCAGCTATGACAGACCGTAATCCTTCAGCGCCTGTCCTTAGCCAGTACTGTGGCGTATTGGTCACCCACATGGGTAGGAGAAAGTTAACTGGTTCCCACCAGGTGACACCCACCATAGCAAAAGCTTTAGGCTTATTTCATGAGGTTGACCAAAGCGGTCCATTCCAATAATGGGAAAAGGGAGAGTCTGGGAGGAACAACCAGGACAGAAGCATCTCTTAGCAAAAGTGGGCTGATTTTAATAGTTAAGCAGGTAATTGCCCTTTTAACTCATTCTCCTCCCAATTCATTCACTTCCTGGGGTGAAGGGGGAGTGCTTCTTGGGGGGAGGTCCTTAAGGAGAGAGATGATGTGTATTTCCTCCTTCAAGAGAGAATCAGCGCCTCTGTTTTTGGCCTTCTCCTTTTGCCCTTTTGGTCTTTTGTTACTTTTTGGATGGTCACTGGCAAAGCAGAGGATAAAGTATCTCAATTTCTACACAGTATTCCTATTGTGGGACACCGTGCTGCATTTTTTTTCTCCAGTAGAGGGCACCAGACCTTTTTTTCCAGGATCCTCCACTCCATCACTTCTCATCTCCCCAAGAGTTTGGGCTCCTACCTCCTCTCTAGGTGTCCTCCTGGTGAGAAGCTCCCCTAAGCAGGGCCCAACGCCCATCTCGTGGTTTGGAGCATTCTTTTAGTAGGGTAAGCCATCTCCTTTGGGCTCCTAGGGAGGCAGGGATATAAACTTCCTTGACTTTGGTTACTTTAAGCAGTGTTTTAGTTGGGCCAACCCAAGGTTTGGGGATGGGGTCTCAATATCCCTCTGGGGAGCAGTGAGAATGATGCTGTCCTTCACAGCAGATCTGATTGGGTCACAGCAGAGGCGTGCTGGCTGTGGACAAAGATGCCTCCCCTAACTGTGCTTCGGAGACCGGCCTTGGCTTGCCATTTCTGCCTTATTGGCTAGTTAACCTGCTATAGTGGTCCCCAGGGATGAGGACATCGTCTTGTCTCAAAGTGCCCCAAATCACCAGCCTGACTGTGGGACCTCCTCTTGCTACAGTCCCACCCCTCGACCTGATCCCACCCTAAACTCAGCTCTTTGGAATATTCAACTAAGCCACGCCCCTAGGCCTGGTCGCGCCCCATCTCCGCCCCACAGGCCTAGTAAACCAAGCCCCGCCCATAGCCTGGTCCCGCTCCAGGCCCTCTCCAACCCCAAGTCCTAGGTTGACACAGCTCCAAGACCCAGTCGCGTCTCTCCGTGGAAGGAAACTAGTACTTCTCCTCCACTTGCGGCTGGAAGCTGCCACCGCCCCTCCCAACCCAAATTTCCCAGCTCCCGAGGCCCGGCCCCTGACGCTGTGCTTGGCGCAGAAACCGGAAGCAGCTGTGCACTTCTGCGCGTGCGCAAGCCGGCGGCCATGTCCCCTTGCAACCCCGTCTAAATCTGATGTAAATTTTAGCCTCGGTCCGCGTCCTACCTGGTTCAGCCCAGCCCGCCCCAAGTCTGGTGCGCGGGAGGTGGAGAGCTTGGCCTTGGGGTCAGAGGCCAAAAGGCGGCCGCTTGGGCTGTGCCCACCGCTCCACGCTGGGACACCCGCGCCCGGGGCCTCCAGCAGCCGCGGCTGGTACCAAACTCACTGAATCAGGAACTCTGTGAGAGTCCAGCAGTCGGGGTGAGTCTGCTGCAGGCGAGAGTTGGAGAGCCATCCTCGTATTTAATCGGCCTCCAAAATCATCCTCTGCTCTCTTTCCAGAAAGGAAAAGCATCCCTGCCATTCGGGTTACGGGGACGAGAGTCTCAACCTCGTCTCTGCGCAGGTCTGTGGATTTCGGCTTGTTCTGTGAGAATGGGGTGACATTTGCCTAACTCCGTCCCCACCTCTCCCTTCCTGATGCGAGAGATATTATTTTTAACCTGTGATTTTTTTTTTCTCTTCCTGTGGGCATCAGTTTGCTACATTATATTCAGCTGCATAAAAGTGAACTGATTACTTAGTATCTTTTTAACCCCCCTTGCCAGTTGCAGCTCTAAATGTTAGTCATTTATCTGTAGATTTTTTTTGAATTTCACACCGAAAGTGTGATCATATGTCAGTTTCTGCGTTTTCTTTCTAATTTTGTGTACCTCATATTCTTTTTATTTATTTAGTGCGTTTGCCAGGACTTTCAGTTCAATGTAGAATAGCATTTAAGTTGCATCCTTGTCTTGTTCCTGATCCCAGAGGGAATTATTCTGCCATTTCACCATTAAATAGAATGTTTGCTGTAGGTGTTTGTAAATAATATATATTTTTTCTAATTAAAGCCTATTTCCCTCTAGTCCTAGTGGGTTAAATTATTATCATCAATGCATATTGATAGAGATCAGTCACTATTTTGTATCGAAGGGGATGAGTCATGTGATCTTTTTCTATTAATGTGAATTATATTAATCATTTTAATTATGTTAATCATTTTAACCACACTTCATTCCTAGGAGGAAATGAACTTATTTTGTGATTATTATCTTCATTATTCATTTCTGGACTGTACTAATACTTTAATATTTTGCCCTTGTATATATGAATGAGATCTTTCATATATTTATGTACGTGTGTGTGTGTGTATACACATATATTTGAGTTTTGAGTACTTTTCTGGTCTTGGAAATACACAGGAAAACAGCACCCCCCCACCCCCCCAAAAAATGGAATTATGAATCCTTTACTTACTTGGTGAACCTGTCTGTAAAACAATCTGCAACTTCTGTTTCCTTTGTAGGTATGTTCTAAACTGCTAATTTTTTTCTTTAATGACTGGATGTAAACAGGTTTTGTGTTTATATTCATTTATTTATTTTATTTTATTTTTTGGTCCTGCAGCATGCGGGATCTTAGCTCCCTGACCAGGGATCGAACCCGTGCCCCCTGCGTTGGAAGCGCAGAGTCTTAACCACTGGACTGCCAGGGAAGTCCCTATATTTTTTAATTTTTTAAACATTTTTTTCACTTTATTATTTTTTTAATTGAAGTATAGTTGATTTACAATGTTGTGTTAATTTCTGCTGTACAGCAAAGTGACTCAGTTATACACATATATACATTCTTTTTTAATATTCTTTTCCATTATGGTTTATCCCAGGATATTGAATATAGTTCCCTGTGCTATACAGTAGGATCTTGTTGTTTATCCATTCTATATGTAATAGTTTGCATCTGCTAACCCCAAACGCCTAGTCTATCCCTCTCCCACCCTTTCTCCCCCTTGGTAAACACAAATCTGTTCTCTATATCTGTGAGTCTGTTTCTGTTTTGTAGTTTCATTTGTGCCATATTTTAGATCCACATATAAGTGATATCATATGGTATTTGTCTTTCTTTTTCTGACTTACTTTACTTAGTATGATAATTTCTAGTTGTATCCATGTTGCTGCAGATAGCATTATTCCCTTCTCTTTTTTATGGCTGAGTAGTATTCCATTGTGTATATGTACCACATCTTCTTTATCCATTCATCTGTTCATGGACATTTAGATTGTTTCCATGTCTTGGCTATTGTGAATAGTGCTGCTTTGAACATAGGGGTGCATGTATCTTTTTGAGTTATAGTTTTCTCTGGGTATATGTCCAGGAGTGGGATTGCTGGGTCATATGTTAATTCTATTTTTAGTTTTTTGAGGAACTCTATACTGTTTTCCATAGTGGCTGCACCAACTTACATTCCCACTAACAGTGTAGGAGGGTTCCCTTTTCTCCACACCCTCTCCAGTGCTTGTTATCTGTAGACTTTTTAATGATGGCCATTCTGACCAGTGTGAGGTGGGGTACCCCATTATAGTTTTGATTTGCATTTCTTTAACAATTAGCATTGTTGAGTATCTTTCCATGTGCCTATTTGCCATCTGTATGTCTTTGGAGAAATGTCTATTCAGGTCTTCTGCCGTTTTTTTTTTTTTTTTTTTGGCTGTGTGGCATGTGGTATCTTAGTTCTCCGACCAGGGATCAAATCCGTGCCTCCTGCATTGGAAGTGTGGAGTCTTAACCACTGGACTGCCAGGGAAGTCCTTCTGCCCATTTATTGATCGGGTTGTTTTTTTGTTGTTGTTGAGTTGTATGAGCTGTTTGTGTATTTTTGCAATTAAGCCTTGCTGGTTGCATTATTTGTAAATATTTTCTCCCATTCCATAGGTTGTCTTTTCGTTTTGTTTATGGTTTCCTTTGCTGTGCAAAAGCTTGTAAGTTTGATTAGGTCCCATTTACTTTTGTTTTTATTTCTGTTGCCTTGGGAGACTGACCTAAGAAAACATTGGTACAATTTATGTTGGAAAATGCTTTGCCTATGATCTCTCCTAGGAGTTTTATGGTGTCACACCTTATGTTTAAGTCTTTAAGCCATTTTCAGTTTGTTTTTGTGTATGGTGAGAGGGTGTGTTCTTTTTTTTTAATTTTTATTGGAGTATAGCTGATTTACAGTTTTGTATTAGTTTCAGGTGTACAGCAAAGTGAGTCAGTTTTATATATATGTATAGTATATATAGTATATATATATAGTATATATATAGAGTTATATATATAGTATATATATACTATATATGTTTTATATATATAGTATATATATACTATATATATAGTATATATAGTATAGTATATATATATAGCATATATATGTGTGTATGTATATATATATATATATATATATATATATATATATACTCTTTTTTAGAGTCTTTTCCCATATAGGTCATTACAGAGTACTGAGTAGAGTTCCTGTGCTATACAGTAGGCCCTTATTAGTTATCTATTTTATATATAGTAGTGTGTATATGTCAGTCCCAGTCTCTCACTTTATCCCTCTCCCTCCTTGCCCCCTTGGTAACCATAAGTTTTTTTTATACATCTATGAATCTATTTCTATTTTGTAAATAAGTTCATTTGTACCTTTTTTTAGATTCCACGTATAAGCAATATCATATGATATTTGTCTTTCTCGTCTGACTTACTTCACTCAGTATGACAGTCTCTAGGTCCATCCATGTTGCTGCAAATGGCATTATTTCATTCTTTTTTATGGCTGACTAATATTCTACTGTATATAGATATTCTAATATAGATATACTAATATTCTACTGTATATATAGATATTCTACTGTATATATATATCTTCTTTATCCACTCCTCTGTTGACGGACATTTAGGTTGCTTCCATGTCTTGGCTATTGTAAATAGTGCTGCAGTGAACTTTGGGGTACATGTATCTTTTTGAATTATGGTTTTCTCCAAATATATGCCCAGGAGTGGGATTGCTGGATCATATGGTAGTTCTATATTTAGTCTTTTAAGGAACCTCCATACTGTTCTCCATAGTGGCTGTACCAATTTACATTCCCACCAACAGTGTAGGAGGTTTCCCTTTTCTCCACCAGCGAGGTTGTGTTCAAATTTCATTGATTTACATGCAGCTGTCCAACTTTCCCAGCTACACTTGCTGAAGAGACTGTCTTTTTCCCATTGTGTATTCTTGCGTCCTTTGTTGAAGATTAATTGACCGTAGGCGTGTGGGTTTATTTCTGGGCTCTCTGTTCTGTTCCATTGATCTGTATGTCTGTTTTTGTGCCAGTACCACACTGTTTTGATTACTGTAGCTTTGTAGTATTGTCTGAAGCCTAGGAGGGTTATGCCTTTCACTTTGTTCTTTTTCCTCAGGATTGCTTTGGCAATTCTGGGTCTTTTATCGTTCTATATAAATTTTAGGATTATTCTAGTTCTGTAATGTCATGGGTAATTTGATAGGGATGGCATTAAATCTGTAGATTGCTTTGGGTAGTATTGCCATTTAGCTTTATCTGATTCTGTTTAAGTTTTTTAAAATATTGTTAATTTTGTCACATACTCATTTTTTTCCCTAAACCTTTATGCTGTTCTTTTTCTGCCCTTATAAGTCAATGGTTACCCCATTGATACTGATTTTTCTTCTACAGGAATGGATGATATTTGTAAATACAATTAACCCTTGAGCAACATGGGTTTGAAATGCACGCGTCCACTTATATGCAGATTATTTTCAGTACTAAATACTACAATACTACAGGATCAGTGTTGGTTGAGTCCTTGGGTACTGGGGGCTGAATATGAGTTATACTCATATTTGCTACTGCTGGAGGGTTGGTGCCCCAACCCCTGCAATTGTTCAAGGGTCAGTTGTATATAAATATATGTACCACACCAGCCATGGATTTCTAGTGTTATCTGAAACAGTTATTTTAATTTCCTGCTTCTACCCTGTCACATAAGTAGTCCTGATTTGCTAAAGATAAATATGTGTGTATCTCCTTATCCCTATAATGTGATGCATTTTTATATAGCATATACCACCACCTGATAATATTTTGTTAATTTAGTGGTCCTCCTTCAAACGATTATAAGACCCAGGCACTTTAGTATTTTTCTGTTTTGTTCAGTGCTGTGTCTCCTGTGACTGCACATAGTAGGACAGGGTGAATATTACCGAAATAAATATGAGATGAAGGAGCAGGAGGTCAGGGCCTTAAGGGAAGCATCCCTGCTGAAGACATAGGGCTTAGTCAAGAGAAGGAGCTCAAAGATAAAACACTTGAATAGAATACTTCATTTGTCTACTCTCCATAGTGTGCCCAACAGGGTTCTAGGCCAGACCCTGGTAATGTTAGGGCATAAGGGCCTCACTGACAACTAAATTGTAGGGTATATGTTCAGAAATACACTCATTGGGCATTTAGGCTTTGAAGGTAAATACAGCTGCATACACACAGCTCCTCAGCAGCTTTCTAATTGAGTAGCATTGAGCACATAGTTAAGTGACTCTTTCCAAGATTCTTCAACTATAAACTGGTTTTGATAGGATCTGATTTGCAGAGTTTCTATGAATAATCTTTTTGCAGAGGTATAGGCATCTCTTTGCCAAGTCATTCTCATATCTTGGTTGCTTAAATGGAGCATGTTAGTAAAGAATGTTACAGTTTGTATTGGCTTTAAAATACATACTTCATCCACGGCAGTGGAAGAAACTGTTGCATTTTCGTTATTTGAAATTTGTGCAGTAGTGCTACAGATATCACTGAGAGATGACACACACTGCTAACTTCACTCCGAGTGTTCTTGGTCTGCTGCTGCTGTACCTCCTGTACAATTCCTGCAGAATTGAGTAGGAGAAGTCTTCTCTTGCCACCTGCATGTGGAATTCAGTCAGTTGATGCTCTTTCTCAAAAACCAGGTTTTGGGGACCCTGCAGCCCTTGTGGGAGAGGGTCTAGTAGTCAGGGACTGAGGAGTAATACATGTTAGCCTGCCAAGCAGTACAGAAATAAATATTGGAAGTGGAACCCCCGGAAGTCTGGCATACAGGTCACACTTTCCTGGATTTGAGATGGTGTGTATATTCTTACTATTGAAGGCATTCTCTGATTTTTTTTTTTATGTTTTCATTATTATGGTCAAATTGACAGTTAAATTTTTTTAGACTACAGTTAACTTGCTTACAAAATGGGACTCTTAACCTGTTTTTTTTTATGATCTACAAGAACCAGAGGACTGTTTTATAGCTCTAGAGGAGATAAGATTGCTCTAACTTCTTCCCCCCTCCCTCTATTTTCTTACAAGATTGATGTGTGTTTGCTTGGGTGTCTTGGGGCTATGCATGTCTGTGTGTGTGTGTGTTTTGAGGGGAGTGATCACTCCTAACAGATATGCTGCAAAATCCACAGTCTTGATTATGGAAATTGTGGGGAGACCCAGATTCTCGTGTCTTCTTTCTCCTGCCTCAGCTCTAACTTCTCAATACTCTGTCTTTCTTCATGAAGGGAACATGGAGGAAGAAAGAACAGCTGCTGAGTTACAGAAAAATATGACACAGGTGAGTAAGAGCTAATAATTCTCCAAAAGAATATTTCAGTTCCACCGGGCCATCGATCTCCTAATTGTTTAGAGCAGGGGTCAGCAACCTGTTCCTGCATTGGGCCACATAGTAAGCATTTTAGGCTTTGAAGGCCATAGAGTTTCTGTTTTACTCAGTTCTGCCATTTTAGTGTGAAAGCAGCCATATACAGTGGATAAACAAATGTTTTATTGTGTTCTAATAAAACTTTACTTACATAAATAGATGATAGGCTGAATTTAGCTCATGTTGTATAATTTACAGCCCCTGGCCTTGAGTGCAAGAAAATGTGGCCGGCTGTGGGCCTGGGTTGAATGTTGTGCTTCTTGCAGACTCCTGGGCCCAAGGTTTGTGGGGAGTGAAAAAAAAAAAAGGAAAGCTCTCTGTCCCTCAGTGTGTTTTTATTCATTAAAACCTCATCCAGATTTGACCCAGTGTTTCGTGTTGTGCTGGTTGCTGTGGTGGGATATAAGGAAGCAGTGAAATTGTTTCTGTAACAAGGAATTTTTGCTGGTTTCAATGTAGAAATTATTATTTCATTTCTAGAGCATTTCATTTCTGCTAGATCCTCTGGATGTTCTGGATTATTGTAAGACTGGAATTGGTCACCATCAAACTGTGGAAAGATAAATTTATTGTTTCAAAAGTGTTGTTAAATCTGTGAGAAAATTTGATCAGTCAGGATGCTTATGTAGAACGAAGAAGATCTGATGACTGAATCCTAGGGTAGATGTTGGGAGAATAGAATCTTCTGAACTTCCTATGAATTGATTCTCAGTTCCTCAGTATTTCCAGCCTCATTCATCCTCCTGCACACATTGGGGGAGTTGGCACTTTTCTGAACAAAATATGTGGAATGTTTTAGGAACCAGTGGTCTTTGAGGATGTGGCTGTGGACTTTACCCAGGAGGAGTGGGCTTTGCTAGATCTCGCTCAGAGAAACCTCTACAGAGATGTGATGCTGGAAAACTTCCGGAACCTGGCCTCATTAGGTAAGGGTGGCAACATTCCTTCATTTAGTCGTTTAGAAAACAGTTTTATCTTACTAATTGACTTTGTTCTAGGATTTGGGTTGAGGAATTGGAATAAATTGGTAAATAAGACAGACATGGTCACTGACCCCAAGGAACTTACAGTCTAGTGGGTTCACCATGAAAATAAACAATAACAATGCATATTGTTGAAATATTCTACCAGTATAAAACAGCAACAGAAAAAGAATCAGTGGAAATCTCCTTATCCATTCTGACACTGGCACTGAATGCAGACTTTTCATTTCATCCAGTGTTATAAAGATGCTTATTGGTCTTATTTTTCTTCATTCAGTCATTCTTTCATTCATTAAGCATTTTTTTTGAGGGTGAACTCTATATCAAACCCTTTTGAATGTATACTATAAAAAACAAGATGTGACTGTATTCAAAATGCTTAGGTGTAATGGGCAAGAAGATAAATATGAAATTAAGATTAAAAAAGAAAGAAAATAAACATGTATTGAACTGACTTTCTCTTTTTCTTGTGGTTGGAAGCCTCAAGGCTTATTAAGTGTAGAAATTGTGGGCACAGACTTCGGGGGTCACTTTGGGGCACAGGGAGAAAATTGGTGGTTTGGGACCTTTTGAGAATTTTACAGCGTTAGTGCCCTGTACCCAGAGACCACCAGTTAAGCAAGTTGGGTTTGTTACTTTGAGCAGTGAGGGAGAACACATGCCATGGGGAGCCATGGCATGTCTCAGAAAGAAGGTGTTAGAAAGTAAATATTATAGGATTTGTGTACTTAGGTTGAATGACTTGGGGGTAGGTCTGTGGAAGCAGGCTGTATTGGTTTCCTAGGCCTTCCATAACAAAGCACCACAAACTGGGTGGCCAAGAACAACAGAACCTTATTCTTTTAAATTTCTGGAGGTTGGAAGTCTGAAATCAGGGTGTCATGACCCTTCCGAAGGCTCAGGAAAAATCTCTCCTTGTCCCCTTCCTAGCTGTTGGTGGTTGCCAGCAATCCTTGGCTTGCAGCTGCATCACTCTGATCTCTGCCTCCATCTTCACATGGCCTTCGTCCTCTGTCTCTAAGTCTTTCTGTCCTTGTAAGGATGCCAGTCATTGCATTTAGGGCCTACCCTAATCCAGTATAACTTACCTTAACTTGATTATATCTGCAAAGACCCTATTTCCAAATAAAGTAACATTCTGAAATTCTGGGAGGACAGGGATTTTTTTCTCAGTACACTTTATTTTTCTTAGAGCAGTTTATAGGTTCACAGCAAAATTGAGTAACAGGTACAGATAGATATTCCCCATATACCCCCTGTCCCCATACACTCACAGCCTTCCTACCAGAGTGGTATATTTGTAACAGTTGATGAACCTACACTGACACATCATTATCACCTTAAGTCCAGAGTTTATATTAGTGTTCACTTTTGGTGTTGTACATTTTAAGGTTTGGACAAATATATAATGACATATCCACCATTATATTATCATAAAGTAGCTTTACTACCCTTAAAAATTCTGTATCCCCTTCACCCCAATTTATCTCTCCTTCCCCACAACTCCTGGCAACAACTGATCTTTTTACTGTCTCCATAGTTTTGCCTTTTCCAGAATGTCAAGTAGTTGGAATCACACAGTATATATATATATAACCTCTTCAGACTGGCTTCTTTCACTTAGTAATATGCATTTAAGGTTTTTCCACCTCTTTTCATGGCTGGATAGCTCATTTCTTTTTAGTGCTGATTAATATTTTATTGTCTGGATGTACCACAGCCTGTTTATCCATTCACCCACTGAAGAACATTTTGATTGCTTCCAAGTTTTGGCAATTATGAATAAAGCTGCTCTAAACATCCACATGCAGGTTTTTGTGTAGACATGTTGTTAACTCCTTTGGGTAAATTCTAGGGAGTGCAATTGCCTGTCTGTATGGTTAAGAGTATGTTTGGTTTTGTAAGAAACTGCCAAACTGTATTCCAAAGTGACTGTACCATTTTGCATTCCCACCAGCTCCACATTCTCAAAATTCTTTGTTGTCAGTGTTCCGGATTTTGGCCATTCTTATAGGTGTATAGTGGTATCTCATTGTTTTGATTTGCATCTTCCTGATGACATATGATGTGGAACATCTTTTCATATGCTTATTTGCCATCTGTGTATCTTCCTTGATGAGGTGTCTGTTAAGGTTTTTGGCCCATTTTTTAAATCGGGTTGTTTATTTTCTTTATTTTTGAGTTTTAAGAATTCTGTGTATATTTTGGATAACACTTCTTTATCAGATATGTCTTTTTCAGATAATTTCTTCCAGTCTGTGGCTTTTTATTCTCTTGGCAGTTTTTTCTCAGAGCAAAAGTTTTTAATTTTAATGAAGTCCAACTTGTCAATTCTTTCTCTCATGAATTGTGTCTTTCAGGTCATTATCTGTTGACCTTAAAAATAAGATAGTTATTTTACCAACAAAAATGGTTTATTTGGGCATAGCAGAGGAATTGCAATTTAGGACAAGAAAGCTATAACAAAAGCCATAGGCAAGTCCAAAAAACAAGGGAGAAGAACATAATTTTATAGAGAAAAAGGAGGAATTTTGGAGAGGTTGTTTTGGATGAAAGTCTATTGGAGAAAAATGAGAATTCAGGGTGATGATGGTTTCATATTGGCTTAGTTGCTGGGGTAGTTGATTTCTTATAGGGGATGCAATGTACATCTTTTCCTGTCAGGATTATAACTGGTGATTCTTGATGATTCTTTTTTTTTTTTTTTTTTTTTTGTGGTACACGGGCCTCTCACTGTTGTGGCCTCTCCTGTTGCGGAGCACAGGCTCCGGACGCGCAGGCTCAGAAGCCATGGCTCACGGGCATAGCCGCTCCACAGCATGTGGGATCTTCCCAGACCGGGGCACGAACCCGTGTCCCCTGCATTGGCAGGTGGACTCTCAACCACTGCGCCACCAGGGAAGCCCTGATGATTCTTTTGTTGGAGTCTGTAATCGACAATTCTTCCTGTAATTTGTTTTTTTATAAATTTATTTATTTTTGGCTGCATTGAGTCTTTCTTGCTGCACGTGGGCTTTCTCTAGTTGCAGTGAGTGGGGACTACTCTACGTTGCAGTGCACGGGCTTCTCATTTTGGTGGCTTCTTGTTGTGGAGCATGGGCTCTAGGCACATGGACTTCAGTAGTTGTGGCACGTGGGCTCAGTAGTTGTGGTTTGTGGGCTCTAGAGCACAGGCTTAGTAGTTGTGGCACACGGACTTAGTTGCTCCGTGGCAAGTGGGATCTTCCTGGACCAGGGCTCGAACTGGTGACCCCTGCATTGGCAGGCGGATTCTTAACCACTGCGCCACCAGGGAAGCCCTCTTCCTATAATTGATGTCCTGTGGAACTGCATGAAAGCTTCTCCTTCCAGCCTCTCAACTCCATTTTAGTGAAGTTTCCCCTGATTAATTTTCACCTATCTAACAAGTCATCGCCAAATCTTAGGTCACCTACATTTTTTCCTATGTTATCTTCTAAGAGTTCTATAGTTTTATGTTTTACATTTAGATCTGTGATCTATTTTGAACTAAGTTTTTACTCCTTATTGATGGGGCCCCAACTTTTCCTGAAGCTTTGGATGCCTCCCCCTGTATTTTGAGTTAATTTTTGCAAGAGTGTAAGGTCAAGATTCTTTTTTTTTTTTAATGTATGTTGATGTCTAGTAGTTATTTTAGCACTGTTTGTTGGAAAGACTATATTTTTCTCCATTCTATTGCCTTTGCACCTTTGTCAAAGATAAGTTGACTATATTTATGACTATATTTATATTGACTTATTTATGGACTGTATTCTGTTCCATTGATCTGTTTGGACATGAATTTTTTTTATATTATGCTGTCATTTATTTATTTATTTTTATTGGAGTAGAGTTGCTTTACAATGTTGTGTTAGTTTCTGCTGTACAGCAAAGTGAGTCAGTTATACGTATACATATTTCCACTCTTTTTTAGATTTCCTTCCTATTTAGGTCACCACAGATCATTGAGTAGAGTTCCCTGTGCTGTACAGTAGGTTCTCATTAGTTGTCTATTTTATACATAGTAATGTATATATGGACATGAATTTTTTAGGGGCACCATTCAACCCAGTCCCTAGGTGTTCACTTTAGATTGGATGCTGACAGAAATCTGGATGCAGGGGAAATTCTATTAGTATTTTGTGGATGGCACAGTGACATTTTTTTGTCTGTCCCTAGGCTAAATTATGAAGTAGCCTTATTTTGTTTCATCTTATCATGGTCTCAGAGTAACCTTGTCTGAGATTGGTATTCTGAGATTATTTATCTTCAACAGGAGAACAGTATGTCCTGCCTGTGAATATTGGACCAGTTTCTAATAATACTGAGGTTTAGGTGTGAATGTCAGATCAGTTCTAGACATCACACCACCCCCTCCCACCTTAAAAAAATAAATTCAACATTTTGTTGCAATTAAGCTCCTACTTGCTTTAGAGTAACAGAAGAGCAAAGTTTTTGCCCTGTCTCATGGAAATGTTTATGGTTCCTCATTGTTTTCCCTCATGATATACCTTTCCACATGAACAGGGTATCCACTACACACACCCTATCTGATCTCCCAGTGGAAACAAGAGGAGGACCTGGAGATAGCAGAGAGAGGACCCACCCAGGGGGAGCATCAGGAAGGCAAGAATCCTTGGGAGAAACTGACTTGGTTGGGGGATATTACATTTGGAAAAATCAAATAAAAGCAAAGTGAAACTTTGCCATGTCTGAGGAAGCTGATCTTCCACAGATACCTTCGATTACTATTTTGACTTTTCATCAGTCCTTGTTCTTGGGAAAGCCCATATTTCCTCTTTGTAATGTAGTATTCGGTCATGTGCATTTTACCCAGTTCCTTTTTGTTTTGCTCCCCTAGGAATACCCTATTTATGTTACCATCAGTCTCAATCTTTGTGGGATTATTTCTTAATTGCTTTGCCATTTTGACCCTGTGCTTATTGGGAAAGTCCTGAACCAGCCACACTGCCAAAAGTCCTTCTTTCATGATGCCTTTACTTTTTTGTTTCAGGTTTTGAGACTCAACTTAAAACTAATGAATTAGTCGCCGCACAAGATATTTATGGAGAAAAAATATCCAGTGAACAGAATGTAGTAAGATTCAAAAGGAGTGCTTCCTCGTTGTCCATTTTACACAAAAGCTGGGAATACCATGGTTTTGATTATCAGAACAAAAACCATGAGAGACATTTGAGGTGAGTGCTATTCATATAAGAAAGAGTAGTGTCTCAGGAGAGAATCTTAAAATGTCATGAAATTAAAAAAACATGTATATAAAACTTGGTCAAAAATTGTGATTTCATATGGAATTTTCATAAGATATTTTTTCCACAAATGAGACTGAGCTCTTCCATGTTTGACACATAATTCATTTGTAAGCAACCATCAGAAAAACCCCATAAGCCAAAAACTCAGTGATAACATTGGCTATCGTAGAGCCCTCTGTGAGAACTTTCAGCTTATCATTGGACAGGGAAGGAAACAGATGTAGTCACTGAAAATGGTAAAAATTTACTTGCTGCTAATAATGTGATTTTTATTTTTTAAAAGAAGTCACATGGTGGAGAACATCTATGAACATAACGAAGAAAATCAGTGTAGACAAACTTTCAGCCATATCTCAAATCTTAATATACTCAAGAGAACTACTGAAGTAAAAGCCTTTGAATGCCAAGAGTGTAAAAAGGCCTTCACAGATCATTTATCCCTTAAGAATCACATAAGGTCTCACACTGGAAGCAAACCCTATCAGTGTAAGGAATGTGGGAAAGCTTTCCATTTTTTTGCTTGTTTTAAGAAGCATATGAAAACTCCCACTGAAGAGAAACCCTATGAATGTAAGGAATGTACCAAAGCCTTCAGTTGTTCTTCATTCTTTAGGGCGCATATGAAGATTCACACAGGAAAGACAAACTATGAATGCAAGGAATGTGGGAAAACCTTTAGCTGTTCTTCATCCCTTACAGAGCACAAAAGAATTCACAGTGGAGATAAGCCTTATGAATGTAAGGAGTGTGGGAAAGCCTTTAGTTGTTCCTCCTCACTCTCCAAACACAAAAGAATTCACAGTGGAGATAAGCCATATGAGTGTAAGGAGTGTGGGAAGGCCTTCAGTTCCTCTTCTCACCTTATAATACATATAAGAATCCATACTGGAGAGAAGCCTTATGAATGTAAAGAGTGTGGGAAAGCCTTCAGTGAGTCCTCAAAGCTCACCGTACATGTCAGAACACATACGGGAGAGAAACCCTATAAATGTAAGGAATGCGGGAAAGCCTACAATTGTCCATCCTCCTTAAGTATCCATATGAGAAAACACACTGGGGAGAAACCCTATGAATGTCTGGAATGTGGAAAAGCCTTCTATCTTCCCACTTCCCTGAATACACATGTGAAAAATCAAAGTAGAGAGAAACCCTACGAATGTAAGGAATGTGGAAAAGCCTTCAGTTGTCCCTCGTCCTTTAGAGCACATGTGAGAGATCACACTGGAAAGGTGCAGTACGAATGTAAGGAATGTGGGAAGGCCTTTAGTCGTTCCTCATCCCTCACCGAACACTTAAGAACTCACAGTGGAGAGAAGCCTTATGAATGTAAGGAATGTGGGAAAGCCTTTATTAGTTCCTCCCACCTTACGGTACATACAAGAACTCACACTGGAGAGAAACCTTATGAATGTAAGAAATGTGGAAAAGCCTTCATTTACCCCTCAGCCCTTAGGATCCACATGAGAACGCACACTGGGGAGAAACCCTATGAATGTAAGGAGTGTGGGAAAGCCTTTCGCCATTCTTCATACCTTACTGTCCACACAAGGATGCACACTGGAGAGAAACCCTTTGAATGTCTGGAATGTGGGAAAGCATTCAGTTGTCCTTCATCCTTTCGAAGACACGTAAGAAGCCACACTGGTGAGAAGCCCTATGAATGTAAGGAGTGTGGGAAAGCCTTTGTTTGTCCCGCTTACTTTCGAAGACATTTGAAAACTCACACTAGAGGAAACATATAAAGTAAGGAATAAGGAAATGTCTGCAAGGCTTTTTCAGATCTTAGCACACAAGGTCTCACACTGTGGAGACACCCTGTGAATGTAGGAAATTGTCGCTCATCGTTTTGAAGACTTGAGAACTCACAACTAAGAGGAACCTGTGTATGTAAATCATGTGGTAACACCTTCATGAACGTCACTTACTGTGTTCTAAGAAAATTCATACTAGAAGCAAAGATTGGTGCCTCATCCTTAAAGTGGACTACTGCTGGCTTGTTGATTTCCAGTTTTAATTTTCTGATGAATGTTTAAGGTGATAAATTTCCCCTAATACCATTCAGCTGTAGCTGCATATGTTTTATGAGGTGCTTTTGTTTTGGTTTGGATGTAAATGTTATTTCCATTACAGAGTTTTTTGGACCCATCGGGGAGTTGAAGTGTATTTTTTTGTATGCAGGCATGAGTGGTCTTTTTTTATTATTATTATTAGTTTCTAATTTACTCTCATTGTTCTCTAAGTATGCAGTCATTGTGGTTATCAACACTTCGGTATTTGTAATTTCTTTTGTAAATGGTAATTTCATTTTGATCTAGTATGGCAGAAACTGGAAATTGCCTACCCAATATTCCCCCACCCCCCCCTTTTTTTTTTTTTGGCAGTACGCGGGCCTCTCACTGTTGTGGCCTCTCCCGTTGCAGAGCACAGGCTCTGGACACGCAGGCCCAGCAGCCATGGCTCACGGGCCCAGCCACTGCGCGACATGTGGGATCTTCCTGGACCGGGGCACGAACCCATGTCCCCTGCATCGGCAGGCGGACTCTCAACCACTGCACCACCAGGGAAGCCCTACTTGTCCTTTTTTAATGTATGTGTATCTCTGTCTATATCTAGTTACATACATATACGTAAAATATGTTATAATACACGTAAATTATGTGTATTTTATATGTGTGTGTGTGTGTGTGTGTGTGTATTGCAGATAACTTTTCCCAGTCTCTGACATGTCTTCATGCTTTTCATTTTTGTAAACTATAAAGGGAATTTATTGGTTTGATTACTGAAAAATCCTTGGGTATAAGTAACTTCAGAGGTGGCTGGGTCCTGGAGCTAAAAAGATGTTATCTGGATGAGTTCTGTTTCCATGTCTCGTCTGTGCATCATTCTGCATTAGCTATTCTTCCTTGTGGGCTCTTTTTCTTCACAGTGGCCCTCAGAAGATCCAGGCTGCTTTCTTTCTGGGTTGAAGTCTCAGGGAGAAGAGAGTGATTGTCTTTCTGAACAATTCCAATATGATTATTACAGTTAAATCTGATTGGCTCACTTGCCAACTGTGATCGAATCACTGTGGCCAGAGGAATATAATTCTCTGGTTTGTTTAGGACTGGCTCCCATACTCATCCAGAAAAAGAGAGTGGAGTCAGTCCTAACTGAATCATAGGGTCCTGGCAATTGTGATGTATATGGCGAAGGGAAGGAGGCAGCAGGGGCAGGTAGGGTGTAGAAATAGAGGCAATAATAACATCAGCTAGCACAATATGCTCATTCTGGTCTTAGCAATGGTAGGGAACTATGAAGTCTGGGAACTCTCAGCCAAGGCTAAGTAGTTCTAGAAATCCTTTCAGAAAGGTTTGATTCCATCTGTTACCATCTCTTTAGATTGCTAAGATGGTTTCTCAATCTTTACTTGGCTTTTCAGTATTTTTGGATATCCGGTAGCAAGAGCCTTCCAACTTTTTTATTCATCAGGATTGTCTTCCTTCTCTGTTCCTGATTTGATTCTATATTAATTTTAGATCTTACCAATTTTCACAAATCTTCTGGGACTTTGCTTGGGATTGCATTGACTTTAGAGAATAACCTGAATAAAATTGACATCTTTACAATACTGAGTCTTCTAATTGATGAACATAGTATAATTATCCATTTATCTAGGTCGTCTTTAATTCCTCTTAACAGTGTTTTGTAGTTTTAATTGTAGAGGTCTTGAAGTAACTTTAATTTATTTCTAGGTATGAGATATGTTTTCCTTTGTAAATATTTTTATTTATTTTTCGATTTTGGGGGCTAGCACATAGGATTGCAATTTCTTTTTGTACATTGATCTTTTATCCATGATATTTATAAATTCAATTATTTATTCAAATAGTTTATGAATTATTTCGGATTTTCTGTGTATACAATCCTGTCAGTGCCAATAAAAGAAAGTCTTACTTGATTTCTAAACTTTACCTTTTATTTTTCTTGCCTCATTGCTTTATAGTGATAAATAGAAATGGTAAAAATGAACATCTTTGCCCTGTTCCTGATGTTAGGGGAAAGTATTCTATATTTTACCATTAAGTATAATAATAGTTGTAAGTTTTTCATAGATAACTTTTTTAAATGAAAGGAATTCTATTCCTCGATTATCAAAAGAGTTTTTTTAATCATCAATGATATTGAATTTTATCTAGTGCCTTTTCTGTCTATGTCAGAGTCTTTAAAAACTCCTTTGGTCTCAATGTGGTGAATTACTACATTCCTTGATTTTCAAATGGTAAAACAAGATGTATTCCTGGAATAAACTATACTTGGAAATGGTATATATATTAGCTTATTAGCCTTTTCATTTTGCTAGATTCAAAATGCTATTTAAAAAAAATTATTTCTGTGTCTGTGTTAATGAGGCTTGTCTTGTAATTTCTTTTATGTTAATATACTTGTATGCTTTGTATCAGGTTTACACTGCTTCATAAAAGAAGTTGGAAATTGTTTTGAAAAACTTTATATGAAATTTAAACTATCTACTATCTATTTTTTATGTGTTTGGAAAAATTCACCTGGGAATCTAGTTTTGGGTTTTCTTCATAGGAAGCTTTTGTAAGATAGTTTCACTCATGAATTACACCAAACATAAATAGACAAAAGGTTATTTAATTTTTTTATTTGTTTTTGTGTTAGTTTTGCTAAATTGTATCTGTCCATTCCATAACTTTCCAAATTTGTTGGCATAAAGTTATTCATAATATCCTATAATTTCTTTTTAATGTCTGAAAGCTGTAATTATATCCCCTTTTTCATTCCTGATCTTGGTAGTTTATGTGGTCCCTTTCTTTTTCTTCATCTTGGTAGGGATTTTGATATGTTAATTATTTTTGAAGAACCAACTCTCAGTTTATTATGCTTCTAATTCTTTAATTTTTGGTCTTATTCCTTCTACTGAATTTGGGTTTAATTTTCTCTTATTTCCCTAGCTATTTGTGATAGTCACTTGTATCAGTGCCTGCCTTCTACTGTGTCCAATTTGCTTATATAACCATCCAATCAGAATATTCTACTATTAGCATTATCAGTTGAAATGCATTTGAGATATATGCAGAGGATCACCTTTATGTGCCTGTTATCATAAGGCCGTATGGTTTCCTTGTTGGAATGGAAAGAAAACTGGACTGGAATCAAGGCACCTGATTTCTAGTCTTCACTTCTCAACTTTACCTCTGTGACCTTTGAAAAAAGTCATTTAAGCTTTCTGGTCCTTTGTGTGTGTGTGTGTGTGTGTGTGTGTGTGTGTGTGTGTTAAAGTCTTTATTATGTAATAATTACAAGTTCATATTTTTGTAAAAAAAAATGTATATGGAAGTCCCATGTATTCATCACCCAGTTTCCTCCAGTGGAAATCCACAGAACTTATTCAGATTTCACCAATTTTAAATATGTGTGTGTGTATGTGTGTGTGTGTGTGTGTGTGTGTGTGTGTGTTTGCAGTTTTAGCACTTGTGTAGATTAATGGAACAACTAACCTGTTTTACCCTTATAAATGACATCCATAGCTCCTCAGTAGTTAAAGTAAAATTTATGACTAGTCCTGGATTCCTTCTTTTAAAGTGACTGACACTTCATAATGACTCAAACATTTGTTGAATAAATACATTTACCTGTGCTTTCTGCTAATAAGGTATATAGGACACAGTGTTCTGATCAGATCTATCCTGCAATTCATCATACACATTGTTTTATGAAATATGATAAAATGTGGCACATATATACAATGGAATATTACTCAGCCATAAAAAGAAACGAAATTGAGCTATTTGTAATGAGGTGGATAGACCTAGAGTCTGTCATACACAGTGAAGTAAGTCAGAAAGAAAAAGACAAATACCATATGCTAACACATATATATGGAATTTAAGGAAAAAGGGATGTCATGAAGAACCTAGGGGTAAGGCAGGAATGGAGACGCAGACCTCCTAGAGAACGGACTTGGGGTTATGGGGAGGGGGAAGGGTGAGCAGTGACGGGGCGAGGGGGAGTCATGGACATGTACACACTAACAAACATAGTAAGGTGGGTGGCTAGTGGGAAGCAGCCGCATGGCACAGGGATATTGGCTCGGTGCTTTGTGACAGCCTGGAGGGGTAGGATGGGGAGGGTGG
This sequence comes from Pseudorca crassidens, assembly GCF_039906515.1. Taxonomy (NCBI): domain Eukaryota; kingdom Metazoa; phylum Chordata; class Mammalia; order Artiodactyla; family Delphinidae; genus Pseudorca; species Pseudorca crassidens. Next base: position 166,037,065 of record NC_090298.1, read on the forward strand.
GAGGGAGGGAGACGCAAGAGGGAAGAGATGTGGGAGCATATGTGTATGTATAACTGATTCACTTTGTTGTAGGGCAGAAACTAACACACCATTGTAAAGCAATTATACCCCAATAAAGATGTTAAAAAAAAAAAAAAAGAATTCTAAACCCAGCACCTCCCTCTGTGAGGCCAGATTATCCAGAGAAGCTCTAAATTACCTGCTTTTCTGTTACCTTTCTCAATCATAAAATATATTTTAAGGCTAATATATTTTTTAAAAATCTGGAAGGTGTTAAAAAATAGACAAGGGACAAGAAACAGTTTTTGTGTTTAGTCTAGGACAGATATATTATCAACACTAGCCATAAATTAATCAAAGCCATTCAGTAGCATCAAAGGTGCACATAGGAAGTGCTACTGCAGTGGCTGCGGTGGGACCACAACCTTTCTGTGGGATCAGAAACACTTCCTTTTCTGTCCCAAGTTTTTAGACCATGGAGGAGTTTAGAAGACAGATTTAGAGAGGGCTTTGAAGAGAAGGGACTTATTTGGTTTTATGATATCATAAAAGTAAGAGAAAATAATATTTAACATTTCATGAGTTTCACTCTGTATCATTCACTATCTTAATATTTAAGATATTTCTATATATTAACGTATTTGATCATCACAAAAGCCTTATGAGGCAGATACTTATTATCCACCTAACACACCATAGTGAAATAGCAGAAATGAGCTCAAATAATTGGCCAGCGTTGTATATTTAGTACATAGGGGAACTATGCCTGAATCCAGAAACCATGGTTTTTATTACTATACTATACTGCCTCCAGAGATCAAAGAATTCTGAAGAACCAGTTAGGACAATCAGGCTTGTGTGTGGTTGGACAGGGAACTATTAGGGTAAGCTGTGGCTGAGAGCATTTTCATATAACCTTCACTTAGCATCTTCTGGGCAAGCACCAGATATCTTTTCAACCATCCACAGCATATGGGCTCCTTATATTATGGAAGGAGTGTGATTACAAGGGAAGGAAAGAATCCAGTCAATAAAGCATGAGACCAACATTGCTTTATCTTTGCGTGAAAACATATGGCTTGTTGTTAGCATTACATAAATATTATTAGTTTGATTCAACTGAACTAGTTAAGGTTTATTGAGCTCTGTGTCAGGCACTGTTTGAAGGACTTTACAGCTGTAATGCATTTTCTCTTCACACACACAAAACACTTTGAGATAGATTCTGTCATTATCCACATTTCACAGATGGGGAAATTGAGGCAGAGAAACTAAGGAGTTTGCCCAAGGTCACACAACTGGCAGCTAAAATCCGCCTGGCCTCAGAATTCACACGTGTAACCACCATGTGTTACTACAGTTGACCCTTGAACAATGCTGCAGTTAGGGGCACCAACATGGAGCAGTAGAAAATCCATGTATTACTACAGTTGACCCTTCATGTAAGTGATTCTGTATTCGCAGATTCAACCAACCAATCACATAGTACTATAGTCTGTGTATAAGTGGACCTGCACAGTTCAAACCCATGTTCAAGGGTCAACTGTACTCAAAAGAGGAATTTGTGGGAATAGTATTTTTTCTGTTGCACAGCAACAAACACGGACAGTCTAGGTCCATTTTCTAATTCAAAGTACACTTCCAAATAGTAATAACTTCATATACTTAACATTTGTTAAACATTTACCATGTGCCACACACTCATGAATCATCTTTTTATTATTTAAGAAATGAATTGCAAGATTTAATTTTATGTATTGATTATGCTTCTGATTTGAAGATGAACGTCTGCCTGCAGTAATCCTTGTATTTTTGTTCTGTCTTGTTTTCACTTAATACACTAAAAAAATATATTGGGCACTTTCCTGGTGGCGCAGTGGTTAAGAATCCTATCAATGCAGGGGACACGGGTTTGAGCCCTGGTCCGGGAAGATCCCACAGGCTGCAGAGCAACTAAGCCTGTGCACCACAACTACTGAGCCTGCACTCTAGAGTCCGCGAGCCACAGCTACTGAGCCCGCATGCCACAACTACTGAAGCCTGCGCTCCTAGAGCCCGTGCTCCGCAACAAAAAGAAGCCCCTGCTCACTGCAACTAGAGAAAGCCCGCGCCCAGCAATGAAGACCGAACACAGCCATAAATAAATAAATAAATAAATTTATTTTTTAAAAATTGAAGTTAGTTGACATACGATATTAGGTTACTTTCAGGTGTGCAACATAGTGATTAGACAATCAAACCCATTATGAAATGATCACCATGATAAGTCTAGTAATCATCTGTAACCACAAAAATTATTAGTGTTATTGACTATATTCCTTATGCTATATATTACATCCCTTTGACTTATTTTGTACCTGAAAATTTGTACCTCTTAATCCTCTTCACATTTTTTGCTCTTTTCCCCACCACCCTCCCCTCTGGCAACCACCAGTTTGCTCTCTGTATCTAAAAGTCTGTTTCTGTTTTGTTTGTTCATTTGTTTTTTAGATTCCACATATGAGATCGTACAGTATTTGTTTTTCTGTTTCTGGCTTATTTCCCTTAGCATAATACCCTCAAGGTCCATCCTTGTTGTTTCAAATGACATGACTTCATCCAAATCTCCACAACTTTTGATAATTGAATGACGTGTGTCTTATAAAAGGAAAATAATATGTTCATAGAAAGCCCATGACATAAAAACACCCAAGCCCCACTGTATCTTGTCTCTAGTCTGATGGGATATTGTTGGAAGGATGAAAGTACAGGCAGAAAAGTACCCAGTCGGGGCTTCCCTGGTGGCACAGTGGTTAAGAATCCTCCTGCCAATTCAGGGTACACGGGTTCGAGCCCTGGTCCGGGAAGATCCCACATCCTGCGGAGCAACTAAGCCCGTGCACCACAACTACTGAGCCTGTGCTCTAGAGCCCACGAGCCACAACTTCTGAGCCCATGTGCCACAACTGCTGAAGCCTGCGTGCCTAGAGCCTGTGCTACACAGCAAGAGAAGCCACCACAATGAGAAGGCTGTGCACCGCAACAAAGAGTAGCCACCCCCGCTTGCTGCAACTAGAGAAAGCCCGTGCCCAGCAATGAAGACCCAGTGCAACCAAAAATAAACAAACAAATAAATAAATAAAATAAAAGTACCCAGTGGGTGGAAAGAGTATTGTCTACTCTGCATTTATGTGAACTAAGGGTCTATTTAATTTTTTTTAACAGAGTTTTGTTTGTTTTTGTTGCCTACTCTGTGCCAAAGAAGTATATAGGCTCTGAGGAATCAGAAATGAATGAGACTCAGTCTATTTCCCTCCAAACACTCAGTATCTACTTGGATAAGGACAAAATAAAATACCTCCTCAGATCCAGAGATATTCATACTTTAGATGACAATTTATTTTAATCAAATAGTATGAAGCTAGCCTGTTAATAGTATCTGAAATTTATTGTCCCCTGTGTACCTTCATTACATATGTAATTAAATATGTAGTTTCCACTATACTGTTTAATTCTTACAACAAAGCAGTTGTATCAACTAGGGATTGACTCAGATGACAACACTGAGGTTCAGAGATACAAAGAGCTTGCCCCACATCACTCAAGATAATAAATAGAGGAGACAAAATTAAATTATCAGTCTCTGATGCCCATACACTAAATATCTTCACTTTGTTTCCATGCACTTCATAAAGTACAACAGAAGTACTTCAGAAGTACGGTGGTCTTAACTAAAAGCACAGCTAAGGAATATCTTTTAACTGATTTCCATTTCCTAACTAAGAATGGAACCCAACACTCTGCCTTTATGTCTCCTTTAGAGATTGAGAAGGACTAAAGCACAAGAATAAAGGAGGACATGGACAGCTGAAGCAAAATCTAGGGGCAGGAGCAAGAGAGACATCTGTGCTACATTGTGTACGGCCCCGGGCGTCCCCGGGAGTCCCGACCAGCAGGACAAATCCTTGTGAGTCTGAGGAGGAACCTGTGGGGGTTGAAAAAAGAGGGAAGGGCAGGAGACGCGAAAGAATGGAGGCAAGACAGAATTCTGATCAAGCCTCAAACTTTTATTTCTGCGGTAGCTGTATTTATACACTGCAGAGAAAGGGGGGCGGGATTCAGAATGAGGGAAGTACTTGGCTAATCATCATTGGTGCTGCGTGCGCGGGCTTTCATTTTAGGCGCGAACTTCTATCTCATAAATCAGGAAGAGAAGCAGGGTGTCGGCCATCTTCTAATGGCGAAAACTTCTTGGCTCCCAACATTTCCTCCCTTTTTATTTCTTTTAAGGAGGTGGGCATTAACCGAGTGAGGGAGTAGTGACCTGAATCCTCCCGTGGACAAGGTATGTGTGTCCACACTCATCGGCTCTTGGTATCTTTTGGGGAGGAGAGGCAGAGCCAAAGATAATCTTAGCTACTAAAAGCCAAAAACAATGTTTAGATACCAACCTCTATCATAATTCAGGTATACTCACAGGGAATAACAGAGATTACCTTGTATATACATATATACACGTTTTCCCTTGTGCATGCTTTGCTGCCACACTCAACTCGGTACCCATACCCTCCATCAAAGAGGGGGGTAGGCATGTCTCTGTTTCATGCCGCTCCAGTGGAGGGGCAGCCAGAATCATCCTTTGGTTCTGCTTCTGTAATGGCGAGGCGATGGTAATGTATCAGGTTAAATTTTGAGGCAAGTGGGGAGTGCTTTCAGCCTGTCCAACAACCAGCAAAGATGACAGGATCAGGGTCACAATGGATAACTCATGTCGTCTCTGCCGCTCTTTCAATATTAGGAGGGTCTCCATCTTTTTCTGAAAAAGAAAAAGAAATACAATCTCAGGGAAAAGGGCCCTGGATAAAATTTATTACTTTATAGAACTTATAGGTTTAATAAGGCGCTCAGGCAACCAGCGTGCTCCACCTTCTTTGGTATTATATACACATGCGGATCCCCTCCCCCAGATGAGGAGTGGATCGGGTCCATGCCATTTAAAGGTCAAAAGGTCTTTCCACATAACTTGTGCATATTGATTTTTAGTTTCTTGATGCCAAAGGCGATCGGCGGCAGATCTACCATTATTATCTAATTGTAAAAAATTAATTACAACAGGGCATGACTAAGAATATTTTTTGGGGAATTTTTTGTAGCAGTTAAATCATTATTTTTAAGCTTGGAAATGGTATTTTTAAGGGTTTGATGGGCTCTTTCTACTATGCCTTGACCCTGGGGGTTATATGGAATTCCCGTAAGATGTTTTATTTGAAGCCGGGTGCAAAAATCTTGGAAAGCCTGGGAGGTATACCCAGGCCCATTATCTGTTTTAATTATTTGAGGCTTGCCTAAAACTGTAAAACATTGGAGCACATGTGAAATAATGTTTTTTGTGGCTTCTCCTCCCTGAAGGGAGGCATATATAAAGCCGCTAAAGGTATCAATGGACACATGAATAAATTTTAATTTTCCAAATTCAGCAAGATGGGTAACATCCATCTGCCAGATTTCATTAGGTAATAGACCTCTTGGGTTTACCCCAAGATGTGGAAGAGGTAAAAATGTAACGCACCCTGGACAATTTTTTACAATTTGTCTTGATTGTTCTCGAGTAAGCTTAAACATTAAGCGAAGAGTATGTGCATTAACATGATGTAGCTGATGAAATTGAGTAGCTTGAGAAACAGAATCAGAGGTTACGGTGCACATCAGGCGGGCATTTTTATCAGCTAAATCATTGCCCTGAGAGAGGGGTCCAGGAAGATCTGTATGAGCCCTAAGATGATCAATAAAAAAAGGCGCTTGTCTTCGAAGTATAAGACTTTGAAGTTGTTGAAAAAGGGGAACAGCATTGGAAGAGGGTTTAATATATGGAACAGTTTCTAAAAGGGGGACGGACAAAGCTATATATGAGCTGTCCGTATATAAATTAAAGGGGATATTCTGTAACATCTCAAAAACCTGAAGAATGGCAAAAAGCTCAACAAGTTGTGCTGATAAAAAGGGGGACTGTACCCTATAGGGCTGATTATTTATAACAAATACAGCAACACCGGATGATGATCCATCAGTGAATACTAGGGCAGCATCTCCCAGAGGAACAGCAGAAGTGATTTTGGGAAATATAAACAGATGTTTTCTAGCAAACTGAAGGAGCTTATCAGGTGGATAATGATTATCAATATTACCCTGAAAGGAGGATAAGGAAACAAGCCATTTATCATCAGTTTGTAATAACCAACTAAGCTCTTCTTTGGTATAGGGGAGAATCAAATGATCAGGATCTCTGCCAAAAAATTGACGGCTTTTTTCTCTGCCCAAAGTAAGAACCTGTGCTACTAAGGAAGGGTAGGTCTTAAGCACTTTATTAGGAGATACGGACAAATGTATCCACAAGAGGGGATGATCTTGCCATAGGACTCCAGTGGGTGTATGTGCAGTGGCACAAATAATCAAACTAAAGGGACGACCATAATCTAAAAAGGTAATCTGTTGACATCTAATGGCCTTTTCTACTAATTGAAGAGAATTTTTAGCCTCCTTAGTCAGCCTACGGGGTGACAAGGGATCTGATGGCCCTTGTAAAATTTCGAATAAGGGTTTTAACTCTCCCGTAGTAAGTTTAAGATACGGTCGTAGCCAATTAATATCTCCCAAAAATTTTTGAAAATCATTGAGGGTTTGCAAATGTGATACTTGTATGTGTATCTTTTGAGTGGTAATTATTTTTTTGTTTAATTCGAAACCAAGATAATAGTATGGATCTTTTAATTGTACCTTATTTGAAGCAATTTGAAGGCCAGAGGAAGCAAGATTATCTTTTAAATCTTGATAACACTTAAGGAGTTCATCAGTTGATTTTCCAGCCAAAAGAATATCATCCATATAATGAATGATATAGATACCAGGCCAACGAGCCCTAAGAGGGTCTACAGCTTGTGCAACAAATTTTTGACATAAGGTGGGGCTATTGGCCATACCCTGCGGGAGGATCTTCCATTGAAAACGTGGCATTGGGCCTTTAAAATTAATTACTGGGAGACTAAATGCAAAACGCTCTCTATCCTGAGGATGGAGAGGGATAGTAAAAAAGCAATCTTTAAGATCAATAATGATTTTAAAATAGCCAGCTGGAATGGCAATAGGAGAAGGCAAGCCAGGCTGTAAAGCTCCCATAGTAAACATTGTTTTATTAATTTCCCTAAGATCTTGGAGAAGTCGCCATGAGCCAGATCTCTTTTTTATCACAAATATAGGGGTATTCCATGGCGAAGTAGTGGCTTCTAAATGTCCAGCGGCCAATTGTTCCTGCACTAACTTTGTGGCAGCTGTAAGTTTTTCTTCTGTTAGAGGCCATTGGTCCACCCAAACGGGATCATTAGTTTTCCATCGTATTTTGTCCGCATGGGGCACAGGAAGGTCAATGGCCGCTAAGAAAAAGGCGAACTGCCTAGGCCCTGGCGATTTATGTTAGATGCCAGGGAAATAGGTCGTGTAATACCCTGATTATTTTTTCCTAAGCCTAAGCCTGGTAGAAACCCTTGGTTTAGCATTTGTTGGGTCACCACCTCATTGGGGCTGGCCATGATTAACTTTAATTGTGACAGGATGTCACGTCCCCAAAGATTCAACGGGATATGTGGCAAAATATAAGGTTGTACCTGTCCAGTATTACCTTCAGTATCTATCCATATAAGAACTTTAGAGCTCCGTTTAGGATTGGTAGAATGTCCTATGCCTTGTAAATGAGTTATAGACACTGTACAAGGCCAAGAGGAGGGCCAATATTTTTCCGAAATAACTGTTGCATCGGCTCCTGTATCGACTAAACCCTCAAATTTCTTTCCATCTAACCACAGGGTTAGGAGTGGCCTTTCAGGAGTAATTTGTTGGACCCAATAAACATCTGAGGAGCCAAAAGCAGCATCTGCTCTAGGACAATTAGTATGGCTCTTATTTAAAGAATTTAGGGGCAACAATACTAACTGTGCTATCCTTTGACCTTTAGGGATTGATATAGGGCCTTGTAAAGCAGATGCCAAAAGGGTAATTTGACCTGAATAATCATTATCAATAACACCAGGTATAATTTGGAGGCCAGCCAAAGCGGAACTACCTCTTCCTAAAATTAAACCAAAAGTATTTGGGGGCAGGGGGCCATAAACTTCTGTGGGAATTGGTTGTACTCCTTGTTCTGGGACTAATATTGAGTCGGTGGAGGCACAGAGGTCCAATCCTGCGCTTCCGGGTGTGGCTCGACAGAGGGAGCCAACATCTGGGTGCAGGGAACTTGTCCAGATTTTTGAGGAACAAACCGAATTGCCCCTTGGTTTGGTTCCAAGGAAGGGGCCAGGGGCTGGCCCCGTGAAAAGTTTCCCTGTTTTTTGGGGAGCAATTGGCCATTTATATCCGTTTTTGAAAAACATTCTGAAGACCAATGTTTGCCTCTTTTACAACGAGGGCAAACGGTGGTGGGAGGAGCCCGGGATTGATATCGGGGTTGTTGTGGGTTAGCCTTTAATGACTGTCCTTGTCTATGTAATGAACAATCCCGGGCAAAATGTCCAGGTTGTTTGCAATTATAGCAAGTTTTTTGTTGTTTATCTAGGACGGATGTATCTTTAATAAAATCTTTTAGAGCAGCTCCAATCGCAAGACCAACAGAATGGGAGGGACCAATTCCGGAGCACAACTTAATGTGATCAGCCAGGCTACCACCACGATGAGCCCGAAGGGCAGCTTGGCAGGCCGGATTGGCATTTTCATAAGCTAAATGTTTAACAAAGGCATTATCAGTTTCACTATCACCCACTACACGCTCGGCGGCGTCCGTGAGGCGGCTAATAAACTCACAATAAGGCTCTTCTGGTCCCTGGCGAATTTTTGCCAAGGAAGTTGTGGGCGAACCCTTAGGCGGAAGACGGCGCCAGGCCTTAAGGCCAGCATTTTGTATTTGAGCCAACAAACCAGGGGGAAAAGCAGCCTGAGACTCATTGGATTCATAGGGGGGACGGCCAAGTAATTTATCTCGGGTCCATGATCGGGAAGTTCTGTTTTCAGCATTTCTTTGGGCAGTTTCTCTACAATTTTCCGCAAATTCAGTGCGCCATAAAACAAAATCTCCCCCAGAAAGGGTGGCCCGAGCCAGGGTAAGCCAATCATTTGGGGTCAGCCAGCGATCGCTTAATCCCTCCAAGATTGCCAATGTATAAGGGGCTGTGGGCCCATAATTATTGACAGCAGATTTTAAATCTTTTATATGTTTTAAATTGAGGCGGCGATATTTATGTTCAAAAGGGCCGCCCCCAGAAGAATTATGAATATCTGGTCCCTCATCAGGTTCAGGAGATTCTTCTCCCTCTTCCTCTTCCCCTTCCTCACTATCTTCAGCTTGAATTTCACCTTGAGTGGGTAAATTTTGACTGCGAGTAACAGGGAAGGCTAACTTAATGGATCCTGGTTTTTGTCGAAGCGGGGGTTTATTGGGACCGTTCGAGACATTAAAAGAAGTAAGCTCCACCTCAAGGGCCTTAAGCTCCTTTAGGAGATCCAAGCGTTCCCGTTTTTGTTGTAAAACATCTCTCAAAGAGGAAATTTCCTGGGTTAAGGCCATCTTAGCCTGTCGAAGGGGATCAATCAGGGGGGCAATGGGAGCAGGGGCGCTAAAGGCAGGCATCTGATGAGGAGTATTATAAGATGGTGGAGGCTTCAAAAGGGGGAATCCCCAGGGATCATCATTGCGATGATAACGAGCAGCCTGCTCATCGAGAGTTTCCTGATCTTGGGGGGAAAGCTGGTCATCATTGGGATCACCCTTAATAGCAGTAAGGGAAGGATAAATCTTTGGGATAACTTTATCATCTGTGGGATAATGATGACCGGTTTCTGGAATTTTTGGGAACTCTTCATTTGAACCCATATCAATGGTAACGGATGGACAAGCTGAATGGAGACGAGAGGCTGCTTTAAGAATTGTTTCCCCGGTCTCTACAACCTTTTGGACATCGGGGTCAAAAAAATGACCCATGAGAATCTCCCTAATTAAATTCCAATACGAAAATGCAGTCACAGGCACTTTAGAAGGCCCAAAGGTTTGATAATAATCATTTAAACAATTTCCTACACGATTCCAGCATTTTTTATCTATTGTCCCTTCCTGTGGGAACCATGGGCGAACATCAGACAAGAACATAAAAAATTCACGCAAATCTTTTTTTCTAGCCTTAATCTTCCGCATCTTGAGGGAATCCTCGATCCCCTGAAGAAAGAGTTCATGGGAACTCAATTCCTGTCCCATATTTATAGCTCCGCTTACCTTATCCTCAGGTCACGACTGCCGAAGGGCGGCCAGTCCTCCGGGGACCTAATCAAGCTGCACTTTCGAGTAAGTCTCGCGGCAGCTCAGTGGGTGCCTGGCCAGGCGTTCGTAAGCGTGCTACCTCCGTCAGGATCCGTTCCTCGAGCCCCACGTTGGGCGCCAATTGTGTACGGCCCCGGGCGTCCCCGGGAGTCCCGACCAGCAGGACAAATCCTTGTGAGTCTGAGGAGGAACCTGTGGGGGTTGAAAAAAGGGGGAAGGGCAGGAGACGCGAAGAATGGAGGCAAGACAGAATTCTGATCAAGCCTCAAACTTTTATTGCTCCGGTAGCTGTATTTATACACTGCAGAGAAAGGGGGGCGGGATTCAGAATGAGGGAAGTACTTGGCTAATCATCATTGGTGCTGCGTGCGCAGGCTTTCATTTTAGGCCCGAACTTCTATCTCATAAATCAGGAAGAGAAGCAGGGTGTCGGCCATCTTCTAATGGCGAAAACTTCTTGGCTCCCAACACTACATTACAATCTGCTAATCCTCTATGAGTCCTCCCTTGATCTCAGCTCTCCTTCCTAGAGTCAATGCAGCAAGGGTACCCCTTACCCTCCACTGAGGTCTACCGGGAACCCCTAAAAGGACAGAGGGCAGTGAACATGGGGTCTCTGCCTGAAGTGACCAGGCAAATAAAATGACAGGAGAGAATTCTGGCTAAGTGCCCTGTGTCTGGAGGCTGGATGCCTGGATTCAAACGTGAATTCACTCCTATTTTACCCCATGACCTAATACAAGTTATATTTAAATGCTGTGCTCCCTTATTCATCTGTGAAGTGACAATACTGTTCATTCCTCTTTCTTGGTGGTGATTACGCAGTTGAAATGAAACAAGCTACATGGAACACTTAGAGCCTGGAACCTAGGAAATCCTCAATGAAGAATCATGATACCATGTTTACTGTCTTATCCTCATCCACGTCCTCACTTCATGATTTTGGAGTACTTAGGGGACAGTTTAGAGAGAACTGCTTCCTGCTATCGTGGGGGTAATGCCCATGGGAACTAGAACTAATGTGGGAGGAAAGCAGAACTCTGAATGAGAGCTCTTGGACCCCACCAGAACAGATGGTAGGTGCCCTATCCTCTGTCTATCCCAACTGTTTTGCTTGTTCTGACCATGAGGAAACACCACTCCCACAAACCCTCCTCCATCCACTGTCTCCCATAGCACTCACTGGGCTGTGCTGAGACCCTGCTGGTGCATGCCCAAGGGGGACCAGTCTGCTGCCCCTCTCTGCCTGGTGAGCAATGATGGCTGAAGCTCTATCCTCAGGATTGGCAGAAAGACAGACTCCAGCCAGAGCCTCCTGATGGGGATGACTAGTCTGGGAGGAGGAGGCACAGGTGTGAAGCCTGCTAGACATGGACCGGCAACCTGAAGGGCTGGAGACACAGGCTGACTATTTACAGTTGCGGGGCCTTGAATGCTTGATGCACAGAGCTCCTAATTAGCTAGATTAGTCCAATGCCTTCCATTTTCTGAAGACTTCACAACTTTGGGAGAACCACAAGAAGAGAAAAGTCAGTGTCCATGGTTCAGCTCAATTACTTCTGAGCCCCACGTCTTCCCAGGGGAAAGTTCACTTGGCCTCCTCTCGGCACATATCCAAAGGGCCCTTCCTGTAAAGATCAGGTTTATCATTTCCTCACCTTAAAATTCAATTGCAATATTGATGACTGAAATTGCATTCATGATGAAATAATATCAGGAATATTGGCGTCTTTATTGTTAACATTTACCATGCTAGAATCCGAAAATATTTCCATGTTTGAACACTTTTATATGAGCAAGAAAACCTTCACAGTTTTCTCAATATAAGTCCTTCTCATTCCGTGTAGAGTTTAGTCCGTATTAATTTTTTGTTGCTAATTTAAATTATATCCTTTTTTTTTTTTTTTTTTTTTTTTGCGGTACGTGGGCCCCTCACTGTTGTGGCCTCTCCTGTTGTGGAGCACAGGCTCCGGACGCGCAGGCTCAGCGGCCATGGCTCACGGACCCAGCCGCTCCGCGGCATGTGGGATCTTCCCGGACTGGGGCACGAACCTGTGTCCCCTGCATCGGCAGGCGGACTCCCAACCACTGCGCCACCAGGGAAGCCCCTTGGTTTTATTTATTCCTAATTGGTTTATTTTGGCATAGTAGAAAATAATTAAATTGTATATTTGCATTGTCTAGAACTCTTTATTCTAAGAGTGCCTCTAGTTGTTTTTCTTGAGTAGAAGTATATTATCTGAAACTATTCATCATTGTGGTTTTTCCCTTTTGCATAGGCTACCTCTCCTTGTAACACAATAAAATGGTGATAGAATGGCGACATCCAAAAAAATTTTAAAATGGGCAGAAAACCTGAATAGACTTTTTTTTAAAGGCAATATGCAGATGGCCAACAGACACATGGAAAGATGCTCAACATCACTAATCATCAGGGAGAAGCAAATCAAAACCTCTTGTCAGAATGGCTATTATCAAAAAGACAAGAGAAATAAATGGTGATGAGGATGTGAAGAAAAGGGAACCCTCCTGTACTTTTGTTGAGAATGTAAATTGATGCAGCCACCATGGAAAACAGTATGGAGATTCCTCAAAAAATTAAAAATAGAAGTACCAGCAGTTCCACTTCTGGGTATGTACTCAAAGAAAATGAAAACACTAATTCAAAAGGATACATGCACCCTTATGTTCATTACATTATTTACAATAGCCATGATATGGAAGCCACCTAAGAGCCCATCAACAGATGAATGGATAAAGAAGATTGCTATATATATATATATATATATATATATATATATATACACACACACACATAAGTATGTATATATATACAATGGAATATTATAAAAAAAGGATTAAATCTTGCCATTTGTAACAACATGGATGGACCTAGAGGGTATTATGCTAAGTAAGATAAGTCAGACAGAGAAAAACAAATACTGTATGATTTCACTTGTATGTGGAATCTAAAAATCAAAACAAATAAACAAACATAACTAAACAAAACAGGCATAGATACAGAGGACAAACAGGTGGTTGTCAGGGAGCTGGGTGAGGGGAGATAGAAATAGGAGAGGGAAATTAAGAGATACAAACTTTCAGTTACAAAATAAATAAGTCATAGATATGAAATGTACACTGTGGAAAATATAGTCAATAACTATGTAATATCTTTGTATGGTGACAGATGACAACTTGTCATGGTGATCGTTTCAAAATGTATAGAAATATCAAATCACTATATTGTGTACCAGCAACTAACATAGTGTTGTAGGTCAATTATACTTCAGAAAACAAACAAACTCATTGAAAAAGAGATCTAATTTGTGGCCACCAGAAATGGGGAGTGGGGGAGGGAGAATTGGATGAAGGTTGTCAAAGGCATAGACATTATGCTATAAAATAAATAAGTACTAAGGATGTAATGCACAACATGACAAAGCTAATTGACACTACTATACATTATATATGAAAGCTGTTAAAAGAGTACATCCTAAGAGTTCTCACCCAACCATAAGTACATTTTTAAGAGCTTTGTTGAGGTATAATTGATATACAGTAAGCCACATGATTTAATAAGTTTTCACATGTGTACATACTTATAAAACCACCACCTTGGGCTTCCCTGGTGGTGCAGTGGTTGGGAGTCCGCCTGCCAACGCAGGGGACACGGGTTCGTGCCCCAGTCCAGGAGGATCCCACATGCCGTGGAGCGGCTGGGCACGTGAGCCACGGCCGCTGAGCCTGTGCGTCCGGCGCCTGTGCTCCACAACGGGAGAGGCCACAACAGTGGGAGGCCTGCGTACCGCAAACAAAACAAAACAAAACAAAACAAAAACCCACCACCTTACTCAAGATAATAAACGTATTCATCAGCCCCAGAAGTTTCCTCTTTGTCCAACACAATTCCTCCTTGCCATCCCTCTGCCTTTCCCACCAGGCAACCACTGATTGGATTTCTGTCACTATAGATTTTTTTTTACATTTTCTAGAATTTTAAATAAATGGAATCAGGAGGAGCTTCAAGATGGCAGAAGAGTAAGACATGGAGATCACCTTACTCCCCACAAATACATCAGAAATACATCTACATGTGTAACAACTCCTACAGAACACCTACTGAATGCTGGCAGAAGACCTCAGACCTTCCAAAAGGCAAGAAACTCCCCACGTACCTGGGTAGGGCAAAAGAATAAAGAAAAAACAGAGACAATAGAATAGGGACGGGACCTGCACCAGTGGGAGGGAGCTGTGAAGGAAGAAAGGTTTCCACACACTAAGAAGCCCCTTCGCGGGCGGAGACTGCGGGTGGCGGAGGGGGGAAGCTTTGGAGCCGCGGAGGAGAACAGAGCAACAGGGGTGCGGAGGGCAAAGCAGACAGATAACCGCACAGAGTATCGGTGCCGACCGGCACTCACCAGCCCGAGAGGCTTGTCTATTCACCCGCCGGGGTGGGCAGGGCTGGGAGCTGAGGCTCGGGCTGGGCTTCGGTCGGAGCGCAGGGAGAGGACTGGGGTTGGTGGTGTGAACACAGCCTGCAGGGGGTTAGTGCGCCATGGCTGGCCGGGAGGGATTCCGGGAAAAGTCTGGACCTGCCGAAGAGGCAAGAGACTTTTTCTTGCCTCTTTGTTTCCTGGTGCGAGAGGAGAGGGCATTCAGAGCAATGCTTAAAGGAACTCCAGAGACGGGCGCGAGCCGCGGCTAACAGGGCGGACCCCAGAGACGGGCATGAGAAGCTAAGGTTGCTGCTGCAGCCACCAAGAAGCCTGTGTGCGAGCACAGGTCACTATCCACACCTCCCCTCCTGGGAGCCTGTGCAGCCCTCCACTGCCAGGGTCCCGGGATCCAGGGACAACTTCCCCAGGAGAACACACGGCACCTCAGGCTGGTGCAATGTTACTCCGTCCTCTGCCGCCGCAGGCTCACCCCGCATCCTTGCTCCTCCCGCTCCCTGGCCTGAGTGAGCCACAGCCCCCGAATCAGCTGCTACTTTAACCACGTCCAGTCTGAGTGAAGAACTGATGCCCTCAGGTGACCTACACGCAGAGGCGGGTCCAAATCCAAAGATGAACCCCAGGAGCTGTGTGAACAAGGAAGAGAAAGGGAAATTTCTCCCAGCAGCCTCAGGAGTAGCGGATTAAATCTCCACAATCAACTTGATGTCCCCTGCATCTGTGGAATACCTGAATAGACAACGAATCATCCCAAACTGAGGAGGTGGGCTTTGGGAGCAACAATATATATATTTTTCCCCTTTTTCTCTTTTTGGGGGTATGTATGTGTATGCTTGCAGTCTGTATAGCTTCGCTTTTACCATTTGTCCTAGGGTTCTGTCTGTCCGTTTTTATTTTTATTTTTAGTATAGTTTTTAGCACTTGTTATCATTGGTGGATTTGTTTTCTGGTTTGGTTGCTCTCTTCTTTCTTTCTTTTTTTAAATATTTTATTTTTTAAAAAAATTTTCTTATTACTTTAACAAAATTTTTAATAGTTATTTTTTATTTTAATAACTTTTATTTTACATTATTTTATTTTATCTTTCTTTCTTTTTTTCTTTCTTTCTTTCTTTCTTTCTTTCTTTCTTTCTTTCTTTCTTTTTTCTCTCCCTTTTATTCTAAGTTGTGTGGATGACAGGCTCTAGGTGCTCCAGCCAGGTGTCAGGGCTGTGCCTCTGAAGTGGGAGAGCCAAGTTCAGGACACTGGTCCACAAGAGCCCTTCCAGTTCCATGTGATATCAAACAGCGAACATCTCCCAGAGATCTCCATCTCAACACCAAGATCCAGCTCCACTCAATGACCAGCAAGCTACAGTGCTGGACACCCTATGACAAACAACTAGCAAGACAGGAACACAGCACCTTCCATTAGCAGAGAGGCTGCCTAAAATCATAATAAGACCACAGAGAGCCTGAAACACACCACCATATGTGGACCTGCCCACCAGAAAGACAAGATCCAGCCTCATCTACCAGAAGACAGGCACTAGTCCCCTCACCAGGAAGCCTACACAACCCACTGAACCAACCTTAGCCACTGGGAACAGACACCAAAAACAATGGGAACTACGAAACTGCAGCCTGCGAAAAGGAGACCCCAAACACAGTAAGTTAAGCAAAATGAGAAGACAGAGAAACACACAGCAGATGAAGGAGCAAGGCAAAAACCCACCAGACTTAACAAAGGAAGAGGAAATAGGCAGTCTAACTGAAAAAGAATTCAGAATAATGATAGTAAAGATGATCCAAAATCTTGGAAATAGAATGGAGAAAATACAAGAAACATTTAACAAAGAACTAGAAGAATGAAAGAGCAAACAAACAGTGATGAATAACAAAGTAAATGAAATTTAAAATTCTCTAGAAGGGATCAATAGCAGAATAACTGAGGCAGACGAACGGACAAGTGACCTGGAAGATAAAATAGTGGAAATAACTACTGCAGAGCAGAATAACAGAAAAAGAATGAAAAGAATTGAGGACAGTCTCAGAGACCGCTGGGACAACATTAAATGCACCAACATTCGAATTATAGGGGTCCCAGAAGAAGAAGAGAAAAAGAAAGGGACTGAAAAAATATTTGAAGAGATTATAGTTTAAAACTTCCCTAATACAGAAAAGGAAATAGTTAATCAAGTCCAGGAAGCACAGAGAGTCCCATACAGGATAAATCCAAGGAGAAACGTGCTGAGACACCTATTAATAAAACTATCAAAAATTAAATACAAAGAAAAAATATTAAAAGCAGCAAGGGAAAAACAACAAATAACACACAAGGGAATCCCCATAAGGTTAACAGCTGATCTTTCAGCAAAAACTCTGCAAGCCATAAAGGAGTGGCAGGACATATTTAAAGTGATGAAGGAGAAAAACCTACAACCAAGATTACTCTACCCAGCAAGGATCTCATTCAGATTTGATGGAGAAATTAAAACCTTTACAGACAAGCAAAAATTAAGGGAATTCAGCACCAACAAACCAGTTTTCCAACAAATGCTAAAGGAACTTCTCTAGGCAGGAAACACAAGAGAGGGAAAAGACCTACAATAACAAACCCAAAACAATTAAGAAACTGGTAATAGGAACATACATATCAATAATTACCTTAAATGTAAATGGATTAAATTTTCCAACCAAAAGACATAGACATACAAAAACAACACCTGGATACATGCTGTCTACAAGAAACCCACCTCAGACCTAGGGACACATACAGACTGAAAGTGAGGGGATAGAAAAAGATATGCCATGCAAATGGAAATTTAAAAAAAGGTGGAGTGGGCTTCCCTGGTGGCGCAGTGGTTGGGAGTCCGCCTGCCGATGCAGGGGATACGGGTTCGTGCCCTGGTCTGGGAGGGTCCCGCATGCCGCGGAGCAGCTGGGCCCATGGGCCTGCTGAGCCTGTGCGTCCGGAGCCTGTGCTCCGCGATGGGAGAGGCCACAACACTGAGAGGCCCGCGTACCGCAAAAAAAAAAAAAAAAAAAGGTGGAGTAGCAATTCTCATATCAGACAAAATAGACTTTAAAACAAAGACTATTACAAGTGACAAAGAAGGACACTACATAATGTTCAAGGGATCAATCCAAGAAGAAGATATAACAATTGTAAATATTTATGCACCCAACATAGGAGCAACTCAATATATAAGGCAAATACTAACAGCCATAAAAGGGGAAATCGACAGCAACACAATCATGGTAGGGGACTTTAACACCCCACTTTCACCAATGGACAGATCATCCAAAATGAAAATAAATAAGGAAACACAAGCTTTAAATGATACATTAAACAAGATAGACTTAATTGATATTTATAGGACATTCCATCCAAAAACAACAGAATACACATTCTTCTCGTGCTCATGGAACATTCTCCAGGATAGATCATATCTTGGGTCACAAATCAAGCCTTGGTAAATTTAAGAAAATTGAAATCGTATCAAGTATCTTTTCCGACCAAAACGCTATGAGACTAGATATCAATTACAGGAAAATATCTGTAAAAACTACAAACACATGGAGGCTAAACAATACACTACTTAATAACCAAGAAATCACTGAAGAACTCAAAGAGGAAACCAAAAAATATCTAAAAACAAATGACAGTGAAAACACAATGACACAAAACCTATGGGATGCAGCAAAAGCAGTTCTAAGAGGGAAGTTTATAGCAATACAATACTACCTTAAGAAACAAGAAACATCTCAAATAAACAACCTAACCTTGCACCTAAAGCAATTAGAGAAAGAAGAACAAAAAAAACCCCAAAGTTAGCAGAAGGAAAGAAATCATAAATATCAGATCAGAAATAAATGAAAAAGAAATGAAGGAAACAATAGCAAAGATCAATAAAATTAAAGCTGGTTCTTTGAGAAGATAAACAAAATTGATAAACCATTAGCCAGACTCATCAAGAAAAAAAGGGAGAAGACTCAAATCAATAGAATTAGAAATGAAAAAGGAGAAGGAACAACTGACACTGCAGAAATACAAAGAACCATGAGAGATTACTACAAGCAATTATATGCCAATAAAATGGACAGCCTGGAAGAAATGGACAAATTCTTAGAAATGCACAACCTTCTGAGACTGAGCCCGGAAGAAGTAGAAAATATAAACAGACCAATCACCAGCACTGAAATTGAGACTGTGATTAAAAATCTTCAAACAAACAAAACCCCAGGACCAGATGGCTTCACAGGCAAATTCTATGAAACATTTAGAGAAGAGCTAATACCTATCCTTTTCAAACTCTTCCAAAATATAGCAGAGGGAGGAACATTCCTAAACTCATTCTATGAAGCCACAATCACCCTGATACCAAAACCAGACAAAGATGTCACAAAGAAAGAAAACTACAGGCCAATATCACTGATGAACATAGATGCAAAAATCCTCAACAAAATGCAAGCAAACAGAATCCAACAGCAAATTAAAAGGATCATATACCATGATCTAGTGGGGTTTATCCCAGAAATGCAAGGATTCTTCAATATATGCAAATCAATCAATGTGATACACCATATTAACAAATTGAAGGAGAAAAACCATGTGATCATCTCAACAGATGCAGAAAAAGCTTTTGACAAATTCAACACCCAATTATGTTAAAAACCTTCCAGAAAGTAGGCATAGAGGGAACTTACCTCAACATAATTATAAGGCCATATATGACAAACCCACAACCAACATCGTTCGCAATGGTGAAAAACTAAAATCATTTCCTCTATATCAGGAAAAATACAAGGTTGTCCACTCTCACAACTGTTATTCAACATAGTATTGGAAGCTTTAGCCACAGCAGGCAGACTAGAAAAAGAAACAAAAGGAAACCAAATCCAAAATGAAGAAGTAAAGCTGTCACTGTTTGCAGGTGACATGATACTCCACATAGAGAATCCTGAAGATGCTACCAGAAAACTACTATAGCTAATCAATGAATTTTGTAAGGTAGCAGGATATAAAATTAATGCACAGAAATCTCTTACATTCCTATACACTAATGATGAAAAATCTGAAAGAGAAATTAAGGAAACACTCCTATCTACCACTGCAACAAAAATAATAAAATACCAAGGAATAAACCTATCTAAGGAGACAAAAGACCTGTATGCAGAAAACTATAAGACACTCATGAAAGAAATTAAAGATGACACAAATAGATGGAGAGATATACCATGTTCTTGGATTGGAAGAATCAACATTGTGAAAATGACTGCACTACCCAAAGCAATCTACAGATTCAATGCAATCCCTATCAAACTACCACTGGCATTTTTCACAGAACTAGAACAAAAAATTTCACAATTTGTGTGGAAACACAAAAGACCCCGAATAGCCAAAGCAATTTTGAGAAAGAAAAACGGACCTGGAGGCATCAGGCTCCCTGACTTAAGATGATACTACAAAGCTACAGTCATCAAGACAGTATGGTACTGGCACAAAAACAGAAATATAGATCAATGGAACAGGATAGAAACCCAAAGATAAATCCATGCACATATGGTCACCTTATCTTTGATAAAGGAGGCAAGAATATACAGTGGAGAAAAGACAGCCTCTTCAATAAGTGGTGCTGGGAAAGCTGGACAGCTACTTGTAGAAGAATGAAATTAGAAAACTGCCTAACACCATACACAAAAATAAACTCAAAATGGATTAGAGACCTAAATGTAAGGCCAGACACTAAAAACTCTTAGAGGAAAACAGGCAGAACACACTATGACATAAATCACAGCAAGATCCTTTTTGACCCATCTCCTAGAGAAATGGAAATAAAAACAAAATCAAAAACAAATGGGACCTAATGAAACTTAAAAGCTTTTGCACAGCATGGGAAATGATAATCAAGATGAAAAGACGCTCGGAAAGGGAGAAAATATTTGCAAACGAAGCAACTGACAAAGGATTAACCTCCAAAACATACAAGCAGCTCATATAGCTCAATATCAAAAAACAAACAACCCAATCCAAAAATGGGCAGAAGACCTCAATAGACATTTCTCCAAAGAAGATATACAGATTGCCAACAAACACATGAAAGCATGCTCAACATCAGTAATCATTAGAGAAAATGCAAATCAAAACTGCAATGAGGTTCACCTCACACCGGTCAGAATGGCCATCATCAAAAAATCTACAAACAATAAGTTCTGGAGAGGGTGTGGAGAAAAGGGAACCCTCTTGCACTGTTGGTGGGTATGTAAACTGATACAGCCACTATGGAGAACAGTATGGAGGTTCCTTAAAAAACTACAAATAGAACTACCATACGACCCAGCAATCTCACTACTGGGTATATACCCTGAGAAAACCATAATTCAAAAAGAGTCATGTACCACAAAGTTCATTGTAGCTCTATTTACAATAGCCAGGACATGGAAACAACCTAAGTGTCCATCTATAGATGAATGGATAAAGAAGATGTGGCATATGTATACAATGGAATATTACTCAGCCATAAAAAGAAATGAAATTGAGTTATTTGTCCTGAAGTGGATAGATCTAGAATCTGTCCTACAGAGTGAAGTAAATCAGAAAGAGAGAAACAAATACAGTATGCTAACACATATATATGGAATCTAAAAAAAAAATTGTTCTGAAGAACCTAGGGGCAGGACAGGAATAAAGACGCAGATGTAGAGAATGGACTTGAGGACATGGGGAGGGGAAAGGGTAAGCTGGGACGAAGTTAGAGAGTGGCACTGACATATATACACTACCAAATATAAAATAGATAGCTAGTGGGAAGCAGGTGCATAGCACAGAAAGATTAGCTTGGTGCTTTGTGACCACCTAGAGGGGTGGATAGGGAGGCAGGGAGGGAGAAGCAAGAGGGAGGAGATATGGGGATATATGTGTACATATAGCTGATTCACTTTGTTATAGAGCAGAAAGTATCACACCATTGTAAAGCAATTATACTCCAACAAAGATGTTAAAAAACTGTTTTTAAAACAGAGGAGATTTAAATTAAAGATAATCTATCATCATATTTTCCTGTAAAAATACTTAATAGGTAAAACAGATATGTTTGTGTCTCAAGTATTATTTTTTTAAATATAGATGATTTAAAATAAAAAAGAAACAGTAGTGCAGCCTTTGAGCAGGAATATACATAACAATATCTTTGAGTTGTTTTGCAGATACTGAAAACCCCACCAGGTGGAAGAACTTAACTGTGTGCTGCCCACAGGCACGTAGACCCCAGATCGATTGGAACCAGAAGGTTGATGACAGTGACTCTCACTTCACCGTCAACCAATCAGAAGAATGTCCAGGAGCTGATCATGCCCTCTTTGAACCATACTGTAAAACTCCTCACTACCCACTCCAGGTTGGGACACACAGTTTTGAGGGCATTAGCCTGCTGTGGCACCCTTTGTCTGGCAAAGCAATAAAGCTATTCTTTTCTACTTCACCCAAAACTCTGTCTCCAAGTTTTAATTCGGTTTTCGGTGTACAGAGGTCAGATTCAGCTTCAGCAGCTCTCACCACTCATACCTGGTAGCTTCACTACTAAAGAGGAACTGGACTCAACTTAGCTGCTCAGGACTAAAAACATATATCTATATCTATATCTATATCTATATCTATCTATATCTATCAGAAAAGAATTCTGATTGGTACAATCATGTCCTCTTTCCACGCTGGACAAATCAACTGTGGTCAAGAGACAGTGTGACTGGCAGCCCCTTCAGAGCCACATTCACTTATTCAATTTATCAAACCTACTTTTAATGAGTATTTACTATGAGTTGATCATTATTTTAGGCTCAACTACCACAGGATAAAGAGAATCAGGAGCATGGGGAGGACAGGTTGTCCTAGTAAAAAAGGGTGGTCCTAGTAAACTCATTGAGAAAGTTACATTGGTGAAGATGGTGAATGACTTAGGTGAGTGGTTTCTGGGGAAAGAGTGCCCCAGGCAGAGGGTAAGGTTAATACAAAGACCCTGAGGTAGGAGGTTGCCTGGGGGGAATGTAGCTGGAGCAGAGCGAGTGAGCATAGAAGAAGAGGAGAACAGGTATCATGGGCTGATCGTGTGAGGCTTTCTCTGCCACTGAAGGACTTTTGCTTTCATTTTCTCTGAGTGATGTGAGGAATAATTGTAGGGTTTACAGCAGACACATGACATGATTAGGAATTTTAAAAGATTATTCTGGATGCTGGGTTGAGTGTGGATTGTAGGATGTGAGGAAGCCTGCTTGGAGTTTACCTGTAGGCAAGCTAGGTGAGATATAGGTGGGTAGGACCAAGGTGGAGATAGCAGTGTAAGGGTTGAGAATCGGTCTGTTGAGCTATATTTTGAAGGCAGAGCCAAAAGGATTTTATTCCAGGCAGGATACATGTGTGAGAGAAAGAGAGGAGACAAGAATGTCTCCAGGGTTGGGGCCTGAACAACTGAAAAAATGGAATTGCATCTATTGAGACAGGGAGGGCTGTGGGTGGAGCAAATTTGGGAAGGAAAGGGGACATTAGAGATTCAAGTTTGAAATGTCAAAATTGAGATATTTCAAATGGATATATATTATATGGTTCCACTCACATGAGGTAGCAAGAGACAGAAAATAGAATGGTGGCATCCAGGGGCTGGAGGAAGGGAGGAAATAGCATTAGCATTTAATGGGTACAGAGATTCAGTTTGGGAAGATGAAAAAGTTCTGGAGATGGATGGTGGTGATGGTTGCCTGACAATGTGAATGTGTTTAATGTCAAGTGTACACAATTATACATTTAAAAATGCTTAAGATGGAGATGGATCCAAAAAATATTGCTGTGATTTATGTCAAAGAGGGTTCTGCATATATTTTCCTCTAAAAGATTTTTAGTACCCGGTCTTACATTTAAGTCTTTAATCCATTTTGAGTTTATTTTTGTACATGGTGTTAGAGAATGTTCTAATTTCATTCTTTTACATTCATGTTATGTAAATTTGACCACAATAAAAAACATTAAGTAGTGCAAAATAATGGAGAAAGATTGAGATTTATTTCAGATAATGTTTTCAATGTCATTATAAAATAATAGAGATTGGAATTTTTTAGATTAAAATTTTAATATCATTCAACAGTCTAGACCAGGGTTTCTCAACCTCAACAATATTGATATTTTTGGTCTTTATTCTTTTTCATAGGGGACTGTCCTGTATATTGTATGATATTTAAAAGCACCCCTTACCTCTACTCACTAGATGCCAGCACTGAGTTATGATAAGCAGAAATGTCCCGTTATTGTGAGGTTAAGACTCACAGACTAAAGGATGGGGTTTTAAAAGTTCTAAAAATAATAAAAGGATAAAAAAGTGAGTTTAGAAATTTCCCAATTACACATCAAAAAATTAATGTGAGTAGGTTTGTGTTCTTTCAAGGATACTCATCATGTGTGGAGGAATTGAGAAAAACAAAAAGAAAAATAACTAGTTGTACTGCATAAACATCAATATCTGTTTTTCATGTACCACTTCTTGTATGCTCATCTTTGGCAGTGACCCTAATATCTGATCTTTTCTACTCACAATGCTATAACTTCATTTTAACATTATTTTTGCTGAGGTCCAAACACATTAAAGGACCGCAGCATTTACCTCCAGTCTCTCCAATCCACCTTTGTTCACTTGGTATTTGGCCAAGGATACTCACCATGGAGGTGGGGGCGGGGGAGGGCACTGGGAATTGGGAAAAGAACAAAGCATATGTCACATTATAGGGCACAGACATAACTACCTTTGGTTTTAATATACCAATTCCTATAAATTCAACTTTGTCATTGACTCTAGTAAGTTATTCATTTTACTCTCTATGAAATAACTGCATTTTAGTAATACATTTTTGCCATGGATGAATTATTTTAAATATGTCAACACATAGTCTCTCCCTCTCATATCCACCTGTACCTATCCACCATGTGCTCTACCCTAAAAGTACCCCGTCACTTATCCCCACAAGGTAAATAACATCCTTCTCTCCATATCCAATTTGATTTTGGTATAAAGTTTTCTTCATATCAATGACAAACCAATCTCTGCCTTCCTCAGAAAGAGGTCTCTGAGTCAGGAAGGCTGCATGGACAAGATTTAGAAGGTTACATCACTCCACTTTCCACCTACATCCCACTTTATACAGTAGAAAAAAACAGGTGAGCCCAAGCACATTTTACTTATTAAAGTCTTCAAGATCTAAGACCACAATGAAATCTAATGAAAATATATATTCTGGAGTGAGTTGATTCATCTCTACTTAGAAGAAATCATGTTCACTGGGAACATTTGTTACATTTGGCCATGGAATAGCTGTAGATTGGCCTGGTGTTGATAGAGGGGTTCTCCTAGTGCATCAGAAACAAGGGGGTCTACTTGAGACTGCATGACCTAAAGCAGTAGAGTGGGATCTGTCGTACAAAATGCAGTACCCAATGGAGAGAAAGTTCTACCCATATGCTAGTTTGTGTCCAGGGAATTTTTGTTGAGATCATGGTGGTGTGACTAATTTGGGGATATGCTGAAAATTAGATGGACAGGGCCTGAGTCTTGAATTGCTTGGAGAACATAGTCTTTACAGAGGATGAGCCCTGTGTGGTGGGCAGTATCTGAGATACTCTCACTGATCCCAACTCCTAGTTTTCATTGCTTTGTGTATCTTACTGCCATTGAGGGTGAGATGTACATAGAGACCCACTTCCAACAATGAGAATGTGGAAGAAAGGTTGGGAAGTCCCTGCTGAGAATAGAGTAAAAAAAAATCTGGCTTTCTTCTTGCTGCCTCTCTCTTGCATTCTTGACGGCTCATATTGATAAAAAAAACAACTGCCCAACCCAGAGGCCATGTGTCAAGGAACTGAAAGAATTCTCTGGACAATATTCTGTGAACAGGTGAATCCTACCAACAGCCTCGTGAGTGTGCTTGAAAGTGGACATCTGCTGATCCAGTTCTGAGATGCCTGCAGCCCTGGCTGATCTTGACTGCAACCTTCTGGGAGGCCCACTGAAATATTTAATTAAAGTATCAGGTATTAAAGAATAAAAGTCAATAGTTTTCTAATATGCCAATGTAATTCATTTAGAGAAAAAACTTAGAAATGAAGATTCATTCAAATTAGCACACACACAAAAAAAAAAAGGAAAGAAAAAAGTCCAACCCAGTAATCTCTACCATATCTAATGCCAGCTGAGCAAGGATAAAGAAATGAAAATAAGAAGTTATCCTTAGAGACACAAATTAACTGTGAAAATGGAAAGTATCACATCCTTGGTATAGACCTAGTGCTGCATAGATTTCATGATTGATACAATGGATTTGTAGATAACAAAACCACACATTGAGTGGTTAAACTGAGGAAAAAAAGTCTGAGTTTTATGTTAGAATTCTGCAAGTTAGAAGTAAGAAGCAAGAGTACAGGTGAATTTCCTCTTGAGGAGAAGAGGGACCTAGATCCTTCCCAGGACATTCACTTTTATCCTTTTTCTGTTCCGTGAATATTAGCAAGTCTCCAGAGATTGGGACAATGTGGACCAACTGGCTTTGGACATTGAGCCCTAAGGTCATACCATTGTAAATAATTGGCCAGTGTCTTCAGCTCATTAATTGGCCAGTTCTAACATTGTGGCTCCCCACCTGTGTCTCCATCCTTTGTAGGAAGCAGTATCAGAAGGTCCCAGCCTGAGCCTGTCCTCCTACCAGTCCTGAGGGCACACCCTGAGACTTCAACACACAGCAGGCAGGAGAGGGGCAGTGAATCTGTGCTCCTTGGTCTTGCTCCAGCAGAGATGCAGCCCAGCCCAGTAAGTGCTGAGGGAGAAAGTGATGGATGAAGGGAGTGTTGGGAGCATGATTTTTTCCTCAACAAGACAAACATGGCAGTTGGGACAGACAGTTGGGGGGACACCAGTATACAAATTTCAGATTAGAGCCCTATGACATTTATGTTCTTGGTTCTGGTTGGGATTTCCTCCTCAAGAGGACAAATGTGATATTTGGTATAGAAAGATGAGAGGGCACGAATACAAACAGTTTTGGAATAAAGGCTTTTGAAGCTTAACGTTCTTTGTTCTGGTTGGGGTGTGAGAACTCTCATTCAGAGATCTGCTTCCACCCTCACTGGTTCTGGCTCTGGCTGGCATCTCCCCCACTGTAGCAGCAAATGGGTCTCTGGAACCTTCCCCCCTAAGCACTTCAAATAGTTATGAAAGTGGCAATAAGGATGAGGAGGATGACATGAACCATAACATCAGTTATGATGTTATGTTATGTTATGTTATGTTATGTTATGTTATGTTATGTTATGTTATGTTATGTTATTGAAGGCTTCCTAAGTGTCAGGCTCTGAGGTATGACTTTTATGTTTCTTGTTTGATTACACCTGCATAATTTCTCCCAAATTATAAGTGCACACCTAAGTATTATTATAGTAAGAGGAAAGAAGCACAGCATTTTATGTAACAGGTACCAGGTCATGAGTTAGAAAGTGTTGAAGCCAGTCATTCTGGGCAGACTGAGTCCAGACACAGGGCATCTGGGCAGTTTTCGCCCTGCCACCCCAAACAGTCATGTTACTTTCCTGTCAGTCCTGGTAGAGATTCCCTGCTCACTTTGCCCTTCCTATTTGGAGTTTTCTGGAGGACACAGGGGAGGGTAGTAGGTAGCACTTGCTGCATCAACTATAGGAAGGATGTCTAAGATCACAGGTGAGGTCATAGAAATAATCGGCACCTGACATTTCAGGGTAGGTCTCTCTGTTGACCCTGTTCCTGGATTTCACGTCACCTGTCCACCTTCTCCTCTGTACTTATAATCATCTGACTCAATCATGAAAGGAGACATAAAATCAGAGTCTTAAGGTTCATTCCTATGCAGGAAAATGAAAACAGTTTTAAAAATCTACCCAAGATGCGTCTGTGGTTAGACTGCTGTACCTCTGCTTAAAACTTTCAGAAAGTCTGAAAACAATGACATTTAGGGCATGGAACTTAGGAGCATAAAAACTTAATTTTTGAGCAGCTGATTCGGGGGCTCTGGCAGAAACTAAACACACCATTGTAAAGCAATTATAGTCCAATAAAGATGTTTAAAAAAACAAAACTTAATTTTGAATCGTGTATGCTCCACTAATTCTTTGTGTGTTATGGGACAATTTCTTAGAATCCATGAGACTTAGTATTGTCAAATGAGTCGATTCCTCATTGATTCAAACCCACTGAATCAGGACTAAAAAAATAATGGTCGCCCTCTATGCAATAGCTATGTGATGGATGCATAAAGAAAGGGCAAAATACATTTTTGATATTTTGTTACTAATAATGATAAAGCTAATGCTCGTGTCATTAGACTTAAATATCTGTTGATCTGATGTTATGGTTTCCCTACATCCCTGACAGGACATTTTATTTTATTTTATACAAGTACATTCTTCATAGATGAAAAGAAATGACTGAGGCTCATTTATTTCTGATTCCCCAGAGCCTATACCTTGTTGGCACAGAAGAGGCACCAAGGATTAAAAAAAAAGAAAACAGTTAAGTGTTGAATAAACCATGTGGGCAATATAGCTTCCACACGGTGGACCATTCATGCTGGTGTTTTCATCATTTTCAGAATGTCACATAGGAATAGAGACAAGATAAAATAGTGCTTGTTTCTGTCTATGTCATGGACTTTCTAAGGGACATATTTTCTTTTCATTTAACAGCATATGCAGGATTCAATCATTGAAAAGCCATTGCAGAAATTTTCGTAAGTATGGGGAAAAAAGAGTCAGAAATGGAGGGGATGATACATCTTAATGCATGGGCTGAGACACATTTTAGGATTTCATATCATTCCATGCTCCAGTATCCTGCGCCAGGAAAGGCTTCGATCTTTTCTGCCATATAAAACATTATTAAATTTGGGGGATTATATTTAATTAATAAACATACTATCTGAATAATGATTGACATTCTTTATAAAAATGACCCAATATTTATAAGTTACAAACATCCCTTAAGTGCCACACATGGTGTAGTGCTGGGTATTAGACTTTTTTTCCAGGAAGGTACAGAAGCATAGAGAGGAGGAGAAGTTTATACACACTCCACATACATGGGGTGAAAAATCCAGGACTCAATGCTTGATTTGCTTATTCCTGCACCAGTTCTCAGTCATCTCCACTGTAGCTAAATAGCGTTTCTTTTCTAACCTAGTTTTTTGGCTCAGAATGTGAAATGAAGGTAGAAGAATTGATTCATCCTCTTTGGTTCAGTGAGTCTATCTGTGAATTACAGGAAAGCACCAGTAGTTCACAGGGGCCAGAATGGCACTAACATGATGGATTATAGGATTTTCTATAAATAGTGATGTTGTGCAGTCCAGTTTTGAAATCTAAGGTTGAAACAATTTCCTGTATAATATGAAAATGTCATGTGCAGATATCATGACATTGTCACAAGATAGACCTCAGGAATATTTTCAAATGATATCTTAACAAATGATGATGTGGTTGATAGAAAATGATATTTGCATTGAAACAAATACAGACAACATTAGTAAAACTGAACATGCATCAATTCTTAGAAACTGCACAACTAGCCACCAGTCTCATATTATATACAAATTCTCATTTGTATGATACCATATGAGCGAGGTACAGAATTTTCATAGGATTGTTGTAAGAAGAAAATGATATAAATAATAGTATACTATAAAATATGTAATGTAAATTAAATATTTATTTAATAGTGAAAATACATTATATTATATTGTTACATTTTAAATATATGTGAAATATAAATTTGTTATATTTATATGTATAAATATAAATTTATAAAGTAAAGGATGTTTTCCCTTATGTAATAATGTGCATTGGGTAGATGTTTGGAGTAATTGTATGTACTTCACAAAGAGACTTAACCACAAAGCTGTGGTAAACAAGCACATTTCAGAGGAAATATGTGTAGTATTCTGTTTAGGGAAGATTTTAAGAATGCAGTTTAGATACATAAATGAATATTGACATTACAGAAGCACTGACAGGGAAATATACCCATCAACTTCATGACAATGGTTGCTTTTGGGGGCCAGTTATATAGAGGAATGGGATTGAGCTAGATACCAAGAAAGTCCCTTTTTATGAGTAAATGTTCAAATCTCTATAAAAGCTGAGATCTGAAGGAAATATTATTAAATGTTTATATTTAAAAATAGGTGTTGGTTATTGATGAGACTAATAATAGGTAATATTAATGGAAATTTTTATAAGTGTTAGGTAATATTCTAAGTGGTATTTATCAAGTCCAGCTTGACATTAGGGTGACCAAGAAACGCACATGCAGAGATTCTGAAATAGGTCCTAGGCTGAGACCAGGGTACCTGTGAACTTTAAAATAAGCACACGTAAATTACCAATCAACTGGAGATGAAAACCATTGGTCTAAGCAATATTAATAATTTAAAAAAATCTTCCAATACTCCTACTAGGTAGGTTCAATTATTATCATAATTTCATAGATAAGGAAACTGCCCAACTGTGTTTACAGTACTTATTTTGAATAATTCTAGATTAAATCATAGTGTGACATGCCAAAATAATTAAACTGAATTACCTTCAGGTAGGAGAAGACAAGGAATTGCAATCCCTGTATCAGGAAGAATTGACATGAAAATCTGCTGCATCTACATCAGAAGACTGGGTTCAGACCCAGCTGTGGGACCTTCCCTGGTGCTGAACTCCTAAACCCTCCATAAATAGGAGGGTTTATGATGAGAACAAGACCACCAGGTATATGAAAAAGTGCTCAACATCAGTTAGTATCAGGAAACACAAGTCAAAACCTAAATCAAATATCACCTCACATCTGTTAGGATAGCTATTATTGAAAAAAAAACCATAACAAATGTTGATGAGGTTGTGGAGTTTAAGGGAACTCTTCATTTTCTTGAAAGAAACTGTGGCGTGTATATATTAACAAAGGAATATCAGGTGGTTCTAGTATGTGGCCAAGGTTGAGAACTACTGATCCCAGTCAGATCTTTCACTCAAAGGTGACCTGTATGCCTTGTGTCCTAACTGCTCATGGACGAATGCCCAAGATCTGAAAGAGATCAGAGGTCAAAGGGGGAAGATATGAAGAGCCTACTGTAGTAAAGGCAATGTGTTTTCCCCGTTCTTTCTTTTTTTTTTTTTTTTTTGCGGTACGCAGGCCTGTCACTGTTGTGGCCTCTCCCATTGCGGAGCACAGGCTCTGGACGCGCAGGCTCAGCGGCCATGGCTCACGGGCCCAGCCGCTCTGCGGCATGTGGGATTTCCTGGACCAGGGCACGAACCCATGTCCCCTGCATCGGCAGGCGGACTCTCAACCACTGCGCCACCAGGGAAGGCCTTCCCCATTATTTCTGATTATTTTCTTCACATAGCTTCTCAACATCATACGCATGGGCCTTGCTTTGGGGTGGGGTGCTTGAAATCACTGCTCTATGTTCCATCTTGTGCTCATCGTACGTATTTTCAACAGTGGTCTGTAAAAGCCTTAGTGCCCCAAATGCTCAACTGATCCCTTTATACCCCTCAAGCCCTTGGTGGAGTAGCTTCTTCCTTCAGTTATGATTACTATGTTACCACTTTGTTCTTTCTTGCCTTTCAGTCTCTCAATAATGCTTTAACTAACTCTCTATATTAAATGTTCTTCATTAAAAGAACTAATTGGCTTCTTTTTTGTTTTTTGACTGAACCTTGACTGACATTGTAGCACAAGTTATAGAAGTGTGTTGTGAGGTGCGTGCAATTGCATGATTACAAAATGTGCACAGGTAAGATGGGTGGTTGTCAATAATACGTCTTAGGCATGGGTATGCAACTGGAAAATAGGCATTGGTATTATTTTTCCTATTGCACTGGCTCTAATGATGCCTGAGGACCATTAAATCACCCAAGTCATCACAATAAATTTATCTTCTTTTACATTACTATAGGATTGCAAAGGATCATGTTGTCAGAATGGGGAGGTCTCTCCTTTAACTAGTATCAGCTTGGTTATTAGCACTTCACCATGCTTCACTGTCTTCAGTCAGGGTAACTCAGTCTTTGGGCTCCTTTTGTTTCCTAAAGATGGTTTTCCAATATTCCTTAGAGATGTCACACATCATTTTTGTGGTAGTTATCTTGGCTTTCTGAAAGCTTTCCATAACTAGTTTTATTGCTTTGCATTTTCTAACTGAGGATAAACAACTACTGCATTGATGGCAAACTTAGATATTAAGGGAATGCATGTGACAGAAGAGAATTACAATTATTTAGTGGGAAAAAATATTGCTCATTAAAATTATTAATATTTCTAAAATATTATATAAATATATATCTTAAAATATTATATTTTATATCTATTTATGCCAGCTTAAAAGATAGCCAAGAAACCTTGGAAAGCACCAAAGGAATGTTGCTTTTTTGTGTGTGCATGGTTTAATTTCCAGTATGTTCCGCTAAATTTACTAGCTCTTATTTTCACATAGCACCTTCTTAAAATTTTCAAAGATTGCTTCCATGTCCTGGCTATTGTAGATAGTGCTGCAATGAACATTGTGGTACATGACTCTTTTTGAATTATGGCTTTCTCAGGGTATATGCCCAGTAGTGGCATTGCTGGGTCATACGGTAGTTCTATTTTTGAGGACACAGGGAGGGGGAAGGGTAAGCTGGGACGAAGTGAGAGAGCGGCATGGACATATATACACTACCAAATGTAAAATAGATAGCTAGTGGGAAGCAGCCGCATAGCACAGGGAGATCAGCTCAGTGCTTTGTGACCGCCTAGGGGGGTGAGATAGGGAGGGTGGGAGGGAGATGCAAGAGAGAGGGGATATGGGGATATATGTATATGTATAGCTGATTCACTTTGTTATACAGCAGAAACTAACACAACAATGTAAAGCAATTATACTTCAATAAATATGTTACAAAAAAAGAAAGATTTGTGCAGAAGCTAAAAAAAATAAAAGTAAAAATAAATAAAAATTTCAAAGATAAATGAACATAGGGATTTTTAAATCTGAAAATATTATAATAGAATATACACACTTGAGTATTAATCTTAGATTTTCTACGAATTCATGAAATGCCTTTCCATAATGTTCACTATTGGTAAAATGGTAATAAATGCACTTGCAGGACAAGATTGGGTGAATTTAAATGATTAAAAAACAATATGAAATTGATTTAGTTTTAAAATGTTGCCTAATGACTAGAAAATGGGATAATTTAGACTTACATTTCACCTTGTCATTCAGGACAGATTTTTCCGAACAAACCATTTCATGTCCTCTTTTCTGGCTGTTATCCCATTCCATTAATTCTTCTGGAGCAGTGGTGAACATAACTACAGACGTTCTTCTAGAGGTAGATGCACCTGTTTCCCAACAAAAATAGAGCAGCGTTTTTTGTGTTTTTTCCCAGCGTTATTGAGACATAATTGACATATAACATTGTGTAAGTTTAAGGTGTACAATATGCTGTTTTGATACATGTATCTATTGTGACATGTTTACCAAAAGAAGGTTAGTTACCCATCCTTCACCTCACATAACTAGCATTTTGTTTTTGTTGTTGTTAGGGTTTGAACATTAACTTCACTCCCATAATAAGTTTCAAGTACAAAACACCACAGTGTTACCTATTGCCACCATGATGTACATTACATTGCTGGAATCTGTTTCATCTTATAACTCTAACCAACATCTCCCCATTCCCATCACCCCTCAGCCCCAGGCAACCACCATCTACTCTGCTTTGATGAGTTCAATATTTTTAGATTCCTCATGTAAGAGAGATAACACAGTTGTTTTTCTGACTTATTTCACTTAGTATAATGCCTTCAAGTTTCATCCATATTGTAGCAAATGGCAGGTTTTCCTTCTTTCCCCTGGCTAAATAATATTGCATTGTATGTACTATTAGTATATCACATTTCTTTATCCCTTCATTCATCAATGGCCACTAGGTTGTTTCCATCTTTTTTCTGTTGTGGAAGATGCTGTAATGAACATGCAATGCAGTTATCTCTTCAAGATAGTTTTGTCATTGCCTTTCAACATACATACCCAGAAGTGCAATTGCTGTATCATATGTCAGTTCTATTTAAAATTTTTGAGGAATTTCCATATGGTTGTCCACAGTGGCTATACATTCCCATCAACAGTGCCTCTGGATTCCCCTTTTCTACACATCGTTGCCAGCATTTGTTTTCTTTGGCTTTTGGGTAATAGCCAGTCTAACAGGTGTAAGGTGGGAGAATTGTTTTCACGGTGTCAGATCCCACACTGAGGTGTCTAATATGAGGTTTAAACCCCTCACGCCCTAGGGAGATTATCCCAGCCTGTACTATATTCCCCTCCTTTTCTGTGTCCCCTCCTAGGGGCACGGGTCCTGACCTGATCGCTTCTCCTTTCCTCCTACCCAACTCCGTGTGGGTCCTTCTCTACAGTTTTGTTGTTGTTGTTTGCAGAAGAGTGTTTCTGACAGTTTCCAGTTTGTTTTCGGTGAGAATCTCTCCACATACAGATGTATTTTTGCTGTGTTCATGGGGGGAGGTGCACTAAGGGTCCTCCTACTCCACCATCTTGATCTCTTCCTGATAATGAAGTTAATTTTAAGTGAGCATTCCAGAATTCATAAGTTACCTGACATTACAAACTGTGATCTTGGGTATAATACAAATCATCTTTCTGTTTAACTTCCTCGTCTGTAGAATAGTGTTAAAAAAAATTCTTAACTGAGAGGGTGGTTGAGAGGAGGTAACCAAAGTACTTATTAGAATAGTGTTTATGACATAGTAATGGATCAATAAGTGTACACTATCATATTCACCACGTTAATAGGCCAGTGCAGTGTTTAAACTAATGCACTTTTCAGACAGAAAATTTGATTTTCTCTATCACCTTTCTAAATTTTTAACCTTGTGGGACAGTATTTTTTTAATCTCAATGCAGTATAATTCTTAATCATTTTTAATCATAGAACTTAAAGCACTCTAGGAATAAGCAGATAATATATGCACATGGTAAGATATTAATTAAGGTTGATATCCTTTCTAGCATCTATTATGAGGTTGGTATATTTCAAATTAATTGAATACCATTAGTACTTTATCCTGGATGCCTGACTGACCATTACATTTTTATTTTTATGCAATGAGACCTTGACCAGGTTGAGGTCATGGACTGATAAATATCATTTTTCTATATAGTAGAAGGTAGCACAGTGTAGGTGAGATTAGGCACAGCTCTAGTTTGTGTAACACTGAATAAATTATTCACTACATTATGAGAAAACGTGAAGACAATTTAACATTTATTCATCCAGTACCTCTCTTCTTCCCTGGAACCCTCACCTTCTATAGACACCTCCAGGAATGCCTGAAAGAGAAAAAAAAGTATGGTTTCCTTGTGTTTATTATCAGGACCCTCAGTGGAATCTGTTTCTCTAATAGTCACTGCACGATTAAGATTCATAGAATAAAGGGTGAGGTTTGAAAAGTTCTACAAATAATAAAGGGATAAAAAAGTGAGGATAGAAATTTCTCAATTACATGTCAAAAAGTGAATGTGAAAAGATTCCTGTTTCCTTCACAGAATGTAGGAGGAATTGGGAAAAGGTAATCACTAGTTTTACTACATACACATCAATCTCTGTGTTTTTTCATACATCATGTCCTGTACATTGATATATTTAACTATATCAAAAGAAAACTGTAGTTTTATTAAACTGTTTTCTACTTACTGTTTGATTATTTGCTAGAATGAGATATTTTATTAATGAAAATAAAATTCAATAAATGATTTTGAAATAAAATGATATCTGTTGAAAATTTCAATGAAATATGAACATTTTAGCAATACGCTTCCATTGATTTCTTCATCTGTAAAATGGAGATAGATAATAGCATTTCCTTATGGGTTTCCATGAAAATACTCAGGAGTAATGTACATAAAATGCTTGTCATGTATTGTGGAATGTAATGCCTATTCCTTTTTCCACCAGGGTGATTATAGCTTTTTTTTTTTTTTTTTTAATGCTTGAAGTCTGCGGTTCTTAAAATCTATTTTTGCAAAGTGAACCTTTTTTTTAAAATAAATTCTTCCTAGAGTTTGATGATCCCTTTGGAATAAAACTTCAGGTTTCTGTGTGTGTGTGTGTATGTATGTCTATACACATATGTCTCAAATAATATTTTAAGCCTTATGAAAAGCTACATCCCCCAGTCTCTATTCTGACTCCCACAAACAACTTATTTGTTTTTCTGGTTGTAATTCTGTATTTCTAAATTAGCTCCTTATACAGCTTTTTCATTTTTCAGCTTTTGATTTTTTCTAATTACCTTCTTCTCTGAAAAAATTAGCATGTAGTTCTCTTGCTATTTTAAAACATAATTCCCCTCCCCCAATATAATTGTATAATAAATTAGGATAAATCGAAAGTCAGTGTCTATTGTTTGATTACATAGATGTTTACCATTTTATGACATATGAGTTTGATCCAGATTTTATTTTATTTTATTTTTGATCCAGATTTTATAAATACATTCTCTTTCTCACTTTTTTCTTTGGATTTTTTAAATGGTAAAATTCCTTGTTTCTTTGTTTTATTTCTATCAATTCATCACTGGTTCATCCTCTCCGGCATAAATTTAAATCTCTTTTCAGTAGATCCAAATGAATGAGACAATTTACCAGCTTCATTTCCTGCTGGGGGGCATCCCTCTTGGGCCTGTACGTACATACACACATACATACATATACACACTGTATCTGGAAGGACAGAGGAGAAAATGATGTTTATCTTTGGGAGAAAGGACCGGGAGACGGTATGGGAGTGAGAATATTTTACTGACTACCACTGTTTGAAGATTTCCTATATGTGTATCTATGACCTAGCCCCCTCCCCCACAAAAAAAATTTTAAAAAATAGCGTTAGATCCCTATCTACTGGCTTGTGACAGCAAGTTAAAGAGAAAGGTGAATATATGATCCAATTTTTTAAAAAAATTTAAGAACATCAGTAAAAACAAGAAAAAAAAATCCTGAGCATGAGCATATCGTTTAATTGGGCTGTGTGAGGCTCCGCACTGAACATGGGGAAAGGCTTGAAGAAAAGTTGTTTGTTTAGCATCCGTCTACCTGTACAGCCTGGAGAGTCCACGGAAAGCCCCGTCTTCATCCACGTCCCTGGAGCTGATTTTCTCCCACTCTCCTGCCCGCCTACCCAAGACCCACCCCCGCCTTATCCCCGCCCCTGGGCCTAGTCTCTGCCCACCTTCAGGCTGAGACTCTAGCACCGCCCTCCAGATCCGGTACCCAGCCACAGCCCCGCCCTCAGTCCCGTCAAGAAACGGGTGTCCGCCCACAACCCTGCCCTCTGGGTTTGGTTCCGCCCACAAGCTGGTACCATCCCACAGCCCCGCCCCTAGAGTGGGTCTCAGTCGCTGGCGCTGACCCAGCCCACGGCCCAGCCTTGCACTCACTAAGCAAACGAGAACACCTCGTCGGAGGCTTGGGTGCGAGGCCGCCGCCCGGCCCGCCGCCTTAACCCAGAGCCCCGTAATGCCCCGCTATCCGCGTCTGCTAGGTACCGGAAACTGAAGCCCCGGGCTACTGCCCGAGACCGGAAGCGGAAGCGCCGGGCGGTGCTGAGGAAGGAGACGCGGGCGGCTCACTGTGCTGTGTGTAAAGTTTTCTCCGCGGGGGACTGGGTTCACGTGGTACGTTCGGCCTTAGTGCGAGGGTCAGGACTCTGTGAGCGGCGGGCAGTCCCGGGACTCCTGTAGGAGTCTAGGGAGGGGCATGGGTCTGGGGCACCCCCGTCACAGGCTCCGGCGTTCCTCCCCCTTTCCCGCGAGCCGCGTTTCGATCCCTGAGGCTCATCCCTCTGGTTGGCCCAAAGCCTCCGTTTCCTCCTAGCTCTGGGCGCCGCCGTCCCCTCCTCAGAGTTCCCCCTCTCCCCATCACCTTTCCTCGGTGTGACTTTGCCCCCTAGGGGACTTCTAGTCACGTGTGGAGGCATTGTTTTGGTTGTTACAAATGGGAGGGGCTGCTACTGGCATCTAGTGTGTGGAGGCCACGGGTGCTGCTGGACATCCTATAACGCACTGAACAGCACCCGTGACAAAGCATTATCAGTAGTGCCGAGGTTTGGAAACCCTGCTCTAGGGTCTTACAATCTTCAAAGCCCTGAATGAACTTAAAGGTTAGCTGAGTCACTTTTAGCGCCCCGAGTGACAAGCCGTATTAAAAGCGTCTGGAGTCACAAATCACTATCCAGCCAGAAGAGTTCAGCAAGGCGAATGAATGCACACCGCATGAAGCCGCCTTCTCCCACTTGGAGAGCAGATGGCTGGATAGGAATCAGGAAAATCCAGTCATAGCCAACAATTATACGTTCAATCAGTACAGTAAATACAAAAAAGAAAAGTGAGTGGTGTGGCCTTTGCATCCAGCAGCTGTATTATGCCCTATAAAAGGCCTCAAAAGAAATCTTTGTACCCTTCTTTTTTTTCCTACATACAAGTTATCTCTGGAGTTCAAGTTTAAGTTGAAACCAGCCTCAAGTTTCACCTGTCCTCACTGACCCGTGGATTTCTGCGTGACCAGGTGAGTACCGTGTGGAACTTGTAACAATAGTGCCAGCAGCCTCAGCTGGCAAAACTGCTACTAGGCCTTCCATGTGCTCAGGTGTAAACACAAGGAGTCACTAAGAGTGAGGGCATCTTAAAAAAAATGATTTTTGACGGATTATATTCAAGGG
Organism: Pseudorca crassidens; assembly: GCF_039906515.1. Lineage (NCBI taxonomy): Eukaryota > Metazoa > Chordata > Mammalia > Artiodactyla > Delphinidae > Pseudorca > Pseudorca crassidens. The sequence goes on from NC_090298.1 coordinate 166,075,660, forward strand.
AAAGATAGTAAGGTGTGTGGTGATGTGAGTATAAATAAGTAAATACAGTTATGTGCAAATAAATACACATTAAGCAAGCATGTAAATAACTGTAAATAAGTAACAAATATAGATTTACTTGCATTCCATAATACTAAAAATTTTAGGATTTTATATATAAGTATAAATATATAAATTTTTTATGTGTATATCAGGATTACTCAACAACATTCCTCAGGCCCAGTTCAGTTTGACTTCTAAAACCCTACACATCTTCCACAAAGATTCAAAATACAGGGGTACATGGGGGAAAAATAATTTGAACTTCTTTATATTGGCAACAGAAATTTAAAATTGAATTGACCAGCAACCAGATGTATTTTCTGCTTGCAAGTGTTTTCTGTTTGGTTTTGTTTCTTGTTTTGTTTTTTGTTTGTTTTATTTTTTTTCATGATATTTAAAATCACTTGGAGGAGTACTAAGCAACAACTTGCAGATTGAAGGGTAGGGCAATAGTTTCCAAAGATTGTACTCTACAACTTGGCTTCTATAAGAATTAACTTTGTTTCTCTAAGCTTTTATGAAATAACAGTCTGGTGATTCATATTGCAGAGAACCATTTTGAGTAATTTTATACTGTTGGGTTTTATCAATAGTGTGTGTGCGTACGCCTTTTTCATTCTGTCTTACCTGTGACATTCTTAAGGGGAATGTTTGCTTGTCATGCAATAGATATTCTTCAGGTGCACAATTTATGGTGACCAACCATGCTCTTTTATTCAGGACTGAGAGAGAGAGAGAGAGAGAGAGAGAGATCTTTTTGAATAGTATTTTTGTTTTCTTCTGATAAATACCTGGAAGTAGAATTGCTGGATCATATAGTAGGTTTTTTTAAAAATTTTGAGAAACCTCCATACTGTTTTCCTGAGTGTTTGCACTGGTTTATATTTTTCATAGTGCACAATGGTCCTCTTTTCACCACATCCTCACCAACACTTATTTCTTGTCTTTTTCGTAGTAGTCATTCTAACAGGAGTGAGGTGATATCTCATTGCAGTTTTGATTTGCATTTCCCTGATGATTAATGATGTTGAGCATCTTTTCATGTACCTGTTGGTCATCTGTATGTCATCTGTGGAAAAATGTCTTTTGCCCATTTTTTAAATCTGATTGTTGTTTTGCTATTGAGTTATATGAGTTCTTTGTATATTTTGGTCATTAACCCCTTATCAGATATGTGATTTGCAATTGTTTTCTCCCATTCAGTAGGTTGTCTTTTCATTTTGTTGATGTTGTTGATGTTGCTGTGCAGAAGTTTTTTAGTTTTATGTAGTCTCACTTGCTTATTTTTGCTTTTATTGCTTTTGGTGTCAGATTCAAAAAATCATCACCAAGACCTGTGTCAAGGAGCTTACCACTTATGTTTTCCTCTAGGAGTTTTATGGTTTCAGTTTTTATGTTCAAGTCTTTAATCCATTTTGAGTTAATTTTTGTTTATGGTGTGAGATAGTGGTCCAGGTTCACTCATTTGCATTTGGCTCTCCAATTTTCCCAACAGCATTCTTTGAAGAGACTGCCCTTTTCTCATTGTATATTCTTGGCTCTTTTGTCATAAATTAATTGGCCATATATGAGTGGGTTTATTTCTGGGTTCTCTAGTCTGTTCCATTGAGCTATGTGCTAATACCATACTGTTTTAATTACTATAGCTTTGTTGTATAGTATAAATCAGGGCATGTGATGCCTCTAGCTTTTTTCTTCCTCAGGATTGTTTTTGCGGTTACATACAAAATTTCTCTATTTTTGTGAGAAATACCATTGGAATTTTGATAGGGATTACATACTGCTTTCGGTAGAATGGACATTTTTAACAACATTCATTCTCAATCCATGAGCACAGAATATCTTTCCATTTATTTGTATCTTCTTCAGTTTCTTTCATTCATGTCTTGTAGTTTTCAATATATAGGTCTTTCACACCCTTGGTTAAATTCCTAGGTATTTTATTCTTTTTGATGCAATTGTGAATGAATTGTTTTCTTAATATATTGTTCTGATAGATCATTATTAGTGCAAAGAAACAACAGATTTTTGTGTATTGATTTTGTACCCTCCAACTTTACTGAATTCGTTTATTCTAACAGTTTTTTAATGAAACCTTTAGGGTTTTCCATATGTAAAATCATGCCATCTGCAAATAGTGAAAAAGTTTTACTTTTTTCTTTCCAATTTAGATGCTTTTCATTTCTTTTTCTTGCCTAATTGCTCTGGTGAAGACTTCCAATACTATGTTGAATAAAAGTGGCAAGAGTGTGGACATCCTTGTCTTGTTCCTGATCTTAGAGGAAAAGCTTTCAGCTTTTCAGCATTGAGTATGTTGTTAACTGTGGGCTTATCATATATGGCCTTTATTATGTTCAGGTGTGTTTCCTCTATACCTGCTTTGTGGAGAATTTTTATCATAAATGGATGTTGAATTTTGTCAAATACTTTTTCTGCATCTATTGAGATGATCATATTTTTTCTTTATTTTTTGTTTATGTGGTGTATCACATTTGATTTAAACCATCCTTGTATCCCTGGAATAAATCCCACTTGGTCATGGTGTATGATTACACCATGGTGTATGATTTAATTTATTGTTGAATTTGGTTTGTTAATATTTTGTTGAGGGTTTTTGCATCTGTATTCATCAGGGATGTTGACCTGTAATTTTCTTGTTTTGTGGCATCCTTGTCTGGTTTTCAGTATCAGGGTAATACTTTCCTTGTAAACTGTGTTTGGAAGAACTACCCCCTCTTCTGTTTTTGGCAAGAGTTTGAGAAGGATTGGTATTAGTTCTTCTTGGAATGTTTGGTAAAATTTATCTGTGAAGCTGCTTGGTCCTGGACTTTCGTTTGTTGGGAGGTTTTTGAATACTGATTCAGTCTCCTTGCTAGTGATCAGTCTGTTTAGATTTTCTGTTTCATCAGAGAAATAGAAAATATGAACTGCCATGTTGGACAGAGCAGAAGTATAGAACATTTCCATCATACCTGAAAGTTCTGTTGAGCAACACTGGTATAGAGTGGCCCATTCTCTGACCCTCTCTCAACACTGACTCCAGGTGCAGGAGTCACTGAATCTGTAAACTGAACAGAGACCCCCTCCTCCCCTAATAGGAGACTTCAGCTGCCAAAAGACCTGGAGAGGGTACTCAGGACCTGGGAGTGTCCTGGGCACCTTCCCAGCCTGCTTTCCTCTTGGGGCTTTGGGGGTGTCTGGATCCCACCCCTCCTGTCACTCCTCAGCTCATGACTGTAACTATTCCTAAAGGCAAATTTGGTTCCTGGTGGGAAGAATGTAGACTTCTTCTACCTGCAGAGAGTGGAGAAGATCTTCAGCAATTATCTGGGTCTGCTGTACTCACACTAAGATCTCAGGGAAGATTTGGTATGAGAAGCTGTTCAAGTTTCCTATGGCTGCTGTAACAAACTACCATAAACTTAGTGACTTACAGTAACACACATTTATTTTCTTGCTCTGGAGGTCAGAAATCCGAAATGGGTTGGCAGGGCTGCATTCCTTTTCCATCTTGTAGAGACCACCTGTATTCCCTGGCTTGTGGCTCCTTCCTCCATCTTTAAAGCCAGTGAGAACATCTTTAAATCTCTCTCTCTTTTTCTCTGACCTCTGCTTCCATCCTCACATCTCCTCTGACCCTGACCTTCCTGCCTCCCTCTTATAAAGAAGAACCCTTGTGATTTCATTGGGTCAATATGTATATTCCAGAATAATTTTTTCCATCTCCAGATCCTAACCTTACTAACATCTGCAAAGTCCCTTTTGCCATGTAAGGTCACATATTCACAGATTCTGAGGAGTAGAGCATGGACATCTTTGGGGCAGAGGCATTAATCTGTCTACCCCACAGGCCCAGGAGTCAAAGACTCTCTGCAACAGTTTTTCACCTGGACACTCAACCGTAGTGTCCAGTGTTCCCCTCCCTGCACACACTCACTTTATTGCTTTTATCTTTTGGATGCAGGAAGGACACAGATAGAGACCTTGAGAAGCTGGTTTTATGGTGTTACGTTGTATTCTGTAACTCCAGGGAGAGGAGGCATTCCCTTATAGAAAGGAAACATACCATTTCTGTTGCTTTGTACCTTGATTTTGTTGTTGTTGTTTTTGTTTTTCATTTAAATTTATTGGAGATAAAACTCTCCATCAATACCTAGAGATCGTGTCTTTCTTTTTTTGGCTTCATGCTTTTTCATTATGAGGATATTCTGTAGTTTACTGAACCAATTTCCTATATATAGCAATTTGTGTTGTTTCCAATCCTTTGATATTATAAATAATGCTACAGTGAGTAACCTCACTCTTGTCTTTTAGTATTTGTGTATCTTTCAAATAGATTCCTTGTAGTGTGATTGACAGGGAAATGATAAATGTTTTTGCATTTTGCTTGAGGATAACAAATTTCCTTCCACAGGAGTTCTATCCCAACAGTGTATGAGAGTGCTTTTTTCTACAGCCTTGCCAATGAAAGATGTGGTTGGTCCCCTGTGTCTTTGTTGATCTGACAGATAAGAAATGGTATCAGTGTAGTTGCAATCTGCATCTTCATCCTGTGAATAAGATCAATAATGATTCTACTGATTGAATTGGTAGTGGTGGAAACCAAATTAAACTGTGTCTCAGAGTGGGTGGGACATGAGGAAATGAGACAGAGAGTAAAAAAAAAGATGAGGGAGACAGACTGGGTGGTAACTAGAAAGAAAACTATGCCCTTAGGATAAATGTGTCTCACTACCAAAAACACTTTATTGAGTTTAAATGGTGTGAGGGAGTCCAGTAGAGTGGGAGAGCTTGAAGGGAAGGGTAAAGGAGAGAGAATCGATGGTGTCCAGCTCCTAAAAAGGCAGATGGAGTGGAACACAGAACAGAACTGCAGAGCCCAGTGTTATAGAGAAGGCAGGTCCTGGTTTATAACGAGAGAGGGAGGAAACCATGGTGCAGAATATAGTTTTGGTGGCAAGATACGAAGGGTAGATTCCTTCTCATGGAGATGACTTTGAGAAGTAAGGTGCAGGACCATCTGCTGAAAGTGAGGGTGTATTTGTTATGTATTGCTGCATGACAGAGCATCCCTAACCTTAGTGACTAAAACAATAATCATTTGCCATCTCTCACAGTTTTTGTCGTTCGGAATTCAGGAGCAGCTTAGCTGGAAGGTTCTGGCTTGGAACTTTCATGAGGCTGCAGGAGGTTATCAGCTGGGACTGCAGTCATCTGAAGGCTTGGCTGGTGCCGAAGGGTTCACTTCCAAGGAGGTTCCCTCACATTCTGGCACATCAGTGCTGACTGTTGGAGGGGACAGTTCCTTTCCAAGTAGGTCTCTCCACAGGGCTGCTTGAGTGTCTTTGAATATGGCAGTTGCCTTCCCTTAGAGCAAGCAGTTCAGAAGACTAAGCAGAAGCTACAGTGCCTTGTAGGGATCTACCCTCAGAAGTCATCTCCACAATTTTCTGTTGGTCACACAGGTCAGCCCTGATTCAGTGTGGCTGTGAATACCAGGAAGCTTGGATCATTCAAGCTATTCAGGAAGCTGATAACCATAGAGGGAAAAGGTGAGGCTGTGTGAGATTTAAAGAGATAAGAGAAGGGTTCACGAGTAGGAAGTTACACTGACTTATAGAATTGCCCTGCAGTGTTGAGGGCTCTTTTCACGTTGCTGACTGTGCTTTTCTAGAGGTGGCAACATGACCACTCTTGTGCAGGTTGGTCTGCCCAGATGTTGCCATGAGCAGGCAGATGATTGGAACCATGCCTGGTTGGAGTTCTGCTGGGCCAGAGTGAAGGTTGGAGGTAGGGGTGAGGAAATTTGTTGAAATGAAGGACGGTGAGACCCAAGCTGGGAAAGTAAAAAATGAGGAGAGGAGGTGGCTCTAGCAGGAGGGTGGGAGAGTGTGTGGACTGAGCCCTTTGCGTGGGAGAAGAACACATGTAGTGAAAGAAAAACATGAATGAGCAAGGTCGAAGTTTGGGAGATTGGCTTCAGAGAGAGAAATTTCTGAACTATTGTTGTAGGTGTAGAATCATGTCCGGTGATAACAAAGTCTAGGGTGGTGCCTGGGGAAGTGCGTGGCCAAGGTGGAATGAGGACAGATTCATAGTACTGTGAGGGCCACCCTCCTGGGCTCTGATGTCATTCGAGTGCGGTAGGATGGGAGGTTGAAAGAATATTGGGAGTCAGGGGCCAGAGTCTCCAGTGAATGAGGGATTGTAGCTGGAAATGTGTTTGTGACAACCACGTGGATGGGAAGAATGTGCCCTGAGACTCAGTGAAGCTGAGGTTTTAAGATGGATGGAGAAGTAGCCACCATTGTGGGCAGAGGCAGATGCATTTTGAAGGAGGAAATGGTGGACAGGCTAAAGATTTGTCCTCAGTACCCTGGAGAGGGAAGTTGGTTGTGAACACTTTGTGCTTTCCCGTTTATTCCAGAGCCCTGTCCTGAGTGCACTGTGGGGATACGAGGAGGAGCATCCTCGTTCTTCTGCTCCCTGTTGTTCAGGAAAACTTACTGTCTGAATCACAGGATGGCGACCATGGTTCTGTCCCCCACTTTTGGTGAGTTTGAGGGTCAGCCCTCAGAGCCCAGGTGTTAAAGGCCCCTGCACCACAGAGCAGGTAGAGGGAAGGGACTGAGAAGTTGAGGTGGGGGTGTTACCCCAGGAACCTGGAGGTCATTGGTGCCTGACTCTATGGTTCTTGGGATTTGGGACTTAGCTGGTTTGAGTGTCTCTGGAGATGTCGCCTGTGTGGCGAATGTGTGGGAGCTTTTGAATTATACTTCTAATTCTTTCTATAAATTAAAAAAAAAATAACAGTGCTGTCCTTTGGGACTTCAGTTTCTTCATCTGCAAAATGGAAATAGTAGTCTTTTCCTCCAGCATGGGAGGGCGCTTGGCCCTATTTTCTGGCCCTGGGTGAGACAGTGCTCTGTTCCGTTTTCCTGTGGAAGCTGGGTGTGGGTGTTTGGGTGTCGGTATGTGCTGTGTGTGGGAATAGTCATTTGTGTCTGTTGGGGATACAGTCAATCACAAGTAGGTGGGGGAGCCTCCAGATTTGTGAGTGTGAGAACAGGGGGCAATCCTGGATTCTTGGGACATTTCTTCTTCTCCAGCTCAGTCTTCCCCGTACCCAGCCTCTCACCAGAAAGGATGCACAGAGGAGGAAGGGTTGGCTAATGGCTTCCTGACAGACTGGTTACAGGTGAGTCAGATATTCCTGTTTCCAAATCATTATTCCTTTGACCAGAAGTTGGACTTGTTATCCTTCAGTGACCTGCAGCATCAGAGCCAAATCAGGTCTTTGGGCATCTGATGGAGGGTTTGGGGCAACCCAAACAGTGTTAGCATATGTCAGCATTTACTGCAATGTAGAGCCTCCTCCAGGGTCACTGTCTACACCATGTTCTGCTGAGAGGTGTTTTTTTGTTTTTTGTTGTTGTTTTTTTAATTTTATTGAAGTATAGTTGATTTTCAATGTCATGTTAATTTCTTCTGTGTAGCAAAGTGACAGAATATATGTGTGTGTGTGTGTGTGTGTGTGTGTATTCTTTTTCATATACTTTTCCATTATGGTTTATCACAGGATATTGAATATAGTTCCCTGTACTATACAGTAGGACCTTGCTGTTTATCCATCCTATATATAATAGTTTACCTCTGCTAATCCCAAACTCCCAATCCTTCCCTCCCTACTCTCCTCCCCCTTTGCTGAGAGTTTTAAGGGGAAGCTAAGGAAAGACTGTGTCCTAAACTCAGGCAATTGGTGATGGCCATTAGGGCATCATTCATCCATTTACCAAGTACTTCTCTGATTTCTGCAATGTCCTAGGCCTATGCTCATCCTTTGAGATTGAGGGGAATTCGATTGCAGGATGTCACAGTCTCACTGGGAAAGAAAATCACCTGTGTGTTAGAGGTACATTTAACATTGGGGGTGGGCACGAATAGACAGGAGAAGAGAGTTCAGGGCTGACCCTAGGAGCAGTTGAGAGCAGAGATCAGAACCCTGCCCATACAGCTTCTGCTTTGGATTCCCTGTTCCTACTCCTCTCTCATCCTTGGCTCTTTTCCTGTCCACATTGGTGGGATTGGTCCTTGGCTAAGCCATGATGTTTGTGGTGGTTTAGGACTTGGTGACTTTTGAGGATGTGACTGTGGAGTTCACCCAGGAAGAGTGGGCACTGCTGGACCCTTCTCAGCGAACACTGTACAGAGATGTGATGCTGGAGAACTGCAGGAACCTGGCTTCACTTGGTAAGCCTGACATCATTCCTGCATTTATTTAATGACTCAGGTAACAAGACTTTTTTAAAATTGAGGTATCATTCACATAACATAAAGTTCACCATTTTAATCATTTTAAAGTATGCAGTTCAGTGGCTTTTTTTAAAATCTTTATTGGAGTATAATTGCTTTACAATGGTGTGTTAGTTTCTGCTTTATAACATAGTGAATCAGTTGTACAGTGGCTTTTGATAAATTCACAGTGTTGTGCATCACCCCTAAAACCTGTACCCATTAAGTGGCCAGTACCTGTTACCTTCCCCATTCCCCACTACTGGCAACCACTAATTTGCTTTCTATCTCTGTGGATTTGCCTATTCAGAGCAGTTCATATCAATGGAATCATAAAATGTGTGATCCTTATGTCTCATTTCTTTCAAGCAACTTAATGTTTAAAGGTTTAGCTATGTTGTAGCATGTATAGTTTCTTTATTCCTTTTTATGACTGAATAACATGCTCTTTTATGGGTATACCACATTTTGTTTATCCGTTCATTTGGTTGATAAACATTTGGGTGGTTTCCACTTACTGCCTATTGTAAATAATGCTGCTTTGAATATTTGTGTACAAGTCTTTGTTCAAACACCTATTTTCAATTCTCTCCACTACGTATCTAGGAGTGGAATTCTGGGTTATAGATTACTATGTTTAGCTTTTTGAGGAACTGCCAACCTGTTTTTTACAGCAGCTGCACCAATATATGAGCGTTCCAGTTTCTCCATATCTTCCCCAACATTCACTTTTTTGAATATAGCCATCCTCCTGGGTATGAAGTGGTATCTCACTGTTGTTTTGATTTGCATTTCCCTAATTACTAATGACACTGAACATTTTTTTCATGTAATTGTTGGCTGTTTGTATATCGTTTTTCGAGAAATGTCTATTCAAGTTCTTTGCCAATTTTTTAATTGGGTTATCTTTTTTGTTTCTGGGTTTTAGAGGTTTATTATATTCTGAATACTAGATCCTATTTGCAAATGATTTCTTCCATTGTATGGTATCTTTTCATTTTCTTGATAGTATCCTTTGATACACAAGTTTTAATTTTGACGAAGTCCAATTTATGTACTTTTTCCTTTTATTTCTTGTGCATTTGGTATCATACCTAGTTATTGCCACCATGGTCCTGAAAATTTAGCTCTATGTTTTCCTCCAAAAATTTTATAGTTTTACCTTTTCAATGAAATCTTTTATCTATTTTGAGTTAATTTTTATATGGCTTAGGAGAAATTGTCAGCTTCATTCTTTTGCATGTATTAATCCAGTTGTCCCAGCATCTTTGTAGCAAAGACTATTCTTGCCCCCATTGAATTGTTTTGGCACAGTTGTCAAAAATTATTTGACCATAAAATGCGAGTTTATGTACTCTCAATTATTTTCCATTAATCTGTGTTTAGCATTGTGCCAGTACCACATTACCATTGCTTTGATGTCAGTAAGTGTGATTCCTCCTATTTGGTTCTTTCTCAGGACTGCTTTGTTTATTCAGGATGCCTTGCAATTCCATATGAATTTTAGGATCACCTTTCCATTTATGTAAAAAAAGCTGTTAGAAATTTGATAGCGATTTCATTCAATCTGTAGATGATTTTGGTTATTATTGTCATAACAATATTAAATTTTTCAATACATATCCTCTCTTGCTTATTTTTAATTTGCTTCTGTTGTGGTCAGAGTAGATACTTTGTATGATTTTATTGTTTTTAAATTTATTTAGACTTGTTTTGTGGACTAACATGTGCTCTATTCTGGAGCATGTTTTCCATGCACTTGAGATGAATGTGTGTTCTGTTGTTGGGTGAAGTGTTTTATGTCTGTTAGGTTTAGTAAGTTTATAGGATTGTTTAAGTCCTCTGTTTCCTTGTTGGTCTTTTAACTAGTTGTTCTACCCATTATTAAAAGTGGGCATTGAAGTCTGCAACTATTATCGTAGAACTCTATTTCTCCCTTCAATTCTGTCAGTTTTGAATTTGTATATTTTAAGCCTTTGTTGTTAGGTACGTATATGTAATTATTATATCTTCTTGATTAATTGATCTTTTAATCATCATATATTTTGTTGTGTCTTGTAAGAATTTTTGTCTTAAAGTCTGTTTTGCCTGATATTAGTATAGTCACATTCTCTCTTTTTTAGCTGTGGTTTATATGGAATATCTTTTTCCACTTGTTGACTTTCAACCTGTTAGTGTCTTTAGATAGAAAGTGAGTCTCTTATAGATAGCGTATAATTGATTATTTTCTATCCATTCTGCCAAAATCTGCCTTTTAATTGGACAGATTAGTCTGTTTACATTTAATGGAATTACTTATAAAGAAGGACTTAGTTGTGTCATTTTGCTGTTTGTTTTCTACATGCTTTATATCATTTTTATTCCTCAGTTTCTCCATTATTTTTTACTTTTGTGTTAGGTATTTTCTAGTGGACCATTTTGATTCCCTTCTCATTTCTGTTTATATTTTTTAGTTATTTTCTTAGTGGTTGCCTGAGGGATTGCAATTATCATTTTAATTTTAAGCAATCTATTTTGATTTCATATCAGCTTATTTCAACAGTATACAAAAAATTAGCTCCTGTATAGCTGTGCCCCTCCTTATGCTGTTTTTTGTTTGTTTTTTACAAATTATAACTTTATACATTGTTTCATTAACATGGATTTATAATTTTTAGTTCAGACATTTCTCTTTTAAATCATATTAGAAAAAAAGAGGAGTCATAGCCAAACATACATGAGTTACAAACCAAAAATAAACAATTGTTTTTGACTTTTATATTTACCTATTTATTTTCCTTTATTGGTGTTCTTTATATCTTTGTGTGGATTTGAGTCAGTATTCATTGCCCATTCATTTCAGCTTGGAAGTCTCCTATTAGCATTTCTTGTAGGATAGATATGTTAGTGACAAACACTCAGATTTTGTTTATAGGAATGTCTTCATTTCTTTATTTTCAAAGGACAGAATTTTTGGTTCACTTTTTTTTTTTTTTTTTTTTTAAGCAGCTTGAGTATATTATCCCAATGCCTGTTGCCTCTGTGGTTTCTGATTCAAAATTATCTGTTACTCTCACTGATGATCCTGTGCACATGATGAATCTCCTCTCTCTTGCTGCTTTTGGGATACTCTGTCTTTGTCTTTCCAGAGTTTGATTATGTGTTTCAGGATGGATTCTGACTCTTTGAATTTATCCTGTTTTGGGTTTGTTAAGCTTCTTGGTTGTGTACATTTATGCCTTTCATCAAATTTGGGGAAGTTTTTAGCCATTATTCCTTTAAATATTCTTTCTGCCTGTTCTTCATTTAAGGGACTCCTATTATGTGTATGTTGGTATGTTTAATGGTATCCCGTGGGTCTTTTAGGTGCTGGTCATATTTTGTTTATTCTTTTTTTCTTTCTGTTTTTCAAACTGAGTAATATAAGTTGTCCTATCTTCATGGCTACTGATTCTTTCTTCTTGCTCAAATCTGTTGTTGAACCACTCTTCTGAATTTTTCATTATAGTTATTGTACTTTTCAAGTCCATAATTTCTGTTTGGTTTTTTATAATTTCTGTCTCTTTAAGATGTTTTCTGTTTGGTCAGAATTTGTTCTTATGGTTTCCTTTAGATCCTTAAGCATATTTAAAACAGTTGATTTAAATTCTTGGTCTAGCAAGTCCAATGTTTGGACTTCCTGAAGGATAGTTTCTACTAAATTTGGGGGTTTTTTTTCCTGTAATGGGCCATACTTTTGTGCATTGGCCTGCCTTATAATTTTTTGTTGTTGAAAACTAGACATTTGGAATATTACAACATAGTAATTCTGGAATCACATTTTTCCCCATCCCTAGAGTTTGTTGTTGTTGCTGTGGTATGTATGTTTAGTGATATTTCTGAACTCATTTTTGTAATGTCAGTATTTGTTGTATGTGGCCACTGAAGACTCTGTTCTGTTATCTTAATGGTTAGCTAGTGATTTATCAGATTTCCTTGAACACTTGGAACAAAAAATAAAAAACTCCTAGTCTCTCTATACAGGGGCATACCTTCAAAATCAAGCAGTTTATAACTCTGCCTTAGTTTTCACTTCCTGTTTATGCAGAGCCTGAAGGTCTGCCAAAGGTGAGGACTTAGTGCCCTCTCATGTCTTTTCTGAGCATGTGCCCAAGCCTGGGTATGCACATGGCTTCCTAGATTCAAAGAAATATGAGGGAGCTTTTCAGAAAGCTTTTCAAAAATTCCCCCAAACATTTTATTCTATACTTTTCCTCCAGGCTTCTTGGTTTGCCTTTTGCTTTCCTTTGCTGTTTCCACTTGCCTCAGGCAGTAGTGGCTAATATATTGCTTTTTAATGTCTTCAGCACATGCCCACTGGGTAACCAGCTCAGCCTTCGGAGAGTTTGGGGTTAGATAAGTAAAGGCAAGCCCTTTGAGCCAGTCCTTCAGGGAGCCACCAGAAAGGTCAAAACAAACAACCATAGCTTGTTGAGAATAAGGTCCATCCTACTCCCTCTAGTACTAGGAGTTGTCTTCAATGTCACAGCCAAAGCAAGGAGTAGAGGATGAGGCAAGGGTCAGTTAAAATGTCAGCTGTTTTTTGTCTTTGATTAAGCATTTTCCTGGTTGCTGTAGACTTTTGATAAGTTTTCAGAGTTGTGATAAAGTTATTCTGACAGTTTTTGCCAGTTTATTCACTGTTTTCATAGAGAGGGGGACTTCTGAAGTTCCATATTCCATGATTTTCATTGTCATCATTTCTCACAAGACGTCAAGCATGTGTCTGTTTCTGGGTCTGTTACTGGGGTGTAGGAGTACAGTGATGGAGACAGACATGGTCCCCATGCTCATAGAACTTTCTGTTTAATTCCTTCCCTATGAACTGAATATTTCCTTACCCTGACTTTATATTCTCCATATGTAAAAGCTTTATAGCTTTTGAAGTGTGTATTTAAACTTGGGCATGATTCCCCCACACATACCACCACCACCAAATGGAAGATATTAACTACTTGATGACCATGAGCACATAGCCCCAGGCCTCCTGGAGCCTAAGGACTGATAAAGTTAACCCTTGTGGCACCACCCTGTTCCCTCATCATCAGCCAATCAGAATTGTGCACGATCTGATCATGTATCTTGCAACTCCCCTGCCCCCACCGCCACCTGACTTTTAAAAATGATTTGCCAAAACCCTTCGGGGAGCTCGAGGCTTTTTAGGGCATGAGCCACCTCGTCTCCTTGCATGGCCTTGCAATAAACCTTTCTCTGCTCCAAAATAAATAAATAAATAATTTTTTTAAAAAACTTGGGCATGGACTTTGGGCCTATGTGTGCCCTGTCACCTGGATATTGAATGAGTTGCTCGTATTTTTGTTTCCTGAGAGTTACTATATTCATTAGAATTTAGATGTAATTATTTCATTGCTCCCAAAGCCACACTTGCCCGTCTTCAGAATTCTTGGCTTCAGTTTCATGCAGTTGATTGTCACTTGCACAGCCCCCCTATAACACGGCTTTTTTCCGCAAATAGGGTATCATGTTGATAAACCCAGTCTGATCTCCCAGTTGGAGCAAGAAGACAAGGTGATGACAGAGGAAAAAGGAATTCTTCCAGGCACCTGTCCAGGTGAGCACTAGGAAGATATGAGAAATAGTCTTTTTGAGGAATAGCTCTAGCCGATGATTCAGGGCATGGGAGTATTACATTTGGAAATGGCAATCAGGGAACTTTGTAAAATGTCCTTTTTTTCTGACAGAGATGGCCATGAACATTTGTTATGAGCTTCCTCATGCACCTTCTTTCTTTCCTCTTTAACTTTCTGTTCAACATCTCATACTTTACTTTGGACTCAGGGGGAAAAAATAAAGGCGTCTCTTTTCCTTTTTAAATTTAAGTCTCATATGAGCTCTTTGTCCAACTCCTTCCTACTTTACCTTCCTGATAATTCCTCCCTTTGTAAATCTCTGATCAGTCCTAATCCTTTAGAATCCTTTTTTAATACCTGTAATTTGAATACTCATATCCCTTTCATTGCAAACTTGCTCAAAAACCCTAATCCCTCAGTCTGTCTATACTCGTGTGTACTTTTGTGTTTCTTTTCTCCATCAGCTTAAATTTCTTTTCAATTTGTTTCAGATTTGGAGACGGTACTTAAAGCAAAATGGTTAACTCCTAAGAAGCATGTTTTTAGAAAAGAACATTCTAATGGTGTAAAAGTGGTAAGACTAACATGGTTGATTGCTGTTTTTTCACAGTAGGAGAATTCCATAAGTTAGAAAAGCCACAGAATAAACAGGAGAGTCATTAAAGGGAAATGTCCTTTATATATGAGATAATGGTGTCCCAGAAGAGATACTGTAAATCAGTTGTGAATTTGGAGAAAACTATAAATTAACTCCAGACTTGTTTCTTTACTGAGAGTTTCCACAAGTAAATATTTCCTTAAATGTGATTAAAATATTGACTGTCGAACTATAAAGTGGTCTTAAATTTATCAGAAAATGCTCTGTGAATATGATAAGGACTTGTGGCAATGTGTCTGTCTCTCTTTTTTTAACTTCTAAGAGCTCAAACTGGGCAGAAGCCCAGTTTGACAGGCATTTAAAATAGGTAACCAAAACATCAATTATAATAATGTAACAGAATTCCTGGGAGAGAGAATTTGTATAACAGCATTGAATATTAAAAAATATTATAAATTATAGTTTTCATTCATCTCTTAACAGGAGAGAAGTCATCTGGGAGTGAAACTCAATGAATGTAATCAGTGTTTTAAAGTCTTCAGCACAAAATCTAACCTTACTCAGCACAAAAGAATTCATACTGGAGAAAAACCCTATGACTGTAATCAGTGTGGCAAATCCTTCAGCAGTAGATCCTACCTCACTATTCATAAGAGAATACATAATGGGGAGAAGCCCTATGGATGCAATGACTGTGGAAAAGCCTTCAATGATCCTTCCTCCCTCAGACTGCATGTGAGAATCCACACTGGAGAAAAACCCTACGAATGTAACCAGTGTTTTCATGTCTTCCGCACTAGTTGTAACCTCAAAAGCCACAAGAGAATTCATACAAGAGAGAATCACCATGAATGTAATCAGTGTGGCAAGGCCTTCAGCACGAGGTCCTCCCTTACTGGGCACAACAGTATTCATACAGGAGAGAAACCTTACGAGTGCAGTGATTGTGGGAAAACCTTTAGGAAGAGCTCATATCTCACACAGCATATGAGAACTCATACTGGAGAAAAACCCTATGAGTGTAATCAGTGTGGAAAATCCTTTAGCAGTAGCTTTTCTCTTACTGTGCACAAGAGAATTCATACCGGTGAGAAACCCTATGAATGCAGTAACTGTGGGAAAGCCTTTAATAATCTCTCAGCTGTTAAGAAACATGTAAGAACTCACACTGGAGAAAAACCCTATGAATGTAATCATTGTGGGAAATCTTTCACCACTAACTCTTACCTTTCTGTGCACAAGAGAATCCATAATAGGTGGATATGACTACAATAACTGGGAAAGCATTCACTGATTTCTTATCTCTCAGACAACTTGTGATAACTCACGCTTAGATGTATGAGTTATCTGTTGCTGCATAACAAATTTCCCTTCAAAACATAGTAGCTTTAAACAGCAAACATTTATTATCTATAGGTCAGGATTTCAGAACCAGCTTAGCTGTGTAGTTCTAGCTCAGGAGCTCTCATGAGGTTGTAGTCAAGATGTCAGCAGGATCTACTGTCATCTACTTTACTGCTGGCTGAGGAGTCCACTTCGAGAATAGCTCAGTCACATGCCTGGCAAGTTAGTGCTGGTTGTTGGCAGGGAACCTTCATTTTCTCACCATGTAGGACTCTCCACAGGGCTATGTGTCTTTATGACAAAAGCAGGTTCCTCCCAAAGCATTTGATTTAAAGAAGAGCTAATGCAGAAACCACAGTGTCTTCTACGACCTAGTCTCAGAAGGACATATCATCACTTCTTCCGTATTTTAATGGTCACACAGACCAATCCTGATACAGTGTGGGAAGAGACCATACTCAGTATGAATACCAGGAAACAGATTGTTGGGAACCATCTGGGCAGTTTTCCATGAAATCACTGATGTAAGACCTTCAGGAGACCCTCATTCTTTCAGTCTGTTCAGTATGAAGTAATATTTAATAACTCATGTTAATTCACCCGTGAAAGAAACCTCATGAGTCCAGTCTTCGTGATAAGCTTTCAGCTCAAATTCACCCTAATGTACACAAAAGATTAAGTATTGTGGATAAATCTGAGGAATACAGTGGTGATATCTAGGGAGTCATGTGACAATTCACACTAAGGGGAGAGTCCTATGAATATCATCAGAATGTAGAAGTCTTCAGGGACACTCATCCCTTAGAACACACATGAGGAATCACTACAGAGGAACACTCACTCATGTAAGGAATGTGGAAAACCCTATAGCACAAGAGTTTACATTACTGAACAGAAGATGAAGAGATTCCGAGTGCAAGTACTATGGGAAAGCCTTCAGTGTTCTCTCAACTTTTAAGAGATACGATGATTTATTCTGGAGAGAATGTCCCATTGAATGGCATCAGTACTGGAAAGCCTTCCATTTTCCCACATTCCTTAAACTGAAAAGTCGTTGCAGAGAAATTTGTGAGTATAAAGAATGAGGGAATGCCTTTAATGATACCTCTTATGTTAGGAAAGCTATGAAATTCCTGGATGCAAAACCTGTGGATTAATTTTGGGAAATCTTTCGGTGAGTCCTGTCTGTTGACTTCTGAGAAGTCACACAGGTGGGGAACCCTAGAAGATACTCAACGTGAGATTGCCTCAGCTCTTCTCTGAGTGGCCACAGAATACTTTAAACTGGGAATGAAAAGTGTAAATATTATGAGCATGGGATTACCTTTATCAGTGTCTCATCCTTAGGGTGGGGCAACTAGCTCTTTAATTTTCAGTCTTTGCTTAAGTATAAACATTTATGTCTATAGCTATACCCTAAGATAAACCTTAAATTATGTTCCATAGTTTTATATGTAATATGTTTATCATCATTTACTCTAAAAATATTAACACATCGCATATTTATAAAGGTATTTCTGATTATCTCCTGAGTGATTTAGTTTATCCTAGTAGAAATTAGACTATATTTGCTACATACCTTTTTCTAATTTAATGACATTTTTATCAAGTAAGTGGACTTTATGATGTTCAGATATTGTATGTACATTCAGGTTGGTTTTTATTTTTCTTTCAAGCTTATTTAGTGATAGATGTGAATTAAAGTCTTCCACCGTTGTTACGGATTGACAAATTCTTCTTGGTAATTGTCATTTTTTCTTTACGTATTTTGATGTAAATAGGTACATAAATGGTTAGGTATTGTTTTGTGAATTGTTCTTTTTTATGTAGGGGCTGTATTTTTTCATAGCAACGTATTTCAACACAATAATAAACGGTTTGGGGCTTCCCTGGTGGCACAGTGGTTAAGAGTCCACCTGCCAATGCAGGGGACACAGGTTCGTGCCCCGGTCCGGGAGGATCCCACATGCCGTGGAGCGGCTGGGCCCATGAGCCATGACCACTGAGCCTGCACGTCTGGAGCCCATGCTCCGCGACGGGAGAGGCCACAACAGTGAGAGGCCTGCATACCGCAAAAAATAATAATAAATATAATAATAATAAATGGTTGAACATTTATATAGCTCTTCCCAAAGACCATGCACTCTTCTAAATGCCTTATGGATATTAACTTAGTACTCAGTATAAGCTTAAGAAAGGTGGACTATTAATATCCCATTTTGCAGATGAGAAAACTGTCATGGTACACTTACATTACTTGCCCAAGTTCACTGGCTAGTAAATGGTAGAGCCCATATTTGAATCCAGACAGTCTGTGCTCTTAACCACTAGCCTATTTATTGAGTGTATTCTATATGCCAAGCACTGTTTGAGACACTGGTGTCTATAGCAATGAATGAAACTCAAGTTTTGCCATTAAAATACATCCTAATGGTTTTCCCTACAGAAAAATCAAGAAAGTATGTTGTTATAAGTGTGATGTAGAAAACGAAAGCAGTGTAAGATAGTTAAAGGGGATTGGGATCCTGCTATTTTATGTAGAATCGGAAGGAAAAGTCTCTTAGTTAAGGTGCACTTGCACAGAGACCTTAATGAGTTGGAACAGTGAGTCACATGAATTCGTGTGGCAAGAGTGGTCTTAGCGTACGCCGAGGCCCGCACCACGGAGGCCAGTGTGAACAAGCTGGGGATGGTGAGGGGGTGGGAGAAGATGAACTGGCAGAAAAGACTTGGTGGATCCTGCTCTTGTTGGGTTTTATGGGTTATTGTTAGGACTTTCCCTTATACTTTCAATGAGTTGGCCTCTTAGAGCCCCAACAGGAAACAGCTGAGACGTTCAGACTAGGGCAGTTCAAGTAGAGTTTTCATAAAAGGGCTACTTACAGAGTAGTGTAGGAAGGATGTATCAATAGAAAGACCACAAAAGGCGGTTGGTATCCAGTAGCTGGTAAAGGCAGTGCTCTAACACCCGTAAGCCTGAAGGGGCAAGGGGAGGGAATGCTTATTGAAATCCAGAGATAAGAGAGGAAAGAATCATATTCGAGGAGCTGAGAGGATGACAGGGGTGGTGTCCAGACCCAGGTTCTGCAAGAAATAGCCAGTGCCAGACTTCAGTCTATTTCATCCTCCTGTTTCATGCCCAGGCTCCCCATTGACTAAACCCAACCAGAAGCCATAAGGCAAGAAAGCCCATTGGTACAGTTCATACTGACTAACCTTCTAAGGTGCAGCAAGGTAGAGTAAGTGGGTTCTCTGCGGGGGAAGAAAACCAGAACTGCTCACCCCTTTTGCTTCTTAGAATCTACTCTTAACAGTCACCTGGGTGGAAACTTCATGTCCCTACCCAGGAATTCCATCAACTACTCTAGCATCCTGGGTGCTGTCAAAGTGCTGATATACTCACATCTGTGGTCTAAACTAGTCTCCTCCACAAGTGTTCTTCAAGATGGATATGGGGTTCTTGGGAGGAAAGTGCAAAAAATAACCTAAACGTCCTCGTTCCCAGAAGGCAAACACTCCCACTGGGAGGCAAAGTAAGAACCCCATTGAACTTTATGGCTGCTATGAGGCCAGCACACAAGGAAAGACGTCACCATGGCTTTTGGCATGGGTAATTAGTCCTGTCACCCAGAAGATGTGGGTTTTCTATTACACAGTGAGGGCAAAGAAGAAAACATTTGGAATTCAGGTAATCCAATGAGATGTCTCTTGATATTCTTTTCCCGATTTTGTTGATGAACAAGTGTAGCAGCTCTATCCTGAGAAAGGTATGGTGACCAGGTGTTCAGACTCCTCGATGATCTGGATCATCCCGCCAGGTAAGCCACCTAGACCAGTGGAGATGCTAGTCAAGGGTGAAAGGAACGTAGGGTAGGGTAGGGTAGTAGAGGAAAGTGATAAGTGTCAGTTGCAGCTGATGCTTAGAACAGCTGAGAATAGCTGCTGTGGACAGTTGTCTGTAGTTCGTCCCATTTATCTTTCTCTTGGAAATGTCTCCAGGCAACAATAGCAACCAGAATCCTATGTGCATTCACTGTAAGAAGCAAGTACATCTGAGTGGCATAATTGGAGGACCATAAGGGAGACCAGTATATTCCCCAGTTTCTTCTTTTAGGACTAAGTCACTTCCCCAGCTGCTGGAAGTGTTGGCTGCTAATGGCTCATGCTGACAGCCTCTCTGGGAATTCCCTTGGGCCAAAGAAAAGTGCCACACCTAAGATTATGGCAACTGTCCAGGGGCCAGTCCACTTCCAATGACTGGTTCATTTGCGGGGTACAAAGGTACAATTACTTTGCCTCAATTTGAGACACCCCTGAAGGGTCAGCCTCAGCTCGGGAACTCCCCATGGGATCAAGGGTAGTCTTCATTCTTAAGTTATCACAGTTCAATCTCTTATTCTGCTCAATCCTGGTTCTCTAGAGATAGTTACCTTAGGCAAGTGACAAACTTTTCATGCCAAAGTTTTTTCATCTGTAAAATAGAAACAATAAGAGTGCCTACTTTTTTAGACATATACTAAGGATTCAATCAATACATGTAAAACACTTAAGAGACTTCCTGGTGTATAGGAAACATTGTAGATTTATTTCATCTTTTATTATGAATTAATTAAAATTCACTGTGGGATTATACTGAGCAAAATAAGCCACACTCAAGAGTAAATATTGTACAGTTATATTTGTATGAATTTCAAGGACAAGCAAAAAATCTGTGATAGGAAAATAATCAGAACAGTGGTTGCATTTAAGCTCAGGTTGTGAGGGAGGGGCAGGGATTGACTGAAGAGACATGAAGGGACTTTATGGGGTGAGGAGAGTGTTCTGTATCTTAGTAGCAGCATAGGTATATGCATTTGTCAAAACACACTGAACTGTACACTTAAGGTCTCTACATTGTACTGTACGTAACATACCTAAATTTAAATCAGATTTGTGCCAAGTGAAAGGAGCCAGAGACAAAAAGACATTTATTGTATAATTCCATTGTATGACATTCTGGAAAAGGCAAAACTTTAGGGAAGGACAAATCAGTGGTTTCTAGGGGCAAGGAGTAAGAGGGGGGTGACCACAAAGGGGCAGAGCAAAGGGATTTGAGAGTGATGAAATTGTTCTGTCACAAATGTGTTGATGTTCATGTGTGTATCATGTTCAGCCATGACTGTGTTGATTGATCCATAACTCTAGCATTTGCCAAAACCTACAGAACTGTGCCAACCACCACAGAGAGTGAATATTACTGTGGGTTTAAAAAGAAAAAGTAATCCCCCAGATAGGGGAGGGAATGCAAACTATAACAAATGAACCTAACTGTATGACAAATGAATAACATAACCACAACGAACGGGGCAAAAAGGAAACCAGATTTACTTTAGAAGACTGTTTTGACTGGATACTGTAAGGTTGAATACAAAAAGAACTGTCCAGAAATTCTGTACTCTAGTTTTTAAAAAATTGTTTTTCAGATGACACACATTAGCACTTCTGAAACTACTTTGTGTGTATACTAGTGTTGAACAACTAAGTAAATAGTAGAAAATGAGAACTAATTAATCACTGTCAAAGAAAGATGCTTTAAAAATACATTAAACTGGGCTTCCCTGGTGGCGCAGTGGTTGAGAGTCCACCTGCCGATGCAGGGGACACGGGTTCATGCCCCGGTCCGGGAAGATCCCACATGCCGCGGAGCGACTAGGCCCGTGAGCCATGGCCACTGAGCCTGTGCGTCCGGAGCCTGTGCTCCACAATGGGAGAGGCCACAACAGTGAGAGGCAAGCGTACCGAAAAAAAAAAAATGGGAGCAGAGGAATTGAATAGACATTTTTCCAAAAAAGATATACAAGTGGCCAACAGGTATGTGAAAATGTGCTCGACATTACTAATTATCAGAGAAATGCAGATCAAAGCCACAAGACATCACCTCATACCTGTTAGAATGACTAGCATCGAAAAGCGATAACAGGGACTTCGCCGGTGGCTCAGTGGTTAAGAATCCACCTGCCAATGCAGGGGACATGGGTTCGAGCCCTGGTCCAGGAAGATTCCACATGCCACGGAGCAACTAAGCCCGTGCGCCACAACTACTGAGCCCACGTGCCGCAAGTACTGAAGCCCATGCGCCTAGAATCCATGTTCCACAACAAGAGAAGCCACGGCAATGAGAAGCCCGCACACCACAACAAAAGAATAGCCCCCGCTAGCCGCAACTAGAGAAAGCCCACATGCAGCAACGAAGACCCAACGCAGCCAAAAATTAATTAATTTTTTAAAAAAGAGAGCGGAGAGGGGAACCCAGATTAAATACTCTGGGAGCTTTCTGGAGCAAGGAAGGGCTCACCCTTACATCCCACCACCCCACTCCTGCATTGTGAGCAGCAAAATGACGTCATAGAGCAGCGGCCCCGCCCCCTCTCCCTCTCTCCGCCTGTGCTTGCCCCAGGCCTGGCCTCAGCCTTTTCTCTCCACACCCCCCTCACCCCAGAGGAAAGTGGGCTGCCTTGCCAAGCAACCCACGCGACCACTTACAGCCATGGATCCAAATCGGGGCAACGCCCCGGGGCCCCAGACCTCCCCAGAGGCCCCCAAGCCTAGCCCGAACCCCTGCTCAATCCTGGCGAACAATACCATGCCGCAAGAACCCCCCAGCATGGTGGGCGACAGGTTGCCCCCAAAGACCCGGGCGGTGGTCATCGACATGGGCACCGGCACCTGTAAGGTGGGCTTCGCGGGGCAGGCCCGGCCCACCTACACCGTGGCCACCGTCGTCGGCTGCCAGCCCAAGAAGTCGACCACCACCGGGCCGCCGGTGCTGGAGGCGTTCATCGGCGAAGCAGCCCGCGCTCGCCCTGAGCTGATGCTGGTGCAGACCGTGCGGAACGGCATCGTGGTGGACTGGGACGCAGCCGAGCTGATCTGGCGCCACATGCTGGAACACGACCTCCTCGTGAACCCCCGGGACCACCCGCTGCTGTTCTCCGATCCGCCCTTCAGCCCCACCACCAACCGCGAGAAGCTGGTAGAGGTGGCTTTCGAGTCACTGAGCTCCCCCGCCATGTATGTGGCTTCCCAGTCAGTGCTGTCCGCCTACGCGCACGGGCGGGTCAGCGGGCTGGTGGTGGACACGGGCCACGGGGTCACCTACACGGTGCCCGTCTTCCAGGGCTACAACCTGCCTCACGCCACAGAGCGCCTGGACCTGGCGGGCACCCACCTGACCGCCTTCCTGGCGGAGATGCTGCTCGGCTCTGGCTTGCCGCTGGGGCGGCAGGACCTGGACACGGTGGAGAACATCAAGCGCCGCTACTGCTATGTGGCCTCCGACTTCCTGAAGGCACAGGCCCGGCCCGAGGAGGAATGCCGCCAGACCTTGAAGCTGCCTGACGGGCGGATGGTCACGCTGGGCAAAGAGCTGTTCCGGTGCCCTGAACTGCTGTTCAGCCCCCCCGAGATCCCAGGGCTGTCGCCCGTGGGCGTCCCCACCATGGCGAAACAGAGTCTTCAGAAGGTGCCGCTGGAGTTGCGGACCGATATGGCCCAGAACGTGCTGCTCTGCGGGGGCTCTTCACTCTTCACCGGGTTTGAGGATCGCTTCCGCGCTGAGCTGCAGCGCGGTCTGCCCCCAGAGGCCCACGTGGTAGTGGCGGCCCAGCCCACCAGGAATTTCTCCGTGTGGATCGGCGGCTCCATCCTCGCCTCGCTGAGCGCCTTCAAGTTCTGCTGGGTCTTGCGGGAGCAGTACGAAGAGCAGGGGCCCCACGTCGTGTACCGCAAATGCTGCTGACACGGCCAGGGGTGGGTGTGCGCGGTGCGGGGTTGGGGCGAGTTATGGGCAGTAAAGTTTCTGCTACCCAGACGGCTCCGTCCTGCCTTCCCCCAAGGCCGGGCCCAGTCCACTGCTGGACCCACCCAGATGCGCCTGGCTGTGACCCCACAGACACACCCGCCCTGGTGGGCTACCTCCCAAGACATCCCTGGTTCTGCCCTGCTTTGACTCACCTCCCAGGAGCCATCCCCTGAGACACCCCAGTTCTGACTCCCTGACCCTCCGTCCCCCACGATCAACCCCCCTACACACACACACACACACACACACACACACACACACCACCATGTACTAACCCTGTCAAACCCATCTCCCACAATCCTAGTCTCCCACCACACTCGGGTTGGGATCTCCTTCCCAAGCCCACTCCAAAACTATCCCTGGTTCTCAGCACCCCAAATCCACCCACTCTTTGGTTTCCCGGGTCTGATTATCCAAAGTTGTCTGACACCCTGATGTTCTGAACATCCCCCCACAAGTGCTGCATCCCCACACCACCACAAAGATCCAGAATCTGACCCTCAAGGGTCTCCCCTACAATAGCACACTAAAGAATCCCCCAGTGTTCAAAGTCCATCCCCCAAGTTCCACCCTCCTCCAAAGCTCTGACCTCCCCACATGATTCGTTTCCCCAAACTCCTTCCATCCAGATGCTCCCACAACCCATCCCCCATCTTTACCCCCAAAGAACACCAAGTTCTGAGACCCCCAAAGCCCCCAGGATGGCCCCCTCTGCTCTCAGCCCACCCCACCCCCGCTCTGTAACTCCCCCAGAAATACTCCCACGTGATTTCTCAGTGCATCTCCTGACCCCATTCCTCAGCTCCTGGAATATCCTCCCAGGAAGGCTACGGCCCCCAGGACCATCATGTGATGACCCCACTAATGCACCTGTGTTCTGAATCCCCCAACTCCCTCCCCAAAGACATTTTCCCAGGGTTGCCCTCTGGTGAACCCCAGGACACCCCATCCTGGTATTCTCAGGCTCCCGGAACTCACCCCCAGGACCAGCCATAAGGTCCCATCTCATTAGTTGAGACACCAACAGCCAGTGACATTTACAAGGACTGCCCAGCACAATGTGACCCTGAGGCAGATACCCCAGGTGGGGGGTCCCCCTGGACACTGGCTCTCTCCTGCCAACCCCACACAAGTCTCCAGTGCTAGTTGTCCTGGGCTGTCCATCCCCACCACCTTCCATTCCACTAGTGTTTCATTCCAAGTTCACCCCATCTCCCCAGACCTCTCTCGGCATATTCCTACTATGCCACCCCAGGGGCTTTCTCTGGGACCTGCCCTGAGGATGTCCTATGAAGCCTCTACTACCCCACCTGCAGGGTGGAGGGGCTGGACATTCTCCCCACAGGGTATCCTCAGTCCCCTCTCCCTGCTCTGCCCTTATCCTCAGCCACCGAGGCCCCTGCTGGAGGCAGGACCCTTTGCCTTTATGCCGTCTAGCTCAGCCCAGTTAATGTCAGGATCCCTGGCCAGCAGCCTGGACACATCCTCCCAATGTAGCAACAAAATAAGCCTGAGCTGTCAGAGCTTATCCACGTTCATGCTGGGTCCAAGGGATCATTCATTCATTCATTCATTCAAACAGTCAATGCTTACTGAACTTCACTCACAGGCTTTGTCTCTCCCTGAGTCTTTCTGTGTGTCTCTTTGGTTTTGGTTTTTATTTGTTCACTTGATGTGTTTTTCTCTCTGACTCACCTGCCAGCACTAGTTCTTATGCAGGAATTTTCCAGCGTGGAAACTCCTATATTCATGGAGCGTGTGAGCCCACCCCACTCCCCCATCTGCCATCAGGCAATGGGAGGGAGTGAAGGCCCTGGTCATCCCCACCCACCCTGTACCACTGTGTCCTGGGCAGTGGCTCCAGCCCCCTCACAGGCCAGTGGGTGGTCCTCAGCTGAGAGGACAGCCTCACAGACAGGCTCAGATCCCCATATCACAAGCATGCAAGGTTGGACCCCCTCCCTTGCCTTCCCTCCTGCTGGCAGCCTCAACCTGTAGAATCAGCAAGATCTCCCAGGAGGTTATGAAGTGGTGAGGGGAACTGCTCATTCTTCCCACCAGGGGGCAGCACCTCCAAGCACAAGGCCTTAAGGGCAAAGCCGAATTTAGAACCACGATGGCTGCAGCAAACTTGGCATCCCAGACCTACCCCAAACCATGATGTCAGGGCACTGCCAGCCACACACACACAGAGAAGGGATGTGGGACAGGCTGAGTCTCAGAAGTCACAGGAAGTGAGGAGGATGCAGAAACCCCTGCCACCCTTGGGCTGCTGGGAAACCCAAAGGACACTCACTTAGACCAGACTAAGTTTCCCCCAGCTCCAAACCTTCCCTGGGATAGAGATTTCCTCTGCAACCCTCTGGAAATGTGCCCCCCCATTTGCACACTCCCAGGGATGGGGAGCTCACTACTTCAAGTCTGTGTTAGAAATCTCAACTCATGGACTTCCCTGGGGACGCAGTGGTTAAGAATCTGCCTGCCAATGCAGGGGACACGGGTTTGAGCCCTGGTCCAGGAAGATCCCACATGCCATGGAGCAACTAAGCCCGTGCGCCACACTACTGAGCCCGCGCACCTAGAGCCCATGTTCCGCAACAAAAGAAGCCACTGCAATAAGAAGCCCGTGCACCGCAATCAAGAGTAGCCCCCGCTCACTGCAACTAGAGAAAGCCTGTGCACAACAACGAAGACCCAACACAGCCCAAAATAAATAAATTAATTAATTAAAAAAAAATCTCAAGTCATCCCAGGAGTCTTAGGTAAACCTCTGCAGTCTGCTTGCCACCCCCCATCCAGAGCACTGAGAGCACCAGAGACCCTGAGCCCCCCACTCAGGCCCACATGCACCCCTGGACTCTACTCCCTCCCAAACCCAACATCCTCAAGTTTTTCCATTTCTGGCTTTAAGTCACTCACGCACCCATTCCACAAACATTCATTGGCCACCCACTACATGCCCAGCACCGTGCTCAAATCTAAGGAAACCACAGTGATCAAGAAATGGGGTCTCAGGAAACCACAGTCAACAAGAAATGGGGTCTCAGCCTCCCAGACCCTCCTCGGAAGGTCTGACCAGGTCACTTTTTCCATCAACTTCCAACTGCCTGATATCTGT
Source organism: Pseudorca crassidens (assembly GCF_039906515.1). Taxonomy (NCBI): domain Eukaryota; kingdom Metazoa; phylum Chordata; class Mammalia; order Artiodactyla; family Delphinidae; genus Pseudorca; species Pseudorca crassidens. Next base: position 166,102,503 of record NC_090298.1, read on the forward strand.
TCCACACAGTGACCCACAAGTCCTTTCCTTCTTATGGCCTCAAAAGCACACACTTCCTTCCCACCCCAGCCCAGGTCTCTTCATTGTTCACCTGGAGGATTGTGGGAGCCTCCGCCCTGGTGCCCTGGTCACCTCTCTCACCCTCTGGAAGGCCCTTGCAGAGGATTTCTGCAAAGCGTAACTTAGAACCCTCTGGTGGAAAACAAAACCCAAGTTCTTATGATAGCTCTGAATCCTCTGCCAACCTCTCCAGACTTCTCCTTGACTTTCCCTCCCACCACCTTCACGCCCAACACACCAGTTGCCTTTCTGTTCCTCAAACATACTGTTACGGGCTGCATGTGTCCCCCCCAGAATTCCTATGCTGGAGATTGGGCCCTAATCCAATATGACAAGTGTCCTTATAAAAAGGGGAAATTATGACAACACACACAGAGGGAAGGCCATGTGAGGACACAACAAGAAGACAGCCGTCTACAAGCCGAGGAGAGAGGCCTCAGAAGAAACCAGCCCTGCCAACACCTTGACCTTGCATTTCTAGCCTCCGTAATTGTGAGAAAATAAATGTCTGTTGTATAAGCCATCTAGTCTGTAATCTATTTTGTTATGGCAACCCCAGTAGACTAAGAGAGATTTTACCAAGTGTGGTTCGGAAGGTAGTTATAATGCCAGCTACAACCATGTGGCCAATTACAGAAATGAGGACTATAACTGTCATGAGTACTTCTCTCTTGTTTTTTATGAATATGTGTGTATATTACATATATACACACATATGTATGTATATGTATATATATATATATAAACCAAATATCTTTGTTTTCTTCCCTCTTTTATCTCCATATCATGTAACATAAGATGTATTGACTTTATAGCATAGTATTTAAATATTGTTCACTTTACATCCTAGTATTTAAATTAAGGTATCAAAGAGAAGGGTAAACGTAACTCAATTACTTTATCTCCTCACCCTGAACAATGTTAAGACAAATGACAATTCAAAAAATAAATTAAATAAATTATAAGTAATTTTTAAATGACAAATGGAGTAAACTACAGTTCATAACACAAAGGGACAGTGTCCATAATATATAAAGAGCTCTTGGAAACAATCAATAAGAAAAATATTACAACAGTCCATGGAAAAGTTAAAAAAGGATATTAAATTTGAGCTCACAGAGAAAGAAACACAAATGGTTCTTAGTCACAAGAGAAGATTCTCAATCTCATAAGGGAAATGAACTTTAAAACTACACTGCAAGACCATGTTTAATCCATCAGATTGGCAGAGATCAAAAGGTTTGATAACTCCCCAGGTTGGTGAGGCTCTGGGGAAACTGGTACTCTCTTATTCTGATGATGCAGAAGGAAACTGGTACAAACCCTTACGCAGAACAAATGGTAATATCTACCTAAATGACAAATACACACACCTTCCAAGCCAGCTATCACACTTCCAGGAATTTCTCCTTCAGATACACTCACTCGTATGTGAAATGACATCAGTGCAGTTATCCACTGTACGGTGCAGCACTTTATTGTGGCAAAACATAGGAAAAAACATTATGTGTTGCCAACGTTATGTGACCATCCATGGAAACTGGTTACATAAATGTCATTCAAACATAGAGTAATACTACACAGCTCTTAAAAAGGAACCAGCAAGCTCTGTTCACTGACATGGACTGCAAGCCAACATATATTTTAAGTGAAAAAAAAGAAGGCCCAGAATGGTATGTTACCATTTATGTAAAAAAAAAAAAAAAAAAGGATTAAAGGGATATGTAGATATTTGCTTGGAAATGCCTAGAATATCTCTAGATGATCTCACAAGAAATCTGACTGGTGGCTGCTGCTAGACCAGATTTTTTCCAGTTTTATTTCATTATTACGCTTCAAGGAACAATCATTTTTAGACTTTTTTTTTCTTAATTGTCCCATACAAAAGTTTAACACAACAGAGGTACTATGTATCTATACTATATCTATACATATATAGTCTGTGTATACCTGTGCTTTATACATAAACAGGTTTTTTTGCACACACCCCTAAACCAATTTTCACTCCTTTGGGGACAATATCATCTCCACTGAGGATTGATGCTCTTGGGGAGGTGACCAGGGAGCCTTTGCAAAGTGGGGAGGAGACTGCTCACTGCCTGCCCTTGTGAAGTACAGTAAGTCCCTTACATACAGACAAGTTCCGTTCCAAGAGCACGTTCGTAAGTCAAATTCTTTTGTAAGTCCAACAAAGTTAGCCTAAGTACCCAACTAACACAATCGGCTGTATAGTACCATACTGTAAAAGGTTTATAATACTTTTCACACAAATAATACATAAAAAACAAACAAACACACAAAATAAAGGAAACATTTTTAATCTTACAGTATAGCACCTTGAAAAGTACAATAGTACCAGCTACATCACCACTACATTTACGCTTGCTTCCAGACATCCTGGGCTTGAAATAAAGATACAGTACTGTACAGTAAAGTACACAAAGCACTTGTAGAGAATGAACACACATGAATGAACACACATGACAATGTACGTCAGACACGTGAACTAACTTACGTGATTGGACATGAGAACGCACGTTCGCATCTTTGAAAGTTCCTTCGTACGTAGGGGACTTACTATATTAAAATTTTGAAACATGTAAATATGTTTTTGGGGGTGAAGTAGAAAAGAACAGCTTTATTGCTTTGCCAGGTGAAGGGGGCCACAGGGGGCTAATGTTCTCAAAACTGTGTGTCCCTATGAATATATATTTTTTAATATGGAAATTTATTTTAGGTTCCTCTGGTGTCCACCCAGGTAGCTCTGTTTTCTCTCTCTCTCCCTAGCTGTGATCCTCTGATTTGTTTGATTCCTTGTCAATGGATGATGTCAATGGATGGTGTCTCCCGCCTCAGCCTTGAGTTTGGGGAGGGCAGAGGCCCCATGTGTATATGTACCCAGCGCACAGTCATGCCCAATAAACGTTTGTTGAATGACTAAATGAATAAGCTGTGACTTTGGCTGAGCTAAGAGGAATCCTCCTACATAGGGACCCCTCTTCCTCTCTTCCTCCTGACACTGGAGTCATAGAGACCAGGGTTCTAGCATCATCTCTTCACATGCTGTACGACCTTGGACAAGTAACCAGACCTCTCTGAGTCTCACTCAACGCACCTGTAAAGTGAGGGTGACATCAGTGCTCACTGCAGGGAGGCTTTATAAGGGTTAAGTCAGATCATACAGGTGCTCTGGGAAGTATGGAAGGATACATGTCAAACTGCCATTGTCTTTGGGGCTGCGAGGAGGGACGGGAGTTTTTGCATTTACTCTGTATATCAATGCATTGTTTGAGTGTTCTACAATGCAAATGCCTCCATAGAAATAATTCCTTCAAACCATTTTGAGTAATGCATAAAATGGACTTAACACACTCAGTACACAGCAAGTGGTTAATACATGGTGATGAGGCAGCTGTTTCAACTAGAGTGTGCCAAAGACAGATTCCATGTCATCCAGCCAGCCCATTGGCCACCAAGAGTCTGGAGACAGACCCTCCTCCAAGAGTTTGACCAGAGAGAGAATCCACCAAGTGACCTTAGTCCAGACTGCCTGTCCTTTGGGGGACCCAGCAGAGGAAGTCTTTGGAGGAGGTGGGGTCATCCCACCAGGTAAATCACAGACCAATTGGAGATTAAGGTGGAGTGAATATTGCACGGCCGAAAAGTACAGCATCAGAGCTTGGCTTCCTTTTAAAATTTGACCGCTTGTTTATCATGGAATTTTTTGCATTAATTTTTATTTTTTTACATGTTGCATTGATGCCAGGAGCTGGGGGGAGGGGGCAGCGCAGAGTGATGCCTATGGGTATAGGGTTTCTTTCTGGGGTGATGAAACTGTTCTGTAGTAGACAGGGGTGATGGTTACACAACCCTGTGAATGTACTAACTACCTCGGAATTGTACACTTTCAAAGGGTGAATTGTATGGTATGGGAGATAATCTCGATTAAAAGCATTGCACTGAAATATTCTTTATTTTATAAGCCCTAGAGATCTAATGCACAGTATAGTGAATATAGATAACAATATTGTATTATCATCATCAGATTTGCTAAGACTGGAACTTAATTATTCCGACCACTAAAGACAAATGATAATAATGGACCGCGACAGAGGTGTAACTATCACTACAGTGGCAATCATGTTACAATACATAAATGTATCAAATTAGCGTGTTGTACACCTTAAATTTACACAATGTTATATGCGAAATATATTTCGAAGTTTTTTCACTTTGATTACTGAGATGTTGGGAGCCCCCTTAAATTTGCTCATGAGAATGCCTCACTCGCCTCACCCTAATCCCAGCTGCGTGGACACTAGGAGGTGGTGAGGATCTCAGATGGTTTTCGTGAGACTGGCCCAGGAAGAGACACACGAAGATCAGACTCCTCTAGACCTTGGCCGCAGGGCCTGCTTCCTTCCAGGAAATCACCGACACCACCACCTACCACCCCCAGTTGGGTACCTGCAGCTGCTGGTTGCATCCCCCAGCCAGGTCACTGCCCCAGGAGCAATGAAGGACTCAGCCAACACCCCACCCCATCCCAGCACAGTGAAGTTAAACCCAACAGGGAAGTTTAACTCCCGACAGACAGGGAATTCTGGTTTTAGCAGGATTGTTCACACAATCACACACACAATCACACACACACACACATGCACACACACACACATACACACACACACACACACACACACACACACACACACACACACACCCTTACCCCAGCTATCACCTGGGGCCTCTTGAAACTTTGTATGGACAGATGAGGCTGTCAGATGTGTGGAAGAAAGGTGGAGGAGGGGGTACTGGACCAGGGGACAGGGTTCCAGATCAGGGGCTAATAGATTTTCCAGGAACCCCACTCACAGTTGATCAAGTCACCAAGCAATGGGTGGAAAAGCCCAGCCCACCTGGTTGGCAATCACCCCTCAGGGGGGAAGTCAGCTCCAGGGTCTCACTATCTTCCACCCACTTCTCACCAGTCCACGCCTCCCCCAACCCGGGTTGCCACCCCCTTCCTCCTGATGGGCACCCAGCATCCCTTTCTTCTCCTCCATTCTGACTGCCACCCCCCCCTTAGAAACCCATGAATCTCTTTTGCAAGAAGCAAATCTGATCACACTCCTCTCCTGCTCAATATCCCTCCATGGCTCCCTATGGCCCTGGGGCTAAATAATTTTCCCAGAACCCCAATGAAGCCTGGACCAAAGCCCTGCTAACCCCCCATGGCTCCCCATTGCATTCTGCATTCTATTCCCAAATGCTTCTTTCATTCCCTGGAACTCAGCACTTTCCCTCCTGCCTCAGAGACTTTGCACAAGCTGCTGCCTCCACCTGGAACACTTTCTCTTCTCCCGTCTTTCCCTAGTTAATGCCTATATCCCTGCTTCAAATCTCAGCTCTGGGAAGCCCTTTATGACTGCCCAGGTGGGTCAGGTCCACCAGCACCAGGCATCAGTCCCACCTAACATTTATCAGGATTGTGCATTATGTCTGTCCATGTGACTCAGCCCAGGTCAGCCTCCCCCAGTGAACTGTGACTTCCAGGAGGTCTGGAAACTGGCACATAGTAGGTCCTCAACCAACACTTACTTGACAGTTTGATTGCTTTCTGCCCAGTAGAAGGAACAGATAATAAACACGAAAAGAAATAAGAATTTTAGATGGTAAAAATACACAATACTATATATTAAATAGATAACTAATAAGGACCTACTATATAGCACAGGGAACTCTACCCAATATTCTGTAATCACCTATGTGGGAAAAGAATCTGAAAAATGGTGGATATATGTATATGGATAACTGATTCACTTTTCTGTACACCTGAAACTAACACAACATTGTAAATCAACTATACTCCAATAAAAACAATATGCCCCGAAGAAAATTAAACAGGGTGATGTGATGGGTGATCAGACAGGAAGGACCCAAGAAGATGAGGGAAGAGCATTCCAGGCCGAGGGAACTGCAAGGGTAAAGGCCTGGAGGCAGGGCCCACTTGGTGTGCTTGGAGAACACAGTGGAGTGAGTGGGGAGAAAGAGGGAGGGAGTGAGGGCAGGTCGTGATATATTCCAATATGATATATTCCAAAAGTTTCATTGTTTGTGGCAAGAAGAGCCCAGGAAGATGGCTCAGCATCAGGAGAGGACAGATAAGCTTGGGGCAGGGCGGGGTACAAGGTGAGGGTCCCCACGAAGATCATTCATCAGGAAGGCTTAGAACCACAGAGCATCAGAACCTGACAAGGGAACCTGAGGCCATCTAGCGTGTCCCTGGCAGAGCCCGGATTCGAACCCAGGTTCCCTGTTTCCCGAATCCAGCTGGTCTCACTGCTCTCCCCTATTTCCTGAGGATCTGAAATTTGAATGATTCCTGGGTTTGACTAGGGGGACAGGAGGGAGGGCATGCTGGGTAGGGGAACAGCAAAGGTAGCCGTGTGGAAGCCACGGGAAAGCAAGGTACAGGAAGTGGAGAATAATAACCACTAGCAAGTATCAGCCCTTCCTACCTACCAGACGCTGCTGCGCTAACCGCCCAGGGCGCGTTACCTCCTCCTCTTCTCCCTCTGAGGTTAGAACTATTATTATCTCCACTCCACAGAAGGGGAAACTGAGGCCCAGGGAGGTGATGCAAAGGCCCCAGAAGCAGTGCAGAGCCCTCCTTCGCTTCGAGCCGCACACCCAGGCCCCAAGACAGGAAGACAGTGGCCAGGACAGCCCTGTTAGAGGGCGGGGGAGGGGCCGGGCCAAACCGCGGACAGGATTTCTCAGAATTTACAGTATGATGGGGGGAGGGGAGGTTGGGGACGCCCCCAGAACCTGCGGAGCCACAGGCGGAGAGGCGGCGGGAGAGAGTGGGTGGCGAGGGGGCCCAGCTCGCGCTTTATGGGAGAGGGCTCCGCTCTCCTCCATCCCCCCACCTCTTTGAGCCTCAGCCCCCGCAAGAGAGCTTAGGGGGCCACGTATGCGGAGACTCGAGGGGCTCCCTGCACACCAGGCTCTAGCATATGTGTGCAAGTGTGTGCTTCATGTCCCTACACAGACCCTAGCACACACATGTGCATGCATTTGTCACATCACACGTGCACACCCAGGCCAGTGTGTGTGTGTGTGTGTGTGTGTGTGTGTGTGCGCGCGCGCGCACACACACAAGTAAACTCAGGCAGACCCAGGCGTTTCACCCCCAGTCACCCAGGCATACCACAAAGTGGGGGGCTGGTGGAGTTCCCCTGAAGCAGGAGATAGATGGGCCCCAGACTGAGCAGCTGGAGTTTGTCCCCTGTGGACAGATACTCCAAACTAGCAGGAGCCAGAGAGGAGGCTGGGTCCTGCCCAGATAACAGACGAGACCACATATGTCTCAGTCTTGAGGTCAAGGAGACCTTCCTGACTGTACATGTGCAGAAAGGCTCCTTGGAGGTCAAAAAGGGACTGATGTCAACGTACCCATAGGCCTCTTCTCTAGAATCCATCTTGGCTAAGAGATGCGCTGTCACACATGGGAGGACCCTGAGATAAAACAAATTCGGACTCAGAACCAGGCAAAGCAAGAGGACGGGCCAGAGGAGACCCGGAAGAAATGCCCCATGTGAGTGACTGAAACTACCATGAGGGTGCAGCTCTTTCTCTGAGTCCGCCCACGTGTCTATCCACACATACCCTTTTTCCTCCTAATAAACACTTTACTTGTTTCACCACTTTCTGTCCCTTTGTGGAAATTTACTTCTACAGTGCTGAGAGAGGCCAGGGCCTTGTCACTGGCCACTGGTCCCTGGTGGTCTAGTGGTTAGGATTCAGCCCTCTCACTGCCTCGGCCTGACATCAATCTCTGGCCGGGGGACCAAAATCCTGCTTCAAGCTGCTGCAGGCCAAAGCCACCCTAGATCAGCCCCTCCCCCATCTCCCTGAGGGCGGTGTGCCCAGGCTGGGACCCGACAGGGGGCCGTGTCCTTCCACATCCCCTCTGCACTCTGTGCCCAGTTCCCTGGTCAATCTCTTCTTTTCCATCTCTCAGGGGCCCATCTGTCCTCTGTGCATGGCAGACTCAATGGCATTTTTTTTTTAATTGAGGTGAAAATTAACATTTTGTGTGTGTGTCAGGATTATTCCATTTTATTCTTTTTTTTCAACATCTTTATTGGAGTATAATTGCTTTACAATGGTGTGTTAGTTTCTGCTGTACAACAAAGTGAATCAGCTGTACGTATACATATATTCCCATATCTCCTCCCTCTTGCATCTCCCTCCCACCCTCCCTATCCCACCTCTCTAGGTGGTGAAAATTAACATTTTAAAGTGAACAGTTCAGGAGTATTTAGTGCATTCACAAGGTTATGCAACCACCACCTCTCTCTAGTTCTAAAACATTTTCATCTCCCCAAAAGGAATCCCTGTGCCCATTAAGTAGTCACTCCTGACTCCCCCCAGCCCCTGGCAACCAGCCACCAACCTGCTTTCTGTCTCTGTGGGTTTGTCTATTTTGAATATTTTGTATAAATGGAATCATACAACACGTGGCCTTTGGTGACCGGCTTCTCTCACTCATGTTTTCCAGATCTCGGTTCAAATGTCACCTCCTCCGAGGGACCTTCCCTGACCTCCCCCCGCCCCCAAATGCCTCAGCCCACAGCCCTCAGCAGCATCTGACATAATCTTGACCATCTATTTGTTCACTCAAAGGCTGTCCCTCTCCTCAAAGACACAGGCTCCAAAGGGCAAGGATTGGTTTCATCCTCTCTGAAAAGTTGTCAGTGACGGAATGAATGACCCACGTGACACTGTCCTTCCTTGTCTCTCTCTGCCCCATAACGTGGCCTCAATTTCCTTGTCAATCGTCAGATTCAATTCGACAGTATTTATCACGCACCTGCTCTTTGACAGATCCTGTCCCAGATACTTGGGCTCCTTCAGGGAACACAACAGACGGGCCCCCTATTCCCATGGCACCTTCATCCTCGAGGTGGAGACAGACAAAACTGGTGACACAGGATTCAACTGCAGTTGAAGTTGTTACTAGGAGGATCAACTGTTCTTATCCAATTCATTTATTCATTCAACAAATACTTATGGAATACCTACTGTGTGTAGGATAGACGTAAAGAAGCAGAGGCATTTTAGAGTGGGTGTTCAGGGAAAGCCTTCCCTAAGAAAGTAGTGCTTGAACCAAGATCTAAAAATGGAAAAGGAGAGCTTTTGGGGTTTGGGGGGGATTTTTTGTTGTTGTTATTGCTGTTGTTTTTTGGCCATGCTGCATGGCATGTGGGATCTTAGTTCCCCGACCAGGGATTGAACCCATGCCCACTGCAGTGGAAGCACGGAGTCTTAACCACTGGACCACCAGGGAAGTCCCCAGGAGAGGCATTTAAAGACTGAGGGAAAAGCATTATAGGCAGAGGGAACAGCAAGGACAGAAACCTGAGGCAGAAAAGGATTTCAAGGAAGAGAAATTTGGCCATGACACCAGTGCAGCGATGAGGGGGTGAAATGGCCCATTTGGTGTTGGCTGTTTGATGTTAGGCAACGTGTATAACTGCTCCAAACCTCAGTTTCCCTGTCTGTTAATGAGGATAATAATAACGAAGTCTTTGCAGAAGGTGAAACAAAATCCAAGGCAGAGGGACTGGCTCAAACCAGGCAGCTGGGAAATGAGCCCACTTGTCCTGGGTGACAGACCCTCAGGGGTCACAGTAATTGTAGAGCAGATGTAAACCTCTACCTCATTTTCACCCCCTGGTCTTGTATAGCCGTCCTCCCACTGTTGCCAGGTGGAGCCAATTATCTCCAGCTTATCTCCAACTCTTCCAGTTTACCTGAGCCCACTCAACCTCACCTTCTCCTGCTCACTAACTTGCTGACCTCCCCCCAGCCTTGGCATGCCCTGCAACTTTCTCACCGAATACACACATACCTGACAGCCCTCCCTCCCACACTTGTCCAAAATGGGTTTTTTTGGAAGGCAGTTTTATAACGAAGACAAGAAAAACATGTGCATTTACCTTCCATGAATCTGCCTCATGGAGCAGCTTTACCTGCTTCACCTCTCATATCACAGAAAGGGTTAAAAACAGGGATAGGATAAGCACCCTGGCTCTAAGGGCAGGGGACGTGTGGCCATCTGTGGGAAGATTAGTCACAGCAACACTGTGGTTAGTCACCCCCTTTCTCAAGACAATGAGCCAGTTCTCTTGTGCTTGTGTGGTGGCTTTATTTATTTTCACTCAGCCTCACACACCACAGGATGGAGTGGGGTGGGGAGGAAGGACAGTTACAGCAGAATTATGCTCAGAAACTCCCCGGCACCCCCGTCTCACTCAGAGAGGAAGCCAGAGTCCTCACCTCGACCCACAGGCCCTGTGTGACCTGCCCCCCATCACCTCCCTGTCCCCACCTCCTCCCACTCTCCCCCCTCCATCATGGCCTCAGCCACATGAGCTTCCTCTATGTTTCTCCAACTCAGCAGGCATGGTCCTTTCTCAGGACTTTGGCACAGAGAGTTCTTTTTGCCTAAGGAGGGCTCTTCCCCCAGCACATGTATAGCTCCCTCAAGTCTCTGCTCAAGTGTTACCTTCTCAACAAGGACCTACCTGACCTCTCAATTTCAATTTTTATAACTCACCCAAAACTACCTCTCCCAAGCCCCCTACTTCTTTGTTCTCCATGACACTTATCACCAGTGATCCTACTATACGTTTTTCTTGTTTATTTTTTTATCTGCCTCCCTCACTAGGCTGCCAGCACCACAGAGGCAGGAACCATATCTGTTCTGTTCATTGCTCTTTCTCCAGTGCCTGGAACATGGTATGTGATCAATAAACATTTTCTAAAGGAGTAAAGGAATTTTTTAAATGAGTGAATGAACAGTTATTATGACTGAGCCATAAGTTTAGCCCCAAGCCCCCCGGTGGCCAAAACAAAAATGGAAACAGGATTAGTTATATTCTCTATGAGGATGAAACAAGCCAGTTCCCAGGGAAAGGCGTGTGCCCAGCCATTTATGTACTTCTCAATTAATCTTCACAAGACATCCCTGCAGGATGAGCGTGTTCAGAATACCCATTTACAGATTACAGCTGGTCCTGCCCAGCTCCCAAACCCATCTGTTAACCACTAAGCCAGCTTTTCCCAAACTGGTCTGATTATAAGAGTCACCTAGGTGCTAGTAAAAAAGATTCGAAGGCCTGTCTCCTGGAAAGTTTGAATTCAAAAGGTCTGTAATTAAACAAGCACCTGTGGGTGATTCTTTTGATCAAAGAAGTTTGAGGAATGGCACTTGATGCTACAAGGTGAGAGAGAGAGATACACACAAAGAGATGGACTAAGCAAAACTCTAAAACAGTTATGAGAACATTTAGGAGATTATCTTTATGACCTTGAGGCATGGAAGGATTCTTAAGAAAAAAATGTACAAACCGTAATACAAAAGATGGATACATTTGGCAACATCTGATTTAAAAACTGTTGTTCAACAAAACACAGCAGAAATAAAGTGAAAAGACAAGTTAGGTGAGAATGCTGAGATGTTCATATGTGACAAAGGATGCATATCTGGAATATATAAAGAGCTCTGAGAAATCAACAAGAAAAAAGTAAATATCCCACAGAACAGGCAATTCATAGAAGAGGAAACCCAAGTGGCCAACAGATTTTGGCAAAAATGTTCAACAGAGAAATGCAGGTTAAGTTCATTTTACACTCACCAGATTGGCAAAAATCAAACAGTCCATAAAAACCATGTTTTGGCAGAACACGAACTTCCTTTACATGCAAGAAATTGTAGGTTGGTAATACCACTCGGTGGAACACTTTGGCAATATCCAGGTTGTAGACAAACACTCTGAGGATCCGCAGTTTCCCTCCTAGTTGTACACCAACTGCAAACTATGGCCCATGGGCCAAATCTGGCTATACCTGTTTTGAGAAATAAAGTTTTATTGGAACACAGCTACGCCCACTTATTTACATATTGTCTACGGCTGCTTTCATGCTACAATGAAAAGATGGAGTAGCTGCAACAGTGGCCATCCCACAAAGTCAAAAATATTAACTCTGTGGCCCCTCTGTACAGGAAGAGTTTGCCAACCCCCTACTCTGGATCCATGCTTTTCAAATTTCAATGTGCATGTGGATCTTCTGGGCATCTTATTAAAATACAGGTTCTGATTTACCTATTCTGGGAAGGGTCTAAGAGTCTGCATTTTAACAAGCTCCCAGGTGATGCTGATGCTGCTAGTCGGTGGATAATGACTTGAGTGTCAAAGATCCAGGTAGCACAGGGTTCAGCCAGGATGTGTCTGTGAATCTTTGCAGACAAGACAGATAAACATGGCCTGATCAGCATCTTCAACTCATTTTATCTCTGCCCCCAGCAATCACCAACTCAGTGGGCAGAAACTTTCATTCATTCAACGTCTGTTGCAATCTCAACCTCAGCCAGACACACCCGAAGCAGGAAGGGAATTTCGTGCATTGATAGCCAAAGAAATCTCCCCAGCCTTCAAGGATGGGTGGAAGAGGAAACATAACATGTAGTTGCAAGGGTCCTAAAATCCAGTCCCCGAGTCAATCACGGTGTGACAGACATGACCCAAGGGACCCATGGATGCCCCAGGGTGGAACGTGGCACTGGATAGTTCTTATAGCAGCAGCTCCCAGGCAGCCACACACAAGGTTGCCAGATGCCCACTGGCTCTCAGAGGGCAGAAGACACACCTGTGGTCCCAGAGCCCAGCACAGGAGGACAGTAATCAACACGTCTTGGGTGAACATTCTAGACATTTGTGCAAGTTTCCACTTGCAAATTCCTCAGTGTGGAGTACTTTTTCCCTCATCCAGTTCCTGTTTTACACACAGTAGGAGCTCCAAAAAATATTTGTTGAAAAAATATATGTATGTGATGAATGCAGAAATGATTCATACTCAGTTCCAAGAGCAATCATATATAAACAGCATTGACAAAAAAATAATAAGAGCCAGGCCAGAGTGAAGGGAAACAATTTTGAAGAATGAGAGGACATTTCCCCTGAAGACAGCACTACTCTGGGGCTGGGAGCATGAGTGCTTTCTAAAAAGGAAAAGGAGAGAGGAGCTAATATTTGTCAGGCACTTGTGTATGAAATGCTATGCACACAGTAAATGAGCTTTAAACTTCTCAAACCATCTGAGGTAGGTGTGATGGTCTCTACTTCGGAGAAGAGGAACAGGAGGCTCCACCAGCCACCTCCAGGTAGAGGGTAGGGGGTCTGAATGGCTCCCCCTTGGTAAGAATAGGATCAGAGATAGAAGTTTGCAAGAAGTGGGTTCTGGCTCTAGAGAAGGAATGGTGATGGGGTTTTGGAGGAAGTGAGTTCTCCATCCTTAGAGGAATTCAAGTAGAGACTGGATGACCACTCATCACTAGATTCTTGGAGCCCCTCCTGATGTCAAAATTCTATGATCTGTTTTAGGCAGATCCTTCTCCAGGCTTTTCCAACTGGAGCAGGAAGGTTAAAAGGGGCCTGAGTCACCCAAGGGCAGCCAATCCCCACCCCCGAGTCCATGGGATGTGAGTAAGCTGGGCCCAGACACTTTAGACACACCTGGTGGGTGGAATCACCAAGAGGAAGCACTAAGCTACCCACATCTCCCAGCAGCAAGATGCTATGCCCCCACTTTGTCCTTCCCTCTCCTTGTTAGCATTTTTTAATATTTCCAGGGCCAGGGCTGCACTAAAATCCTCTAGGCAGGATCAGCCACAACTGTGTGGCATCTTTTTTTGGGGGGGGGGGTCTTAGTTGTGGCACGTGGGATCTTTCATTGCGATGCACCGGCTTCTCTCTAGTTGTGGTGTGCAGGCTTTTCTCTCTGTAGTTGTGGCACGCAGGCTCCAGAGCACGTGTGCTCTATAGTTTTGTGGCACGCAGGATCTCTAGTTGAGGCGGGCGGGCTCAGTAGTTGTGGCGCCTGGGCTTGGTTACCCCAGAGCATGTGGGATCTTAATTCCCCGACCAAGGATCGAACCTGAGTCCCCTGCATTAGAAGGTGCATCCTTTACCACTGGACCACCGGAGAAGTCCCTGTGTGGCATCTTTGTGTTGAGAACTGGCTCCTCTGCACCCCCAGTCTACCCCCTCCCAGCTGTGCGTGCTGGCTGAGGAGGGACAGGCCAGAGTTGCCTCCTCCAGGCAGCCCTCCTTCCTGCCTCCCCAGGACATTCTTGGGAGATGTAAGTCTCCAATCCCAGCCCAAAGGTGGGGGAGAAGGCAGGACATTGGGCGCCCCCCCACACTCGCTCAGGGGCACAGCTGAACTGGCAGTGCAGGTCCTCAGAAGGTCAGGTGCCCACCAAGGCCCCCATGGCTGATTGCTGCAGCTGTGACCAGCAGGATGGGAGACCTGGCTGGGTACTTGTTTTCTCCCACTGGAGGGCCGAGAATGGGTGAGGGACCAGAACAAGGAGTGAACAGGCAGAGGAGGGCCAGGCCGTGATATGCAGGGTGCCCTGTGCTGCGACCATGATAAAACTGGGCTGGCTGAGAACGAGCCCAGCCTCCAAACCTGGTAAGGGCAGAGGGGGGAGGGTGCACCCATGGCCCAATGACTTGGCTGACCAGGGACATCCAGTGCTCAGCGGCTGCACCAGCCCAGAGGCATACCCCACCCCACCCCAGCTCTCCCCACAATTGGAGCTGGGATCTTTTTTTAACCAGAATCTAACAAATGCTCTGAAATGATTTTTTAAAAAAAAAAAAAAGAGGAGGGTTCTGAGTGAGGACTGATGAGGGAAGGGGTTTTGGTGAGCTCTGGGGGCTCCAGGGTACCTGGAGAGTGGTCTTTTCTCCCATCCAGCTGGGACTGTGTATGCTGGGGCTGAGAGGTCTTCAGGGGCACAAGCAGCTGGGGACAGAGAGAAAACTGACCCCCCCCTTCAGATATTGCTGGCCTGTTCCAATGGCTCAAGGCCCTGACCCAACACACAGAGAAAGCCATCTGAACTGGATAAGTCTGATCCCCAAACTGGGTGGTAAGCAAGCACCCCAAGGGGACCCTAAGAAATGAGGGGTCAGACATCTTGAGACAGTACGTCCTCCTTCAAGTATGGCCCTCAGTATGTCTGTTCCCAGCCCCCCATCATCCCCCCTAGAACAGGAACCCCAAAGCCAGGAAGGTGTCCTCACGCTTGTTACTAAGTTGGGCACTATGAATTGTAAATAAATGAGTGAGAGAATGAATGAATGAATAACCAAATGAGCACGTGAATGAGTGATTAAATGAATAAAAGAATCGACAAATGGATAGACATATGTGTAGATAGATAAATGGATGAATAGATAGGTGTGTAGATTCATAGCAAAGTGGTTGGGAGGATGGATCGATAGATTGAGGGAAGGAAGGAACGAATGAATGAACGAACGAACGAATGAAAGAACGAAGGAAGGGAGGGAGGAAGGAAGGGAGAATGGTTGGGTGAGTTGATGTGGTTAGATGGCTGAGTGGTTAGATGGCTGAATAGATAGATGGAAGGAAGGATGGATGGATGGATAGATGGACAGATGGAAGGATGGATGGAGGATGGATGGGTGGGTGGATGGATAGATGGATAAATGGACTGATGGAAGGATGGATGGAGGATGGGTGGGTGGGTGGATGGATGGATGGATGGATGGAAGGAAGGATGGATGGATGGATGGATGGATGGATGGCCTGATGGAAGGATGGATGGGTGGATAGATGGATGGATGGACAAATGAGTAGATGGGTGGGTGGATGGATGGATGAGTGGGTGGATGAATGGATGAATGGAAGAAGGAAGAAAAAATGACTACCCAAAACAAATATTTTAGGCAGGATAGGAGCCATGGTATGATCCAAGGTACCCCAGCCTCTCCTCTTAAAGGTCTGGTCTGGACACTAAGAAGTGGACCCTCCCCCCAGCCAGGGCACCCACGGCCTCCCACAGGTCTTTCCCAGTCTTGGGAGCTGGGTCAAGGCCAAGCCACTCATACCCCCAGACAAACCCACGATCAGCCCCCACTGCACCCTGGCAGGCCTGGCCTTGCCCAGGAGAAGCTTTCAGATGGGGGCCCAGCCACCCCCCCAGCCCCAAGGTACTCTGCCTGAGGCTTGGGGCTTGATACGCAATTTGTGGGACAGGGAGGGCTGAGCCAGACCCTCTGGATCCTTCCCAGGGACCGGGAAGGCCACCCCAGGAGGCAACCCCACGGGATCAACACTGGGCGTCAGCAACACATCTGAGCACCCTGAGGCCCGGCAACCAGGGGGTATGGGTGACCACAGCCCCCAGCAGGGCCTGAGCTCGGGTCTGGGCCCCTCATGTCTATCCAGGGGGTGACAGCTGAAGAAGGCAGCTGGAAGGGAACTCTGCAAGGCCATGTCCATTCTCTTGGGGGTAGGGGGTTCAGGGTCCTGGAGGGACCTGGGGGAAGTGGCCAGGCCAGTCCAGCTGGCAGCCACCAGGCAGCCCCAGCATCCTGGAACCCCAGCGTCCAAGGAACACGGTCTCAAGAGGCAGCCATGGGAAGCGGGAAGAGAGGGGAGCTGTTCAGCCCTAGGGTGGGGGTCTCCAGCCCAGGGCGACTCCCATAGCAGAGTGGGCAGGGTCCAGGTACCACCAGTGGGGGGCAGGAGGCCAAAGCGATGTTTGAGAGCCCGTAGCTCAGTCCTGAGCAGAGCGTTCTCCTCGAGCAATGCGTCCAGCCTGCCCTCTAGGGCCGCGTCATTGAGACGTCGCTTCTCCCGGGATCTCTTGGCCGCTTCGTTGTTCTTCCTCCGCTTCTCCCAGTAAACCGTATCCTTCTTCTCTTCTGGCATGAACTCCCGCTGCCGACGCACGGCCGTACGCCGGCCCCACGGTCGCCTCAGGGTTTTGCCGCAACCCTGGGGTACATCTGGCGGGACCAAGAGACCCACATCCATGGCTGCCTGGGGACCCTGGGGAGGAGAAAAAAGTTCTTGGACTGGAGGTAGGAGGCTGACCTGGGTGACTCCTTCCTCTAATTTATCCTGTGTCTCCACCATCCCCAGGGGAAGGGGCGCAGGTGGAGTGGGAATTGGGCTGGAGACCAGGGTGGAAGCAGAAAGAGGTGTAGCAGGGAGAGTGAGGACCTGGTGGGATGCTTTAGTGCCTGATGGAGAAGTGGGTGAGGCTGCAGAGAGAGGTTGGTTGACTGGGATAAGGCTTAAAAGCAGACCACAGTCGTCATGGAGAGGTGCTTGGGTACCATATCCTCAGGAGGATGCAGGCTCTTTTCCAGGAGTTCTTACCACTGAGAAGGTCAGCAGACCAGCCAAGGGCTCAGTTCAATCTGAGCTCCAGGGTAAGATTCTTGGAGAACCAGAGAGGCATAGGAGGAAAGCTTAACCTAGAAAAAGAGAGTGTGTGCCCATGGAGTTAAACTGAGCCAAGGTGGGGTCAGAAGATAAGCTACTACTCATCTGAAAAGAGCCAAGGTTGTGCACCAAGATGTCCTCCATCTGTGGCCAGAATTTTGCACCTGCCCAGCCACCCTACCTATATTTTCATAAGGTCTTCTATTCGCCCACCCACTCACTCATCTCTCCGTCCCTCTACCCACCTACCTAACCAACTCACATTCCATCCATTTATCCATTGATCCACCCATCCACCATCTATTTATCCATCCATCCACTCCTTCAAACACCCGTCCATCCCCCACCCGATTGTACAATCCTCTGTCCATCTCCCACCCACTCACTCATCCATCTAACTGTCCATTCATTCACTGATAGCTTCATTTTAAAAATAATATTGTGCCTACAGGTAAAAGAAAAAATAGACAGGGAATTATTCCCTGGCGGTCCAGTGGTTAGGACTTGGCGCTTTCACTGCTGTGGACCTGGGTTCAATCCCTGGTCAGGGAACTAAGATCCTGCAAGCCGCGCAGCGTGGCCTAAAAAGAGAAAAGGAAGAAAAAATAGACAAATTGAACCTTATGAAAGTTTTTTAATTTTGTGCATCAAAAGAAACTATCTACAGAGTAAAAAGGCAACCCACAGAATGGGAGAAAATATTTTCAAATTACATATCTGATATAATACCCAGATTACATAGGGATTAATATCCAGAATACATAGAAATCTCTTAAAACTCAACAACAACAAAAACCAAACAACCCAATTCAAGAATGAGCAAAAGACCTGAGTAGACATTTCTCCAAAGAAGCTATAAAAATGGCCAAAAAGCACATGAAAAGATGTTCAGTGTCACTAATAATTAGGGAAATATAAATCAAAACCACAATGAGATACCTCCTCACACCTCTTTGGATGGCTACTATCAAAACAACAGAAAATAGCAAGGGTTGGCCAAGATGTGGAGAAACTGGAACCTTTATGAACTGTTTGTGGGAATGTAAAGAATGGTGTAGGCATCGTGGAAAACAGTATGATGGTTCCTCAAAAAAAATTAAAAATAGGATTACCATATGATCCAGCAATTCCACCTCTGGATATATACCCAACAGACTTGAAAGCATGGTCTCAAAGATATATTTGTACACCCATGTTCGTAGCAGCATCATTCACAGTAGCCAAAAGGTGGAAGCAACCCAAGTGTCCATCAACAGATGAATGGATAGGCAAAATGTGGTCCATCCATACAGTAGAATATTATTCAGCCTTAAGAAGGAAGGAAATTCTGACACATGCTACAACGTGGATGAAACTTAAGGACGTTATTTCATTAAGACACGAAATAAGCCAGTGACAAAAGGACAAATACTGTATGATTTCCTTTATAGGAGGTACTTAGAGTAGTCAAAGCCATAAAGACAGAAAGTATCATGGTGGTTGCCAGGGACTGGGGAGGGGAATGGGGAGTTAGCATTTAATGGATACAGAATTTCAGTTTTAGAAGATGAGAAGAGTTATGAAGATGGATGGTGGCGATGGTTGCACAATACATGTCATGTGAATGTATTTAATACCACTGAACTGTATACTTAAAAATGGTTAAGATGGTAAATTTTACATTATGTGTATTTTACCACACTAAGAATATTTTAATGATAATAATACTGTACCTTTACTAAGTGCCAGGCATCTTTCCATCCACATATTCATTCATTGGTCCCTTCACTCATCCGCCTTCTATTCTTCCATTCAACCAACAGTTCCTTCCTATGTGCCAATCAACCTTCCACAAATCCATTCATTCATCTATATATCCCTCCATGAGTCCATCCATTCTTTCAACCAACAAAAAGCAATTGACAAGAACTTCCCACATGCAAAGTGTTGAAGAACCAGAATATTAAGAATAGGAGCAGATAAAAGAAGCAAAGTCATTAGATCCTCAACTCCTAGGCTGGAGCTCAGAAAAGATGCCCAGGGCCCCAGGGATACCCACCCCCCCCAAGGATGGGGGACCACCTCCTTTGCCACGGCCCATTTTCCCACATTGGTTTTCCTGAAAATCCTCACACAACGGTCTGATTCTACTGACCACCTGGGTTCCCTGCACCTAGGATGTCATCACCTTCTGTGATTCTGATGCAAAACAGGTGGAGAGAAACACCAGAGCAGGACTTCCCTGGTGGCACAGTGGATAAGACTCTGCGCTCCCAATGCAGGGGGCCTGGGTTCGATCCCTGGTCAGGGAACTAGATCCCACATGCATACCGCAACTAAGAGTTCGAATGCCACAACTAAGGAGGCTGCCTGCCGCAACTAAGATCCAGTGCAACCAAATAAGTAAATAAATATTTTTTTAAATAAAGAAAAAAGAAAAACTAGAGTAAGGTGGGAGGCTTCTGCCTGAGAACTCAGAATGGGTTCCAGAGAAAAGTGGACATTGAGGGCTGGCATCTTTGTTCTGAAAAACCATTGACTAACCTCCATGAGGACAGGTATGTGTCTTTTTTGACTACCATTGTATCCCTGTGCCTGGCATTGGGCTCATAGATAGTAATTGGTAAATAAACATTTGTTGAATGAGTGAGTAGACAGATAGACGAATGAAAACCAAAACTTGTTCGTACATAGAGAATGTTTGGCCCTTCTCCTCCTAAAACTATGAAACCCACCTCAGCACCGTGTTTGCTTTGGCCACCAGGAACCTCGGCACTCTGTTTTGAGATGAACTCTGGTAGCTTTCTTGAATTGGGAGTGCAGTTTTTCTTCTCCAATATTATTGTTTGAATTTAGTCTTATTTTGTGTTAACAGCTCTTGGCTTTAGTGTCTGTGTCTGCATAAGCTAATGCAGGTCATGTTTGAAAAAGGGTAGAGGCATAAACGGTCAAATAACAACACTCCTAGGAATTCTGACCGTGATCCTAGGTCCACATTTCCCAAAGTATATTCTCAAGAACCCTGGTAGCAACAGTGTTCTGCCCCGCCCCCCCCAAAAAAGATACAAATACATTTGAGAAATATTGCATTCCTTGTTCCTTATATGAAAATCACAAAGATATGAGAATCATTAAAGTCTCTGAGAAGTCCTGCAAAAAAAGTTTAACTTTTGTTTGACTTCGAAGTTCTCAGATGTATTTGGCCACAAAATATCGACTTCACAAAACACCTTGGGATGCATATTTATTCATTCACGCATACAACACTGTGTCAGGTTCTAAGGTGGTTACTGGGACAGCAGAGGAAAATTAAACAGTCTCCCTGCCCTCACAAAGCCAAGAGTTGATGGGTGTCAAAGGCACATCCCAAGGGCCAGCTGGACTGGAAAGGGATGAGGACACAGCCCAGGGGTCCTCTAAGGCTGAGTCAAAGCCAGCAGATGCCCAGGGAGGAAGGCAGTGCATGGGCTAGAGGTCAGCTAGAGCAGGAACAGTAGGCTTTCATGCCAAGCCCATGAAGCAGACAAGGGCTCAGCCTCACTGTGCAGCTCCCTGCCCAAGTCTCTCCTCTCTGTGGCTCAGCCTGAGCCGCCCCTAACCACCACCCCAACACCTCCACAGAAACCCAGAGGGAGATGGGGAGGTAGATAGCTCAGCTGCCCGAGTTTATTTAGAGAAGATGCAGCAAGTGCTGGGCTGGGCCTTCCTGTGGTCGTGGCACCAGTGGAGGGTGGGCAAGACAGGGGACTCTCCTTGTGAAGCAGCTGGTGGGGGATGAGGAAACCGGAAAAGTGTCTCCTTCAGAGATGGCCCAGCACAAGTCCACCCCATCAGCCTCTGCTGCCTCACTGACTGGTGGTAATCAAAGCTCTTCTTGGTTCCCCTGAGTGATGTGGAACTCATTCACTAAAGCCAGCAGCTATGAGGCTGGGTGACCTCTCATGGTCAAGAAGATCTTCCTGAAAAATACCATATGCTATCACTTATATGTGGAATCTAAGATATGACACAAATGAACCTATCTATGAAAAAGAAACATACTCACAGACATAGAGAACAGACTTGTAGTTGCCAAGGGGGGTGGGGGAGGGAAGAGTTGGGAGTTTGGGATGAACAGATGCAAACTATTATATATATAGGATGGATAAACAACAAGATCCTACTCTATAGCACAGGGAACTATATTCAATATCCTGTGAAAAACCATAATGGAAAAGAAATATGAAAAAGAATTATATATATATATGTAAGTCATTTTGCTGTACAGCAGAAATTAAACACAACATTATAAATCAACTATACTTCAGTAAAATGTTGAAGGAAAAGGAGAAGAAGAAGGAGGAGGAGGAGGAGGAGGAGGAGGAGGAGGAGGAGGAGGAGGAGGAGGAGGAGGAGGAGGAGGAGGAGGAGGAGGAGGAGGAGGAGGAGGAGGAGGAGGAGGAGGAGGAGGAGGAGGAGGAGGAGGAGGAGGAGGAGGAGGAGGAGGAGGAGGAGGAGAAGAAGAAGGAGAAGGAGAAGGAGAAGAAGAAGAAGAAGAAGAAGAAGAAGAAGAAGAAGAAGAAGAAGAAGAAGAAGAAGAAGAAGAAGAAGAAGAAGAAGAGGAAGAAGAAAAAGGAGGAGGAGGAGGAGGAGGGGGAAGAGGAGGAGGAGGAGAAGAATAAGAAGAAGAAGGAGAAGAAGAAGAGAAAGGAGGAGGAGGTGGAGGAGGAGGAAGGAGAAGGAGGAGAAGGAGAACAAGAAGAAGAAGAAGAAGAAGAAGAGGATGAGGAGAAGGAAGGAGAAGGAGGAGGAGAAGGAGGAGAAGGAGAACAAGAAGAAGAACAAGAACAAGAAGAACAAGAAGAACAAGAAGAACAAGAAGGAGAGGAGGAGGAGGAGGAGGAGAAAAAGAAGAAGGAGAAGGAGAAGAAAAAGAAGAAAGAGGAGGAGGAGAAGGAGAAGAAAAAGAAGAAGAGGAAGGAGGAGGAGGAGGAAGAGGAGGAGGAGAGGAAGGAGGAGGAGGAAGAGGAGGAGGAGAGGAAGGAGGAGGAGGAGAGGAAGAGGAAGAAGAGGAGGAAGAAGAAGAAGGAGAGGAGGAGGAGGAGAAGAAGGAGAAGGAGGAGGAGGAGGGGGAGGGGGAGGGGAGGGGGAGGAGGAGGAGGAGGAGGAGGAGGAGGAGGAGAAGGAGAAGAAGGAGAAGAAGAAGATCTTCCTGGAATGGAGCAAAATCCACCTTCACTAGACTTCCCTGTTAGAATGTATTCTCTCTGTGAGTCCATGAAAAACTTCTCCTCTCTCTGGCCCCTAAGACGCTTTGAGGATTTGACAGCTCAAGGATCATATCCCTCCATTCCTATTCCAGTCTCTAAGGACAGCGGTAATGTTTACTGAGCACCTGCTATGTTCCAGGCACATGCAAAGTCTCACTCTGTACTCACCACCACTCAAAGAGAAACGTTCAGTCATTATCCTCATTTGACAGATGAAAAAAACAGATGAAAGGTCAAGTGACCTGCCTAAGTCAACACAGCCAGAATCCAAGTGCAACAGACCCTAGAGCCCACACTTTAACACACCAGCTAAACCTTCCTGGCTCTTCCCCACTTCTTGCACTGAGAACACAGTTTTGAGTTCATTTAGCACCTCTGAAGAATAGACGTCAGTGTCCACAGAGGGAAAAGGGGTCCAGAAGCCGAATAGCTTACAATGGGGCAGGGCTGAGATGAACACCTTGGCTGTCAGGATGATGTACAGGATGGACAGAGTGAAGAGGTAAGCCACCTCTAACTGGGCTCAGATTCTCCTTCCCAAATGAGTGTGGGGGGACGAGTCCCAACACTCCTCTGAGCCTCCAATCCCTCATCTAAAATGAGGGTAATAGCAGTACCTACTTCACTGGTTCTGTAAAGAATGAGATCATATGTGTTAAGAGCCAGTACAGGACTTCCCTGGTGGTGCAGTGGTTAAGAATCCGCCTGCCAATGCAGGGGACATGGGTTGGATCACTGGTCCAGGAAGATCCCACATGCCGCAGAGCAACTAAGTCCCTGCGCCACAACTACTGAGCCTGCTCTCTAGAGCCCATGAGCCACAACTACTGAAGCCTCTGCACTCTAGGGCCCACGTACTGCAACTACTGAAGCCCACATACCTAGAGCCCGTGATCCACAACGAGAGAAGCCGCTGCCATGAGAAGCCCGCACACCACAACGAAGAGTAGCCCCCACTCGCTGCAACTAGAGAAAACCTGGGCTCAGCAACGAAGACCCAACGCAACCTAAATAAATAAATAAGTAGAAAGACCCAGTACACAATAATAGTATAAAATGAGCCACATGGCTACTTTTTATTTGGTGGTGGTGCTAGAACCCTCTCCCACAGAACCCAGTGGTTAACTGTGTTTAAAATACCCATAGAACCCTCAGAGACCACCCAACACAATGGTATCAGTTTACAGATGATGAGATTGGACTTCCGTTCAAGATGGCAAATGAAGGACATGCTGAGACCTCCCCCATTCCACCCCCAAACACTTGGAAATGACAAGGAGGTGCCAACTTGAACCAGAGACCAAAGCACAGGTGCCCAGTGACAAGGATGCCCCCACCCATGGAAATGTAGGGCCCCTTAATATATATCATCAAGGACACACATTCTCAGAAGACTCAGGAGACAGGGGAAAATAACCTAAAGAGATGAGGAATTTACAATCACTTCATGAAGTTGCCACAAACTTCCCAAATGGAAGAATTTACATCTGTGGAAATAGAGATAATTAGTACAATCTTCAAAGAGTTTTACAGTGAATAGATTAAGTGATTCAAAAAGATAAAGGAAGGAGTAGCAGCCATAAAACAAGAACAGGAGGTTATGAAACAAAAACACATAGATATTAAAAAAGAACTGATTGCTCAGATATGAAAAAGATAGTTACTAAGAGAAAGCTCAAGAGATGGGTTGACTAGTAGAAGCAGAAACTGAGATCCAGGTCTGGGGACAGACTTACCAAGTTCACATGGAATTTTAGTGGCTGAGGTGGAACTAGTATGCCAAGCTCAGTTTTTAAAAGCCCAGAAGTAAAATCTAGCTTAGGACCTGAGCCTTGAAGCCATCTGTGGCTCTCCAAGGGTGTTCTGTGGCTTCCCCCTCTCTCTTTTCTGTTTTTCTTTCCTTTCCCTGTATAATAAGGTTGCTGCTGAGCTAGACTCCAAAGCTCCTCCCTAATGAGAAACTGGGCTTCCATCGCCTGACTGGGCAGTGTTGGACAAGAGGTATGGAGAAATGGACAGCCCTCTCCTCCGAAATTAGAATTTAATTAAACAGAATCTTAATGTCAGAAGAGGAAATGACTGAGTGAAACTAAGAGGACTAGCCAATATTGGCCATGGGACGCTGATGGTGGTCTCTGAGCCTCAGATTCCTCATCTATAAAATGGGTTCAAGGGTCCCCATCAAATGCAGATGTTTTGAGAATTAAATAGTAAGTTGTGTGTACAAGACACCTGGCATGTCCAGGTGGTCTCACACAGAACACCTTCCTGGGGTTTAGCAAACTCCTTCTTTGAGCCCAAAGATACCCCAGATGAGGACAAACTACAGCCACCAACAAAGGAGAAAGAAATTTAAAACTTTGAAAGGAAAAAAAAAGGTGAGGAAAACAAAAACATGAACCAAAGAAGAGAGGGTAGGCTGCCTCACAAATTCCCCACCCATGTGTGAGCCCACAGGCTTTCCCCTTGCTCCGTGCTGAGTGGGGAGCTAAAAATGAACACAGACTCTTCAGTGGGTGTGAGACTTCTTAACAGTCACAGACAAGAGGTGGCATTCATATGGGCCATGGACATGTGGAAAGATTGTTTGCCCCCATCCGTTATAAGAGAAATACTCACTTGTTTTCATTTACACAGTGAGATACTGGTTTTTTCTAGCTGAAATTGGCAAAGATTTAAAAAATGATAAAACCCAGTGCTAAAAAGGATGTGGTGAGATGGGCACTTCTATATCTAGAAGGTGGAGGCGTAAATTGCTTCCTGGCAAAACAATTAGACAATATGAAACAAAGTTGGACTCATACCTGTTTGAGGAGTAAAGGTGTCCCGTCCTTCCCATCTAGATCACTGCTTCAAGCACCTGTCCGCAGCAGCCCCGATATCCTTCCTCAGACACACAATTCCAGCCACTTAGAACCTCTTTCATTTACTGAAAAGATATTCTCTCACCTCCATATACTGTTCCTTCTGCCTGAAACATTCTTCCTCTTCTCACACCAATTACCCAGCCAAATCTTATTCATCCTTCAGAACTTAGCATAGATGTTACCTCCTACAGGAAGCCCACCAGACTGACCCCTCTTAGCTAGGCCAGAGGCCTCTTCTGGGCTCCCTGTGCCCAGGGGTTTTCACCATCACCACCACAGTGATCACTCTGGGTCTGCCTCCCCATATCCACAGGTCTGCAGAATACGTGCTCAATAAACACAGGAGGAGTGAAATATTTGGAGAAGGGGTATGTTTTGTGTGGTCCCAGAAGGCGGAGCAAGGACTACAGAGAGGGGGGTGGAGGTTCAACTGGGGGCCAGCATCTGAAAGAATTTTATAAAAATTCCAGCTCACTAACCCAGCAGAGGCTGCCTTGATAGTTAATGAGCTACCCATCACAGGAGGTATGCAAGTGGTGGTGGGCAGTCAAAAACCACTTCTTTCAGTCTCTCTCTCTGACTTCTCCATCCTTCCCTGCCCAGACTCAGGGGGCCCGGGGTGAAGGAGGTGCCTTCCTCCCCGAGCTGTTACACGTGGTTCTCCTCTGACTCAGAAGGCAACCCAAGCCCAGGGAAAACAGGGGACCCACAGAGGCTGTCTAGCGCAGCCCAGCCCATTCCACGGAATAGTCTCAGAGGCACAAGAGGCTACACTCTCATCCGGTTCAAGGCGCCCAAGTGAGCCTCGGGGCCCTGCACTCTCACTCTGAGAGAACCCCTACTTCATAAAACCCCAGTGAAACCAATCTCTAAAACTGAGAACCCTGTTCAGGAACTCAGATTTCAAAGGGAAAAATGCAAGGCACTCTGGGTCTGCCGCCGGCCCTCCCCTTCCCCCGTCCCGGAGCACAGAGAGTGGCTGGAAGCCATTGGTACCTCTGTGACCAGCCCACGAGCCCAGCTGGAGTTCCCAGAGCCAGGAACAGGCTTGATGGGCAGGGAGGGGGCGGGGTGGGCAGGGGAGGGGTGTCAGGAGCCAGGCCAGGGGTTCAATCCCTGCTGTGCCAAAGACATATTACGTGACCTTAGACAAACGCCTGGTCTTCTCCAAGCCTCAGTCTTTTCACCTGTCAAATGGGTACAAGGTTGGTGCCTGGATTGGTAAGTAACCCAGGTACACGCTTAGTCCCAAAAGGTTATGGGTGTTGTTCATCAACTCCAAGAACTTCAGGGAGGCCTCCAGGGCTCACGGGGTCTGATCCAATGGCAGGCTCATGTCGCCCGCCCATGAGTGTCAGCTCAATGGAAATTCACCTCCTGCAACTCTCATGGAAAAAATTCATCTCCAGGACCTTAAGCTCTCCACCCCTGGCCAGACGAGTCGCTCAGGCTCTACCTTGCCTTCTCTCCAGCCCAAACCAGAACAAACCTGAAAACGAGAGGAGGCTCTGATCCTCCTGGCAGGCTGGGGTCCAGTTGCCTGGCAGAAGTGCAGGCCCCCTACCCAGCCCGGAGGTGGTGTCACCAGGAAGGGCTTGAGGGCACCTGGCCCCAGTCATCACTCAGACTCTAGAGAAGGAAGCTCAGAGGTGACCCACGTCCAACAAACGCCAGGACCCAGCCGGCCTCTGCTCCCACTCAGGCCCCTGCCAGGAAGATCTCTCTTCCAGGCACCTGAGTCCCCAAATGCCCTGCAGGTGCTGGACCCCATCCAGTTCCCCTGGGCCCTACACACAGCCTAACAGCTATGACTCCGCTGGCTCACTCTGCTCCAGACACATGGGCCTCCTCACTGTTCCCCTAACACACCAGGTATGGTCCTGCCTCAGGCCCTTTGCACAGGCTGTTCCCACTGCCTGGAATGCTGTTCCTGCCAGACACTCACATGGCCCCTCCCTCACCTCCTTCAGGTCTCACTTCCTCAGCAAGACCTGCCCGACCCCTAGGCTAAATTGTCACCCACAACCCCATTCATTTCCTCTCCTTCTTATCCTGTTTTGTGTTTATTCAGTGAACTTATCACTCCCTTACTTTTTAATTACTGACTGATTTGCTTAGTGTCTGTCTCTGCCACTAGAACACCAGCCCCTGAGGGCAGGCACATCACCCCTCTGTGTCCCCAGTACCTACAACAGCACCTGGCACACAGTAGGCGCTTTTTTATTTATTTATTTTTTTGGCTGTGTTGGGTCTTCGTTGCTGCACAATGGGCTTTCTCTAGTTGTGGTGAGCGGGGGCTACTCTTCGCTGCGGTACGCGGGCTTCTCGTTGCAGTGGCTTCTCCTGTTGTGGATCACGGGCTCTAGGCACACGGATTTCAGTAGTTGTGGCACACGGGCTTAGTTGCTCCACGGCATGTGGGATCTTCCCGGACCAGGGTTCAAACCCGTGTCCCCTGCACTGGCAGGCAGATTCTTAACCACTGCACCACCAGGGAAGTCCCATTGCTTAATAACTATTCATATAACTAACTATTTGTTGAGTGAATGAACCAGCATGAACCATCTTGTTGAATTCTCACAATTTCTCTAGAAGGCAGGTTGTCCCATTTTTGCTACAGAGGCTCAGAGAGGTACAGTGTCTTGCCCAGAGTCACACAGCCGGTCACGGGTAAGTTTGGAACCTGGGCAGCTGGACCCCAGAGCCCACTCTCTGGAGCCCTGAGATATAGCCGGAGGTGCGGCAGGTCCCAAAGACACTCTGAGGCCAGGACGCATCTCCTGGCTCAGGGCTCAGTGTCTATGGAGCCCCAGGGCCTCAGTCTCCCTTCTGAGCCGGGCCCAGGAGCTTACTGGGAGTAGCAGCTTCCGGCTCTGGGAGCCCTGCCCTCCACCCCCAAGGGTGCTATCCCTCCCCTAGCTCTACAGCTACACTTAAAGCAGGAACATCCCACTTTCCCAGCCCCTGCAACTCCCAGAGCCCAGAGACACAATGGTTCCTGGAGACAGGCCAGAGCTGTCCCTGGGGACCTCAAAGGGTAGGGACTGGACCTTGTGACTTCTCTGGGTCCCCAAAACCCCCACTGGCGTCATCCGGGCCCTATCTGGGAACCCAGCCCTGCCTGTGCTAAGCACTTTATAGCCACTATCTGCTGGAGAGATCTTGTTCACCACACAAATCAGATTATGCCACTTTCCAGCTTAAAATCCTCAACAGATCAACACCACACTCCCTTGCCCCACCCATAGGACCCAGCACAGTCCAGGTGGAGCTGGTCCCCTCCAAGCCCCAACCACTCTGGCCTTCCGACCACTCAGACTCACCACAGGGCCTCTGCAGGTGCAGTCCTGCTGCCTGGAATGCTCTTCCTCCGTTCCCCTAGATTCCTTTTTCTCATGCTTTGATTGCAACTTCTCCAAGAAGCCCTTCCTGACCTCCCAAGATAGATCAAGTGCCCGTACTCTGCACCTCTACTGAGCACAGGGTGTTTCTGCCTCCTAACATTTATTATGGAAGTCATTTTACATTCACTCGTGTAATTAACTGACTCATATCTCTCTTTCTCCCATGAGGCCAGGGCCTGTGTTTCTTCTCCCCAGTGTTTCCCCATCCCGGGGCCTAGCACACAGTAGGTACTTGATAAATACTCGTTGAATGAATGAGTGTACTGCATCCTGGCATCTCCCCCAGACTCCCATTTTACAGGTGAGGAAACTGAGGCTTGCTCACCTGAGGTGGCACCCTCAGCACCCACCATAAGCTCCCAGGCACCTGCTGCAGCCAGATGGCAGCCACAAAGTAATTGCTCAATAAACGTGTGGATGAGCGTGGACTCTAGTGGGACAAAGAAAGAGGAGGAGAGGGAGAGAAAGAGATGGACAGAGGAAGCAGGAAGGGCAGAGAGGGAAGGATAGAGGCAGGCAGAGCGAGAGAGAGAGAGAGAGAGAGCTGATGGCCACCACCCCACAAACTACAACCCCGCACTCAACAGACTCCAGCAAACGACATCCCAGATCTACAAGTCCTGCTCATCCTCCATGGCCACTGGAACTTCACCACCAACATGCCAGACCCCAGCGACCCCCAAACCCTTACAATAACTGGCTCCCCACAGTAATTATCTAGTCAGACCCCATAAGATACCGACCCTGCACAAACACAGACAGGTCTACACAGCTGCTGGGACTGCTTCACCACCAGATCCCAGAACACAGGGGGACTCCTGAGGAACAAACCTGACCCTCCCCTACACCAGACCCCTAGAAGACCACCCAACAGCAGGCCCTCCCTGGTCCCTGAAGCAGCCTCTTCTGAGACCTCAACCTCCCATCCAGTTCCCAGTCTCCCCAACATCCACAGGGGCTGCCATCTCCCTTCAGGACTGGCGCTCTTGCATCCTTTTTGGATGTGCGTGGAGCCTGTGCTTTTTCATCCCATTACTGCCAACCGGGTGAAACTAGCCGGACATCAGCCACCAGCAGCTGCTCCACGTGGGGGACAGGGGCCGGGCCCCTGTCCCCCACATGGGGCAACACCCACGTAAGGAGCAGAGACACACGGCAGGAGGTCGGGAGCCCCGTGATGGCAGAAAGGGCAAGAAGTGAGGAGAAGAGTGGGCTCGGGGAGAAGGCAGCTGCAGGAGGGCCCCCGAAATGAATGTCAGTATCGGGATCTGAAGGCTGATGCTCCCACACCCGACTGCATAGGGCCTGGCCCTGGATGCCACCTCCACCAGGCAGCCCTCCTGGCCCCTTCCCTAGGGCAATACCCTCCTCTTTGCTCCCCCTCAGGGCAACATTGTCAAAGGAGGCAGAAACTAAGAAGGGAGAGGGAGGGGACCCTTGGAAGGTGGAGAAGCCTGTTCTTCCCCTCCCCCACTGGCCAGCGCGTGGGGATCGGATGGGGCAGCAGGGACGGTGGCAAACAGAGAGACACGCAGGTCGGGGTCACACAGAGAGAAACCCCAAGAGCCGCAGACCCTCAGAGCCAGAGTCCCAGAGACAGAGATCTAAGACAGAGAGAGACACAGAAAGTGCTAGCACCAGGGTGGGAGAACTGTAAGAGGCAGAAGAGACTCAGAGACAGTGCGAGAGGGAAGGGACATTGTCAGGAGAGGGGCTGAGATGGGCTGGGGGAGGTGGACTGGGTGTGGGGTTCCCGAGGTCCCCCGCCCCCTGGATGTTGACCAGCCTGGCTGGACCTCTACCTGCCTGCAAGGCTCACCTCCGGGTGGCTGTACCCCCAGCGAGTCCCGCGAGATCCACGTCAGCCGTGTGAGGCCTCAAACTCCTCCGTGGTGGAGTCACCAGCACTTCTATAGAGGTGACACCCTGGCCCCCGCCTGTAGTTCGTGGCTTTCCCTGCAGGGCTGCATCTCCCACCTCCCACCTGGTGTCTACCCAGGGAGCAGGTGCTGTGGGCTGCCTCAGGCTCAGGGGGTCACGGGGGAGCAAACAGCCCCACCAGGAGGGCACACGGGGAGGGGGACCCACTGATCTAGCCAGTGGGGACCCAAGGAGGAGAGAGTCTGGGCTGGCCAAAGCTACAGCGTCTCATTCCAGCCCCTCAAGACTCTTCAAGATAGGGCCAGGGGCGAAAGGAAGAGGGCCTTTTCTCTCCCGCTCAAACACCTTCTGTGCTTCCCCACTGCCTTGCAGATCTTCTGATCTCTCACTCTGAGCATACCTTCTCTGCACAGCCTTCCCATCAGAGGAAACTGAGGCACAGAACACCAGGAGAAAGTGGGTCTAAATCTTTACAGTACGGGTTTTTTGAGTGGACATCGGTAAACGGGAATGGAAGGCATTCCAGGCAGAGGAAACAGCAATGCAAAGGCTCAAAGGTAAGGCTCAGCATTTATACATTCAGGGAATCCTGGAAGGAGGAGGGACGTGGACAGAGCTCCTTGCAGGAAAAATCCCACACATAACCCCGGGAGGCGGATGAACAGACTGCAGGGACGGGACGGGGACGTGGAGGTGGGGAAGAGCCTGAGGCACGCTGCGCATCCTCTGTCGGTGCCCAAAACCTGACCTGCTTTGACGAAGAATCACTCCGAGGTGGGATTGAGCGGGCCTTGATTTGGAAACAGCGGCCCCTGGTGGTCGCCATGTAGAACTGCACCCTCCTTCATGGGTTCCTTCAACAGACATTTATTGCAAGCCCAGCGGCCTTCCCGGTGTATTAAAATATTTTTTTTCAAAGTTATGAATATTGTTATAATTTTATAAGCCATATACATACCTGATGATTTGGGTTTTTACTTATTTATTTATTTTTATTGAAGTATAGTTGATTTACAAAGTTGTGTTTGTTTCAGGTGTACAGCAAAGTAATCCAGTTATATATACTTACATACATATATATATTCTTTTTCAGATTCTTTTCCCATATAGGTTATTACAAAATATTGACTAGAGTTCCCTGTGCTATACAGTAGGTCCTTGTTGTTTATCTATTTAATTTAAAATATTTTTAAATTCCTCCTTCCTATACAATAAATTCACTTTAAGCAATAATCATGTAATGAACCAAATAATAATAATGGCCGTAAAAGAAATGCAGGCAGTGAAAATTTAATTAATATTTTACGTAAATAACTGTCCGGTAACTACATGAATTTTAATAAAATTGAAATATCTGCAAACACTACAATTTGGGAAGCCACAAAATCGTTCCATTGATGTACCATTTTATCTTCTTGATTCATTCTTTAGTGTTAAAACAACGAACAGGGCTTCCCTGCTGGCGCAGTGGTTGAGAGTCCGCCTGCCGATGCAGGGGACACGGGTTCGTGCCCCAGTCCGCGAAGATCCCACATGCCGCGGAGCGGCTGGGCCCGTGAGCCATGGCCGCTGAGCCTGCGCGTCCGGAGCCTGTGCTCCGCAATGGGAGAGGCCACAACAGTGAGAGGCCCGCGAACCAAAAAAAAAAAAAAAAAAAAAACAAGGAACAATATAAAAAGAAGGTTTTATACACTTTGTTTGTTTTTGTTTGTTTGCCGTGCCACATGGCTTGTAGGATCTTAGTTCTCCCACCAGGGATCGAACCCGTGCCCCCCACGAAGGAAGTTCGGAGTCCTAACCACTGGACCACCAGGGAATTCCCAGGTTTCATACGCTTTAAATCTTACAATTTTATTTGTCAGTTATACCTCAATAAAGCTGAAAAAATAAAATTAAATAAGTATAAAAAAGTTTTTAAAAATATATTATTCAAATTCAGCACTATAGTTCATGGATGAGCTAATATTTACACTTGCCAACAAAAACAATATTGTAACTCATGATTTGCAATACTTTGTTGTTTTAATAAGCATAATAAAATCAAATGGTCAAAGAAAGTTATTATTATTATCTGAGTGACTACTAAGTGTCCAGCACTGTTCTAATCGCTTTACACGTCATAACCTCTTTTAATCCTTCCCCAAACCTGTGAAGCAGGCACTATTATTACCCCATTTTACAGATGAGGAGACTAAGGCACAGGGGTCAAGGTCACGGCCCAAGATCACACAGCAAGGAAGTAATGGAACTGGATTTGAACCCAGGCCGACTCCCTGTAGGATGTGTGTTCTTGACGTATCAGAGTGGACTGGGGTCAATAGGAGGGTGGTCAAGGACCACTTCCCTGGGAACATGGAAGGTTAACTAGGAAGAGTAGAGGAAGGGCATTTTTAGTAAAAGGGGATGACAGTGGCAAAGACGCTGAGGCAGAAATAAGTTTGATGAGTTGGAGGAATAGAGAGGAGGTCCGTGGGGCTGGAGCCGAGTGAGGTGGGGACGGTAGTGGGAGATAAGGTGGGAGATGACAGCAGGGGCTGCATCATGAAGGGCCTTAGGGAACCACGAAAGGCTCTAGGCAAAGGAGGAGTGACTCTAATCTCCTCCCTTCTGTTGTGCAACATCTGGCGCCACGAGGAAGTAGGGCTCTTTTGGGTGTAAACAACAGAAGCAGGAGGCAGAATCTTACACGGGATGAGGGGTCTAGGCATCCTGGGTCTGCCCACCCCAGCAGTGTGACCATTGACAAATTGCTTCACTTCTCTGTGTCTCAGTTTCCTCAGCTGTGCAAAGGGGATAATAATAATACCTACCACAGAAGGAGAATTAAATAGGTTAATACACGACAAGTGGTTAGAATAAGGGTCTGGCAGGTAGTAAGGGTTACATAATGTCACATATCATTATATTCCTTGTCACAATAAATATGGGCTCACATAACTGGGAGCCTGACAGCTTCAGGTGAGGTTTGATCCAGGTGCTCACAAGAGATCACCAAGTCTTCCTTCTGCCATCACAGGCTGCCTAGGTTTTATATGATGGCTCCACACAGCAGCTAAAGCCCCAGTCCCAGCCCGGTGGTCCACAAAACTGCTACTGCAGTTTCTCCCATCCTCAAACCACACCACCTAGGGCCAGATTGGGGGTCTCTTCCGGTTGCCCCAATGGAAGGAAGATGTGCCTCCCCAGAATCCCCACCAAGTCTCCCTGCCTCTCATTGGCTCTAAGTGGGCTACATGCCCACTCCTGAGACAATCGCTGTATCCAAAAGGATGAGGTAGTGGTTGGGAGCTGGGGCTAGAGCCAGTCACAGCTGATGACGGGGGAGCATGGTCAGGAAAGAAATGCAGGGTCCTAACTCCACTTCACCTGGACTGTTGGGTTCTGTGCTGGATGCACAGAGAATCACCACCTTGCCCCAGCTTCCTCACACTGCCCCAAGCCCCCAAGTGCTACATCAAGTTGATTCCAGAGCAAAGACGTGGGGAAACCAGCCTCACCCTCCCAGGGATCATTTTTGGGCATTTCTTCCATCGACAGCCCCCGCCCCCGAGTGACCCACACACCCTTTCCCAGCTCCCACCCTCAGCCCCCTGCCCCAGGGACAGATAAAGCAGTGTAGACAACAGGGAAGCTGAGTTTACTTTGGCCATTTAGGACTTGCTGCCTGGGGACCCCTGGCCAAAGGAAGGGGCTTCCTCAACATAAGCAACACCTCCGCTCCAGCTCCATAGGGACCCCAAGATACCAGCATGGGACCAGGCTACACAGCCTGTGAAAGTCTGAGAAGACCTATCTTCCCCAGGTCTTCCTCTATCACCCCCCCCCCAGCCAGGGAGGACAGAATGGGTGCAGGCACTGTCTTGAAAGCTGGGAACACAAACAATAAAAGAAAAAAAACAGGCAAAAATCTCTGCCCTCGAAGATGGAACGGGAAATAAACAAGATAAATACGGAAATTATATGTCTTACATGAGCCGGTGATGAGTGCTAAGGAGAAAAACAAAACGGGAAAATTACAGTTGATTTCACCCACCCCATGGTTTTAAATATCATTTGTGTGCCGTTGGTCAGAGGGTACAAACTTCCAGTTAGAAGATGAACACGTTCTGGAGATCTATTGGACAGCATGGAGACTATAGTTAACAATACGGTATTATATACTTGGAATTTGCTCAGAGAGTAAATCTTCAATGTTCTCACCACAAAAAAGAAATGGTAACTATGTGACAGGACGGCGGGGTTAGCTAACACCGTGGTTGTCATCATTTTGCAATATGTAAGTGTATCAAATCAACACGTTGTACACCTTAAACCTACCCAATGTTATATATCAATTATATCTCAATAAAGCTATGGGGGGCAGGGAAAGGAGTAAGGATTAACCTCAGGGAAAAGCAAATGTAAATGTGTAACAACAGCTGATTGGTTAAATAAACACTGAACCATCCATCCAAATACAAACAAACAAAACATTTAAATAAAAATAATATCTTACTCCCAGAATCACCTACTTGCTTAGTGTGAAGAAACCCAACTAAAATACTTGGAAACACAGCACAATGCCACGTCTCTTTTGGAGAAAAAGATAAGATTTCTGAATAGCATATACTCTGTGTTAGCCCTTACTCTGATTGACAAGATGCTATCTTAGGATCAATTGCTGTGGATGCAACTTAAAAATTCATTGTGTTTTAGCCCTAGACTTTACAAAATAAATATGCAATTTCAGGAACTTCTTTCATTACCAGTGACAATAAGAGAGGGACCACATTCTGATATTTAAACTATTTCATGTCTGGGGTGAGGATCTTTTCCGCTATCACTAAATATTTGGTATACACTCTCTTCCCTTTTTTTTAATAATTTTTATTTATTTATTTATTTTTGGCTGCGTTGGGTCTTTGTTGCTGCGCACGGGCTTTCTCTAGTTGCAGCGAGCGGGGGCTGCTCTTCATTGTGGTGCGCGGGCTTCTCATTGCTGTGGCTTCCCTTGTTGCGGAGCACGGGCTCTAGGCGCGTGGGCTTCAGTAGTTGTGGCACACGGGCTTAGTTGTTCCAGGGCATGTGGAATCTTCCCGGACCAGGGCTCGAACTGGTGTCCCCTGCCTTGGCAGGTGGATTCTTAACCACTGCACCACCAGGGAAGTCCTTCCCTTTTGTTTTGTCACCAACTAAAATTGGACTACTCAAGAAACACTTAACTGTTATGACTATTTCACTGTTAACAATTATTGGCAGAAGTTATCTTCAGTGCTTTAAAAAAACTAAATGCATTGGCTATCTAGACACTTTTCACAGGTTTGAAACATTTGCACATTTAAAGGAATGAGAGAAATTTGGCCAAGGAATTATTCAAGCCAAGCTGAAACTTAAAAAAAAAAAAAAATCACCCTTGTGCCACAATTCCCACGTCGATACCTCTGGTTGCATCCTCGCTGGCCTCTGTGCGGGTTTCACGAACATCTCAAAGGTAATATGACCCCGGTTGTCTCAGTCAGCTCAGTCCAACACAAATCTGTTCTTACATTTACTCACCAGAAGCTCTGGAGTGGCCCTCAGCTCCTCTTTCTACACCCCACACCCAGTCCTGGCAGCTCTGCTTCAAAATCTAGCCAGAATTAACCCACTTGTTCCCACCCGTGCTGCCTCCACCTGGTCCAGTCCCATCATCGCTCACCTAGACGGGCACAGTCACCTCCACCTTAGTCCTCCCTCGTTCCCCAGTCTGTCCTCCCCAAAAGAACCACCAGAGGGCACCTGTGAGCACCTGAGTCAGGTCCAACCCTCGGCTCTGGCTCTCGCCCCCACAGTCTGTCCTCCCTGCAGCAGCCACCAGAGGGTGCCTGTGAGCACCTGAGTCAGGCCCCGCCCCCTCCCCTACCTCCCACCTCCCTCAAGATTAAAAGCCCAAGTCTTCCCCAAGGCCCATGAGGCCCTGTACCACCTGCCCCATCCCCTCCCTGCCCTCCCCTCCTCCCTCTCTCCACCTCACTCTCTATGATCCAGCCACACGGGCCTCCTCACTGTTCCTCCAACACACCAGGCAGAGTCCTGCCCCAGGGCCTTTGCACAGGCTGTTCCCTCTGCCTAGAACACTCTTCCCCCAGATGTCACACACTTCCCTCCATCACCTCCTCAGGTCTCTCCTCAAAGTCACCTCCTCAGAAAGGCCTCCTCTGACCCCAAGGCTGAATGACCACACCCCCTCCTCAATTCACTCGCTCTGTTTCTTGCTTTCAGGGCACTTATCACTACCTCCCATCTTGTTACTGACTGATTGACTTGTGTAGTGTCTGTCTCTGCCATTACAATGACATTACAATGACATCCCCTGGAGGGCAAAGATGGGTCCCCTCTGTGTCCCCAATGTCTAGAGCAGACCCAGGTGCCTGGGATCAAATCCCAACTCCACCCCTGCCCAGCAGCTGGGATCTAAAGCAAGTTTCTTGTCCTCCTGGGGCCTCACCTTTTCCATCTGGAAAGTGGAGATAATCATCGCAATCAATGAGCTTACCCACATGGTGGGCTTGGAAAGTGACTGGCACACAGTAGATGCTCAATAAGTGCATGGCTGAGGGTCCACCATGGATGGCCAGGGATCCTTGGCCAGGTGCCATTTACCCAGATGTGTGTGTACGCAGGCAGGCGTGCACCTGTGTGTCCACACACCTGTGTGTCCATCTATAGGCATGGCACACACACAGAGGCAAAACATGTCAACCACTCTGGGCCTGGCCTGACCCCAATCTCCTCCCTTCAGGCCTGATACCCAGGGACCCTGCTCCCAGCCTGGCACAAGCTCCACCCCTCCCCACCAGTTCACCTGGCTCAGGAATGGGGTCTCTATCGGAGCTGAGGGCATCCATCCATCTCTGAGGGTAAAGGTGATGAGGTCAGCAGGGTCTCAGCTTGGGGTCCCCTGATGCTCCCATGAGACCCACATTCTTTTTTAAAAAAATTTTATTGAAATATAACTGATATACAATATTGTGTTAGTTTCAGGTGTACAGTGAAGTGATTCTGTTATACATACATAGAGAAGGAGACCCACATTCTTTTGAGGATTCCACAGGAACGGTACTGGGAAGGGACCTTCTTCAGCTCCACAGAAGACTCCTCCCCTCCATCCCAGTCCCCCCTGGGGTCAGGATTCTTCTCCCACCCATGTGGCTCCATCCCCAAGCTCCCCGACCTCTGAGGTGTCCACCTGATCCATGCGGACCGATGGGCTGGGGGTGTGAGAGGAGCAGACCCAGGGCAAGCAAGAGGGACAGGGAGAGTTGTGAGGGACAAGTTCTCCTACCCCCTGCCCTCTACGCCCCCCCCCAACTCACCTCAAGTTGCCAAGGCACCAACACTGGGCAAGCTTCTACCATTCTGGGGGCAGTGGAATCACAGCAGGGTCACCCTTCCTCCCCGGGACGCTGAGTCCTACAGCACAGCGTCTGCCCGACCCTCCAAGCACAGGGCTGATGGGAGAGCATCAAGCTCAGCCCCTCAGAAGAGCAGGACGAACCCACCTGGCTGATGAGGTTTTCCCACAGATCAGGGACCACTTATATATGCCCTGCTCTTTCTGGGGCCTGAGTCTAGGAGTGGAAGGGCAAGGGACGGGTGTCACCACTGCAGCCACCCGTACCCCCTCCCGTCGTGTCCCCCCCCTTCTGGGCCTCAGTTTCCCAAACATACTTGGGATCCACACACCAGAGCTTCATGGAGAAGCAGCAGGGATGGGGGAGGCAAGGCAGATCCCACCTAGCCTCCACAACCCCAGGTAACAGGTGGGAGGAAGCAGGGGACAGGGGAATGACAGTGTTCACAGGCAAACACTCAGTTGTCCATGGTGGTCACTCACCAGCCACAGCCAGATGCCCGGCCATCCATGGTGGACCCTCAGCCACTCACAGAGGGACACACTGCCTTCAACAGGTGGGCTTGAAACCATTCTGTTGGGGAAAGGGAGAGAGTCATTTCCACACTGTATTCATTTCCTCTAACTGTCATAACAAATTACTACAAACTTTGCAGCGTAAACAACACAGATTTATTATCTTACAGTTCCAGAGGTCAGAAACCCCACCCAGGGCTCACCAGGATAAAAAGGTGTGCACAGGCTGTATTCCTTTCTGGAGGTTCTGTTTCCTTGCTTATTTGGGTTATTGGCAGATTTTACTTCCTTGCGGTTGTAGGACTGAGTTCTCCATTTCCTTGCTGACTGTCAGCTGAGAGCCACTCCCAGCTTCTAGAGGCGCCTGCATTCCTTGGCTCGTGCCCCCCTCCCATCTTCAAAGCCTGAAGCAGCAGATCAAGTCCCTCGCACCCTTCATATCTCCCCTCCTCTTCTCCCATCTCACTTCTGACCCAGCTAGAAAGGGTTCTCTGATTTTAAGGGTCCATGTGATTGTGAGCCCACCGGATAATCCAGGACCACCTCTGCTTCTCAAAATCAGTAACCTTCATCACATCTGCAGAATCTCTTTTGCCATGAATATGTAGGGAACATACTCAAGGTTCTGGGGATTAGGACGTGCACAACTTTGGGTGAGGCAGGCATTATATGCACATGGACACCACACAGGTAAGTACAGGTCTGTGGCTAGCAAATTGTACCTGTATGCAAATTAGAACAAGTCACCTTGTCATCACAGTAGACTTCAAAGTCATCACAATGGACTGACTTTGACAGAATGAGACCCTTGACTGCCCTCTGCTGGAAAGTAGTCAAAATAAATAGACAAATCGACCGTGTTTCTGCTGTGAATGAAACCCCTCAAAGGTGGCACCCTAGTGCGGAGAAAACACATACAAACCAACTTAGTCAAACACTTGCATACTTACAGCCCACAGTGAAACTAGTTGACATAGCTCACAAAAGAGTTTGCTATGGGGACTTCCCTGGTGGTCCAGTGGTTAAAACTCCGCTCTCCCAATGCAGGGGGCCCAAATTCCATCCCTGATCAGGGAACTAGATCCTGCATGCCACAACTAAAAAAAAAAAAAAAAATTCCACATGCTGTAACTAAGACCCGGCACAGCCAGATGAATAAATATATATATTTTTTAAATAGTTTGGTTTTGAGCCATTGGTGCAAGTGTGGAGTCTAGCATTAAGTGAAGATGTCCAATGGAAGGGGGTGGACAGCTTGTCCTGTGGGAGCCTGTGGACATCGTGGACAGCTGACCAACAGTTGCTAAGGGGTCACACACACACAGTTACAGAAGGGCTGGAGGATGGCGGGCAACAGGAAATAGCCACTGGGATGATGTGAGAGCGGACACCCTCAGAAGTGAAAACTCTCGGATAAGGCTTGGGTCCTGCCTGCAGACATTCACTTATCAAGTGTCAGCCATGTGCCGGGCACTGTTCCAAGGCAAGTGGTGGATAAGACAGATGTGAGCCCACCTTGCCAGTGGGCCCTTTCTTAAGCCACGGAAGAGAGAAACAGTCCCTAGATCACCATGGCAGGGGACAAGAGGGTGGCCATGACCATCCCTCCATTCCTGAACAGCACATTCTACTGAAAACAATGCAGGGAAAAGCTATATAGTTCCCAAGCTAGCCCACAGTAGTCTACTTAGCCCATAAGGCAGGTGAAAGTGATGGGATAGATGGGAAGTGACGGGGGGAGTACAGACAGGTAAGGAAGAGAAATGTCCCATAAGGAAGAGGTCAATTTCCATAACTAGACTGATGGGCTAGCCTGGAGGTTATGGTCTCTAACCATAAGTTCGCTTCTTTTGAGAAGTGAAAACATTTCTTAGCATCAAACCCTTTAAGTTTTAAACTGACAACTCAATGCCCAGTCACTCACCAGCAAACGCGTGTGGGGTATTGAAGGGGGAAAATTGCCACAATATTTGGTAGCTCCCCCATCAAGAAGATATGGATTCTGTTTCTCTTCCTCCTGAATCTGTATTTGACCATGTGATTTGTTTGGCCCATGAAACTTTAGCAAACATGACACAATGGGGAGCAAAAATGCTAGCAGGCTCTCTGCTTTTTCTGGTAAATCTGCAGCTACGGTGGACATGAGTTCAAGCTAACCTGCTGGAGAGACCACATGGAGGAGAACCAAGGCACCCTAGCCAACAGCCTGTGACTACCAGACACATGCAGGGAGCCCTCCATGATCATCTGGCATTTGGCCCCAGCCCACCCACCAGCTAATTGCAGTCCCATGAGTGACCCCAAGAAAGACCAACAGATGTTTCACTCAGCTTAACTCAGCCCAAATCTCCAGCCCACAGAATCAAGTGTTAATAAATGACCATCTTTTAAGCCATTACACGTTAGCGTAGTTTGTTACACAGCAAAGGCTAACTGCTACAATGTTGAAACACAGTCTCTTTGAAAGGAGACACACAAGCTCTCTAACGTGCAGCCACTAACTCTCTTAACAATAACCACACAAAGACATTGGTGTGGTCAATGTGTAAGTTTCAGTGCCAGAAATTCTAATTTATTCATCCTATAATTTATTCATCCTGCCATCCACTAGGTGGCAGGAATTCTTCATCTGGCTCAAACTTCCACTTAAGCTAGAAGTACAGGCTAAGGAATCAATTTGTGTTTCCACTTTAAAAAAAAAATACTTTTACCTTGCAATCATTATCTTGATTTTGCAGATGAGGAAACCTAGGCATGAGGAGATTTACATCTCTTGCTTGTGAGGGATGAAGCCAGGGTTTGCATCTAGGCTGAGTCTACAATTAATTACTACATTGGACTGACACCCTGCTCTATCACTTATTATCTGTGTAACCCTGAGCAAGGCGCTACACTCTTATGCCTCAGTTTCATCTCGTGTAAAATGAGAGAGCTGAACTAAAACCAAAGGTTCCTAACCTGGAATGAACAGCTATGATACCATATAACTGTCCAAAACAATCTTGGGGGTAAATATATTTTGAGGGGGGGAGTTGAGGGCAATGGATTGGAGGTGGTCTTTAAATTCAGTTACTTCCCAAATGAGTCTATGATCCAGAAAAGGTTAAGAAACATTGTATAATATCCTCCAGAAGACCTATTCCAGGAATCAAGTTCCTATTCAAGTTGATACCAAATGCTATAATTACAATTGTGCAGAAACCGTGCAAGTCTTACAGAGAACAGTCTCAGGGACCATGTGGTCCATAACGCAGCGGTACTGAACTGTGGTCAGGGTTAAGCGTGACCCTGGTCTTAATTCCAAGCTTGAATGGAATGCCTCTTTCTAACACACCCTGTGCCCTTATCTTGGAACTAGACCAGTTATGGGCTTGTCCCACTGAGTCACGACCTGCCCGGGGTGGGGGGCGTGCTTTCACCCTGCCCCAGGCAAGGTTCTGTTGCTATAGCTTTAACCCCTGAGCCCTACCTATCCACACCCTGAGAAAGCAGTTAGTGATGATTACAGGAACTACCAAAACAGTCTACAGCGAATTCTGTCTGAAGCAGCCTTGCCTAATTTTCCGGGAGTCTGACTCACTGTAACTGTTTCTGGTGGCTTGATGTTTCCCCAGAATGAGCTGCTGTCTCTCACAACTGCTCACCCCCCAGCCTCCTCTCCGTTCTGTACCAGCTCCCATCTGCCCCCGCCTTGAGTTCCCACAGCCAACAGGTCCTCCTACTTGCCTCCAAATCTGCACGCCAGCCTGACGTCAGAAGCACCTACAGCTGTTCACAGCCACTGGCCTCAGGTGTCCCTGAGCGAGATCCCCCCTTCCCAGGACAGCCCAGTTCACTCTAAGCTGGTCATAAAGTTTGCTATGTGGTGCGAGTATGCAAACTTTTCCTCTGGGCGGTGGAATTTTTGTCAAGCAACATCTTACGGAAACTCAAACAACGCGAAAGCCTTTGGGATGGCAGGACCTTAGAGAGAGCACCGCATCTTGGGGGGCATGGGGGTGGGGGGCACCCGCA
The DNA here is from genome assembly GCF_039906515.1 of Pseudorca crassidens. Taxonomy (NCBI): domain Eukaryota; kingdom Metazoa; phylum Chordata; class Mammalia; order Artiodactyla; family Delphinidae; genus Pseudorca; species Pseudorca crassidens. Next base: position 166,145,179 of record NC_090298.1, read on the forward strand.
GGTAAGTATGCAAAGTTCACGTGTGGGTGGCCCGGGGAAAATCGAGGAAACAGAACTGGTTTCCCCAAAGCGCTGGCCCCGGGAAGGTGGGTAAGAGCGAGGGTTCAGCGGGCAGGAACTCAGGCCAAGAAGCAAGCATGAGAACACAGGCCCTGGGAATTTACAGACATCTCGGGGAGGGCGCTGGGCTTCCCGCAGGTCGTGGGAGTGAGGCAGGCGCCAAAGCTCCGAGGCCTGAGTAACCCCAGCTGACATCTGGAGAACAGCTGTTACACAAAAGAGCCTGTCCCAGCCAGGGAGCAGTAACCCCAGCAGGGCTTTCAAACACCCAGCAGGGTTTTTTTAATAGCTTTAGAGAGATTCTTTCACAACAACAAACTCACTAAGAGCCACCGCTCAGCTGCAGCATGGACACACCCCGAGACACACATGTCCGCCACATATAATAATAGCCCAATATTTCATGCATGTGCCGTATGCATCAGACAGGGTACGATCACTCTACACATAGTAATTCATATAATTCTTATAACAACTCCTTGGGGTCGATGCTATCCTCATTCCCACAGCAGGCAGGGGAATTGCTCCAACACCTTCCCAGGGTGAAAGCGCAAGCCACCCCCATCCTTGCCCATAGAGCCTTGCATGACCTGGCCCATCCCCTCCCTGCCCTGACCTCTTCTCTCTCTCCCCCTTGCTCGTTCTGTTCCTGTCACATGAACTCCCCAAGTAAATTCCTGCTCCAGGGCCTTTGCATGTGCTCCTCCCTTTGCCAAAGAGGTTCTCCCCACTGAAGCACTGCACAGCTCTCGCCTCGCCTCCTTCCATTCTTTACCCACAAATGTCACCCCCCTCCCCGCATGCACATACACAGCACTTAACACCATCGAGCATATTGCATACGTTGATTTCCTCATCTAGCATGTTGTATACTTTTATTTCCTCATCTCTATTGTCAGCACGACCCACCAGAGCAGGGATTTGTGTCTGTCTTGTTCACTGCTGTGCCTGAAGTGCCTAGAACAGTGCCCAGCGCACAGTGGGTGGTCGGCAAGTATCTGCAGAGTGAATAATCCCCGATGAAAGAGGACACGGAGACAGGGAGAAATTGGGCCACGCACCCAAGGCCCACAGTCCTTAGAAGCTGGACTCGAACCCAGACAGTTGAATTCCCAGGCTTCCTAGTCACTGCGCCTCTTTTCCCTAAACACATTCCCGCGCACAGCCGCAAACGCACACGATGGCTAACACAATCGTAAACGCGTGCTGCTTACCGCCAGGTGCCTCCGCGGCTGGCTTTCCCACAAGCACACCCCCTCACTCAGGCCCACCCTCAGCCCCCAGACTCCTGGCCCCCAGCGCTCACCTCCTCAAGCCCCTCGCCCCAACACCCCAGGCAGGGAAGAGCCCTCGGTCTGCGCCCTGGAGAACTTGAGCTCAGCCTCCTAGGGCATCAGGCTGCTGTTTACCAGGGCAACCGTGCGTGAGCGGCTCCGGGCCACCCACCTCGGATCCGGGCTGATGGTGGCCAGGTCCAGCGCCTCGCCCTGGGGAGGGAAGACCCAGGAGAGTTGCTGGTGTGGCCGAGGGCGCGGCCACACAACCCCCCTTCCCATCTTCTGTGCCTTCTCAATCGCCGTGTCCCCATAGCACCCTCACCCTGGCGCCCCCAGGACACGTGGGGCAGGCTGCTGAGACCCCACTGTCTTTACATCCCTTCTCCCATCAACCCAGGCCCTCATCCGAGCCCGGCTCCCTGTGCTTCTCCAGCTTCCAGGTCTGAGGCAGGTAGCCGCCCACCGTGGCACAGGGCAGGCTGCAGAAGAGCCCAGCCTTCCCTATCGCCCGCCCCGTCCTTGCCTCCCATCCTCCTTGGACCCCGGGGTCCCCTCAGGCTCCTCCCTCAGCCCAAGCCCTGCCCCCTCCCGGCCTCAAGTACAACATAGCCTTCCAGGACAGGTGCACAGTCAGCACCAAGGCATCACTGAAGCTTTGCAAGAAGACCTTCCACCTTGAAGACCTCGCCTCCTAGGGCTCCTTCCAGGCCCCACCCCAGCCAGCCCCACCCCACCCCTCCAGCCTCCAAGAAGGGCGAACTGTGGCCCCCTCACCCCCAATGGCTCCTCCCCACTCCAGCCTAGGCCCCGCCCAGTCACCTACAGCTTCGGGGTGCGATGCACTTGGCCACGCACCGGCTGGCGAAGACGCCCGGCTCGACCTAGCTATCATGGTCCCTTCAGCCGCTCCCGGAACTTCTTCTGCCTTTCAGCCGCTCCCGGACCCTCCCAGGCCACGCCCGCACCTGCCCCGCGTCCTGCCCTGCACGTATCGCGCCCCACGGCCTGCGCAGAGTGCAGGCATCCGTCCGCGTTGCGGTGCAGTCTGAGAGCACCTAGCCACCCCGAGTGCAGGACCTGGCGCAGCCGGAAGGGCGCGCGGGCCTTGCCCACCAGCTCAGGTTCCCTTGGGCCTCGGCCCGCAAGATGCTGCCCAGGAAGAAGGGGAGGTGTGGACCCCGAGTCGCCGCCGCCTCCCCACGCACAATACGCACCCCTGAGCCTCACTGGATCCTGCAGGGTCAGAGGGGGCTTTGAAGCAAGTCAAGCCCTCAACTGCCCTTCCTGACCATCCATCTGGGCAGAAGTAGCGGGCGTGGCACAGAGCTGAGTTTGCAGATCCATCTAGAGAACCTGGTTTAAACCAGAGGAGCCCCAGCCCGCTGGGCTCAGATCAGGGACCCCTAAACCTACCTCTGACTTTTTAGAGACCTTGTACGGAGCGCCTCGATGCCTCCACTGGTCCCCACGCCCCAACCCCTGGAGCCATTCATTCCTTGAATGAACATGTGTTGAATTCTTATTGTGTTTAGACCCAGTGTTGGGGATACGGGGACGAAGAAGCAACCATCGTCTCTGCCCTATTGAAGCTAATACTCTAGGGGAGAGAGGGGAGCTCGATGGGCAAGGAAGAGACAAAAATCATAACGACAGATTGAGGTAAGGGCCACCAAAGAAATAAACAGGGGACAGCGCGAGAAAAGACAAGTGATTGTAGCCAGGATGTCGTCTTCTCTGAGGAGGTGGCATTTGAGCTCAGATCTGAAGGACGGTGGAGCTCACAGTTCAGAAAGCCAGGGGAGAGCACACGAGGCAAGGGATCCTGCAGGTGCAAAGGCCCTGAGGCTGGAACAAGTTTTGCCATCAAGGACCTTGCTCCTCAGCCTTCCCTTCTTCCTCTCCACTGACTCTTCCCCCTTAGCCTCAGAGATTCTCCATCGTCCTGAGAATCCCTTTCTTGCCTTGCCTCTTCCCGTCCCATCCCCCCATCATAGACAAGTTTCTAGAAAGCATGAGCTAACCTGAATGTCTATCAACAGGGGATTGGAATGAGATATACGATTCAGGGTTGGGATCGAAACATCTATCTGTAGGAGGGAAATAGGAAGTTTGTATGACCCTGTTTGGGGGGTTGGTGATGAAAGGTATTTTAATATCTAGCAAGGCAGATAACTTAAAATTGCCTTGCTTCCACTTTCTGGGGATGACGTTAATGTTCTATATCTTGATCGAGGTTGGATTACACGGGTGTCTGCACCTCTCCAAAGTCAGGGGATGTACACAGAAGACTTGTCTGTTTCTTGCCTGTTTCACCCACTTCCCCAATAGCAAAGAAACATAAGATATTGAACTCTTAGGTAGCGATGTCCATGCTGAAGTGTTTCGGGGTAACGGGTGCTGATGGCCGCATCCTAAAAATAATGTGGATTGATGGATGGAGAGAGAGGGGGAGGGAGGGAGGCATATCTGATAAAGCAAATATAGCATGATGTTAATTGTCAAATCTAAGGGTGGGCAGGCCAGTGTACAATTCTTTCCGTTTTTCTGTATGTATGAAAATTTTTATAATGTTGAGAAAATTTGTCTTCCCACAGAAGCTACAGGTCATTTTTCTATTAAAGTGGGCCCAGCAAGGCAACCCTGGTGCAGACCTGTGCTGAGGAAGGGTCCCTGAGGGTCTTTCTTAGTCCTGCAAGTGTAAGGGGAATATGAGGAAGCTTTCATAGGTCGAGATGGGCTGTTGGTCCCCCGGGTGCTGGAGGAGAGTCAGGGATGGAGATGGGGCCATGGGGAAGACACAGGAGTGGGAATTTGTTGAGGGCTGGTTTGGAGTGGCCAAAGGAAGAGCCAGCATATTTGTTTTAAGCACATCCATCAGCTTGAAAATGGGCAAATGACCTGAACAGACATTTCTCCAAAGAAAATAAACAGACAGCCAACATGAATAGATGCTCAATGTCGCTAGTCATTAAGGAATTGCAAATCAAAACCACAGTGATATATCACTTCACACCCAGTGGGATGGCTAGAATCAAAAAGTCGAATAAATACAAGCGTTGGCAAGACTGTGGAGATATCGTAACCCTCATACACTGCCATGGGGAATGTAAAATGGTTCAGCCGCTTGGAAAACAGTTTGGCGGTTCCTCAAAATGTTAAACATAGAGTTTCCATATGACCCGGAAATTATACCAAAAAGAATTGAACACAGGTATTAAAGCAAATATTTGCCCAGGAATGTTCGTTGCAGCATTATTCACAATAACTGAAGGCAGAAACATCACAATCCCCATCAGTGGATGAATAGATTAAAAAAAAATACATACATATATATATACATATATACATACAATGGAATATTATTCAACCATACAAATAATTAAGATACATACTACACAGGAACATCGAAAACATTATGCTTCGTGAAAGAAGCCAGTCACAAAAGGCTACATATTATATGATTCCATGTGTACAATATTCTGGAAAAGGCAAACTGTAGTAACGGAGAACAGATCAGTGCTTGCCAGAGGCTGGGGATGGGGGCATATTCCGCATCTTGATTGACGTGGTGGGTGCATAACTGTATGCATTGGCCAAGAATCAGAATCGTATACTAAAATTGGATTTTACCATATGTAAATTATACCTTATTTTTTTCAGGAGAGCGGGGAAGGAGCCGGTAGAAAAGACACATTATGCGGTAAAAATAATAGCTGAATAGGAAAGGAAAGGCTGTTTCTACTCTGCAGATCCACTTCCTCCTTCCCATCCTCTCATCCAGCCTCGAACTCTCTCCCTGATGGGACCCTGCTCCCTTGGCTGGTTGAGTATCAGGCAAATGGCTAGCTCCCCAACGACGCCCTGTTCATTCTCCTTGCGCTTCTTGTTGCTGAGTCCCTTAGATGCTGGGGAGCACTCTCTCCTGCTTGAGAATCACAGCTCTCTCTTACGCAACCTCTCCAGCCTGCGTCCCCCATCTCCAGCTCTGATGGCTCCTGCTCTGTCTCCTCCCTTAACTCCTCACCACCCCCCTAGCTGGGCCATCCTGCTTGTGGTTTCACAGGCTGCCAACATGTCAGCCACACCCAGTTCCCCCCACCCACCCAGGCATCTCTTGACTTGGATCTGCAGTAACATCACCTCCTAAGTTCTCCACGACATATTTCTATTAATACGACCTGGAATCCATATCTGACTCACACTGTGCCTTGTGGTTGGCCGAACCCCCAGTCTGGTTCCCACGTGACCTGTGCTCTGAAGTCTCAAGATACTGTTTGGCAGGACTTCCCTGAACTTTCCGTGTTCAAGAACCTTCCGTGGGATTTAAAGACCTAAAATTAAGAGTTAGAGGCTTCCCTGGTGGCGCAGTGGTTGGAAGTCCGCCTGCCGATGAAGGGGACACGGGTTCATGCCCCGGTCTGGGAGGATCCCACATGTCATGGAGCAGCTGGGCCCGTGAGCCATGGCCGCTGAGCCTGCGCGTCCGGAGCCTGTTGCTCTGCAACGGGAGAGGCCACAACAGTGAGAGGCCCGAGTACCGCAAAAAAAAAAAAAAAAAAAAAGAGTTAAAACTATAAAACTTTTAGAAGAAAACATTAGGGGAAATCATAAAAGTTTGAGAAATCTTCATGATGTTGAATTTGGGAACAATTTCATGTATATGACATTAAAAGCGCAGGCAACAAAAGGCAAAATAGATTCATTGAACTTCATCAAAATTGAGAACTTTTTTGCATCAAAAAACACTATTAGGGCTTCCCTGGTGGCGCAGTGGTTAAGAATCCGCCTGCCAATGCAGGGGATACGGGTTCGAGCGCTGGTCCAGGAAGATCCATCATGCCACGGAGCAACTAAGCCCATGCACCACAACTACTGAGCCCGCGCTCTAGAGCCCGCGAGCCACAACTACTGAAGCCTGTGCTCCGCAACAAGAGAAGCCACCGCAACGAGAAGCCCTCGCACCTCAACGGAGAGTAGCCCCCGCTTGCCACAACTAGAGAAAGCCCGCGCACAGCAATGAAGACCCAACGCAGCCAAAAATAAAATAAATAAATTTTTAAAAAACACTATTAATAAAGCAAAAAGACAACCTACAGAATGTGAGAAAATATTTGCAAAAAATATACCTGATAAGGGATTAATATCCAGAATATATAATGAACTCTTACAACTTGACAACAACAATAAAAGTTCAAAACTGGTCAAAGAACTTGAACAAACCTTTCTCCAAAGAAGGTATACAAATGGCCAATAAGCACATGAAAAGATGTGTAATAGCATTAGTCATTAGGGAAATGCAAATCAAAACCACAATGGGATACTACTTCACATCTACTAGGACGGCAATTTATTTTTTTTATAAATTTATTTATTTTTATTTTTGGCTGCATTGGGTCTTCGTTGCTGTGCGGGCTTTCTCTAGTTGCGGCGAGCAGGGGCTACTCTTCGTTGCGGTGCGCAGGCTTCTTGTTGCGGTGGCTTCTCTTGCTGCAGAGCATGGGCTCTAGGCGTGCAGGCTTCAGTAGTTGTGGCTCGCGGGCTCAGCAGTTGTGGCTCGCGGGCTCTAGAGCGCAGGCTCAGTAGTTGTGGCGCACGGGCTTAGTTGCTCCGCGGCATGTGGGATCTTCCCTGACCAGGGCATAAACCCGCATCTCCTGCATTGGCAGGCGGATTCTTAACCACTGCGCCACCAGGGAAGCCCTAGGATGGCAATTAAAAACAAAAACAAAACAAAACAGAAAATAACAAGTATTGGTGAGAATGTGGAGAAATTGAAACCCTCTTGTGTTACTGGTGGGAATGTAAAGCAGAAAACAGTTTGGTGTTTCTTCAAAAAATTAAACTGAGAGTTACCATAGGACCCAGCAATTCTACTCCCAGGTATATACCCAAAGGAATGTAAGGCAGGAACTCAAACAAGTATCTGCACATGAGTGTTCATAGCAGCTTTATTCACAGTAGCCACAAGTTGGAAACAACCCAAGTGTCCATCAACAGATGACCCAATAAATAAAATGTGGTCCATGCATATAATGGAATACTATTCAGCCTCCAAAGAGAATGAAATTCTGACACATACTCCCTCATGGATGAATCTTGAAAAACATGTAAAGTGGAAGAACCCAGACGTGAAAGGACAAATATCGTATGACCCCATTTACATGAGATCCCTAGAGGAGTCCAATTCGCAAAGACAGAAAGTGGGATGGTGGGCGCCAGGGGCTGGGGGAGGGGATGGGGAGTGAGTGTTTCATGGGGACAGAGTTTCAGTTTGGGAAGATGAGAAAGTTCCAGAGATGGATGGAGGTGATGGTTGCTCAACACTGAGAATGTACGTTAACACCACTGAATTGCACACTTAAAAATAGTGGTAAATTTTATGTTATGTTATTTTACCATAAGTTTAAACATTTTAAAAGAGCCTGCATAGCTCCCTCTTACTACTTCATTGAACCTAAACATCTCAGCCCTCCGCTCCAGCCGGCCTGGGTCCCTGGCCTTCCCTCTAACCCACCCTCACACACTTTTATACATGGGATGCCCTCCACTGGGGGCACTGTCTCCACCCCTCTCTGTCTCCCCTAATCCACCAGCCCTGCCTTGCAGACTCGCAGACACGCTCCCCCGTGGAGAATCAGCGCAAGGTAGCAAGGTAGGGGGCTTGTCCTGGGACCCGAGACCAGGTGGGAATAGCTAAGCTAGTCTCGGTTCAGGAAGCTGAGGCAGGAAACCATCCTTAGTAGAGCTAGAGAAGCTCCTCCCCACGGCAGCTGCAGGTGCAGCTCGAGAAGCCAGAGGTAGGGGAGGCAGAGACAGAGGTAGGGGGCGGACCCTCGGAGCCCTGTCAAGGGCCCCAAGGTCAAGATGTCCCAGAGATGATGCATTCTCTCTGCGTTCTCAACTATGTCCCAGCATTCCTGTCTTATTGGCAATGACAACAACAACAGTAATAATAACAGCCCGGGGGCAGCCAGCTTTGCATCTGCCTCCGCTTCCCTGTGCCCTTCTAGACTGTGCCCATCAGGGCCACACAGGGGCAAGGCCTGGAGTGACCGAGTCCCCGGGGTCCCCACAGCCAGAGATGCTGGGAGAGGCCAGAGTGGGTGGGCAGAAGGAGGTAGAGGGTGAAAGGCCAGGGGCTGACATGCTGGAGGGGCCGCCGAAGGAGGCTGGGCAGAGGCCTGGCAGCTGGACCGAGGGGGCCTGGCCAGCAGTGCGTGTTTACTTTAGGAAGAGAGGGGCCAATCTGCGGCCTCCCACTGTGACCCTGGACTCAGGGGTCCGCGGGGAATCAGATGTTTCTCTCCTGAGCTAATCTCTGGGCTTCATCCCAGGGGATTCTCTGGCCTTCCCAGAAGACACGCCCACCTCGAGAACCCTCAGACATCAAGAGACATTATCCGGGTTCAGGAATCCTGCGTCTCCACGCCCCCAGGAGCCCGGTCAGCCCCACAAGCCCAGCCCCTCAGTCTCGCCTGGACTGACCCCATCCAGCCTCATCCTGAGCTCCTAATTTGGCTGGGTTGCCCAGAGTTTGCAACCCCACTGGGCCACCCCAGAGAGGGCCGTGGGACGCCAGCCTTGTTCTCAGTGCCCAGGTTCTGGGAAGAAGAGGAAGGGGAAAAGCAGGAAATCTTTGATGCTCGGCCAGAAGTCTCTGCCTGAAATTCCACCATTCAAGTTTCCCCTTTGGTTTAAGGCACTGTTTCCTTTATGTATTCCAGGACCCCCCTAGACCCCTAAAAAATGCTTCGGAGGGGAAAAAATGTCAAGGGGGGCACCTAAGTTCTGGAAAGCTCTGAGCACATGAAAGGCTCTGAGAAGACCCGCACGGAACGGCCCCATTTAGCTCTACCTAATCCCCACACTTGGCTCTGGTTCCACGGAACATGCTCTGGGCATCCAAGGCCCCAATTAAATGCCCACTGTGACAGCCCAGAGGAGTAAGGGGGACCATCAAGCTACAGAGGGAGTAAGTCATTTCGACTGGACCTGGACAGAAGGGATGTGGAGGACAAAAGCCCTGCATGCCACCCTCGGTTAGAGACCAGAAACATCCCCAAAGCATGGGAAGGGGGCTCAGACCTCACTGCCACCACCTTGCTCCTTGCTCAAGCTCCTGGCTCTCTGATCAAACCCCCGTTCCTGCACCCAAGACCTCAGATTCCCCCAGAACCGTGTCTCCTGCTCTTGCTACCACCATGTGGCCGTGGCGCGGGCCACTGTACCCATCCACAGGGCTCTAACAGAGGCATCACAGGCATTGGCAGCCAACTGAATGCCACGCGGCCACGTTAGAAAGACCAATGACGGGAGTTAGACTTTGTTTGTTGGTTGTTTGTTTATCAGATTAGCAGTGACTTTTTTTTTGAATTGGGGTATAGTTTTTCTTCAATGTTGTGTTCGTTTCTACTGTATAGCGAAGTGGAGTTCCCTGTGCTATACAGCAGGTTCTCATTAGTTATCTATTTTATACCTATTAGTGTATACATGTCAATCCCCATCTCCCAATTCATCCACCACCCCCCTTCCCCCCTTGGTGTCCATACGTTTGTTCTCTACATCTGTGTCTCTATTTCTGCCTTGTAAACCAGTTCATGTGTACCATTTTTCTAGATTCCACATATATGCGTTAATATACGGTATTTGTTTTTCTCTTTCTGACTTACTTCGCTCTGTATGACAGTCTCTAGGTCCATCCACGTGTCTACAAATGACCCAATTTCGTGACAGGAGTTAGACTTTAATGAACACCTTCATCTATTATTCCTGACACCAGGAGAACAGACGGGTGTTATTTGACCTTCAGGCGTCCTTGGCAAAGGCAAGCAGCCTTTAATGCTCACTTGTAGCAGGAGCCCCGCTTCCTTTAAAAACTCTGTCTAAGGAACTCAGACCACCCAAAGGGTCCCCAGATGCAGGTGAGGGAACCCTAGGCATGTCTCACATGTCCCATACTCATTTCTGGAGGCCCTGAGAAACAGCAGGTGACTCCAGAGAAACTCACTGAGTTCACATGGATCAAACATGATCGATCAGGGAACAGTTAGCAGCTGCGCGATCCTGGGGCAGTGAATCAAACTCACCAGACCTCATCTGGAAAATGGGGCCAGCAAATGAGTCCATCACGGGATGACGGCGGGGATTCTGTAAGATATGGAACCCAAGACCTGGCCTGCTCTTATGCTATTTTGTCCTTTTCTGGAGTCTCCTGTCCCTCCTCTGCCCACAGCCCTCCAGGGCTCCCATCTCCCTTGGGGTAAAAGCCCAAGTCCTCCCCAAGGCCCACAAGGCCCTGCACCACCTGCCCCCATCCCCTCCCTGCCCTCACCCCCCTTCCTCTGTCCCCCTCGCTCACTCTGCTCCAGCCACGTGGGCCTCTGAATGATACCAGAACAAGTCAAGCACAGCCCAACCTCAGGGCCTTTGTACCAGCTCTTCCCTCTGCCTCTTCCCCCCAGATCTCCCGCACTTCCATCGGGTCGCGTTCAAATGTCACCTCCTCCAGGAGGTCACCCACGATGTCTCCACGCTAAAACAGCCCCATGGACTAGGTTGGATAGGGTTCCCCCCACCAAATTCACATCCACCCAGAACCTGTGAATGTGATCTTCTTTGGAAACAGGGTCTTGATGTCATCAAGTTAACATGAGGCCATACTGGGCCCTAAATCCATCATAAAAGGGGGGGGGGAAATTGGGTACATGTACACAGGGAAGAAAGCCATGTGACAAGGGAGGCAGATGCACCTGCAAACCAAGGAACTCGCAGGGTCACAGGCAACCAGCAGAAGCTAGGGAGGGGCAAGGAAGGATTTTTCCCTGGACCCTTCAGGAAGAGCACAGCCCTGCTGACACCTTGACTTTGGACGTCCAGCCTCCCGAGCTGTGAGAGAATAAACTTCCGTTTAGTTAGGGCAGCCCTAGGAAACTAACATACCCCTATCTTCCCTCTTCATCCCCCCAATCCAGGAGTCTCTTCTCAGCACTCGTTACCACCTGAAACAGTACACAGTCTGTCCTCAGGATTCGCAGATCCCACAACCGCAAATTTGCTGCCTCACTGACGTGTATGGGTAACCACGGAATCAATGCTGGTGGGACTCTCGCGGCCACGCAGGGCGCCCGGGGTGCACAGTCCCAGATGGGGTCGATTCAGACAGGAGTTATAAAGCTGCTGGCCATGAATTCAGTGGAAATGAATCAACAGTGTATATTAAGTAAGGGATCTTTCAACAGCAACACACACCACACAAGGTTATGTACCAATCAGTGGATGAAAATGTGTGTCCTCTAACTCGGGCCTGGAAGAGGCCAGACTCCCACGGATGGCCAAGCCAGGGGGTTTCACCGCGAGACAGAGGCTGTAGGTGTCCAGCCTGGCTGGATGGCGGACACACAGGCCAGGGGATGGTCAAACACATGGTTCTGGGGGTGTCTGTCCAGCTCGAGCAGGAAGGCCAGCGCAGCCACTCAGACACTCACACTGTCACGCACTAGGTACCAGCCTTTCTGAGACTCCGGGTCCCTGACAGCTAATGGCTGTCACTGGGAGAGCCAGTGGGGCAGGATTTTAAGTGTTCACTGATGCTTGTCTGATGATGGGGGTTTTCCAGTTACCAAGGATCTTCCTTCATTTAAGTAACAGCCAGTATGTCAGCTTCCACTGTCTCTTAGAGAGAGGCTGTCTCAGCATAAAAAAGAAAAAGAAGAAGAAAAAGGCTTTTATGCGTCTAAAGTCAGGATACTGAAAGAATTAACAACCCGGGGCTGGGAGGGACACGGCTCATCCTAGTGGATCTGGTATAGACAGAAAACAACCTAGGCTCAGATCAGTGGTTCTCACCCAACCGATCCTGCCTCCCAACCCAGGGGACACTGGCCAGGGTCTGGAGATGATTTGGGTCCTCAGAATTGGAGGGTGTTACTGGTACCTGCTGGGTGGAGGCCAGAGATGCTGCCAAACACCCTATAATGCATAGGATATCCCCCTATCCCCCACCAGCAAGAACTCTCCAGCCCAAAATGTCAGTAGTGCTAAGGGTGAGAATCCCTGGACCAATCACCCATCAGGCTGAAAATGATGTGGGCAATCAGAGGCATCACCAACATCATCATCATCATCCTGAGCCTGTTTATTATGCACTTACTGGGTGCCAGGTCCTGTTCTAAGTGGCCCCATGACGCCCACTCATGTGGATAAGCCAGGAGCAGCACCGAGACCCAGGCAGGGCAGGACAAGAAAGGCAACCACATTTGAAGTTTACGTCAAAGTCACAAAGTGCTGGGCTTGAAGAAAATCACCTGCCACGGATTCTGGGGGTGGCAGAGGGGGACAGCTGAGCTTTGTCTGTCCCAGCAGCAGAGGGGAAACTGAGGCCAGCGCTCAGATCATCACTCTGAGATCAGGGGTGATGTCTCCAACAGCTGGCCCCAAACCGGGGAGGAGGGGCAGGGGATCTGTGTGTGCTGTGATGAGGGGGAGGGGGCAGTTGGGGAGGCAGTGGGAGCAGGGAACCTCCAGGTCTCATTGGAAACAAGGGGGAAGGCAGGAGGGTTATGTCACCTTTGCTAGGCAGACTTTGGGGGTTTTGAGTTGCTTTTTGTTCCCCTGCTTTGTTGAGATATATAACTGACATATAACATTGTGTAAGTTTAAGGTGTACAACTGTGATAACATGGTACAGTTATATATCATCAGCTAACACCTCCATCATGACACATAATTACCATTTCTTTCTTGTGGTGAGAACATTGACAATCTTAGCAACTTTCAAGTATACAATACAGTACTGTAATCACGATGCTGTCCATTACATCCCCAGGACTCATTCATCTTCTAACTGGAAGTTTGCCCCCTTTGACCAACATCCCCCCTTTCCCCTACCCCCCAGGCCCTGGCAACCACCATTCCACTTCGAATCCACGTTAAAGTGAGGTCATAGATGGGGCTTCCATGGTGGCGCAGTGGTTGAGAGTCCGCCTGCCGATGCAGGGGACACAGGTTCGTGCCCCGGTCCGGGAGAATCCCACATGCCGCGGAGCGGCTGGGCCCATGAGCCATGGCCGCTGAGCCTGCGCGTTCCGGAGCCTGTGCTCCGCAATGGGAGAGGCCACAGCAGTGAGAGGCCCGCGTACCGCAAAAAAAAAAAAAAAAAAAAAGTGAGGTCATAGAGTATTTGTGTTTCTCTGAAAGGAAACTTACCACACGCCCTTCCCTCTCCCACTCCAGGTCTCTGCCCATGATGTGTCCTCAGCCTGAAACTCTCTTCCTTGCCTCTCCTAACCTTCCTACAGAAAGCCTTTCCTGACCCCCAACTAGAAAAGGATGGCCTTTCTGTCAGTTTCACCTGACCTTGAGCGGGTGCGATTTGTCTCAGCATTTAAGAGGATACCAACTCCCTGGCTGGGAAAAATATCTGGCAGGTGGGCTACAGATGGGGGCTCCAGGCCCTGAGAAAGGGATCACCACGCAACACAATGATCCCAGGGCACCTCAGGGATTCCCTCCCACTCTGGGAGATCTTCCACCTCGAAGCTCACCTGCCTTCCCCCTAGGTGGTCAGATAACCTGTGACTTTTATCTTGGTTGTTCTATTCTGGTTCTGCTACTCCTTGCTGGGCAATCTTCATCAAGTTACTGAGCCTCTCTGTGCCTCAGTTTTCTCATGTGGGAAATGGCTATGATAATGGTGCCCACTTCATAGGACTGATGTGAAGTTAAAACGGGCCTGAAAGCAAGTGCTGCAGCATCGTGGTCATTATTATTATTATGTCTCTCTTCTTTTCCCAGTTCCTACAGTCCAAGGGCAAGAATGAGATTCTGCCACACCCTCCTGTGGCAGCCCTGGAGTACTGCATCCCTCCAGGCACAACTCATTACATCACTCTGGGTTCTAAAGGTTGCAAATTACAAAAAAAAAAAAAAAAAAAAAACTTTTAAATCAGTCCAAGCTGGTTTAAGTCAAAAGATAATGTATTGGCCATAACAGCCTTTGCACTTGCTGTGCCCTTCTCCTAGAATGCCCTCACTACGGGGGGCCCCCCTCACTTCCTCCTTCTTTAACATTCAAACCAGGATGTGGATGCCACCTCCACAGGGAGCCTTTTGACAGCTCCCTATTTATTCAATACTGACACCAACTCTGTGCCAAACCCTGTTCTAGGCACTCAGGAGACTGCTGTGGACCTCACAGATGAAGACTCCATCCTCAAAGCTGACATTCCCGTCAGAAAGACAGAATCAACAAACACAAGTATTCCACAGAGTAAGTCAGGTGGTGACTCACGCTGAGAGTAAAATAAGTCAGGAAATGGGAGAGGAGGTATGTGTGTTGGGGGGGTGTAATCTTGAAGTGTGGGGGGGTGGGGTGGCTGGGCAGGCCTCACTGAGGGGGCTATGTTTGAGACTAGACTTGAAGAATGAGATGCAGTTGGCCTTCCAGGCACAGCAAACAGCAAGTGCAAAGGCCCAGAGGCAGGTCAATTACCTCTGGGGAATGGAGATTGTCATTGTTCCTGGCTGTGTCTCCAGTACCTGCACCAGCACCTGGCACAAAACACTGTTTAATAAAGATTGCATGAATGAAAGCCCAGCTATGGGCTTCAGGAACAGCTGGCTCAGGGCTGAAATGATGGCCTTGGGGCCATTGCCCTCCTCCACCTGGGTGGCTTCATCTTTTTTTTTTTAATTGAAGTATACTTGATTTACGATGTTGTGTTAATTTCTGCTGTACAGCAAAGTGATTCAGTTATATATATACATATATATATATATACGTTTTCATATTCTTTTCCATCATGCTTTATCACAGGATACTGAATATAGTTCCCCTGCTATACAGTAGGACCTTGTTGTTTATCCATCCTATATATAATAGTTTGCCTCTGCTAATCCCAAACTCCCAATCCTTCCCTCCCCATTGGCAACCACAAGTCTGTTGGCTTCAGTCTTATTAGAGGTCTCTCCCTGTCGTCTAAGATGGGGACTCAGCTTCAAATGCTACTCAAGATGCAAAAATCTGTTTCCCAGGATTCCTTGCAAAAGCCCTGACACAGCTCATTGCAGGTTGGTTATGTGCCCATCCTCCAATCAGTCCAGGAGGCCAGGAGATGGGAAGTGGGTGTGGCTTAGGGCCAAGTTACATGTCCTACACCCAGACCACACCTAGCGGGGAAAGGGAGCACCCAAGGGACATCTGGGGTTGTGGCACATCAGGGAAGGGGAATGGACGCAAAGAGTCAGTTTCCCAGACGATTATAGGAGGTTTTACAGCTAGTAAGTGGCAGAAGCTGGGAACTCCTTGTACAAAGCAGCCCTGAAATTCTCAGCGCTGTCTGGTGGCCACCCATCACCAGACTAAGGACCTGTGGCTGGAGCAGACACTGGGCTGAAAGGAGGAGGTTTTAGCATCAGGGCAAACTGAGAATGCAAAGGCAGCCACCCCCTCCGACGGAGAAAGAAGTAAACAGAAGGCAGCTCAGGGTGGGCTCCCAACAGGCCCATGCTGGGAACAGAGGGACAGGCTGGCAGAGGCAGAGAGGGCTTTCTTAGACTTGCTTCTCCCTGGGGGGGTGGAAAGTGGGTAGCAAATGAGAATGGGCTGCCCCTCTGGCCTGGCCTGGGGAGAGGATGGGGTGGAGGTGGAGCTGTAACCTGGTGGGAGCTCCGGAAGAGCTCTGGTATTTGTGGAGTACCTACTGTATGCAGGAGCCCTGACATGTCATTCCAAGTTCAAGGCAAAGAAAACAAATGTTTGCTGTTGGCTGAACCCCTCCCGCTTGGCCCTGTAAAGGCTACTACGCCCCCCACCCCCCCCACCCCACCAAGGGATGAGGAAGATGAGAAGGCCAAGGGCAAGGCCAGGCCAGCCTCTGCCTAGCTCCCTGGGGGCCAGGCCTGGAAAATGCCTGGAATCCTGCGGTCTGCAGGTCACCGCCCTGCCCCTCCCGGAGCACCAGCCCCTAGACAGGCACCCAGAGGCCTGGGGGGGCAGCCGGCCACGTGGGGTTCAAATCCCATCCCGGCCCTGACTGTGCAGGTCACCCCTACTCATGCCTTAGCTCCACGTCTAATGAGCATTGCTCCAGGGGTAACCAAAACCCACAGGGCCACCCCCTCTCACGGAGCGTTCACTCGCCCCCTCTCCGGCCTCAGTTTCCTCTTCTGTGAAATGGGACCAGCCAGGCCAAGCCCTGGCTCCGTCCTGGTCAGACTCCCAGAGGGGAGCGCTGGGAGGGCGGGGGCGAGCTGAGATGTATTCAGCCTCCCCGGGCACTGTGCCTGGCACACGGGAAGCGCCCAATAAATGCTTGTTTGAGCGAGGACTCGCCTTCAATAAATAACAGCTGTTGTGGACGCTGTGGATGCCGGCGAGGGAGTGGGCCCTCCCCTCCCCCACCCTCTTCCCCCATCCCCCTCTGGCCCCATTCCTGCCCCTTACCGCCCCCCTCACTTTGCCTCCTCCTCCTTGCCCCGCCTCTTTCCCTTCCAACTTCCCCCTCCCCCAACCACCCCCTTCTCCTCTTCCTCCATTTCCCTTACCCTTACCCAATTCTCCCTCCCTCTCTAGCCCCCTACCCTAGGCTTTCTCCCCTCCCCCCACCCTTCCACCTCTTTCTCCCCGCCCCCCCCCGCCGCCGCCCATTATCCCCGCCCCCACCGTATTTCACCCCCATCCTCCATCCCTCCCCCGCCCCCACGACTGGGCGCCTGTCCGGGCGGGGCCGCCCGAGCTCCCGGGTCCCTGGCTCGGGTCCAGCCCGCGGCCCTGCACCGGCGGCGGCGGCGGCGGCGGCGGCGGCGGCGGCGGCGGCGGCGGGCGGGGTCTTGGCGGCGCGCGGTTTGGGGGTTTTTTATAACCCTGGCAGGCTGCTCAGGAAGTGCCGTCCCCGCGCCCCCTCCCCCGGCCACGCCGCCGCGCTCGCTCCCTCCCTTCCTGCGCGTGGGCCGGCGAGACGGCGGCGGGGACTGCAGGCGGAGGCCCGGGCGGGCGGCCGGCCGCGGGTAACGGCGCGGGGCGGGGCGGGGCGGGGGTGCGGGACTAAGGGGGACTTTGTGTGTCCGCGTCGTCGCTCGGGGATGGCCGTGGGCCGCCGGACGATGAACGTCGGGCCATGGGGGTTGTGGCGGTGTGCGATGTCCCTAAGCGTGTGCGACACACAACGCGCCCCTGAGTTCCTGGGAGCGCCTGTCTGCGTTAGTTTGCTCCGTGTGTGTGTGTGTGTGTGTGTGTGTGGACATCCACGTCTGTATAAATGCCGTGTGTCTGCGCGTGTGTGGCTGTGTGAAAATGTAAGTGCCTGGCTGTGTTTGAATTTGTGTGTGATGTGTGATTTGGGTGTTATGTCTGCGGAAGTGTGAGTGTAAGCCAGTGTGTGCACGCAGGTCAGCATCTCCTGGGTGTAAATGTCTGGATGAGTGTGTCTCTCCAAACATCTGCCGGTGTGTCTCCGTGTGTGTCTGAGTTTCATGTGCGTAAATGCTTATGTGTACGTGCATCTGGTGGGTCTCAAGGTTTGGAGGACTAAGTGAATTTGTTCCTGGTCTGCTGTGAGTGTGGAGATGAGTGTGTGCGTGTCTGTGCACGTAAGCCTGGGTGTGTAACTCTGGGTTGTGTGTGTACGTATGCACATAGGTCTGGGGAATGTGTAGTTGTGTGTCTCGGATGTTTGTCTCAGGGTGTGAGTGTGTCCTGAGTGTTGGGGGGTCCTTTGTGGGTCTGCGGTGTCTGGTTGTTGGTCCCCAGCCTCACAGGTGTGGTCACCCTCAAGTGTGTGTGCGTGCACGTCGTTGCCAATGTGTGTTTGTGTGTCTGGGTGTGGGAGTGGCGCCGCCCATTTCCCCTGAGTTGGTCATCGGGGCCACAACTGTCTGTCTCCGAGTGTCTCCAGCCATCAGCTCAGGGCCTTTAATTAGCGGCTGGTTGCAGACCCGCCGGGTGCCGGGCCCCCTCCTCCTGCAGGCCGGGCCTTTGTCTGCTCTCCGGGCAGGGGCTGCCGCCTCTCCTGCCTGCCCGGCCAGATGTGCAGAGCCTGGGCTGGCCGGGCCTCTGCCTGGGCAGTCTCGGCCTTGGCCTCCGCAGGGAGGCTCCGCGGCCCTGTCCCCCAGCCCGGCCCTGGACATCTGGGTGTAGAGCGGCAGATCCCTGCAGGATCCCGGGGATGGGATGGAGCCTCTGTTTCCAGAGGCTGTTTCCGCCGGTATTTCCTCCCCCACCTCCAGCGGGCTGGCACCCTCCCCCACGTTGGCCATCTCCCTCCTGCCTTGTAGGAGGGAGGGGCTGGAGGAGATGGCCAGGCCTGGGTACACACACACAAACACACTCTTACGGTCACACACAGGGTCACATGGGCAGACACACACAGTCACGCGGGCACACACCACACACAAAGTCACATATACACAGTTACAGCCATGCACAGTCATGGATGTGTAGTCACCCGCACACATCCCAGGGGAGACCCCCAGCTGACATCCTGTGGCCCCCCCACCCCAGGCTCAGGCCCAGTAATCCTCTACCCACCCCCAAGCCTTCTCTTCCCCCCCACCAGAGCCACCAATCTGTTCGTGGTCCCCCCAATGCCCAGAGCAGGTCATACCTCCCAGCCCCACTGTGGGCTGTACCACTGTTCCAGATTCTCTCCCCCTGGCCTCACCCTGGCAGACACCTGTACCTGTACATCCCCCCCCAGACTCCTCCTATCCTGCACCTCACCCACCACCTGTGCTGGGTCCTTCTGCCCTCCCCACACCCCACTTGAGCTAGAAGCACCAGAGGCATGGGAGAGGTTGTAGGGGGGAGGGGCCCAGCTTCAGAGGACCGAGGTGAGGACTCAGAGAGCCACAGAGCCACTGAGCTTCTGCACCAGGCCTGGCAGCATGGGAAGGAGGAAAGGGTCAGGATTGGGGGGCTGGGGGGCTCCAGCCTCACTTGCAATGAGAATGCTGCCGCCTCGGCATGGGGAGGGGTGTTAAGGCAGGAGGGGGGCTCGAGGGACCCCCCCACACACACACAGAAGGGGCTTTGATCCCAGAGCTAGTCAAGGATGGAATAGGGGAGGGGATGGGGATGGGAGGGGACAGAAGTTGGGAGGAGGGAGGTGGGGATGGGGAACTAGGAACAGAGGGAGGATGAAAGCGAAAAGGAGGATCACCAGGGCCGGGGAGAAGGGCAGGGTGTCCTCAGTGACCCCTGAACTCCAGACCCAGCTCTGCTCTCCTCACTGCCCCCTCCCACCCTGTCCAGGCTCCCAGAAGAGGCACTGAGGCCCAGAGAGACTCACACACAGGTTCGACACCGCGCCACCAACTGAAGACCCCAAAAGGTAAAAAAAAAAAGAGAAACCCAAGCATCAGCCCATCTGAAATGAGCACCACAGTTATAGAGTGGGAGTGAGCTCCCCATAGCTGGAGGGGTCCAATCAGAAGTGGCTGGGGATGGGGGGTGGGTGTCAGCTTCTAAGTCAGCATCTTGGAGGAAACCTGGCTCCATCTCTCAGGAGCTGAACTGCCCTGTTTGGGGATCGACTCTCAGACTTGGCCAGGCTGCAAAGAAAACAAGACAGTATGTGATTAAGGGGGAAATTGCACAGAGTAGGAGAAGGAGGGCGGAGACAGGAGGGGGGTGGAGGGTTTGGCACAGGGTGGTGGCCCAGAGTGGTGTCTGTGGCAGGCCGGCCTGGGGCAGATGCTGGAGAAACAGACCTGCCCGGCAGGCCCGGAGCTTCGAGGAGAAATGAGAGGAAGCAGGACTAGGGGCCGGGCTGGAAATGTAGGGTGGAGGAGAGGTCACAGGAAGAGAGACCACGATGCAGGGGTTTGCAGCCCCGCTGGTGGGGTGAGTTGTGCTACCCGTGACACAGAATCTGAAGGCAGGGCCCCCGGGGGAAGGGGTGCTCCGAGCACTGGCCTCGGGTTTAATATGGGTTGAAAATTCACGCTGACCAGCCTTCAAGTGTGTCCCAGGCCAGCAGCCCCTTGCTGCCCTCCTGCCCTGGCCCTTTGTGGTCCTGGGTCCACACCAAGCTCCTGCCTGCCCCTGGGCCTTTGCCCCTGCCGTTCCTCTGCCTGGACCACTGCACTGTCTCCTGTCTCTTCACTTCTCATCCTTCCCACCTCTGCTTGCAAGCCTCCTGGTTATTTCTCATGAAGAACGTGTCCTGATCTGAATTACACGTCTTTTCGTTTACTTGTCTGTCATCTGTCATTCCTGTGAGACTGAGCCCCACGGGGTGGGGGGGAGTGGGAGGAGAGGGACTGTATCCATATTACACACAGCCGCCACCCGATGAACGAATCCCCTGGGTTATTGCAGAAATGAAATGAGATGGCATGAACAAGCTTGGCCAGTTGCTGGCACATAGTAAGTGCTCACGGAGTCAAGGTCCCCGCCTGTCCTAAGAGCATACAGAGGATAGTGGGGAAGTGGGGGGAGGGGGGGGACAGAGAGGCTACTGAGTAAGGAAATGCATTCAGAGTCTTCAAACCAGGGGCGTGGAGGGGGGAATGCCATGGGCATCCGTGAGGCTGGGAGTGAAGGGCTTGCTGCAGGTGTCTTTGTCTGCCTGGTGAGGGACCTTGGCACTGGCTCTGCCCGGCAGCAGGACCAGGCCCCGCTGACCCAGCTCTCCCATCCCAGGATCCCGGTGATGCTGCCCAGGCTGTGAACAGGGAAGGCAGCGCTGTGGGGGCTGCTGGCAGCCGGGGCTGGGGAGAGACATGTGGACACGTGGCCTCTATGGCTCCTGCCTGCCAGATCCTCCGCTGGGCCCTCGCCCTGGGGCTGGGCCTCACGTTCGAGGTCACGCACGCCTTCCGGTCTCAAGGTAGGGGTGGCTCGGGGGTAGTGGTGGGAGACCAAGCAAGGAACTGAGGAGGGGTCAGTGCAGCTGGGCCGGTGGTCGTGGTGGGGTAGGCGCTGGGGTCAGTGAGACCAGAGCCTTGGAGCAGGTGACCTGGATTCAGGATTCACTGAAGCCAGCATCGTTTACCCTGCAGCCAAGCGGGCAGGACACAGGGGTCCTTCCCAGGGCCCGTCCCCAAGCCTTTGACCCTCACCCACAGATGAGTTCCTGTCCAGTCTGGAGAGCTATGAGATCGCCTTCCCCACCCGAGTGGACCACAACGGGGCACTGCTGGCCTTCTCACCCCCAACCCCCAGGAGGCAGCGTCGGGGCACAGGGCCCCAAGCAGAGTCCCGCCTTTTCTACAAGGTGGCAGCACCCAGCACCCACTTCCTGCTGAACCTGACCCGCAGCCCTCGCCTCCTGGCGGGGCATGTCTCCGTGGAGTACTGGACTCGAGAGGGCCTGGCCTGGCAGAGGGCCGCCCGGCCCCACTGCCTCTACGCCGGCCACCTGCAGGGCCAGGCCAGCAGCTCCCACGTGGCCATCAGCACCTGTGGGGGCCTGGTGAGTGGAGGGTTCTGGGCGGTAGGGGGAAATGCCCACGAGTTTGGGAGTTAAGAAAAACACGTATATAGGTCAGAGAAGGAATCACCGTGGAAGTTTTTTAAGCATTTCGAGCTAATCGAAAGGATTAGCTATTTTAAGGTGCAGCTAAAGCAGTCCGTAGAAGCAAATGTGTAGCCTTAGGTCAGGCTAAAGATTAATGAGCTGAACGTCGAAGAAACCGGACAAGGAACAGTAACGTAAACCCAGTACAATGGAAGGAATTAAGTCATAGAGACAGAGATAGGGTCCCAGGGGTCCTGGGAACCAGAACCTGAGCCGAGCCCTCTGTCCCACTTCCCAACCCCCAGCATGGCCTGATTGTGGCAGATGAAGAAGAATACTTAATCGAGCCCCTGCAAGGAGGGCCCAAGGGGCAGCGGGGCCCAGAGGAGAGTGGTCCCCACGTGGTGTACAAGCGTTCCTCCCTGCGTCACCCCCACCTGGACACAGCCTGTGGAGTGAGAGGTACATACATCTTTCTCTCTGGGGCTGGGCAAAGGGGGTGCACAACATCTTTGCCTTGAGGCAGAGGTAGATGGCAGCGTCCCTCCATCCAGAAGGTCGGCAGGCAGCTACACCAGGAAGCAGTGCAGACAGTCAGCAGGGCAGCAGACAGTGGAACAGCGCATCCGTCGCTGCCGTAGTCCAATGGCCCAGCAGTGAGTGAGACGGGCAGCTGGACAGCCAGGCAGGTGCTCAGGTGTAAAGCCATCCATCTCTAGGATTATCGTCTGATCATACAGTTAAGCAGCAGGATGGTGGTAACCAATATCGGGGCAGTTGCACAAGGAAAACACCAGGAGACCTTAGCCACCATTCGGAGGATCAGATTTACAACCCGACTTGCAGGAGGACAGTTGTAACATCAGGCATTTAGGGAATGGGAAAGTAAGGAAACTAGCTAGACAACAGAAGATTCCCCAGGACAATCGTACAGCTAAAAAAAAATGATGTCTGTCCAGTGGAAAGGCAGAGCCACTGGAACATTGAATTAGTTGCATAATCTGAGAGTCCCAGAGTAGCACACCGTGGCAGACACACCACCACAGGGGGTTGTAGAAACAGAAAAGTGGATGGTGTCACAATTGGACAGTCGCTGGGACAGCCAAGCAATAAGACCGTCAGGCAGGTGGATTGTTTTACAGCCAGACAGTTGGCAGCAGGGTGAGTAAAAAGTTGCACAGTCAGAAGGCCAGGGAGCCGTACAAGCACACAGTTCTGGCAGCGAGGCAGGCTGCTACACACATCCATTCGAGCCGTGGAATTGTCGGGAAGTTGCACGGTCATGTTGATTGTCATGGGATGCTGGGCGGCTGTTCAACCAACCAGTTTGGCAGTGAGACAGCCACATCATTGTAGAACCAGCAGCAAAAGAATGAGCTATTTGACAGCCAGATGAATCATCAGACAGGGAGTTGGACCATCAGAGCAAGCAGCAGAATGACCAGAAATTGTCCATCCAGATGAGAAACCGTGGAAGGGGCGGCCTTGGTGGCTGCGCACCCTGAAACCGCCACCTGCCTGGCCCCTCGGGAATGAAACAGAGCGCGGCCAGCCAGGCCTGAAGCGCTCGGTCAGCCGAGAGCGCTATGTGGAGACCCTGGTGGTGGCTGACAAGATGATGGTGGCCTACCACGGGCGCCGAGACGTGGAACAGTATGTGCTGGCCATCATGAACATTGTAAGTGCCTCCCCCTCCCTGGGCGTGGAGCGCCAAGTACATAGAGCTCGCTCCAGAGGTTAGGAAAAGGGGTGTCACCATCCCCCCCATCCCTGACCTGAGGCCAGTGAAAGAGAATGGAGAGGGGACAGGGTAAGTGAGAAGGGAGGGCTTTTTGTGGCCAGGAAGGAAGAGAAGCAGCCTAGCACAGTGGCTAGAAGCATGGACTCGGGAGCAAACCAGCCTGGCCTGAAATCTCAGCTATGCCGCTTTTGAACTGTGTGCCCTTGGGCAAGTTACTTTACCTCTCTGCCTTGGTTTACCCATCTGTAAAATGGGTATAATAATAGTACTGACTTCATAAGGCTAAGGTGGATGCAGTGAACTGCTAAAGCTTAACACGGCACCTAGCACACAGTAAGGTGCCCTGTAATTATTTGCTGTATAAAAAAATAAATGGGCGACTTGCAGGTACTTGCCCAGGTTAGCAGCACACACGTTGGTGTGCATCCGTCTTCATGCAGGGCTCGCCCAAGCGCCTACCTATAAATTCATACAGGCTGACCTGGCTGACCCACGCTCAGAGTCAGCACCCATCCTAGATCTTGATCAAGACGGTGGACCTCTCTGAGCCTCAGTTTCTGCCTCTGTAAAATGGGGCTATACTAGTATCTATCACAAAAGGGTAGGAGATAGTGAGAGGGAAGCCAGCTAGAGCACTTGGCACACAGTAAGGGCTTGATGAGTGATGCTGTTGTTCCACTAAAGCAAAAAGGGAAGACAAGAAGTTTAGCGCAGACAGTTGGCCCGTTACGTTAACATAACTTCATATCTGATACCCCTGCTTTCTGCCCAGGACCCGCCTTCCTCCCTTGGGCTTCCAAAGTTCCCTAAAACCTGCCAGGGTTTCTGGGGGTTTCCACATGGGACCGTGATGGCTCAGGGCTCCAAGGTCATTGCACAGAGTGGCCTCCATCATCTGTGCCCACTCTCCCCCGGGCACTTCCTCCTCCCCTCTGACCACTGTCTCCAGAGCTTCCTGCCCCCACACTTCCACCTTCTGGTGGTGATGCTCAAATTGGTACCTTCAGACAGTATGGAATGAGGCCAGATGAGCACATCCTTTAGGCCATCTCTGGGCAGAGGCAGCCGGCGGGTGGGCAGGGAGGAAGGAGGACAAGTAGACAGACAAGCTGAGCAGGGTAGGGGTGAGTTGGAAAGAAACGCACTGGCAGACAGGCTTAGCCGGACTTGAATCCCACTTCCAGCGCCTGCCAGCTGCACATCCTAACCAGCTGAGCATCAGTTTGCTCATCTGTAAAATGGGAATGATAATACGTACTCCTGTGAAGATCTACGCAGCAGGCTTAGCCTGAGCCCCAGCACACAGTAGGTACTAGATCAAAGCAAGCTATTGTCCTCGTTTCACTTTTTGTTTTCTACTCTGGGCCCCTCTTAAGACTCGGTCTCTCTTGTTTCTTGGAGGTCAGGTTGCCAAACTTTTCCAGGACTCGAGTCTGGGAAACATCGTTAATATCCTGGTAACACGCCTCATCCTGCTCACGGAGGACCAGGTGCGGGGTGGGGGGGGCCCACCTTCCCCTGCACGCCAGCGCTGCCCACCTTCCCCTGGGTGGCTAGTACCCATGCACCTCTCTCTGTCCACCCTCAGCCCACCCTGGAGATCACCCACCATGCTGGGAAGTCCCTGGACAGCTTCTGTAAGTGGCAGAAATCCATCGTGAACCGTAGCGGCCATGGCAATGCCATTCCAGAGAACGGCGTGGCCAACCATGACACAGCGGTGCTCATCACACGGTGAGGGGCGGGGACGGCTCCACTAGGACTTGAGCCGGGGGACGAGCTGTCCAGGGGACTGTCCAGGTCTAAGCAGGGATCGCTTCTGCCGAGAGATGGAAGAGGCCGAGACTGTGCAGCCACCCCCTTGGGGAGCCGGGGAGGGGGAGGGGCTGCTGGGGAGCCTGAGGATGTGTGGCGCTGTTCGGACACTGACGCATCCTTCACTCACTCTGTCATTCATTCAGTCGGTCATTCATGCACCCCAGCATCTCCAAGGCCAGCTGGGGCAAGAGCATGAGACTTCAGTTCTGAGGCAGGGAACGCTTCCCAGGCAGGACTCAGCCACCAGAGACAGGCAGGATGGTAGCAGCGGGGCTTAGGGAGTCAGCCCAGCTCCCTCACGGCCCTCCTCTCCTTTCACAGCTATGACATCTGCATCTACAAGAACAAACCCTGCGGCACACTAGGTACCCGGGTCCCCTGGGTTTCAGGCACGTCTGAAGGCAGTGGGCTGGGTGACACTGGCCCTGGTGGGGGTGGGGACCTGACAGAGTGGACAGGGTCGACGACGCAGTCCCGAGCCCCCAGCTGCAGCCCCACATGCCCATTTCCCAGGCTTGGCCCCCGTGGGCGGGATGTGTGAGCGAGAGAGAAGTTGTAGCATCAACGAAGACATCGGCCTGGCCACAGCATTCACCATTGCCCACGAGATCGGACACACGTGAGGCGGGGACACGGGAGGGGGCGGGCGGGAGGAGCCTGGCAGGTCCCTCGACACCCGGCAGAGCCGCCGCTCCTCTCCCCAGGTTTGGCATGAACCACGACGGCGTGGGGAACAGCTGTGGGGCCCGTGGCCAGGACCCGGCCAAACTCATGGCCGCGCACATCACCATGAAGACCAACCCGTTTGTGTGGTCCTCCTGCAGCCGTGACTACATCACCAGCTTTCTGGAGTGAGGACCCACCTGCCTGTCCCACCCAGGGACACACACTCGCGTTGGGGGAGGGGAGGACCTCTGGCAATCAGGGCCGCTTCTGAGAAGGGTCATGTGCTCCCAGGGCTGCTCCCCGGGACCCGCACCTGGCTGGGGCCTCTGAGCTCTTGGCCTGCAGCCCTCCAGCGTGACAGCTGCTCTCTTCTCGCCACAGCTTGGGCCTGGGGCTCTGCCTGAACAACCGGCCGCCCAGACAGGACTTCGTGTACCCAACAGTGGCCCCCGGCCAGGCCTATGATGCAGACGAACAATGCCGCTTCCAGCATGGAGTCAAATCGCGTCAGTGTAAATACGGGGTAGAGAGAGCCTTCCTGCTTTCCTTCCTGGGAGGGGAGGGGGCCACCACCACCAGGGTGGGGGGGCCACTGGGGGTGGGAAACTCCATGTGGGCACCCCACACACAGGCAGTGGGGGTGGGAGAGCTGGGAAGGGAAGTGAGCCTCAGTGGGGGACGGGAGGACAGAGGTGCATGGGGTTATACGAGCGTCACGCACAGTCACAATGCTCGGGAACAAGAATGGGATCTCCTGGTTCTCCAGACCCCTGTTTTGGGAACTGAGCTGGGGAGAGCCTGGGGGTCCACCTTCTGCTGCAGCAGGACTGAAGTCCCAAGATCCCTAACTGGGCCATTTTTAACGAAACATCCAGATTTGGTGGAAATAGTTTCCCTGGGGATGAACCATCTTCCCCACTTGGCAAAAAACTGGAGAGATCCTTCTAGGGATACCCTGTCTCCATGCCCTCCTTCCCCCACTGACAAGATCTCTCGACCCCAGTCCTTAGCTGGACAAGCTCTGAGCCTCCTGATCACTCCCCACTCCCGCTTGAGGATTATACTCAGCTCCCAAAGCCCCATCCACCTGTAGAGAAGTGAGCTGGGGATGCCACTCCGAGCTCCCCCGAGGAAGCCACCAGGGACCACCGGCTCATCTGGGGTCTGCCCCTCTGTTGCCTACCTCCCCCAATTCCCTGAACACACCCCCTAACTCCTCACAGCCTCAGCCTTCGTAGCCCAGACGCAGTCCCAATTCTCCACACCCTCAAGACTCAAAAAGATCAGCTGGAATGACTTGTCCAAGCTAAGGCCATGTTAACTCAAAACAGGGAGCAGGCAGCTGTTAAAATGCCCTCGCTTTATTCCAGTGCAAGACAAGGAGACAAACCCTGGATCAATTCATGTTTACTCCACTCTCAGCACCCCACCCCACCCAACTTGGCTGGTAACTAACTACAGCTCCCTCTGATGAATTCCTAAAGAGTTCAGAAGGTACTCTTGAGCATCTGCTGTGTCCCAGGTGTCCTAACGGTGACAACGATGGCTGACATTTATTGAATGCTCACTGTATGCCAAGCATGTGATATGTATCATCTCAGTTAAACTCCTGACAACCCTATTGCCCCCACGTTGCAGAAGAAGGGACTGAGGCCTAAGGAGGATGCCTTGCCCAAAGCCACCATTCGAGAACATGACAGAGCTGGGATTGGAATCTAGGTTTCTCTATGAATCTAAATTTTATAAAGGGGTGGGTAAGTGGAGAAAGTGCCAGATTATCGAGCAAGGACCACTGCTGGCTGTATGTTGAATTGATTCTTCCTTTTATTTTTCCGAGGGACATCTTCCTGGCCTTCCTGGCAAAGGGGTAAATGATTGACTACATGTAAACCAGTTAATATGTGTAAAGAGCTGGGCCTGGTGCCTGGTCCAGAGATAGTTGTGGTCTTATTACTCAATAACAGGGTGTTTATGCAAGCCCTTTCATATCTACTCTGTTACATGCCCCTCAGCCATGTGTAGACAAGGCCCGTCTTAACAGATGAGGCCCAGAGAGGGGAAATGTGTTGCAAGTCAGTGGTGGAGTTGAAGTCTCCATGAGTGGCCCAGGACTCATTCATATATACCATGGCACCTCCTTGTGGAGAGGAGGAAGAGCAGGACTGGATTAGGCAGTTCTCTTTAAGAGGTGTCAGAAGTGGGATCAGGGCCTGTGATATTTTTACACATGGCCAGGAGAACATAAGCCAAGTGAAGCCAGCAAACCAGGCTGAGTTTTTAGATGAGAAGTATCTTCTGAGGGAGCAGGTTTGAGAACAACCCTCCAAACTTCTCATGTGTGTGCAGGTGTCTCTCAGAGGCTAACACAGGAAAGTTCCTTCTTACCGCCATTGCTCAGTCCAATCCCAAATCTTCAAAGTTTGGAAGGATCAGGTTCTAAGAGAAGATTACATGTGATTATAAAAAGGGGACAGAAGAATCTTCACTTCTCAGAGGAAAGACCCAGGGATATGGAGCGGGATGTAGGCTAGAGGATCAAATTTGGCCACACCTGAACCCAGTGGGGCTTGTCCAGGGGTATTAATTAACCTGAACCTAAAGGCTCTGAGTGACTCCCTGGGACTGGTCCAGCCTCCTGCCAGGGACAGGACCTGATGCCAGGGTCTGGGCCAGCCCAAGTAAGACTCAGGAGGAAGATGGGCTGATTTTTCACTGGGAGAACTAGAGGAACTTTCCACATAAACCCAGCCTGCCCTTATCCCCTCTCAACCCTCCATAGATTAACAGCTTTGGGAGCTTCCCCAGTTTAGGTGGGGGAAACAATGAGAACTACCAGCTGGAAAAAGAATTAGAGACAGGGCCCTTGACCTGAGCCATCATCAGGCCTGATTTTTCAACCACTGCTCTTGGGTGGGCTGCTTTGCCCATTCTAAAAATCCTTCCTCTTCATTTCTCAGCAGGTCCCAAGGTTTCTCCTAGAAACTTGGGAGGCGCCACGGGTTGAACTGTAGAGGGATGAGATCATAGACGCTGCGATCTAAGTTCTAGGTTAGGATCCAGACTAACCCTTAGGAGCTGTGTGACTTCTAGCGAGTGACCTTACCTGGCTGAGCCTTGGTTTTCTCATAGTAAAATGGGGATTGTGGTGCCTAAGGGAGTTTGCGGCACTCCTAGGTGTTTTATAAGTGCTGCTTACGGGCAGAGGAGAGGTCCCAGCCCATGCCCCCACAAGGGCTTGCAAAAAGAGACCCAGGAAAGGAACGCTGGGGCCCCACTGTCCGCCGGCAGTGAGCGGGTCGCCTCGGTCCTCCCAAGGCAGGTGGGAGGGGGGCGAGGCTGAGCGGGCGCCTTGGCCCGCAGGAGGTCTGCAGCGAGTTGTGGTGTCTGAGCAAGAGCAACCGGTGCATCACCAACAGCATCCCGGCCGCCGAGGGCACGCTGTGCCAGACGCACACCATCGACAAGGGGGTGAGCGCAGGCCAAGAGCCTCCACACCCCCACCCCCACCCCCAGACCCCTCCATCGGCTTTGGCCACGCCTACTGCTTGTAAGCCCCACCCCTGGCCTGAGGCCACACTCGCTTTCAAGCCGTGCCCTGCGCGCTCGTCCCAACACTAGCTTCACCACCCGTTCCGGACCCTAAGTTTAGGCCACGCCCCTTCTTTGAACAGTGTCTCACCCTAGCCACGCCCCCACATTACCGGACAGAATCCCGGTCTTCAGACCCCACCTCCGTCCCCCACCCCCTCCCGCTTTCGCTTCACCTCAGGAGGGCTCAGACTTCCGGCTGGGGGGCTGGGGTGGGGGTAGGGTTGAGCGCCAAGCCCCAGAGAGTCCGCAAAGCCCGACTCACCCCTCCCCATCATCCCACCCGCAGTGGTGCTACAAGCGGGTCTGCGTCCCCTTCGGGTCGCGGCCGGAGGGCGTGGACGGCGCCTGGGGCCCGTGGACCCCGTGGGGCGACTGCAGCCGGACGTGCGGCGGCGGCGTGTCCTCCTCCAGCCGTCACTGCGACAGCCCCAGGTCAGCCCCCAGGCCCCGCTGCCGGGGGAGCGGGGCGGGCGGTCCTCGCCCCCTACTCCCCCTGCCCCATTTCTTTGCCGTCCACCCCCATTTCCAGGCCGACGATCGGGGGCAAGTACTGCTTGGGCGAGAGACGGAGGCACCGTTCCTGCAACACCGATGTGAGTCCCCCCAGGATCCCAAGCCGGGTACCGTTGGCCCCTCTTACACGCGGGAAAAGAAAGGCATACATCAGCTTCCAACAAGCCTGGGCCAGCTGGCCACCGTCTCCTCTGGAAACCTGCAGCGGCCACCCCCTCCTTTCCCGGATCTCCCTACACCAGCCCTGGGCCCTGTCTCCTTCCAACTCTTCACACTTTTGCAGTAGATGCGTCTCCCACCTGGAAATAACTGCTTGGCCCCTGACAACCCTCTCCAACTACACGCGTTCCTCCCTTTACTGCCCAATTTCCCCCCAAAAGCCCTGCTCCTGCCCCAAAGCTGACCCGAGCTCCCTGCCCCAAAATTCAGTGGCCAAGTTTTCGTCCCCTGCTTGCACTGCCTTTTGCCCAAAGACCACAGTCTCCTGTCCAACACTTCCGTCCACACATCCCCCACACTCGCAAGAGTGGGCTTTGCTCCTTCCTAAGCCAGCTCTCTCAAGGCCCCATGGTCTGAGACCAGAAACCCAGGTGTTATCCTCAGCTTGCCCACAAACTCTAATGAGTCACCTCCTCCCATCTCAGACACCACGCCCCCTCCCCGGCCTCCTCCCTGGCCTCCTTGCCTCCAGCCTCACTCCTCCAACCCACCCCTGCTCAGAGCATTAGTTCTCCATCCCCAGGCCTCTGCCCTAACTGCATCCCCCCCAACACCTGGCCTCCCTACTTCTCCGTTTTTGTGCCCCAGGACTGTCCCCCAGGCTCCCAGGACTTCAGGGAAATGCAGTGCTCTGAATTTGACAGTGTCCCCTTCCGTGGAAAATTCTACACGTGGAAAACGTACCGGGGAGGTGAGCAGGGGACTCAGAAGGCCTTGGGGCAGTAACGGGACAGCCGCAGGTGGAGACCATATCATGGGGTCTGCCCTGAGCCCTCCCCTCACCCAAGGAGCCAGAGCACCCGGGATGTGGCTCAGCAGCGCCTAGACTGAACACCGGGAGGCCCCGCTCCCTCTGCCCAACCTGCCTGTCCTTGTTGGGTCTGGGGTCTGGCCCTCAGTCTGATGGGGCCGTGCCCCCCAGGGGGCGTGAAGGCCTGCTCGCTCACGTGCCTAGCAGAAGGCTTCAACTTCTACACGGAGAGGGCGGCGGCTGTGGTGGACGGGACGCCCTGCCGCCCAGACACAGTGGACATTTGTGTCAGCGGCGAGTGCAAGGTGGAGGGGACTCCCCGCGAGAGGGGAGGGGAGAGGGGGCCGGAGGTGGAGGGGGGCGGCTCCCTGAATTCCCCCACGCACACCACTGCCCTCCCCAGCACGTGGGCTGCGACCGGGTCCTGGGCTCTGACCTGCGGGAAGACAAGTGCAGAGTGTGTGGGGGTGATGGCAGCGCCTGCGAAACCATCGAGGGGGTCTTCAGCCCAGCCTGGCCTGGAGCCGGTGAGAGACCTCCCCCCAGCTTCCCTTTCACACTCCCCACTTGGTGGCTGGGGGCGGGGCTCGCCCCACCACAGTAGCCAAGATCAGCAACTCCTCAGAGCCGAGGGCCCACTGGGGTGTAAGGGACCCCAAAAGGTCCCGGACGTGATGCCCCAGGTCAGGGTCAGGGACTGGCTTGGGTTCTTGGTGCCTAAAGCTCAGCAATTAAAGTGTCCAAGGGGGTGGAGGCCTAAATCTCTCCCCTGCCCCATCCTGAGGGCCTCAAACCGGGTCTTGAGGGGGCAGGCGCCTGACCCCCCAAGGAGGCTGAGGGACCCTCTGTGCTAAAGCACAGAGCTTACTAGGGGTGGGGATAGCTGCAGGGTGTGGTGAACTTGAATGCCTCCCAACCTTGGGCTGAAGGGAAGAGACCCCCGTGAGGTGGGAGAGGGGAGGTGGGCTTAAGGGACCAAACACACACTGAGGGCCAAGTGTGGAGTTCAGGGGATAGTCCTGGGGTACAGATAAACTAGGGGGGACACAGGTGGGCAGGGATAGAGGGTTCACAGGGTCCCAAGATCATCCAGGTCGTAAGTGATGGAGCTCACTGCAAACCTGACTCTGACTGCTAAAACCGCCAAGTCACCCTGTGTGGGTCAGGGCCCCGCGGTGCCCCCTTCCCTCTGCCCAAGCCCAGCCCTGCTGCTTGTTGGGGGGTGGGGGGCGGGTCGGGCCACTTTGATGGTTTGAGAGGTGAGAAAGTGTGGGTTCAAATCCCAGCCCAGCCACTTCCTAGCTGTGGAACCTGAGCAATTTGTTTTGTCTCTCTGAGCCTCAGTTTTGTCATCTGTAAAGTGGGTGTGATGACACATCTAACTTCACAAGGTCAGAGCTGTGGATGAGGTGGCATGTCTCTGTACGTGCTTAGCATGGTAATGGTTAGTTGTTATCATCAGGGACCAGGAATGGGGGAGACAGGCAGGTGCAGGGAAGGGCCAAGTGGGTGACATCTGAGCTCCACTGTCCAGGGTACGAGGAAGTCGTCTGGATCCCCAAAGGCTCCGTCCACATTTTCATCCAGGACCTGAACCTCTCCCTCAGTCACCTGGGTGAGCCAGAGGTGGGAGGATGAGGACGGGGGGTCAGCAGGGGCGGCGTCAGCGTGGCTGGGGTTCTGACCCCTATGCTGTCCCCCAGCCCTGAAGGGGGACCAGGAGTCCCTGCTGCTGGAGGGGCTGCCTGGGACCCCCCAGCCCCACCGCCTGCCCCTGGCCGGGACCACCTTTCAGCTGCGACAAGGGCCGGATCAGACCCAGAGCCTAGAAGCCCTGGGACCCATTAACGCATCTCTCATCATCATGGTAACAGCAGGGCTGGGAGCAAGGTGCAGGAGAACATTAGCATCCTTGTGGGGCCTCGAACTTGATTTCCATTTGATCCCCGCCTACAACCCCAGGTGCTGGCCCGGACTGAGCTGCCGGTCCTCCGCTACCGCTTCAATGCACCCATCACCCGAGATGCACTGCCTCCGTACTCCTGGCACTACGCGCCCTGGACCAAGTGCTCGGCCCAGTGTGCAGGCGGTGAGGCCGGGGTGGGCCGGGGTGGGGCAGGTCCTGGTCACCAGGCTGACCTTCTGGGTCGGGCAGGGCTGAGCAGACCTCTCGCCCGCCCCCAGGCAGCCAGGTGCAGGCTGTGGAGTGCCGCAACCAGCTGGACAGCTCAGCCGTGGCTCCGCACCACTGCAGCGCCCACAGCAAGCTACCCAAGAGGCAGCGGGCCTGCAACACAGAGCCCTGCCCACCCGAGTGAGTGCCTGCCAGGGTGCAGGGTCGGGATGGCAAGCACTGGAGTGATGGTGCTACTGGGATCAGAGGAGTGGGTGCTCCCTAAGGTGAGGTCAAAGTCAGAGCAGTGGTGCTCCCTGGCCAAGTCCAGGTGAACTCCCCTGGGGATGATGCGCCTCCCAGCCCCCAACGTGGGTGCGGAAGAAAGTTGTTCTGAGTTCGAGGTGTGGGGCACGGGGGCAACAGGCATCCCGGTGCCAGCTTCCACAATGATGTTACCTGTTGACAAGGAGGAGGATCTGCTCGTGCCCCAGGCTCAGGGTGGCCTGCCCGGCGTCCTGTCTCAGACTAACCCTCCCCCCACAGCTGGGTCGTAGGAAACTGGTCGCGCTGCAGCCGCAGCTGTGATGCGGGCGTGCGCAGCCGCTCCGTCGTGTGCCAGCGCCGCGTGTCGGCCGCCGAGGAGAAGGCGCTGGACGACAGCGCTTGCCCGCAGCCGCGCCCACCGGTGCTGGAGGCCTGCCACGGCCCGGCCTGCCCTCCAGAGTGGGCCGCCCTCGACTGGTCGGAGGTCAGCCGCCCCTTCCCTCCCTGTGCAGAGCAGGGACGGGCCTGGGTTGCCCATGTCGGGTGCACACTGAGGCGCCTCCCCACTCCCGCTAGCCCTAGTGAGCCCCCCGGCCCCCACCGTGACTGGTCCAAAGTTAGCTGTACCGTCCTCACCTCCCAGCGGACCAGCATCCTTCCTACTCCTTGTGTGAGCGGGGAGGGAGGCGCCCACTGAGCATGAAACGCCCCCTCCAACTGCAGTGCACCCCCAGCTGCGGGCCGGGCCTCCGCCACCGTGTCGTCCTTTGTAAGAGCGCAGATCACCGCGCCACACTGCCCCCCACGCACTGCCCGCCCGCGGCCAAGCCGCCGGCGACCATGCGCTGCAACCTGCGCCGCTGCCCGCCGGCCCGCTGGGTGGCGGGAGAGTGGGGTGAGGTAGGCGGGCGCGCCCTGCAGGGCGGGAACCAGGGCACGGGTGGCAGGGTGGGTGGCCGCGCTGGTCTGCGGCTCATCCGCGACTCCCCACAGTGCTCCGCGCAGTGCGGCTTCGGGCAGCAACAGCGCCCGGTGCGCTGCTCCAGCCACACAGGGCAGCCCTCACGCGAGTGCGCGGACGCCCTGCGGCCCCCCGCCACGCAGCAGTGCGAGGCCAAGTGTGACAGCGCGCCCCCCGGCGACGGCCTGGAAGGTATGTGAGGCGGGGAGGGAACCAGGAGGGTCCTGTCCAGAGGACGCCATAGATAGGAGAGCTGGGGCTCCAGGCCATTGGCCCTAGAGCTTCTGCAACCACGGAAATGCCTTTCTCTGTCTTCTCCAGACCATCTTTCACCATTCCCTGCCTGCCAACATGTATTAGGTGCCACTGTGCGCCAGGCGTTGTAGGCACCTGATTTTTCTGGGGGCCCAAACTCAGGTCATTCCTCCAGCCACCTCCATGACCTTCACCTTGATCATCTCCATGTATAACATTATCTGCCCGATATTTTTCTTTAAATCAGTTTCTCAGCCTCAGGCACTATTCATGTTTGGGGCCAGATGATTCCTTGTCACGGGGGCTGCCCTATGCATTGTCGGGGGTTCAGCATCCCTGACCGCTACCTGCTGCATGCCAATAGTACCCCTCCTCCCCGTGGTGAAAACTGAAAAATGTCTCCAGACATCACCAAATGTCCCCTGGGAGGTAAAATCGCATCTCCTTGAGAACCACTGCTTTAAATATACCCATTTTTTTCTACCTAATTTATGTTTCATAGAGAGCAATAGGTTACTTACTGAGGGCACCGGAACCAAACTGCCTGGATTCACATTCCACCTCTGTGCCTTCGTATTCTTATTTATCAAGAGGCGTTTAATATATTCACTTGAGGGAGTGCCCTGTTAGGGAGAGGGACTAAAATAATCCACGTGAAGCCCTTTATTAGCACCGGGCCCTGTCATACATCATTAACTGCTAACTGGGAACCCTGGTCCATTGTCATGAACAGACTGTCAATTACCCTGAACACAAACTACACAAATACCCTGAGAGGAGTGACTGCTCTGGAGCTCAAGGTCCTCAGTCTGTTACAAAGGGAAACGAGCAAGGATTACAGCTCCAAACAGATAACTGGAAAAGGAACACTTTTCTCGTGGTGTAGCACGGTGTCCCAGCCCCAGACCTGCACTTCCCTCCCAACATCCTCAAAACAACCTAATGACATAGTTACTGGTATAAGCCCCCTTTGAGAGGTGAGGAAACCGAGGCACAGAGGAGCTAGGAAGCGCTGTGCAGCCTGCGGTCGCGCCGCTGCCAGAAGGGGTGCTGAGACCTGATTCCCCTCACCTACTCTTCTCCCGCCCCCTCCAGAGTGCAAGGATGTGAACAAGGTCGCCTACTGCCCCCTGGTGCTGAAATTTCAGTTCTGCAGCCGAGCCTACTTCCGCCAAATGTGCTGCAAAACCTGTCAAGGCCGCTAGAGGGCGCACGGTCCTCGGAGCCAAGGCTGGGGGCCGGCTGGGGATGGGGGTGGGGCGACCAGGCCTGCAGCTGGCCAGCCTGAAGGAGCCCGAGGGGGGCAGGAGCTGGGAGTGAAGGGTGAGACGGAGCCGGAAGTTATTTATTGGGAACTCTTGCGGGGCTCCTGGCTGAGGGGTATGGAGAGGGGCTGGCCACGCCCACGGCCCCTCCTTTTCCCGTCTCCCAGTTCAGAATGAGACCCCCTCCAGGGTGGGTTTGAGGTGGGAACAACTGTTCGCCCTAATGCTCTTGCCACCCACCCTTAGGGAGACCCCCAGCACAACCCCCGCCTTTGATCGGAATATGTACTGTGAAGAGTGGGGGTGGGGAGGGGGTCAGCCGGTGCCCTGCCCCCCGCCCCAGCACTGCCCTACCCCTCCACTCTGAGCTGGGGGGGAATCTATGTCCGCCACGGGGGAGGGGATTAGCACGACCTCCCTGACACCCTCCACCTAACCAGACCAGCTACAGGGGGAGGCAGAGCTGGGAAGATCCACCCCATCCTGTGCCCTGCCTGCCCCAGGGGGACCATGTCATCCAGGCCACCCCCATCATGGTGCTACAGGCCCTGCCCTGGGGCCCACACACCCCTCGCCAGGAAGCCCTACATCAATAAAGTTCTGTCTTGTGTAGATTTCCGTGCGTGGGGGGGTGTGTGTCAGTGAGACTGGGTCACATTCAGCTGTCCCCTACCCCCGATCCTGCAAGCGACCACAGCCCCCCGCGGGTCGGCCCCAACAGGCCAAAGGGGACTTGTTCCAACACAGACTAGAAACCAGTGATTTTAGGTCAAAAATACAGCTTCTCACCGAGGCGCTCTAAGCAACACAGCCTGGCGCCTGCTTTTCCAGCCACCACACTCCCTGTCACTCTGCAGGCTCCAGTCACGCTGGACTCCCGGAAGTCCCTCAATCTCCCTACCCTCTTCCCATCTTGGGACCTTTGCTAGAGCTGTTTCCTCTGCCAGGTGTACCCTCCCCTTCCCTGTTCACCTAGTTAACTCCAACTCACCTCTCAGCACAAACATCGCCTCCTCCCAGAAGCCTCCCCTGACGCCCTCAACGAGGTGGGGGTCCTCCAGACTCTTCACTCCTAGTGGCTGGAAGCATTGCTGAGGTTTGCGGAAGCCAAGCCAGTCGGTTGAGCAAACTTTCGCAGGAGGTCCAGGGAGAAACGGGCTTCTCCCCAGATGTGGCCACTAGGGGGCGCCGAGGCGTGCCAGCCTCTAGGCAGGGTGTGGTGTGCTGCCGGGAGCCCAGGGATACCCCTGGTCACAGCCCTCCCTGCCAGGCTCACCCAGGGTCGGCTTCTGCCCCCGCCACCTCCTCGATGTGTATCAGATGACAGCCTCTAGGAACTGCCGTTTCCTGCTGGTCTCCCAAAGATCCGGAGATGGGCCGACCCTTGGATCCCACGTGTGCCAGGTGCCGCCGTTCTACGATGACAAAATGGGGAGATCCGGAAGTAACAGAGCTGGGGGTCATTAATTCCAGGTGTGACATCCGAAGTCTGGGACCTTCCAGGTGCTCTCAGTTCTTGGTACCCGCCACTCCCGCTGCCCTCCCCTTGACACAAACACACCTGGCTCCCGAGGTCCCTTCTGGAGGAAGGACCAGCCGAAGCGGCTCTGGAGGTGGGAGTTTGCTCGGGAATGCCCAGAGGAGACATACATCTGAAGTGGTTTCGAAGCCCAGGAAGGAGCAGTCAGTCCTGCAGCCAGCTGACCTGCAGCACAGTTTGCTGCAGCCGCGTCCCAGAGGAGTTGGAGAAGCGGCTTTCTGGGGTCTGACAGCGGCTGTCATCCATCCTTAACCTCTCCCTTCAGGCTCAGAGCCCCAAACAACCAGCTCCCTCGGCCCTGCCTGGGCTCTCTCCCCGCCCCCCAGGCCCAGCTTCCCTCCCCTCTAGTCGCGGCCCCTCCCGCCAAAGGAAGTGAGAAGGGGGCTGTCATAAGAGGAACTAAGTCTGGGAGTCCGCTGAAGCAGCAGGAACAGGGCCATGCCCAAGCCGCCCCCTGGAGCCCCCTGAGCCTGCATCCCTGCCACGACCCATTCAGACATCCCCCAGGGACCCAGACACCAGCCCCCACCATGGTAAGTCCTTCAGGGTGGGCCCTCAAGTGCAGGGGTGGCAGCACCAGCCAGGTGGAGGCACCTAGAGGCCACCATCAGAAAGTGGGATGATGAGAATGGACACAGCAGACCCTTTGGGGTCCCTCTGTGCAGCTCAGGTGCTGCCAGCATCCCTCACAGGGGACCAAACTCCCATCGGCTGGTGGACAGGATGCCAGAATGGGGATGGGGCACCAAAGGACGGAGCAGTAACTGGAGGACAGAAGATGGTCCTAAGGGATCACACAGTGCCTGCAGGGACAGGGACAGATCCCTTTCCTGGGGCTTAGGGAACCCAGTTCCCAGCCGAGTTTGGTGCCTCACCTTCCTGTGTGGCCTTGGGCAAGTCACTTCCCCTCTGTGAGTCTCAGTTCCCACATATGTCATATTTGGAAGTTTGTCAAGATGTGGAAGGTGTCTGGGGGAATCTCTCCACTGGAACGTTCAGAGGGTTTGGGATTCAGCCCCTCTGCGTCCACAGCTGGGAGGGGAAGCTGTGTCAGATGGGTCACATGGGCGGTGGGTTGCAGTGATGGTGGCGTGACAGCATGCTGGTGTGGGCGACGGGGTGGTCTGGCTGTAGCAATCACAGAAGCAGGAGTTGGTGAGATGCAGCATGTCCGTCCCACCACCGGTACCCTTCTCCGGGAGGGTGGCAGGGAAAAACACTGCAGCCAGAAGCATTGCCACCTGGGGAGACTGAGGTCTGATGATGACTATGGTGACAGGGTTGGGGAGACTGTCATGGTCCTGGGTCTAGATGCAGTAGCATCATGTCACACACATCAAGAGGGAGCCTGGGCTGGCTATGTCACTCCACGACTCCGTGCCTCTGCAAACCACTTCAGCTTTCATTTTTTGTCATTCTGTTAATGAGGGTGGGTGGCTGGGACAGTCACAGA
Organism: Pseudorca crassidens; assembly: GCF_039906515.1. NCBI lineage: Eukaryota > Metazoa > Chordata > Mammalia > Artiodactyla > Delphinidae > Pseudorca > Pseudorca crassidens. The sequence goes on from NC_090298.1 coordinate 166,184,125, forward strand.
GCTGGTGGTGACACCTGTAGTGTTTCTGGCAGTTGCGGCAGGCGGCTAACCAAGGTGGAGGCAAGGATTGCCTTAGCCTGAGAGAGAATGTCTTATTTCAGAAAGTCAGTGATAAATTGGGCATCACTGTCCAAGGACCCCTTTGATTAATTCACAAGCAAACCACCAGCTAGAGCTCTGGGCTTGGGATGGAAACTCTTCCCAGACAGAGCCAAGCCAGGTAGACTCCTTGATCAAAAGAACACAGGAAATGATTTGCTACTTGAGAGAAAAGCAGCCCCTCTTGAGGAAGCTGTGTGAAATGCTTAGTCAATGATTTGCTTGGCCAACCGTGTCTGGGAAGGGAGAAACTCATGCAAGAGGACCACAGAGAGAGAAAAAAAAAAAAGTGGAATCCATCCATGAGGCCAATCCCTCTGTCTAGGGGTGCTGACATCTTCCCGGAGGTGTCATGGGTGCCAGGAAGAGTGTCGAAAGATTCAGTGAAACAATGTTCATAAAGTGCTTTAAAGGGCACATAATACGTGCTCAATGCACGGTAACTGCCGCTGTGGGTGACGCTCATTCACGGTGGGGCTTAGCGGTGGTGGTGGATGGATGTGCCTCCTTCTTGGTTCCCGTAGAGGAGTTGGGTTGTTGGTGCCATTGGTTGTGATGGTGGTCATTGCTGTCAGTTGTCCCAAGTTGGTGGGACAACGGTTCTCGTGGGTGGGTTGGTGATAGTAATGGTTGCTTTTGGTGCTGGCGAGTGTTGAATGTTGGTGGTTGGCGGTTAGTTGTTTTCAGCTGGAGGGTTGATCTGTGGAACGATGGCAGCTGGCCATCATTTGAAGTTAGGTGGTCACGATGATGTTTGTTTGCCGTTGGTCGTTCATTGCTGATTTGGGGTGACGGTCTTGGGACTAGTGGTGGTGCATCCCTGGTTTTGGAAAGGGGTATGGTTGACTGCTGGGTCATGTGGGGTTGTTGATGGCTAGTATATTGCGATCGCGGTTGTTACTGTCAATGGTGGTTGGTTATTATGGGTTGTTGGTGCTGGTGATAATAAGTGGTGATGGTGGTGAGTGATGATGGGGAAACAGGTGGTGGAATCCGTCAGTGTTTTTCTGTCTGATGTGAGCTGGTGGTGCTGGCATTGAGGTTATCAGCAGTTTCTGTTGGGCTTTGGTTGGGGGGGCAGGTACAGGCAGCCATCTGTTGTCCTCGGTTGATAATGGTGGTGACCTGAGGGTAATCGTGGTTGTTCTGAAAGTACAGATATAAAGCAGGGAGACCAGTGATGCGGCTGCTTGACCGAGGGGCGGCGGCCATGGGGATGGATGGAAAAGACTGGGAGGTCAAGAGAGAATTAGGAAGACAGACTCTAGAAGGACAAGGGTCCCCACATGTTGGAGAACGGCCTCTGTTTAGGCCAAAAGAAAACTGAGACACCCCTCCCAAGGGAGGGGGAGACCTGAGAGCCTTTAGAGACGAGAATGTTGTTTGCATGGTGTACAGACACATGGTGTAGCCCCAGAACCCCACTGAGTAGGACCAAGGCTCCAGGGGCGCACCGGGGGGCCAGGGCGTGGCCAGGGCTGGAGAGCAGCTTCGCCTCTGCCTCTCTGCTGGCTGGCAGCCACAGTGCACAGGACCCCAGCGAGGAAGGAAGTGGCTGTTTCGTTTTTTTCTCCAGTCTGGGGCTTTGCTCATCACCACCCAGGAGCAGGGAGGCCAGAGCAGTTAGGGCAAGTTGCAAAACCCTCATCCAGCCCTTCCTCCTGACCCTGTGCCCCGTGCCTGTGGGATCGGCCAGCTTCAGGCTGCCGCTGCTGCTGCTGCTGCTGATGGAGGGAAGCTAGTGTTTCTTCTTGACAAGCTTGGCCTTGTTGAATCTGCACAACTGCCCCGTGAGGTCCATGGCCCTCAATATTCCCATTTGCCCGATGAGAAAACAGAGGCAGAGAGGTTAGGCGAGCTGCCGTACAACCCAAAATAGCAGAGGATTTCAACTCAGTGATCCCCAGGCTCACACTTTTAACAGCCACCTTGACCTACAACCTCCTCCTCCTCCTTCTCCTGCCAGGTAAGAGGCCACCTGGGGGTGTGGGCTGACCCCCATACTCTCCAGGCTGCCCACCCCTGCCTCATTCTCTATTCCAAAGAAACTAGGATCCTGGTGTCCCACACACACCCAAGGCCTTCCTGGCCCATGGCTCCTGCTGCCACCCCTGACACGGTCTGGGACGTTCATGTTGCAAAGCCTGCCTCCTACAGGAAGCCTTCTCTGATTGCCTCAGCTCTCCTTAGCACCGTCTGACTGGGATCACTGTCTCCTCTGGGCAACTTGCTTCTGAACTACTCAAGGGCAGAGTCTAGGCCTGGTCCCCACCTACTTCCGTGCACAGTAGGGGCTCAGGAAGTGTGTTCACTAGAGGGCCCCAATGCCCCAGCCCCACAGGAGCCATCACCTTGGCCCTCCCTCCTTTGGCACCAGGGAAGCTCCACCCCTCCACACCCTCTGCGGTGGGTTGAGGGGAGCCTCTCTGAAGAGCTGAAGTTAGAATCTACGTCCCCACTCCCATCCCAGCCACCTCTGACCCCTGACTATCTTTCACAAGAACCCCAGCCAGTTGAGTCATCCTTGACTTGCGGTCAACTATGACCACAACCTCTTTGTGGTACCCTCACCCTCCAAGGAAGGAACAAACAGCTTCAACTTGACGATTGGAGACTTGGGGGTCACAGAGAGATGGACACCCATGACACAGGGCAGGGGGCAGTCTCATCCCAATGATACTTTGTTCATTTATTCATTCAACGAGTCTACATCGACCAGCTCCTCTATCCTGTCAAGCCACTGATCACTTCTATTAAGTGCTCTTGGGGCCACCGGCTGCCATTTCCTGAGGCACCCCAGTGCATCTTTTCTCAGCACTGGCTCATTTATTTCCCCTAGCAAACCCACAGAGGAGATTTATTATGGAATCCATCTTACAGATGGAGCAACTGAGGCTTGGAGAAATGAAGTGGCCTCCCTGGGGTCAACGGAGCCGACTGTTAAGCCAGGCCTCACACCCAATCCATCCCTTGCCAAAATCGTCGACTCTCCTCCCTCACACTGTACCCTCTTGAGGAAAACCTCTCGCTCTGCCACAAACAACCCCGTGGTTTTTGTGATCACATAGAGCTAGGATGGATCTGGGGGTCCCGGGTGCCTGGGGCGGGACACAGAGGGAGAGATAACAGGGACCACTAGAGGCAGAGGCCCACTCAACTGGGTGGGGGAAGGAGGAAGGGACAGGAAGAGGAACCAAGTCCTCGGGGTCAGGAGAGCCAGCCAGACACAGCCAGCCTCGGGGCTTCTGACCTCAGAGAAAGGAAGTGGTCTTGAGTCTCAGGTGAGCCTGAGGGTCCCAAGAGCATGGGGACTGGGGTGACCCCAAAGGGGAAACCGTGGACAGGACCAATCTTGTCTTCTCCTTGTCCTCATATGACCTGAAGAACAAACCCCGGCCACCCCCCAGCCCCGACATAGACCCGGCTTCCCTTCCTGCTGTGTGACCTTGCGGAGGACACCTAACCTCTCTGGGCCACAGTTTTCTCTTCCGCAAAATGGACCTAATCAGAGTACTGACCTCGGCATGTGCCCAGAGGATGCAGTGAGGTAATTCACTGAAAAAAGCTTAAACCAGAGTCTGGCGCAGAATAAGTGCCAGTGGGGTGTGAACTATTGTTATGTATGGTTCTCGGTTACCATGGTTACCACCCAAGCCCCACCCCTTGAGGTCTCCAGAGAGAGAATCCACTTCCAGTTCCCCCTACACACCCCTACCCAACCTCCCCACACCAACTCAGGGAACGAGCAACCCCACCATGTCCGTGAATGACACCACTTCAGCCCTGAATTTCGAATTACATGGGTTCTTCTCACCAACACACTGGAGAGCCTCCCCATCTTGAAAACAGGAAATACACTCCCCTGACCCTTCCTCTCCCCGAAGTCTCTTTCCCTCTTCCCCAAAAGCAGTCCTCTCTCCCTGACCTCTAGATCCGACTTCTGACCCTGAGGTCAACAACGCTCTCCATGGGGTCCCTCTGAGTCTCCAGTGAGCGTGGAAGTTCTTCAGCAGCTGGGGGTCCGGTCAACAGTTCCCTGCTTCTCCCAACCAGCCCCTGTCACCTCCAGGCCTCCCCAGGTCCTGGCTTCCTCCAACCTCAGCCTCTGCCCTGGGCACACTTGCCAACACCTCCGTCCTCCTGCTCTCACAACCTTGTCTTCCCACCACCCCACCCTTCCCACTGCATCCTGGGGTTCTCAGAGCATCACATCCAGCACCCCCTTCTTATAACAAGCATCCTGGCAGGTGCCCTTGAAATGCTGAAATGGAATAGTGAAACACACAGACTTCCATCTTCCGAAAACACTTAATGTGGCCCCCTGCAAGGCGAGGAGAAAGTTATTTAGAATAAAATTGCATGGAAAGATGAAAGTGCTCAGGCCGGTGGCCCAAGAACGTCCACTGGAGTGGCCAGGTGCTCACACCTGGACACAGGTGCGTCTCAGCGAGCGAGACAGCCCCCCCGCCACAAGCAGGACACGTTAACCTCACTAGCAGCATGAGCTTCCGAATGCTGGACATTTCTTAGTGAAATCTGAACAAAACTAAATCCTCCCTTGCTACGCAATAGCAACTTTCCTGTAAAATGCAGTGGGTATCAACCATGCAAAAAATACATAGGTCTTCTGTTTATACATAAAATAGGTTTTGGTTCTCGGTTCCAATGGTTATAAACAGGTTTGTCACTTACATGAACTTCTGCTGGGTTGGGGTGGGGAGCTGAGGGCAGGACGATTATGTATTTGTAAAATAATGTAATTAGGTACATGTGCAAATTTAAGGGGACCTATGGCCCCCTTAAATGCCAGCCATGTCCCCAGCCATGTCCCCATCCCTGGAACAACCAAATATGCCCCCACGATTCTTTTTCCTTTGGCCGCGCCGCGCAGCATGTGGGATCTTAGTTCCCCGACCAGGGATTGAACCCCTGCCCCATGCAGTGGGGGTGTGGAGTCCTAACCGCTGGACCGCCAGGGAAGTCCCCCACAATTCTTAAAGTGCCCCCAGGAGCAGTACAGCCCAGCTACTGTGCATGACGTCCAGAACGTGGATGGGGCTATGGTGAGGGATGCCTGGGGGCTGGGGGGTTCCGAGGGAGCACCTGACCTGTCCTGGAGTCAGGGAGGTCTTCTCGGAGGAGGCGTCCCCTGAGCCAAGCCTTAAGGCATGGGTTGGCATTAGCCAGGCAGGAAGGGTGTTCTGGGCAGAGGGCTCAGCCTGTGCAAAGGCTTAGAGGCAACACGGTGAGGCACTGAAAGAGTTCCTCCCAAAGTCCTAAGTTACCGGCACAAAGTAGGTGCTCAGGAATTCTTTGTAGAGTGGATGCATGGAGGTGGCAATGATGGGAAGCCATAGACAGAGAAATGAGATGGTATTTGTCATATGAAAACCTCACTCTCAATATTCAGGCTGGAAGCAGTCTCAGGGGTTTGAGCCCTGCCCACCCCCCTCCTCTGAATTCTCTTCCTGCTTCGGTCACACCTCTGCACATTTGCCCAGGCAGTTCACTCTGCCTGGTGAACCCTTTCTCCCTGCTCTTGATCAAAACCTTTCTCGGGGCTTCCCTGGTGGCGCAGTGGTTGAGAGTCCGCCTGCCGATGCAGGGGACATGGGTTCGTGCCCCGGTCCAGGAAGACCCCACATGCCGCGGAGCGGCTGGGCCCGTGAGCCATGGCCGCTGAGCCTGCGCATCCGGAGCCTGTGCTCCACAACGGGAGAGGCCACAACAGTGAGAGGCCCGTGTACCGCAAAAAAAAAAAAAAAAAAAAAACCTTTCTCGGCTTTCACATCCCACCCCAAACACCCCTTGGGTCGCAACCACTCATGAGCATGGATGCAAGAACCTAGCCTTTGCTGTCAGATGGACCCAGATTCGAATCCCACATCCTTGGAAACAGTTTCGCTGCATCCTTGGTCAAGGGTCAAATACTTCTCAAGTCCCAGTCTCCCTCCTAGCCTACACCACACTGAACTGCTGTGAGGATTGCCAGTAATACTGGTGACACCTGCCTCCAGCAACAGGCAGGTTGTAGATTCTTGGTGAATATTAATTCTGTCAAGTGTCCCTCTGCCCGGGGATCATCCTCCTACCCCACTTTTTTCCCCAAAGCCGTTAATCCCTCACATCAACCCTGGGAAGTGAGGCTGCTTCTCACATTTTCCAGATGAGGCCACTGAAGCTCTGAGCACTGTTAGGTCACACAGCCAGGATTAGAACCCAGATCTACTCCACACCAAAGACTGGGCTCACTTAGTGTCTGTGGGTATTCTTCCACGAATGCCCCCAGGGTTGTCAGCATGTCCAGAATTTGAGCAAGCACCTCCCCTGCTCAGGAACTTTCTGTGGCTCCCCAGTGCCCCCAGGTGAGACTGGCTTCTCATCCACCTCTGCCCTACAGTTGCCCATGCTGACCCTCCTGCTCGATCCCTGCCTGAATTCCTTCCCAGATGGGCCCAGCGCACCATCTCCATTCCCCAGAATCTGCCTGGCAAACCCTGGTCATCTTTGAAGACTTGACTTTGGTTCCCAGCATCTTTGCTCTTGGGGGTTTTTCCTCTGAAGCTGGGTTTCTTTCTTTGCCCTTGTCCCTTGTTTGTTCGATAGGTCCTCCCTACTGGGACTAGCAAGGACTCAATCCCAATCCCTGCCCTCCAGGAGCTCCAGGTCTGGGGCGGGTAAGGGGCTTCCCAGAGGAGGGACATCTTGTCTGAGCATGAGTTCACCAGACAGGAGAGCTCCAAGCCACCATCACTCTGTGTGCTGTACTCCTCCATGACAGGGGTATATTGAATGGAGGCAGAGGGGGCCTGAGAGAGCCAGTGTGCTTGAGTGTTTTAGGCACTGGATGAGTTCATTTGGGCTGAAAGGAGAGAGCATTCCTGGCAGGCTTCCTGGAGGAAGGGTTTTGAGGAGCGCCTGTGTCTGAGTCTCCTCGTTGGGGCCTAAGGAAGGTGTCATCTGAAGAAAAGCTGAGGGAGGAAATGAGAAGGCAAAGTGGGAGCCTGGGAAGGTGCAGGAGCTGACTCTCTGAGGATGGAGAAGCCCACGGCAGGGGTGGTGGGAAGGCTGTGCGAGCTGAGGACCAGAGTCCCAGCCAGGCACAGAAGCAGAGATCACAGACACATGGTGGCGGAGAGAATCTCAGAGGGATGGGCTAGGATGACCCCGAGGGAGGAGGATGGGAATGGGAGGAAGGAATCCATCTCCAGGTGGAAGGGGTGGCAGCAGGTCAAATGCCATGGAGAAGTCAGGGACTCAGCCTGGGCCAAGGTAGGGAGAGCGGGGCTGGGGACGTGAGAAGCAGGGTGGGGACTCCGCCATCAAGACTTCTCTGATACCCTCCTCTCCTCCCACAGCCACCAGAGTCCCAAGCACACTCTGCCCTGCTGGGCCAGGCATCACTGTCTCCTCTATGGCAACGGGATACTAAGTGGAAGCATGGAGGGACCAAAAGAGAGGGTTGAGGGATGTATCCGAGCTGTCATTCTGTCTGGCCTCCTCCTTTGGGACTAGACCTTGCCTGCCTCTCCTGGTGTCCCGGAGACGCAGAAGAAGGAAGGGAGGTGGTGGGGAAGGGGACAGCATCAGAAGCTGATGATGGAGGTGAGCCAGCAGGGGGTGCTGAGGCACCATCCCCCGCCACGCCCCCTGCAGGGGCTCACCGCCACCCCGCGGCCCCCACCCCCAGGGCAGCAAGGAGCGTTTCCACTGGCAGAGCCACAACGTGAAGCAGAGTGGTGTGGACGACATGGTGCTGCTGCCCCAGATCACCGAGGACGCCATCGTGGGCAACCTCCGCAAGCGCTTCATGGACGACTACATCTTTGTACCCTGGGCCGCGGGCGGGGTGGGCAGACGAAAGACAGAGGGACAGGAGGATGACTGACCAATGGATGGAGAGATGGTGTGCGGATGAGAGCAGAGAAGGATGGCAGAGGGACTGAAGCATGGAAGGGACACACATAACTGAGCACAGGAATGGGGTGGGGGGATGGGCAGTAAGAGCGCTAGGTGTTAGGACAGGGGACAGCGGAGTGACAGCAGGGCCCCGGTTGGGGGTGGCCCTGGCCCTCACTGCTCCCTCTGCCCCAGGGATAGCTCAGCCACAGCATATTCTATTCTCCCCATTCTGGATCCAGATCAGTTTTTTCCTAAGAGAGCCAGGGTGCATCTGAGGGACAAAGCCTGCTGGGACACTGCATGGCCCTTAACCCTCCCCCAACCAGACCTACATCGGCTCTGTGCTCATCTCCGTAAACCCCTTCAAGCAGATGCCCTACTTCACAGACCGTGAGATCGACCTCTACCAGGGCGCGGTGAGGCCGGGGCCGGGTGGGAGGCACAGCCCCAGGACCCCCAGGGCCCTAGCCCTAGGCTGAGCCCAGACCTCCCCCGCCAGGCCCAGTACGAGAATCCCCCGCACATCTATGCCCTCACAGACAACATGTACCGGAACATGCTCATTGATTGTGAGAACCAGTGTGTCATCATCAGGTACGGAGTGGGGGTCCCAGACCCTCGTGCCCAGGTCCCGCTAAAACAGCATCATCACCCCAGGGAGGGGTACTAGGAACTCCTGATCCAAACAGAGCCTTGTTGCCCCTCTCCGCCTCTGGCCCTGCTTTACTTTTCTTGTCACCATCTGACCCATGATATATTTTATGTATTCATTCTGTTATCGCCCATCTGTCCCATCTAAATGTCAGGAAGACAGGCACTTGGATCTGCCTTGTTCACTATTGTATCCCCAGTGCCTGGACTATTGCCTGGTACACAGTAGGTGTCATTCATTCAGTGAATGAATGAATGATTGATCAGACAGTTGAAAGAGCAATTCCCCCACCCCCTGGTCACTCATGACTCCTTCCCTCACCCATCCCCAGTGGAGAGAGTGGAGCTGGGAAGACGGTGGCAGCTAAATACATCATGGGCTACATCTCCAAGGTGTCGGGCGGAGGCCAGAAGGTCCAGGTAAGGCGAAACAGAAAGAAGGGCTGAGTCTTCCCCACTCTGCACGGTATTTCATCCCCCCCACCCTGAGCTCCCACCCCCCCCCCCCCCCGTCAGTCTGACCTCTTCCCACCCCCACCTGCTTCTTTCCCCAGCATGTGAAGGACATCATCCTGCAATCAAACCCACTGCTGGAAGCCTTTGGCAATGCCAAGACTGTGCGCAACAATAATTCCAGTCGCTTTGTGAGTCTCTGCAGCCTGCTTGGAGCACATGCTCCCTCCACACTGACTCACTGACCTCCCCCTCTCTCTCTCTCTCTCTCTCTCTCTCTCCCACCTGTATTCTCAAGAATACAGGAAATACTGCTCCTTACTGGGAGACTCATTTCCTGTTCATGGTTCATCTGAAAAAGAGTCCCCCATCAGCATATCTGTGGAGGCCATGACATGTCTGTGTAGTGTTCAAGAACACTCCTCCCCCAGCTGCAACCAGGCTACGTCTGTTCCTATTCACATTTCAGGTCCCATTTATTCCCTCGTTCATTCTTTCTTTCATCATATGGTTCTTGGAGTCCTTCTTTGTGTCAGGTCCATGCTGAGCCTAATGGAGGACAGAGTAGGTAAACGGATTTGGATTTGTCATCAGTTTCTGTCACGGCTTAGACAAAGAAAAACAATGTAACCTTGTGGGGCTCCTCTGCTGGGATGGGGATGATGTTAATATCCATCTCATAGACCTCGATAATTTCAGTAAATGCCTGAACGTGGAACTGGATTAATGAATTACGACACTAATGATATTTTTTAATTTCCCTAAATATTATTAGTTACAGTTATTAGCTCTATTTTTATTTTCTAATATATTTTATAATATAATTATATTTGAAGTATCTTCCCCAACATTTTATTGTAAAATTTTTCATATACATGGAAAAGTTGAATGAATACTACAGTGAACGCCTGTATGCCCATCTCCTAGATTCCACCACTAATAGTTTACTATACTTGCTTAATCGTATCTCCATTCATCCTTTTTTTTTTTTTGCGGTACGCAGGCCTCTCACCGCTATGGCCTCTCTCATGGCGGAGCACAGGCTCCAGACGCACAGGCCCAGCGGCCATCATCTTTTTTTTTTTTTGATGCACTGCAAACTAAGCTGTAGACATCATACCTTTCCCCCCAAACACTTCAGCATGTAGATCATTAATTATAGTCCAATATAATTTTGCAGTTCTCTTTTATTTCTTTTAAAGTAACAGCAAAATATATAAATCTAACGGGGACCATTCACTGAGTTTGGACAAATGCATACACCTGTGCAACCCACACCCCTACTGATATACAGAACATCACCATCTCTCCAGAAAATTCCCTCTTGTCTCTTTCTAGTTGATCTCTACTCCTACTTTACCCCAGAAGCAACCACTCTGATATTTTCTTTTTTCACCGTGGATTAGTTTCAGCAGTTCTAGAACTCCGTATAAACGGAATCACAGAGTCTGTGTTTTCAAACTACTAATGCACACCAAAACATGAATGAATCTCAAAAATATGTAATCCTATTTGATTTTATATAGTTTTATTATACAATAGAATAAGTATTTGTCATACATTATAGGTGTTTCATTGTGTAGTATGATGATGTCATTTGTATTGCAATTGGATGTAGGTGGCAGAAAGGAGAAATAAGGGGCTTGTCTGCCTTCCAACCTCCAGCCAGAGTGGAACCCAGATGGTGTCAGAGACCAAAGATGGTGTGGGTCCCTTGCTCTGGGCTCAGGGACAACATATGGGATACACCCAGGATCACTGGAACCAGTAGCATTCCACGGAGACATGGAGGCCTCTGTGTTATGGTGAAGGGACTGGGGAGCTGTCAATAAACTGTGATACTTCTCTGTGCCAGGCACAGGGCTAAATGCCCCAAGTGAGGGCTTGAATCATCAGAGAGGGAGGAAAAGGCATTCCTGGCCCAGGACACAGTTTAAGCAAAGGCTGGAGGGAAGAGCTGGTGAAAAGAACAATAAGTGGGAGGTGAGGAGAGGAAAGCAACTTGAGGTCACGTGGCGAAGAGCTACAAAGAGGCCAGGCTCATAAGACCGATCCCCAATCCTTCCTCACCTGCAGCCCTGGGACCCTGGGAGGGCTGACGTGACTCTCTTGGGTTCAGGGCAAGTACTTTGAGATCCAGTTCAGCCGCGGTGGGGAGCCAGATGGGGGCAAGATCTCCAACTTCTTGCTGGAGAAATCCCGAGTGGTCATGCAGAATGAAAACGAGAGGAACTTCCACATCTACTACCAGGTGCACGGAAGGGGGCCGTGGGGCTGGGGCAGAGGGAGCCCCACCTGGAGCCCGGGGGGAGACGGTGGGAGGGTCAGCATTTGGAAGCCCATGACAGTGAGCCTCGGGGATTACGAGGGCTGTGCCGGTCCATCACCACATGCGTGAAGATCGTTTGCCCTCCAGCTGCTGGAAGGGGCTTCTCAGGAGCAGCGGCAGAACCTGGGACTCATGACCCCCGACTACTATTACTACCTCAACCAAGCAGACACCTACAAGGTCGACGGCACCGATGACCGGAGCGACTTCAGTGAGACTCTGGTGAGCGCCAGCTGCCCCTCCAGCCCCGGGAAACTTCCCGTGTTACAAATTGGGAAACCAAGGCCCAGAGAGGGGAAGGAACTTGCCCAAGGTTACAGAGCCAATGAGTGAAAGAGCCAGGACAGAGGCCCAGGTGTCCTGACTCCCCAAGTCTGTGCCATGGCCCCCAAAGCCCAACCCAGGGGGCAGGCTGGAGGTCGGGATTTGTGGCACAGGCTCTGCCCCTGTTGTGCCCCCAGAGCGCCATGCAGGTCATCGGGATCCCAGCCAATGTCCAGCAGCTGGTCCTGCAGCTTGTGGCGGGGATCTTGCACTTGGGAAACATCAGCTTCTGCGAAGATGGGAATTATGCCCGGGTGGAGAGCGCAGACCGTGAGTGTGGGTGCTGTGGAGGGCGGGGTGGAGGCGTGTATGCCTGTGTGACCTGCTTCCTCCCTGGGTGGCCCCCTGGGGGTAAGGTCCCATGAGGACAAGATCGGTGTCACTGGGCATCATGGGGAGAGATGGGGGGCGCTCACACGAAACCCAAGAGCCCAACCGACTGCTCCCTTCCCCCCACCCGCCCCATCACCTGGCAGTCTTGGCCTTCCCCGCCTACCTCCTGGGCATTGACAGCGGGCGGCTGCAGGAGAAGCTGACCAGCCGCAAGATGGACAGCCGCTGGGGCGGGCGCAGCGAGTCCATTGACGTGACCTTGAACGTGGAGCAGGCGGCCTACACTCGGGACGCTCTGGCCAAGGGGCTCTACTCCCGTCTCTTCGACTTCCTCGTAGAGGCAAGTGGGGCTGGGGGTGGGAGAGGAGCTCGGGGACGGCACCAGGCCCTGGGCTTGGACCAGCCCAGCGGCGGGGCGGGGGGGGGGGGGGGGGGGGCGGGGGGCGGGGCCGGCGTCTGGACTGTCATGACCAGTTGGTGGGCATGACCTCACCAATGCCCAGCCGTAGGAGGCATCAAACAGGGCAGGAGGTGATCTGATGGGAGATTTAGGGGCTTCCTGGCTGTGGCGTGGAGCCCAGGAAGGAGGGGTCTATTGGAAACGTCCAGGCCTGGACTGAGATGGGGGCTGTTGGGATGGACAGGGGTGGGTGCATTTGAGAGCCACGAGGTTGGGGGGGGCCTGTCAGGAGGACAAAGTGATGGACTAGACGGGGGTGAATGAGAATGGGACGCGTCAAGGTCAAGAATAGTGACTGCAGTAGCCAACATTCCATAGCATCTAATGCGCGTCCGCTGTGGTTCTGTTTTCCATGCATCAGATCAAGGTCAAGAATAGTGACTGCAGTAGCCAACATTCCATAGCATCTAATGCGTGTCCGCTGTGGTTCTGTTTTCCATGCATCAGGTCAAGGTCAAGAATAATGACTGCAGTAGCCAACATTCCATAGCACCTAATGCATGTCCGCTGTGGTTCTGTTTTCCAAGCATCAGTTTATTTAACTCTTAGAGAATAGACCTCTAAGAGAGTTGCTACTGTTACCCATTTTAAAGATGAGAAAGTAGAGGTGCAGAGTGGTTAAGGGGCAGAGCCAGCTCCCAAGGCAGGAACCCGGATGTTCTAACACCTGGCTTTCTCATAGGAATGACCGATGGGGGTATGGGTATGCACAGAGGTGGGGAAGGCAGGAGAGAAACTGGTGGGAGGGTACCCAGCCTGTGAACATGGCTAAGAGCATTTCAAGAGAGTGGCAGGCCACTCACCTAGTGTCCCCACCACATCACAGGCCATTAACCGTGCCATGCAGAAGCCCCAGGAGGAGTACAGTATCGGTGTGCTTGACATCTACGGCTTTGAGATCTTCCAGGTACGTATGACACTGCCACCGGCCCACGGCCACTCTAGGGTGGCCCAGTGGCCCCGGAGCCTCCAGTATCAGCCCACTTAGGGAAGCATTCTTTCCCTCTCTTGGCAGAAAAACGGCTTTGAGCAGTTCTGCATCAACTTCGTCAACGAGAAGCTACAGCAGATCTTTATCGAACTCACCCTGAAGGCTGAACAGGTGGGCAAGGGCATCCAAGTGGCCAGGAGCAGGGGACACTGGGGGTGGGGGCAGGACCATGAAGGTTGCCAAGCAACCGGGGACACCCCAGCCCCACACTGGCACCTGTCTCTGCTGACCTGTCCAAGCTCCTTCCTTCAGGAGAGATTTTCTGCCTCTGAAGGTTTGACAAGGGCTAGGGAATAGCTTCTTTGTTCACACCTTCACACCTCAATTATTTATTGAGCACCTGCTGTGTACCAGGCACTGTCTGCAGTGCTAGGGAGACCTCCATGAACAGGACAGACAAAAATCCCTGCTGTTTTCATTCAACCCGTCCCATAGAAGCAGAGCCTGAGACTAGGTTTCAGGGCAAATACCAGGACGTGACTGAGGAAGTGAGAAAGGGAGTTTTTTTTTTTTAAACCACCATTCTTTTTTTTTTGGCCACTCCATGTGGGATTTTAGTTTCCCGACCAGGGATGAAACCCATGCCCCCTGAAGTGGAAGCGCAGAGTCTTAACCACTGGACCGCCAAGGAAGTCCCCAGAAAGGGATTTATTTTTAAAGAGCCAAATAGGATGTATTCATGAGAAGGTCACACTTCAGGCAACTGGGGCTCAATTCTCGGACCCCTGGGGAACCTTCTGACCTGCCCCACACGGGGGAATGGGCTTTGTTATCTGAGACAGTCCTAAGTGATGAGATGGGAAGAGGAGTTATATGGGGGGTGGGGGGGAACATCTGTCACACCTCCTTCACCCATCCTCCTGAAGCTCAAATTCTAGAAACACAGGCACCTTTGCCCAGACACCTGGTCCCATCCCTGCCCCCTTTGCCGCCACCAGGAGGAGTACGTACAGGAGGGCATCCGCTGGACCCCCATCCAGTACTTCAACAACAAAATCGTCTGTGACCTCATCGAAAACAAGCTGGTGAGGGCCAGGGCAGATCTGGGGGTTCTCACTGGGCCCCGGAGCTGGGCTTGGGAGAGCTGGGAGAGCCGGGGCGTTTCCAGCCCCCGTAGGCCCTTCTCACCCATGCTCCCCCTTGGGCAGATGGAGCCCCACTGACGATACCTGTCGGCCACCTTGCCCATTCACTCTGCTTACCTGCTCACCTTTCACTTATTCACTCAACAAACATCCCCCCAGGCAGGCTGCTGGGGATAGAGGGGTCAAAGCTGACGGGTCCCCCCACCATCTCAGTCTGGGGAAGGGATACAGGCATGGGTCCCTTATGGGGTCCCCCACCCTATCCTGCACCAGCGAGCTGGGCCCCCCACCAGCACCTTTTTGCTCGTGCATTCGGAAGCCTCTCCTCTCCCTCCCCAATGAGCGAGATGGGGGCAGGGCCGGGCCAGGCTGATCCCTGCCCCGCCCACCCCGCCCACCCGACCCGACGCCCGCTCCCGCAGAACCCACCGGGCATCATGAGCGTCCTGGACGACGTGTGCGCCACCATGCACGCCACGGGCGGCGGCGCCGACCAGACGCTGCTGCAGAAGCTGCAGGCGGCCGTGGGCACCCACGAGCACTTCAACAGCTGGAGTGCCGGCTTCGTCATCCACCACTACGCGGGCAAGGTGCGCCCCACCTCCGCCCCATGGGCCCCAGGGGGATTCGGTCCAGACCCCCAGCCAGGGCTGAAGAGCTCCACCGACCCCCTTCTCCAGCCCTCCCCCGACTGGCCAAAAACACAGACCCCCTCCCACTGACCCCCAAGAACTGGCCTGTCACCCCAACCCATGGCCCTTCAGCCAGGGCTGTGGAGCCCACTGGCCCCTGATCAAGCCCACAGCTCTCGCAGCTAACAGGACAGCGCCCCCCCTTACAGGACACAAACTCCCCCCCCATCGACACCAAATTAAGCAGCAGACCCCCAAGCCCCAATCTGAGCTGTCAGCCCCATTATCCCCCTGAACCAGGACACAGCCCCCCTCCTTCTGATCTCAACTTGGAGTCCCCAGGGCCATGTTGCCAGCCACTGCCTGCACGATAGGCTGGAGCCCCCTACCTACAGACCCCTAGCCAAGGCTTTCGAAATCCAGTGGCCTCCGACCCTGGCCATGGTCCCCCTCCCCAGCTTACAAGACTGAAGACTCTCCCATTGACCTTAACATGGGCAGCGAAGAACCTCAGGGGTCCCCTGGCCATACTGCAGCCCACCAATCCCTAAAATGGGCTGGAGCTCCCGTTTTCCCTCAGCAGGAAGTAGCCCAGACAGGAACTATGCAGGGCCCCCCACCCTTGGGGATGGCAGACCCAGCCCACAAGCCTGGCCAAAGCCCCCACCACCACCAGCCCCCAGCCAGTGCTGTAACCCTCCTGACACAGTCCCCCAGCCCCCTGCCCCCCAACCAACCCCAATACAGATGCTCAATCTGACCTTTTGACACCAAATTCAGTCGTGGAACCCCGGGGCCCACCCCTGCCAAGATTGCAGCCCCTCACCCCCCAGTCTGAGCTCTAACTGTCACCTCCCCATCCCTCAGATCCAGCCTGCAGCCCCCACCTCCTAATCTGGACTGTAACCCCCATCTTCCCTCACCTCTGACCTAGACTGTAGCCCTAACCCTCCAACCCCACCTTGAACATCAGACCTCCAGGGCCCCCAGGTCCATGCTGCCCCCGACCCCCTATTTTGAACTGTAGACACCACCCAGTCCTCTCACCCCAGAGCAGGCCCCCACAGGACGCCCCCCCCCCGACCCTCTGCCTAAGTCCCTCACTCCCGCCACACCGCCTTCCTCCAGGTATCCTATGATGTCAACGGCTTCTGCGAGAGGAACCGTGATGTCCTCTTCTCCGACCTCATAGAGCTGATGCAGACCAGTGAGCAGTGAGTGGTCCCAGGCGGGAGCCTCTGGACAACTCCTCGTGGGGACGGGGGAGGCCCAGAGACCACCCCGTCTTCCCCAGAGCTCCCATCACGCCATAAACTTTGGGGGGGGGGGTGGCTGTGTTTCTAATGACTGGTTCTGATTAAACAGTAGCCCGAGGTCCACAGGGGGAGCCCTAGCAGCAGTTCCTTATGGCCCTTCCAACGCTGCCCTCTGCAAACCCAAGCATCTGTGCTGGTGTGGACAGCTTCCCTTTTTACGCAGTGAAAACACATCTCGCTATGCATTTTTCTGTATTAATATGTATGGATTCATCTCCCTGATCACAGCAGCATACCGGGTTCCATCTTTTTATATCTCAAAATTTTATTCAAGCGCTGCTGTGTACCAGGCATCATTTGAACTTTTGGGGGTAGAGGACTGAACAGGTCAGAGAACACAGCTGCTCTCATCAAGCTGACAGCCAAGTGGCGAGACAGACATTGAACTAGAGGGAAAAAAAGGCAAATAGAGGGCTTCCCTGGTGGCGCAGTGGTTGAGAGTCCGCCTCGATGCAGGGGACACGGGTTCGTGCCCCGGTCCAGGAAGATCCCACATGCTGCAGAGCGGCTGGGCCTGTGAGCCATGGCCGCTGAGCCTGCGCGTACGGAACCTGTGCTCTGCAACAGGAGAGGCCACAACAGTGAGAGGCCCGCGTACCACCAAAAAAAAAAAAAAAAAAGGCAAATAGAATATAGCATGAGTGAAAGTTCTAAGACAGTGGTTCGTATAGTGCTGAAAGTGTGGTTACTAGACCAATAACGTCAGCATCCTCTGAGCTGATTACAAACATAGAGCCTTAGGCTCCACCTCAGAGGGACTGAATCAGAATCTGCATTTTAGCAAGACCTCAGGAGTCATGGGTACATTAGAGTTTGGGAACCACTGATGTAGAACGATGCTGTCCAATATTATTCCACATCCAATAGAACTGAAGCCACACACGTAGTTATTTTTAAATGGCCTGATTCAGGTATAAGTTACCTACCATTAAATGCATCCATTTTAAGAAATGGTTTTTAGTGAATGTTCAGAGTTGTACAGCCCTCACCACAATCCAGTTTGGAACACGTGCATCGCCCCAAAAGATCCTTCATGCCACATTGCAGTCAATCCCCATTCCTGCCACCCGTGTAGTTTTAAACTTTCTGGTAAGCACACTTAAAAAGTAAAAAGGTGTCGCACGACAATGTAAATGTACCTAATACCAGTGAATAGTACATTTTTAAATGATTTAAATGGTAAATTGTATGTTGTTTTGTGTACTTTACAAAAGAAAGAAAGAAAAAAAGAAAGCTATGTGTACCTAACAAAACACATCTGCTGGTCAGATTTCGTCTAGGGTTTGTTCTTTTTAAAAAACAGAATTGTAGTAAGAGATTTACCATAGAACTAATTGTCTGTGGAATATTAAACGGTGAAAGAATTTTTTAAGAAAGTAAAACAGGTGAAATTTTTTTAATGTTTTCTTTAGCTCAGTATACCCAAAGTAGCATTTTAATATGCAATCAGTACTAAAAAATTATTGATGAAATACTTACATTCTCTTTTTCCACACTGCATACTCTTTGAAATCCAGTGTGTGTTTCAGCACTCACAGCATATCTCAATTTGGACAGGCCACGTTATAAGGGCTTCAGGAACCACGTGGGACCCATGGCTGCCGTATTGTAAAGCACAGAGTTAGAGCTGTGGTTCACAAAGTGGGGTCCCTGGACCAGCACCCTCAGCATCACCAGAAATTATTGTTAGAAATTATTGGCCCCCAGCCCAGACCTGTGGATGAGAACCCCCAGGGGCGAGGCCCAGCTATCTGTGTTTCAACAAGCTTCCCTGGTGATTCTGGTGCCCACTGAGGTGTGAGAACCACTGGGACGAGTGTGAAGAAAAACTAAGTTGGTAAGGGGTAGACAGTGAGAAGGGCATCGTTCTTTCATTTTTTTTTTTTTTTGCTTTCTTTTAATTGTGATAAAATACACAAAATATAAAATTTACCTTTCTACCCGTTTTAAAGTATACAGCTCAGTGGCATTAAGTATTAAGTACATTCACAATGTTGTATGACAATCACCACGATTAGGTTCAGAAACATTTCATCACCCTAAACACATACTCTGCATCTATTAAGCAGTCCACTTCTTCTGGGTTATGGTGGTTAGGGAAGATCTCACTGAGAAGGAGGAAGAAGCTGTGAATGCAACAATGTTACCAAACTGAACTTGGGCCCCTCGCTCAATGCGCAGCAAAGCCAACCCCCTGACACTAAGTGGTGGTGAAGGAGAGTACAGCGTTTATTGCAGGGCCAAGCAAGGAGAATAGGCAGCTCATACTCAAAAGACCCAAACTCCCTGATAGCTTTCAGGGAAGGGTCTTTAAAGACAGTGTGAGGGAGAGGGTCACAGGGTGTGTGATCAGGTCCGTGCACAATTTTCTGATTGGCTGATGGTGAGGTAACAGAGTGATGTTTCTGGAATCTCCATCATCAACCTTCTGGTTCCAGCCAATCTGGGGTCTATGCACTGGTGGTCAGCATATAATTACCTTCTTCTACCTGATGGGGGTTTTAATATCTGCAAAACAACTCAAGGATATGGCTCAGGATATTATCTATGGCCCTTGAGGAGGAACTAAAAGTCCTTCACTTTGTTTTACGGCTGAACTATTATTATTTTGTCTTGCTTGGCTGCTTTCCTTTGTTTCTGCATGTTCTCACTTTCCTGATTAAATTTGCTCAGAGAAGGCCTGGGAGGCTAAAGCTTTTCTAAAAACAAGAGGCAGGGGACATGGCGGGGGATTCTGTCTCCAGGAAGGCCCCACAGGGTCCTGCTCGGTTTCACCAGAGTGAATTTAACAGATCCCCTGTTGATGGACACTTAGGTTGTGCCCATCTATGGTTATCACAAACAGAGCTACAGCGACAAGATCCTTGTCCCTATTTCTTTGCACACACATGCAAGCCTGTGCCTGTAAGACAGTTCCTCCCAGGGGACCTGCCCCTGTTGCCCGAGATGCTGCATCACTTAGCTTAACTTTGTTCTATTTTACTTGCTACCCAAGTCATACATGGTCATGGAGGAAAAAGTAACAGTACAAATAAATCAAGGAACCAGAAGGACAAAACCAACTTTCTGATTCTCACCATCACACCCCCTAGCATTAAGGAAGAACCATACTGTACAGAATGTCCTCTGCATCCCAGGCACCTAGACAGCCCACCTCTGGGAGGGCATCCAAGTTCTAGCTGCACCTCCGACCTCCCCTCTATCCCTGCCCAGGGCCTTCCTCCGGATGCTCTTTCCCGAGAAGCTGGATGTAGAAAAGAAGGGCCGCCCCAGTACAGCCGGCTCCAAGATCAAGGTGGGCATGGGGAGGGATGGGTCCATTTCCCTCATTCCAAGGTCAATCCCTCCCCCATCCCAGGGCCTCTGCCCCTCCCTCTGGCACCCTCTCTCTGTTCACCAGGGCCTTCTTCCAGCTCTGGGGTTAAGGAGCTTGGACCAGCTTCCTTAATGTCCTCCTAACTCCCTAAATCCAGAAGTGAACCATCATCCTAATGTTTTTTGTTTTTTTGGTATTTTGGTCATGTCACTTTTTTCTTCATTGTGGTAAAATATACATAAAATTTACCATTTTAACCATCTTTAAGTATACATCTCAGCAGCACTAAGTACATTTGCGTTCATGCCACCACCCTCACCATCCATCTCCAGAACTTTCTCATCTTCCCAAACTGAAACTCTGTCCCCATGAAACACTCACTCCTCATCCCCTCCCCCAGCCCCTGGCCCCCACCATCTAGTTCCTGTCTCTATGGATTTGACCCTTCTAGGGACCTGCTATAAATGGAATCAGACAACATTTATCCTTTTGTGACTGGTTTATTTCACTGAGCATATCTTCAAGGTTCAAGCATGTGTCAGAATTTCCTTCCTTTTTAAGGCTGAATAATACTCCATTTACGGATATACCGTTTTTTCTTACCCATTCCTGCACTGATGGACACTTGGGCTGTTTTCACCTTTTGGCTATTGTGAATAGTGCTGCTATGAACATGGGTGTCCCATCCTAATAATATTTCAATAACCATATATGGGGCACTTATCAGTGCTGGCAGCAAACACAAGACATTTTACAGACGTGGGACTTAGTCCCATCTGGCAGATGGCAGGCCAAGGCTCAGAGAGGCGCAGTCACTGGCCCAGAACTGTGATCACACACCGGGGTCTCTCCTGCTGCTCCCCTGATCCTCCCACCTGGAATAATTTCCTTTCTAGTCTCCCCTGAGGGACTAAAATGCACAACCCTAGCCTCTCAGACACACACACATGATTCTCTGCTTCCAAAGTGCCCCAAAGGACAAGCAGAAATTTCTGGGCAACATGTTCCCGCGTGCTCAGTTACTCCATCAACAAACGTTAAACAAGAGAAGCCACCGCAAGGAGAAGCCCGCGCACCACAAACGAACAGTAGCCCCCGCTCGTCACAACTAGAGCAAGCCCGCATGCAGCAACGAAGACCCAACGCAGCCAAAAATAAATTAATTAATTTAAAAAAAAAGTTCACTGAGCACTTATTATGTGCCAGGCTAAGTGGTGAATATGGCAGACATGTGAGCTCCTGGTTTTCGGTTTGAGGGTCAGGTAGACGCACGATATCAACCCCATGTGATATGTGCTAACAGAGTCATACATGGAATGGACCAGGGACACCTGAGCCCGTGGTCCGTCAGGTGCCACACACCCAGCCAGTGTGTCCTGTCTCTTGTATTCAGGGTGGGAAGAGAGAGGGGCCAGAGGGTCCCATCTGTGCTCCCCACCCCCACTTTCTCCCCGCTCCCTTAGAAACAAGCCAACGACCTGGTATCCACGCTGAAGAGGTGCACCCCCCACTACATCCGCTGCATCAAGCCCAACGAGACCAAGAGGCCCCGTGATTGGGAGGAGAACAGGTGACACCCCCGCCCTGCCTGGGCCAGTCCGCACCAGCTGACCCCCAGGGTCATGGGACCCATCAAAGGGCTCACCCAAGCCGACCCCTAGGACCAGTGCAAAACCCCTCAGGGCCCCAGGGTTATACCTAACGCTGATCAAGACCCCAAGGGAGGACCCCAGACTGTCTGTAGGATGCCCCAGGGACTAACACAGTCCTCCTCATTCCCCAAACCCCACGTGCCACCCCCTGAAACTGAAACTGACCCCCGAACACAGATCCCCCAGAACCGAGGCCCCCCCAATGCACAAAACTAACTCTCAAGCAGGCCCCTGTGTCCAGCAGTGAACCTCCCTCCCTAGACCTCAGAACTCACCCCCTAAACTGCCTCCAGCGCGATTCCAGACACCCCCCCCCAACTCCCAGGGGACTCAGGCTGCCCTCCCTCCAGGGTCAAGCACCAGGTGGAGTATCTGGGCCTAAAGGAGAACATCAGGGTGCGCCGGGCAGGCTTCGCCTACCGCCGCCAGTTTGCCAAGTTCCTGCAGAGGTGAGGCGCCCTCCACCACACACACCCTGGCCCCAACACCCAGCCGCCCTGCTAGCTGCTCAAACCCTCCCCTGCTCTCCCCCTCCAGGTATGCTATTCTGACCCCCGAGACGTGGCCGCACTGGCATGGGGACGAGCGTCAGGGGGTCCAGCACTTGCTGCGGGCGGTCAACATGGAGCCAGACCAGTACCAGATGGGGAGCACCAAGGTCTTCGTCAAGAACCCTGAGTCCGTAAGTGTGTGTGAGAGACAGACAGACAGACACCAGCATCACCTGCACGGTCCTGCTCTTCAGGCCCCTGTGCGACTGTGGGCATGCTTCCTCTCCCCTCCAAGCCTCAGTTTCTCCATTTGGAAAGTGGGGAGAGTCATAGCCACACCGCAGGATCAGGGCGAGGATTAGACAAAACAGAAAGTCCGAGGCATGGTGCCTGGCATGTAGTAGGTGCTCAAAAAAAACTAAATTAGCTGAACGGTCCATGGTGGCCAGGAAGCAGGTGAAGAAACGCATGGCCGCCTGTGCTGACATCCCCTTGGAGGAGATAAGAACTCACAGCTTATCCAGAATATGTCTTTTTCTATATTTTTTTTTTGGCCGTTCCATACAGCTTGCAGGATCTTAGTTCCCCCCCAGGGATTGAACCCGTGTCACCTGCAGTGGAAGCATGGAGTCCTAACTACTGGACCGTCAGGGAATTCCCAGTTCTTAGCCTTTTATGAAAAGGCTAGAAGCACCACTGACATTATGCCACCTCTGCTTCCAGGGGCAAAAGGAAACAAACAAAGCAGCAATGACAAAGAAGTTCTGGGGATCTAATGTACAGTGCAGTGATTACGGTTGACAGTACTGTATTATATACCTGAAATTTGCTAAGAGAGTAGATCTTCAATGTTCTCACCACAAGAAAGACATGGTAATTATGTGACAGGACAGAAGGGTTAGCTAACCTAGGTGGTAATCATTTTGCAACATATATGTGCATCAAATTAACTCATGTACACTTTAAACTTACACGGTGTTATATGTCAGTTATATCTCAATAAAGCTGGCAGGGGAAGTTTTTTAAAAAGCAACAATGACAAGAATAACGAAAAAACAAGGCTAGGAATCCCCTAAGGGCCCATCTGGCCCCCTGCTTCAGTGCATGGATTGGAAAGCACACAGGGAAATGGTCGTCTCAATGAGCTGTACTGGTTCACCAGACTCCCAAGGGAATCTTAGGTTCCCCAACCCAGGACAAGCTGTAGCACCAGGGAAAGGTATGCTGGGGACGTGGGCCAGGCCCAGCTGGGTGCCCATCACCTGCATAATCATGGCACCTGCTCTATAGCATCTCAGGGACTTTATGAAGACAACCAGGAGATTGTCTGCATGATTCCCTTGATGTTACTGTAACTTACAAGTAACTATTCTCTCATCAAAGCAAAAACATAACACAGTGGGGTGGAGCCTCTACAGATTTCATAGCTCCAAAAATAATCTATCTTGGGAGGTCCAGATTCTTCATCCCCCAAATGTGACTGCATCTACCTCCTAGAGCTTTTCCCTACGGAGGCGCTTTGCTCCAAGAAATAAAAACAGTCTAGAATCAACAGCATACAATGTAGATATTGTTAGCAGTAGAAACTCAGCACAAACCAAAATTGTCCAAGGCTAAAACTGCACCTGGAAGAATTTAAGTGGTAATAGATAAGAAAGAAAGGAAAGAGGGAGCAGAAGGGGAAAAAAAAAAGGAAAATTGGAGGGAAAGAGAGAGAAAGAGAATCCATCTCGCTGGTTACTGGCGGATTGCAGTATCTGACTCTGAAAGGAAAAGATAAAAATTGACACTGAAAAAAAACAGACAAAATGAAGCTAGCGCTGCCTAAGACGATAGAAGGTAAAATCAAATGTTGACCAAAATTGCAGTCTGCACATTTTGAGGTGGAGAAGGGGAACCAGCTGGAAATAATGACATTCACAAAGGTAAAAGCTTGCTGGGAAAGTTTTATAAGGAAAAAGACTGAAATTTTGCACAGGAAAAAAAACCTGATCCTGATGAGAATAATTTTAGTAAAACGGAAACAATGTAACTGCGCTAGATCAAAAATTGATCAAAGAATTAAATTACTTAATGGAGTTGGAGCCTTTCTCAACTAAAAAGGCACTTATGTTAGATTTGGGTTTTGTTTCTTCTAAACGTGGACTCAAAATACCTTGAATGCTTTACACACCTATCGGCCTTCATGGCCCATCATCCCAGGTGTATTCGTTTCCCAGGGCTACTATAACGAAGTATCTGGATGGCTTAACCCAACAGAAATTTAATTTCTCACATTTCTGGAGGCTAGAAATCCAAAACCAAGAGCAGGGCCACGCTCCCTCTGAAGTTTCCAGGAAAGGATCCTTCTTCGCCTTTCCCTCTCTTCTGGCGATCGCCAGCAATCCTTGGCATTCCTTGGTGTGTGGACGTATCACCTCTACATCCTTAGTGTATAGTCTCTGCCTCTGGCATCACATGGCCTTCTCCTCTGTGTGTCTGGGTCCAAATTTCCCTCTTCTTATAAGGACACCAGTCAGACTGGATTTAGGGCTCACCCTACTCCAGTATAACCTCATGTTATCTTGATTACATCTGCAAAGACCCTCTTTCCAGATGAGGTCACAATCGTAAGTTCCCACTGAGTGGATAGGAGTTTTGGGAGAACGCTATTCAACCCAGTACACCAGGGCCAAGCTCAGATTTGGGGCACGCCCACCCCTGCCTGTCCCAGCGTAAAGAAGATGCCGTTAAAACTCTGGAGACAGGAAGATACATTTCCCAAACTGAAAACACATCCTCTTCACTGGGCAGAAATCACAAGGTTGGAGGACACTTGTCCTGGTTGACTGGCCCACCCCCAGTTCTGCATGGCTGGTCTCCCTTTACTTGTAACTGTCCTTCCATCCGCAAACCACAGAATGCATTTACGTGCCCTCCAGACACCCTATACAAGGCATTACTTGAACATGCTTTGCACACATACCCATGGACCCACAGAGTATTGGTCTGAGAATCAAAAGAAGATGTAAATGCTAGTCAACTCCCGGCAACCTGTGAACCTGAGATTTTTTTTTTTCCTGGTGAGAACTCTCCACTTTTTATGAACAGTTATTAAACACCCGCAGCTTTAAAAGTCCTTCAAGGTATATATTTTTAAAGTGAGAATTCTTTTAGTCCTGGCAGGGAAGCCTGGGGTTTCTGGGAGACATCAGCCACCTTGGTCAGCAAAGTGGCAGCCATGCTTTCAGCAGTGATGTGATATTTGTGTATTTGAGAAACCCCTCTGGGTGAAATGTCAATTATTTTTCTAAATAAAGCCCGACTTTATTTTCAATACTTTTCCCATTTTCACTGATTGACAATGCTGTACCTTCTGTCACTAAATTTCCATTTGAATTATGACATTTCCCCATCATCCATCCTGGTCCAACTGGTTGTTCTATTCTTTGACCAGCACCCCATTGTTTTTATTACTGCAGATTTGTAATATTTTCATATCCAGTAGTTTTCTTTCCCTGATATAGTCACCAGTTATTATTCCAGATGACCTGCTCTAATATAGTTTATTCTCTAAGTCCCCTGTGGGTGGAGACTCTTAAAATTCAAAAGCCTTGGGCTTCCCTGGTGGTGCAGTGGTTGAGAGTCCGCTTGCCGATGCAGGGGACACGGGTTCGTGCCCCGGTCCGGGAAGATCCCACATGCCGCGGAGCGGCTGGGCCCGTGAGCCTTGGCCACTGAGCCTGCGCGTCTGGAGCCTATGCTCCGCAACAGGAGAGGCCACAACAGTGAGAGGCCCGCATACCGCAAAAAAGAAAAAAAAATTCAAAAGACTTTTCTCTGCTTTCTATGAAAGCTTCCTTTCCAGGGCTGCCACGGATGGGTGTGCAGGTTGTATACTGCACAACCATGTGGTAGCCAGTCACATCCCAGTCCTATCCATCAGATTTTCACATCTGCAGTACTTTGTTGGTTTTCCAAGATGCACACGGGTTTGCATTTCTAACATCTCTGAAACTGAAGTGTACCTCACATGGATGACATGCCATAGCTTAATTAGCATGAGAAACCATGATGTTATACCGTTTCCGGTAAGATCACACAGCTAGTAAGTGGCAGAGCTGGGATTTGAACCCAGCAAGACAAACCTGCAGTTATAATTTAATGCAGAAGATTGTGCCCCATATTGGGACCCTGGGTCCGGTCATTTGGAGAAAGACAAAATTTTTTGCCCACAGTGTAAGAGCATGTGTGCGGGTGCCTGTCAGCAAGAGCACGTGGGTGGGGTGGGCTCGGGGGAAACTGGAGACTGTGTTCCCCGGGGAGATGCCAGGACCCACCGGCCCTCCTTCTTGCCCAGCTCTTCCTTCTGGAGGAGATGCGAGAGCGCAAGTTCGATGGCTTTGCCCGCACCATCCAGAAGGCCTGGCGGCGTCACGTGGCAATCCGGAAGTACGAGGAGATGCGGGAGGAAGGTGAGAGGCTGCAGGTGGGAGGCTGGGGCTGAGGACAGAGGGGCCTGGAGGAGCCAGGCTGTGATCTCTGCCCCTCACCCTGTGTCGCCGCAGCTTCCAACATCCTGCTGAACAAGAAGGAGCGGAGACGGAACAGCATCAATAGGAACTTCGTTGGGGACTACCTGGGGCTGGAGGAGCGGCCGGAGCTGCGTCAGTTCCTGGGCAAGAGGGAGCGAGTGGACTTTGCTGACTCGGTCAACAAGTACGACCGCCGCTTCAAGGTGAGGCACTAGCAGGCGGCCACATCTGGGACCCTGACCCCAGCCTGGCCACCCCCCACCAGAGGTACACCCTCCCCTGGCCCAGACACACCTGCCCACAGGTGTAGGCTCAACTAATGTAGATACAGCTGTCCATCAAATACGCCCTCGTGTAGCCCAGACACACCTGTCCATCAGATACATCTTCACCTGGCCAGACACATCTGTCCATAATTACACACTCACCTTGTTCAGAAGCCCTGACCACAGATTCACTTTCCCTTATCCTGGACATACCTATCCATTAGGTGGTACATTCTCACCCAGTCTAGACAGACCTCTCAGTTAGACACACCTTCACTTGGCTCAAATGCACCTGTGCACAGGTAAACTCTCATCGGTCCTGGGCGCCCATGTCCAGCAGGCATACCTTCACCTACCCTGTACCTGTTCACTGCCCAGAAACCCCTTTCTAGCCAATATACCCTTACTTAACCTCCTGTTTCTTATATAAAGTAACCACTCATGTAGCTTCACATGGAGGGACCCTCACCTGACCTGTCCTTCACCTGACCTGCCAGCGCTACCTCTCTGCCTGGGGTTGATCCCCTGGGGCCAGGCTGCCGATGCCCGGGGCTCCTGCCACCAGTCTCTCTGGTTTTGCATCCTCATAGGCCATCAAGAGGGACTTGATCCTGACGCCCAAGTGTGTGTATGTGATCGGGCGGGAGAAGGTGAAGAAGGGACCTGAGAAGGGCCAGGTGCGTGAGGTCCTGAAGAAGAAGCTGGAGATCCAGGCCTTACGGGGAGTTTCCCTCAGGTGGGGCTCCCACAGGCACCCCCGCCAGCCCCCTTCATTCTCAGCTGCCCTCTTACTTGTTACCCCATCTGTCACCCTGAACGTCTTACCTGCTGCTGTACCTGCAACCTTCACTTGATCCTACCTGTCACCTTCACCTGCCCTCGCATTCATGATCCTTATTTGCCAACAGCACCTGTCCCCTCACCTGACCCTTACCACCTTTTCCAGCTCCTTGCCACCTCTCCCGTTTCCCCCCACCTGTGTAACCCCTCACTTGCCCCTTACCTGACCCCTGACCCTACTCTGTCGCATCTTAAATGTCAGTCCTGCCAGCCTCACCTGTCACTCGCACCTGCCCTTCCTCCCGCCCCTCCCCCAGCACGAGGCAGGACGACTTCTTCATCCTCCAAGAAGACGCGGCCGACAGCTTTCTGGAGAGCGTCTTCAAGACCGAGTTCGTCAGCCTCCTGTGCAAGCGCTTCGAGGAGGCGGTGCGGAGGCCCCTGCCCCTCACCTTCAGCGACACGTACGACCCTCACCTCCTGCACCATCCTCGGGCTGGGCACAGTGCTTCCTCCTCCGCCTCGCGGATCGGCCGAAATGCGCCCGTGCCTCGCCCCCTCCCACCCCGGGTCCGGAAAGGATGGAATGGGGAGGTGATCCCCTCTTGCGGGGAGGTGGGGACCCCCACAGCTTCCTCCTCTCCTCGCAGACTACAGTTCCGGGTGAAGAAGGAGGGCTGGGGCGGAGGTGGCACCCGCAGCGTCACTTTCTCCCGTGGCTCCGGCGACGTGGCGATGCTCAAGGCTAGCGGTCGGACCCTCTCGGTCAGCGTGGGTGATGGACTGCCCAAAAGCTCCAGTGAGTCTACGCCGAACCGGGAGACGGAGACTAAGAGGCGCTCAGGAAGAGGCGGGCCCCTAGGGGCGGGACCATCCATAGGGACCAATCAAGGCTGTGGGGGCGGAGCCAGTGGCGCGGGCCAAGGGTGGGTGAAGGCCATGGAGGGGCGGGACTTGAGAGACCTAAAGAGAGAACACGGCCGTGAAGAGGGCAGGGCTCGCGAGGTGACCAATGAGTGGGCGAGAAACATGGAAGGGGCGAGGCCAGGGAGTCCACCCTTGAGCCGGCTATGAATGGGGAGAGCCTTGGAGTGGGTGGACCCAGGAGCCAATGAGAGATAGGTTCCCGGAGGGGCGGAGCCAATTATTGGGCGGAACCAGTGTTCCAGTAACTAAGGGGCTCCCTCCTGGTAGGAGAGCTGGTGAGCCGCGGGAGCGGGGACCGGGGCGGAGCCACAGAGTGGATTGGACTTGTGGGCGGGGCCAAGAACCTTGTCTGGTCATCACTCAAATCCCTACATCTTTTTCCTTTTCCCTTTCAGAGCCTACACGGAAGGGAATGGCCCAGGGAAAACCCAGAAGGTCGGCCCAGGCCCCTACCCGGGCAGCTCCCGGGCCCCCTAGAGGTGAAGAGACACCCCCCACTAAGTGTCTTCCTTGCCTCTTGTGGGCTCCAAGGCCTAAGCCAGACCTCTTGTCGACAGGATTTAACAAGCAGAGATGACCATGCTCTTCTTTTCTGTCCAGAACTCTCCATAGCTCCCCATCTCCCAAAGAATAAAGCCAAAGCTTAGTTTGGTATTCAGAGCCCTTCAGAATCCGAACCCAGCTAACCACTGACCTCTTCTCTCCTCCCACCTTACACTCCTGTCATGCAAGCTACATCTTATTTTGCCAACTTACCAAATTTGTTCTTACCTCCAGGCCTTTGCTTGGGCTGTTTGCTCTGCCTGTCTCCCAAATTCCTGCTCCACTTGAGCTCTTATTCATCCTCCAAGACCCACCCACAAAAGCCCTCCTACAGAAGAGGGTAGGGGAAAATCTTACCCCTTCAGAGTCTCCCTCTAGGGCCTCCTAGCCCCAGGGTCTCTCTCTCCAGGCCATTCCTTACCATACTGGGTTAAGAGTAGCTGCCTCTTCCCTCAGACAGGGAACTTGGAGCCAAGTCCCCCCAAATCCTCCTAGCACCACCCTGACAAATGCCCCCATCTCATTGCAGGCCTGGATCGCAATGGGGTGCCTCCCTCTGCCAGAGGGGGCCCCCTACCCCTGGAGTTCACATCCAGACGGGGCTCCCAGAAGCCACCACAGGGCCCTCCGTCCTCAGCCTTGGGGGCCAGCAGACGCCAACGGGCACGGCCTCCCTCGGAGCACAACACAGAATTCCTCAGTGTTCCTGACCAGGGCATGGCTGGGTAGGTGGTGTGAGAGGGCAGCCCCAGGAGGTGGGGGAGTGTCTGGGGCTATGACGAGTGCCTCCATGTGCCCACAGCATGCAGAGGAAGCGCAGCATAGGGCAGAGACCTGTGCCCGGTGTGGGCCGACCTAAGCCCCAGCCACGGACACACGGCCCAAGGTGCCGGGCACTGTACCAGTACGTGAGCCAAGATGTGGACGAGCTGAGCTTCAACGTGAACGAGGTCATCGAGATCCTCATGGAAGGTGTGTGTGCCAGGGCAGAAATGGGAGGAGCCAGGGCCTGGAGGTCACCTCCTAAGCCACCCTGGGAGCCTGGCCTCACTTGTATCGTACCCTGTACCCCAGCCTCATTCTTCTCACCTGTCAAGCACTAGGACTAATAGCAGAACCTACTTTGTGAGTAGGAAATGGGCCATGTCTGGATGACCCAGGCCTCCAGACCTCCTACCTTGCCCCTGGGTTGCCCCTAGAGGAGCCTGGGACTCAACAGCACCCTCTGCAGGTGGGTAGGGGAACCCTTAGGGGTCATTCCTGGTTCCTCCAAGGGGATTATGGGGAGGGACCTATAGGAGGAGATGGATGAGGGACGAGCACAAGTGAATGGTCAAGAAAATGTCAGCGTGTGAGCCAGTGGCAAGGAAAACCCACGCGTTGCTCCCTCCCTTCCTTCTGTCTTCTCTTTTTTTTTGGAAGTCCCCTAAAAGACATGTTTTTTCTTTTCTTTGCCGCACCGCTCAGCTCGTGGGATGTTAGTTCCCGGACCAGGGATCAAAACGGGGCCCTCGGCAGTTAGACCGCAGAGTCCTAACCACTGGACCGCTGGGGAATTGCCCTTCTGTCTTCTCTTTTCAGCTTCTGCCTTATGCCAGGCCAGTGCAGACGAATGACAGAAAGACAGACACAGAGCCAGCATGAAAGGCTTTCTCCGGAGCGGGCTGGGCTCAGCCTCACGCTCTCTTCTCTCCCACAGATTCCTCAGGCTGGTGGAAAGGCCGGCTGCATGGCCAGGAGGGCCTTTTCCCAGGAAACTACGTGGAGAAGATCTGAGCAGGACAGGGGCCTGGGATCCTGCCATCCCACCTGCCTGCCTGGATCCTGCCAGGAGCCAGGCCCTGCAATGCGGGTCTCATTTCCCTTGGCTGCATTGGCCAGAAGGTCCAGTCCTGTGGCCTCCAGCCCAGCCTAGCCCAGGTCCTGGGTCTAGGGATCACCACTTAAGCCACCCCCGGGCCCTGGCTTCCCCCAAGGCACACCTGTTTCCTCCTGTGTCAAACAGGGCTAACAGCAGAACTTACCTCCCAGCTGCCTTGTGAGTAGGAAGTGAGCTGTGTCCTGCAGGCAAAGTGCCGGGCACAGTCAGGGGGACCTTGACAAGCTTGACTTCCCTCCTTTTCTCACCACTGAGGCAATAAATGTTTGCCGAGTGAAAACATGAGTTAACTTACTGAACAAGGACCACCTTCTCACAACCCTGTGGGGTGGTAGCAGTGAATATCCCATTTTACAGATGGAAAAATGGAGGCTCAGAGAGGTTTAGTCACTCACCCAAGATTGCACGGAGCCAAGTCTTGAACTCAGATATGCTTCTGCCCCTCACAAAGCTTGAATTTGTCTCACCTGCTAGCTTCCAGAACCTGCATGCTAGCTTTCCTGCAGCAAATGTTCCAGTGGGTCCTGTCAGCTTTGACTCTGCACCCCCTGCCAAACAAACTGGGACCCTACTGGACCCTGACAAAGGAGGCACGTCCCACATGGCCCCCCATAATTCACCCTGAATCACTCCTGAACCCTGACCCCCACCCCATGTCTGTGTTTACTTAGCCCTCACTCACCTGGCGTCAGGACCAGTTCTGACATTCGAGGGCCCTGGCCTTCTGCACTTATTGTCATGGTGAAGAGGGGGTCAGCCTAGCTACCAGTCCCCTCCAGCTGTCTCTTGGTCCCCGCAGCTGTCTCCAAACCAGTGCCGGAGTCTGAGCCTTTCAGACCTTTCCAAATGAACAACCGCTCTGTGCTCAGCCCCACGAAGAGCAGTCAGTCTGGGAGAGATGGAGCCAGATGGGTGGGGTCAGGACTGTGCCAGAGAAGGGACAGGGCTTGGAGCAGGGGAGGGAGATGCAGAGAGAGTGTGGACATTGCTGGAGGAGCCAAGAAGGATGAAAAGAGTCAGCAGACCTTTTTTTTTTTTAAATTTATTTATTTACATATATTTTTTGGCTGCGTTGGGTCTTTGTTGCTGTGCGCGGGCTTTCTCTAGCTGTGGTGAGCAGGGGCTACTATTTGTTGCAGTGCGCGGGCTTCTCGTTGCGGTGGCTTCTCTTGTTGCAGAGCATGGGCTCTAGGCACGCGGGCTGCAGTATTTGTGGCGCACGGGCTTAGTTGCTCCGCGGCATGTGGGACCTTCCCCGACCAGGGCTGGGAACCCATGTCCCCTGCATTGACAGGCGGATTCTTAACCACTGCGCCACCAGGGAAGCCCTGGGTCAGCAGATCTTGATGGCAAATACCACACAGAGTGATCTATACTGTGATGGGAGGACTCCAGGCAGAGGACACCTACCCACCTGGGGGATGGGAGATGAGGTATCAAAGAAAGACTGGTCAGCAGAGCCTTCTGTAGAATCTACACCTACCTGGGAAGCTGAGCGTGGCTGGGAAAAAAAAAATCCCAATTTTGCAACTGGGTCTCAACAGCCTTGTTTTTTTTTTTTTGTGGTACGCGGGCCTCTCACTGTTGCGGCCTCTCCCGTTGTGGAGCACAAGCTCCGGACGCGGAGGCTCAGCGACCATGGCTCACAGGCCCAGCCGCTCCGCTGCATGTGGGATCTTCCCGGACCGGGGCACGAACCCGCGTCCCCTGCATCGGCAGGCGGACTCTCAACCACTGCGCCACCAGGGAAGCCCTCAACAGCCTTTTATTAGCCAATCACTATACAAAAGCATTTAACCAGTCCCTTGAATGTCCCTGGTTCTCTGCATCTCTGATTTTTGCCCCTCCACTGCCCAGTCACCACTGTGAGTGTCTCTCTGCAAGACTTAGATTGGGGGACAGAGTCGGGGAGGACTGTGTGAGCCACAACCTCATCAGCTGGGCATTTCCTGGTGCTGAAGGGGAATGAGGGCCTCTGTCTCCCTTCTCTGCCCTAGAATTCATCATGCAGGCTGCCCCCCCTCCTGGCACTTTGGGGTACAGCCCTGTGGCCCCACTGCCACAGCAGGCACCCTGTTTGCAGGAAGTGGGGCCTTCCGGGCAAGACTGATGGGTGAGGTTTGGGTGAGGCACTGGGGGTGAAGAAGGGAGTGGGTTTGACATCTTCTAACAGACAGCATCTCACATCTAGGTTATAGCATCTTCGGACTGCAAACCTCAGTCAGCTTGGTCCCCCCCACTCAGCAACATCCTGTTGACTCTTTTACAAAATTTCTTAAGTTGGGCCCCTCCTCTCTCTTTCTTGGTTCCCTGTCCTTTCTGGGACCTCGCCCCACCCTTCCCCAGATTGCACCAACCTCCCCTGCACACACACACACACACACACACACACACACACACACACACACACACCCCTCCACCCTGTATCAAAATGATGTGTTTTTTTAATTAAGGAGTTTTTAATACAGTTAATGAGTTTTAACTGTATTAATGATAATCAAAAGAAAACAGTTTTTTAAAATTCAAACAGCCCATGGGAATTCCCTGGCTGTCCAGTGGTTAGGACTCCGCGCTTTCACTGTGGTGGGCCCGGGTTCGATCCCTGGTCGGGGAACTAAGACACAAGGAATTTTTTTGGCCGCAATGCACAAGCTGCGTGGTGCGGCCAAAAAAAAAAATTCAAACAGCCCAAAAGTGTGAAAAATCTGTCTTCCCCTCATTCGAAAATTCCTGTCCCCCCCAATTTGTTAATGTCCATCTCCTTCCAGTGGTATTCTTAGCGTATAAAAGCAGATAGGTACATCTTATGTATATATAGATGGAAATACACCGTACGTAAAGCCTAAACTTGCCTAGAACTCAAGAAATACTTCCTGAACGGTTAAATAATGTATTATAGAGATCTGAGATCAAAGATCCACTTTACCGTCCCCACAATGACCCATCCTCCAAACGACAACCGGCGATCAGATGGTGTACCTCCCCCTGCTAAAGATTCAAGGTTAGAATAGAGATCACATGCCTCTCTTTCCATGGTTCACAAGGTCTCTGCATGACCTTTCTTGCACCATGTCCACTTTCTGACCTCCACTCCCTGCCTCCACTCTGCTCCAGCAGTGAGCTGATCACCTCATTGTTTCTTGAAAAAGACAAGCTTGTCCCTCCCCAACTCAGGCCACTTGCACCAGCTATCCATTCTTCCCAGAGTGCTGTGGCCTCCTGACCTTCCATTGGCTCACTCCATCCTGACCATCAGGTGACAGCTCAGAAGTCACCTCACAGGGCTTCCCTGGTGGCGCAGTGGTTGGGAGTCCGCCTGCCGATGCAGGGGATGCGGGTTCGTGCCCCGGTCCGGGAGGATCCCACATGCTGTGGAGTGGTTGGGCCCGTGAGCCATGGCCGCTGAGCCTGCGTGTCCGGAGCCTGTGCTCCGTAACGGGAGAGGCCACAACGGTGAGAGGCCCGCGTATCGCAAAAAAAAAAAAAGAAGTCACCTCACAGAGAAACTTTCCTGACCCATCACCATCACATCCTTCTGGGGTTTTGTTTTGTTTTTCCTTTGTAGCACTTAATATAACGTAAGATCGTTTGCTGCATGTGTTGATTCATTGTCTCTTTCCCCATTTTAAACCGTGAGCGGACTCTGGGAGTGGGGATGTTTGTCTGTCCTGTTCATCTCTGGGTCCCCAGCGCCTAGCACAGAGTAGGCACTCAAGAAACGTAGGTTGACGCGCAGCAACGAAGACCCAACACAGGCAAAAATAAATAAAAACAAAAAAACAACAAAAAACAGTAGTGTTAAATTCTAGAGTGACTTTCTGAGATGTAGTGACACTTAGTGAGGCTGTATTAAAAAAAAAAAGAAAGAAACGTAGGTTGGATAGGTGACTCATTCCACGCCGGTATACCCAAGGCTCTCCATCCATCCTCCTGAAAACACGCACCTCTCCATCCTTAGGCTACACCCGTTCCGGGTGTCCCGAGGACGGACAGTAGGCTTGCTTCCCGCCCTTGGCTATCTCAGCAGACCCGTTCCAACGTCAGAACTAAGTGCATTGAATATTTTGACGGCCACTGCCAATTTCCCTCCAAAGACGAGGCTCTCTAAACACGACCTCTTCAAAAAAGAGAACCGCTGTTTATCCCCTTTCGAGGTATGGTGACGGGACTGGAGAGGATGAAGATGCTCATTTTGCAGAGAAGAACACAGAGGCCCGGGGAGATTTTAATCCTAGATCTCTGCCTGCAGATTCTTTGCACCCCACGACTGCCCTCGGCTTGCAAATCCACCACGGCGCACGCTCCGCCATCCAGGACAATCCCGGATCTCAGGCCCCGCCTCCTCGCGGAGCACTGTGCACAGGCCCCCTCCTCCGTTCTCGCGAGACCTGGGAGGCGAAAAATGGCGCCGACGTGAGCGCGAGCTTGCGGCCACCGAAGGAGTCACCGCAGCCTTAGCTGGAGCTGCCGGAGCCGCGGGAACAAGAAGCCGAACCAGGCCGAGGATGGTGAGCGCGGCGCCGGGGACGCGGACGCGGCGAACCAGCGGGGACTGGCGGGGAGCGGCCCTGTAGCGCACATAGCCTCCGGCCGACCCCGCCCCCACATCCGGGCACTCGCCCGCCGCTGGCTGTCACTCGGGGAGCACCCTACCCCCTACTTCTGGGCCTGGTTTCGACTGGGCCACGCCCACAGGGCTCGGGCACCGCCCCAGATCTTCATACGGCCGGGGCCCCAGCACTCCCAGTTCGCCTGCACAGCTCGAGCCCAGCTGGTAGATATATCTCCGTGCTCGAACAACCCACTCGGCCACTTTTGGCCTCTCCATAATCTTCCTATCCGCGCCCGGTTCAGAGCCCCGCCTTTGCCCCGCCCACTCCCTACGGGCCACGCCCCTGCCTTGTAGGGGGCCTCCCACCTTTCCAAGTTAGGGTCAAAGGCATGGTTCTTTCATATAGATGATTCTTAAAAAGGTACCCCCTTCTACATTTGGAACACCTCCAAGCTCCCTCCCAGAGGATGGGGACACAGGAGGCAGGAGCTCTATCCACCCTCACCCCCTGCCACTCCTTAGGATGGGGGCTGACTGGGTGACGTCTCCGGGGCATTTGCTGCTTCAGGAATGCCCAGTGGTCTTGGCGGGGTGGAGTTCCCCTGGCTGGCCCAGGCAGACCCTGGGCCCAGAGGGGTTCTCCCCACCTCTTCCTTCCACCAGGAGGAGGAAACCTCGGGTCCCAGCCCGGACATGCCGGGCACTGCAGAGCCCAGCTCCAGTGAGACCGACAAGGAGGTGTCCCCAGTTGTGGCTGCTGTAGCCACTTCCTCTTCCATGGGGGAGGAGCCAGGCTCTGACCAGGCAGCCACACCCCCAGTGTGGGAACGTGGAGGGCTTGGAGGGACCCAGCAGGGTGCCTCCCCAGCCCCAGACAGTGGCCATGCTGGCCCTGGACCCGGCCTTGGCCTGACCAGCACTGTCTCCGGAACCAGTGAGGACCTGCGGCCTCCCAGACGACGCCCACCACCAGGTGACCTGTGATGGGGCCTTCTGGGGGATCACAGGCCTGGAACGATAGAAGTGAAGAATACAGAGTATCTCCAGACTTGGGGCCCATCTAGAGGGAATCACCACTTACTGAGCCCCAGGTGTATGCCAGGCTGTGAGCCAGGCCAACTCAGCCCCAACCCTCTGTTGGGGGAGGCAGAGGGTGAAGGCCCCAGTAAGAGATCATAGGGTAATTGCAACCCCATACATGCCTCTCTGGGGTAGGGCCCTGGACAGCGTGGATGGAGAAGGGATGGTGACACACCCCTCCCCTCGCTTCTGTGCGTCCTGCAGGGAAGCAGATACCCTGCTCCAGCCCTGGCTGCTGCCTCAGTTTCCCCAGCGTTCGAGACCTGGCACAGCATCTGCGTACCCACTGCCCACCCACAC
The DNA here is from genome assembly GCF_039906515.1 of Pseudorca crassidens. Classification (NCBI taxonomy): domain Eukaryota; kingdom Metazoa; phylum Chordata; class Mammalia; order Artiodactyla; family Delphinidae; genus Pseudorca; species Pseudorca crassidens. The sequence continues at coordinate 166,221,000 of NC_090298.1, forward strand.
AGTCCCTGGAAGGTAGGGCCAGGGTAGGTGGTGGGGAGGCAGGTTAGGGCGGGAGGCAGGCAGAGCCGACTGGCCACCCCTCTCCACTCCTCTGTCCTTCATCCCTGCCCTGCCAGGCAAGCTCTTCCGCTGTTCCGCCCTGAGCTGCACCGAGACTTTCCCCAACATGCAGGAACTGGTGGCACACGGCAAGCTGCACTACAAACCCAATCGCTACTTCAAGTGAGACCCCGTCCACCCCCACGTCTGCTGGCGCTCGGTGACCAGGCAGCTCCCCCCACCACTGATTTGACAGCCACTACCGGGGGTCCGGGCTTTTCTCCCTTCCTAGTCCAGGGGGTTGGGTCGGGGAAGTGGGCATGAACTAGGGCAAGCCTTGCCCTTAACCTGCCCAGAAGAGACACTGGTCGCTAGAGCAAGTTCCAGGGACCCCGAGGGCGGGGCTCGGAAGGGGTTTCGGGGGGGGGCATTCTTGGCGCGGCTCCGCCCAGCCCTCTACCTCCCAAGAGGAAAAGCGATCCCCTAAGTCACAATTGAGACTTCCTTCCTCGTCTTCCCAGGGCTCCGACCTGGAGGGGTCCGGAAGGGTCGCGACCACAATAGGGGGACGCTTAGGGCAGACTCCTCCCCCGCAGATGGGGGATCTGTTGTTTGGGCCCGGGCTCCCTTACCACCCTCGAGCGGCTCCGCAGGTTACTACGGATAGGCCCCCCCCTTGTCCCGCAGGAGACCCAGCCCAGCCCTGTGCCGCCCCCAGGTGTGAGAACTGCCTCCTGCGCTTCCGCACGCACCGCTCCCTCTTCAAGCACCTGCATGTTTGCGCCGAGCATGCGCAGAGCCCAGCCCCGCCGCCACCCCCCGCCCTCGACAAGGAGCCACCAGCGCCCGAGCGCCCCCCGGAGTCCGACCCTGCGTTGGCGCCTGGGCTACAGTTCCCGCTGCTCGAGCCGTTCACGACCTCTGCCCCTGCCCCCACCGGGCCCTTCCTGCCGTACTTGAACCCCGCGCCTTTTGGCCTAAGCCCACCACGCCCGCGCCCCTTTCTGGCCGCCGCTCCCGGGCCGCCCGCCTCCAGCGCGGCAGTCTGGAAAAAGAGCCAAGGTGAGTGTGGGGGCAGGGACGCCTGAAGGGTGGGCTGGGCTCTCTCTAACTTCTGACCTTGACCCGCCCATTTACCGCAGGTGCCGGCGGCAGCCCGCGAAGACCCCAGGGCGGCTCCGATACGCCCTCAGGTGCGTGCAGGTGATCACTGGGGAGGGTGGAGGGGATTTCTCCCCTGCGGGGCATAGGGGATACTGGGAGGCAGCGGTGCCCACCCCCTTCCCAGGTGGCCAGAAATGTCACCCCCGAAATACAGGATTTTGCCTTAAAAAATTACGGCCCCTGCTCTTTATCTGCGCCGGCGTTTCCGTGTAAAACTCTCACCCGGTTCCCGAGTCCTTCCCCCTACGTTGGTTCAGAGGATGGGAGAGGGTTCAGAGGATAAGTCAAGTTTGGTGCCCCCAAATACATGGGGAAACGCCCGGGACAAATGGATCAGCCGTTCCAGAGCCCCGGCGCCTGGGAGCTGAGGGGGAGGCGGAGAGAAAGGTACGACCCGCCCTCGCCCCGGTCCTCGCCCTCGCCCAGGGCCCGGGGCTGACGGGGTCCCGCCTGCCCGCAGGGCACGCGGCCCCGAGCCGCATCGTGTGGGAGCACACGCGCGGCCGCTACTCGTGCATGCAGTGCGCCTTCTCCACGGCCTCGCGGCCCGCCATGACCCTACACCTGGAGGACCACCGCCCCATCGCCCCTGCGGCCCCGGCGCCCGGGCAGCCGCGCCCCGACGCGCCGGCGGGTAAGGCCCGGGAGCGCACGGGTGGGGAGGGCGGGGGCCCTGAGGCGAGGGGCGGGGCTGAGGCTCAGGCGCCCCCTCCTCTGCTCCACCCAGACCCGGCCCCGCTGGCACCCAAGGTGTCGCCGCTGCTGTCAGAGGGGGAGTGTCCGGTTTTCTCGCCGCTCTGAACCACGCCGCGTTGCGGGTGGGCTGTGGGTAGTTTTGTAATTTTAGGGGGGCCTGCGATGGGCGGGGTGGCGGGACAATAAAGGAGGCAGATGAGCCAGCCTGTGCTGTGTCTGGGTCCCATGCCCCTCCAGTGCAGTCCTGGGGCGCTCCCACCTCGGAAGGGGGCAGGCCTCCCCCTCACAGCCCACCTGTGTCCCACCTCCCCTGTCAACCTCAGCAGTGGGACAGCTGTAGATGGTCCTCTTTCCTGTCCCACCACTTCCAGAAACCATATGAGACGGAAGTTTTATTTAAAAACTTCCAGGAGTCAGGAGCGCCCGCCCAGCTGGAGCCCCCCAGGTCCTGAGGCCAGCACTGACTCTCAGGGAGGTGACAGGGTGGTGGGGCAGTCCCAGCACTAGAAGGGAGGTGCCAGGGCCCCCAGGGCTGGGCACTCTGGCAGGCGGGAGCTCAGGCCTCATCATCATCCTCCTCACTGTCTTCGGCTGCCCACTTCCCCTCCTCCCCCTGCCCCAGCTCTGAGGAGGAGGGTGGGTCAAGGCCAGCCCTGGAGAGCCTGGGCTTCCTCCCTTCTCACCTCTCCCCCATATAGGTCCTCTTCTTCCTTTCCTTCCTGGGAAGTCAGGTTGGGGGCAGAGTTCAAAATCTGGTCCCACACTGCTGTCACCAGAACCTGAGGGTCAAGCCTCCAGGGTATGGAAGTCCCACGCATTGCTGGCAGCCACCCCTCAGGCCGGCTTTACTTCCTGCATCTTGCTCCCTTCCAGCCCAAGCTTCAATCCCGCCCGCCCGCCACCCCCCCACCCCGTTCTGGAGCACCGGAGGCAACTACCCCCCCGCCCTTCCCCCCAGTCTGAACACCTCTGGAAACAGGGAACTCTTCCGATCGTGCTCCTCCCCTGCCTAGTACCCCCACCGCTCCTCACAGCTCCCTTCAGCTCTCTGGATGAAGATCCTGTTCTCCTAGTAGCCCACAAGGCCCCATCTTGAACCTCTCCACCTCCTCTTCTCAGGACCACACTCAGCATCTCTCTCCTCTTCCTCCTGGGGAACATAGACATCCTGTGAGCAAGAACCCAAGGACCAGGTCCCCAGCCCCACCCCACCCTGTTCATTCCATATCTCCTCCATCTTCCAAGTCATCAGAGTTGTCCTTTATCTGCGGCCAGCAAGACATTAGTCACCCCTTGGGTGGAGTCCCCAGGCCTCACACCCCTCACCAGCCTCCCATCTTCCCCTCGCCCCCCTTACCATCCTCCCCCTAGTCCTCCTCAGAATCTTCGTTCCCCAGCATGTTGGCCTCAGCCTCAGAGTTGAGCAGGGTCCCCAGCATCGAAGCCATCCAGGTAGCCAAGCTCGGGTAATGACTCAAAATCCTGCTCCGTTAGCGCAGCTGCTGTGACTCCTCGAAGCTGAACAGCTCCAAGTTCTGAAGGCCCTTCAGCTTCTCCTGGGAGGGGCAACAGGGAGATCTGGGCACCCTTTGGACCTGTCCCACCTGGACCCAGGAGCCGGCCTGCCCGCCTGCCTGCCCCACTGCCCTCAGCCTCACAAGGGGCTTTAGGGCTCCAGTGTCCTTGATGGGGTTGCAGCTGAGTCGCAGGTGGCTCAGGCCAGGCGCCCACTCTGCTAGCACCTCCAGGCCCCCACAGAAGCGGCTGTCACTGAGCACCTGCGGTAGGGCCAGATGGGCCGTCAGGGAACCCTGGGGCTCAGGCCCCCTGTGAGCTCCCCTCCCCCTTCTCAGCCAGAAGCCTTGGAACCACAGCTGGGTGATCCTGGGAAAGACAATCTCTCTGCGTCTCAGTTCCTTACTCCTTAAAATGAGTGTCATGAATGCTCATCCTTTGGAGTTCTTGTGAGGATTCAAAAGAGGGATGGGGAGCGAGGGAGGGGGCTTGGGAAATGTTCGCAGGTGGTTGACATCACTCCAACCACCAAGCCTGTGGCCGGCTGCCTGGGACCCTCTCAGGAACCTGGGGAGGAGGTGGGTCCCGGGGCCCACTTTACAGATAGAGGTGAGGCTAAGAGGGTAAGCTGACTGAGCCCTGACTCTAGCCGGGCCCGGTTCCAAGTCACCGATTCTGCACCACCCCAGAAGCGGGGCAGTTACCACTGATGAGAAAACCCAGGCAGCAAGGCCCAAAGGGCACTCTCTCCTTTTCCTGCACTCACAAGGCCCCTAGACACCCTTGGGAATATGGCTCTAGGCCCATCCCTTCCTGCATCTTCAGGGCTTGGTGTCCCATCTCCAGCGTACCAGGGTCCCCCAGCCCCTGGAGTTTCCCCCATCAAGCCCCTCATTCAGGCACCCCCGAATCTAGGCAGTGCCACTTCGCAGTCTGTCAGGACCTTCCCAGAGAGACCCAGGTATCTTGGTCCAGGTAGGTGCCGCCCCCCCCAACCGCGTCACCCACAAAGATGCAACAGCCCCTCCCATGGGTACAGTGGGTCCACAGTCCCCCCTGGGCCCCTCGCTGCCCTCTGGAGCAAGCTGAAATTGCCCTGAGGCCTAGGGAGTTGGCTCACTCTGAAAACTGACCCCTACCTTCAGCCCCTCCCAACTCCCATCCAACCTTTGTCTGCTCGCCTGGGAAGTCTTACTGTTCCCACTGTCCCCTCTGGGCTCCTGCAGCCCCTGACCTCCCTCTGGCCAACCAAGCTGGGAGCCCCACAGAGGGTCCCTCCACCGCACCCCAACTCCAGGATGCCTGAAAGCTGAGTCCTCTTAGGGCCCCGGATCCGCCCGGCAGAGGGCGCCCAAGAGTGTCGGTCTGAAGGGAGAATGAATGAGGGGCCGGCGCGTCCAAGCAGGCACCCACCTTACACAGCCGCCCCAGAGTGGGCAGGTTGGCCTGAGACTGCAGGCTCACGTTGAACAGGCTGAGCCACTCCAGGACCCAGACCTCTTCATCATCCCCAGCCTCCTACTCGGAGGCGGACCAACATCCGGAAATGTGACCCAGCGCGCATGTCTGTCCGTTCAAGGACAGGGATGCACGGGCACAGAGGCTCCAGAATCCCCAAGCTGTGCTCTTAAGAGCAGACACAGGCAGAGTCACTGCCGACTGCTGTCTGTGGCCTTCATGGCAGCGGCGAGTGAAGGGCTCCTGCTGGGATGCAATGCCCAGCCTCCGTCCCTGTCTCCTGTGGATCTTTCTGGAGACTTCAGTACATCTCTGTTACTCTCGCTGTGATCCTTGGACCAGCAGTATGGGCCTCACCTGGGATGTTTCAGAATCTGAGGCCCCACCTCAGACCCGAGACACAACCCACACTTTCTCGGGGTCTCAGGGTGACTTGTGGGCACCAGTGCTCCTCAGCGGCACACTAGAATCCCCCTGAGGGTGTGTAAGAAATCCCCAGGCTCAGGCCACACCCCAGACCAATTAAGTCAAAATCTCCAGGAGCTTCTGTCTTTCTGTGATCTCAAAGATCCCGGTGGCATAGCTGAACTGAGAATCGGGGCTCTGCACTCTCCCACTGGGTGTTTTCTCCCTTTCTCTATGAGCCCGAGGTCACTGACTTCCTGGGGACCGAGCCCTGCCATCAGGGTCTCCCTTGTCTGGCCTCGCACCCTGCACCCTCACAGCTCTAATCTTGCCTACCACCTTCACCCCCTCTCTGCTGGCCTCCCAGCTGTCCCCATTTTCCTCCTCTTGTCCTCTGGGAGCCTTGGACATTCCCCACCCACCCACCACCAAACGTGCCATCCCACCTGGGCCCTCGGCCCTTGTTACAGTTGCCCCTGTAACAGGGAAGTCCTAAGTCCTGCTCAGAGCTGGAAATCAGGCTACAGGGAAGTGTTGAAATGAGGAAGGCGGACTGAGGCAACAAGAGCCAGCAGGAGGGCCTCACCCGTCAGGCTCGCTCTACTCCTGGGGTCTCACGGCCCGGAACTGGCCGTGCCCCTTTCCCGCTGAGAACTACCACTCGCCTCCCGCAGAGGCCCTGGGAGGAGTTGGCCTTGGCCTGCCTCTGTCGGCAGGAGGTCCTCAGGGCCTGGCGTGAGTCCTTCCTGGAGTCCGGAGGTCAGCACACAGCAGGGCATGGGGTGGGAGAGGGGGGGCCAGCAGAGTCGAGAAACGAGTGACTGTTGGGTGTCTGCTGAGAAATGCACAAAGCGCAGCGCAGGACAGGAATTCAAGAAGCTCCCAGCAGGACCTGAAGACAGGCTGGGGCTCTCCCCCCTCCTCCCCTTCCTCCTCTGCCCTCCCGCCTGGCCAGTAGACCCCACCCCGTGGGGCCCGTGGAGCAGAAGCTACAGTCACTTCCTGAAGGCAGCAGCCCTGGCTCAGGTCCCACTCGCCCTGTGGCCCGTCACCCGCCTGCAGCCATGGTGAGTGAGCCCCCAAGCCCTTGGAGAGCCCCCCACTGGCCGGAGGCAAGGGATGCCACAGGTGGAAACTGGAAGGCACATTCCAAGAGCGGGCCGGCAGAGGGGCAAGCAGGTTTTCAGGGTTGTGACCGACACAAACGCCCAGAGGTAGGAGGCAGCCAAGACCCACCTCTGGGACAGCTCAGGCTCCCGAGGGGCCTGTAGCAGAGGCTGAGGCTGCGACTAGAAGGGAGATGGGTGGCACTGCCCAGACGACCCCCCCCCCCCGCCATGAATAGCAACCCGGTAACAGGCAGCCAGGGTGAGGGGCAGGGCCTTCCTGGGGGCGACAAAGCGGGTCATGCACACGCTGCCAACCCCCCACCCCAGCAGCGCCCCAAGGCCTGACCTGCTGACCCCGGCTTCTCTGGCCCCCTGGGTCACCTGGGAGCCTTGCCACAACCCACCAGTTAGGGGGGCTTCCACAGAGGCGTCTCAGGCCCCGGCACCTTTCCTTGTTCTCTGGATCAGGGCAGAGTGAGGCACAGGCGGGGGCAAAGTTCCCGAGGTCGTACCCTTCCCCTCCCCGGTCTCCTCGACCCCAGGTAAAGCCAGGCCTGGGAGCTGTGGCAGGGCCACCTCTGGGGTGACCTGTCGGTCAGAGCAGCCCTGGCCTACTTGTGCATCTCCTGTGTCCGTGACCAAGGATGTGGGGCTGGTCAAGACCATACCTGGGACGGACTTCCTGTGCCAGGGGTGGTGCGCGTGCCCACGCTCGGGAGCCTGCCTGCCGGGCCTGGTGGGCATCCCTGACCATCAGTCGGGGTGTCTGGGACTGTGGGGCCCTGCCCTCAGGTTTGCCTCTAGGTCTCTTAGTGTCTCTCCACGTGAGTCTGTGTGAGAACGTGATGGTCAGGCCGCCCATATGCCTGTCTCTGTGTCCTGTACGTTCTTTATTTCAACAAAGAATTACTGAGCATCTTAGCACAGGCCAGGCACTAGGAGGACAGCAATGCACAAGACAAGCTACTGCCCTTGGGGCGCTGACAGTCCACAGGGGCTGGGGAAAGGAGGAGGAGAGAGACCAAAACAAAACAAAAAAATCCCACAAATAGTCAAAACACATTTAAAAAACAAGTATTGGAACCTCCCCGGCGGTCCAGTGGTTAAGACTCTGCACTTCCAATGCAGGGGGCGTGGGTTCAATCCCTGGTCGGAGAACTAATATCCCACATGCCGTGAGGCATGGCCACCGCCGCCCGCCCCCTGCCCAAAAAAAAAAAAGTATTAAGTAAAATAAATAGAATGATACAAGGTGTCAGGTACTAACTAAGAGAAACATCAGGCAGGTTGGGGAGGATAGAGAATCCTGGGAAGGGGGAATCCAATCTTCTCTTTTTAATTAGGGTGGTCTGGGAGGAAGTCCTCTCTAATAAGGAATATGGGAGCAGAGACCTGGAAGAGGAGGAGAGCCATGCAGTGGGGAGAGTGTCCCAGGCAGAGGGCAGGAGATGGGAGAAGGGGAGGCCAAGGAGGTGACTGGGTAGGAGAGGTCAAATCTATCGTTCAGGGCCTTTGTGAGATTTTTTTTTTTTTTTTTTAATTTATTTGGCTGCACTGGGTCTTGGTTGCAGCACGTGGGATCGTTAGTTGTGGCACGCGGGATCTAGTTCCCTGACCAGGGATCGAACCCGGGTCCCCTGCGTTGGGAGTGCGGAGTCTTGGCCGCTGGACCGCCAGGGAAGTTCCTCGTGAGATCTTTAGCTTCTACTGTGGGGAAATGAAGGAACACGGCCAGATTTTGAGCAGAGGTGCACAAACTGACTCTGGGTTAACTGGCCTCCTCCGGCTGTTGTGAGGGGCCTGACCAGGGATGGGGACGCGGGGGCGGGGGGCGGGGGCGGGCAGGAGACCAAGGAGGAGCCTATTAAATGATCCAGGCAACAGGGGATACTGCCTTACCCGGTTGGGCTCCTCTGGGCCAGGACAGTGGTGCAGGCGGTGAGAAGTGGCTGGATTCCGGATGTATTTTGAAATGAGAAAAGAAGGGCCTGGGGGCATGGCGGGGGGGGGGGGGGCGGGGAGCTCGAGGATGCTCCCCTGACTGAGGGGGCGGGGCGGGCTATGAGAGCAGCAGGCCCCAGGGGCCCCAGGAGCTCGGGTCCAGAGTGGGATGAGGCTGGGTGCGCATCCTGGTCCTGAGTGGCGAGGTCAGAGGGTGTGGTAGTTTAGGAGGGCCTGCGACCCACCGGGAGGCTAGAGACACAAAAACGTGGGAGTCTATGGCCAACAGAGATGGCGGCCAAGGGCAGAAGGTGGGGGAGAGGAGCTAACTGAACAGGAGCCAGCGGACATGGTCACGTGTCCGTGACCATGTCCGCTTGTCCCACGTCCGTCTCTCCACCACCCGCATGTGTCTGAGTCCCTGCCTGACTCCGTGTCCCCTAGGGGAGTCATCAGGACTTTCGGAGCCTTCAAGCAAAGTTCCAGGCCTCTCAGCCCGAGACCGGCAAACTCCCTCAAGTATCTCCAAAGCCCGAGTTCAACAAACTCCTCAAAAAGTTTCCACAGCCTGAGCTAGGCGAGCATCCCAAGAAGCACCCCCAGCCCGAGTTCACTGATCTGCCCAAGAAGCCCTGCAAACTTGAGTTCAGTGAACTCTCCAAGAAGGTCCCACAGCTCAAGGCCACTCCATTCCCCAGGAAGCCCCTGCAGCCTGAGCTCAGCCACGCCCCAAGGCCCCCCACAGGGCCCAAGTTCGGTGCATTCCCCAGGAAGTCCCAGCAGCCTGAGTCCAATGAGGCCACCCTGAAGCCCCCCCAGCCCAAGTTCAGTACCGTTCCCGAGAAGTCCCAGCAGCCTGAGTCCAATGAGGCCACCCTGAAGCCCCCCCAGCCCAAGTTCAGTACCGTTCCCGAGAAGCCCCCGCAGCTTGGGGTCAGTGGTCTCCCTGAGAAGTCCCTGCCGCAGCCTGAGTCCACTGAGGTCCCCCCAATGCCCCCTTCAAAGCCCGAGTCCAGTGAGCCCCAGCCTCACTCCTCACAGCCCAACTTCAGTACAGTCCCCGGAAAGATGCCACAGCCTCCGCTGAGTGACCTCCCCGAGAAGCCCCCGCGGCCCGAGTGTGGTGACCTCCCCAGGACGTCCTCGGGGCCCGAGTGCAGCCTGCTCCCCAAGGAGTTTCTGCAGCCTGAGTGGCGGGGGCCGCCCTGCAAGTCCTCCCAGCCCAAGCCCAGATCTCTGCCCAGGAAGCATGCAGAGTTCTTCGGTGACCTCCCTAGAAAGCCTCCACTCCCTGGCTCCCGTTCAGAGAGCTCACTGCCCACTGCCGTTGCAGGCTCCAGCCCTAGGTTCCCACTCAGCCCAGGGTTTGGAGCCAGGCAGCAGAGATCTGGAGCCCTCACTTGCGGTGGAGGCTCGAGGCTGGGCCTCAAACCTGGCCACCCACCCCGGCGGAGGCCTCTCCCCCCAGTCAGCAGCCTGGGCGCCCCTCCAGCCAAGCCCCCACTGCCCCCAGGCCCCAGGGACGTCCAGAGATTTCGAAGGACCTTGGCAGCAGGCACAGGTGGGTGAGGGCAGCCCAGGCAGAAAGGAGGGTGTGGAGGCTCCCTGGCAGTGCCCGCCTCCCTCCCTCCTGTTCTCATCTCCCCACAGCTCTGCCGAGGAGCTTTTCTGCCGGCTTCCTGGCTCGACAGCCTGAAGACACCCCACAGTGAGTAGGAGTCAGGGGGTACAGGCGTGGGTCACGGGACCGAAAGAGGCCCTCATCTCAGGTATCCCCGCAGGGACCCAGATGAGGCCTACAAGCTGTACGAGGACGTGGAGCCCACAGACGACTCCAGACCCAGCCCCAAGGGCAGAGGTTTGTTAGTGACAGGGCCAGGCCCTCAGCCAGACCAGTCTGCCAAGGCACCTGGGGAACATTTGTCACAAGGGTGTGTTCTGCCATGTTGCTAGCGTGACGCCAAGTGGCAATCCATATCCCTGATGGATTGAAAGCAGCGCCAGGGGAGGAAGCAGAGAGAAGGAGGGGCCTTTCAGAAAGGTCACACCAGCTCCTGGTGGGTGGAACAATGTGAGTAAGGGCAGCCCAGAGGCCAGCAGCCTGACCAGGGTGTGGCCAGGGCAGGGGTGTGGGCCAGGGTGGTGGCAGAAGACATGGAGAGCAGTGGAAGGATCAGGTACAAAGCAGCAAGAGGACTTGGTGGTGCATCACCAGGGACGAGAGCGAGCTCATGACAGGGTTGAGGCCCAAATGTTGAGCCTGCACCTGAGTAAGGGACCCGTGGTGTTGGAGGTGCCTGAGGGATATCCAGGCAGGACTTGGGCCTGAACTCAGAGGCAGGGGCTGGAGACAGGGTGTGGCCGACCCTCCAGGTCTGCAGTCCCAGGCAACTCTCTCTCTGTGCTCTGGGTTTCCAAGGATGCTTCTTCTCTCCCTTCCACACCTCTGCTCCTGGAGAGCAGGATGAAGGCCAAGCAGGCCCAGCTCGCGGATGATGCATTCACCAACCCCATGTGAAAACACCAAGGCTCCCATGCCAGCACTTCACCGAATGTGCACAGCCCACCACCCCCGAGGCAGTGTCCTGCCCATTTTACAGGAGTGGAAGCTTGAGGACAAGCTTGAGGCAAGAAGTGACTTGCCCCAGGTCGCACAGCCGATACACAGGAGCCCAGACCCTAGGCTCCCGGGCTGCTTCCCTGCCCTGTCTTTGGAAGGGTCTCCTGCAGGGGAACGTTTCATCAGAGGTGCCTTTGGGATCCCCAGCTACCGCTCCCACCTCACCAGCCCACCCTCCAAAGTCTGCTGCCTATACAGCTGTTACTCCTTCCCCAGCCCCTTCTGCTTCTCCTGGGCTTTCCCCAGGTGCTGCTTGCAACACCCCTGTTAGCACAGAGCTTCCTGACAGGGCCCCTCCTGCTTCCGCTCCAGTTAAGCTCTGTGGCTTGGGTCTGGGGGGCCTCTCTTGGGGATGTGGACGTGGGGAGGGAGCACCTCTGGCCATCCACTTCCAGCAGCTCCGCAGGCATGGCCCACCGCTTCCCCTTCCCCAACCCCAAGTAGACGAGGCACTTTCTTCCCTCTGCTCACCGTCCCAGCCACTGGACAACCGCCAGTCATTCTTCAAGGTTCTGAGCCGATACCACATGCTTCCCCAGATCTCCCCGCTTCTCGAGTGGGGCTCAGTGATTGTCCCAAAGGCAGCTCTGCCCTTCTCAAGTCTGTCCCCAGTTGGAAGGACTCTGGGCTCCCCCCTCCCACTCTCTGCCTCACTCAGAGCAGTGGCGGCTCCACTAGAGGCTCCCTGCACAGCTGGGGGCTCCTCTGGAGGGGCCGGACCCAGCTCTTTCTCAGGAGCTGAGGGTAGCGTGCTCAGGATCACACTGCCAGAAAGCTGGGGACACAGGGCACCCGGGTCTGCCCCGCACTGCCGTGCCCAGGGCTGCACTCTCTGGCTGCGGCAGGTCTGTAGGGGCCCTGGGGTGAAGTCAAGGCTGCTCCCAGCCGGGTGACCATCTCCGGCCTGGGCAGCCTCTGGGCGGCACCGTTACCCGAGCACCACCCAGCTGAGGCTGGAGGCAAACTCAGTGTCTGAAGGGGTGGAAGGGCCCCATGCAGATGCCCCTCGGGCAGCTTGATGGAAGGGTCTGCTGGCCTAGAAATGTCCAGAGCAGCACTTCAAGTCATTCAGAGAGGACTGCAAAAAGCTAGGGGCTTCAGGTTCTGGATCCTTCACTCCCCTTGTGTTCACAAGGCTCTCACTGTAAGCCACACCCTTGGCCAACAGGGCTCATACCTGGAAAGCTGGTCATTTGCGGGGTAGTCAGTCCTCACCTGGGAGACCCCTCACAGTCCAGTCTCATCATGAGCCAGGCCAGGCAAGAGTCCCAGCCCAACAGCCCCTTCTTAGAGGGAGACTTCTTTGCTTCCAGGAAATACTTTTCTTCGCCTTACTTTTTGACCCAAATCTCATCACAATTCCCAGAACCCCACCTGCTCTACAAGGCAGGCGTGAAATGGCCTCAAAAGCCTACAGAGAAATCCTGCCTCTACCATTTAACAGCTGGGTGACCTGGGGCAGGCTGTGTTACCTCTCTGAACCCTTAGGTCCTCCTCGGCAAGCAACTTGGGATGACAGTCAAGACAGCTGAAATGAGTGGTAACGTTTCTGCCACGCCTGTCCTGCGACAGGAGTTAAGAAAATGAAAGGCAATCCACTAGAACTCACAACTCATGAGAAAGGCCTGGGCAGCGGGGTGGGGAGGGGACCAAGGTCCTGAGAACTGACAAGGGAAAGAGCAGGCCGCCAGATTCAGAGGCCGAACCAATGGTCCCTGCCCTAACTCAGCATTCTGACTGTCCCAGATGAAGTGCTGTCTACCCAGCAACCCCCCAGGAGGCCACCACAAGACCAAGAGCCCAGGTACCAGAGGGCAAAGGGAGTGGGACAGGGTGGGGCTGAGCTCTGGGAGGACGGTAAAAGGGGGTCCCTGAGAAGCACGTCTTGCTCACGAGCACCCAACTCCCCGGGGGCTCAGGAAGGAGAAGGGCCCCCAGCCACAGCAGTTGCTGCCCACGGACCTGAAGTCTCTGAAGCAGATCCGGAAGGCAGAGAAAGCTGAGCGGGAGTTCCGGAAGAAGTTCAAGGTGTGAACCCCAAGCAAAGCAAGAGTCCTGGGAGGGCTGTGCTCAGCCCCAGTTGACCAAAGCCCCACAAATTCCATCCTCAGAAAGAAGCCAGGCAGGGGTCCTCGGGGTGGCAGCATGACCAAAAGCTCTGATGTCTTCCTCCCCAGTTTGAGGGGGAGATTGTGATTCAGACAAGGATGATGATTGACCCCAACGCCAAGACCCGTCGCGGGGGTGGCAAGCACCTGGCGCTTCGGCGTGGGGAGATCCTGGAGGTGATAGAGTTCACCAGCAAGGAGGAGATGCTGTGCCGGGACACCAAGGGCAAGTGTGAGTGAGCCCAGCAGGGGCAGCCCTGGGAAGACGCCAAACACCAGGGAGGGTGGAGAACTCACCCACCCCCGCTCTCTCCTTGCAGATGGCTATGTACCCAGAACAGCTCTACTGCCCCTGTGAGTGCTGGCCCTGATGGGGTGGGGGATTTAGGGGGGAGGGGTGGGGTGACCCCTACTGACCTTAACTGCGCTCTCAACCAGGGAAACAGAGGTGTATGACGACGTCGGTTCCTGGGGTATGTATGGGGATGCTCCGGGTGGACTGGAAGGGACTACAGTGTCTTGGGAGGGGGTAAGGTCCCATCCCACTCCACCAGGGGCTGCTGGCTACCTGCTTATGGGGCAAGGGTCACTGGAAGTCACCCCTCCTCGGCAGATCCTCTGGATAACCAACCATTCCCCGGGGGACGATAAGGCCTACAGGGGTGGGGACCCAGGACAACCCACCAATCCAGCCACCTCTTAACCGAAGGAGCCCTGGATCCCAGTTTGGCCGTCACAGAACTGCCCAGGCTCCTGTCTGACCACGGACACAGACCACATAAAGCCCCTCTTTTAAAGCAATTCCTGCTTCTTGTCTTGTCTCTCCCTCCTGATGGGCACCACACAGTGGAGCCATGATCAGACACCTGGGGGAATCTGTGGGGTCACCCCCCTTCTCCAAGTTCACACCCCTCAAGGATATAGGCCAGAAAGGAGAAAAGTAGGGCAGGAGAAGGTAGCAAGGGAGCTGGCACCTTGCTAGACTTAGAGGTGGGAGTCCCCGTGATGGTACCCCGTGTCAGCCGCCAGCCAGAGTGAAGACCCTCCACATCCAACGTGACAAGCAGCAGCTGCAGCTTCTCACAGGCTACACAGCCCAAGTGGACTTACGTATGAGATCACATCTTGGGGAGAATGTGACCCAGTTCTGATAAGAGTCCAGGTATCAAGTTCAGCCTAAACCTCTGACAGGACAAAATATGCTCAGAAACTCTCACCCTACTTGGTCTGTTTTAGCAAAGAAAAGCTGCTATGGACTGAACATTTGTGTCCTTGCTGCCAAAAACAATTCCTGCGTTGAAAACCTAACCCTCAACATGATGGTACTAGGAGGTGGGGCCTTTGGGGAGGGGATTAGGTCGTGGCAGCAGAGCCCTCATGAATGGGATTCGTGCCCCTACAAAAGAGGTCTGAGAGTTCCCTGGCAGGCCAGTGGTTAGGACTCTGCACGCACTTTCACTGCTGAGGGCCCAGGTTCAATCCCTGGTGGGGGAACTAAGGTCCCACAAGCTGTGTGGCGCAGCCAAACAAATAAAGCTAAAAAATTATTTTTTTAAAAAATAAATAAAAGAGGTCTGAGAAAGTTCCCCGGCCCCTTCTGCCATGTGAGGTTACAGCTAGAAGGTGTCATCCACGAACTAGGACCGGGCCCTCACCAGGCACTGAATCTCCCAGCGCTTTGATCTTGGACTTCCCAGCCTCCAGAACTGTGAGAAACAAATGTTTGTTACAGCAGCCAGAGCAGACTGAGACAAAAGTCTAACTGGAAACGAGCCTGATGCAGCATCTGTGCCCTACAGAACTGCACCAGGGGAGACAGGATGGCTCCGACAGCCAAGTGCACCATTAACGAGCCCTAGGGGATTGAGGTCCACTCAGGATTCCGTTTCCACGAAATTTTTCTGAAGTGGCTGGGGCCAGTGGCCTCCCAGCCCAAGGGTCCACAGCTCCAAGGGTAGAAAGGAGACTGAGCAGCTCTAGCTCCCCCAAACTCGGGCGGTTACCCCACAACACACACACAAAAGCAAGCAGCTTTCAGGAACTGGTATTTATTATCAAAGTCATATTCGATGTCAACAAGATGCCACAACTACAAAAAAAATTGCGCACATTGCAATCTCAATGCAAACAGTCAAATGGAATCCCAGTCATTAAAAAAGTAATTCAAATTACCCCAAAAAGCAACTGAATTTTTTAAACATCTTTATACATCCAGCCAACAAATTAAAATGGTTAACAAGAAAAAATACAAATTCAGAGGTCTGGTATCGATGTTTAAAAAAGGCAACTGCTTAAGCATTTCTATCGATTCGAACATCAATCTCTCGGCCACTCAGCTTCATCCCATTCATCATCCGGCAGGCTCTCTCAGCCACCTCTGGCGACTCAAACTTAACCACACCGCACCCCTTGGACTTCCCATTCTCCATCTTGATGTCGGCATACAGCACGTGGCCTGGGCACAGGGAGGGAAGAAGAGACCACAACTCATCAGGCAAACCCAGAGCTCAGCCTCAGTCTGGGCTCCACTCAGTCCAGATCACCTGTTGGATTTCGGTTGACAGAGTCAAAAGGGAGGGTGGCCCTCGCGCCTGGCGCATGAATGCTCAGAACACAGCGGCTGGAACCCAGCTACTATGGCCCTCAGCCACATTGCCATTCTTCTGCCACAGGACAACAATCTGACCCACCATGAGCATTCCTGGCGGCTTCAAATGCACACTTTTACTCTCAAGAGTTATAAAAAGACGCTGTGTGAAGCCAGCTTTACAGGCAAATTTCACAGAGGCTTCACTTATTTAATACACTGCTCCACCGCATTTACAAGGCCAATGCCAATACCATGGACACTTCTGTACTGTCCAAATACAAGCTTTGTAATTGGCAAACAGGTTACAAATATTCATTCAAGCTCCGGTTAAGCATCCAGGTATGTGTCAAGCACCATGGAAACAATCTACAAGGGAAGAGCCACAGAAACACAGGGCCAAGAACACACAGTGTAACTGGTGCTGGCACTCACAATTCTAGGGCCATCAACTCTGCTTAAGAGGTCAACATCCTGGAGGGCTTCTCACGGGAAGGGTCTAAAACAGCTTAGGGTGACATTAAGTCGTACAAGGGATCGTAGTTTGGGCTTTCTCTTGACAGCAGAGGGACACCTCCGGGCATCTGTGGCAGGGGGAAGTGATCCAATTTGACTTTTCAGAATATCCACTACAACTTGGGAACTAAGGAGTGGAAAGAGGACAAGAACAGGGCAAGAAGGCAGGGCTATGGCTCAACAGTTGACCCGAGAGAAGAACCAGGAGAAGCAGCAATTGTGGTGAAATCTGAGTCACTGCAGCAAAAGGAAATGAGAAAACACTGAGGAAGCCTTGATCCAGGGAGCTACCCAGACCTCTGGCTTAGGGCTGGGGCTCCTAACTTGACACGGTTAAAAGAAAAGAGGTGGTAGGCGTGAGGGGCAGGGCCTCAACCGGAGACAACTTCTTTTTGGCCACAAAGTGACCCTTCCAGAATGGCTGCCTGGTGTGCCAGGAAACCTCTATCAGAGACCCTTAGCTTCATCGCACACAAGCTACTGTGTGCCCAGAGCCTGTGAAACCTCACCCAAGGGACCTGCTGGGCGAGTGCTCTCTGAGGCGCAAACCAATAGTGCTATTGTGGAAAACAACCTTGTCTCAGATGTATTTATTTTATTTAGCTTTGTCACTTAGAAGCCATGTGACCTTGGGAACATGATTTGGCCTGACTGTAAAATGGGGTCAACACTACCTCCTTTCAAAAACCGGAAGGGGGAAAAAAAGAGAAAAACAAAGATGAAATGAGAACACAGGTGAAAAAGTATCTGACACATAAAAGGAAACTCAACAACCTGCTTGAATATTTGCACAGGCAGAAAAATGGCAAGTCCCATCCATCCTCCAGAGTCACGGAAGGTGTCTGTGAAGACTAGGATGGAAGCCTCACTGCATGACTCCAATGCAGCACCAACAAGCCACAACACAAGGAAGCACCTAGAAAGCCTCTCAAATACTTACCACATTCGTTGAACTTGTCTTTTAGCATCTTCCATGTAAAATCAAATGGGAGCTGAGGGAGAAAAAGGAGACTGGTGAGTGATTCAACCAAAT
Source organism: Pseudorca crassidens (assembly GCF_039906515.1). Lineage (NCBI taxonomy): Eukaryota > Metazoa > Chordata > Mammalia > Artiodactyla > Delphinidae > Pseudorca > Pseudorca crassidens. The sequence goes on from NC_090298.1 coordinate 166,238,191, forward strand.
CCTAATGCACAAACATCAACTGTCTCAGAGTGCCTTTAAAACTTATCACACAGAGAAACTGGCTGACCTTCACACTGAGATTGATCAGCAGAGAACAAAGAGTCTGTCTGCGTGAGGTTCTAAACTAGCACAGCAAGTTCATTCCCTCCTGTCTGCATCTGTCTGTGGAAGCACCATGCACAGAGCAGAACACACAGCTGCCTGTGGTGAGCAGCCCACAGAACCACTGAACAGTAGCTAAAGGTGGTCAATCTGGTAAAGATAATTCAGATACAGCCTTTCCCCCCCACCCCTGAACTGTCGTGCCATGTCATTTAGCAGCTCATCAAGCTGACAGTTCAAGAAACTCAAATTCTTCAGATCACTGGCTTTTCCATCCAGTAGTCAGAGAAGCTTAGGATTTCACAAAACCCACTATTTCTGCTGCACGAGTATTCACGAGCTCTCACATTCCCTCCTCATTCTCCCAACACCAAACTTCGGGGAAAGTGGCAAAGGGCCCTTGCACGCTACTCAGCTCTCCCTCTGACTTCGACCTGTTACCACTCGGTCCTGCTGGCTTCCTGCCCCCTCCTCCCTTGTGCATACAACCCCTGAGAAGTTCCTGAGGAGCCACTTACATTTCTCACAAATATCTGGCAGGCCTTCCTGGCCACCCCAGGAGCATGGCCTCCGGCTCCACCAAAGGAACCTGCGAAGCTTCCTCCAAAGTTGCCACGCTCCATCTCGATGGCACGGTCAAAGCTGGCACCGCCACCACCACCCATGGCCAGGCCCATGCGCTCAATGCCAGCGCCCAGGGCCGGGCCCATGGCGGGACCCATGCGCTCCAGGCTGTTGGCGCCCATGCGCTCCAGGCCCATGCGCTCGAGACTGTTGGCGCCCATACGCTCCAGGCCCATGCGCTCCAGGTTGTTGGCGCCCATGCGCTCCAGGCCGGTGGCCATGCGATCCATCACAGGGCCCATGCGCTCCAGGCCTGCCCCCATGCCTGCGGGCACCATGCGCTCCATGCTCAGGCCCATGCGCTCGATGGCAGGGCCCATTCGCTCCACGCCAGAGCCCATGCGCTCGATGGTCTGGCCCACACGGTCAATGGGTGCGGCCATACGCTCCAGGCCAAAGCCCATGCCGGCACCCATGCGCTCCACACCAGAGCCGATGCGCTCCATGGTCTGGCCCATGCGCTCGATGCTGGAGGCCATGTGGTCGAGGCCCAGTGGGCCCATGCGCTCGATGCCGGAGCCCATGCGCTCGACTGAGCCCATGCGGTCCATGACCAGGCCCATGCGCTCAATCTCAGAGCCCACACGATCCATGCCGTGGCCCAGGCCTGCACCCATGCGCTCCATGCCGGCACCCCCAATGCGGTCAATGCCGGGGCCCATCCTCTCAATTCCAGGGACACTGCCTCCACCTCCACCTAAAACAGAGACATGAAATGTGTCAGGCATATGTCAGGTACTTGAGGATCTGTGTGCACACCATGCCAGGAGGGTTCCCTGGGTGCAGAGGCCTGGGCACTTCACAAGCTCAATCACGGTTCAGAAATTTTAAGTCCCACAATAAGTTATCATTAGATATCCTGCAAATGTTGACAACTGTTAAAGCTGGGTAGTGAGTACATCATTCTTCCTACTTCTGTGCCACAGTTAATTTCCATAATAAAATTTAAAGAGGGAAAAAACCCACCCCGAGAACTTTGATCAACAATGTTCTCCACATTACTTCGAAAGTGCTAATACTTGTGACAAGCTTTGTGAGCAACAGGCATCAACTCCTTGAGAACTCTGCAGTTTCCCCACCACCAGACATTGATAAAGGCTCTGGGGGGCGGCGGGGGGGGGAGCGCGAGGGACAGAAACCCCACACTCAGATGGTCACCCGACATAATGGATTACATGGATTATAATGGGGACAATTAAAATTGCTCACAACCTCTATCCTCTCCCAACTTGTCCCTCTACAATGCCCTGCTGGTAACCAGTCTGGCTGCATTTCCTTAGCACCTCCACGGCATAAGTAAGTTATTACACAGCCATGTAATCAGGCAGAGATGAAGAAAACAAACACCAACACCAATACAGATCCTCATGTACAAATGAACACAGCCAGCCACTTCTAGGGAACCTTACTCTGTCACGGAAACCGCCAACCGACTTTGCCGTGTATAACTTTGCTAGCTTTGGAGGAAAAAAATCTGATGGCACTGCAGAGTAGATTTAGTAACAGGCCTGGGATCAGTCCCTCACTGTCATGGTTCAGCTGGACACACGCTGGCAGGTCAGCAGTGCACAGCCGACCCTGTGATGCTTACAATTCTGGAGAAGGAGGGTCTGGCTCCACCACCAAGGCCACTGGCCACCAAGTTTTTCCACATGCAGAGCCCGAGAGTCCCCCTCACTCAAGCTTCACGACCACCACCACCTGCCTCTGAAAAATGGGCAGCTGGGCCCTCAGCCAGCCCATTCTTGAATCAAGCAGCCCAGGCCAAGATGCAAATTCCAAAAGAGGAAATTCAGCCGTTTCTTTGATTCTCTAACTGACCAAAGCCGTGACCTCGCACGAGTCATGCCACTTCTCGGTGACTGTTTCCTTGGCTGAATAACAGTGCACCAAGTGGCAAAATATAAACACAATTTTAAGAATATTAAGCTTTCACAGCAGAAATATCTCAGCAACTATAAAAAATGTAAGAGACCTAGAGAGGGTGGGTAGCATCCCCAAAAGTACCAAAAATGAGGGTGACACTCCAGATGCCAATAGCAGCAGAGAACTAGGAAGAAACGGTACCCACATGGAGTTCTAGAATCAGCCCACCACAGAAATAAATCCAGCAAGTGGAGTTACCAAGGAAATGCCAAGATGCTCAGAGCCATGAGGGAAAAAAAAAAAAAATCAGACTGAATTAAAGTACATTTAGTTTTAGGTACCCCTTAAAAAAAAGTGTATTAATGGGAAAATATATTCCAAAACATTTACAGCATTCATCGCAGGGCAATGAGATTTCAGGTATTTACTTTCTTCATAATGTTCTGAATTTTTGTGAGTACACGTGTACATAGGAAACATATGCTATGATTAGGTGGTGTACACTTTTATAATCAGGTGAAATATTTACTTTTAGCAATTTACAATTTTATAATACTAGAAACAAGAAAGCCCCCAGATTACACAGACATTTTGACAATGGCTAACGTGTACGCAGCACATACGTAGGTCCTCTTTTATGCATTAACTCATTTACTCTACAGAACAACCCTATGAGGTAGGTACCATTATATCCCCATTTTACAGTACGAAAAACAGAGAAGTTCAGTAACTTGCCAAATGTCACACAGCTAGGAGGAGCCAGAGCTGGTTCCCCACCCCAGGCAGTCTATTTTAGAGCCCATGCTTTCACCACTACACTACTATCCCCGGTAACACAGGCCTATTCTAAAAATCAAAACATCAAAACTAAGCGTTTCCTACCTCCTCCCTGCTTTGCAATGATCTCTCCTCTCTTCAGTGCATTACTTAGGATTTCTAAGGAAATCAGGAAGAAAAAAAAATTAGCCAAATTCCTCTATGGTAATAGAAATTTATTACAGATTCCAGAGCAGGACTACTACTAATTAAAAAATAAAAAAGGAAAGGGGAAGGGGTTGAGAAATATACACACAGACAAGGTCATTTTACTGGAAAACTGTAAGGGTCCTTGATGATGGGTCATGATGCTAGAGTTCCATGTAGCTCCAGAGTCTGAGGCCCAGTTGGCAGGGCCTCTGGTACTGCACCCACGAGCTGAACTTGGAAGGTTAGAGCAAGAATGGGGCCAGTAGCACAGTTTTCTAAAGCTGGTCCAGACACTCAGTACTCACAGACTGAAGCGTGCACTCACCCACCCAGATCCAATCAGCACCTCACAGTTACCCTTCAACAAACTACCGCTGTAGCTACACTTAGAGCCCAACCCCAGAAAACCAGTAGCAACCGCATGCAGTGCTGGAAATATGACCTAATCAACGAGCCAGGCAAGGGAAGACTGCAGCAAACTGAGCCTACAAGCCCTGCCTGGAAGGAGCTAAATGTGATGGTAACCAAGTGACAGACAAAGCCTCAGGTAAACAAAACCCCAACACACTCAGCTTTCCAAAACAGCAATACTGCTGCTTGCTGGCTGGCAGTTCATTCAAACCTCTATTAAGTTTGTCTAATGCTATCATTAGTGTTAGCTTTTAAGTTTCTTCTGGGTCTTTCACTATATAAAAGAAACTTGTACCCACCCCCTCTCTGGTCCTGAAGTGTGCTGAGCAACATGGACAACAGCCACAGAGCACATATCCTATTTTGACCATGACCGTGAGAGATTAAACCCTAGCCCTGCAGCTGTTTCAAGTATTACAACTACCTGCTAAAGGAAGGGGATGGGAAAGTACACCAAGAAAACAGACCTCCAGACAGGAAGCAAGACCGGGGCTTATTCTTCCATGATGCCTGGGAGCCTACTCAGCACGCCCAGGCCTAGGTTCTAGCTCCTAAAACAGCACTTGGATCAAACCATTCCCTGGCAAAAGACTTCACAATCAGCCGACCACCGATTTGAAGAGAAAGGCCAAATTATTTTCATGGGTGTTCACAGGGCCCCCTGCTCTGACCTAAAACTTTATAATCTGTTCTGTTCTTCCCACCCCAAATAGACTGACATCTCCAAGCCTCTGCACCTGATGCTGTCCGCCCTCTCTGTGGGCCAGTACCCCACTTCTACCTATGCTGAAGTCCAGCCCCTCCAGCGTGAACTGCATCTCCTGCATGGTCTTCTTACACCCCTGCCTGGATCCTGTGTTCTCTGAGCAAAACACTTCTATCAAGCATCTAGAGCAGTGCTTTTCAAATCTTAACACAGAAAATGATCGCCTTTGTGTGGTGCTCACATAGCTGCCGAGAGCCCGGGAATCAACATCTCCACTGGCTCCCTCAACTAGGCCACTTCTACGTGCTGATCTCTGGTACTGCCCCAAGCCGCTCTGAGCACCGTCTCCTCAGCTACACCACATCCTTCAAAGTTAAGGATCACATATCTATCTATAGCCCTGGAGTACCAAGTACAGTTGTTTGCACAAAGAACTACTGCCTTGATAGGAAAGAAGGGATACTGAATAGGGAGAGCACTACAAAAGTAGCACACCAAAATGATCCAACTGTCAAGTAAATAATACAGAAAAAAAAGATCAAGAACTGAATCTGAAAAAAAAAAACAATCCAGGCAACTACTCTGAAAACCTGACTTAAAGATTTTACTTGGTACAAAGACCATTTCACTAACTTGAGTCTGATCATAAGTAGCAGGAGAACAAAAGCTCCTTGCTCTTGCCCATGGTCACTCTGGGAAGCCTCAGGACAAACAGACCATTTTTCTCAATCAGAAAGAAGGTGCCAAAGTAGCAGGAGATAGGCCTGCAGATGACCTTCCTATATTCAGGTCAGGACAGGACGTGTTTCCTGATGCCACGTGAAATAACCTCACCAGTCCACCTCTTGTGCCTCCACAGGATCTGGGACAAGGCTGACAAGCCTCATCACAGAGGTGAGGTGAGAGGACCCAGAGCAGCAAAGGACTGAAGGCTCAAGAGCAGCACAAAGTGCCTGTGGGAGGAAAGTCACGTGCCATTTTGTTCTTCTCACCACAGGTATCCATCCACAAATTAGTATTTGCAGCCAAATGACAATAAATTAAAATTTTTTAATACCCTACCATTTCAAGACACAAAAAACAAAGCCAGTCATGGCAACAAGAAACTTTTAACTGACCTAGTCACATACAGATTATGAACTCACCCCCAAATTCTAAAGCTCTGGAACAATCTAGAATAAAGCTACAGTCATATCAAGTAAGTACAGAAAAAGTAAATCTTCAGTACCAGCTACTTTTTTTCCTCTTTTTTTTCCTCCTTTTTCTTTTTTTTTTTTTTAAAGAAGAAAGCAAAGCTAGTTTTGATGCAAGAAAAATCACTTAATTATCCTAACCATGGTCAGGGGGACAAATGAAACAAAAGCCAACAGTCTACTCTGAGAGAAACAGTTCCTAATAATTCCTGGTTTCCATGAAGGAAACAAAGAAGATAGGATTCCTGGAGATAAATACAGCTCAGCTCATACAAACTAGACATAAAAAAGCTTAAAATCCTCACAGCTAGCCCAAGGTGTCCCATAAAGACAGGCTGAACACTCTTTGAGGTTATCACCTAGTAGCCGCCTATCTGCACAGGCTGAGAAGCTGATGAAGATGGAGGAGGGGGTGTTGGGGAGAGAGTTATCCATGCTCTAAATCTCCTTTGAGAGAAACAAACTTCAGAGCCCAGGAATAGACAATCTCCTTATTCCAAACTAACTAAGAATCAGGCTGACAGATTCTCAGAAACGTCAAAACTCCAAACAGGGGAAGACATCCATGGAAAAGTAAAGAAGAAACTGCTTTGCAAACTAACCAAAACTACATTTAGACAGACCCAATACTCCAGGCCTTCCAACATTAGGAAACTTCCCTGTTCACCAAGATCTCTTTCAATTGCATCAGCAAGCACACCGTCATCCTTTGTTAACTGGAACACCAGAGGCCCCTGGACTAAGGAGACTCACACCCCCACTGAGCAGGGCCTTGAAGATCTCTACCGTGACTGCACAGCCACAACGTCATGTAAACACAGCAGTTTTTAACTCCACAGCAAGAAAACACCTTATACCAATGTGAAAAAAGCAGCCATCTGAAAAGACTAAAGACAAATGGTGCTGTTGATACCAATAAAAAAATTCAAGGACCAAAAGTTCGTATCTAGACCTAGAAAACATACAATTTTTTTAAAGCCTAAGGAAAAATAGCTGACTTTGCCTAAGAACCTCCCGACATCAGGGTGAGCCTGCACCCCCGGGGGGTTGACCCCGCCCACATAGGGGCCCATGGGGCCTTCTTACCCATTCCTCTGCCAAGGGGCTCTCCAAAGCTTCGAGACATTCCCATTTCATTTCTGGCAAAGTCTCTCTCAAATCCTCCACCCATGCCACGCTCCATCTCTGTGGAAAAAAATATTACCCTAGGCCTTTCCAAGAATACCATCATGTTTTAGACATTAAAAACAAAAAACTATAAACACACAACAGCTACCAGCAAGTCAGCATGTTTTAGTTTTTCTATAGGAAACCATCGTTCATCCTTTATTCCTTAAAAAAGGAAGTCACCTCAAATGAATCCCTGAAAACAACCCACCTTTAGTCCATTAGGACTAATTTCCAGCTTACACACAGTCACACAATGGATACACCAAGCACCCAGTACTGCAGTAACTGGTGTGGGGAGGCTGCAGTGCATGAGGCATCAAAGGTAGGCTGCAGGAGAGCCTGCCTATGTTACAGCAGCAGCAGGTACCACTTCTGGGGCACCTCCCACATGCCCTGCCCTGCCCAGGGCTTTATATGTGCTATTATTTCATGGAATCCTCACAACCAGACTGTACACCTACATTACCCTCCATCACCACTGCCCCTTTACAAAGAAACTGAGGCTCAAATGACAGCATCTTGACCAAGGTCACATGCCTGGTAAGGAGTGAGGCAAAGGCTGGAACCTAACTCCAATGCAAAAACCCATGTTCCAATCACAAGCACAGCCATGAGAACAGAGAAAGACGCCTGTGTGCAAACAACATGACTTCTCTACTGACAACTGGAGTGGTTTCATCTACATAATGGGGTTTGGTAACTTCATTATTTTTTTCTATGCTGATTGCAGTAGTATTTGTTGTTTTTCAGTGTCTTTTTTTTTAAACAAATTTATTAATTTACTTATTTATTTTTGGCTGTGTTGGGTCTTCGTTGCTGCGCATGGGCTTTCTCTAGTTGCGGCGAGCGGGGGCTACTCTGTTGCGGTGTGCGGGCTCAGTAGTTGTGGCGCACGGGCTTAGCTGCTCCGCGGCATGTGAGATCTTCCCGGACCAGGGCTCGAACCCGTGTCCCCTGCACTGGCAGGCGGATGCTTAACTGCTGCGCCACCAGGGAAGTCCCACAATGTCTTTTAAAAACAAAGGTCTTCGGACTTCCCTGGTGGCGCAGCGGTCAAGCATCCGCCTGCCAGTGCAGGGGACACGGGTTCGAGCCCTGGTCCGGGAAGATCTCACATGCCGCGGAGCAGCTAAGCCCGTGCGCCACAACTACTGAGCCTGCGCTCTAGAGTCCGCAAACCACCACTACTAAGCCCACGAGCCACAACTACTGAAGCTTGCGCACCTAGAGCCCATGCTCTGCAATGAGAAGCCTGCGCACCGCAACGAAGAGCAGCCCCCACCCGCCGCAACTAGAGAAACCCCGTGCGCAGCAACGAACATCCAACGCAGCCAAAATTAAATAAATAAATTTATTTAAAAACAACAACAAGGTCTTAGCTTCTGTGGGGGAAAAGCCCCGCCACAGCTGTCACCTGTTTGAGAAACCCTTTCATGACTCCTGTCACTGGCTACTTCTTTCCTTGTATATTCATCTAAAGCAAGACTTAAAATGTGCATCACACTTTGTCTCCTTTCCATACCGAGAGGTCCCTGGAAAACCCAGTTAGTTAATCTTGCTCCTTAGAAATATCAGGTATACATGTGCTACATAATGGACATCTTTTACTGCACAACTACAAAATATGCAGCTGGAGCCCCTATACTTTGAAAGAAGTAAATGAGTCTATTACAAACGTGGAAGCGGACTAGCATTATGAATTAATAAGAAGATGCAGCAGATGACAATGGTGGACTTTACATTCATAGCTTGAATCCACCCAACTGAATCCCATAGGTTGGTGGCATGCTATCTGCTGGAAATATATCTAACTTGTGCGAGCCTGTATATGCAGAACAGAAATCCCAGAGTGGCACCGTAATGGATGGGGGCTCTCCTGCACTCCTTTAATCCTTACCGTAAGCCCGTGAAGAAGACACCCCCCAACACACATTAGGAAGTCACATGCAGGCAGTAATTTGTTGGCAAAGGCCTCAGAATTTATCTTCCCAACTGTCAACAGAGTGTAGAGTACAGGGAACCAACCCTGTACGAACTCCAATGTACTCCCCACCGACACAAAAAAGAGAGCAAGAGAGACAGAGAAAGAATTTTCATTGTCAAATATTGCATCAAACCAGTCATCATTTAATATTTGATGATCTTTCAATTTAAAATTTTTGTACCCGTTCTATAAAGATTTGACCTCTACTGGTTGGTTGACTAGCCCTGAGAATCTGATTTCTAATCAGTCTAATGTTGTCAGCACCTGTGACTATAATGTGATGCATCATGATAATCAACTAAACATTAAGTTAAATCTGAAACATCCCTATCAACTTTTTCCCAGTGATCAAAACCTTCCTTGGACGCAGCACCCAAGGGCTCTAGAGCCAATTCCACCCAGATCTCAAAACAGCTCCAGGGCAAGGAAGGCCCTGTTCTCTGCTGTAGAGGATGGAGAAGGAGGACTCTGAGTATCTATCTGTATCAGAGAGCAACTAATAAGCACACAGCGTAAGAACACATCTTCCACTGTGGCTCTTCAGGACAATCAGCACTCTGAACCTTAAATCACCAGGCTCAGAAGCGTGACTGCTGCATTCCACCTGCCAGATTACCAAAGACTTTGTCCCCGTGGCTCAGCACAGTTCCTACCCTCGTTTCCATCTACTTCTAAGTCGCATCACTAAATTCCTCAGAGCAGCAACCCAAATCTCCTTTCTAATGGCTCATCTGTTCTGAGCAAACACTTTATTAAGCCAGACCTCTCCAACTCTCACTTTTTATTAAAAACTCCATGCACACATGAGCTAAAGGCAAGCCTGAAAGCACACTGGAAACACAGACCTTTGTCCCTTCATTCCTTATTAATGGTAAGAACCTTCCTGAATCTCTTCATCATCATCTAGAACAAGGCACTCCATGAAGAAGGGCAGCTTATTCATCAGGAATGTCACTCTTTGCAGTTTGACAGTTAATATCTATCCTAGTAAGGTTCTTGCTTGTTCTTCACATGATATGTTACTACAGACCAGCAAAGAAACATTTAAACCCAAGTCCTTATGTGTATAACTGAGTCACTTTGCTGTACAGGAGAAATTAATGCAGCATTGTAAATCAACTATACTTCAATTTAAAAAGGAAAAAACAAAAGAAACCCCAAGTCCTTAGTAACTTCCCATTCCAGAAAAGTCTGTGTATAAAAGCAGCAGCATTCCCACAGGTGTGGGTCAGAGTCCACCCACACCCAGAGGATTTAGAAAGACAGATTTTCATAACAGCAAGTTTCTCCTGGCATTTTACAGCCCTGCTGGTGGGCGTGGGCGGGGGCGGGGGGGTGACGCCTGAAGGCAATTCTAAAAGGCAGAATCTCAGTGTGATTAAGAGCCAAGCTCTGGAGCTAGACAGCCGGGGTCCATATCCCACCATTACTAGCCATCGGACCTTAGGCAAGTCACTGTGGGCCTCAGTTTCCAATGAAATGGGGATAACAGTACCTACACGTCATGCGGTTCTTGCGAGGACTAAATGAAATAACACAGTGTTACTACTACAAGTGATATAATTATATTTCGGTTATTAAGTTGGGAGGGCTGGAAGATTTAAATAATAGTATGCCAAATTTTGCATTATATAAATGCTAAATTAAACAAATGCCTCTGCTCACAATTTGGAGACATCAGAGCAGATGGTCAAGAACTCACCCAGTCCAGCACTCCAGGGGAGACAAGTGCTGGAGGCAACAGGAAAGCTTTAAAGTTTTATTGGACAATTATTGGGAAGATCTGAAACACAGAAAACCTCAAGAATTAAGTAACTAAGAGAATTAACACTTCCCTGCCACTAAGTCTAGCTTCTGGAATACAAACTATTTAAGGCAATTCAAAGATATCAGATTCAGTACAGAAGTGGAAGCGAGAAATCACTTATTAAAAATGGGTCTGCTGCCTAAAGGTCACCTGAGAGCCAACAGCCAACAAAGGTAGGTATAAGCAGGAAGGAAACACAAATCTTACCGTTTATTCTGCCCATGTTCATCCCAGATCCAAATCGACCCATGTTTTCCATACCACCACCAAAGGGTCCCTCCATGCCTGAAAGAGACATTCGCATTTTAGCACCAGCCTAACAAGACTCAGACTGAACAAGCAAAGAAAAATGTTTTTACAAGTTTCACCTACGGCACTGTCTGCCAAAAACTCACTTAAGGGCTTTGGGAGAAAAAAGGCTAGTGCCTTTACTTAAAAATCACTATCTTCAAAAGGCTGATCTGATCCAACCCCCTCAATGAAGAGACAAGCAAAGAAGGCCCAGAGAGATGGAGTGATTTGCCCAAGGTCACAGAGCTAGTTAGTGAGAAAGCCAGAACCAAAGGCCAAGACACCCACTAGAAGGATCAACAGGTAAAAGTTATTTCTAGACTCAAACTTTTTGGAAACCTAAGTGAGAATTTCATGCAGGGCTTAAGAGAAAAGGAAGGGGGCAAAAAAAGAGGGAAAACCATACCTAAAAGTAATTACATTTGTACTTCATTTTAAATTTCTTACCTCCCATTTTATTTATTCCAAATCCTATGCCTTCCATTCCCATTCCTTAAAAAGAAAAAGTCAATGCAAACTAAAATTATGTCAAAGCAGTAAAGTTTGAACTTAAAAAGCACAAGAAATTCCACACCAGCAAATGAGCAAAAATATCCCTGACTACAAATATATTTTAATTGCCAAGTGCAAAAAATGGGGTGGGGGCTCTTCCATTTCAACTGTCAAACTAGTACATTCCAGGAAAACTATTTAAGCCTTTAACAAAATAATCACCATGTGACTCAAAATTTTATAGTGTCCACATAGTTTCATTAAATGCCCAAGGTAGACAGTTTTAAACATGAAATATAAATATCAGGTACAGACTACGGAACAGAAGTAGATTTAAAACTCCCTTTTAAAGGTAAAATGCTCTAAATAAAAAGCAGTTCCTCAAAACGCTGAGGCTTCCCTCCCCGCCACCCGCAGCCTTTCCTCTGAGGTATCAGGGGATGTGGTGTTCAGACTGGCCACCCAAGGTGATGGGCCAAGACGTTTTGGTCAGTCCCAGAGTTTAATCTGGGAGGGAGTCAAAGGATATGCAGAACTGACAGTAGTACGGTACAGGGCATCCATCTTGCAATTCAAAGAATTTCAAGAAAGACATAGGCCTGAGGTTATAAAAATGAAATATTTTAAAATGATATACGAATACTTCGTTGCATGAAAACGAAAATGCTAAAAAGTGAAGTTCAAAGTTTATTCTACATGCCAAAGCTTTTATTCATTAGCTATTTTTCTTCTTAAACAAAGACAACACTGTGCATCATTCGTCCTTGTGGCCTATGACAGCTATGCGGTCATGCAATGAGGCCCTCCATACCTTTCTGCATCCACCAACGCCCCTACCTCTAGAAGCCATGTCAACACCAGGTGAGAACCCAAGGGGGTCTGGGTAATAGACTGTGGCAGTGCTGTGGTCCCAGGATCAGGAGACCTACAGTTTCTGTCACTAACTGATAGTGTGACCTTGAGCAAGACCAACCCTCTGGCTTGCCTCCTTTTACCAAAAGGTTTAACTGAGTACCTCAGCTCAGAAGGTCTCGTGAGGATAAAATGCAAGCATAATAGCTTTAGAAAAGAACACTCAACTTGGTAAAAATACAAAATACTGTTTTTATCAAAATGCATCAAAGATAAATAAGGAGGGAATTAATTTTGTCCCAATTAAAGCCTCATTCCATTTGAACTACTCAATGTCCAATTATCCCAATAGTTAACTTTAATAACTTTAACTTCCCCAAAAATCCCCAGTCGAGGTACACCGTATTTCTCACCTGCGGGTCCTATGTTGCCCATTCCAATGCCTTTATTCAAATGATTGGCGTCAATAGGCTGCCCTCCTGGTCCTAACCCCATGCCAATACCACCAAGTCCATCTGAAAGGAGAAGAGAAAGTCAGAGTATTGATTCCACTTACTCAGGAAACCATGACTCTCAAAGCCAAAAAGAGCCTTGGTTTACCGTGTAGCTGTTATGCTTATCCCACCGCCCACCTCCACCAGCAAACCCAGGGTCTAATCCATGAGTCAACAAGGGCGCATTTAGGAGCTCTCCCTTTTAAGGCATAAGCTCTTATACAACTTTACGGATTAGAGTGTGAGGTATGTATAAAACAAGGGCACCACGTGCCACAACTACTGAAGCCCATGCGCCGAAAGCCTGTGCTCTGCAACAAGAGAAGCCACTGCATGAGAAACCCACTCGCCGCAACTAGAGAAAGCCCACGAACAGCAACAATGACCCAACGTAGCCAAAAATAAATAAAGGAAAAATAAATTTTAAAAAATTAAATTAAATTTAAAAAATAAAACAAGGGCAACTAAAAATCAGTTCACGTGAAAACTACAGAGTAGAACCATGAACAGCCCACTCAACGAGAATTGTGAACACCGATTTGTTTCCCTAAATCGTGAACTGAGAAATGTTTAAAATCAAAACAGGCAACTGGAGACATCAGGTGGCAAGCGGTACACATATGCCCAACCCACACCTCTCAACCTGCAGACCCAAAGGACTTTTCTCACGATAAACAATGTCATAAACCAGCCAATTAACACACTGGGCTTACACTATTCTGACTCCGCTGCAGGCAGTTTTAACAACAATGAAGCTAGTGTATTCAAAGAACATATCTTCTACCCAGAAAGCTTCCTAAGGCGTGCATTGTACCCAAACCACCTTCAACTCCCTGTTCCACAAACAGGGAGCAGCCAACAAGGCCTGACAGCCTAAGACACTTACAGTGCTCTGGGTCACCATGGGTCGGAGGCTTAAACCAAGACCAGGTGAGATTTCTGAAACGGGAACAAAGTTCACTAAAACAACCTGACACTGGTTCCCAAATATTTAATCTGATTAAAATCCCTGTTCTTAAATTGCATAGAAACAGCAGCAAGAGCTCACCAAGGTTACTTACTCCCCAAAGCACTGAAGACTTTGAAGTCAACCCTCTGAAATGTGCTGGGGAGACCAAAAGCCACAGATAATGGGCTCCGTGGAGCCCAGTGTGCCAGACGAGGCTGCCAAGCAGCCCTCACCCCCCTCCTCCAGGCCCAAAGTCAACAAGAGCCATCGCCCTGTTCCTGGGTAATTACTGCAAGTGATCACACTGACTATGACAAGGAAATGGGGTCCTTAACTTTCAACAGATAAGCCATCTCCTATTCTTGAAACCACAGACCTCCGCTCAAATCTGCCTCTATGATGCTTCTACAATCCTAAAGTGCGAAGAAGAGTTAGTGTTCTAATCTAGGCTCCCATTCAGTTCAATCTCCCACAGCTGAACCACGGCTCCAGACAGGAGGGACTGGCCAGCCCTCCAAACAGCTCCACCCCAGCAGCCTCAGTGGGGGAAGTCCTCCCTAGCACAGCACAAGCAGATTTTGCCCTTACCCACCACCCAGTCTTCCTTCTACAGATTAGTCCTGCCCGCACCGCAGATTCCCCAACCCTCATGCTACAGCAGGCCCTCACCCCCACTCCCTGGGCTGTCTGTGCTCAGGCTCTGCTGCTCTCTGTGGGCCTGCCAGAGGGAGTGCCTAGGACTTCACTACTGTGCGCTGTTTCCACCCACGCGGTGACGAACCAACCAACAAGCCTTCCCTGTCCCAGGACAGATTTTCACCTGCATGTTGCAAATAACACTATGTAAAACTTCTGGTTGCTGTACTTCACACACCATAAAATTCGCCCATTTAAGTGTGCAGTTCAGTGATTTTTAGTATATTCAGAGTTATACAACCATTACCACTATCCAATTCCAGAACATTTTCATCACCCCCAAAAGAAATCCCATCCCCATAAGCAGTCACTCTCCACTCACCCCTTTCCCCAGCCCCTGGCAACCACAATCCACCTGTTGTGGACTCGCCTATTCTAGACATTTCTCAGAGATGGAATCAAGGTTCATCCATTCTGTAGCATGTATCAGTACTTCACTCCTTTTTACGGCTGAGTACTATTCCACTGTGTGGATTTATCACATTTTATTTACCCATTCATCAGCTGGAATCATGCTGCCATGAACATCTGTGCACAAATTTCTGTGTGGATGTTAAGTTTTTAGCTCTCTTGTAGTATACCTAGGAGTGGAATTGCTAGGCCACATGGTAATAACCAATCTCTTTTGAACCAAAGTGCAACCTGGCTTTAATTCCCTTTGCAGTTTGTTTCTTCCCAACTACAGCCTCTACATCCTGAGTAGCCTGCCTCACACCACAGTGTAATCCTAACAATCCTTCCTAAGTTGTGAATCTCTCTACTCATTTTTTCACCCAGAAAAATCTACAGGGCAAACAAACAAACAACCTTCTTGAATGTTTTACTCAAGAATGGTCAAGATAACTGACACGGCACAAGAATGACATGGCACAAGTTCAAAGGTAATTGCAGTTTTCTGGTTAGAATAAATCAAATTCAAAATTTTAGCCATAATAACTGAGACACTTACGGGGAAGTTGTTGTGGACGCTCAGGAGGGAAAAAATCTCCCTTTGGTAAGGCCCTCTCATCCTGAAAGAGAAAATGAATAAATCTCAGTATTCCCTGCAGTACTGTTAGCAACAGCAAAAGATGGAAACCATTTCTATCAACAGAGGACGGGTTAGATGCATTACGATACACCCATGCCACAGAATAACATGCAAGTATAAAAAGAATATGTGAGAGTTAGTTGCTACCTTTTATGTACAGGGGGAAAGATTTAAAAAATATACATTCATATCACTGTGGGGGATGGATGGAACCTGGGCATAAAGTAAGAACAAGACTCCCACACTGAATTTTTCATGCTTTTTGACTTTTCAATCATGTGAAGCAATTATCTATTCAAAAAACTAAACTGAATGTTTAAAGGAACTAAAAAATTCCTTTAGAGCTCCTTTTATGTCCTTCCTGATTTGGAACCCTAACTAACTAGACTGCCCTCAGCACGTTCTGGTCATGCTTGTATTAATACTGTTATCTTTGGCATCTTGGGCACAGCCATAGCTGGGCTAATGTTTATACTGAAACGCTTCAACAGAACTTTAAAGGCTTTCTGAATCAGATTTAATTATGTTCACAATAGATATGATGCTAATTAAACATACTGCAATACTCTGAAAACTGGCAACCTATATATATAAAACCATTCTGTGAAACTGATCACTTGCTCAAGCAGGATATGCAAGTGACCTCCTGACCATGCCAGTAACTGTGCAAAGGAAAAACTATCTGAGGAGGTGCATGAGCAAAAAGTTATTTCTGTCATAAATTTGCTCAATGTGCTGTACCCTTTAACTTGGACTGATCCATAAAGAAAGTACAGTGGCTATGTGTATGTATACTCTTAATAAACCCATGTTTTTGCTAAACTTATCTGAGTATATTAAAGGAAAGATCCTATTAACTTACCATTTTCACGTGCATTGGTCTGTCAAATAGCAGTTGGCCATTAAACATAGCTGATATTACAATTAAGGCTATTTCCTGCAATTCTAGAAACATGCACAGCATAACAGAAATACCTAAGAGAAAAATACTCCAACTGCTGCTACCAGTCCCTCTAAGTGGTGAATTTATGAGCAATTTTGATTCCTGTTTATACTTTCAAGTATTTATTCCTACAGTAAGCATTAAAGGGACAATAAATAACACTCAAGGGGAAAAAAAGGAAACCTCAGCTTACTCCTTAGGTGTGGCGCGCCATTCATAAAACCTTACACTTCTCACCAAACCATCCTCCTCTTAAATTAAGCACTGACATCAGTTTTCTGTGTGTGTCCAATAAGCCAGGTGTTCTACCATTTTTTGGAGTACCATGTTTTCCGGGTAATACACTCAGTGACAATCGTGCCTGAGTTTAGTGACAGTGTTCATGTGTGGTATTCTCCCTGTGACTACAAAGATGTAACTCGGGTGAGTAGGGTGAGCAGCCTAGGGTCAGAGAGAAGTGCTTCTTCCAGAATGTCAATCCACTGAAGAGATAGGGCCCTATAAGGGCTTACATATGAAATAACACTGAATTTCTCTCCAGTGGCACATTCTTTGGACTTCTCCCTTCAAACCAGTCTCCTCTAAAAAGAGACAATGGAAAAGACCACTCATGGATATATGCCTGTTTTCTAACCATCTCTTATATCTACATAAGTACAATACTATGTAGATACTTTGTATTCCCTTAGTAATATCCATAGTAACGTATTCTCTCGAGTCACATAGGAAATACTAATACACAAAATCACCACTTCCCCACACAAACCTGTCTTACTAATACAACATTTAGGCTAAACTAAATTCACCAGGAGTTGAATTCCGATCAAAGGATACATATAGCTTGCACAGCTTCAATGGACTGTTCAAAAGTAACAGTGCCTATTCCACGACTTTTTCCATCTTTATCCTCAAGAATGTCTGCTCGGACCACCACACCAGCCATACTAAAAACTTCCTTCAGTTTCTTCCAGCCAACTTTATAATCCAGCTAACCAAGAGAAAGGAGAGGAAAATCTCATTGTAAACATTTTTACTACATGAATGTGACATGCTCTGGTTGGAAAACAAGCATTAGAAAATGTCACAAAAATAATGTCACAAAAATATGTCAGTATAATTTTTCAAACAGGATTACGAAAGTTTGCCTTCTACTACTTACTCTTTTCTCTGAAATAACAATTTAAGTCACCTCATACCTTTCAAGTTAATGCTTATTTTGTGAATACTAAAAAATGCTGTTCCCCAGATAAGGTTTACCATCATCCTCCCCAATCCACTTTCTTTTAAAAATACTTCCCTGTGCAAATGGCAAAGTATTACCATTCACCCAGACATTAACAGGAAGAGGGAAATGTCAATACACAATCTCTGCTCATACACTTTACCCTGCACCTACTTTTATACACACCAGCAAAACTCCATAAACATGGCCCCAAGAGGACCATGGTCAAGCCTGTGTGACTTATGACTGCAGTGGTCATTAGGGGACAAAGCCAAGCCCAAGGATGATTTTTTAAATAAATCAAGAAGATAACATAACCCTCTTTTAAGTTTTTCTTCTCAAATGTCAGAACTACTTTTATAACACATTGACAAGATTGTCTAAAGTAGAAAATCAAACTTTATGAAACAATGTTTCCATTTACTTACATTTGCTACAAATACTGTGCTTCCAAGTCTTCCAGCCTGTAATGCATGGATAATCTCATTTGGGATGTTAGGATTATTTAGGATACTGGGTGGGATATTAATCATTCCTGGGCCACCTGGTCCCATACCCATCCCACCAGTCGTAGCCATCACCTTTTGCATTGCTCTCCTGGCATGTTCACCATCAGGATCCTAAAACAAGCACAAAAGGGTTACATTTAACTGACCCAGTGACAATTAAAACCATGCTCCCACAGTAAGTGATACCCCCAAAACTTCAGAGATTGAGAGGTTGTTTGGAAACCATTTCTCAAAATCTGTAACAAAAAATTCAAATGAAGTAAAACTAAACCACCAGGCCAGGAACAATTCTAGCCAAAAGAATGAGGAAGAAAGAAAGGGTGTAGAATTTAGCTCTCAATTAACTAAGTAAAAAAACAAAAAAAGGGAGGGCGGGGGGATGACATGATTAAAACTTCCAGGTTGAAATAAGATCTTCAAGGGCTTGGTACAATTGAACCTCACTAACTCAAGGGGGTTTTATAATTTCTGCAAACCCAACTGGTGATTTTCCCAAAAGTTTGAAAACACAGCTCTAGACCACCAAGGTACTCCATCCTTCAAGTATTCAGGCATTTGACTCATGTGTAAAGTCTGGAAAGGTTTATGCATCTCTGGTGTTGACAATATTCTTAAACTCTTTGCCCTTCTGCGTGCTACCTTCACACAAGAGAACTTAAGCGCTACCATGCTTTCCTCTCTGAGCTCGCATATACTGATCTTCCTCCAAGAATAAGAGGTAAAAATAAGTCAAGGAAGGATTGAATTAACAAAAAGTCTCCCACTTCCCTACAGGGAGAGAAGATACCTGATTTGGATTAGCTATGAAAAAGGATTTAAACTCATTTTAAAAAAGAAAAAAGATGGGCAAAGAACAGGGTTCAGACTGAGTAAAACTGTAGATGTAGAATACCTTAAAACAAACAAACAAAAAAACAAACACACACACAGTAAAAAAAAAAACCATGGACTCAGTTTGACTGCCCCTGAGAAAACCAAGGCAGGCTGGCCTAATACAAATCAGAGATGTTAGGAAGGCAGTCAGCAGTGGCTCAAGATGTGCTCAGCCACTATCCCAAAGTGCTTACAGGAATGACTGCTGAAGCCTGTGACTGACCCTCCTCGTTAACGACAACAGGTTGTTCTGCTCCGTAAAATGTCATCAAGGACTATTCTGTCTTTTCCTAACTCGAAACAGGGACACTCGACAACTACAAATGGTATCCACCACGGTGTTTCATGAGCTTACTTCTTTGACTTTCAGTGGTCTTCCACTCAGACTATGCTTGTTTAGAACTTCAG
Organism: Pseudorca crassidens; assembly: GCF_039906515.1. Classification (NCBI taxonomy): domain Eukaryota; kingdom Metazoa; phylum Chordata; class Mammalia; order Artiodactyla; family Delphinidae; genus Pseudorca; species Pseudorca crassidens. The sequence continues at coordinate 166,257,779 of NC_090298.1, forward strand.
CAGCTTTTTTCATGCTCTCTTCCATCTTGAATTCAACAACGCTATGAAGAGTCAAAAGGAAATAAGTGAAACCAGTCCTACAACTTAGAAGGCTCAAGTGCCAATAAGTAACTAGACAATACTTACGCACATCCCTTTGGAAGAAGCCACAGACAGTCAGAAGAGCAAAGGGAAAAAAAAGAAAAGAAAAAAAATAGTAAATTTCAATGACAGTTATAAATTAAAAATATGATTTATGTAACAGTTTTTAAATTAACCCTTCTAAGGGGAAGCTGACAGAAGTGTCTTGCCTAGCCTTCCTTATTAAGAGCTCAGCTCCTTGGTATCTCCTCTTCCTTCACATTACCAGCATTGCACTATAGCTGCTGAAGTTATAATGAGCAGACCTAAATTCAGGTTCTCCGAGAAATCACACAAACTTTAGATCTGCTTCTCTCTGTACTCAATCAATTCCTTATCATACTCCTCCTAAATCCATCCCTTCCATAAATTAAGCTCATCCTTTTGATTATTCTAAGCCATTCTATTGCACGACAGAAAATAGTTAATTTTCTCTTTAAACTAGGCCAATTTTAAACGTTCAAGTTTTAGTATTTGTTTTACAATTTACTGGCACAAAGGCAACTTTTCAGAATCTTTGGTTCACACAACTTTCAAATACAGCAAACAACCAAAAGTAACATTTTCTAGACAAGAACACACGTTTTACATTAATATACCACCGCTAAAATTCCATGCATAATTCACACACAGCCAATTCCTCTGTTAACAAAGAGACAATGCTGCTATTGGTCCCCAGTTATCCAAATTGGGCATCCAAACAGAATACCAAAAAGCTCTTTGCCCAGCCATTTGGAAAAGCGGGACTCCCGTTTGCAAATCCCCTCCCACCCCACTCAAATGTTTGGCAAAATCAAACATAGCTACTATAACATGAGCACTCACTGCCTTCCTGATTTCATTCGATTCCACGCCACCATACAGTTACATTTTTCATGTAGTAAATCCACAGAAGAAATTCTCTCAGACACTTACCCTTGACTTTCCTTCAGCGTCCATTAAGAGCTCCACGTATGTTACCTCACCAACTACAAATCAGTTTCCAGACGACACATAAACCAAGGGAGAAAAGCCAAGAAAACAATGGGAATTTAGAACAATCATCAGCAACCTTGTATGGAGCCTCTGCCTTATAAGAAAGCCCAGAAACACTCCATATTCTCTAAACCACCACACTAGGCATTACAGGTGTGCAGTAAAAGTAGGTGAAACTTGTTAACAATGTCCTTGATTTTCCTCCCACCTCAAACAAGCTATTTCCACAGATTTCCATATCAATTTCCCTGTCTGAAATACTCATTCATGACTAGAGGCAATCCAAATCTACAGGAAAGAAGTCTGCGTGATTCACTTTTTTGGGGAAAGAGGAAAACAATTTTACAAATACACTCTTAATATTGCAAGAAGGTGAACAGCACACAAATTGCAATGCCACTGAACTGAGCTCAAATGCTAACTACAAAGACGCGTATATGTATAATATATATCCTCAAAGGTGCACACACGGCATGGCCGGCTACGTGGGTGTGCAACCTGTCCAATCGCATGGGACTTTGCACTGAGGGCCATGCACTTGGGTTTAATGCTCTGTTGCTGTCTTGAAATTCTCAGTAATTTTTAAATAAGGGGCCCTGTGTTTTCATTCTGCACTGGGCCCCACAGATTCTGTGGCTGGTCCTGCACACAGCACTAGGCTCCACAACCGTCACAAGTAGGATGTGTAAATATTCTATCACAAAACCAGAGCAGCATCTGGATTCTCTTCAGTGAATTAAAATTAAGCCAGGCTGTATTCTTGCTGCTCTCTCAACCTTCTCATTTAAGGACACAGATAAATGCAAACTCAGAGCTCAGTTTGCATCTAAACAGCTACACAGACTCACTTAGGATGCTAATCTATACAAAAGGGGAAAAACAAAGCATTTCAAAAGGTTCTGCAGATTTTCCTCAAGGTTTGGATTGCCAATTCATGACCACCACAACCAGATGTTAGAACCCACCTAGACAACCACCAAAATGGCTGCTGAACTTGAAGATGGCACACAGACACCAAAAAACCCCCAGAAATTTAAGTGTTAACTTTGTGGAAACAATATCTAAGCAGGCTCTCCAAAGTCAAGAAAGGGCTTTTGTTCTAAGAAATACTTTTTCTTTTTTAACGATTATTTTTATGATGGTAAAGCCTTCTCTCATTCAGTTTTCAATTTGGTTTAGCAGCCAAGGGTAAAAATAACCCTCTTAATGGGCCCAAGTCCTTCCTAGTCTAATTCCTTTGTTCAAAGGATATTAAAATTATTATGAAGATTTTAAAATTAATACACCAAGGAAAGACTGAAATGTAAAGTAAATGTGTTTTTAAAAATTTGAAGGGCATATTTATTAGTAGTATATTTGCATGGCAGTTGACAGCAAGAAGGCCAAGTGTTCAAAGTTTAACTGTACAGCCTCACCTCCCTTGTCCTTTCCTGAAATATTACAAACCAAACCAGCACTTTGCACAAAACAGGAAGGAGAATCAGTGCAAAGAAATGAAGAAACGAATTAGGAGGGACTGGTATAGTTTAACTTTTGGACTATGTACAACTGAAAAATGATCACAGCCAAGGGACAGTCATACAAATTGGCCTTCTGTTATCCTTACAAAAATAAAGCAATTCCCAAAATGTTGTGGTCATTCCTGAGGCCATGTTAAAAGCCATTTGTTTCAACAGCAGCAGCCATTTGAGGACCAACAGCCCCTGTCTCCACGTTGATGAAAATGCCAAGCAGTGTCAAGACAGTAAAGAGACCCAACCCCAAGTTTACTTCCTAGAGCTATGACTACCGCCTAATAACCTTAAAAATAACTAAAACAATCACAGTATCTAACTGACAGCTGTAACTATGTTGTCAGAATTCAAATATTGTTGCATTTTCAAAGTTTCTAGTTTGTGCCCATAAAGACACTGATTTATATCAAAAAGCTGTCATTGCAACCCAGAAACCAAGCAAGTCCAAACCAAACTTTTTTCCATGGTCATAACCATTTTTACAAAAAGCCAGGTTTAGAAATTAGGACTTTTTCTACTTAACATTCTAGAGACAGCACAAATCCAACTTCAATCCTCTGCACCAATACTCTGCTTAAAATGTTCCCTCTTTTTCCCCAAATGGTATAGTTTATTAAAAACAAAAAATTACATTTAAAAAAGCCTCCAACCTATCAGTTTAGCCATAGGTTAGGCAAGCCTTGCGGCTCTACCACGAGTAGTGTTGCTCCCGAGTATCATCAATAATGACCATGCTCCTCATGAATTCATAATTTTCTGATCTCTACCCTGAGAGACCACATCAATTCAGAGATGTAAGCAAATCACTGTTACAGGATCTGCAACAGTTGCCAATTCATACTTCCGTACAGGAAGAGAATAAGAAAACCTTTAAAAGACCACCTCTCTTTTAGTTCTACATTATTAAAGCAAAGACCTGTTTAGTATAGTCAGTACAACTATCAACAAAACTTTGAAGGCAAAATTTACCAACTATTCATAGTCTGGTCACATTCAATGAAATGAAGTTTAAAAGAGCAAATCAACCAGAGCAGATCAGTTAGGATTGAGGCAGAGTTAACAAATTGGCAGTAGCAAGTCTCATAGACACGGAATTCACAGGTATTAATGAAAAATACTGCTGCTCCTCTCATTCCTGAACATGGATGGAATCCATGGAATCCCAAGAGCAGGCTACTAAGACAAATTCTATTGCAGCTTTAAACATCAAAATATCTAAATGAAAAAACTAAGACTCTGAAAAATCTAATGCCAAATGTCATCACCTACCTTTATTTTATTTTTTTTTTAAGGTAAGATATTTTAATATTTATTTATTTGACTGTTCCGGGTCTTAGATGCGGCAAGTAGGATCTAGTTCCCTGACCAGGGATCAAACCCGGGCCCCCTGAATTGGGAGCACAGAGTCTTAACCACTGGACCACCAAGAAGTCCCTACCTTTACTTTAAAATGCTCAAAGAAAATTAACCGACATTTAGGTGGATTATTAAAAATACTACCCCAAGAATAAAACATATCATGAGGGTAAGATAATGAGCAACCCCAAAAGAATTCACACAGTCCCTTGGAGCTACTTTAACACTCCTGCACATACTTATATCACAAAGAGTATTTGTTTCTGTATTCTCATTTCATTTACTGCTCAAGGCTGAAACGCACACGCGCGCACACACACGCACACACACACACGAGTACAGGGGCTAAAGCTTCACTGAAAAGAATTCAAAGGGGGGTGGGGGAGTAGCTCCAAAGCAGGGCATGCTCTAATGGAGGGGTGCATGGAATAAATGCATATTTTAACTTGGAAAGCCTGTTTCTTTAATACACAGACAACTTGAAACACGGCAAAATAATTATACTATACAATGATTACTCAATTTATGGAAAAATTAGAAAATGATTAAGCACCTTCTTGCTCCTAATTCCATGGACGAGAACAGAATTCTGCCTCTCTAACTCGACCAAAAACCAACAAATAAGCCAGGCAGGCTGCACTATTAAGGTTCAACCCAAGTACCCACAGATATGAATGCTTTAGCATCAACAGGCCTTTCCAAAACGCAGGATGAATTTCCAACAAAGGAAACTATGAAGGAGCCAAACAGACTGAGTAGGGATTTTTACTTAAATTGAAAATAAAGTTCTGCTCCACAGGCCCACAATGTAGATGATCTTCGAGAGCCAACAGAGACTTACTACTGGACTATACTTGCCCTCTGGGCCTCAGTTTTCTGTCAGCTGGAATTTGAAACTGACTTAAAGTGATGTATTCAATAAAAACAGAAGGATTAAGTTCTTAAGAAATCTTTGCTTACACAAGTTAAACTGACTGCTGCTAAACTTGAGACTGATTGAGAGTAAGCTGTATCACTGACCCTCCTTTCTTTCCTCCTCAAACTGTTCTCCATGTTTACTCACTGCTCCTGCAGCTCAGTCCTGCCTAGGTTGCAGCTGCCCCACCTCAATGCTGCTGGCTCCCTGGTTAGGCCACGAGAACAACAGCCCGACGACGAGCTTTCTTCATCCACACAGGACTTCTCAGTAATGCAGCACAACACTATTTAAGTTTAGAATTCCCAAGATCAATCACCTTTTGTTCACGGAAGTCTTAATTTTTTGCCCAGACCTTATGGTCAAACACTTTTGAGATGTGTATCCCAATATCGATCCAGTGATGAAAATGAGGTAGCTGTTGAGACTGTTTACTTTCAAACCTGGTTTGGCAATCTCCAATTCAAATTTCCTATTACACTGGCTCTCAATTTTTGTTTCAGATCCACTCTTCAGTGTTCACAGCAGTCATTTGTTCCATGTAGTATCTCCGTTAAAAATAAGCATGATCAAAAGGACGGACAATAGAAACCTTTCCTTTGCTCCATCAGACACTTAGAGCAGGAAGGGGAAAGCTCAGGGAAAGCTCAAGCTCAATTCTGCAGGCTGTTTAATCCGTGTCCCTGAATGATGTGATGGGGGAGGGGGCGGGGGAAGCACCCTGGCACAGAACTAAACAAAGCTCTCAGTACCTTTTCTCTTTAAAGTCAGCAATGCTGATTTCATGATAGTGCCACCAAACAAGCTTTGTGATCCCATCCAGGGGAAAAGGCATAAGTGGCCTGTTCACATAATACATGCGTTATTAATAGGATCTCCTAGAAGGCTGTTAAATGCTAACAAACATGGAGAATATACACTTGGTGTCCAAGGAGGGGGAAAAGATCGGGAACTAGGAAGGGGTACATGAGGCACTCTCAGGCATGATTATCCTTAGGAAAAAAACTCGTCTTGCCATCTCAAAGCTACTACTTGAGTTCTGACAGGCAGCAATTACAGGCAGTGCTGCAATGACAGAGCATTTTTCAGATCTTTAAGCCGAGGACAACTAATTCTAGCTATTCCACTAGTTTCCTGAAACAACAGGACTATGATTTCATCAGGAATAGACTCTTGAAATGCAGACTGATAAAGAGTGGTTGGATTATAACAGCCCAAATCTCTGTGGTTTGCCCACTTCAGAGACTATCTTGAGACTAATACTTTTAGAGTGAGTGCCTCTATCCGCAACTTTTTTTCCTACACAACAACAGTCTTCAAAAACCTTAAAACATGTGCAACGCATTTCATGTAAATATTTCAGATTTCAAATAATCATTGAAACATATTTTTGGTATACCAAGACATGAATTAAAATATTTTTTAAAACCACATAATGAAAATAAGGACATTTTTAAGAAACCGTACGTATGTAAACAGTAAATTTCTTTAGACTTCACATACTGAGTATAAGATTTACCATAAAAAGATTACCTTTCTCTTATGCATCCCTTTAACCACAATCCAATACTTCTAATAATTTAATTAAACAGGAAAGTAATTAATTTAACCTGTACAGGGGAGCTCTAAACAAGAACATTTTAAGGTTTGTTAAGAATAACTGATTTACTGCACACCTGTAATTCTAAATTACACCACCAAAAATACACTGAAAGGGCTGAGCCAGGGCATTAATAGCAGTATGCCAAGGGAATATGAGAACCAGTTTGGAAGTATCCGAATAAACCACCAGGCTGGCTCCACACTTAATACAGTGCAAAATAGGAAATTGAGGTGAACTGCTTCTACATCCAGAAACGTCATGGCTGCTGCTGCTACCAGCTTTAAGGCTTCCAAAACTGAATTACTGAATGGTAAAGCAGTAAAAATGTCACCTACTTTATCCATCATGTCCCAAAACTGGTTCACACACTCCTAAAAATGGAAAAATAATTTGGCCTGCAATCTCTTACAAAATTCTAACAATTGCATTTTCAAAGCCACATTCCTGGTTCTTGGAACTACTATACCTTATTATCAATGGAAGTATCAATTCAGCGGTTCAACCAAATCACGAGAACACAAATTTGGGGGTTATTCCAAAAACTAATTCGAATGAGACCCAACTGTACTGTAACAGAAATTCTAAGCTTTATTGAAGCAGCAGTCCCAAAAACCAAGAACACTGCATCTGGGATGCCACATGACACGCCCTTCAGACAAAAAGAAGAAACTTCACTCTTGCCCTAGGAGCATTGGCAGGAATGATTTGGCTGATCAAGGCAGGAAAACAAATCTCACACCAAAACGTTTTTCCATCCATGTTACCTGGAGAAATACTACATGGGAGCAGCCTACATGACTGTACAGAGGTTCATGGTGCCTAGTGCTTCTGGCATGTCATGGTTGAATTAAGTGATGGGACAATGATGGCAGTGGGCCATTCATAATTTCAAAACCCAATGCTGGGAGCACCAGTACACATACCAAAATGGCCTATCCAAGTGGCATCTGTCACTGAAATGTTAATCATTTGACAAATCAAGCTCAAATCTCTTTTCATTATGAATGCTCCAGAAAAACCAGTACCTTTCAGTCCTTCAAAAAGACTCCATTTAAGAATAATTTGATTCTAGGTTTCCCTTGGGGTAGGGGTGAGGGGAGACCTCAACGCATTACACAAATGGTTCTCTATCAATAATTTTGTTTAAACCTGGGCTGAGCAATCTCTTTAGCCCTGTGTGCCACCAGCAGGGCCCAGAATCAGGAAAAGAAGACAAAAGAAGCAGAACAAGAGTATAAAAAGAAAGACACACGTGGTGTGCACGGGGGTGGGGGTGGGAATGGGGGGTGGGTAAAGCAGAGGACCATGGGGGCAACCAACCCCCTAGGACCTCCTGGTGGCAGCAGAGCTTCATTCAGTTGCTTCCTCTGCCCTAGGCCAGACTTTAACACCAGGGCTGTGAACGATGTGTGCCTAAAGGCACCAAATTACACAGCAGATGCTTTATTTTGAGCTATCCAATTGCCAATCTACTCTGTGTTTTCCTCCCCAGGGTGGGGAAGCTTAACAGTTTAAATACAAGCTACGGTTTTATAATTTAGGATCTGAGCAGCACAAGTTCCAGCTACCAACTTTTGATCCCAGGAAGACAGCCACAAAATTTAAACAAACTACCTTCCCGCCAGAACTTTAAAACAAAAAGGAAAAAGAAAAAATTTCTCCCACCTCATATGAAGAATTCAAAAAATTTCCTTAACACAAAGAGGCTCCCCTCAAGCTTAATCAAAGCCCTATTAACCATATTAAGCCAGTAAAATCATTCATAGGCCAAGGGATCAAACAAACAACCTGTTTGACACACAAGTGCATGACCACAAAAAGTAAAAATAAAAAAGTAGGATGGGGGGGCTTCACTCTCAAGCCTGGAGAGAACACATGCTCTACCCAGAACAGCTTCACTGACAAAAAAATAACCAAGGAATTATCCACAGAAAAGATGACACACCAACCTTCTGACCCTACTCAGCCACCAGTACCATTACCTTTTTCTTTAACCAGGTCTTTAAGTGACTGCCATTTCACATCAAAAGGTATGTTTGTAATGAAGGCTCTGTATCTTTTAGTTGGATTGGCATACGGCTCAAAGCGATTGCCTCCTCTTTTTATGTTTTTCTCCTTCCTCTTCTCATTCTGAGCTGGTCGTTCTCCTTCACTGAATTCAAAAGAGAGGGGGAAAAAAAGTCCATATGTTAGCACAATACTAAAGACAATATTTGATTTTCCAGGTTTACAATCCCACACAAAGTTACATGTAACACAAGACTAATATTGATTCTGATTTGAAACAAACTAAAGTGGTCCATACAGCAGAATATTGCAGTAGTACGCTCCTTAAAACCCACCTATGAAAAAAAATCATTCCCAAGACAAATGTGCTTTCCTAGGCCTTCACACACTCCTGTGGGGCTCTAACAGAGGTGGGGGAGACAGGCCAACTCCCTGCCCAAGGTGCTTTAACGCCAAGACAGAAACAGGAAAAGAGAAAGAAGATTTGTAACATTTCATGGAACAGAAATGAGGTGGTACACATAGGTCCAACCAATCTTAGCTTTACAAATAAAAGTGTCTTTCATTGTGGGCGGAAAAAAATTGGACTCAGGTACTTGTACACCATTAGCAGCATTATTCACAATAGCAAAAAGTGAAAACAACCCAAGTGTCCACCAACAGATGAATGAAATAAACTAAATGTGGTAGTAATGGAATATTTAGTATTTAATATTTAATTTAATATTTAGTAATGGAATATTACTTATTCAGCCATAAAAAAAGAATGAAGTGCTGATACATGCTTCAACACAGATGAACTTTGAAAACATTATGCTAAGTGAAATAAGCCAGACATAGAGACAAAAGGAATAGAGGTTACCAAGGACTGGGGAGAGGTGGGAATGGCGAGTTACTGTTTAATGGCTAGAGTTTCTGTTTGGGATGATAAAAGAAAAAAGTTCTGGAAATGGCGAGTGGCTATTGGCATAGTGTACAACACTGTACCTAATGCCACTAAACTGTACACGTAATCATTTTAGAATGGCAAAATTTACATATATTTTACCACAATTTTTAAAAACAAAATTTTTAAGGGAAAGAAACCATTCTCTACTCAACCCTATTACTTTGAGGCTAGGGAAACTGAAGTCTGAGCAACGCTGGTAGGTAAAAGACAGCACGCAAACAATTCCACCTTTGGCAAAGAAGGGTGGATTCGTTTTTCTGACATGGCCTTTCCTGTAATCCTCTTTACCTTTGTGTGTTAGGTGCTTCCATGGAGTTAACATTTCTAAGCTCTACAGGTATGAATCTGGCTTAAGAGTGGGCAGGAAAAGTTTCACAAGAAACGCAGGCTCCCAAAGCACAGAACAAGACAGGCTGGAAGCCCAGTCCATAGCCCAGGAACCGGACAGGGTGTGCACAGCAGGGCAAGGCCCTGTGCCGGCTGCGTGTGGCTGTTCCGAGCCCCCTTTGACCATAGGCAGACACCTGTGAGAGCTGACCAGGAACAACTGGGGAGGCAGCAGCCACAGAAGTCCTCTCAGGGCACTAAGTCCAGCACTTTCTGCTTCCCAAGCCCTATGCTTTCCACCAGTGAGAATCAAGGGACTCCCAAACTACAGATTCTAGCAGAGACTTTGTGATCCACAACAAAAATGGAAAGAAAACAAAAAGTCAAGATTACAGCATTGATGATTTATAAGACCACCTTCTTTAACGTAAAGGGTTGATCTTTATTCTAAGAGATGTCTTCCCTGTGTGGGGGAGGGGTATTGTTCAAACATCAATGGTAGCTGGAGGATTTTCAGTGTACTTGGAAAAATTTAAGTCAGCAACCTTTTGTAGTCCCCAAAGTATTTTTTTCTACTGGTCCCTCATATCCAAACACAGCCGTGCCAAGTGGTAACCCAGTGAAGTTATCACCCTAGGCAAAACTAAGGAAAGCAACTTCCTCTATGATCTGAACTATACCAACATGCAATAAACAGACCTTCACATGGGTCGGCAGATGGGGGAGGGGGAGTAGGGCCACACCAATCCCCAGATTCCTAGAATTCTTCACTCTGTCTACCCAGGCTCACAACAGACCCTCCTCAGGCTGACTGCACACCGCAAGCACAGTCCACCCATCCACTCCATATGAAAGCCCTGCACCCGTCTGCCAGACAGAGCATGCATCTCACCCTCCCTACATAAGGAGGAAGTGTGTTACAACAATTCATAAAATGTAGATCAACCTACATTTCATGGGCCTACAGAGGGCCTGTGGGTAGGAATATATTTTAGAATTGGTTTCTTTTGAAACCCAAATATTCTACAATCTACATTAAAAAACATTATTCTGACACAGGGTTCATGACACAGTAATGCTTCCAGCCTGGGTTTTCAAAGACTGCCCAGCTCACCTTATTAGTTACAAAATGTATAAATAACGAATTACAAGACATAGTAGGTAACAAAGTGTCTAGGCCATATTCTGCCATGCATCATTACTGCTAAGAATAAACTACCCAATCTAACCCCAGAAGCTGGGGATTTGGTTTGGGGTTAATCCACCTCACATGGCTCATCATCAAGAAAGCAGCTCAAATGGGTTATGGCCAAGGTGTGAGCAAAGCACTACTACACCCAAGTCTTTCTCTGGCTAATCATTTCCTCTCTCTGAGAAGTTTCCTCCTATCTCATCACTTCCAGTTTCTTAAAAAATTGACCTTTTTGTAACTCTAATAATCACCATCAACTCTATTCTTGACAGAATTGTAGAAAACCACCCTCAAAGAAACCTCACGTGACGCATGTTCAAGTATAGATGATGTGACAGTTTAAGAAAAGCCCATTTATTAAATGTTTAATTCAATTTTCTCACTTACCTTCGGGATAAAATTAGGGGAATATGCTTCTAGCCCTAAAATACATATAACACTTAACTGTGAAAAACTTTTAGAAGCACATTTTTATAGGTAGATTATAATTTAGCTACACTGATGAAATAAACTGCTTTATCCTAAATACCCCAAATTTAGATTATAGAATCTTAAATGTTAAAACACACCTACCATACATTATCCACAACTAGATACTTACCCAGAAGAAAATATATCCATACAAAAATTTAGACCCGAATGCTCATAGCAACATTACTTGTAATATCCCAAAAGGAAATCTAAATGTCTACTAACAGGTAAATGAATAAACAAACTATAGTATATCCATACACTGAAATACTACTCAGCAAAAAGTAATGAACTACACACAACGTGGATGAATCTCAAAATACTTACACTCGAAATCAGACAAAAGAGGAGTACATATGGTAATATTTCATCATATACAACTATATTTGAGAAAATCTAATCTGGCAAACTAATCTATAGTGGGTTTTCTCAACCTCAACACTACTGATATTTGGGGGCCAGATAATCCTTTTGTTGTGGGAGGCTGCCCTGTACACTGTAGGATGTTCAGCAGCATCCCTGACCTCTACCCCAGAGAGGCCAGTAGCAGCCCCATTCCTCAGACTTGAAAATGAAGACCAAAAGTATCTCCAAGACACTTCCAAACGTCCCCTGAAGGGAAAGAAGAAATCACCCCACTGAGAACCACTGATGCATACTAATGGCCTGGGGGTGGGGAAAAAAAGGACTCAGAGGATTACAAAGGGGGAGCAAAGGGGGTTATGGTTGTATTTATTATCTTGATTCAGTGAGGGTATCAAATCGTACACTTCCAACTTATTCAGTTTATTGTGCCAATCATACTTTTTTTTTTTTTTTTTTTTTTTTTTGCGGTACTCAGGCCTCTCCCGTTGCAGAGCACAGGCTCCGGACGTGCAGGCTCAGCGGCCATGGCTCACGGGCCCAGCCGCTCCGCGGCATGTGGAATATTCCCAGACCGGGGCACGAACCTGTGTCCCCTGCATCGGCAGGCGGACTCTCAACCACTGCGCCACCAGGGAAGCCCCAATTATACACTTTTTAAGTTTCCACTAGTTTCTTAAATTTCAAACCTGACCCCAATATAACTTGACTTTTAACTCCTATATAAAGTAACAAATTTGTCATCTTTCAAAGAAACTGAAGCTACCTAAGCAAGCTAAATGCCTTACCAATATTCTCCTTGCTAAGTGGCTCCCAATTCCCAATGAACACCCCATCTGATTCTGGCACCCAATCATCTACCTGAAGTTCTAAATAGACCCAATATGTTAAAAAACTTTTTCTGACATTCTGTCAACCTAATTCATGATACATCAATAAAGATAAGGCCAAAGTATCTGCAAGAACCTCTCAAATCATTAAAATAGATTAAGTATGTTTAATATGGCTTTGGAATTGTTTCACTGACTGCATTCTTTGAAAATTGATAATTTAACATGTCACTGCTCCACCATACTAGAATTATACTGTACATAAAGATCACAAGTAAAAAGATTGAGTGCCTGCCTACTTCACCAAGGGCTGCCACATTCACCATGTAAAACAGTGAATCCCTACCCTCCCTTACGCCTCCATGGCATTCCCTCTCACATATAATACTCTCATTATTCTCACAGTTTTTCAATCAAGTGTAGTTTGAAACGGCAACCCCGATACCTTGAAATCCTGACCACATCTCCTGAGGGAAAAGACTCCCCCACCCCCCATATTCCCTTGAGAACCATCCCTTATGTAAAATGACTCTTCACAGAAACCCTTTCAATCCTGAGTTTCCCCTAATGCATTTAAGATGTGGAGAACACTATTCTAGCTCCAGGTCCACCTCTTCACTACCCACGTGACTTAAGCGCTTTCGCTTTCCGTCTCTGGTTCTTTACCAGCAAAACCAGCATAACCTGTATCCATGTAGCTCACAGGGATGTCTTGAGAATCAACAATCAGCCTAACAAAAAGCAGGTTGGTAAATGTTAAGCACAATACCTAAGGGAGCAGTACTACGGGTGACTAAGAGGTAGGGTTATCTAGGTCTGAACCCCAATGTCACCAACTCTTTGTCAGGCCTCAGTTCCTTCATCTGTGCAAGGAGGTTACTTATCCACCCTGACAAGTTTAAAGGAGAGACTTGGCACACTAACTGTGGCAATGATATATTTTTGTACCAAAAATTTTCTGGAGAATGATTCACTCCTTGCCTTCTACCATTGCACATACTGATTAAGCTTTAAAATAAGCCCACTGGGGCCGTGGCTGAGGAAACCTAGGCACTGTACTCATTACAGACTACCAAAGGAGCAATTCAGCTTTCACCTCTATGACTGCAAAACATGGTAATGGAAGAGACCATCTGCAAACTCCTAAATGAAACAAGCAACCTAATCTTTGCAGACTAGCATCTCCCTGCCTAGCCATGAATAAAATCAAAGAGCAAAGTGAAAGCAAAGAGCTGGCAGCATGCATTCAAACAACCTACAGCCCCTATTCTAATCTTGAGCTCACAATCAAATGTGCCTCAAAATTATTATCAAGTATACCATCACTTTTTAAAGTACAGCAAACACTCAAATCATTGCAAAGCACGGAGAATCTGGTTAAAAAAAAAACACTTTAAATAACTGTGTTCAGTGAGAGGTTACCAGGGTGGTGTGTGGAAGCAGCAAAGGACCTGGAGTCAAAATGGCCTCCCCCAGATCTTTGGGTCAATTTCCTTAACCTGGGTCTTCTCAATTGTTTAAAAAAAAAAAAAAAAAAAAGTTTTTCTTGACTGTAAAACAGTGTCAACACTGACATTACATCCCCAGGAATTTATACTAAATACAAAGTTTCATTTTTAAAATAGCCTCTCTCTCAGTTTTCTGATTCAGCCACAAGGTTACTCTGAAAGTGGAGTAGGTTAAGTCACTGATTTTAAATGGACAGTGCAAGCTTTATTTTTAAAAAATAAAATTTTAAATTAAAAAAAAAATCAAACCTAAGCCTACATAGTCCTCTAAAATGAACGCTTTTACCTCCTGATTAATATACTCTAACTCTGAATCTTGATTATTTTTTTAACTTCAGAATTTATTTTTTTAATTTATTTTTTTTTATTCATTTATTTTTGGCTGCATTAGGTCTTGCTGCTGCATGCAAGCTTTTCTAGTTGTGGTGAGCGCGCTTCTCACTGTGGAGGCTTCTCTTGTTGCAGAGCACGGGTTCTAGGCACGCGGGCTTCAGTAGCAGTGGCAGCTTGCAGGCTCTAGAGTGCAGGCTCAGTAGCTGTGGTGCACGGGCTTAATTGCTCCACGGCATGTGGGATCTTCCCAGACCAGGGATTGAACCCGTGTCCTCTGCACTGGCAGGCGGCTTCTTAACCGCTGCACCACCAGGGAAGTCCCTTGACTGTCTTTAGATGGAACAGATTTCTCATCAAAATAAAACAAATCCTCCTCTTATACCCAGAAGAAAAGGAACTGCAAAACAAGCTGTCCCATCTGGGGTCCTCATCAAGCTTGCTATCTCACTGCCTTTTTGGTTTACAGCACACTCCACTCCTGGTGGAGACAAAGGTAAGAAGAATCCAGTCTCACTCATTTCCCATCCCTCAAAGGCTTTCAAGATAAAAATCTAAATTCCTTCGTCTGGAATTCATTGCCCACCAGCTGGCCCCCAGTGCTCCAGCAGTTTGGGTTCTTTATAAATACATATCAAATATATAAATATATAAAAATCCCTAGTCTTTGGACACTCTCCTGTGCCTCTCTCCATCATCTTTCATCCTCCTCCCCCTAGAAGAACACCTCTTAACTGCCCCCAGCTGGTTAGGTTGGGGGGAGGGGAGCCCCTCCATGCTCCCTACCTAGTAACTCCTTTTACTAATACCACAGAACAATTACTTTACTACAAAAATATTCCTTGGCCTTCCCTGTGGGGGTAGGGGGGTTGTTTTCTAAAGAACTCTGCTTTAAAAACTCTGTGATGTAAAAAAAACACAACGAACCCTAACTTTTCCAATGGCCCTCCCAAACAGATCTGAGAGTTCGTAACTTTCTAAAATAGTCTCTACTAAGCAGTCCTAGACTTTGAGGTTCTTTCCAACAAGGGCTCTTTTAGCTCTGAAACCTTCAGATTCTTTCTAACAGCCCATGTGTTAACGTTCGTCACAAAATGACTATTTGGAATCAGTCACAAAATGACTATTTGGAAATGGACAGTGGAAAATGGGAAATTTGAAAAATGTACCCCAGATGCTATAATCTATAACTAATAACTTCTCACCTAGCACGATTCTAGCAGCACTCCATCCTGTGATAAAGAAATAAAGGAAATAGGTAATGAAAAAAGTTTAAATGAACACATCCCTTTCCAGAGTTTTCAATAATAAAGGGTTGGGAATACTTCTAAGATGCCTTTCTCTTGATTTCCAAGGACCAGTAACCACGGTATTTTGTTCCTCCCCACCTAAGGAGAGAAAGTTCAACAACATAGCTAGTATTTAGTGAGTGTTCATTAACAAAGCGTTTTAACTACATTCACTTTTAATCCCCACGAACTCCAATTAAAAATTTGTGGGAAGGCAAATTCATAGGAGACAGAACGTATAACACAGGTAACCAGGAGAGGGGGAGAAGAGGAAGTTACTGTTTAATTGGCATGATGAAAAAGTTCTGGATGTGGATACTGGTGATGGCTGCACAACACCGCAAATGCAGTTGACGCCACAGAATCGTACACTTAAAAATGGCTAAAACTGTAAATTTCACCTTACGTATGTTACCACAATTTTAAAAAAACGTATGTGGCAAATCAAATGTGTGCCCAGCCTTCCCCTGTCCTCCCCGCGACAGCTGCCGGGAGGAGGCAAAACGTCTCTCCATCTTTCAGGCGCCTGTAATCAGAATGAATGGGGTTCAAGGGGACATAAGGTGATGCTTTAAAGCTTTATGGAAACTTTAAAAACCGAGGACCCGAGACAGACCTCTAACCAGGACTGAAAGGGTGACGGAGTTTGGAAATGGGTGAACCCGCCTGATGATGGAAAAATCTTCCCCTGGAACACGGAAGAGAATGTTTCCTTTTTTTTTTTTTCCCCCTATAGTTTGTTTCTACGGCTGAACATTGAGCAGCAGGTCCGATCTCTCCACAAATACCTACTGCGCACCTGGGGAGGAGGTAAGGGACTTGAGCCGTGGCCAGAGCGTGGAGCGAGGGGCGGTTCCGACAGAGGCACTTATCGCGGGGACGGGGGAGGGGGGGCTGGAAAGGAGGGGAACGGCGCGCGCCGGGGGGCGGGGGGGGGGAGGAGGCTCCCGGAGCCGGCCTCGCGGTCCTTCCCGATACCCACCCGCCTCTGCTACCGTTTACCCGGACCGACAACGGGCGAGATCCTGCGTGCGCAATCCCTCCCCTCCCCCCACTTTACCGATCGGGAAACTGAGGCCCCGGGCCATTGCGGAGAGACGTGAAACCACGCGCCCAACCAAGGTCACCCGACAGGCGAGCGGGTCGCGGACTCCGGGGCTCATCGGCTCCGTGGCCCGCGCGCCATTATCCCCGCGCGCAGAGGCCCAGCCTGAGGCCTTTGCGTCGGGGTCGGGGTCGGACCCGGCCTGGAGGGACCGGGGGAGTTGAGGCCCGAGACCTGGGAAGAAGGAGCTGTCCTAGAGGCGCTCCCGGGGCCGCCCGGCTTCATCCCTCACGGCCTGGGCGGCCCCCACCCTCGGCAGACCCTGAGGGGAAAGCCCGGCCGAGGCCGCGCCGGTGGGAAGCCGCCAAGACCTAACAGAGCCGCCGCCGGCCGCCGCAGAAGTGCCCGGCCAGGGACAAGGAGCCGTGGAGTACTCACCCTTTCGGGCCCGGAGCTCCGTTGCCACTCGGCACGCCGGGCGCGCCGCTCTCCTCCTCCATTTTGGGCTCCGTCGCCGCCACCTCGGCTGCCGCTTCGACCCCTGCCGCCATTTTCTCCGCGTCTGGGCTTTGTGTGAGCGAGCGGGATGCGCGGCGCTGCGCCTGCGTGCTCACGTGATCCAGCTCGACCAGTAACGTCTGCTCGCGCCGCGGCGGCCTCCCGCCTCCTTCCCTCCAACCCCGGGCCACGCCCCTGTTCCGGGCCACGCCCCCGCCGCGCGCAGGCGCGCATCGTCAGCTGTTACTAATTCATTCTCGCAACTAACTTGCGTTTGGCGCCTACTGGATACTCCATCCGCTCTCCAGGTCTGGTAGAGGCACCATCTCTCCACCCCCCCACACGTGGACCTCGTCACTCCCAGCTTTCTGTAATCACAGCTAGGGCAGAAGGGCAGCGAAAGTTCTGTTTACTAGGCTAGAAAGGAGTTAGGCAGGCAAGGGTAGGACACTGAAAGACCAGGCCGTAGGACAAATGTGTAAAATGCTCTCTCTCTAAGCAAGTATCGTCCTGCACCAAGAATATCTGGGCTCTATCCGACCTGTCTCCCCACCACTCTGAGAAGTCCTGGGCGCAGAGCCCATGGCCTAGGTCTCTCTCACTAACAGCCGTCAACAACCAGACGCCTAGCTGGAGACTTTGAATGTGTTTATGAATGTTTCTTGAGTGAATGAACAAGCAAGAAGCCAAACATGGTGATAGAAATCACACGATGGAGGCTCCTTCCTGCCTGACCGTCGGTCCCTCTGCCCTGAGAGCTTGGCCCTGTCCACAAATGGGTTTTCAGGGCTGTTACAGGACCATGTCCTGGGACAGCCACAGTGGCCTGGGAAGAGGCCAGAGCCCCCAGCATTCAGAGGTCTCAGGCTCCCTTACCCAGCAGCCACCCCTGGTCTCTGTTGTCTCTGGTACTTTGAAATAAATGCTTCACTGGATCTTGAAGAAGTTCCCATCTAACCACCAAACTCTAAGCTCACAATGGGAAAAATGGGTTTTTTTCCCCCTATCTCACAAAATAACTACATTTCATCAGGCTCTGAGGAACTATCTCACCTGCCACACCTTCCTCCAAATTAAATACTTAATCCAGCCAGGCTGAGAACTCCAGGCCCGGAGAATAAGTCCAATAGCCCAGGCTAAGGCAGAGGATAGGCCCCACCCTCTCTTTCCAGCTCCCATTCCCAAGAACTTCCCAGACTCACCTGTCTCAGAACTCCTTTCTCTTGCCCATCTGCAAGCCCCTCCTCTCATCTCCACCCACCCACCCCGCCCCCTCCCCCCGGAAATCTCTGATCTACTAAAATCCCCTGTGCACACCAACCCTCTTCACATGGTCCCACTGGAATCTATCTCAGTTTCCTTTCCTCCCCGTTAGACCTCTCTCTCTCTCTCTCTCTCTTTTTTTTTTTGGCCTGGACAGCCAGGGAAGTTCCCCCCTCCCCCTTAGATCTCTCTAGACCAGAGGGGCCCCTGGACCAGAAGAAGCCTCATGAATCTCTGAATTCCCTCGCCCAACAGGGCTCAGAAATGGCGGAAGAGGCCACAGCAGTCTGTCAGAATCATGGAGAGGAGGCCGAATACAAAGCAGCGGGGACAAGAAGGCACCTTTTCTCTGATCCCTTCTCCGGCAGTGGGTGTGACTGGAGATGAGCCACAAGCCAAGCCCAGGCTGAGGAGACAAACTTTCTACTAGGCTGTGCTCCTCTATAGGCTGGTTGATTTAATCCAACACTGCCCAGATTCCTGGGTTTAGCCATTGCCTGCACTATTAATTCCTTCACTCTTTCCTGTAACTGACACTTTATTTTCTTTAAAAGAAGGATGTTTTGGGAATTCGCTGACGGTCTGGTGGTTAGGATTCTGCCCTCTCACTGCCAAGGCCTGGGTTCGATCCCTAGTTGGGGAACTAAGATCCTGCAAGCCTCCCAGTACAGTCAAAGAAAAAAAGGATGTTAAAATGTTGCTTTACCTCACAGCCCACATTGAAACCCTACTATAAATAGCTTATTGTAAAAAATAAATAAGAGAATGATGCTGTTAAAGTGTAAATTCAGTCATACGCTCTGTCAAAGGATCTGAGTCTAAGACTTGCTCTCTCTCTGCTAGGGTTAAGGGTCATGAAAGTCAGCCTAGCACCAAACTACAACTCAGGACTTCCCTGGCGGTCCAGTGGTTAAGACTCTGTGCTTCCAATGCAGGGGGTGAGGGTTCGATCCCTGGTTGAGGAGTTAAGACCTCACATGCTGCATGATGTGGCCAAAAAAAAAAAAGTACTGGGCCCTCTTCAGGGTGACCCTCGGTAAGTGTGGACATTACTTGTGAGTGAGTGTAAAGGGCCCAGCGGGGTATCTGACCCACGGGAGACACACAGGAAGTAGACACTATTCTTATGTATATTTATTTTAAATCATTTAATACATAGCCTTGCTACCTGCTCTTCACTTGAAAACTCGCACTTTGCTTCTAGCCCTGTGATCCCTCAAACCAGCTGAGAGCATTGGTTGTTGCTGCTGTTACCTCTGTGTGGTCCTGACTCCCCTCGGTCCCCGTGCCCTCACTTTGAGGCCTCAGAAACGTGACTGACAGGTCCGTTTTGTCCAGCAAGGGCTCCTTTTATTCATTGGGGGTGGGGTGGGGTAGGGGGGTGGGTTTTGAAACACGGTGCAACTTTATAAAGTTGAGGGTGCCGGGAATGTGAGCCTGCCAGGTGCAGAAAAGTGCAAGAAGCTTGCGGAACCTCCCAGCTCGATGGGTGCCCGCGACTCGCCTCTGGCCATGGCTGCTGGCCCAGGAGGGGCCAGGTAGACCTCAGAATGAGATCAGGGTGCCTGCTCCATCCGAAGCTCGGGACCACGTCCGTCTGTTCTCCTCGTGTGTAAGAGTGTGCAAAACGATCTGAGAATAGCTTCACACGGGAATCACGGAATCAGCTCCACTTTGGCATCTCTTGGCCTAAGAAGCATTCCAGCTGTGCGGAAGTGTCGGGCAGTTTCTGTCCTTCCAAACACCAGGGCATCGCCAGCTGCCTCTGGCCCTGCCAGCCCGGCCTTCACACAGGCGTCTCCTCTGCCACCTTCTTCAGGAGCCCAGCTGCCAGAGAGGAGTGCTGGGTGCCTTCGGGGCCATCGGTGGCCCGGATCTTCAGGCGCACTTTCTGGTTGGTCCTTCTCCACTCGGAGTACAGCTGGCAATGGTAGCGGAATGAGACCTGCAGGGCAGGGTGGAGATGAGTGGGAGGGCCAGCCTCTGGCCATCCAGCCTCTACCCCCAAGAGAGGAAAAGCGGGCCCCTGAGGCATCTGCCTCGACCTAACCAGGACCAGGCTCCTGCTTGCAGAAGCAGGGGCAGCATCCAGGCATTTCTCACACAGACAGTGCACACACACCCATTCCCTCACCTGGGGAACCTCCCCACCAGCACTGAGGGCCCTGCAAAGGTGAGAGAGTCTGTGTGTGTGTGTGTGGAAGGGGGGGGGTCCCCTTCTGTCTCTCAGAGGGTGGCAGTGAAGTGATAAAGCCTCTTGGAAGGGGCCAAACGTCAATGGATCATAACTGCCAAAATGTGGAAGCAACTAAGATGTCCTTCAGTGGGTAAGTGGATAAATAAACTGTGGGACATCCAGACGATGGAATGTTATTTGGCACCAAAACGAAATGAGCTATCAAGTCATGAAAACACATGGAGGAAGCTTAAATGCATATGACTAAGGGAAAGAAGCAGATCTGAAAAGGCTACAGGGAATTCCCTGGTGGTCCAGTGGTTAGGACTCGGTGCTTTCACTGAAAAGGCTATAGACTGCATGATTCCAACTATAGGACATTCTGGAAAAGGCAAAACTATGGAGACAGTAAGAGAAGCAGTGGTTAGCAGGGCTTGGGGGAGGGAGCGATGAACCGGAGGATCACACAGGGGTTTTAGGGCAGTGAAAATACTCTGTATGACACTCTAATGGTGGATACCTGTCATTATACATTTGTCTAAACCCACAAATTGTTCAACACCAAGAGTGAACCCCTAATGTAAACTATGGGCTGGGGGTGATGATGTGTCAGTGTTGGTTCATCGACTGTGATAAATGCACTGCTCTGGTGCCCTGCTGATCGTGGAGGAGGCTCTGCAGGTGTGGGGGAGGATTTTGGAGAACTCTGTACTTTATGCTCCATTTTGCTGTTTAACCTCAAACTGCTCTAATGAGTCAAATCTATTAAAAAAAAAAAACTTTTTTTTTCCAATAAATGTCAAAGGTTCATACTCTTTAACCAAGCCAGTTCCAAGAAACATTTGCACAGGTGGCATCCAAAACACAGTTTATAACGGCAAAAAAAAGAAGGGAAACAAAAAAACAAACCAACAAAAAAAAAACATTGGAAATGATCCCAGTGTCCATCAAAAGGGATTAGTTAAAAAAATACAGCATGCCCATACAATCAAGGATTGTTGGGTGGCTGCCTTTTTTTTTTTTTAAAGGACATTAGCAAAGTGAAAACAAGCAGACTGCAAAGCAGGACCTATGATTTCATCCTACTTGTATTAAAAAACCTGCTTGGGGCTTCCCTGGTGGCGCAGTGGTTGAGAGTCCGCCTGCCAATGCAGGGGACACGGGTTCGTGCCCTGGTCCGGGAGGATCCCGCATGCCGCGGAGTGGCTGGGCCTGTGAGCCATGGCCGCTGAGCCTGCGCGTCCGGAGCCTGTGCTCCGCAACGGGAGAGGCCACAACAGTGAGAGGCCCGCTACCACAAAAAAAAAAAAAAAACCTGCTTGGTGGATGTGCTGGGAAACAATTCTTGAGGAGGGAGTGCCCCACAGCTGGAGGCCAGTGGTTCTGTCTGAGGGGCCAGACTCTGGGGACCTTTCCTCTCTGAGTGAGGGTTCTCATGCCTGCCAGAAGCCGGGGACAACACCCCACTACACTCCCTCTCTCTCAACCCCAGTCGTTTTCTCTCTCAGCACCCACCCCACCCCCGTGTGGGGCGATCGATCTTAGTTCCCGGACCATGGATCAACCCATGCCCCCTGCAGTGCAAGCGTGGAGTCTTAACCACTGGACCGCCAGGGAAGTCCCTTCTCTGTCTCTTGATGGTCCTCTCTCTCTGTCTCTCTTTCTCCTACTCTTTCTTCCGCAGCCTTTTGGTGTCCCTCTGCCTCTCCCCCCCCAACCCCCTCACCCGCCCTCCACCGCCAGTACAGTCTTGGTGGAGCTCGTGGCTGGCAGGGCCTGCACTCAGCAGAGGTGATCACGTGCCCTTGTATCCTTGGGGCAGAAGGTTCACGCCTGGCTCCCTGGACCTTGGACCAGCTTGGAATCTGGAGCTCCATGAGATGCTGGGAATTGCTTCCACCCGAGGGCCAGCCACAAACCGGGGCAGGCAGGGCGCCCCCTACCCCCTCCAAGCCACTGACCAAACCCCGGGCCTGACTGCTCGCAGATGCCTGCTCTGTGGCAGGCAGCCACTCACCAGCGTCCAGAGGACGTAGATGGTAAAGAGAGCAATGGTGAGGGCGATGAGCCCCACCGCCTCCAGCCGGCTATGGAGCCTGAGGTGGTCCTGGGCCCCACGCAGGCACAGCCAGCCTGAGATCGCGGCCAGAGGCGTGATGAACAGGAAGCACACCATGTCGCAGCACAGTGTCCTCTTCTCTGTCCGAGGCCCTGGGTCCTTCAGCCACTGCGGGGAAGAAGGGAGGGGGAGCCGCTGAGAGAGATCGTCATGCACCGCCCTCCCTCGAGCCTCTGCGGGGGGATGGGGTGCAGGACCGCCAGGCCCTCCGCCCCTTCTGCTGATGCCCATCTTCATCACTGGGCCCTGCAGGACCAGCCTCCTGCCTGGCACCTCCCTGCGTTCATTCCTTCTTTCAAATATTTATGGAGACGATGACGATGACAGGCCAGGCCCGGATAGGTGCGGGGCACTTCTGCCCCTGTTTTTTGTTTTTTGGTTCTTTGGTTTTTTTGGCCATGCAGGGGATCAGACGCATGCCCCCTGCAGTGGAAGCATGGAGTCTTAACCCCTGGACCGCCAGGGAAGTCCCATGACCTTGTTTTATAGATGGGGGAAACTGAGGGCACAGAGAGGCTGACCCATTTGTGCAAACTCATATGGCTAGTCGTCCACAAAGCCAGGACTGGAGCCCAGGAAGTCTTGTCCCAGGACCTGTGCGTCTTGGCCTCTATACTACACTGCCTGCCACAGTTGATGGCAGGAAAAAGTCCCTGCCCATAGCTCCCATGCTAGTCGGGGGAGGCATGAAACAGGGTGAATGATCCGGATGGGGAAGGCTATGCCGAGGAGGTGGCACCACAG
Source organism: Pseudorca crassidens (assembly GCF_039906515.1). Classification (NCBI taxonomy): domain Eukaryota; kingdom Metazoa; phylum Chordata; class Mammalia; order Artiodactyla; family Delphinidae; genus Pseudorca; species Pseudorca crassidens. The sequence goes on from NC_090298.1 coordinate 166,281,374, forward strand.
AGAACCAAATGAGCAGAAGGGCCCTGGTGAAGAATGGGGGGGACAGCGCTCGAGGCTGCAGAAAGAGCATGTGCAAAGGCACTGGGGTGGGAGCGTGTCGGGGGCAGCGGTGCAGGCAGGCTGGCTCTCCCTCCAACTGTTCTCCTAAGAGCCCAATGTCCCGGGTGGGCCAGGGGCATTTCCAGGAGCCCACACCTCGGCACAGTGACATCCCCCTGCAGCTCTCAGCTGCCCCATGCCAAGCCAAGCTGGGCAGAGAGGAGCCTGGAGGGCACCCGGGCAACCAGCAATGCTCTGGAAAGCCATGTGGCTCCCGTCATGCCTGGGAATATCCCATCTCAACCCCCACCCAGCACACTCAGGCTACAGTCTAAGCTCCCAGGCTTGGCCCACAAAGCCCCCCGGCAAGGTCACTACCCCTCCTTCTGGGCCACTCTCCTCCTCCTTTAACTAGCTCCACTCCAGCCACGTGGGCTTTGTCAAAAACACCAAGCTTCTCCTGGCCTCAGAGCCTTTGCACTTGCTGTGCCCTCTGCCAGGACTGCCCTTCCTCAGGTTGGGCACTCCCTTCTCATTCCTCAGGTCTAAGCCTTAGGGTCACCTGAAGTGATCAAAACAGGGAGGAGGCACAGGGTCTGTCAGGTCTGGAATCTCAGGCCCGGTTCCCCACCCCCATCAGCAGAACTGACCCTGGGGACAGGAGAAAGGTTCCTCCCTATAGAGAAGCTGCTTCCCCAGCCCCCCAGGATCCTCCAGGGCAATTCCCTCCTCCTGCCCCACGCCTACCTTCTTCCCCTCTGCACACTCCAACCTCAGACTCCCAAGCATACCTCTGTGAGGGGCCGGGGCCTCTTCTCCACTGCAAACTCCGTGTGGCACAGCTCGCAGTAGCTGGTATTGGATGAGGAAAGCCATCTCTCCAGACAGCTCTTGTGCACAGCGCCCAGTGTGCCGGTGCAACCACATGGAGACAGCAAGCTCTCCCCATTCGCTCCCTCATGGCAGATCCTGCAGAATGGACCATCGCTAGACACAGAGATGGGACACATGAGTAACGATCAAGTTTCCTGTCTATGCCTACTTCACATGCACTGGATCACAAGCTCAGCATCACCCCTATATGCTGCTACTTGGCAAACTCCTTCTCATCCTTCAATGCCCGGCTCCAAATATCCTTCCCCTTGGGAAGTCTTCACAGACTCCCACAGGTGGAGTGATGTGCTCCCTCCCCAAGTTTCCCGTGGCACCTTTTTCAGCCCAGGGTGAGCATCACTTGTACCTGCCTGCCCAGCGTCCACTCCTCCTTCTCCTACAATGCCACCATGATTGTACTGGGCAACCAATCCACTCTCAACTCTTGGTCCTCAAGACGACACCCCTAATGACCTCAGGCCTGACCAATCAAAACACCACACGTCCCTGGTCACAGGGGCCGATTCAGGGAACAGCATGTGTGATGCAATCAGAGCCACTGGGAATTGATTCCTGAAATTCTTTTTTTTTTTTTTTTTCCCCCTAAACTCCAGAACTACAGGCAGCATGGCTGATGTAAGTCTGGAGCTGCTGGCAGCAGCCTGGTCCCCACATGGAGTCTGTAAATGATGCCAAAACAGAGGGAAACAGAGGAAGGTGGAGCCAAGAGATAAGGAGAAGCAGAGTCTCAAGGACACCATCAGAAGCTCTGGATCCAGCCGCACCTGAAGGCCATGCTACCTAAGAAACCTGTGCGTCCAGGGAGAAGAGCTCCCTGGCTCTTCTGCTCTAGTGAGGCTCGGAAAACAGACATAAAAAGCGTCTGCAGGAAGCTGCTTCAGGGAAGTCTCGGCCCCAGCTTGGTCTCTGGGGATGCTGGGTCCTTCCTGGGGCAGCTCAGGGCCAGGGGCGTGGCCTTGGTGGCCCCAGCGGCTGTCCAGCACATGAGTCATTGTTTTCCAGACATTTCTGCCCAGAGAGAGGACTGCGGGAACACACGGAGGAGGCGGAGCAGGAGAGCTGTTTTCCAGATAACGCCAGTTTCCCCTCAGAAACTTTCTATCCTTTTCTCAGTGTCTCCTGCTGTGGGACGGGGCCTGGCTGCTTTGAAACCCAAGAGCTGAGCTGACCCCTCAGGTCTGCTTTCTGGTCCTCAATCCTGTGCCTGGGCTGCTACTTTTTCCTCCAAGGTCAAAAGGGCATGCCCGGCTCCCCTCTGCTCCCACACTCCCCACACACATCAAGTGAACAGGAAAGGGATCCCTGCTCCGGAAACCAAGCCGGGAAGTGGAAGTGACGAGGACCTTGAGGGAGAGCCACGTCGGTTTTGGGGTTTGTCCCTGAAGAACCCTACTTCAGAGGTGCAAGTTCAGAGAAAACAAAACACAAGAAAACAAAGCACACACTGATTTATGATTGAGCACTGATGAGGTTCCATGCACAATTTGGAGGGCAACATCTGGGTTAATTTTTCTCATTCTCACAGGGAGCCGGGGAGGAAGGTGCTCTTTTTGCCCCTGTTTTACAGACAGGGAAACTGAGGCATCGAGGGGTTAACCTGTTTGTGCAGAAGTCACACAGCCAGTCGTCGGGCACAGCTGGGATTGGAACCCAGGAAGTCACTCCAGGCCTGTATACTCTGAGCCACTAGGCTGCCTGCCACCGGTAGTAGGGCAAGAGAAATGGGCTTTACTCCCAAAATTCTGGGAGGAAAATTATGCAAATGATACAGTTGAGGAGGAGATGGGACGGGGGAGCGGGTGAGACATCCACGGATCCCAGTGGAGCTGACCAGAGCATGCTCCATGGGCAGAAGGGAGATGGAAATGGAAGCCATGGGGAATCGGGCAGCGGGAGGAGGCCAGGTGGAAGGGCTGGGGGGTGTGGAAATGCTCAGGGCAGCTTCCAGGAGGGCCTGGCTCACAGACCAGGGGGTGGAGAGAATGGATGCCTCACAGAGGCCAGAGGGGCCCCAGGTGCTGGCCCTCAAGCCTTGAGCCTTTGTGGATTGTCCTGGGGCCTGGAGATACCTCCTGGGCCTTCCTCTTTGTCCTCTGAAGGTTTCAGGGTCCAGAACTTTCTGCCCCACTTGGGGTGCCATGCGCCCCCAGGAATCAGGGTCTCCTCTGAAGTGAAATGGAAGGCTTGATTTTATGGTCATGGAACCAGCCAGGTGCTGGGGACAGTATCTTTCAGCCCCACCCTTGCTGCTCCCAGATGGCACAGGCTGGCTGGGAGGAGGAGTTACAGGGTGAGTGAAGAGAAGGAGGGGGACAGTGACCTGCTTGTGTGGCCTCTGCCGATCCCAGCACCTCCCAGCAGTGGCAGTGGAGGATCCTCATTTCCTCCTGGGGAGATCGGCCAGGAGGCTGTAAAGAGGGCCCCATCCCTGGATGATGACAACCCTCTGGGAAAACAGCAGCCCTCTCTCTAGGAAGGGTTGTTCTGCCCTGGCCTTCAGTCTGGGCAAGTTGGGATTGAGCTGCATCAAAAGGCAGAGGGGGGCTTCCCTGGTGGCGCAGTGGTTGAGAGTCCGCCTGCCGATGCAGGGGACGCGGGCTCGTGCCCCGGTATGGGAAGATCCCACGTGCCACGGAGCAGCTGGGCCCGTGAGCCATGGCCGCTGAGCCTGCGCATCTGGAGCCTGTGCTCCACAGCGGGAGAGGCCACAACAGTGGGAGGCCCGCGTACGGCAAGAAAAAAAAAAAAAAAAGGCAGAGGGGGGACTTCCCTGGCGGTCCAGTGGTTAAGACTCCGTGCTTCCACTGCAGGGAGTACGGGTTCGATCCCTAGCCGGGGAATTAAGATCCCACATGCCTCACGGTGCAGCCCAAAACCAAAACAAAACAAAAAGGCAGAAGAGACAGCCGTCAAAAAGAACGAAATTTTGCCATTTGCAGCAACATGGATGGACTTGGAGGGTGTTATGCTGAGTGAAATGAATCTGACAGAGAAAGACAATTACTATATGCTTATGTGTGGAATCTAAAAAATACAAGAAACTAGTGAGTATAACAACACAAAAAGCAGACTCAGAGATATAGAGAACAAACTAGTGGTTACCAGAGGGGAGAGGGAGGAGAAGGGCAACATGAGGGTCGGGAAGCGGGAGGTACGAACTATTGGGTGTCAGATAGGTTACAGGGATGTCTTGTACAGCACCGGGAATAGAGCCAATATTTTGTAATAACTGTAAATGGACTGTAACCTTTAAAAATTATATAAAAAATTTAAAAATTAAAAAAAAAATAGCACTACCATACAATCCAGCCAAAAAAATAAAAAATGGCAGAGGGGCAGATCAGGAGGGCCCTGCGGTCGGTCTCAGTGGGCAGAGCTGTCCTGACCACCAGCTGCCCGCGGAGGGGCCGCTCTGGTACCGCTGCTTGCCTGGGTCTCTGAGGGCTGCAGGGGAGGCTGATGGGACCGAACAGGCTTCTCCTCCTGCCCCCCACACCCAAGGGGGAGCCCTAGGTTCAAGCCTCAGCTCTGCTCAGTGACACTGGCAGGGGTCCAGCTCCCTCTGGGACTCGGTTTCCCCAGGTGTAAAAAGGGAGGGTGGGGCAAGGTGACGTCAACTCACTCAGTGGCCCCCAGGAACCCCATGGAGGGAGACTTCCTCCCTGCCCCCCACCCCGGCAGCTCTGGCTAGGAGGCCCCTGGGCCCACCAAGGGTCCCCTTGCTCCCAGCCTGGCTCAAGCAGCACAGACCCTGTCCTGACTTCAGGGGGTCTGATGGAGATGCAGACATAAAAACCAAGACCCTGGAGGAAGCCCAGAAGGAGAACGCCAATCTCATCTGGGCTTAGGCAAGGCTTCCTGAAAGAAGTGATGCCAGGCAAAGACTTACAGGGTGACTGGCAGTGGGCTCCCTCCAAAGCACTGCAAGGCTTCCATCTGCTTCTTTTTATGTTTTGAATGAAAAGCTTATGAATTGACTCTGACACCTGCTACAACACAGATGAACCCTAGAGACATGATGCTCAGTGAAAGAAGCCGTCACAAAAGGACAAATACTGTCTGATTCCACTCACAGGGGGTCCCTACAGGAGTCAGATCCACAGAGACAGAAAGTAGATGGTGGGGGCCGGGGGCTGGGGAGTGAGTGTCTAATGAGGACAGAGTTTCAGTTTTGCAAGATCAAAACAGTTATGGGGTTGAATGGTGGTGATGGTTGCACAACACTGTGAATGTACTTAAAGCCACTGAACTGTACACTTTTAAATGGCCAAGAGGGCTTCCCTGGTGGCGCAGTGGTTAAGAATCCGCCTGCGAACGCAGGGCACACGGGTTCGAGCCCTGGTCCGGGAAGAACCCACATGCCACAGAGCAACTAAGCCCGTGCGCCACAACTACTGAGCCTGCGCTCTAGAGCCCACGAGCCACGACTACTGAGTCTGCACGCCACAGCTACTGAAGCTGCGCACCTAGAGTCCATGCTCTGCAACAAGAGAAGCCACCACAATGAGAAGCCCGCGCACCGCAAGGAAGAGTAGCCCCTGCTTGCCACAACTAGAGAAAGCCTGCGTGCAGCAACGAAGACCCAACACAGCCAAAGATAAATAAATAAAATAAATAAATTAAATAAAAATAAAATGGCCAAGAAGCTAAATTGTGTTATATCGTAACAATAAAAAAAATTGGAAAGAGAAGCTTATGAATTAAATTGTCTCAAGTAAACATCATGAAAATACATTAAACTTGAAAAACTGGTGGCCAGATTAAATCTTAACGAGTTAAAGTGGATTTAAATTTGTGTGGGGTTTCCTTAAATCTCTTTTCCTTGGAACTGGTGACAAGTTGGTGAACCAGGCAGACTCAGCTCACACGTGGGTCTGGAAGGCTGGCACTGAGGTTTAAATACATTTATCAACTGCTTAGGAGGTGGCAAAGCCCCTTGCGGGCACTTTATGTGGACCACGGCCACGTACTCTCAAAACAACCCAGTGAGGAAGGCGTCCCCAGTTTAGAGATACGGGGGTGAAGCAACTCTTCCCAGGTTGTACAGGGAGAGAGGCTTCTACTCAGGACCTGAGCCCAGGCACCCTGAGTCCACAGCCAGCCATTTCCTCAAGCAGCCTCCCCAAGACGTGAGCTACTCATCAACATTGGACCTTCAGATTTCACCCAGTAATCTGGAGTTTCTGCTTTTCATGAAGAATCAGACCTGGCTAGCCAGTTTCCAGGTGGTGATTACTGGTTTATTTGCCCACCTGGCCCCTCTAGGTGGCTGTATTTCTTTTTTGTTTTTTTTTCTGGCCCGCGGCTAGTGGGATCTTAGTTCCCCGACCAGAGATCGAACCCAGGCCCCGGCAGTGAAAGCACCAAGCCCTAACCACTGGACCACCAGGGGATTCCCGCAGTTGGATTTCTGACCCCAGGGAGGGCTGGGAGGAAATCCCTTGGGCCCGAGAGCGAAGTGAGTGAAGGCAAAGATCCCTGCTTGGCCACCACTAACCTCGGTGTGTCCAAGGCCCGGATGACAGTTGAGAGGAGCCGGCCGTCCCTTGATGTCACCTGTGCCACATACTGGGGTGGCCCAAGGCCCGTGGCCTCCACGACCTTGGAGAAGGCGGGGCTGTCGGAGCAGTCGCACAGGGAGCCAGGGAGGTGACAGCAGTCACCCGTCGTCATGGCCACAGGGAGCCCCGCGTCCTCAGGGCCCGAGGCCCATGGTCCCAGGAGCCTGGGGAGAGGCCGGCAGGAAGATTAAGGGCAAGGTTAGCAAGCCACACACCGAATCCAGCTCTCTGAGCCTCGGTTGCCCAATCTATACAATGGGGCTTTGGAGGGGGCTGTGAGGATTCAATAAGGTCACACATGCAGCTCAGCCCAGGCCTGGCACGTCTCAGGGGCTTGATTATATTACCTCTGACCCTCCTAAGAAAGGCCAGCCCGGCCCAGCCTGCAAAGCATGCAGGTCACCCCCAATATCACCTTTCCAGACATAATAACAGTACCTAACAGTGACTGAACACCTTCTGTGTAGCAGGCCCTGTGCTTGGCGCTTTCCAGGAACAGAACCATGCCCGCCAACCATGTAGAGACTGTTCTCCATGGACTGGATTGCTGGGCCTGGGCTCACGCCCACCTTTGAGTGGGCCAGAACTGAGCTAGAAACTTGGCCCAGCAGACCAGGATGGTGAGTCACATTGACCCTCCTGGTTGACGGCCTCTTGTGGGGCTCTGAACTCCTTGATAACTCAGGCTATCAAGGAAGTGGCCCAGGCTGGGGAGGACCATGACAGTCTCTGTCCCCACCCACCAAAGCAGCTGCTCTAACCCATGCCTCTGTCCCCAAGGAAAGGCCACCGGAGCAATCTGGAGTCTGCTCTGGGTGGGAGACTTCAGCAGGATTCTGTCCCCCACCCCAGGGTCTGACCTGACAAAAGGAACCCTTGGCAAGCTCTTCTTCCGTCACAGAACCAGCCAGCGAGTCTTGTGTGTTTCCCTTGAAGAATTTCATGAAAGTAACAGAGGCCTCTTGAAGCCAATACAGGTGCTCTGGAGCTAAGGATCTCTGTCCCAAACTTGTCTCATACTCCACCGTTTGTCCCTAGGAACTATGATCCAGAGACCCCCGAAACACTTGCTGAGGTCCCCCCACAATTGTTTTTTACCAACCCTTGCCAGTCAAACTCTGAGACCCAAAGAGGGGCGGGAGGGAAGCAGTGTAAGTCATTGGCTAACTTTTCGCACCAGGACAGTCTGCTGCCAGATCAACAGTCTCTGAACAGCTCAGCCAGAAGACCTCCAGGCTCAGCAGGCCCTTCTGAGCCTCTATAGTTGGGCTGCTGTTGGCCACATAAGCAAGTGTCAGCCCAGAGGCAGGAGGAGGCTGGGAGGAAGGCTGCATGACTGAGATAACATCCTCAGGGCAGTGGCCAGGCCTGCCATGTTGTGTACACTGCTGTCCCTTCCGAGTGCCTGCAACCAGAATTTCCAGCTCAGAGGCCAGCAGGGAAGTCGCTGGGTTACCCAAGGGAATGCAGGCAGAGGGGAATCCACTCCTCTTGCCCCTCCAAGGATTGGCCTTCACATTTCTGCAAGTAATTGGGCATCACAAGAAACATCACAGCTACTGTATATTAAGTTCTATCATTTCTTTTACTGTCAAGGGAAAAACAAAAACACTGGTAAAATCTGCTAATGCAAGGCCTGCAAATCACCAAAATAATAATAGCAGCTACTGTTTATTAAGTACCTACTGCAAGCCGGGTACTGTTCTAAGCTTACTGAACTCAAACAGTTGTTATAAGTGTCCCCTTCAAAGGTCACCTCCCCAGAGAGGCTTTCCCTGACCACTCTGGTCAAAGTGCCATTGGTGTCCACATTATTGCCCTTACAGAATGTACCCCTCTCTGAAATGCTCTTTCCTTTTTATTTTGAGAGGCCAATGCCGCCTTTATTCCTGAGTCAGCAGCTACTGGAGAGGGTGCTCAGGCATACGGCCGCAGTGGGCTCCCTCTCGATCCATCCAAGAACCGGGCAACGGCCAGACCCAGGGGGTCCAGTGACTCAGCGGCCTTAGGAACAGCGCAGAAGACTCTCTGCCTACGGGCCTGAAATGCCCTTATTTCTTTCCCTTTTTTTCTTTTTTGGTCGCGCCGCACGGCTTGTGGGATCTTAGCTCCCCGACTAGGGATTGAACCTGGACCCTCAGCAGTGAAAGAGCAGAGTCCTAACCACTGGACCGCCAGGGAATTCCCATGAAATGCTCTTATTTCTTCATCTACTGGTTTAACCACGTCTGTCTTCCACTCATCAGTCTCTCCAGCACCTGGCCCTGTGTCTAGTACAGAGTTCCTGCATTAATTTTTCAGCCCCTCCTCTGTGTAAACGCAGGGTTGGGAGAGCCAGGTCTCTTGACCCCGCCCCCCAGACCCTGGTCTGCCAGCACCCATGACGGGAATCAGAAATATTTAGAGGCTAGAGATCTGTGCAAAGCACAGAGGCTTGGGCTTGCAAGAGGCCAAACTCGAGGCTGGATGCAAGGATAGGGTGGCTGCAGCTCTGGGGCTGCTGGGATGGCAGAGCGAGCCAATGCCTCAAGCAAACTTGGCCCAGTGCTTGAGAGATGGATTTCACTGAGTCTTCACAACAAAACTATGACGTAAGTCCAATAATTACCCCCACTTGACAGGTGAGGAGACTGAGGCTCAGAGAGGGGCAGCTTCTTGCCCAAGATCACACAGCTAAGTCAGGACAGTGCCAGGATTTGAACTTAGTCCAGTGGGTGGGTCTGGGACTCAAGAGATCTGGGTTCTTTTAAGTCCTGACTCTGTTACTAATGCTGTCTGTCCTGGAACAAGACACTTGACTTCTCTGGGCCTCATTTTTCTCCTTTGTCAAATAAGTTGATGAAGCTAGTGGACTGTGTCTGCTGAGGGCTTCCTGGGAAGGAGCAGCCAGGCTCAATTCCTCCAGCGAAGCTCGCCCTTGGCTAGGCTTGTCTGGGGTGGCGCTGGGGAACCACAACCTTTCCACACCTACCCAGACTCCTTTTTTCTGAGGGCAGGAATCCAAGGGAAGAAGAGTCAGAGGGCCCTAGCTCCCCACAGTGTCATCTCAGTCCAGCTGCTTTGCTCTCTGGGCCTCAGTTTTCTCTTCTGTATAATGGGGGTCCCAGTGAAACCCAGCTCATACATGCATAAATATGAGAAAGTCAATAAATATTAGCTCTATTGATAATTACCGTCATCAGCTTATAGAGCTGTTGGTAGGGTTTGATGAGACAAGGCACAGCCAGTGCCTGGCACACAGTAAGCACTCAACAAATGCTCACTGTTATTATTTTTTAGGATAAACATGGAGCCTGTCAAATGCATTCATTCCTCTTCACTTACCACAGAGAGGCTCCTGTATGCCCTTCAGTACTTGAATGGCCCTGCACTGAAGGCCAGGCTCTAATCGCAGCTCTGATCATTACTCGCTGTGTAGCCCTGTGCAAAAGGCTTGACCTCTCTGAGCCTTGATTCCTCATCCGTATAGCAGGGAACGTTTCTAGTACTTCCACTTAATATGGTCGATAGAGGACTAAATGACCTAATCCTATAAATTCTGGCTATCCCGTTTTGAGCACACACGAACAGGCAGGCACTCTGCTAACCAAGTGCCTGGGTCATTATATTTACTATTTTCCTGGCAGAGCCCCTCTGAGGAGGAAGTTGGGGAAGGTGACTGGTCATTTACTGACCGCCTACTGTGTGCAGAGCGCTTTCCTCATTTGCCACCTCCTGATTCCTCCCAACAGCCCAATTAGGTTGGTACTAGGATGACCCGGTTTCACAGATGAGGAGACCGAGGCTCAGAGAGGCACCTACTGTGTGCCGGCCCCCAGAGGACCTCCTGACTTCTGCAAAGACGGAAATTGCGATCACCTAGTCCCTGGGAAGGCTGAGGCCGACTGTCCGAGCCCGGCCGTCCCGCCTGGGGGCCGGGCTCGGGCCTCAAACTCGGGGCCGGCCCGCGGATCGGCACCCTCCGGCCCCATCCTCCCGCCCGTGCCTACCTGATCCGCGGCCGGGCCGGGCGGCCGCGCAGGCCCCTCCGCTTGCCCCGGCCCTGGTCCCGGCCCGGCCGGTCTCGTCAGCGCCGCTAGCTCCGCTCCGGCCGGCACCTGCGTCGGGACACCGCCCGCCAAGCAGACGGCGCCACGAACCAATGGCGACCGCCTCTCGCCTACACTGGCCAGTCGCCGTAGAACTCCCGCCCTGGGAGGCGGGGCCAGAGGCGACGGGGACGTCCTGGGCCGCACAGGCCCGGCGGCGCCGCAGCTGCTGGCCCCGCCCCTGCTGCGTCCTGGCTCCACCCCAGTCTATGCCCCGCCCCCATCTCTGGCCCCTCCCCATGCCGACTCGGGGCACGAGCGGGGCACGTGGCGCCACCTGCAGAAGACCAGTTAATAGATACCGTTACAGAATTCAACGCGAGGGAGGGTGGGAGGGAGCGAGACGCAAGAGGGAGGAGATATGGGAACATATGTATATGTATAACTGATTCACTTTGTTATAAAGCAGAAACTAACACACCATTGTAAAGCAATTATACCCCAATAAAGATGTTAAAAAAAACAAAAAGAATTCAACGCGACACTAGCGAAGGGATTTGTAAGTGTTCGTCACCTCTCTTAGGCTTCTCGCCAATCCTGGGGGAGGGATGAACCGTCCGATTACATTTTACAGAGAGGAACTACAGAAGTCTAGAGAGGTTAAGGGGCCGTGGAAGAGCATAAAGCCAACATCATTTATTTATCATTCACATTCATTCATACATACAACAAATTCATTCATTAGATGTAATAAGCATCAATAAGAGGGCCTATTATGAGCCAGGCACTGTGCTAGGCGCTGTGGACACAATGTTGAGTAAATATTGCTGCTCTCATGGACCTCAGTCTAGGGAATGACATAGACATTAAGCAGTCAATTATGTAATTCTTAATTTCAAAGGTGATAAATTATAGCGAGTGAGGGAGGCATATCATGGAATATTTGGAAAGTCCAAAAATATTTCCCTAAAGAAGCAATGGAACTGACAATGGTGAAGAGCTTGAGGTGGGATGCAAAGAGCTTGAGGTGGGATGGAGAATGGCCTCAATACTCCTTTCTTCCCCTGCCTTTATTGAATATGTAGATCAGCTCAATTACCTTAATCAAATTCTTCTGTGCTGTACTAGCTTACATTTTTCAAAAATGGAACAATAAGGGCTTCCCTGCTGGCACAGTGGTTGAGAGTCCGCCTGCCAATGCAGGGGACACAGGTTCGTGCCCCGGTCCGGGAAGATTCCACATGCCGCGGAGCGGCTGGGCCCGTGAGCCACGGCCGCTGAGCCTGCGCTTCCGGAGCCTGTGCTCCGCAACGAGAGAGGCCACAACAGTGAGAGGCCCGCGTACCGCAAAAAAAAAAAAAAAAAGGAACAATAAATCATAACAGTTTTTAAAAGGTTACCTATAGAGGGAAGGGGTAAAATAGAAGGGACAAAGATAGAAGGTAGACTTTTAAAACTGTACCTTGTTTTGGATATCTGACTTTACAACCATGTAAATATTTTATATAACTTTAAAACAAAATTTTAAATATAAGATATCCCTAAAAACAAAAATAAGATAAAACAAATTAACCTGTGTATCCAGTTGGTGACAAAACAACGCAGAGATGAACTAATGACTTTAAAACTCCACAGTTTGATTGTACATACCACTATATTGGTGGTGGTGGTGTTAAAATTGTTATTCTGAGCTTGTTGCACATTTAGTCTGGGATAAAGAAAAGGAGTGATTATGTTGGTGTCAAGAACTGAGCTTTTCAGAGGGAGTGAAGGAGGTACAGATGTAAGATTGATCACATTAAAGAAAAACCCTGTGGTCTTGAATTTGAATTGGGAGTATCATGATATATTTTATCTTTATAAAAAGCAAACATTTCCTACCTCTGTCCACTGAAAAAAAGTCTGAAACAAAGACCAACCTTCTTAATAAGCACCCCATAAGCCCAGATCGTGGTCTCTAAATACCATTTCCAATTGAAAGAAGCCAGGAACACTGAGGAAAAATCTGATTCTGAGTCAGGGGCAGGAAATGTACAGACAAAAATGGCACATCTTGATATACCAGAAAGGGAGTTATCAAAGACATTACCTGGTGAGATAATGTCAATGGGAGCCAATAAGAAGCTTCCATTGGCCACGAACTGGACAATTTGATCCTCAATAAGGATAATGATTGCAGATCAAAATGCATCAAATGTTCAACTTTGTGCATTTGGGTTTTTAATTTTTTATCTTAAAATAATGTCAAATTTACATAAAAGTTGCCGAAAGAATGCAAGAGCTCCCATAAACACTTTGCCCAGATTCCCCAATTGTTAACATTTTTGAATCCTTTGAGTATAAGATACACACATGGTGTCTCATTAACCCTTAATTCTTCAGTGTTTCTTTCTTTCTTTGAGGCAGGCGGGCTTCTCCCTAGTTGTGGCAAGTGGGCTCAGTAGTTGAGGTGCACGGGCTTAGTTGCCCTGAGGCATGTGGGATCTTAGTTCCTTGACCAGTGATCGAACCCACATCCCCTGCATTGGAAGGCCGATTCTTAATCACTGGACCACCAGTGAAGTCTCTAGTGTTTCTTTCTTTCTTTTTTTTTTAACCGATTGGTTTTCTTAACTTTTTAAAATTTATTAATCAATTAATTTTTATTTTTGGCTGCGTCGTGTCTTCATTGCTCCCCTTGGGCTTTCTCTAGTTGTGGCGAGCAAGGGCTACTCTTCGTTGCGGTGCACGGGCTTCTCGTTGCAGTGGCTTCTCTTGTTGCAGAGCACGGGCTCTAGGCACGCAGGCTTCAGTAGTTGTGGCACGTGGGCTCAGTAGTTGTAACTCGCAGACTCTAGAACGCAGGCTCAGTAGCTGTGGCGCACAGGCTTAGTTGCTCCACAGCATGGGGGAATCTTCCCGGACCAGGACTTGAACCTGTTTCCCCTGCATTGGCAGGCGTATTCTTAACCACTGCACCACCAGAGAAGTCTCAGTTTATTCCTTTTTTTTTTTTTTTTTTTTTTTTTGCGGTACTCGGGCCTCTCACTGTTGTGGCCTCTCCCATTGCGGAGCACAGGCTCCGGATGCGCAGGCTCAGCGGCCATGGCTCACGGGCCCAGCCGCTCCGCGGCATGTGGGATCTTCCCGGACCGGGGCACGAACCGTGTCCCCTGCATCGGCAGGCGGACTCTCAACCACTGTGCCACCAGGGAAGCCCCCCAGTTTATTTCTTATGTAAAGCACATTCTTCCACATAATCACAGTATGATCTTCAAAATCAGGCAATTAATATGGATCCAGTATCACCAGGTAATTCCCAAATCCCATTCAGAGTTTCAGTAAAGTTCTTTAAATCTCCAGCATCCGTCCCAGGATCACATGTTGTATTTTGCTGTCTAATTCAGTCTCCTGCAGTCTGGAACAATTCCTCGTTCTTTCCTTGTCTTTTATGACCTTGATATTTTTGGAGATTACTGGCTAGTTATTTTGTAGAAAGCCTCTCAATTTGCTTTTCTTTAATATTTCCTCATGACATGCATTTAGGACAGAAACCACAGAAGTGATGTTGTGTTCTCAGTGCATGTATCAGGAGGCAAAGAATGTTGATTTCTTCCACTACTTATAACCTACCCTAATTATATTAACCTGATTATGTTAAAACGGTGTCTTCCAGGGACTTCCCCTGAGGTCCAGTTGTTAAGACTTTCCCTTCCAATGCAGGGGGTGTGGGTTCCATCCCTGGTCGGGGAGCTAAGATCTCACATGCCTGGCGGCCAAAAAACCAAAACATAAAACGAAGCAATATTGTAACAAATTCAATAAGGGCTTTAAAAATGGTCCACATCCTCAGTGGTTAAGAATCCACCTGCCAATGCAGAGGACAAGGGTTCAAGCCCTGGTCCGGGAAGTTCCCACATGCCGCGGAGCAACAAAGCCCGTGCGCCACAGCTACTGAGCCTGCGCTCTAGAGCCCACGAGCCACAACTACTGAAGCCCGCGTGCCTAGAGCCCGTGCTCAGCCAACGCACTGAGAAGCCCACGCACTGCAACGAAGAGTAGACCCCGCTTGCCGCAGCTAGAGAAAGTGCGCACGCAACAAGGAAGACCCAGCGCAGCCAAAAATAAATAAATAAAATAAAAATGGTCCACATCAAAAATATATATATATTTTAAAATTAATTAATTAATTAAATGGTGTCTTCCAGGTTTCTCCAGCATGAGTTCATGTTGCACTTATCAGTAAGTGCCTTATTGGAAAATACCATGAAACTGATTAAATATCTGCTCCTCAACAGACCTTCACCCACCAGATTTAATATTCATTGATGATTCTTGCCTGAATTAAATTTTGTTGCTGTTGTTAGCAAAGAGGGTTTTATTTTTATTTACAAGAATTCTGGAGGAGGATGGCTGCTGGCATTGATTTGGTCAAATGATATTAGGGTTAATGACCTAGATTCTCTTGGCCTTTTTCTCATGTAGCTAGATGGCTGCTGTGGCTCCAGGCAGCACATCCTCAATGAAGGCAGGAAAAAGGGAGTGGCACGGAGGTGTCCACCATGTCTGTCTCTTCTATCAGATAATGATTGCTAAATGATGATTGTTTTCTAATTCCATCTTTGGCACTTCCTTCCTTATTGGCTCAACAAGATGTTCCAGAGTGGTTTTTTCTTGAAATTTTACCGGCCCCAGTTCTGGACTCCACCCTTTCTCCAAGGAGCTTTCCTTCTGTTTAGTGGGGAATAATATTTAGAAACCAAGATCTGGGTGCCAGGTGGGCTCATTGCTACCACAGTATCATTATTTCTTTTTTTTTTAAGTTTTTTTTTTTTAAAACAAATTTATTTATTTGTTTTTGGCTGCTTGGGTCTTCGTTGCTGCGCGCAGGCTTTCTCTAGTTGCGGCTAGCGGGGACTACTCTTCTTTGTGGTGCGCGGGCTTCTCATTGCGGTGGCTTCTCTTGTTGCTCTAGGCATGGGCTCTAGGCATGCAGGCTTCAGTAGTTGTGCCTCACGGGGCTCTAGAGCGCAGGCTCAGCAGCTGTGGCGCACGGGCTTAGTTGCTCCGTGTCATGTGGGATCTTTCCGGACCAGGGCTCGAACCCGTGTCCCCTGCATTGGCAGGCGGATTCCTAACCTCTGCGCCACCAGGGAAGGCCAGTGTCATTATTTCTTGCTTCTCTCATTGTAATATGTTACAATATGTCCCTATATTATCTTATGTCTTTAAACGCATGAGTGCCCACCAATATCTCTAATTCGAATTCAACACCAAGGTTTATTCCAGCCGCTTTACATGTTTCTAAAGTCCTTCTGTGACGGTGAAAAACCTGGTTCCCGGGGCTTCTCTGGTGGCGGGATCCAAGGAAGATCCCACATGCCGTGGAGCAATTAAGCCCTTGTGCCACAGCTACTGAGTCTGCGCTGTAGAGCCCACAAGCCACAACTACTGAAGCCCGCGCGCCTAGAGTCCATGCTCCGCAACAAGAGAAGCCACTGCGATGAGAAGCCCCCACTCACCGCAACAAGAGAAAGCCCGTGTGCAGCAATGAAGACCCAACGCAGCCAAAAGTAAATAAAATAAATTTATATATTTTTTAAAAAGTGCCTGGCACAGAGAGAACACGCTGTGCTTAGTAAATCACTGACTGTAGAGTAATTGAAACAACATCGCTGTACTGTGACCCCCCAAGGGCACAGGGTCACATCATTCTTGTTCTCAGGTATATGCCCCAGGGCTGGCCAATCACAGAGGCTCCAGAAAGGTTTGATTTTTTTTTTTTTTTTGGCTACGCTGCAGGGCATCCGGGATCTTAGTTCCCCTAACCAGGGATGAACCCGTGCCCCCTGCAGTGGAAGCGCAGAGTCCTAACCACCGGACTACCAGGGAAGTCCCAGATTTCATCTTCTGACTGCTTGAAACACTTCAGGGTGCCTCACCACTTTTCCTGGCCCTCCCGACCTCTCCTTCCACCACCCACCCTCTCCACGCCCTGCCCTGTCCAAACCCAGAGGAGTCAGTGCCCCCAAGGGCTGTTATGAACGGCTCCCACCAGACCCCCAGCTCTCCCACCAACGTCCTTGGCCCAGGATACCCCTTTGGCCTGGACCACACACTCTGACTTACTCCACCCCCCTTTTCGGAACATTCCCTGTGGCTCTGAGCTCCTCGGGAGAGATGTATCTGGGCTCGCCCATCCCTCCAGGCAGGGCAGCCAGTGCCTGGAGGGCGTGCATCCCCCTCTCTGGTGGCTCTCCTAGGGGTCAAGGTCACAAGTGGCTTTAGCCAGAGGCTGGAGCTTCTAGAACAGCTGCCTGAACTCAGGTGAGAGGAAACACACATTGGGTCATGTGATCAGTGCAGGGTAGGGTGGAGGGCCCATATAGGCCTGGGGGGATGGCTATAAGCCTCCTCTGCAGTGGCAAGTGGCCCTCAAGCCAGCCCTGCCACCCAGACCAGCGGGAGAAGCTGGGTCCTGAGGAGAGGCAGAGCAACAGTTGCCCCCCGGCCTGTGCGCTTCTCCTCTATCACCAGTGTCCCCCCCCACCGTGGGCCCTCCTCATAGGTCAGTCTGGGATGGAGGGAGCAGGGGTGGGACTGGCATCGCCAACCTCCCTGGGCAAGGTGACAGGTGAGGTGGTGGCTAGGTGGGTGGGCAGTGGATGAAAGCAGTGAACCCCAACCGGGGGGGCTGAGAACAGGGAGCAGCGGGCACAGCCCACCCCTTCCCAAGGGGCACCCTCTGGTCTTAGGGCTGGCTGTCCTAGGGCCAGGGAGTTTACCTGCCCAAGCCCTCGCCTTCCCTTCCTCCCTGCCACACGGGCAGCAAGAAGAAGGTCCACCCAACAACACCCTCACCCACCCCAGGACCCCCGTGGTCAGCTCAGGGTGCTCCGCGTTGTCCGCGGGGCGGGGGTGGGTGGGGCTGAGCCAGGGCTGCTGGAGCTTGCAGCGACGGACCCTGGCTCGGGAGCGCCGCCTGGTGGAGAGAAAGAAGACAAAGGCGCAGCGGCAGGTTTCTGTACAGGAAGTCGGATTATACATTTTAGTAACCGGGCGAGAGAAACGAGGCATCGGGGCAACAGTGCAGGGGCCACAGGAAGAATAAGAGATCGAGAGCTAGGGTTTGGCATAAATCTTACAAAGTGTATAAAGAATCTGTGTTTCTCTACAATAACAAAAAAACCAAAGGCTACAAGAGCGGTTGTATATACAAAACACGGAGATATTGCTTCACTTGCAAACAGGTTCCTGACCAGACAGGGAGACAAGACAGAGAGAAGGGCACAGGGAGGGGGTGGTGGGTGGAGAGCGCGCCGCGTGCAAAAAGGAGGGTAAGGTGGGGAGAGGGTCTTCTCCCAGCATAAATCTACAGGCAGGAGCTGGAGTTGCGCACGCACGGGAGAGGTCGAAGGCATGTGCGCTGCTGGCTGCGCGCGGGGGAGCGGGATGCCAAGAGCCAAGAGTGTCCGTCTGCCTGGCCCCTGGCGCCTTGCTCTTCGGGCTTCAGCCTGGAATGGGGCTCTGGGTGGGGACCGGGGGCCAGCTGGGCCAGCTGGCCAGAGAGGGAGGGCGGCGATGGCTCCCCGGAGGCTACCGTGGAAAACTGGAGAAGCCTGCTCGGTGTGCCCATCCTCTTGGCCTCTGGCCGGCCCGGTCCATCCTGCCACCCTCCCCTCCCCGCCCCGCTGAGATGCCCACTGGGACCCAAGGACAGCAGGTGCAGCAGCCGGGGCTTCTAGCTTTCCTTGGGCGGGACAGGAGATGCCGCTCAACTCCTGTTCTTCGTGCGGAGCTCGATGGGAGGGCAGGAGCCAGTCACAGAGGGGCGGAGGGGGTGGGCAGGGAGGACAGGGCAGTGAGGGGTGGGCGGAGGATGAGCACGTGCACGCACGCTGAGACCAGGCGCGGGGCGGTCACAGGTTCTGGCAGCACTGCAGCTTGTTGGGTTTCTGTCCGTCGGTGGTGGGTGGCACGCTGATGTCCACCACGTTGTTTCCGGGGGACTCGTCGTGCGCTGCGCGGTCCGCGATCTGCTTCTGTGACACGATGCGGTAGATCTCTGCGGTGGGCGGGGGCGGGGAGAACGACACAGGGTGAATGCACTGTGTGCCCCCAATCTCGGTTACCTCCCCCTCCCACAGGACTCATCTGGATGTCACCTCCTCACGGTAGCGCCCTGGATGCTGAGTTGGAACCCCTTCCAAAGGCTCCCACTGTGCCCTGTGCGCCCCATCACGTCAGGGGGAGCCATGCCATGGGCTGGGCTCCTGGAGGCTCCCTGCCCATCCCCAATGCTGGCTGTGTACTCAGCAAGGGAAGGACCCATATCTGTTTGCAGATGTAACTCCCAGCACAGGTATCGCATTCTTTAAGATCAGAGGCCCTCCTCCCTCAGGAGAAACTCCCAGAAGCCCAGCGGCTCTGGGACCCTGAGGCCACCTGCCTCCCCAGCTGTGGGCTGTTCTCTAGTGAAGCCATGGCAGGGCCCATCTACGGGAGCTGGGCTGAGAGGGTCTCTGTGCCCTGAGTGCCAGCAGGGGTGGGATCTGGCCTCACGCTGTGGAAGGTGCCCTGTCTGTCCTCGTGTCCAGACTGAACAGCAGTTTTAAGGAAGGAAGGTTCAGGGGCTGCGTTCTGGAGCACGTGACCCGTGTGGCTGGTGCCCTTCCCATGCCCACCCTCTGTGATCCCAGCTGGGCCCTGTGACCACCTGTGAGAATGTTCTTGAAAGCTTCCTCTACGTTGGTGGAATCCAAGGCTGAGGTCTCAATGAAGGACAAGTTGTTCTTTTCTGAAAGAGAGAATATTTGCCCAGGTGAGTCAGCTGGTGGAGGCGGGGGAGGGTGGTCCCCTATACCCTCCTCTTGGGGACCGTGGCTGCCTGTCTGCTCACCTGGCCCAGGAAATGAAGGGCTGGGGCCGAAGGGGTAGGATGGAGATGCCCACCCCTGCAGCCATGGGCACGGCCAGGGAAGATGCACCTGGTGCAGGGGAGCTGCCTGCATTCCAGATGCTTCTCGGATGCTTCAGTCAGAGTCTTGCTCTCAGAAGTGTGGCACCTAGAGGCCCTGGCCAGAGCAGATGGCCTGGACTGACACCTAGCAGCCCTCTGGCCGTGCCCTCTGGCCCGGCGTGCGCTCACCTGCGAAGGCGCGGGCCTCATCCGTGGGCACGGCCCGCAAGTGGCGCAGGTCGCTCTTGTTGCCCACCAGCATGATGACGATGTTGCTGTCGGCGTGGTCCCGCAGCTCCTTCAGCCAGCGCTCCACGTTCTCGTAAGTCAGGTGCTTGGCGATGTCATACACCAGCAGCGCACCCACGGCACCACGGTAGTATCTGCAGGGATGGGGGCAGGGCCCAGGCGTGAGCTGAGCCCGCGTCCCTGGGGGTCCCCCAGTCTCTGTGGGCAGTGGCTCCTTGGCCCGAGGGGTGGCCATCAGGGCCTCAAGGGAGGGGTGCGTGTCCTGAGGCCCCGGCTCCACTCCCCAGATTCAGCTCAGGAATGGGGAGGCCTAAGGAGGGAGGTTTAGGATCTGGGATCAGAAGACACCCACAGGGTCAGCCATCAAAAGGGGAGGAGGAAAACAGTGACTATGCAGGGAAAGGGCAGAAGCTCTAATGCCTGCCGTGGCCCTGTCCGCCCAGAGCACCAAGGAAATGGATGGACGCACATCCACTCCAAGGGATCAAGGAGCCGGGAAGGTGACCAGGCCTCGGTGGAGGGATTCCAGAAGACAGCAAGTGACTGACAGGGAATGGCCAGGAGTTGGGAGCATCAGGGAAGAGGCAGTCGAGGGGGTCCTGATGGTGGGGTGGCCACAGGAGGGCCAGGGGTGCCAGGGCTGCACCTGGAAAAGGAAGGCTGGGAACACGGCTGGGCAGGGCGGGCCGAGCAGGCAGGCTGGGGAGCGGGCAGAGCCTGATAACAGCCCTCACTGTGTAGCCAGCACCCGGCAACACTGCAGTGCCTCAGTGGGACGCCAGGGGTCAGAGGGGCTGTGGGACATGCCCACCTGGGGTCACAGCCTGGGCACTGGCCTTTCAGAGGGTCCCACAGCTCCTGGGGGTCTTGTCCCTCCACCCTGCGCCCCCTGCTCTCAGGTCTGTGCTCTCCCCTTCCCCCGCCCCCCCCCAGCCCAACTCCTACCCATCTCTTGGGGCCCTCGGCCTCCCCGGCCCCGCCACTCACGCCGAGGTGATGGCGCGGTAGCGCTCCTGGCCGGCGGTGTCCCAGATCTGTGCCTTGATGGTCTTGCCGTCCACCTGGATGCTGCGGGTGGCGAACTCCACGCCAATCGTGCTCTTGCTCTCCAGGTTGAACTCGTTGCGGGTGAAGCGCGACAGCAGGTTGCTCTTCCCCACGCCCGAGTCCCCGATGAGCACCACTGTGGGAGCGGGGAGGGATACGAGTGAGCCTCCCTGGGTCAGAGGGGGGCAGCGCCCCCGAGCCAAGACCCCACGCGCTGCCCACGTCCACCCACAGAACCTTCACAGTGGCGCCCCGGGTGCTGCAGACACGCGACAGCCAGTGACGGGGCAGAGTTGGAGCTGTCCTGGGGCCACTGGCCCGAGGAACCACGCTTCCTGGTACAGAAGCGAATAGGGTTGCCCCTGCTCTGATGGGACACAGGGATCCAGGCATCCCGGCAGAAGGCAGCTTGGGGATCCATCAACTCCCAAACCTCCACAGTGCCCTGGTGACCTGGGCAGCCAGGCATGCCTGAGAAAGCCCCAGGGCTGGGTGACCTTGGGCAAGTCACTTAACGTCTCTGGGCTGCCTTTTCCACAGGTGTGAAAAGGGAGACAGTAACAAGAGCCACCTCGGGGAGGGGGACACGGGAATGCCTGGGATCAGCAATCAGCCAGCATCTCGTACGCTAAGACGGGGCGGGGGTGGGGGGGTCAGATCGTCCTGCAGGGAGGTGGGAACAAGGGCCCTCCTGAGCAGCGCAGGGCAGAGCAGGGCAGGCATAGGCGGGTCTTTCCCTCCATCCCTCCCTTTATTGAGCTTCCTGCCTCCACCTGTAGAAGCCCTGCCTCTAGCGGCCCAGCCGCTCCAAGCTCTAGGCTGGAGGGTCCTGGAGGGGCCCGGGCCTGGAGGGCTGTGCTCAGACCCAGGACACAATGGGGACTCGTGTCAGTGTGTGCATAGGTGTGTGTGCGGCGCAGAAGAAACAGCCTTTCTTTCCGGACGTCCCAGCTGGAAACCACAGGGACCCCCAAGTGTGGGCCTTAGGCTCTGGTACCCCAGGGTGGCTCTGGCTCGTGGGGAGCCACGGGGGCTGCAGACTTGGTCACCCAAGGCCCCGATGTAAAGTTTTTCCTTGATGAGAACTTCTACGTGTACGTGTTCAGATTCCTGCTGCTTCTTACCACTTTCACTGCTCCCCGACCCCAGGCCATCATCACTCCCGTCACTCCCTGTTGCTGTGACAGCCTCCTCCCTGGTGCCCGCCCTTACATTTACTCTCGGCTTCAGCCAACAGGCTGTTTTCCTCTTGGCCGCCAGAGGGTGCCTGTGAGCACCCTGCGTGGGTCCCATCCCTCCTCTGCCTACAGCCTTCCAGGGCTCCCACCTCCAAAGTCCTCCCGGCAGCCCACAGGGCCGTGCATGACCTGCCCCGTCCCCTCCCTGCCCTCACCTCCTGCCTCTCTCTCCCTCGCTCACTCTGCTCCAGACACACAGGCCTCCCTGCAACGCTACCCTTTGCCTGGAGTGTTCTTCCCTGGGTACCCACCAGGTTCCTGCCCTCATCTACTCCGTGTGGCCCCTCGGATGGCACTTGATCGAGGAGGCTCCCTGCAGCCATCCTCTTAAAACCCCCCTCCCAGGACTTCGCTGGCGGTCCAGTGGTTAAGACTCCACACTTCCACCGCAGGGGGCCCAGGTTCGATCCCTGGTCGGGGAACTAGATCCCGCGCGCTGCAACTATGAGCCGGCATGCCGCAACTAAAGATCCCGCACGCCGCAACTAAAACCCGGCACAGCCAAATAAATAAATAAATATATATATTTTAAAAAACCCCAAAACCCACTCCCCCCAACACTCCCCATTCCCCTCCCCTACCTTTCCCCCATAGCTCTCCCTACCCTCTCACACTCACCAGGTTTCCCTTATAGACTTTTTTTTTGTCATTCTGCCTCGAGGGCAGCCATCTCAGACAGTCTGGTTCCCTGCTGTATCCCCAGGACCTGGTGCACTGCCCGGCGCACGGGACGCACCTGAGCAATGCCTGTCGAATGAACAAACGCCAAAGTGGCTGGCGGAGCTTCCCAGGCCCACCTCCCCCGACACTGGAAGATGGCCAGGTCACCATCCTTGGGCCACAAGTAAGGAGGGGGCGGGCCAGGCAGCCCCCAGGACCCAGCACCCTCTCTGGACAGGCTGCTTTAGAGCCAAGAACAACAAGAACAGGAAGAACGTCCCGTGCCATCATCTCACATATGCATCACATGACCCATTTTACAGATGAGAAACTGAGGTGCAGACGGGGGAATGACCAGCTTAAGGCACGTGGTCACCAAAGGCAGAGCTGGGCTCTGAGTCCGTGCATGACTGCAGGCTCACTCCCATCCCCCAACCAAGCGCAGCGACCAGCAGCTTGCCCAGGGCCACCCAGCTGGAGAGTGGTCCAGCAGGATGTGAACGCAGGTTTTCTGGATCCAGGGCTGAGCTCAGGGGTCTGGGTTCAGCTTCCTCCTCTCCCACCATCTGGGGTATCCTGAACCCCTAGAGTAGCTAGCAAACTCCTATTTGTCCTTCAAAATCCCTGGGTGCAGGCTTCTCCTCTTCTCCCAAACCACCACGTGGCCTAGCCCACAACATCTGTGATGACAGTGTCAGCGTCCTCCCCTGACACTGGGGGCACCCAGCATAAGAATGCCAAGTTGACTTCAGAGAAAGGTGGAAAGAGGTGAATGGACATGGGTCTGGGGCTGAGGGTCAAGGGCGCCCAGCCATGCCAGTGGGGCCATGACTGGACTGACTGTCCACACTCTCACCCCGTCACCTCGTGCCCACGGCGGTTGCAGGAAGCTGGCCAAAGCCAGGGATGTCTGTACATACTTCTCATATCCTCAGGAACAGAACAGGAAATGAGGAGGAGGGTCCTTTTGGGCCCTTGCCTGTATCCTCCCCACCCTCTCACTCCCTTCCCAGCCCTGTCCAGCTGTCCAGCCTCGGGATCCCCTTTGCCACATCGGGGTTCTGCCCCGGCCCAGCCAACCATCTCCTCAGCCCCTCAGGCCGGGCCCAGCCCTAAAGGCTTTGTTACGGAGCTCTCAGGGCCACCCCAGCGACAGATGATCATGTTATCGTGTACAGCTGGAGACGCTCAATACAGAGTGACCAAGTTCCCTGGCCCAAGGTCACCCAGTGAGAACAGTGGAGGCCAGAGCAGAACAACGGCCACCAGCCGCTGCCCGGACAAATGGCGGGGAGGCGAGGCTGCCCCCGCGGTCCCTGGCACGCGGTGCCCAATGCAGAAGTGGCCAGCAGGGCAGCGGCCGGGCTGGTCCCGTGTGCAGGCTGGGAATGAGAATGGCATTGTCGAAGATACAAGTCATCTGTTGTCTCCGGGAAAGAAAGGGCCCTTGAGGACGCAGCCCCCAGCATTTCCACAGGAGTTGGTGGCATCACTGGCCGGGACACGGTCCCCCTGGGCACACCAGTTGGCTGGCAGAGCAGGCAAGCCCAGTTGGCAAAAACAAAGAGCTGGCAGCTCCTGGAAGCCCTTGGTCCTCTGGCCCGCCCCACGACAGCGTGGCACATCTGGGGCCCCCATTCTGACACTCCGGTCACCGAGTGGCCATTAGGGGCGCTCGGCTCCCCGACTCCAGGCAGAGCAGGGCTCCACCCCTCCCCCAGGAGCTATTCCCCAGGGGGATCAGAGAGCAGAGGACAGGTGCCCCAAACCAGGGCACAGGCAGGGCCACCATTCATAATGGGGGGAGCTGGTGTGCTCGGGTCCCAGACCAGCCGGCCAGGTGTGAAGTCTGCTCAGGCTGGAGAGCCAGGAGGCTGCCTCGGGAGCACCTGGTGAGCACTGGGGCCGGCCTGTTCCCTGGGAGTAAGTGAGTGGTGGGAGCTCTGGGAAGGCCTTGGTGGCCCTTGGGGACCTAGCTGCTCGCACTGTGGCCCCTGCCGCCCAGTCCATCAGAGGAGAGTTTGGGGCGCCCCCGGGGATTGATCGGCAGGCTGGGAAAATGGCCCCTCGCTGAAAAGGATAAAATGTTAGCAGGATAAATGTGAGGATCTATAATTAAGTGCAAATAAACAGCCTCACTCCTGGCGGGGGCGGGAGATGAGCAGGGAGGAAAACAAGCCACACGGGGACTGGGGGGGGGGGGGTGGAACACCCACAGGGATCTGCTGGCCTCTGCTGGGGGGTCAGGAGAGCCAACCTGTGACGTGGCTGCCAAAAAAAGCAAGTCAGTAGTGGGAAGGCTAGAGAGGGGGCAGCCAGCGTCCCACGTGAGAGGTGTGGCCCCTCTGTGCCCAGGGCAGGGCCTGGGAAAGGTGACTGAAGCCTGGAGGAGGCTGGGCACGGGATGGGGGATGAGAGGATCACAGCCCCCCTCCACTCCTGAAGGACTCCCCGCACCAGGCAGCAGGGCTGGGGAGATGTACGGTGAGAGTACCGGTCCTTGTCAACCCTTCTGGCACAGCTGTGTCCTGGACACCTCTGTACTGCCTAGGCCTGACCCTCTGCAGGCCACGGGGTCTCAGGAGGGTCTGTGGGGTGCAGTGTATTCACGTTTCAGTCTACCTGCCATATTTATGGCCAGTGATGCCATGGTGGCGGCCTGTCTACCTGCTGGCTTCCTTTCTTCCTTCTAAGAGTCAGAAAGAATTTCCTTTTCCTATTTAAGTGAGACAAAAACTGAGTGGATTTAAAAACAAATATTAGGGGACTTCCCTGGTGGCGCAGTGCTTAAGAATCCACCTGCCAATGCAGGGGACACAGGTTCAAGCCCTGGTCTGGGAAGATCCCACATGCCGCAGAGCAACTAAGCACATGCACCACAACTACTGAGGCTGTGTGCCACAACTACTGAAGCCCATGCACCTAGAGCCTGTGCTCCACAACAAGAGAAGCCACTGCAATGAGAAGCACACACACTGTATCGAAGAGTAGCCCCCGCTCGCCGCAACTAAAGAAAGCCCGCATGTGCACAGCAACAAAGACGCAACACAGACAAAAATTTAAAATAAATTTATAAAAACAAACAAACAAATATTAAAAGATAATAGAGGGTCCTCCAACAAGGCGTTACGTGTGAAGGTGAGGTCTCAGAGGACCCGTTTGGTAAACACTGACCTTGTGAATTACACTTTCGCATCTGACCTGGCTTGAGACAGTCAGCAGGGCACCTGCTCTACTCAGAAAAGGAGCCCAGTGGGAGAGGGCAGCGGGGCAGGCAGGCACCGCCCCCGCCCCCCCCCACACCAGCTGTGGTACTAGTGTTTCCAGGAAGAGGACTCCAGAGATGAATCCTGAGAAGCGCACAGCCTGCTCCCTTGCCCCTGACCCAATAACTGGACTTCTGGGAACATACTTCAAGGAAATAACCCAAAGGGCAAACGATGACTCGTGCAAACACTTGGAGCTGGGTTATTTACAACAGCAAACGGCTGAAAATAACAAGTAGGGAATGACCACGGAAACGCTGGGAGGAACGCCCCCTGCCCTTGTAGTAACACATCCAGGTGGGTGCCAGCCAGGACCTGGGGAGCAGCTGCCTCAGGGTGGGCTGGGTAGAGAGACAGGCACCAGCTGCAGCAGGACTGGCGTCCAGTCCACCTATCACCCGTCCCCAAGGCCCTGACAGAGCTTCCTCTGCCTCTAAAGTGAGACCCCAAGGTTCAGTCGGCACAAGGGCCTGGGCCCAATGCCTGCCGACCACACAGCCTCACTTGGCAGCAACGTATCAGCCTGCAGGCAGCTCCTCGAGCCCATGGTGCTGTGTGACAACTCCGGACCTTTGCATGGGGACTCGTTCTGCCCAGAAACCTTTTACCACGTGGATATCCCAGGTAGGAAGTGCTCCATCCCATTTTCTACATTCCCAAGGTCCCCAGAACCCCAGACCCAACCAGGGATAATACCATAGACACACAGTGTCACACAGGCCACACTCCCAGGGATGGCCAAGCTCCCCCAACGAGGGAAAGATGTCAATGGCTGGCATGGGAAGCACACCCTCACGCAGCAGGCAGCATGGCAAAGGTGTCCTGTGTGCATCCAGGGGTTAGCTCTCAAGGGTGACCAATGCCAGCCAGGGAGCCCAGCACAGCAGCACAGGACCTGCCCAAAGCCTAGGTTGGCACAGAAGGTACTGGAAAGTCAGTGACCCCTAAGCTGCCTGACCTTCCTAGGCCTTACTTGAGGCTCCTAGAGTCCTCTGTTGCCTTGGCAGGGAAGATCCTCCAGCAGGTTGGAGGAGACCATCTGACAACCCCAGTCCCAGATCTTGGCCACAAGCCCCCCCAGATACACTCCTTAAGTGGTCTGGGTTCAAATCTTGCTTTAATACTTAAACTGTCCCTCCAGTTTCCAGGTCCATAAAGAGAGATGCTGGATAAAATGGATCTCACAGGGTTGTGCTGAGGATTTCAATGAATTCATGTGTGTAAAGTGCTTAGAAAAGTGCAGGTGCTTGGACAGCGCTCAAGAGCTCTAAGAGTTAAGACATAATTATTGCTGTTAACCACCAGGCCTGGGTTCAGCACACACAGTCCCCCGCCACCACCCCAGGTGCCCCTACACGCAATTCCGACTCTGCTCCCCAATCCAGGGTAAACATCCCCACCCCTGCCACACACGCACCTCAACCCCCATTGTCCGCCCCTCCCTTCCAGGGCTCCGCCCCCAGATGCACTGCCACCAATCAAGACTGGCCCCTCCTACTCCATGAGAGCACCACCCCCACCCGCCCACCCTAGCCCACTTATTGGACACGCCCACCACATCCTAGCCCCGCCTCTAACGGACACGCCCCCATCACGAAGGGAGTTTTCCACCCAGCCCGGCCCGCCAAATTCTGGGGCGGCCCCGCCCCCTCTTAATGCCCCGCCCCTAACGGCCTCTCCCACTGCCCCGGGCCCCACCCCCCTGGGCCCTGGCCCCGCCTCGGAGCATCCCGGGCCCCCAAACCTCTCTGGACAGCCTGCCCCGCATGGCTGCGCATCCCGGCCCGAACTTGACCAAGCCCGGCCTGCACTGGCCATCCTGGCTGCCTGGCCTGCCAGGTCCCAAGCCTCGGGCTCCGGCCTGGGCCCAGAGGCCTGGAGCGCAGCCTGGGTGCTTGCCCGGCGCCTCGCCGCCGCCCGCTCGCCCGTCTGTGCCCCACCAACCGCACCTTTGAATAGGTAGTCGTACTCGTCGTCCCGAGTCCCCATTGTCCTGGCGCTTCCGGCGGGATTGGCGACTTCGCAGCCCCACCACAAACACCCGACGGGGGCGGAGCCGGCGCCGCGCAGAGTGGCGGCCGGATGGCCAATCAGCGATGGATGGCGTAGCGACCGGCACCCAGAGAAGCCAATAAGAGGCGGAATCAGAGCCCCCGGGGTGGGCGCCGCCGGAGATCCACCTTCTTCTCTCTCGGTCTCCTGGAGAAAGGCGGAAGGAATGCGGACCTTTATGAAGTGACGGCCTCGCCAGCCTATCACAGGCGAGATCTGGAAGGCGGGGCGGAAAAACTGGAAGAATGAAACGGATTGACGGAGAGAGTAGCCAATGAGAGGTTTGATTCAGGCAGTGCCGGACCAGCAGAGGACCTGTCCGGGAGGGGAAATGGGGCTACGTCCAGGTAGTGTTACGCTATTTACCGTCCCGATGACGTCATAGGTCAATGCGCGCTGCTCTGCGGGCCGCCCACCCCCACCCCCACGCCCGCTGCCCCCAGAAATGGCAGTTTCTGGGGAACATCTGAGTGGGGACTTTTTTAGC
This sequence comes from Pseudorca crassidens, assembly GCF_039906515.1. Lineage (NCBI taxonomy): Eukaryota > Metazoa > Chordata > Mammalia > Artiodactyla > Delphinidae > Pseudorca > Pseudorca crassidens. The sequence goes on from NC_090298.1 coordinate 166,309,833, forward strand.
TTAGAGGTCTCCTCTCCTCTCTGGGTTGCAGTTTTCTCCCTCTGTAAAACGGGAGAAACTCACCTTATGGAATCTTTGGAGTATGACTAGATCGTTGACCTAAACACATACTAAATCAACCACCCACTGTCTGTCTTTAAGTCTTTAACAAATATTTGTAAATCCTTACTCGGTGTCAGACTGTCTCCCCTTCTCTGTCCCCTTATCCTGTTTTATTCCATCCCCCACCCCAAGGATTTATCCCTACTTGACATTAAAGTATGCATTTCTTTCTCGATCCTGTTAAAAAACAAACTTCTACTAAGTGTGAAGGTCAAATTGCCTTTATTAAAAGATTCATGAATCAAGCAGCATCTCATCTGTCAAGCAGAGATACTCCCAGAGTTTGTACAAAATGGAAGCCTTTTATAGAAAAGACGGTGAGACAAGAAGTCATGGACAATCGTGAAATGAAAGTTAATTCGGAGGAAAGTAAGCGTTCAGGGCAGCTTCTCATTGGCTAAGTTGTGGTGTTTCCATTGGCTGGGCTTGTTGCTGGGAGGGAAGAAAATCTCTTCTCCAGTTTTAGTAAAGTAACTGCAGTTACTGTTTGGGAGTGCAAGGTACGTACATCTCTTCTGGTTGGGGTCTGTAATTGATGTCTTCCTGTTTGGGGTAACTGAGGAGTGGCAGAGCATAAGAGCTCCCTCTGCAAGACTTCCTGACTCCAGTTTTAGTTAAGGTTTCCTCTTTTAAATTTTCACAATCCTATTTAGTTTCTGTCCCCCACCAACAGAACATCAGCCGTGTGAGGGCAGGGGCTGTGTCTGTGGCAGTCGCTGCTGTGTCCCCAGTGGGCAATAAACGTTGTGTTTTGTTTTAAAATATTTATTTATTTATTTGGCCGCGCGGGTCTTAGTTGTGGCACGTGGGATCTTCGTTGCGGCATGAGGGATCTAGTTTCCTGAACAGGGATCAGACCCAGGCCCCCTGCATTGGGAGTGCAGAGTCTTGACCACTGGACCACCAGGAAAGTCACAGAAATGTTTGATTAGTGATCATGTAAGTATAGCTCATGTGCTAATTATAATAATAATAATTATTGCCTCCTGGACCTCATCCTTGGGATGTCCATCAGGCATCCCAAACACAAATTTGGCCTCTTTTTCCCATATCCTCTCCTCCTCCTGTGACTCCATCCAGTCACCCACATCATCAAAGCCGGAGGTGGTGGACTCCCCTCTCCTCCTCGTCCTTTACTCCCCTGCCCCTCTCTCCCAACCCCTCCCTCAGTTGCCTTACTCTGTCCCTCCTCCCTCTTAAATTTCTGACCACTTCTCACCCTCACCACTGCCACCACCCCTATACTGGCCCTGTCATCACTTCACGGACCTGTGTAGTTTCCTGCTCCCAAAGCTCCCTGATCTGAGCTCACCTCACACAGTCTGTTCTTCCCATAGCAGCCACATGGAGTCTTTTATTTATTTATTTTTAAAATTAAATTAAAATTTTTTTGGCCACGCCGCATGGCTTGTGGGATTTTAGCTCCCCAGCGAGGGGCTGAACCTGGGCCCTCAGCAATGAAAGAGCTGCATCCTAACCACTGGACCCCAGGCAATTCCTATTTATGTATTTTTAAATTGAAGTATAGGGACTTCCCTGGTGGCGCAGTGGTTAAGACTCTGCTCTCCCAGTGCAGGGGGCCCAAGTTTGATCCCTGGTCAGGGAGCTAGATCCCACATGCATGTCACAACCAAGAGTTTGTGTGCCACAACTGAGGAGCCTGCATGCTGCAACTAAGGAGCCCACATGCCACGACTAAGGAGCCTGTCTGCCTGCTGCAACTAAGACCCGGCATAACCAAATAAATAAATATATATATATATTTTTAAATTGGGGGTGCTTCCCTGGTGGCACAGTGGTTAAGAATCCATCTGCCAATGCAGGGGACGCGGGTTCGAGCCCTGGTCTGGGAAGATCCCACATGCTGCGGAGCAACTAAGCCCGTGCGCCACAACTACTGAGCCTGCGTACCACAGCTACTGAAGCCCGCGCACCTAGATCCTGTGCTGTGCAACAAGAGAAGCCACACAATGAGAAGCCTGTGCAGCACAACGAAGAGTAGCCCCCGCTCACTGCAACTAAAGAAAGCCCGTGCGCAGCAACGAAGACCCAACACAGCCAAAAATAAATAAATAAATAAATAATTTTTTTTTAAATTGAAGTATAGTTGATTTACAATGTGTTAGTTTCAGGTGTACAGCAAAGTGATTCAGGGGCATATATATTCTTTTTCAGATTCTTTTCCATTATAGGTTATTACAAGATATTAAATATAGTTCCCTGTGCTATACAGTGGGCCCTTGTTGACTATCTATTTTATTTATTTATATACTTTTAAAATTATTTATTTATTTATTTGACTACACCGGGTCTTAGTTGCGGTGTGCAGGATCTTCTTTGAGGCATGCGGGCTTTTAGTTGCGGCGTGTGGGATCTAGTTTCCTGACCAGGGATCGAACCTGGGCCCCCTGCATTGGGAGCGCAGAGTCTTAACCACTGGACCACCAGGGAAGTCCCTGGTTGTCTATTTTATATATAGTAGTGTGTATATGTTAATACCAAACTCCTAATTTATCCCCCCCACCCCCGAGAGTCTTTTAAAACATAAGTCAGGCCAGGCAATGCTCTATGGGCTGGAGATGCAGAGTTGAAGGAGACAAGTCCCAGCCCTTGGGGAGCTGACAGTCTAGTGGAACAGGCAGACAAGGAGCAAGTAAACAACAGCACGCACAAGAAATTTCAGAGTGCAGTGAGCCCAGGAATAAACTGGGCTATGTGACAGCGGATCTACTTAGTTAGGGAGGCAGGGAAGGCATCCCGGAGGAGGTGGCATTTACACTGAGTCCGAGGGAGGGGGAGGAGGTGGTGGGAACAGCATTTTAGACAGACAAAACAAAGAAGTGAGAGAAAGCCCAATGGCTCTGAACAGCCAGGAGGCCACAGTGGCTGGAGAGTTGAGTCCAAGGGCCCAGAGATGAGCTTAGGGGAAAAGTTGAGGCAGTCTGGAAGCCAGTCCAGGGAGGACCCTAGTGGCTTTTGCACACTCCTGGGCTGTTGGCTTGAAGCCCAGCACATTCCCACCCAAACCCCCTCCCCACCCCACCCGCATTCACCACCCAAGCTTCTTGCCTCTCGCTGCAGCCAGGTGGGGCAATGCACTGGTTCTCCAGACAGGAGCCGTGCTTCCTTCCAAGGCAGCCAGGCTTTTGCTCTCAAACAGTGCTCTCCTGCTGCGGTGCCACACCCCTCCCCCATCTTTGTAGAATTTTTATCCTTTGAAAACTGACTCATGCGGGAGGGATGGATCGGGAGTTTGGGATTAGTAGATGCAAACTATCATACATAGAATGGATAAACAAGAAGGTCGGGGCTTCCCTGGTGGTCCAGTTGTTAAGACTTCGCCTTGCAATGCAGTGGGTGTGGGTTCCATCCCTGGTCAGGGAGCTAAGATCCCACATGCCTTGGGGCCAAAAAAACAAAACATAAAACAAGTAATATTGTAACAAATTCAATAAAGGCCTTAAAAAAACAACAAAAAAAACCCAAGAAGGTTCTACTATATAGCACAGGGAACTATATTCAATATCCTGTGATAAACCATAATGGAAAGAATATGAAAAAGAATTTATATATATGTATATATATATAAATTATACATATATATGTATAACTGAATCACTGTGCTGTACAGTAGAAATTAACACAACATTGTAGGGAATTCCCTGGCGGTCTAGTGGTTAGAACTTCGTGTTTTCATTGCCGAGGGCCTGGGTCCAATCGCTGGTCGGGTAACTAGGATCCCACAAGCCATATGGCCAAAAAAAACAAAACAAAAAGCCCCACAACATTGTAAATCAACTATACTTCAATAAAATAAATATTTTTTAAAAAAGTAAACCTTCTTAATAAACATTTTAAATAAGAAGAAAAAAAAAAAAACTGACTCAAAAGTGACCTCCACCATGAAGGCATTTCTCCTGTCTAGGTCATGTTGTTCCAGCGCCCATCCAGCATGGCTCACAGTAATGATAGTGTTAGTAATGATGGCTCACGTTTATGTTGTGTGCTCACCATGAGTCAGACACTACTCAGACTGCTTTTCATGTAATGCTACATGAAATCCTCACAGTACCTGGAGAACAGGAAGGGGTGGTGCGGATGGGAGGGTGGGGTACCAGACCATCCCTATTTTCCAGATGCAGGAGCTGAGGCCACAGAGCTTGAGTGTCCTGTCCTGGCCCCTCCGCAGGAGAGTGATATGGTTAAGGGCGCCAGCTCTGAAGTTGGCTGGGTCAGGATTCACTTCCTGGCTCTTGTTTGGTTCCCAGCCATGGTGGTTACTCTTTCTGTCATTCCCAGTGATGGAGGGGCAGGAAATGCTGTGTTGGAGGAGGAGGTGATAGCAGAAGAAGCAGCAGCATTGGAGCAATCAGCCCTGTTTGACCGAACCTGAGAATAAAGAGTACGTAACTGGGAGGGCTCTGCCCCCACCTCAACAGACTGGACTCCCCACCAGTTCAGCCACAGTGGTCTCAAGGGAGACTCTCCAAGCCTGCCCGATACAGGACACCCCCAAACAAGGATCCTGGAGAGGGTCTGGCCTCCAAGTGTTGAGGAGATCGTCACCCATGCTCAGCCAGGGCCCCAGGGAAGCTAGTGTGTCCCCAACACAGAGGCTCTCCTCTAGTGAAAGAGGCCCCCACTACCTTCCCAAGGAACCCCTAGGAATATTGGAAAAATAGGTTCTCTATTAAAACAGCAGCTGGGGCTCAGGGCACAGGCAAATACTGTTTCTCCCAAACGTGCCCTATGATAATGCGCCATATGATAGGGGTGATAATCGTAAGCAGTGCATTCAATAACATTGAACCACATACTGTGAAAGTCCTACCTTTTTTCAATTCCTTTTTTCAATTTTTTTAAAATTATTTATTTATTTTTGGCTGCATTGGGTCTTTGTTGCCGTGCGTGGGCTTTCTCTAGTTGCGGCGAGAGGGGGCTACTCTTCGTTGCGGTGTGCAGGCTTCTCATTGCGGTGGCTTCTCTTGTTGTGGAGCACAGGCACTAGGCGCGCGGGCTTCAGCAGCTGTGGCACACGGGCTCAGTAGTTGTGGCTCGCGGGCTCTAGAGTGCAGGTTCAATAGATGTGGCGCAGGGACTTAGTTGCTGTGTGGCATGTGGGATCTTCCCGGACCAGGGCTCGAACCCGTGTCTCCTGCATTGCCAGGCGGATTCTTAACCACTGTGCCACCAGGGAAGCCCTCAATTCCTTTTTTTTTAATGAATTAAATTTTTTATTGAAGTATAGTTGATTTACAATTTTGTGTTTACAATTTTGTGTTCCAGGTGTACAGCAAAGTAATTCAGTTATACACGCACACACACACACATATATATTCTTTTTCAGATTCTTTTCCTTTATAGTTTATTACAAAATATTGAGTAGAGTTCCCTGTGCTACACAGTACGTCCTTGTAGTTTATCTATTTTATATATACTTGTATGTATATGCAAATCCCAAACTCCTAATTTATCCCTCTCCCTTTTTTTTCAATTCTTGAAGACCTTTATTACCCATCAAGGAGAGAGGCTCACTCTCTCTTGCTCATATCTCTGCAACAATTATCTAATCCTCATCTCCCTTTTTGAGCTCAGACGAAGGATGAGAGCCTTTAGAAGGCAACAGGATCTCGTTAGGATTTTCTTCCCTACATACATTTCATTGTGAAATTTTTTAAACATTTAGAAAAATGGAAAGAATTGTACAGAGAATACCCAGACCCAGATCGCACTATTAACATTTTGCTTTATTGCATATCCATTCCTCTAGCCACCCGTCATCTAATTTTTTGATGCATTTCAAAGGAAGTTGAAGATTTAGGGGATCTAATGGACAGCATGGTGATTACAAGTAACACTGTATTGTGTACCTGAAAGCTGCTAAGAGGGTAGATCTTCAATGTTCTCACCACCAAAAAGGAAAAGGTAATTGTGTGATGTGATGGAGGCATTGGCTAATGCTAGGGTGCTTATCGTTTCACAGTATATGTGTATCAAGTCAACATGTCATACACCTTAAACTTACACAATGTTTTATTTTTTTTTAATTAATTTATTTTTGGCTGCATTGGGTCTTTGTTGCTGCACGCGGGCGTTCTCTAGTTGCAGTGAGCAGGGGCTACTCTTCGTTGCAGTGTGCAGGCTTCTCACTGCAGTGGCTTCTCTTGTTGTGGAACACGGGCTCTAGGTGCGTGGGCTTCAGTAGCTGTGGCTCGTGGGCTCTAGAACACAGGCTCAGTACGGGCTTAGTTGCTCCGCGGCATGTGGGATCTTCCCGGACCAATGATCCAACCCGTGTCCCCTGCATTGGCAGGCGGATTCTTAACCACTGCGCCATCAGAGAAGTCCAATTGTGTGTTAATCACATCTCAATAAAGCTGGAAAAAATTTAAAAAAACAAAATTGAAGACATCAGTTCACTGCACCTCTAAAACACTTCAGCATGCATACCATTAACTAGAGTTCCATGTCTTTTTATGACTGTTGTAGCTTTTTTTTTAGGTGAAATTTACATACAATGAAATGCACAAATCTTAAGTGTATACTCACCTAGGCAAAGGTGAACACGGGAGTAACCCACCTCTACTGAGGTTCAGAACATCACCGTCACTTGGGAAAGTTCCCTTATATCCCTTCCGAGTCAATCCCTATCCCACCTCCCACCCTTCCAGAGGCAACCACTATTCGTTTATTGTGGGGTTTTTTTTTTCACCATAGATCAGTTTTCTAGCTGGATTTTTTTTTTTTTTTTGGCCAGGCGGCGGGGCTTGTGGGATCTTAGTTGCCCCACCAGAGACTGAACCCACACTGACAGCAGTGAAAGCCATGGAGTCCTAACCACTGGACGGCCAGGGAATTCCCTCTAGCTGGAATTTGAAAGCATTTACATTGTTTTGTTTTCACCGAGTTTAGTTTTACTAACCTATTTATGGCAGGGTTTTCCACACACTGTAAGATATATGACTACATTTTTAGAAACTGGGTCAGTAAGTCCCTATATGCCTGGGGGTGAGCTGCTTTACATCTGTCATCTGGCGTAATTATTAACAACACCCCGCCTTTCACTCTCAACAGTGTCTCCAGTTTGGACCATCAATTATAGGTCACCTTCTCTGTAATGGGAGGGGCTTTGAAGGCAAGCTTGGTGCAGGCAGGGATCTTTCTGTTCACTAGAGTAGCCCAAGCACTTGGGACAGGGCCTGACCTGTAGTAGGTGCTCAAGAAATATTAGCTGAATTTTAGATACACATATATATATATATTTTTAATATCTATTTATTTTTGGCTGCGTCAGGTCTTAGTTGCGTCATGTGGGACCTTTCGTTGCAGCCAGCAGGCTTCTCTGTAGTTGTGTCACGCAGGCTCCAGAGTGCGCGGGCTCAGTAGTTGCAGCACACAGGCTCTCTAGTTGTGGCGCTCGGGCTTAGTTGCCCTGTGGCACGTGCAATCTTAGCTCCCTGACCAGGGATGGAACCTGCGTTCCCTGCATTGGAAGGTGGATTCTTAACCACTGGATCACCAGGGAAGTCCCAAGATACATATATATATATATATATATATATATATACACATATATATATATTTTAAAGCCAATTTAAAGGAAAACTTCTGCAGACATGGCCAAAAATGGGAAGAATTTACCCAAAACACTGCATTAATGTCACACAGTAGAGCTGGGTTGTCCAAGATGGTGGCCATTGGCCACTGTGGCTACTAAGCCCTTAAATACGGCTAGTCCAAACTGAGATGCGCCATAAGTGTGAAATACATACTGAATTTGGAAGACTCAGTACAAAAAGCCACATCAAATATCTCATCAATAACTTTTTTTTATCAATAACTTTTATATTGACCACATGTTGAAACAGTAATATTTTGGAAATATTGGGTTCAATGAAGTATATTCCTAAATTTTTTTTTTACTTTCTTGTAAAACTTGTTTTTCTTTTTTTTTTCTTTTTTAAAAATGTGGCTACAGGGCTTCCCTGGTGGCGCAGTGGTGGAGGGTCTGCCTGCCAATGCAGGGGACACGGGTTTGAGCCCTGGTCTGGGAAGATCCCACATGCCGCGGAGCAACTAGGCCCATAAGCCACAACTACTGAGCCTGCGCATCTGGAGCCTGTGCTCCGTAACAAGGGAGGCCGCAACAGTGAGAGGCCCACGCACTGCGATGAAGAGCGGCCCCCGCTCGCCGCAACTAGAGAAAGCCCTCGCACAGAAACGAAGACCCAACACAGCCAAAAATAAATAAATATTTTAAAAAATGTGGCTACAAAAAAAATTAAACACACAACTCACATCATATTTCTATCAGATGGCAGGACACTAAAATGTTAATAGTGATTCATATGCCTAAGTATGGTCAGGAAGAGCTTCTTATTTTCTCTATTACCTGCTTCCAGAAGGACTGAATGAGGGTTTTATTTTGTAACTTTGAAAGTAAAAAATGAGATACACATCATGAAATCATAAGTGAAGGAAATTGAAATCAGCTGTCGGAGGTGGTAGGGATAACCAGCATTGCCCTCAAGAGCCCCGGAAGCATTCACCCTCCACCCTGGGAACATGTTTATGTGGACTTTGAAAACTGTCCACTTTTTAAAACAAAAACAAAGGACGAAAAGGAACGAAATGTTCTGAGGTTGTTTTTATTCCAAGAATTCCGTGGGCTCAGCCCAGATGCCGTCGGCGTGGGCTCGCCTATAGCACCCACACGCTACAGCACCACAAGGGCGCCTGGGGTCTACGGGAGTCCTGGTCCCCCAGCCAGTCAACGTGACTGAATCCGCCATCAAGGGCCGGCCTGGCTGCCCCCGAGTGGTCCCTCTGCGTCCCATACTCCTCGGGCGGGCGAGGAGTGGGCTTCAATGCCCCCATGTCCCACGCTTTCGGGGTCTGTGCCCTGCAGCCCTGCAGCTCTGTTCTTCTCAGAGGGCATTTCCTGCAGCCCCCCCACTCATCGCGGGGGCATCTCCAGTCGTGGACATCTTCTCTGTCCATGAGGTTTCAGGTGGCCCCTGCTTGGAGCCCCTGCCCAGGCAGGGAGTGGCCACATGCTGGGCCAGAATCAGAGTCCCTGTCCTCCAGGAGCCTGGGACCAGGCCCCAGCGAGGAGGCTAGGAGGCTGCTTCGGCCGCTGTGGGCTGGATCAGCATGGTGGTGGCCTGCAGCGGGTAGTAGCGGCCCCGCCAGGTCTTCCAGAAGATGCCCTTCTTAAGCTGCTGCCGCTGCCGCGGGATGGAATGGAAATACTGGCCATTAAGATTGGAGTGGCCGCAGGTACCGAACCACCAGCCACCTGCCGGGGTCAGAAAAAAGGGGACTTGGTTAGGCCCATGGGTCCTTGGGCCTCCACTGGGCCCAGGATGGGGATGAGGCTGGGTGTTGGATGTCACACACTTTAGATGAGATGTCTTTGGCAGTGGTTGTCAAACTGTGTTCTGAGGAACCCCAGGTTGTGACAAAGGCACCTCAGGGGCTCTGGGTACCCCCCTTCCCAGTAACTGCAGCTTTTATGTCTGTGACCCTGGCGAGTGACTTCTCCGCACCTGGCACATGGCAAACATTTATCAAAGCCTCTCTATGACTGTCATGCATCTCACTAGTTTATATTAGATTGAACCATATGAAATTAACCACTATTCCATCCTTCTTTGACCCACCAAAAGGCAGTTTCATATATTTCACTTCACAGGGCCCGGGCTCTGCCTCCGATTTCATTAGAACAAGATGGGGTCTGTCTCCATGGCTTTGCCACACACCAGCCACCATCCCACAAACGTCATCTCATCATATGTTCATAATAATCCTATGGCGTGGACGGTATGGTTCTACCCATTTTGAAGATGGAGTAAGTGAGTGTTAAGTCAGTTGCCCAAGGGTATGCTGCACATAAGGAGAAAAGTGGGGAGGGAATAGATGGAGTTGAAGGCAGGGGACGGATGCAGAAAGGTAGGGAGGGGAGGTCCCAGCTGTGTGGCAAAGGGCAAGACAAGGAGGGACAGAGCTTGCTTGCTCACCAGAGAGGCTCTTTGCACAGTTCTTGTCTCTGCGGAGGTCGTGGTCTTGGTCCCAAGTGGAGAAAGGCAGGGAGAGGCCGCTGGGTGAGAAGGCGGTGGCACCCAGTTTGCTGGCCACGGGCGCCGTGAGCTGCAGGCTGTAGGCTGTGTCTTCGCCACCCAGGTGGACAGGGAACTGCAATGACTCGGCATTGCCCTCCCAGTCCTGCAGCTGCACAGCCAGGCGGCTGCCACGCTCCCCCATGATGCGGTGCACCTTCTCCAGGCCCAGCCAGAACTCACCTACAGTGGGAAAGGCCCATCTGTGAGAACGACCCACCTCCGTGGCCCCCTCCTCCCCCTGTGCCTCTGATCTGCAGGAAACACCCACCTTGGGGGTCTCCGAAGCCATCCTTGTAGGCGTCCCAGGGCTGGTTAAAGTCGACTGAGCCATCCTGGCGCCTCTGAATTACAGTCCAGCCTCCATCTGCCCAGAAAGGTGCAAAGTCACCAGGAGGATTTTTTTTACAAGAGACCCTGACTCCCCCATCTGGCTCCCAAACCCCAAACCACGTCTAAACCAAGGGGGAGCAATGTTCCTCTCATCCATCCCAGCAGGACTGGAGGAAGATGGTTAAAGGAGGAAGATGGGCTGGTCAGCAGGCGGAGGGCTCTGCCTGGATCTTTGTCCCAAGGATCCAGCAGGGAAGGAGAAAGCGAGGAGCGAGGGAGGGAGGGGGAGTGAGCTGCATTTGACAGAAAGACAACCGGGCCCATGATATTTGGGGTACCTGGGGGGCCAGAGCAGCCCTACCTGAGGTCATCTTGCAGTTAACCAGGAATGAAGAGGACCCCCGGGGCTGGATCTGGAACAATCCACTTTGCCTCTCTCCCTCTTCAAACAGCTCTTGGCAGTCCCTGGGCAGTCCTGCAGGGCAGACAAGGGTGGGGGGATTGAAGCAGAGAGCAGTCCTGGGGTTTCCAGGAAACAAGCATGTCTGGGGGCTGGGCAGCGGGTGACAGGGACGGGAGGGGGCAATCTAGAGCTCATGACACACACCCCACTTGCCTAAAGTCTTCCATAGCACCCCATGCCTTTCCTCGACACAGTCTACAAGGCACCCCAGGACTGGTTGCTATACTCATCCTCCCTCTCCTGCACTGCACGCCCACCCTCTGGCCACATAGCCTTCCTGGTACCACACCCCCCTCCTGCCACAGGGACTTTGCACGTGCTACTGTTCTGAGACCCACTTCCCTCATGCCTTTCCTTGCCTCATATTAAAGGTCCCAGCTTCTGAAAGGGATCATGTCCCTGACCATCCCACCCAGACCAGTTTAGGGGCACTGAGGACTTCCTACTCCCCAACACTGGGGTCATCTGATGGTCTCTCTCCAACTCCCCACACTGAAGGAGGTCCATGAGGCTAGGGACAATGAATGGCTCTTTGCCACCATCTGGTACCGGTGCCCAGGCTGATCCCAGCCCACAGCAGGTGTTTACTAAAGATGCCATGAAGGAATGACTGAAGGAGCTGGACCAGAGTGGGGATGGGGCAAGAACTGTGATAAACAGGAGGGAGCTCTGCTTTGTCCAGTGGCGGGAGGGGAATCAGGCCTGGATGGGGCTTGGGGACACCACAGAGGCCCTGCTTGGGGTCCCAGGTATCAGAGAGGGAGGGGGAAGGATTGAGGAGGGAAGGAGGGAGGAGGGAGGAAAAAACGGAAGGATGGCCAGGGCACATCGGCAGACCGGGGAAGTCCCCGCCCCCAGCCCGTCCCATGCCCGGCCCAGCCCAGGCCCAGCCCCAGCCCAGCCCGGAAAGTAGGGGAAAGGTCGCAGGGGGAGGGGAAGGCTCAGGTCGCGGGGTGAATGTGTCCACACTGTGGGAGTGGGGGCGGGCCCGGATGACTGGAGGCATTTTCTGGCCCCTGAAGCAGCTCCCCTTTCCCCTACTTTCCTCTCTTCCAATCACAACAGGCAGCCCGCCAAACCACCAATGTGGCTTCCATTAACACCAGCTGTTTGTCTCCGCAGCTCTGAACTTTCCCATACTTGGCAGGGGCGAGCCTGGAGTCCCCAAACCTACACATGACCCCCACCCTCCCCATCACATTCCCCAGCCTGGATCTATGCCTGCGGGCCCCACCCAGAAGCCACTCATACCAGGGCTACGGTTTGGGAGGGTGTAATGGACCCTTCCTGGTTGGGGAGGGGAGGAAAAGTGGTAGGACGGGGAGATGCCAGAGCCCTCAAGACTAGAGGGCAGGAAGCCAGCAACCAGCCCGAGGGTGTGAAGAGGGAGATCTGAACTTTCACCCAGTTGGCTGCAGACGGCTGCAGATGCCAAGGTGGGTGATGGGGTAGGAGGACCACAAGGAAGCCAGCCAGCTCTGGAGCAGTAGGACAGAGACACCGGGAGCTGGGAATCTGTGTCATATACCTACAGACATGTTAGGAGATCTGGGGTGCATGGGGCATACACAATAAAGGAACCAGAACTTGGGGGGGGGGCGTGGGAAGGGCTGATCAGGGACTTCCGGGCCAATAGAAGGTTGTGGGACGGAAGAGGTGTGTGAGTCAGGAGGCCTGGATTTGTAAGAGATGCAAGAGTGGTGCGTCTGGCCAAGGAGATGGGGGTTCCCTGCCCTAGCCTCCCCTCCTAGATCCACACTCTAAAAGCCCATGGTGGGTGGGTGGTGGCCAAACATCAGAACCTCTTCTCCCAGGCCGCCATTCTCTCTTCACCCAACGAGAGCTCCAGCCTCCAGCCTCCCTAGCTGGCACCCTTTCGTCCCCCATCCTGTCCCTCCTAGAAGGTTCCAACCTCCAGGAAGGTGGCCTTGAGCTGTACCCCCTTTTCCCACACCCCTGCAGCTCAAGTCCCCCTTGGACCCTGTTTCCCAGCCGCCTGCTGCTCCACTTAGTGGCCCGTGGGAAATCCCAGTGGCTTGCTGGGAAGAAGGGTGGGGTGGCCCCGTGGGGCAGGGAGAGGACTGAGGAGGGGGTGTCCCAGTCACCCCTTCACCAGAGCCCCGTCAGCCCACAGGGACGCAGGGCCGGGGCCTCTCTCCTTCTCAGTAAGGTGGACCTGACAAGGGTGGGGGGCAAGAATAGTGGGGGTGTGGTTTCTGGAGAACAGCAAAGGTCTGGACACTCACTGTGCAAGCGGCTGATATTTTGAGCTGGGCCAGCAAGTTGGGCCATCTTGGGTAGCCTCTTCCTCCTGGCACGCTTGGCCACCCCGGGGCCCAGGTGCATGGGGGCCAAATGGCCCATCTGGGACAGGACAGGAGGAGGGGGTCAGGTCTGGCTGGCTCAGGCTGCTCGACCTGCTTAGCTCCACGTCCAGACCCATAGGTCCAACTTCAACCTCCCTCCCCACCTGGGGCAAGCATCGGGCACCTGGCTCTGCAGATTCTGGATTCTCAGGTGCTGCTTCTCCAGGTGCCGCTGCTGCTGGGCCACCTTCTGGAAGAGTTGCTGGATCCTGCTGTTCTGAGCCTTGAGCTGAGTCTGGGGAGAGTATAAAACCCTGGTGAGGATCTGGCCTTCCGCCGCCAACTTCTCCATTCATCCCCGGTCCTACTCCCAACTCTCCATCCTTTGAGGCCCGGGCAGAAGAGCCCAGGGAGTCCGAGATGCGCCCCCTCCCGTCCACACACTTCCAGGGCAGTAGGAGCGTACGTACCTGAAAGCTGCGGAGGGTCTCCGGGACTGCATCGCCGCCGGGAGGGACCAGATTCTCCGGGGCGAACGGAGGTGCGGCTGACCCCTCAGGATCCTTGCAGGCGGCCCCGCACGAGCCCAGACGCCGCTCCAGCTCGCCCAGCTGCCCACGGGTGCGCTCCACGTGCTCGCGTAGCCCGTTGCCGAGCTGCAGGAGCCCGTGCGCCAGCACATTCACCTCGTCCCAGGAGGCGAAGCGCGGCTTCTCGGGAGGCTCCGGGCGGCCCTGCGCGCTCAGCAGCCCGGCGGTGGCAGCGCACAGCACCAGGGCTGCTCCGGCTGTTGGCGCACAGCGCATCCTTCCGGGTGGTGTGGACGCCGGGACGCGGAGATCGGAGAGGCACGGGTGAGGGGGCGCAAGGGGGACTCGGAGGTCGAGATGAGAGGGGTGGAGACGCGGGGGCCCTGGTGGAGACTCGCTTGGGTGCAGAAGCCAGAGAGCAAAGACTCGAATCACAGCTTGGCTTGTGCCCGCTACGCCCTCTATTATAAGCACAGTGCGGGAGTAGAAGGCGGAGCCTGGGAGGCGGGGCGCGTGGAGTTCCGGGGACGGGGCGTGGGGCCGGGGGTGGGGTTCAGTTGCTGGAGGCCGGGTAGTTTTGGGGGTGAGGGGTGCCCTGGGAGGTGCAAAACTCTGGCTCCTCCCACCAGGCCCGGACGTGCGTGGTCAGCCGTGCCTTCTCTGCTGACCGTGGGAGACGTGACTTCCTCTCCCCGCGGTCCCTTTCCAAGCGCCGGAATTTCGAGCCCCTCCCCAGCCCCCGCCGCGCCCAGTGGGGAAAAGGCGCTGGTGTCAGCGGGGACGGGGCGTGCGGGCTGCATTCCTGACCCCCTCCCCAAGTCAAAAGCTGGGGAAGAGGGTCCTGGTACGCTCAGTCCAGCAGAGCTAGACGGAAACCCGGGACCCCTCAAACAACCCCGCCTCCGGAACGCCTCCCGGAGAGCATCCCAAGACCAGGCTGGTCTCCCGGGGAGACATCTCGGGCTTTCGCGCTCCTTCCCGCTCAAGGCTTGGTCGTTGCAGATGCGTTTGTGGCATTCTTTAACGTCCCTCATCCCACTCCGCACAACTTAGTGCCCAGGTGGCAGGGACCAGATTTGTCTTGTTCAGTCTCCAGCGGGTGCCTCTCTCCCCACTGCCCACTCTCTACCCTCAGGGTCTTCAGAGTGTTTGCCTGAATCAAAGCAGGAACCTTGGAACAGAAAGAGGGGATACATGGAAGGAAGGTCTCCCCATTCTCCCTCATTCATTCATTCATTCAATAAACAGTCCTCTGCTCTCCTACATGGAGTTCCCAGGCTGGTGGAGAGACCCTCGGGTAGGGAAAGAGTTGGGACAGAGGAAGAACTGAGTGAGGCTGTGAGGTGGACCACTTTCATTTCACAAGGCTAAGCATTTATTCAACAAACTTTTACCAAAGTTCTCCCCCTCCATTCCCACCAACTTCCCTATACCTTGCCTGAAAATTGAGGCTGGCATAGAAAACCTGCCTGCCAGGAAAAACCCAGGGCACGATGGCTCAGAGAACAGGCAAGAAAAACAGAGTTGACTCAGCAGGGCTCCGAGCCAGCTCAGCCTCTGGAATCCAACACTGTGTGCCCCATACACTTGGCTGGGCCAGATGCCAGGATAGCAGATCCCGGCAGCAGTGACAGGCAGGTGGGAAGGGCACAGAGGAAAACCTTGGCAAGGAATAGATCCAGATAGCCACCATCTGACCTGGCAGCCGGCCTGTCCAGCCCCCAGCCCCTGGCCTCCTTCTGAGTGGGGGACATAGCTATCCAAGAGTGAGCTCTCCTCCTCCCTGGCTTCTTGCACTGAGAAAAATGATCAATTACCTTCCCAACCTGAAGGCCTCTTTCTGATCCACTCTGAAGTAGCTTCTACCTCTGTGCTGTGTTTCAGAGGGCACAAAGTACACCCAAGCCTCTTAGAGGCACCTGCAGTGAGCAGGCTACAAAAGAATTTGTCCAGGGACCCAGAGCTGGCCCTGGATTATATCTTTAAAAACTGCTCTGTGGAATATACTTCTGACCCAGCAATAACATATCACCATGATCAATTGTTTCTTTGGTACCTGCTGTGTGCTGGTTACTATGCTGGGTCCATAATGGTGGGCAAGATGCCCCCTCCACCCAATGTAGGCTACTCTGGGTGAAGTAAATGGTATTAGAAAGGTGACATGTGGGCTGGAGTCTCTCATCAGAAAGCGAAGCAGTAAAATTGACTTTTTTTTTTTGTCTGTCTGTGGGCAGCTGAAAGGAAAATCCCTGCCTTTGGGAAATTTCAGTCTGGAGCAGGACACAGTCTCATGAACAGTGTCTTTCCATCTGTATGTATCTCTAGGACCTAATTACTGGGGACCCCTCAGTCCCTCTCTACTAGTCTTCAATCATTGGGGCTTCTGGTGGGTTGTATGGGAGGAGCTGATCTGTCATTGGAGGGGCTGTGTATAAAAAAGTAGCAGCAGAGACTTCCCTGGTGATCCAGTGGTTAAGACTCCATGCTCCCAATGCAGGGGGCCCGGGTTTGATCCCTGGTCCGGGAACTAGATCCCACATGCATGCCGCAACTAGGAGTTTGCGTGCCATAACTAAGGAGCCACGTGCCACAACTAAGATCTGACACAACCAAATAAATAAATAAATAATGAAGTGTACAACTCAAGTAAAAAAAAAAAGTTGTGCACTATTGTGTACTTGTTATATGCCAGGAATTGTTCTAAAGTGATTATATATTCCCTTAATCCCAATAACAACTGCAAATGAAGCAGATACTGTTATTCTATCTTATAAATGAGGATGCAGTGAAAGACAGGTTAAGTACTTGTCCAAGTTCTCACAGTTATCTAGAAAGAGCTAGGATTTGAAACCAGGCTGCCTGACTCACAGCTCTGCTCTTAGCAGCCATGCTACCTTTATTCATAATAGCGCAGTGATCCTTGCTTCCTGATATTTGCACTCTTGTGTAGTTCCTCTCCATCATATAACCAAGAGGATATTGTTGAAATGACAATGTGTGTGACTTCTGAGGTTAGGTCATAAAAAACATGTGACTTCCTTCTTGTTCTTGATTAGCTCACTTGCTCCGGGAGAAGCCAGCCACCATACTGTGAGGACACTCAAGCAGCCCTTTGGAGAGATCTGCAAGGTGAGGAACTGAGGCCTCCACCCAACAACCAGCATCAGCTTGTCTGCCACACAAGGGAGCTATCTTGGAAGCAGATCCTCCAGCCCCAGTCAAGCTTTCAGATGATGTAGCCTCACTTGGCATCTGTTAGCAACCTCATGAGACTCCAAGCCAGAACCACCCAGCTAAGCTGCTCCCAAACTCCTGACCCACAGAAAAGTAAGAAATAATAAATGTGTCTTGTTGTTTTAAGCCACTCATTCTGCAGCTAATACAGTAGCCAACATTTAAGTAGTGCCCACCCTGCACTTGGCATTATTTTATGTATTTTACATATATTCATTCACTTAATATATCCTGTAAGGTCTCTATTTTAAAGAAGGGGAAACAGAGGTACAGAGAGATCACATAGTCTGAGAGAGGAGGTGTGGGGGGAATAAAGTTTCCCAGGAAGACTAGGATTATTATTGAGCTTAAACCTGCTCCAACCATGCTTTATTTTGAGTTCTGCCAGTGGCGGACATGGAGTGCAACTAATGCTGCTCCCATGAGTTGCAATCCTGTCTCCTGCTCAAATTTGCACAGAAGCCAAGCCCCCTCTGCCAGCTCTGCTCTCCCACCCACCCCATCCCTCACCCTTTTTTTTTTTTTTTTTTTTTTGGCTCAGCCGGGTCTTCGTTGCTGCACATGGGATCTTTTTAGTTGCAGCATGCAGACTTCTTAGTTGCAGCATGCATGCAGTCTCTAGTTCCCCGACCAGGGATCGAACCCGGGCCCCCTGCATTGGGAGCATGGAGTCTTACCCACTGGACCACCAGGGAAGTCTCCCTCACCCATGTTTTAGGCACAGATCCTGCATGATCCTATGCTGGACCCCACAGGCCAAACTCCACCTGAAGATACGCTTGGTTTGTTCTGCCCAGAATTTTGAGTATCAGGAGATTTCTAATGAAAATCCGGAATTTCTGCTTCTCTTGAAAAACTGGAAGGTCCAACAGGAGTGGTCTGCAGTCCTGCTTGTTTGCAACGGTCCAAAGCTGAAGGGGAGCTGCCCTCTTTGGCCAAGGGAAGCCCTCCCGCCCCATCACTGCTGTGCGACACAGGCCATTCCATGTTCTGTTTTTTTGCAGATCCTTTAAGCCTCTGATCATTGCCTTTGGGCTGGTGTTTTTCTGTTGCCAGTGCCAGCCTCAGACCAGGGCAAGAGGGACCTCTGTTATGGCACTGCACTTTGGAGGGTGAATGCCTCCACCAGGCAAGGAGTTGTGGGAGCAATGGGTATATTTACTGGAGCCCATAGACTTCCTTTTAGACCATTGAGTTTCCATTTGGGCTGGTGGAAAAGTTCTGGAACTAGGTAGAAGTTGTACAACATTGTATGTGTACTTAATGCCACTGAATTGTATTCATTAAAATGGTTAAACTTTTTCTATTATGTATGTTTTACCACAATTTAAAAACTCTAATCTAAAAAAAACCCAAATCTTATTAAAACAAAAAAGAAATAATAAATTTGAATCTGGCCTTCATATTGTTTTGAAGGTATATTTTAAAAACTGGGAGGATAGAATATATTTTATTATTTAACAGCATTAGTGTATTAGTTTTCCTTTTTTTTTTAGAAATCAGGAGCATATTTTTTTTTTTAAAGCTGTGGTTTTTCTTTTTTTTTTTTTTGAAGATGTTGGGGGTAGGAGTTTATTAATTAATTAATTTATTTTTGCTGTGTTGGGTTTTCGTTTCTGTGCGAGGGCTTTCTCTAGTTGTGGCAAGAGGGGGCCACTCTTCATAGCGGTGCGCGGGCCTCTCACTATCGCGGCCTCTCTAGTTGCGGAGCACAGGCTCCAGACGTGCAGGCTCAGTAGTTGTGGCTCACGGGCCTAGTTGCTCCGCGGCATGTGGGATCCTCCTAGACCAGGGCTCGAACCGGTGTCCCCCGCATTAGCAGGCAGATTCTCAACCACTGCACCACCAGGGAAGCCCAATCAGTTTTCTTTTGCTGTGTAACAAACATTCCCCAAACTTAGTGGCTCAAAACCACATCCAGTGGACTCAGCTGAGCAGTTCTTTTCCCTGGTGATCCTCCCTCACATAAAGGAAGAGAGGCATATATATATATATATTACACACAAATATATATATATATATTCCATATATATTTCTCTTCTCTGTCTCTCTCTGTCTCTCTCTCTCTCTCTCTATATATATATATGCAAGATTTAATTATAAGGTAGTACCTAGTTCAGTGTATAACATTCTCAGGATTTGTAACACTTACATGAACAGACAGAAAAAATATTTTCTACTTATTATGTGTAAAGATGAGTTGCTATTTTTCTGATGCCCATTCTGATACAACTACTTTTCATGTCAAATATTTACTGTGCCCAAATGTATTCAACTAAAATCATTACTCTGTGAAATAAATAAAACAGAGATGATTCTTGTACAAAAGAGAGAGGAGTAGGGCTTCCCTGGTGGCGCAGTGGTTGAGAGTCCGCCTGCCGATGCAGGGGACACGGGTTCGTGCCCCGGTCCGGGAAGATCCCACATGCCGCGGAGCGGCTGGGCGCGTGAGCCATGGCCGCTGAGCCTGCGCGTCCGGAGCCTGTGCTCCGCAACGGGAGAGGCCACAGCAGTGAGAGGCCCGCGTACCGAAAAAAAAAAAAAAAAGAGAGAGAGGAGGAGAGAGAGAGAGAGAAACATTTATATACAGAGAGACACATGTATATACATATAATATGCACACACACCTATTATACACATGCACATATATAATGCACACGTATACATGTATATATAAAATACACATAGAAAAAAAGATAATCACACACACTTTTTTGTGTGTGAATGATTTGAGGATATGCTGCAGACATGATTAGTGCTTTTACTAAGAACAAGGCCTTTCACTTACGTAACTGCAGCACAGATAGCAACTTGAGGAAGTTTGAGCCTGACATATTGCTGTTATCTAATCTTCAGTCCAGATTCCAGTTTCATCATGTCCTTTACAGCTGTTTTCTCCCCCTCTGGGGTCCCATCCAGGATCACATGGTGCATTTACTTGTGTCTCCTTAGTCCTCCATAATCTGGACCCGTTCCTCAATCACTCTTTGTCCTTCACGACATTGACTTTTTAAAAATTGTTGATTTACAATGTTGTGTTAGTTTCAGGTGTACAGCAAAGTGAATCAGTTATACATATACGTATATCCACTCTTTTTTTGATTCTTTTCCCATATAGGTCATTACAGAGTATTGAGTAGAGTTCCCTGTGCTATACAGTAGGTTCTTACTAGTTACCTATTTTATATATAGTAGTGTGTATATGTCAATCCCAATCTCCCAATTTATCCCTCTTCCATTCCCCCTTGGTAACCATAAGTTTGTTTTCCACATCTGTGACTCTATTTCTGTTTTGTAAATAAGTTCATTTGTCCCTTTTTTTCTTTTTTTTTGGCCACACCTTGCGACATGCGTTACTTCCCCGACCAGGGATCGAACCCATGGCCCTTGCAGTGGAATGTGGGGTCTTAACACAGAACCACTAGGAAAGCCCTGTACCATTTTTTTTGACATTGACTTTTTTGAAATGCACACACTAGTTATTGGTGGAATGTTCCTCACTTTGCATTTGTCTGATGCTTCCTCCTGATTACTATGCATTTTTTGGCAGTGATATTGTGACCTACGGGCATAGTACCAGGGGGCAAATCTGTTTGCCCATATTAGCACCGTTAATTGTGATTTTTAAAAATTTATTCTTGGGACTTCCCTGGTGGTTCAGTGGTTAAGAATCCTCCTGCCAATGCAGGGGACACGGGTTTGATCCCTGGTCCGAGAAGATCCCACATGCCACAGAGCAACTAAGCCCGAGCGCCACAACAACGGAGCCCACGTGCTGCAACTACTGGAGCCTGTGGGCCTAGAGCCCGTGCTCTGCAACAAGAGAAGCCACTGCAGTGAGAAGCCCTCGCACCACAACGAAGAGTAGCCCCCACTTGCCACAACTAGAGAAAGCCCGCACTCAGCAACGAACACCCAACGCAGAAAAAAAAAATTCTTTCATTGAGACATCATTGACATAATATTATATTAGTTTCAGATGTACAACATAATGATTCGATATTTATATACATTGCCAAATGATCACCACAATAAGTCTAGTTAACATCTATCATCATACAGAGTTACAAAATTTCTTTCCTTGGGAATTCCCTGGTGGTCCAGTGGTTAGGATTCTGTGGTTTCGCTGCTGAGGGCCTGGGCTTAATCCCTGGTCACAGAATTAAGACCCTGCAAGCTACACGGAGCGGCCAAAAAATAAAAATTATTTTCTTATGATGAGAGCTTTTAAGATTTACTCTTAGCCACTTTTGAATATATAATAGTATTATTAATTATAGTTGCCATGCTGTATGTTACAACCCCAGGACTTCCTTATTTTATAACTGGAAGTTTGTATCTTTTGACCTAATTTTGATTATTTTAAGCATTTTTATTTTTTACATTTATTTTGTTGAAGTATAGTTAACTTACAATGTTATTTTCTGCTGTACAGCAAAGTGATTCAGTTATATGTATATATACATTCTTTTTCATATTCTTTTCCATTATGGTTTATCACAGGATATTGAACATAGTTCCTTGTGCTATACAGTAGGACCTTGTGTTTTTTTCTGTTTGTTTGTTTGTTTTGCGGTACGCGGACCTCTCACTGTTGTGGCCTCTCCCGTTGGGAAGCACAGGCTCTGGACGCGCAGGCTCAGCGGCCATGGCTCACGGGCCCAGCCGCTCCGCGGCACGTGGGATCTTCCCGGAGCAGGGCACGAACCCGTGTCCCCTGCATCAGCAGGCGGACTCTCAACCACTGCGCCACCAGGGAAGCCCAGGACCTTGTTTTTTATCCTTCCTATATATAATAGTTTGCATCTGCTAATCCCAAACTCCCAGTCCTTCCCTGTCCCACCCCTCCTCCCCCTTGGCAACCACAAGTCTGTTCTCTATGTCTGTTTGACCACTTAACTTTAATATTGGATGATCAGTGCTGTAATGGGGAAGCACAGGGGCCTAGAAGAGGTCAGAGAAGGGACCTATCCCAGCAGGTAAGGCTTTTTGGGCAGGGGCCCTGGGGCTGAGGAACAGTAAGATTATCCAGATGAAAAGGATATGGACTGGGTGACCCAGATTGGGGAAGAGCATGAATAATGCATTGTAGCGTGGGATATGTGACTGATTCTTCCCAGACGAGCCCAGAGGGACATTGTATGTGGACATCCCAAAACAAGGCTGCTGGCCCCCCAGGAGTGGCCCCCGCCACCCCTGGCAACTGCCCATGCCCTTTCCTGTCAGCCTTTAGTCACATCAGGTCATCAGGAGAGGTCAGTTTTAGGGCAGGAGCCTCAGAATCTCAGAGCAGAAAGAATGACTCAGATTCTGGGCTGGGGCTCCAGAAA
Source organism: Pseudorca crassidens (assembly GCF_039906515.1). Classification (NCBI taxonomy): domain Eukaryota; kingdom Metazoa; phylum Chordata; class Mammalia; order Artiodactyla; family Delphinidae; genus Pseudorca; species Pseudorca crassidens. The sequence continues at coordinate 166,332,249 of NC_090298.1, forward strand.
GGAATGGAGTGGCCTCTGCCCAAGACACTCTCCCCATCGCCACCCGTCTCCCAGAGTCCTCCCAGCCTGGGAGCTTGCGTGTGTGTGAACCTGCCGCCTTTGGACACCAGGGCAAACAGCCCTGAACTCACTAAGGTAAGAATAATAATTATAACAGTGCACATTAATTTAGCACTCACCTTTATCCCATTAGGCACTTGCATAGTCTATGTTTTGTCACCCTTTAATCAGCCCTGAAAACGAAAGCATTCCTTTCCCTTTCGGACTGACAGGAAAACTGTGATGTTCTGAGATGTTCACATACTTGGCCAAAGACAGACAGCTTAGAAAGCCCAAGATTTCAACCTAGTTCTCTCTAGTTCCAAACTAATCAATCTTTTTTTTTTTAATCCTGTCTGTTTTTGTAAGTTACAATTTTGAATGGGGAAGGCATTTGCATTGTGCCAAACCCCAAAACTCTAAAAATCATAGCTGGAGGACTTCCCTGGTGGTCCAGTGGCTAAGACTCCCAATGCAGGGGCCTGGGCTCACTCCCTGGTCAGGGAACTAGATCCCACATGCCACAACTAAGAGTTCGTATGCTGCAACTAAAGATCCCGCATGCAGCAACGAAGACCTGGCTCAGCCAAACAAACAAATAAATATTTTTTTAAAAAAGAGAATATTAATTTTAAAAATAAATAAAATAAAAACCATAGCTGGAGAAGTCTCCCTTTTCCTAATTGTGTGTCCACCTAAAACTTTGTTTGAGAATGTTTATCCAGGTTTATTCATAATCACTTTTGAAGTTTTTTTGTATGTCTAAACATTTTCCTTTTCAAAATTGTTATGGACTGAATGTTTGTGTTCCCCTAAAATTCATTATGTGGAAACCCTAATCCCCAGGTGTGATGGTCTTTGGAGGTGGAGCCTTTGGGAGATGATTAGGTCATGAGGACGGGACTCCCACGATGGGATTGGTGCCCTTAGAAAGAGAGACAGGAGAGAGCTTTCTCTCTCTCTCCACCATATGAGAATACAGTGAGAAGGTGGCCATCTGCAAGCCAGGAAGAGAGTTCTCCCCAGGAACCGAATATACCAGCACCTTGATTTTGGACTTCCCAGCCTCCGGAACTGTGAGAAATAAATTTCTGTGTTTAAGCCACCCAGCCTGTGGCATTTTGTTATAGCAGCCCAAGAGGACTAAGACAAAAATGGTGGGGAAAGCATCTTGGCAGTATATTGTAGTGTAATTGACATACCATAATCTGTACATATTTCAGGTGCACAATCTAATCAACTTTGACCTATGTAAACACCTGTGAATCTATCACCATAATCAAGGTAATGGAAATCTCTATCACACCCAGAAGCTTCCTTGTGCCTCTTAAGAACCTCTCCCACTGGCTCCTCCCACCTTCCCCAGGTAACCATGACCTGCTTTCCGTCACTACAGGTAAGTTTGCATTTCCTAGAATTTTATATAAATGGAATCACATAGAGTACATGGAATGTACTCCTTTCTTGCCTGCTTTTTTTTTTACTTAACACAATTATTTTGATATTCATCTCTGTTGGAGTGTGTGTCAATAGTATATTTATTTTTAACGTTGATATGGATAAACCACAGTTTCTGTATACATTCATCTGTTGAAGGACATTGGGGTTGTTCCAGTCTTTGTTTATTAAAAATAAAGCTGTTATGGACATTCACATACACTTTTTTTTTTCAATTTTTTAAAATTGCAGTATAGTTGATTCACAATGTTGTGTTAATTTCTGCTGTACCACAAAGTGGTTCTGCTATACATATATATACATTCTTTTTTATGTTCTTTTCCATTGTGGTTTATCATAGAATATTGAATATAGTTCCCTGTGCTATGCAATAGGACCTTGTTGCTTATCCATCCTATATATAATAGTTTGCATCTGTTCATCCCAAACTCCCAATCCCTCTCTCCCCCATCCCCCCTCCCTCTTGGCAACCACAAGTCTGTTCTCTGTGTCTGTGAGTCTGTTTCTATTTCATAGATAAGTTTATTTGTGCCATATTTTAGATTTCACATGTAAGTGATATCATATGGTATTTGTCTTTCTCTTTCTGACTTACTTCACTTTGTATGATAATCTCTAGTTGCATCCAATGTCACATACAAGTTTTTGATGGGAGAGTGCTTTCATTTCTCTTGGAGGAAATTTTTTTAAATAAATTTATTTATTTATTTTTGCCTGCGTTGGGCCTTCGTTGTTGTGCGCAACTTTCTCTAGTTGCGGTGGGCAGGGGCTACTCTTCATTGCGGTGCGCAGGCTTCTCATTGCGGTGACTTCTCTTGTTGCAGAGCATGGGTTCTAGGTGCACAGGCTTCAGTAGTTGTGGCATGCAGGCTCAGTAGTTGTGGCACACAGGCTTAGTTGCTCCGTGGCACGTGGGATTGTCCCCGACCAGGACTCAAACCCATGTCCCCTACATTAGCAGGCGGATTCTTAATCACTGCTCCACCAGGGAAGTCCGGAAAATTTTTTAATTAAAAATTTTAATTTCAATCTCCCTAACACTCTTGTCCCCTATCTGTCCAGTTCCCCTCACTCATACCCAAAATCACTGTCAATAGTTTCTCCTCTGTCATTCTTGCATTTATTTATACAGATATAAGCAATTTTCCCCACTATCTTTACACAGAAGATAGCATGTCACATGCACTGTTTTGTATCTTTTTTCACTTGACATAAATCTCAGAGCTCTTATCAGCCCATAGAAGGGTCCTCATTTTTTATATAGTAGCTGAATAGTATTCCATTTATACTTGTACTGTATTTAACCAGGTCCCTATTAAGGACCTGCGTTGTCCCTAATCCTTTGCTATTACAAACCATGCACTAATGAATAACCTTGCAGACTGTCATTTTGTACCTATGCAATTATACCTGGAGAAAGAGTTTCCCAAAGCGGAATTACTAGGTCAAAAGGGATATATATTCGTAATTTTGATGAATTTTACCAAATTGCCCTCCATGGAGTTGGGCCAGTATACACTGGCACCAACAATGAGAGACCACTTATGAGAGCACTTATTTTCTCTCAGCATTGTCAATAAATTACCTTATTAAACTTTGGAGTTTTGCCACTCTGATACGTGGAAAACGGCACCTCACATAGTTTAAATTTTCATCTGTCTTAGTATGAGATGACCTTTTCAGATGCTTAATAGCCATTTGTATTTCCTTTGCCCTATTAAAAAAATTCTTGTGTTGTTCTTTCTGTTATTTTTTTTCTTTCTGTTATTGATTTCTACTAGGCAGATTAAGTCTTTGTGATATGAATTGCAAACTTTTTTCTCAGCTTTTCATTTGTCTCTGACTTTGCTTTAAATATTTTTTGCCATACAGAAATTTTATGTGTGTATGAGAGAGAGCAAACTAATCAATTTTTAAAAATGTCTTCTAGATTGCAGGAGAAGGGATAGAATAGGAGTTTGGGATTAACAGATACACACTACTATATATAAAATAGATAACCAACAAGGACCTGCTGTATAGCACAGGGAACTATATACAATATCTTGTAATAATTTATAGTGGAAAAGAATCTGTAAAAGAATCTATATGTATACATTTATATATACAAATGTACATGTATTCATATATATGTATCACTGAGTTACTTTTCTGTAACCTGAAACTAACACTACATTGTAAATCAACTATAATTCAATTAAAAAAATAAAGACCAGCTTTTCGAGGGTGGCGGCGAGCGTGGATAGGGCGCTATGAAGGCCTCGGGCACGCTTCGAGAATACAAGGTGGTGGGGCGCTGCCTGCCGACCCCCAAGTGCCGCACGCCGCCCCTCTATCGCATGCGGATCTTTGCGCCTAACCATGTTGTTGCCAAGTCCCGCTTCTGGTACTTTGTATCTCAGCTGAAGAAGATGAAGAAGTCTTCAGGGGAAATTGTCTACTGTGGACAGGTGTTTGAAAAATCTCCCCTGCGGGTGAAGAACTTCGGCATCTGGCTGCGCTATGACTCCCGCAGTGGCACCCACAACATGTACCGGGAGTACCGGGACCTGACCACAGCCGGTGCTGTCACCCAGTGCTACCGAGACATGGGCGCCCGGCACCGTGCCCGGGCCCACTCGATCCAGATCATGAAGGTGGAGGAGATCGCAGCCAGCAAGTGCCGCCGACCAGCAGTCAAGCAATTCTACGACTCCAAGATCAAATTCCCACTGCCCCACCGGGTCCTCCGTCGCCAGCACAAGCCACGCTTCACCACCAAGAGGCCCAACACCTTCTTTTAGATGCAGGACCTCCCTGTCCCCAGGTCTGCCCAAATAAAACTCGCTGGGAAAACAAAAAAAAATAATAATAAAATAAAATAAAGACCAGGGCTTCCCTGGTGGCGCAGTGGTTGAGAGTCCGCCTGCCGATGCAGGGAATGCGGGTTCGTGCCCCGGTCCGGGAAGATCCCACATGCCGCGGAGCGGCTGTGCCCATGAGCCATGGCCGCTGAGCCTGCGTGTCCGGAGCCTGTGCTCCGCAACGGGAGAGGCCACAACAGTGAGAGGCCCGCGTACCGCTAAAAAAAATAAAATAAAATAAAAATAGTAATAAAATAAAAAATAAAGACCAAAAAAAAAAGGTCTTCTAGGTTTTGTCACAGAAAATCCTTATTGCAAGATAAAATTCTCCCTTTTTTTCCCTTGCAGAACATTTATGGTTTTATTTTCATGCTTAGTTATTTGATTGAAATTACAACATCTTAATGAGTCAGTTACACCACTTCCCTAACCAATGACTTATTGTAACAGTGATTGGCTGACAGTCTGGAAACAACCTAAGTGTTCCAACATGAAGGAACAGCCATCAAGTGCAACAAGATTTCAAATTGCAAACTATTTCAAGGAAGTACTTAGTGACCTAGGAAAAATATAGAGTGTGTTAAACAAGAAATCCAAACTCTGTATCCAGTAGCATTCCAATATTTCTTCCGTTCCTGTTTTTTAGTTGAAGTGCAGTTAATCTACAATGTCGTGTTAGTTTCAAGTGTACAGCAAAGTGTTTCCGTTCCAATGTTTCTTTTTAAACGTGTTTATGAGAAAAGAGGCTGGCGAGAAACAGAGAAATGGACTAATAATCTCAGGCAGGGTTTCTGTGAGAACATTCATTTATTCATTAAGATAATTGTTGATGCCCAGATCACAAAAGGGAGGCAGCTCTGCATCTCTTACTGGCAGTGCCCATCACCACCAATGAAGTCACTGTGCTGAAAAATCGAACTTGAACCTAAAAAATTCTCTAGAATGTCCAAAATCCAAAATTGCAGCAATGAGGTACCTGTGGCCGTCAAGCACTTGAAACGTGGCCATTCCAAGTTGACATGTGATGTGCTCTAGATGTAAACAACACACCAGATTTGGAAGAGTTGGTTAAAAAAAAAAAGTGTTAAAATATCTAAGTTTTTCATATTCATTGCATGTTGAAATCATCAAATTTTGGATATGTTAGGTTAAAATTAACTGGTCAAAATAAAGAGAAAGACAAATACCTTATGACATCACTTGTATGTGGAATCTAAAATATGACACAAATGAACCTATCTACGAAACAGAAACAGACTCACAGACATAGAGAACAGACTTGTGGTTACCAAGGGGGAGGGGCTGGGGGAGGGAAGGATTGGGAGTTTGGGATTAGCAGATGCAAACTATTATATACAGGATGGCTAAACAACAAGGTCCTACTGTATAGCACAGGGAACTCTATTCAATATCCTGGGATAAACCATAATGGAAAAGAATATGAAAAAGAATGTATATATATGTATAATGAATCACTTTGCTGTACAGCAGTAATTAACACAACATTATAAATCAACTATATTTGGGAATTCCCTGGCGGTCCAGTGGTTAGGACTCTGTGCTTCCAATGCAGGGGGCAAGAGTTCCATCCCTTGGGGGCAAGTGGTGCAGCTAAAAAAATTTAAAAATAGATAAAGAAACAAACAAATAAATCAACTATACTTCAATACAAGTAATTATAAAAAATGATTAAAATAAATTTCATCTTCTTTGTTTTTGTGTTTAAAGTGGCTACTAGAAAAATTTAAATTGCACGTCATTCATATTTGTGGCTCACATTATATTTTTGGTTTTTTGTTTGTTTTTTTGTTTTTGCGATACGCGGGCCTCTCACTGTTGTGGCCTCTCCCGTTGCGGAGCACAGGCTCCGGACGCGCAGGCTCAGCGGCCATGGCTCACGGGCCCAGCCGCTCCGCGGCATGTGGGATCTTCCCGGACCGGGGCACGAACCCGCGTCCCCTGCATCAGCAGGTGGACTCTCAACCACTGCGCCACCAGGGAAGCCCCACATTACATTTTTATTAGACAGCATTGGTCTAGATCTAGATAACAAATTTTACAAAATATGGAAGACGGAGAACATCTTAAATGACACCACAGGTGTGCAGTCAGCTAAATCCAAACTGTGAGAGGATAAATCTTTTTCTTTCTAACAAGTAAATTGCAAATAAATAAATAAGAAATAAAAAATAAAAAGCGGGTGAGAAAATTTTTAGATCAAAAGAGATTTTAAAACATTTTGACCAAATGCAATGTATGGATATTTAAATATCTTTATTCAAAACATCTCTAAAATAATAAAACAAAAGATAACAAAACAAATTATAACATTTATGAGACAACTAGAAATTTGAACACTTACTGGACATTTGACGATAATAAGTTTTTAAAGTATAATAATGCTATTATGGGTATTTTAAAAAGAAATGATTCCAAAAACAAAAAAGTCCATATCTCCTAGAATGCACGCTCAAATATTTACAGGTGAGGGACCATCTGGGATTTGCTTCAAAATAATCCAGGGACTTCCCTGGTGGCACAGTGGTTAAGAATCCATCTGCCAATGCAGGGGACACAGGTTTGAGCCCTGGTCCGGGAAGATCCCACATGCTGTGGAGCAACTAAGCCCCATCTGCGTGCAGCAATGAAGGCCCAATGCAACCAAAAATAAATTAATAAGTTTATTTTTTTTAAGTTGTATGTGATTTCACCAAAATAACACTTAAAAAAAAACAAAAACAAAGTAATCCAGATGGGAGGAAGTGGGAACCTGGGAGGAGATGAAACAAGACTGAGTTGATAACTGGTGTTCATGTTATACAATCTACTTTTTTTTTCATTGTGGAAAAATATACATCAAATAAAATTTGCCATTTGAAGTATTCTGAAGTGTACAGTTTAGTGGCATCAAGTACATTTTGCTACTATTTTTGGTTTAAAATTCTCCAAAATCAGTAGTTGTAGCCCGGGGGCTCAATTGGGATCTTAGTGGGATCTTACTTAGTTCCCGGACCAGGGATCAAACCCTCATCCCCTGCATTGTAAGGCGGACTCTTTACCACTGGACCACTAGGGAAGTCCCCCAATTTTTTTCCCCACTATTTATTTATTTGGCTGTGCCGGGTTTTAGTTGTGGCATCAGGGATCTAGTTCCCTGACCAGGGATCCAACCCGGGCCCCCTGCACTGGGAGCGCAGGGTCTTAACCACTGGACCACCAGGGAAGTCCCTGGTAGATCCAATTTTGATGGGCTAGCGCAGCAATTTTTATTTCTCTCTTTAGTTTCTTAATTTTCTATGATGAATATGCTAATTTAAAAAATATTTATTTATTTATTTATTTAGACTGCGCCAAGTCTTAGTTGTGGCAGGAGGGATCTTTCGTTGCGGCATGCATGTGGGATCAACTTCCCTGACCAAGGGATCCAACCCCGGCCCCCCCGCATTGGGAGCGCAGAGTCTCACCCACTGGACCACCAGGGAAATCCCATGAATGTGCTAATTTTAAGAAAGTATTTTTGTAACAATAAGAAAAAGCTAGAGATTGCCTCTTTCCTTCCTTCTTTCCTCCCTCCCTCCCTCCCTCCTTTCTCTCTCTCTCTCCTTTCTTTCTTTCTCTCTCTCTCTTTTCTCCTTCTCTCTCTCTTTTCTTCCTTCCTTCCTTCCTTTCTTTTAAAAATTTTCTGAAGAATAATTCTTACCCGAAGTGGCCTCCTGGTGGCGAATCAGAGAGCAGCTCACGCGCGTTCCTTTCCGCTGTCACGGGCTCCCGGGAGGGAAGGAAAGTGCCCGTGGCTGCTGAGCGTCCCCTGTGCGCGATTCCTGAGGGCCGAGGGGCCCCCCAGAAGTGGCCTCGAGGTCTTGTCCTAGAAGATGAAGGATTCAAAGGAGGAGGCAAAGGGAGATGTGGAGGTGATGAGTAGCAACTTTCCTCTTACTCCCTCCTCCCCGCCCCCAACTTCCTCCTCCTTTCAGGCCATCTCTTTTACTTACCAGCAATTCATCCGTTCATCAATGAACTGAGCGCCTACTGTGTGCCAGGCCCTTTTTTTTTTTTTTTTTTTTTTCCGGTACGCGGGCCTCTCACTGTTGTGGCCTCTCCCGTTGCGGAGCACAGGTTCCGGACGCGCAGGCTCAGCGACCATGGCTCACGGGCCCAGCCGCTCTGCAGCATGTGGAATCCTCCCAGACCAGGGCTCGAACCCGTGTCCCCTGCATCGGCAGGCGGACCCTCAACCACTGCGCCACCAGGGAAGCCCCAGGCCCCTTTTTAAGCACCGGGGACAAAGGCCTTGCCCTAATGGAGCTGGCACAATGGCTGTGTGAAAGAGACACAGTAAACAAATAAAGAAAATATATAGCATGTTACGTGGTGATAAGTACTAAAAAGAAAAATAAATCGAAGAAGGGAGATACAGAATGGGGGGATGTTGGCAATTTAAACTAGAGTGGTCAGGAACTGTCTCACTGGGTGTGTGAGTAGTGAAGTGAAGGATGTGAAGAGGTCAGTCAGGCAGATATCAGGGGGAAGGGCATTCTAGGAGGAGGGAATAGCCAGTGCAAAGGCCCTGAGGTTCCTGAGGCAGGAATGTGCCTGATGAGTTCCAGGAACACTAAGAAGTTCGGGTTGGCGGTGGGGGGCTGGGGGCAGAATCAGACAGAGAAAAAAATACGCAAATGTGGCAACAGGTTAGCATTTGCTGTAAGGAAGACACACACACATCTAGGTGTGTATATATATAGAGAGAGGTATAGATATAGATACACATTTTCTTTCTGAACCTTTTTTGAGCCGGTTACAGACATGACTCTTTCTTATTCCTAAATACTTCAATTTATATTTCCTGAGAAAAAGGGCCTTCTCCTATGGAGGGTTTCTCTACCTTATTGACACCGAGGCTGGATAATTCTCTGCTGTAGAGGGCTGTCCTGCACTGCAGGATTTTTAGCCTCCCTGGCCTCCACCCACTAGGTGTCAGTAGCACACACACCCTGGCTGTGAAGGCCAAAAATGTCTTCATACATTACATAAATGTCCCCTGGATGACAGACAGTGCCCCTCCCCCAACCAGTGGAGAACCATTGCTTATATAACTACAGTATAATGATCACAATCAGGAAATTTAATACTGATCTAATCTTGCTACCTGAACTACAGATATTCAAATGTTATCAAAGGTTCAATAATGTCTTTCTTAGTAATTTTTATTTTCTGGTCTCTGGTCCAATCCAGGATCACACATTGCAGACAGATGTCATGCCTGGAATGTCCTTTCTCCTTTCCTTGTCTTTCATGACATTGACTTTTAAAAAAAAATTTATTGAAGTATAGTTGATTTACAATGTTGTGTTAATTTCTGCTGCACGGCAAAGTGATTCAGTGTTATATATATATATATATATATATATATATATATATATATATTCTCTTTCATATTCTTTTCCATTGTGGTTTATCACAGAATATTGAATATAGTTCCCTGTGCTATACAGTAGGACCTTGTTTTTACCCATCCTGTATAAAATAGTTTGCATCTGCTAATCCCAAACTCCCAATCCTTCCTTCCCCCACCTCCCTCCCCCTTGGCGACCACAAGTCTGTTCTCTATGTCTGTGAGGCTGTTTCTGTTTTGTAGATAGGTTCATTTGTGTGGTATTTTAGATTCCACATATAAGTGGTATCATATGGTACTTGTCTTTCCCTTTGCGACTTACTATGCTTAGTATGATAAACTCTAGGTCCATCCATGTTGTTGCAAATGGCATTATTTAATTCTTTTTTATGGCTGAGTAGTATTCCATTGTATTTATATATACCACATCTTCTTTATCCATTCATCTGTTGATGGACACTTAAGTTGTTTCCATGTCTTGGCTATTGTAAATAGTGCTGCTATGAACATTGGGGTGAATGTATCTTTTTGAATTAGAGTTTTGTCTGGATATATGCCCAGTAGTGGGATTGCTGGATCATACGGTAGCTCTATTTTTAGTTTTTTGAGGATCCTCCATACTGTTCTCCATAGTGGCTGTATCAATTTACATTCCCACCAACAGTGTAGGAGGGTTCCCTTTTCTCCACACCCTCTCCAGCATTTGTTATTTGTAGACTTTTTGACATTGACATTTTTGAAGGTCATAGGCCAGTCGTTTTGTAGAACGTCCCTGTCTGGGACATTGGGGACATTGCATTTGTCTGGGGACATTGCATTTGTCTGATTTTCCTCATGAATAGATTCAGGTTAAGCATCTTTGGAAGAAATACCACAGAAGTGATGGTGTGTCCTTCTCTATGCAGTATATTAGGATTTGATTTGTCCATTTGCCCCATTCCTGGTCATTTTAACTATGATCACTTGATGAAGCATTATCTCTCTGTTTCTCCTCTGTGAAGTGACAACTTTTTCCTCTGTCATGAATGGGTATTTTATGGGTGGTTACACTGAAACTACACAAATATCCTGTTTCCTCACGGAACTTTCACTGACTATCTCATCCATTGAGGATTCTGGCCTGAATCAACTGTCCTGATATTAATAATTTTTTTTATATCTATTTAATTAATTAATTTATTTGGTTGTGCCAGGTCTTAGTTGTGGCATGCGAACTCTGTTGTAGCATGCACACGGCATGTAGTTCCCTGACCAGGGATCGAACCCAGGTCCCCTACATTGGGAGCGCAGAGTCTTAACCTCTGTGCCACCAGGGAAGTCCCTTAATAACTGCTTTAAATAGATACTGAACAGGCTGAAAAGGTTGCTTCTAACATACATGTGAAGTGGGAAGAGTAACAATGAAATGCACATCCATGTAAATTTCAACCAGGCTCAGAAAGAGATACATCGGCATATGTGAAACCCCAGCACGTTCCTGCCTGGGGATAAATATGGATTATTCAAAGCTGGGGACGGGCGTGGGGGGCAGGAGGGCAGCAGGGAGGCCTGGGATGGTGGGGTCTTTGAGTAACTAGATGGGGAGACGGATAAATTCCAGAACTACTCAGGTGGTGAAACTAACAGGATGTGGACGGACCAGTTAGATTTTGAGCCTGGGGAGGAGGGTGGAGGGCGAAGCGGGGGACTGGGCAGAAGGAGATGCTGCCCTTTGAGACCCTCAACTGGGGCTGATGAGCCCTCAGGGCTGGGGATGTGAGTGTTGAAGGGCAGACACAGACTCTCTGGGACAGCTGGACATTCCAGACCAGGGCAGGGCTGCTCCGGAGTTTCCAGTAGGCCCTTGAACTGGCAAAGGAGCTGAAGGTGGCTCCCAAGAGGCTCACGTGCCTCATGGAGTGGCCAGGAGACTAGCTCTCCTCTCCTCTGGCTCAAGCCTCAGCCTGGGATAGGGTGGAACAGAGAAGGGTCATGTGTTCTACCAATGTTCTATCAATGGTCTTAGGAATCTGGAGGAAAACAAAAGGTTATTTAAGAGATCTAATCCTCTTTTGAGACCCAGAACACATTGTTCGGTATGAGTTTTGATACAGATAAGAAGGAACATGATACTTAAAACAGATTCAAGTGATGGGGGTGTATTGGTAAACAAAGATTGCTTCTGGCACTGTAGAGTTGATAATTTGAAAGCTTAAGATATGAGGGAAATTATCAGATACATTCATTTAATGTTCTATTTTTATTTTTTTTTTATTTATTTTTTGTGGTACGCGGGCCTCTCACTGCTGTGGCCTCTCCCGCAGGCCCAGCGGCCATGGCTCAGGGGCCTAGCCGCTCCGCGGCATGTGGGATCTTCCCGGACTGGGGCACAAACCCGCGTCCCCTGCATTGGCAGGCGGACTCCCAACCACTGCGCCACCAGGGAAGCCCCTAGTGCTCTATTTTTAATGTTGATATGAAACGAAGATGGCTTTCTAAAAATTTTATTTATTTTGTTTATTTTTTTTTGGCTGCGTCAGGTCTTAGTTGTGGCTCGCGGGGTCTTCATTGAGGTGTGCGGGAACTTTCTTTGCAGCAAAGGGCTCTTTTTGTTGTGGCACATGGGCTTCTTTCTGGTTGTGGTGCACGGGCTTCCTCTCTAGTTGTGGTGAGCCGGCCCCAGGGCTCTGTAATTTGCTGCACACGGGCTCTCTCGTTGAGGTGCGCGAGCTCGGTAGTTGTGGCCTGGAGGCTTAGTTGCCCTGCGGCATGTGGGATCTTAGTTCCCCGACCAGGGATCGAACCTGGAGTCCCTGCATTGTAACGTGGATTCTTTACCACTGGACCACCAGGGAAGTCCCTGAAATGGCTTTTTCATTAAAGGCTTTTACCTTCAGAACACAGTGTCTGGACTTTAAAAAGTTATTGGCACATCCCAAAGATCTGTACTGTTCTAGGGTGTGATAGCTTAGAAGTGAGTATAATTTGAACATAATGCCTTTTTAGAGTGTCAAATTCAGAACCAGGCAGATCCATCTCCTGACCCTAACCGTGGTCCTAAAGTAACTTGCTTGAGGAAATTGGATCCCAAAGATTACAGGTGGGGAATTTTGAAGTGTGTCCATATTCCATTGGAGAGCAAAGAAGCCCAACTAAAAGAATTGTGGACCAACTGACATGACAACTGTGGACTGAGCAAAACTTCTTTTTGAAAGGGCTGTCTTATCTTGAAGATTATGACTTTGGAGGCACTAAGGTGATTGGCAGGGGAAAGAATCAGAACACGTGAAATTCCTTAAAAAATTATTGACAAATAATTTTGCCTATGTTACACATTTAAAAAAAAAACCTTTACACTTTGTGCAAAAAAAAAAAAGAGAGAGAGAGAGATCAAAGATAATTGCATCTTTCCCCTTCATCCACCCAATCAAAGTGCCTTCTCCCTGTTACATACTTCCACACTAGCTGGAGAGGCTGGGACATTCTTCCAATGCTGCTCGGATATCCTTGGTCCACATGGAGTCCAAATTCACCTTTCATTCCTTTCATTCAGCAAACAAGTATTTATAGAGCACCTTCTGTGTGCCAAGCATTGTTTGAGGCTCTGGGGACCAGGCAGTGTAGAAGACAGACAGAAAAGTTCTGGCTCATATGGGACTGACATTCCAGTGAGGAACAGATAGACATGTATAAGAAGGTGATAAGTGCTAGGGAAAATAATTAGTGCAGGCCAAAGAGGTGTCTTGAGTGGAGAAAGCGTGGGAAGGTGGCCAGGGGAGCCTCATTGTGATATTTGAACAGAGATCAAAAGAGGTAAGGCAGAAGCTGTGTGGACATCTATGGGAAGAGCATTCCAGGAAGATGGAGCAGCAGGTGCAAAGGCCCTGAGGCAGAACTGTGCCTAGTGGAGCAGAAGGAGTGAGCAGGAGAGTGAGTGGGAGGAGAGAGGAAGTCAAGAGGTGATAGAAACGGGTCATGCAGGGCATTGTGGGCCACTCTAAGGATTTTAGTTCTTACATTCTGTGAGATGGGAGCCATGAGAGGGTTTGTACAGAGGAGGGATAATGCCTATGCCCCCAAACTGGTCCCTCCATCTTTCGACCTGGTTATAGTTCCACCCAGGCTGAAGCCCTGTCTTTCTCACCTCCCAAGTCTCACCTCCATCTGGCTCCCCTTCCACCTCCAGCTCCATCTCTCTCTCACATCCCCATTTTTATCTCGTTCAGTGTTTCTAGGAAAGATAGGACACAACAAATGAACACAAATACACAATACCAATAGCATTCCAATATGGTGAAAGCATCCAAGTAGGAAAAGATAAGAAACAGAGCTTCTATCTACAAAAGCAGCCATCTTTGGGACTTCCCTGGTGGTCCAGTGGGTAAGACTCCACACTCCCAATGCAGGGGGCCTGGGTTCGATCCCTGGTTGGGGAACTAGGTCCCACATGCATGCCGCAATTCAGATTCCACATGCCGCAACTAAAGATTCCACGTGCAGCAACTAAGACTCAGCGCAGCCTAAATAAATAAATATTAAAAAGAAAAAAGCAGCCATCTTTCTCCCCCAAAGAGAATAACCTTAAGGAGGAGGGTGTGGTCTGTTTCAAGAAAACTCTAAAACTTTACTAGGAGGTTAAAATAAGACTTGGATTAATTAACTGATATGTCATGTTTATGGATGAAATGACTGAATTTTATTTTATAATGTCAATTATATCTAAATTAATATACAGGTTTTGTTTTGTTTTGTTTTTTGGTTGCATTGGGTTTTAGTTGCAGCACGTGTTGAGGCATGTGGGCTTCTCTCTAGTTGTGGCGTGCAAGCTTTGTCTCTCTAGTTGTGGTGCGCAGGCTCCAGAGCACGTGGGCTCTGTATTTTGCAGCAGGCGGGCTCTCTCATTGAGGCGCGGGAGCTCAGTAGATGAGGCATGCGGGCTTGCCCCTCTGCTGTGGGATCTTAGTTCCCCAACAAGGGATCGAACCCACGTCCCCTGTATTGGAAGGCGGATTCTTAATCACTGGACCACCAGGGAAGTCCCTCTCATCAGACTTTTGAGAGCAATGCTTTAATGCAAGAAGAAAATGGAGTGACATGTTTAAAGATATTCTAGCAAAGAAAATGGGAGCCAAGGATTTTATATCCAGCAAAATTGACTTTCCATATAAAGGATATAGACTGTTATCAACATGTGAGAGCTAAGGGAAGATGGTTTGCATGAGGTCTTGAGGATTCCATTTCAGATAAACAAATGTCTAGAAAGACATGTGTTTATGACTGCAAAGAGTGTGAAACATAACATTACTTGTAAACCTAAGACCGAAGGGCACTAAACAAAGAAGGGTGATGTATGTAATGGATAAATGTTCTCTCAGTGTAGATGCAGTACAAATATATCCATATGATGGCAAAAGGGGAGAGTATACGCAAGAGATACTTTAAAACAGTTTTAGTAACATATCGATGGTAGTATTCGCATTGTTTTTTGAGACCACTGTGTGAGCAGTGTTCATTAAAGCAAATGAATGATTCTGAGACATTGTAATTATGTTTTCATCTGTGTTCTTAAGAACCAGGATTTTTATGGAAGAAAGAAGAAACAGATAGTATTAGTATCCTATTGCTGCTGTAACAAATTACCACAAATTTAGTGGCTCAAAACATTAATTGATTATCTTACAGTCCTGGAGTTCAAAAGTCCAACATGGGTCTCACCAGGCTAAAAATCCAGGTGTCCTCAGGGTTGCATTCCTTCTGGAGTCTCTTGGGGAGAGTCCATATCCCTGACTTTTCTAGCTTCTAGAGGCCACCTGCAATCCTCAGCTGGTGGCCCCCCTTCCAGCAATCACAACACTCTCACCTCTGCTTCTGTCTTCACATCTCTTTCTCTGACTCTGACCCTCCTGCCAACAATTATAAGGACTTTTACGATGACATTGGGCCCACTGGAGAATCCAGGACAATCTCCCCATCTCAAGATTCTTAACATAATCACATCTGCAAGTCCCTTTTGCCATGTAAGGTACCATTTTCATAGGTGGCAGAGGTTAGTATATGGACATCTTTGGGGAGATGTTATTCTACCAACCAGAGAGAGGTTGAGTAAAAATCATGTAGTCCTGAAATTGAACTGGAAATATGAGAATGAATTCATAAAGTATTGTACATAATAGAATATGGACATATATATCATATGTATATGCATAAATGTACATGATAATATATTACATACACATTATAATATATTATATACAGATTATATCATGACATATAATTGTGTGTTATATTATAGGACAATATATTATATGTTCTCTCTGTATTATATATACAGATATTATATAATATATATATTCCCCTCCTTTTAGCTCTTTTTTTTTTTTTTTTTTTTTTTTTTTTTGCGGTACACGGGCCTCTCACCGCTGTGGTCTCTCCCCAGGCCCAGCGGCCATAGCTCACAGGCCCAGCCGCTCCGCAGCACGCGGGATCCTCCCGGACCAGGTCACGAACCCGTGTCCCCTGCATCGGCAGGTGGACTCCCAACAACTGTGCCACCAGGGAACCCCCTTTTAGCTCTTTTGACCAAGAAAGTCTAGACACATGGCCAACCCAATAGCAAATGAGCATTTCTAACACCCAAACGAATATAATTTTGCCACCAAAAAAAGCCCCCAGAGTTTCTGGCTGATGCCAGGTCTGGGACAGGAAATGTCCAAGATGTGCCTGGAACATCTGGTCATAGGAGACAGCAAGAAAACTATCAGAGTTGCTCCAAAAAGTTCCAACCAGTAGAGGCTCCCACTGGCCAGGTGGGCCCACCAGTGAGGATAAAGGATTGGAGCACAACATATTTAAATCCATAAGCTCATAACTACTTAAAGAAATAGCCAGCCTATAATTATTAGAGAAATGTAAACCAAAACTACAATGAGATGTCACCTCACACTGGTCAGGATGACCATCATCAAAAAGTCTACAAATAGGGTTTCCCTGGTGGCTCAGTGGTTAAGAATCCGTCTGCCAATGCAGGGGACACGACTTTGAGCCCTGGTCCAGGAAGATCCCACACGCCGCGGAGCAACCCTGCGCCACAGTTACTGAGCCTGGGCTCTAGAGCCTGAAAGTCACAACTACTGAAGCCCGTGCGCCTAGAGCCCGTGCTCGGCAATAAGAGAAGCCACCACCCACCGCAACGAAGAGTAGTCCCCCGCTCACCGCAACTAGAGAAAGCCTGTGCGCAGCAATGAAGACAAAAGGCAGCCAAAAAAGAAGTCTACAAATAATAAACTCTGGAGAGGGCGTGGAGAAAAGGGAACCCTCCTACACTGCTGGTGAGAATGTAAATTGGTGCAGCCACTATGGAGAACAGTATGGAGGTTCCTAAAAAAACTAAAAATAGGTTTATCATGTGATCCAGCAATCCTGGGAATATATCTGGAAAAGACGAAAACTCTAATTCAAAAAAGATACATGTGGGACTTCCCTGGTGGTCCAGTTGTTAAGAATCCTTCTTGCAATGCAGGGGACACCAATTCGATCCCTGGTGGGGAACTAAGATCCCACCTGCCGTGAGGCAACTAAGCCTGCACGCCACAACAACAGAGCCTGCACACCGCAACTACTGAGCCTGCGCACCACAAGGAAAGATCCCACATGCCACAACTAAGACCCAATGAAGCCAAAAAATAAAAAATAAATAAATATTAAAAGGAAAAAAACCCAAAAGATACATGCACCTCAATGTTCATAGCAGTACTATTTACAGTAGCCAAGACATGGAAGCATACTAAGTGTCCATCAGCAGATGAATGGATAAAGATGTGGTACATATATGCAATGGAATATTACTCAGCCATAAAAAAGAATGATATATTGCCATTTGCAGCAACACGGATGGACCTAGAGATTATCATACTAATTGAAATAAATTAGACAGAGAAATACAAATATTATATGATATCACATATGTGGAATCTAAAAAATAATACAAATGAACTTATTTACTAAACAGAAACAGACTCACAGACATAGAAAACAAACTTTTCTATGGAAAGGGAGGAGTGAATTAGGAGTTTGAGGTTAACAGATACACACTGCTATACATAAGATGGATAAACAACAAGGACTTACTGTATAGTACAGGGAACTATATTCAATGTCTTGTAAAAACCTGTAATGAAGAAGAATCTGGGGAATTCTCTGCTGGTCCAGTTGTTAGGACTCCACACTTTCATTGCCGAAGGTGTGAGTTCAATCCCTGGTCCGTGAACTAAGGTCCCACAAACCTTGCAGCGTGGTTAAAAAAAAAAAAAAACGACTGAGAAAGAATATATATATACTCTTCATTGTGGTGCGTGTGGGTTTGCTGTCCACCAGAAGCTAACACAATATTGTAAATCAACTATGCTTCAATCAAAAAAAGAACCAGCCTAATTTATCACTTTCAGAGGATTATGGGGGAATTAATTCACTATTTAGGTAAGTGGTCTCTAAAGGGAAAGAATGAAGCACTCCTACATGAATGTGCCACTAGGTAACCAAATGGAACCTAAGGGAAACATCTGCAAGGGAAGAATTTTAGCTAATAAACAAGGACGAAATTCGAGGAGGAGGACATCGCTATTCTGCATTCACCACCAAGTTAGTTCTCAATGGCTGCTGGCCTCATGCAAGGAGAGACAAAGAGTGTGAGCCTGATGTTGATGGGACGAACAGCACCCACAATCGGGCCAAAGGCATCAAACCCTAGTCTAATCCCAGTTCTGGAAACAACTGCAAATTTGCCTGGAAGATGAAGGACAGAGAACCATGCCAGCGTGCACCACGAGGATGGGATCAGAACCACCCAGACCGTGGGAAACAGCCTGAGTTGTGCAATCGATTTATTGCAAGGCAGGGAAGGGATAGAGGGGAACCCATGAATTAAGAGACTTAAAAGAGAAATATATATATATATATATATTTTGCATGTGCAAGACTAAACCACAGTGTCTAGAGATTCAAACTTCCATGATAAACTATTCAGAAATGCCAGGCAGTTACTATCACAAAAGTCACAACAGTGGTTCCTTTGCGGAGCGAGGAGGCACTGTGATTGGGATGCAGCCTGTTGGAGGGGCTTCTGGGGTCGCTGGTGACATGCTCTTTGTTGACCTGGGTGGGGGTTAAAATGATGTTTGCCTTCCAGCTGAGCTTCTCACACTCAGCGCTATCAACATTCAGGCCAGATGATTCTTGGTTGTGGGAGAATACCCCGTACATTGCGGGATGTTTAGCAACATCCCTGGCCTCCACCTACTAGAGACCAAGGACAGCCCTTCCCCCCACTCCATCCTGACAATCAACATGTCTCCAGTTATTGCTGAATATCTCCCAAGGGACAAAATTGCCCCTGGTTGAGAACTGCCCCTTAGGAACTCCTTAAGTTATACATTTATTTTTATGTGGTTTCTTGGATCTAGCTTTCTGTGTATGTATGCATTTTTAAATTTTTTTAATTTAATTTTTATTTCATATTACAGTAGAGTCGATTTACAATGTTGTGTTAGTTTCAGGTATACAGCAAAGTGATTCAGTTATACATATACACGTATCCATTCTTTTTCAGATTCTTTTCCCATATAGTTTATTACAGAATATTGAGTAGCATTCCCTGTGCTATACAGGGTAGGTCCTTGTTGCTTATCTATTTTATACATAGTAGTGTGTATATGTTAATCCCAAACTCCTAATTTATCCCTTCCCCCCCACCTTTCCCATTTGGTAACCATAAGTTTGTTTTTGAAGACTGTGAGTCTGTTTCTGTTTTTGTTGTTGTTTTAATATTTATTTATTTATTTGGCTGAGCCTGGTCTTTAGTTGTGGCACACAGAATCTTCGTTGCCGCCTGCAGGATCTTCATTGAGGACTGTGGGATTTTTTTCTTTTTTTTAATTGCGGCATGTGGGAACTTTTAGTTGTGATGTGTGGGATCTAGTTCCCTGACCAGGGATCAAACCCGGGCCCCCTGCATTGGGAGCGTGGAGTCTTGACTGCTGAACCAACAGGGAAGTCCCTGTTTCTGTTTTGTAATGCATTTTATTTTATTTAAGAAAATTTTTTTAATTCCACTATAGTTTTTATGGGGGAAACTTGACAGGATTCTACAGTTTATTGGGAAGGAAAAAAAAAAGACAGTGAAAATAGCCCAGGAATTTTGCAAAAAGTGGAGTATCAGATATTAAAATATATTCTAAAGCTACTGTAGTTAAAACAGAGTGACACTGGGACAAATAGAGAGATGAATCTTTGGAATAAAGTAACTTGCCTCCAATGGGCCACATTTTATCAGATAAAGTCTGAGTTGCTTCAGACACACCCTTCTGCCTGTCCCTCCAGCTCCCCTCCCACCAACATCTTGACTTAGTCAAAGTTCACCATATCTTCCTTTGCATGTGCATTTTCTCCTGTCTGGAGTACATTTCCTTAAGTGTCATCCCTACAGGCTGTCTCCCCAGATCTTCTACGACAATGATGTGTCCTCTTTTCTCTTCCCATAGACTCCAGCTCCCATCCCTGTTACCCCCTGACCATAAACCATAGCTTGAAAATCTGTCTCCTCCTCTCAGCTTTGAGGCCCAGGATGGCAGGGATTATGTTCCCCTCAAGGACCTGCACAGTGCCTGGAACACCGTAGGTGCTCAATAAATGCTAAATTAATAGGGGAAAAATCTGTAGATTCACTTTCGATCATAATATTTTCCAAATGGGTTAAAGAGTTCAATGTAATTTCAAATCATTCTTTAAACAAACATTTTTTAAAAATTTTATTGAGGTAGGACTTCCCTGGTGGTTAAGAATCCGCCTGCCAATGCAGGGGACACGGGTTCGAGCCCTGGTCCCGGAAGATCCCACATGCCATGGAGCAACAAAGCCTGTGCGCCACAACTACTGAGCCTGCGCTCTAGAGCCCGCGTGCCGCAACTACTAAAGCCCGCACGCCTAGAGCCCGTGCTCCGCAACAAGAGAAGCCACCGCAATGAGAAGCCGGTGCACTGCAATGAAGAATAGCCCCCACTTGCCGCAACTAGAGAAAGCTCGCGTACAGCAACAAAGAGCCAACACAGCCAAAAATAAATAACTAAATTTATTTTTTAAAAAATTTATTGAGGTATAGTTGATTTACAATGTTGTGTTAATTTCTGCTGCACGGCAAAGTGATTCATATATATATATATATTCTTTTTCATATTCTTTTCCATTATGGTTTATCACAGGATATTGAAATAGTTCCCTGTGCTATATAGTACAACCTTGTTGTTTACCCATTCTATATATAATAGTTTGCACCTGCTAATCCCAAACTCCCAATCCTTCCCTCCCCCACCCCTCCTCCCCCTTGGCAACCACTAAGTCTGCTCTCTATGTCTGTGAGTCTGTTTCTTCAACAAACATTTATTAAGTACCTACTGTGTGCTTGGGGCACTGGATGAAACAGTGTCCAAAATCAATCAGTTCCCTGTCCTTATGGGGAGACAGATGGCAAACAAAGAAACAAATAAATAATAGATTGTTTTCAGATATTGAAAGTATATAGCTATTAGATTCATAAAACAGAGTGACTGGAAAGATAGTGGCTGGAGAAGGTCCACGTTAGGCCTTTAGGGGACTGGAACACACAGGTTGAGCCCCCAAAGGTAGGAGAAGGTGGCCAAGTGAACAGGTGCAGGGAAGAACAGTTCAGGAAGATTGAGCAGCATGCGCAAAGGCGCTGCGGTGGGAAAGATCCAGGGTCCAGGTCCCTCACCCAGACACTGGGACAGGAGCGTCAGCTTCCACCCAAGGTATCTTCCAAATACACAAATCCCACCGGGTAACTGTCATGCTTAGAGTGTTCCCGAGGCTCCCTGTCCCCTGTGGATCATATCGAAGCCCTTTAGCCCTGAGCTGGGCACCACTCGGCCTCTGCTCTCCCCACTACGGACCCGAACGCCCTCAAGGGCAGTCACTCCAGGCCCCACCCCAAGCCACTCCCCACACTCTCAGCGCCGGGACAGTGCGGTCCACCTCGCCTCACCATTGGACAGTTTCGGAGAGCATGGAACGCTGGTTGGCTGACGTGGCCGTCAGTTAGGGTCAAGGCCTTGATAACCGGTCCCCGAGCTTCGAGGGGGCGGGCTCGGGTGCGGGCGCGGCTGCGGCTGCGGCTTCAGGTAAAGCGCCAGCTTTCGGGGCACCGATGGGGTCCTGGGGGGATCAGGGTACGCAGCGGGACGGGGCGCTGCGCTTCTAGCCCCTTTGCGGGCTCAGCGCGCTGCGACGGGGCGGGCGCTGTGTCCTCTGGCTGGGACCCCTCCCACACTGGGAGTCCCGGGTGGGCGGCGAGCAGAGATGGGGGGCTCTGGATTCTTGCGGTCTCCTACTTCCCGCCCTTCAGGAGCGAAGTGGGGGGCTTTGTTCGCCCCCTGGCGCCGCAACCGACTTCGGGATGCTTTCACAGAGTCGCTCCTGGACAGCTTGGGGACCCGGGTCCATTCCCTCGCGCTGGACCTGAGTGTGTGTGTGTGTGTGTGTGTGTGATGGGGGGTGATTCGGAAACGGTGTTGGGGGGAGGGACGGATGGCCCCCGGGCGGGCAGACAATGGACAACGGATGGAACCGCCCGGCGGCGTTTCCTGTAGGAAACTGCTCTGTCTCCGTGAGGCCGTCCTGAGGGGACAGGGAGGTGGGGGGTGCTGACCTCAGGACCTCCCCCTCCCCCCATCATCAGCCTCCACTTCCACTTCAGGGGTCTGAGAGTCCCGTCCCAAAGTTACGGGGTGCCACCACCCAGAGCCTCAGTCCGGGAAGACGCCCCCTTCCCAAGACCGGGATCTGCACTGCCCGCCTCGTATCCCACCCCTCAGGTTTTGTGAGCACAGCTCTGAGTCCCAAAATAGTCCCTGGGGCGGGAGTGGGGGCGTGTGGCGTCGGCTCTGACGGCCTAATAAAGGGGTCTCAGGCAGAGGATCCGGATCTAAGCTTGCCAGCTCGGGCAGGGAGCGGAGGAGAGGGGAGGGCAGTTGCACGCCTCCACTCCGGTGAGGCTGCAGCCCCTGGAGCCGCCACGGTTTGGGCCTGCTCTTCCCATCGGGGACACACGCAGGGGACAGGCAGGAGGGCTGTTTATAGAAAGCCGTCAAGTGGAGGGGTCAATGCAGAAACACTGGCAAAGCTGCAGGGTTCAAATCCTGCTTCTGCCCATGTCCGACTTTGGCTGGGTCACTTAATCCCTGTGTCTCAGTTTCTCCATCTGCACAATAGGGGGAAAGAATAACCTACCTCAAAGGGTTTACCTAGGATTTTTTTTTAAGTTACCCATAAATTGCTTAGAATAGAGGCTAGCCCATAGTAAATGGCAAAAGTCATTGGCATATTTTTATTTACCATTCTTGGGGCATCCACCCATTTTTCAGGTCAGTCTCTGGGTCTGGCGGCTCCAGCTGGTTTGGGTCTTAGGAATGACTCACAGCTGTTTTTTTTGAATTCCCAGGGTCTCAGATTTGGGTGTAACCAGGTCCCCGGAGTGGGGGCGGCTGACCCCACGGAGTCACACGGCCAGCTGTGTGTGAGGCAAGCCCAGACCCCTAAGCCCCAGCCCAGGTTTTTTCCATGACCCAGCTCTTCCCTGGCAGTTTCCTGAAAACAAGTCCTGAGAGGCACTGGCTGTCCTCCGTGTTGCCCTGCTGGCCGGCCCCTTACAGCCAGTGTGAGGGGACGGGAAACAGCTGCTTCAGGACTGGAAGTTCCCCGTCACTCTCCCTCCTTGGGGTGGGTTAGGGGAGGTGTCAGGGACCCAGGCTGGACAGAGTGGTGAGTGGGAGGGTTCCCCCAGCTGTGGAGAAGAATGAGTCCGGTAGACCAATGGGTGCTCAGTTGCTGGTGGGTATTAGGCACGCAGGTGGTCATCCGGAGTGCAAGAGACCAGAAGGGGTGACTGGGAAGGTTGCCAGGTGGTTAGCACAGATGGGCAGTAGGTCAGGAAGAGTACAGATGGGGTCTGGCAGGCACCTGCTGGTGGAGGGCTGGGCAGACAAGAGGTCCCCGCGGAAGATGAAAGCCCAGCCTGAGGGCATTTCCCATAGGCAATTGACTTAACTGCTTTATGCCTTCATTTCCCCCATCTGGAAAAGGGGGAAACATCCTACCTTGCAGGATTATACTTGTGTGGGGGGGTTACATTTAGTCAGGCCAGGCATAGAGTAGGCACTCGACAGAAACTGCTTTCCCTTCCCTCAGGGTTTTTCACGTGAGCTCTTCAAAGCCCCATCTTTCCTGCCCTATACTCTCTGAATCAAATTTCTGGACTCAATATTTGTCCTTGTTAAATATCACATTATTAGATGTGGCCCAATCGCCCCAGTTTCTTAGAGCCTCCATCACATCACCTGAAGTGTCTGTATCCCTTTAGCCCTAAGCGTAGCCACAGCTCCGAGTTTTTTGTTTGTTTGTTTGTTTTTCTTGTTTTTGGCCTCAACACCTGGCACGGCTTGTGGGATCTTAGTTCCCTGACCAGGGATTGTACCCGGGCCCTCAGCGGTGAAAGCACCGAATCCCAACCACTGGACGACCAGGGAATTCCCTAGCCACAGCGCTGACAACCTGAGTGCTTGTGGTTCCACTACAATCCCTTACAAGCCAAGGGCAGAGCCCTGTGGCGCTCCAGTAGAGACATCCCAGGAAGACTGGTATCCATTGATTTGCATCCTTTGTGCATCTGGCCCACAGCTCTCCATCATTCCTAAAGGATCTCACAAGTGACCCTGGTATAAATTCAGATGTACATGAGCCCTCGAAGGGCTTCCAACCTTCGCCTTCCTCTTCTGCATGTTCACACTCCACCCCTTTGAGCATCAATTTCTTTTTCTTTTTTTTTTTTGGTACGCGGGCCTCTCACTGTTGTGGCCTCTCCCGCTGCGGAGCACAGGCTCCAGACGTGCAGGCTCAGAGGCCATGGCTCACGGGCCCAGCCGCTCCACGGCATGTGGGATCTTCCCGGACCGGGGCACGAACCCGCGTCCCCTGCATCGGCAGGCGGACTCTCAACCACTGCGCCACCAGGGAAGCCCTCAATTTCTAATTTTCCCCAGGGACCGAAGAAAACTCAGCAGGTCTGGAATGCACCTCACCCTGCCCCCGCCCCGGCTGCTCTCGTTCTCTTGATCATCATCCTCTTTTTCTTTTTTTTTTTTTCCACGCCATGTGGCATGCAGGATCCTAGTTCCCCAACCAGGGATCGAACCCTTGCCCTTGCCATGGAAGCACGGATTCCTAACCACTGGACCACCAGGGAGTTCCCCTCTCTTCTCCTTTTGATGCCCTTCCTGCCTCCTCCTGCCCAGCAGGCTGAGGCCTGGCATGTGAGGGTCCCCACAGTCATTCATTCCAAACTTTCTTTTTTTTATATATAAATTTATTTATTTAATTTATTTATCTTTGGCTGCGTTGGGTCTTCATTGCTGCACGCGAGCTCTCTCTAGTTGCGGTGAGCGGGGGCTACTCTTCATTGCGGTGTGCGGGCTTCTCATTGCGGTGGCTTCTCTTGTTTCAGAGCACGGGCTCTAGGCTCACAGGCTTCAGTAGTTGTGGCACAAGGGCTCAGTAGTTGTGGCTCATGGGGTCTAGAGCACAGGCTCAGTAGCTGTGGTGCACGGGCTTAATTGCTTCGCGGCATGTGGGATCTTCCTGGACCAGTGCTTGAACCTGTGTCCTCTGCATTGGCAGGCGGATTCTTAACCACTGCGCCACCAGGGAAGTCCCCATTCCAAACTTTCAAGGCCACTTGAGGGAGGAGGGAGGAGAGGGCCTGTGTGTGGGGGTGTTGGGGTGGTGGTGGAGAGGACCTATTGGGTCTGTTTACTCACTCAGAGTCCGGACTGACCCCAGAGGCACAGCCAGAGGGACAGGGCCCAGCCCCACTCTCACCCCCTCTGGGGGCTACTCCAGGAAACATGGCCAAGTTTGCCCTGAATCAGAACCTGCCTGGTAAGTGTGCAAAATGGGCTTTACATGTGTACAGATCCACACTTGGCACCCAGATGCAGACACAGCCCTGCAGCTCCCTCCTTTGCAGAGTGGCCAGAGGGCCCTTTATAAAGGTGGATAATATCATGGCTTAAAATCTGCCTCTGGTGCCCTGTCACAGGTGGAATAAAACTCCATCTCCTCACGGTGGCCCAGAAGGTTCCCCACAATCTGGTCCGAGCCCACCTCTTCTACTCCTCTACCCCCTCCCTTCCTTCACTCTGCTCTGCACATCCTCACCTCCACCGGCTCTTACTCAGGCCCACCCTGGTCATTCCACCCCAGGGCCTCTGCATGGGCTGTTTTCTTTTAGGAACCTCCTGTCTCAGCTGCTTCCTCTCCCTCATTCAGGGCTCAGCTTGTAAGTCCCCTCCTCAGGAAATCTGCCCTGACAGCCAGAGCCCACGTCTGTCAGTTATTCTCTGTTTCATCTTGGAATTATTATTATTGCCCTAAGCACCATTTGGAACGATTGTGTTTATCAGTCTCCTATAAGAGGGCAGGGATGCTTGTCTTGTTCACTGCTATGTCCGCAACACCTAGAAAAGTGGTACATAGTAGGTGCTCAATTAACGCGTGAACCCTCGACTTTTTGGGAGCAGAGAGGCGTTTAAGCCTTGGGTGTGCAATCCAGGTGTGCAGGGTTTGGTGCAGGTGGAGTCGTGCAGGCGTGTCGTGGGGCAGTGGGGACGCGTTCTCCGGGTCTCTCCGGCTTAACGCCCCTCCACGCCCCTGTCATGCCCACAGACCTGGGCGGCCCTCGCCTGTGCCCCAGCGTGACTGGGGGAGCTCGCAGCCCGAGTTCGCCCTACTCGGTGGAGACGCCCTATGGCTTCCACCTGGACCTGGACTTCCTCAAGTACGTGGAGGAGCTGGAGCGCGGCCCCGCCGCCCGCCGCGCCCCGGGCCCCCAGCCTGCGCGCCGCCCCCGCGCGCCACGGGCCGGCCTCGCAGGCGCGCGCAGCCCAGGCGCCTGGACATCCTGCGAGTCCCTGGCCAGTGACGATGGCGGAGCACCGGGCGCTCTTTCCCCGGGCGCACCGTCGGGGCTCATGCTGCTGCCGCTATCGCCGCGCGCACCCGTGCGCAATCCGCGCGTCGAGCACACGCTCCTGGAGACCAGCCGGCGGTTGGAGCTAGCGCAGGCGCACGAGTGCGTGCCCAGCCCCGGCCGCACGATCCCGCGCAGCCCGCGCGGGTCCGGCCACAGCAGTCCCGCCCCCAACCCGGCCCTGGCCTCGCCCGGCCCCGCGCAACTGCAGCTGGTGCGTGAGCAGATGGCAGCGGCGCTGAGGCGCCTGCGCGAGCTCGAGGAGCAGGCGCGCGCGCTGCCCGAGCTGCAGGGGCAGGTGCGCGCGTTGCGCGCCGAGAAGGCGCGGTTGCTTGCCGGGCGCCGGCAGCCCGAGCCCGACGGGGAGGCCGAGGCGCGCCCGGACAAGCTCGCTCAGCTGCGGCGGCTCACCGAGCGCCTGGCCACCTCTGAGCGCGGCGTTCGCGCCAGGGCCAGCCCCGGGGCTGATGGCCCCGACGGGTCGGCTTCTAGCCTCAGTGAGGGTGCGCTGCAGGTCCTCGATGGGGCGCCCCAGACGCGGGATACAGGCACCCAGACCGTGCCGGAGACTCAAGAGGCGGGAGCCCAGGCGTTGCCGGAGACCCAGGAGGCCGGCGTGGGGGCAGCTCCCGAGACCCTCGAGGCGGAAGTGTGGGTGACGGAGTCTCTGCTGGGGCTGCCCGCGGCCGCCGAGCGCGAGCTGGAGCTGCTTCGCGCCAGCCTGGAGCATCAGCGCGGGGTGAGCGAGCTCCTGCGGGGTCGCCTGTGCGAGCTGGAGGAGGCCCGCGAGGCTGCCGAGGCCGAGGAGGCACAGGCAGCGGTGGCGGCCCAGCCCCAGCCGTGCGAGGCTGCCACCCAGACCCCGTGGGGTTGTGCCGAGAGGGCCACGCAGACCGAGCCCGCTGTGGAGGCCCCTGCCCCGACGCAGGAGAACCTGCCCGGACCCACGGATGGGGACAGGGCAGTGGCACCCGCGGGTGAGTCCCGTCCCCGTCCCTCGCTGAGCCCTGGTTTGCTGGCCACCGAATTCTAACTCACTGTCTTCATCTGATCTCCGCCAGGCACTCTCAAATCCATTATGAAGAGGAGAGACGGTACACCTGGCGCCCAACCCAGCCCCGGACCCAAGAGCCTGCAGTTTGTTGGGGTCCTCAACGGAGAGTGAGCACTTTCCCTCTCCCCATGGCAGCATCTTCTGGGACTGGAATGGGGTTTGAATCCCAGCTCTGCCCCTCGCTCGCGGCGTGGTCTTGGCAAGCCTCAGTGTCCTCATCTGTAAGATGGGAACAGCCACTCCCACCTCGCAGGACTCCAGCATGAGCCCCCAGGGGAGGCTCAGCAGATGCCTCTCACCCTGCCCCCAGGTACGAGAGCTCATCCAGCGAGGGCGACAGCGACAGCGAGGACGGCGCTGCCGAGCTCCCGAGGAGCAGTTCGTCGGGCTCAGGAGACGACAGCGGCGGGGGATCCGACTCCGGGACTCATGGCCCTCCCAGCGGCGGGGAGGCCCGGGACCCCGAGCCGGAGGCAGAGCCAGAGCCTCAGCCGGCCGCGCAGGGGAGGTGAGCAGCGCCGCGGACACGTAATAGGAACGGCTGCTTTCTTTCCCGTCTCCCCACTCCCCATCCCAACCCCTCCTTAGCCTCTCCCTGTCTGCGTCTCCTCGGCAGTAGGTGCGAGCTGAGCCCGCGTTTGAGGGAGGCGTGCGCAGCGCTGCAACGGCAGCTGAGCCGGCCCCGCGGAGTCGCCCGCGACAGTGTGAGTGCGGGGAGAGGCCTTCGCAGGAGTCATAGGCCCGCCAGGGACCTCCTCTGACGCCTACCTAGGGAAGAGCATCGGGGTCTTTAGAGTTAGGAAGGTCCCAAGTTCCGTCACCTCGCGCCAGGGCCCTGCACGGATCCCAAGCTCTCCAAAGGGCTCTTCGCCCCAGGACAGGGCTGATCTTTCCCTGATTTCCCAAAAGGGGTCCGCCCCAAGCCCCAGCCCCACTCCCGGACTCCCCAAAGACAAGCGCTCACCGCCTTCCGCCACTTCAGCTTCTTCCCCAGGCTCTTCCTCAGAAGGGGAGCATCCCTGCCCCCTCGAGCCGGATACCCACACTAACTGCACTCCCTCCTCGAAAGGGGTGTGGCCCTAGGAGTGACCATCCTCCCCTGCCTGGGTTCCCAGTCTCTCCCCCACACCCTCCCTGCCACCCCTTCCTGGACCCTCGCCGAAGTCTTTCCCCCGTCCTGGCAGGGCGCGGCGCGCCTGGTGGCCCAGGAGTGGTTTCGAGTGTCGAGCCAGCGGCGCTCTCAAGCGGAGCCCGTGGCCGGGGTGCTGGGCGCGGTGGTGCGCCTGGGACGTGAGCTGCTGGAACACGTGGTGAACCTGACAGATGGCAACGGGAACACAGCCCTGCACTACAGCGTGTCCCATGGGAACCTGGCCATCGCGAGCTTGCTGCTGGATACAGGTCAGCATTGAGGAGGGGGGGGAGGGCACCAGGGAATAGGGAGCCAGGGAAGGGAGAATCTGGGCAGGTCCTGGCTGGGAGGACCTGGAGAAGGATGCAGAGAAGGGCTGGCCAGGCAGAGGGCACCACTGGCCCTTCTCTGGAGGTTACATGACCCGTTGTGGATAGATTGACCTCTCTGAGCTGTGAGCTCTGCCCTGACCTGCCTCTCACTTTGCAGGAGGAGGGTATTCTGGGCTTTGGGATTGGGTAGACCTAAATGTAGAGAAATTACTTCATTTCACCAGCTTTAGCTTCCTCCTTTGTGAAACGGGGGATGCAGCGCCTCCCTCCCTGGGCAATTGTGATAACACACACGTAGAATGGCACCAGGCACGCAGGTCAGTCAATGGTCCCCATGCCTTCTGTCCCTGAATCTCCAGCCTTGGCGTTCACCTTGTTCCTGAGCCCCAGTATCCATCCACTGCCTCTTCAGCCTCCAGGGGAGGTACTGACTGGTCAGGGCTGTGACTGCCTCCCGGGCTGGGACACTGGGCCTGCAGTCCTCCACCACCAGGTCCTGCGTTGGCCCCATCTCACACACATTTCTATCATCTGTCTCAACGTTTCCCCCTCTGGAGCAGAGATACACACATCCAGGTGTTGCTCAGTCCACAGACATATATTGAGAGCCTTCCAGGCACCAGTGCAGTGCCAGGATGGGGCTGGGCCACCCCCATGGGACTCACAGCAGAGGGGACAGTGGACAGTAGACAAACTGATTGCCCACCAAGAGCTCTCCTGGGTGTCCTCCTTCAGGTCCAGTATCCTCTGGGGCCTGCCCTGCCTCTCCTTCTCACTGCAGGCTGAGGCAGGTCCTGCTGTCCCATCCTGCATGCCACCCCCTAAATACACAGATCCATCCCATTTCTGCAGGTCTTGGTGACCGGGGGGAAGGGCACAGCTACTCTGGGCTGGACAAGGAGCTGGGGCTTGGGAGGAAGGGACAATGCATGAATTCAAAAGGTATTTTCTGGGACTTCCCCGGCGGTCCAGTGGTTAAGACTCCACACTTCCAATGCAGGGGTGCGGGTTCGATCCCTGGTCAGGGAACTAAGATCCCACATGCTGCGCGTCGCGGCCAAAAAAAAAGGTATTTCCTGGGCAGCTCCTGTCTTAAAGGGGGCTGAGGACTGGGGTTGTGGAGGGTGGCAAGGCAGTCATCTTGGTTGCAAGGCCCGAGGCTCCTTGGATCCTCTTATTTCCTGCATTTGAAACCCCCCCCTTCAGCTCCAACTTTCCAGACCTTGCCGTGGGCCTTCTGGTTCTCACATGAGTCAGCCCCTCTGGCCCTCCCCTCCCCCAGGACCCAGAGCCCACAGTGCACCCTTCACACGGGGGCTGTTTCCTCTCATCTCCCTGGAATGAAGGGCCTGGACATGGCTGTGTCCTCCTTGTTCTTTATCTCCACTTCCAGACCGTTTCCCCTTCCTCCTTTAGTCCCATCTTGGAGCCTCTAATTGATCAGACCACTACTCCCTCCGCCCCTTCTGACTTCTCCCTCTCACCTCATCACTCTTCATTTCTTGAATCTTAGCTCCTGGCTGGTTCTCCTCCTCTCCAGCCTAATCCTCACCAATATCAGTTTCCTGATGGATGATCCCTCCCACTTCCTGGCTTCTCAGTTCCTTTTTTTTTTTCTGGCTATGCCACAAGGCATGTGGGATCTTAGTTCCCCGACCAGGGATCGAACCTGCACCCCCTGCAGTGGAAGCGTGGAGTTTTAACCCCTGGATCGCCAGGGAAGTCCCTTCTCAGTTCCTTGACCTACTCCTCTCCCTTCACTCTGACATCAGCCTTACACTTGTAAGGTCACCACAACACCTTGATGTCATCAGTAACTATGCCCCCTCCATAATCTCACTTCCTAGCATTCTCTCCTGAACTCTCACCGTCCAACATCTCAGCTCACTGTCTCCTGTTGCCCAACTCCCACAGTCCTTGAACCTCGTGGGACCATTATCCATTGCTCCCACCACATTTCACTGTTCTGTCTCCTTGCCTCCTGGCCTATCATTAACTACTCCTTTATGTACCCTTTCAAACCCATCCCCATACCCCTCCCTCACCTCACCCTACTTGCCTGGCAGACCCCAGTGGGGCACACAGTAGACCCTCAAGTGTTTGTTGAATGAATGAATAAGCTTTCATGAGCAGGGGCTCTGGGTGTGTGTGTGTGGGGAGCGGAGATAATTATCAATTTTACTCGATAATTATCAAGTAAACATAATTTCCAATAGGGGTAAGGGCCATGACAAAATAAAACCAGGGGAGGGAATCAAGAAACAGTGTGATCCTTTAGCTTAGCAAGGCCTCAGGGAAGGGAAAGGGAGAGGGAAAATAGGTGGGTCCCCTGGCTAACTGCAGAGACCCCACTTTGGTTATTTCTCTGAGCCCCCTTCTGCGCCCAACACCCTCCACCAGGGTCACAGAAGCTTGTGGATGGAATGGACACCTAGAGAGTATGCCACACAACTAGGGAATGCCCTTAATCCTGACTTAGCCCTTTTACTCCCCAGCCGGTTGTCTCAGATCCCCTCTCACTAGGGCACCCTCTCCATGACCCTGATCCACTCCTTTCCCCAAACCTCTCCCACCCATTCATCTCTGCAGACTGTCCCTAGACTTGTGGAGCTTTCAGAATGGTGGGGTACACGAGCAGTAAACATTCTGGGGAATGAGGTCCAGAAGTAGGTGCTGTGCTGTGAGGAAGAGGGCCAGGATGGTAACAGAACTGACCCCAGAGGAAATGGAGCTGATGTCTGTGTTCAGTTCGGAAGGATGGGCAGCAGTAACCAGGCTGTTAAGTTTCCTAGGGCTGCTGTAAAAAAGTGCCACAAAGTACCACAACGTGGGTGGTTGAAAAGAGAAATTCATTTTCTTGCAGTTCAGGAGTCCAGAAGTCCAAAATCAAGGTGTTGGCAGGGCTGTTTCCTTCTTAAGGGCTCAGAGGGAGAATCTGTTCTGTGCCTTTCTCCAAGCTTCTGGTGGCTGCCAGCAACCCGCAGCGTTCCGCAGCTTACGGCAGCTTGTCTTCTCGGCCTTCTGCATCACGTAGCTCTTTGTCTTTGCTTCTTCTGAGGATACTAGTCATACGGAATTAGGGCCTACCATAATGACCTCATCTTAACTTGATTATGGTTGGCAAAGATCTTATTTCCAATTAAGGCCACATTCACAGGTACTGGGTGTTAGGAGTTCAACATATCTTTTGGTGGGGCAATGGCGGGGGGGGGGGACACAATTCAATCTGTAACATAGGCTTGTGGGAGAAAGGCCAACTCCAGAGGAAGGGACAGAAGTTGATAACAGAGCCTCGGAGGCGGTGGTGAACAACGGCCTGTATTCCAGGTGCAGTGGGGAGACACAGGAGGGCTCCAAATAGGTGATGGGGCCAAATTTCTTTTGATCTCTTTCTGGCTGCTGCATGGAAACTGGAGTGGACTTGGACACCCGGGGGGCCCGGCTGGCATTTCTCTGGGGGAGCAACAGTGGTGGCTTGGTGGGTAGTAGCTGTGAAAATAGAAACGTCCGTTTATCTTTCATTGAGCAGCTGCTAGGTGGCAGGTATTACTCTAGGTACTGGGGGATACAGCAGCAGACAGAACGAAGCCCCCAACACAGTTTGAAATAGGAAGGTGAGGAAGCTCTTCACTGAGATGAGATGCGAGCAGAACCCTGAAGGTAAGGGAGAAGCCATGTGGATCTTGTGGGGAGAGCCTTGTAGGCAGAGGGAACAGGAAAATCACGCATGACCCTCAGTGACCAACCTGACTGAACAAATGAACCTGAGGCTTGGAGGGAGGCGAGTGGACTAGCGGGTGTCGGCTTCTTGGTGGACTGACCCCTCTTCTCTCTCCCAGGGGTCTGCAAGATTGACCACCAGAATCGAGCTGGCTACTCCGCCCTCATGCTGGCTGCACTCACCTCTGTGGGGCGAGAGGAGGACATGGCCGTGGTCCAGAGACTCTTCCGCATGGGCAGTGTTAATGCCAAGGCCAGCCAGGTGCGTAGATATCTCCTCCCTGGCTCAGAGTCCAGGGGTCTTTTCCACTTTTGGAGCCAAATGTCTGTGACCCCCCTCTTTCCCCCGGAGCCCACACCAGCCCTGTCCCCTTCTTTCCCATTCCCCAGACAGGACAGACAGCCCTCATGCTGGCCATCAGCCACGGCCGCCAGGACACGGTAGCAGCCCTGCTGGCGTGTGGGGCAGATGTGAACATGCAGGATGCAGATGGGGCCACAGCGCTGATGTGCGCCAGCGAGTATGGGCGCCTGGACACTGTCCGGTTGCTCCTGGCCCAGCCAGGCTGTGACCCCGCCCTCCTGGACAACGTGAGCCACCATGGGGCTGGTGGGGTAGTCACACCTTGGTTCAGGGACCTGACTGTCCCTATCATCCCTCAGGAGGGCACCAGTGCCCTGGCCATTGCCCTGGAGGCTGAGCAGGATGAGGTGGCCGCCCTGCTGCACGCCCACCTGAGCTCAGGCCAGCCCGGTCCCCCGGTGAGTGCAGCCCCAGCCCCAAGAGACAGTTTCCCAGCCGCACAGCTCAAGGATCCCCAGTGAGCCCCAGAAAGGTGGCTTCTCTTCATGCACCCTGGAGTAGTACCAGGGGTGGGGAACCTGCGTCTGAATTCTCTGTGGCTGGGATTTGATGTTCAACCTGCAGAACACCCAAGGGCTAGACACACCTTCACTTTACAGGTCATGAACCTGAGGCCTCCAGAAGGGACATGCCATTAAGATCAGAATAGAGCTGTCAGACCTAGGTCAGACCATGTCATGTCAGGGAACTCCTGTTACTGCCCCCAGGCTCACAGCAAAGGAATAAGGGGCCCTTTAGGTCGAGGGGGCAGGGGAGCGGGGTGCAAGCTCCCCGCAAGTCAGAGCTTCAGGGTTGGAGACAATGAGTTTGCCAGCAGCAGGCAGGAAGGGCTGGTTTGGGGGCAGAGGCTTATGTTCAAAAGGCAAGTGCCAGGCTGTTCTCAGCACTTTCATAATTAAGCATCATCCTGGGAACTCCCTGGCAGACCAGTGGCTAGGACTCCACACTTCCACTGCAGGGGGCACGGGTTCAATCCCTGGTCAGGGAACTAAAATCCCGCATGCCTCATGGCGCGGCCAAATAACACAAAACGAAGCAAAACACCAACTCATGCTGTGAGCCTAGCCATCCCGCACTCTCCTGTAGAGATGGGGGAAAGGAGCCAGGGAGGCCAAGTGACTCTTCCAGGTCACATGGGACAGAGGCAGGATTCAAAGCCAGGTGCTCTGGCTCTGCTGTAAAAGGTGGGGTTCCTGCTTAGGCAAGCTCAGTGGACAGAGGTAAGACCTCCACTAGGCTAAGCAGCCCTGAGTCTAAGGGGGCTGAAAGCCAGTGTCCTGCCTACAGGAGACTGACAGCCCCCCCCTCAACCTCTCTCACCAGCTGCCCTCTGACCGCCCCACGGCCAAGCCTAGTGAAGGAGGCTGCAGTGATGGTGGAGAGGACCCCCCACCTCAGTGACTGGCCTGACACACTGGACCTGGATTGGGGGAGAGCTTTCCCTCGCCCACCTCAACCTCGGGGCACAGCAAGGGTCAGGGTCCACAGGGAGGGGCTCAGCTTGAACTCTGCAGGGTGAGGTGGGACCTGAGGCACTCTGGTCCACTCACTTCTCCAAACTTCTTCCTTAATAAAACATTCCTAACTCAGCTTGTCTTGTTTTGGAGATACACACAGACACGTGCTTCTCCCTCCTCAAAAAGAAAACGCGTTGTTGGGGAAGACAACAACTCCACCCCCCTTCCAGAGTGCAGTGGGTCAGTGCAGACCATCTGGGGGTCCCATGGGAGGGTTTTATAAGCTTAGTGGCAACTGAGACAAAACCCCAAGTTTACACAGAATATAAACGCTTTATTAACAGCAGATCATCCTCGTGGGCCAGGTAGTCGACCCAGACATCCAGGACCCTGTAAACAAACCCAAGTATGAGATGCTGACAGGTCCCTCTCAGCAAGTGGCAAACTCCCTCCCCCGTCTTGCCAATCTCAGCAAACCCTTTCTTCACACCCCGCCACCAAGAGCCCTTGCAAGAGCCCCTCATCCGTATGCTTGGCGAAACCTCCCTACCACCAGCCAAAGATCTACTGTTTCCCACTCCAGTTGTGCACTCACCAGCCCCAAGTTCAGCGCAGCCTCCGAGCCTCTCGCTCTGACTCCAATAGGGTGAGCACGTCGCCCTCGCGCACGGGGCCTTTCACGTTTCGGATGATGGAACGGCTCGTGTCGTCCATGAATTCTACGCGTACCTATGGGGTTGACGGGGGGTGGGGGACCGGGAAGAAGTCAGTGTCGGCCACAAACTGGCACCGTGGGATAGCCAGCTGACTTGGATTCAGAGAACGTGCCTGCTTAGACACACTTAAAAAGGGGGCTGAACCTGGGAAGTAGGTCTGGGCCGGGAGAGAAGCCGGAGAGGGGCCGAAGCGTGGAGAACACAGCTCTCGAGCGCCAGAAAAAGCCACTGGTGGGGGACAACTGCCGCTCTGGGCCCGTCGGGGACGGGAGCACAATCGTGAGGGCGTGGAGCTACACAGTGGTCGTTGGGATTGGCTGAGCCAGGAGAACGAGGTATGTCAGAGCCCAAGGAATGAGGGGCAAGGCCTCGGCAAAGGCTCGGACCGTCCGCGAGCTTTCCGAAAAAGGGTACGTATCGGTTCTCAGATACCAGGGCACAGAAGTCATCATCAGAGACTCAAGACCCCAGACCCCGCCTCCTCGTCTCTCCAGCTCACCTGCGTGCACTGTCCCTGCGAACCGGTCCTGCCCAGCACCTTGGTGACCTGGGGTAAAGAAGCTAGGATCAGATCTGGACCACCCGGTTCCCCTACTCCTCCCTCCCTCATCCGGGCCCTCAAACCCGGGCTTCCGCCTCACCCTGGCAAGCTTGATGGGCTGCACACGACTCGTATCCATAATGGCCGCACGGCGACTGATCGGGCGGAGAGGAGTCACGTGCTTCGGAGAGAACTTTTATAAGGCGTCCTAGCCCCGCCCACTCCCGTTCTCGCGAGAACATACTCCATGTTCCCAGCAGCCCTGGTAGAGACGTCACCGGCGCCCTTCAGCGCAGGGTTGAAAGATGGCGTCTGCTACTCGTTTCATCCAGCGGCTGCGGAACTGGGCGTCCGGGGTGCGTGGGGCGGGAAGGGCTGCACTGGGGAGGGTGGGGCTGTGGGCTCCGTGCGCCCCGGACACGCTCCTGTTACTCACCCCCCTCCTGCACCTTTGGGGCAGAGGCCAGTGGTGCCGAGATTCCCCTTATAAGCCGGGACCCCGCTCTCAGCCCGGAGCCTCCAGCTCTTGACCTTTCCAGCCCAGGGCACGCCCACCTCCACCTCCAGCCCTTGGCCCGCTCTTGGCTGGGGTCCCACTCAGGCCTGGGATTTACCTAGTCCTTCTTAACTTTGGATCTTGTGGCCCCGGCGTCCAGCTTTCCTGTTCACCTCCAGGGCCCATAATCCTTGTCGCCAAATGCCCATCTCCCGCCTTCCTTTCATTTGTCCAGCCCTGGACTGCCCCACGTTCGCTGGCCTTCTCTTCTGGGGTGCCCTGCGGGCTGACCTCCTTCCTCTCTTTCTCCCACAGCAAGACTTGCAGGCGAAGCTGCAGCTGCGTTACCAGGAGATCTCCAAGCGGTGAGCAAGCCCCGCTCGCTGCCCGGACTGCAATCCTGTCCTTCTATCAAAAACAAAACTCCTGTTCTTTTAGACCCCTGAAACACTGGGCCGAAATCCTGCCTCTAGCCGCCTCTAGTGGAGGCAGAGGTTTGCCTTTAATCTTGCTGGACTATGTCTGAGAGTGGTGCTCGTGGAACAACCAGATGGGGCTTGAATTATGAGTGGGAATCCTCAGTGTGATTTGCAGTCCTAAGTGTGACCCTGTTAGTGTTATCATCCCCAAGCTACACATGAAAATATTTGAGGCTCGGAGAGACTAAATCATTTGCTTAAAATCACTCAGAAGCCAGCAAGTAACAGCTGGGATTTGAACCCAGAAGTGTCTTGATTTCAAACTCATTTGAGTCCAAAAATTACTTGACTTTTACAAACCCCTGCTGTGTCCTCAGCCGTCTGGGATACCAGTGCTAACAAAAAAAATTCTCATTCCTTTCGTGGAGCTCATGTCCTGGGGAGGAGGGAGAAACGTAACATAGTAGGGAAATAAACACAGCAAGTAAAAAACATTGTTCTAGAATGCTCTGAAGACAAAACAAAGTGAATAAGCTGGAGGGTGCCTACCTCAGATCAGGTAATCAGGAAAGGCCTCAGGGATTGACATTTGAGTCACCTGAAATGTCAAAGGATAGTTATTAAAACATTCTGGGCAGAGGCAGCAGTAAGTGCCAAGGCTGTGCAGCCCGACAGAGCTAGAAGTAGGAAGGAGGCTAGTGTGGCTGAAACACTCTGAGGAATGGGGAATAGCGATATATATATGAGTGACAGGCAAAGGTAAGGCAGCCATGGAGGGTTACCATGAAAAGAAGAACAATAACGTTAAAATAACCAAGTCTGTGTGAATGCCTGCATGTTGTGACTGATTCCAAATATCAAAAGTTTTAAATTGCTTTTCCATCCAGGGTAGTTGATACAGTTGAGGAAACAGTTTTGTAAAATTTTCAACTTTTTTTTTAAAGGGTAATGGCGCCCCCTAGTGATTCATTTAGGCCTTTCCGTTGGGCGCTGGTTCTTTTTATCCTTTGTGTGCTCGTTTTCTGTTGGTCCCTGGCCAACAGAGGGTCATCTCTGCACTCCAGGGGTTAAGCAGATTCTAACTTCAACACAGGATATTGCCTTTATTTATTTTATTTTAATTATTTTTTAAAATTTATTTATTTATTTATTTTTGGCTGCGTTGAGTCTTCATTGCTGTGCGCGGGCTTTCTCTAGTTGCGGCGAGCGGGGGCTACTCTTCTTTGCAGTGCGTGGGCTTCTCATTGCGGTGGCTTCTCTTGTTGCGGAGCATGGGCTTTAGGCGCACGGGCTTCAGTAGCTGTGGCTCACGGGCTCTAGAGCTCAGGCTCCGTAGTTGCAGCACATGGGCTTCGTTGCTCTGTAGCATGTTGGGATCTTCCTGGACCAGGGCTCAAACCCGTGTCCCCTGCATTGGCAGGCAGATTCTTAACCACTGCGGCACCGGGAAGTCCTATTTTATTTTTTTTTAATTTTTAAAAAATATATTTATTTATTTTTGGCTGCATTGGGTCTTCGTTGCTGTGCGCGGGCTTTCTCTAGTTGCGGCGAGCAGGGGCCACTCTTTGTTGCGGTGTGCAGGCTTCTCATTGTGATGGCTTCTCTTGTTGCAGAGCACGGGCTCTAGGCGCTCGGGCTTCAGTAGCTGTGGCACTCAGGCTCAGTGGTTATGGCACACGGGCTTAGTTGCTCCGCAGCATGTGGGATCCTCCCAGATCAGGGCTCGAACCCGTGTCCCCTGCATGGGCAGGTGGATTCTTAACCATTGCGCTACCAGGGAAGTCCCTAATTTATTTTTTATTTATTAAAAAAATTTTTTTTGGCCGTGCCGCACAGCTTGTGGGATCTTAGTTCCCTGACCAGGATCGAACCCGGGCCATAGCAGTGAAAGCACCGAGTCCTAACCCCTGGACTGCCAGGGAATTAGGATATTGCTTTTAATATTAAGTTTTTAAACTTTGTTTTTATCTGTATTTCTTTTTTTCTCCTTGGTACAATGACTATCACTTGTTTTAAGAAAAACTTAAGTCCTGGCAAAATGGTTATCAGAAAAAAGTTGGTTAAAAACCCAGATGAGGGACTTCCCTGGTGGCGCAGTAGTTAAGAATCCTCCTGCCAATGCAGGGGACACGGGTTCAAGCCCTGCTCCGGGAAGATCCCACATGCCGCGGAGCAACTAAGCCTGTGCACCGCAACTATTGAAGCCTGCGCACCTAGAGCCCGTGCTCCGCCACAAGAGAAGTCACCGCGATGAGAAGTCCGCGCCCTGCAATGAAGAGTAGCCCCTGCTCACCACAACTAGAGAAAGCCTGTACACAGCAAAGAAGACCCAACGCAGACAAATAAATAAACAAACAAACAAAAAAGATGAATGAGAACCCGATCTGTTTATGATTTTTCTATCTTTTCTACCCTCCGTCTGTCTCTGCAATGGTTTCCAGGGAAGCACATCTTTTGTTAGTGATTTTGTTTTTTGTTAGTGTCTTTTGTTAGCGAGGTTAGCGATTAGTTTTCAGGCCTCAAACTTTGTATATTGACCCCAGGGTTTAGTCAAGCGAGGACAGAGCTCTGTTCACTCCCCCTCTGGTGGCAGCGACCACGAGGTGGCAGCAGAGACCCCAGAGGACAAAATGCTCTTTGAGTAATAAGGCTTGAACCCAGTAGAGTTCTTCAGAGAGTTCCTGAGAGAACTGGAAACCCAGAGGTTCTGCAGCCTGGCCTTTGGGGACAAAACCCCTCAGAATGGGCCAAGTCTGGGGTTGTTTCCCAAGCGTTTGCTGACCACGATTACTTGGTAGGTGATGGGCAGAGCCCCAGGCCCCAGCCTCTTCATTTCCCAAGGACCTGTGGTGGAAATGAGGCCAGCTGCCAAGCTCTGGGCCATGGAGAGGTGGGAACAGGCCTCCCTCATGAAAGGGTCCTCCATACCTGCCACGTTTGGGGCAGGTCGGGGACCTGTGGTGGGGCAGACCCAGGCCTGGCCTTCCAGCACCTTCACATCCAATGCAGGGGCTCCCACCTGCTTCTGGGCATTGGACCCTCCCCAGGCATATGGTCATGGCAGTGTATCAAGGGATACCCCTGGCCTGCAGCACATCCAAGGGGCTGCCGACCCCAAGCCTCGTGACTGAGGTGATGGGCCCATGTTCTAGCACAGCCACTCAGTGAGAACGACTTGTCATTTTTGTTTCAGTGCCCATGTTCTTTCTCCTCAGAACTCAGCCTCCTCCCAAGCTCCCCGTGGGCCCCAGCCACAAACTTTCCAACAATTACTACTATACACGTGATGGCCGCCGGGAAGCCACGCCGCCCTCGATCGTCATGTCCTCACAGAAGGTGCTGGCGTCAGGGAAGCCAGCAGAGAGGTGAGGATGCCTCAACACCCCTCCTGCGACCAGCCCTCTCTCCTGCTTGTGCTTTTCAAGGTCCCAAGTCTGTTGAGCGTCAACTGTGGCAGGAAATGTACTGCCGGGGGCTTTTCATCTGAGAGCTCATGAATCCCCACCCACCCTGGGTGGGTTTCCTGCAAAAAGCAGAGGAAGCTTCAAGGGCCCTTCAAGGGCCTTGGAAGAAGCCCAGGGATTGTTGTTTTTCTAATTTTATATTCTTCTTAAAGAGAGAATTGTATAAACCTCAGGCCCCTCAAAACCCACTTTGGTCCCTGGCATCAGGCACTGTCTCTTAATTAACCAGGAACAATAATGTTATTTACTTTAGAGAGTTCTGCTGGGACAGAATCCCACAGACTGGGTGGCTTAAAAACAATAGAAAATTGTTTCTCTTGGTTCTGGAAGCTGGGAGTCCAAGTCCAAGGTTCCTGCAGATTCGGTGTCTGGCACTTTCTTTGTTTATAGATGGTATCCTTTTTTTTTGCCACACCATGCAGTATGTGGGGTCTTAGTTCCCCAACCAGGGATCG
This sequence comes from Pseudorca crassidens, assembly GCF_039906515.1. Classification (NCBI taxonomy): domain Eukaryota; kingdom Metazoa; phylum Chordata; class Mammalia; order Artiodactyla; family Delphinidae; genus Pseudorca; species Pseudorca crassidens. The sequence goes on from NC_090298.1 coordinate 166,373,199, forward strand.
AACCCATGCCCCTTGCAGTGGAAGCGCTGAGTCCTAATACTGGACCGCCAGGGAAGTCCCCACAGATGGTATCTTTTTGCCATGTCCTCACATGTTGGGAGGGGTAAGGGCTCTCTAGGGTCTCTTATAAGGGCACTAACCCCATTCATAAGGGCTTCACCTTCATGATGTAGTCACCTCCCAAAGGCTCCACCCCGTAACATCATCACATTGGGGCGTAGGATTTCAACATATGGATTTTGTGGGGACCCATTCTGTCGATAGCAGAGTCGTTCTGAGGATTAATCCTCATAATTAAAGTCTGTAAGCTCAAGAATGGAGTCAGTGCCATATCTGCCTCCTGATAACTCCATGAGTTAGGCAGTGATGGCCCCTGCTGCAGAAGAAGAAATTGAGTCACAGAGAGACCAAGTGCCCTGCCTGGGTCACACAGCTGGCAGGTAGTAGACGCATGATTTCAAAGCAGTTTGCCCAGACCCCCAGTGCTGGTCCTTGGCCCTTCTGCCAGTGTCCTGTTCTGGGGTAGCGGGAGTGGGGTGCGAGTGGGAAGGGGTGCTGGAGGAGGAGCCCAGCTATTCATGCTGGTTCTGGGACCAGGAGCCAAGGCACGCCGACCAGGGGTTCATGCAGGGCTCGGGGCTTGTCAGCTCACCCTTTGGGGGACCCCATTGGAGGGCTCTGGGCATTCTGAAACACCCTGCACCCTGGCCTCCAGATCCATGGTGTCAGCAGATGTGTTCCTGCCGGGGCAGGGGGGTCTCCCGCAGCTTCCTCCACACTGTTCTCTGAAACCTGGGCCTAACTCAAGTCTGTTTTCATCTTCCAGCTCGGCTGTAGCAGCCACTGAGAAGAAGGCTGTGACGCCAGCTCCTCCCATAAAGAGGTGGGAGCTGTCCAGGGATCAGCCTTACCTGTGACACTGTGCCCCAGGGTGCCTGGCTAAGCCCTCAGGGCCACTGGAGTGCTTCCTCTTCCTTGGACTTTGGATTCCCTCTGGGGAGAATGTGACCTAATTTATAAAAAATATATATTGAGCTCTCCAGAATCGCTTCTGTTTTTACTTTTGAAAGGACACACAGGCTTACTTGAACTTCAGGTTGAAGTTGGTGCCGAATCTCTTAATCCCATGAACGCTCCAGGAGCAGGGGAGGATAGTGGTTTTCGAGCTCCAGGGTGACGGTGCTGTCACTGGGCACAGAGATGTCACCGTCCCTTTCACGAGGGCCTGGCTCTAACTCTGAGAGTGTCAGAGCGGGTTCCAGGACCTCTGGGTGTTTGGGGGCACTGACTGTAAAGGACAGTGCGGCGGAACAAAAACAGCTCGCTTCCTTGTCTCCCGAGAGCTCTCCTAGCCATTGCTTGTGCAGACATTCACCAGCAGGCTCCCACTGCGGCCCCTGCCTGACCTTGACCACCCTGCCGCTCAGCAGGGACGGCAGAGGACAGTGAGGTGGCTCACAGGGAAGGCTCACCTAGGCCAGTGGGGAAAGGCCTCCCTGAGCCAGAAACGTTTCTGTGTGGGCCTGGGGGACGCGAGGCGGAGTCAGCCCAGGAAAGGAAGGGGCTTCTTTCTGTGGAGGAATAAGCAGGGAGTGAAAGCTGAAAAGGAAATGGCCTTGATTCGGTTGTAGGAGCGAAGGGGAGCCATGCGGTGACCTCAGTTGGGGGAGTGTTGTGGCTGCCCTGTGGAAGAACCCCAAAGCCCATCAGTAGGTGAACATCAGCTGTATGCCAGGAGAGTGTCGAGGCTGGCCCACCTTTGGAAGCTTGGAGCAAGGCAGGAAAAGGGTCACAGTCCCAGGAGGAGGTATAAGTGCCCCAAGAGTGGGTGGTACAAATGCTAAATGCTTATGAGAAGAAAAGGCTGGGAAGGCTTCCTGGAGGAGGTGGGAGGTTGGAACAAAGGATGAATTAGCTACAGAAAGATCAGGAGAGCTGGGCAGGGTGTGCAGAGGCCACAAGGAGGGTAACGCTGGGGCTTTTAAAGACCCCAGGCAAGATGTGCCATTGAAAGTTTCTGAACAAAGTTTTATGACCCAGCCCCCTTCTGCCAAGTGAGGTAGCAGTGAAAAGATGGTTGTCACTGAGGATGCGGGCCCTCACTAGACACCAAATCTGCTGGCACCACGGTCTTCGACTTCCCAGTTTCCAGAACCGTGAGAAAATAAATTGTCGTTTACCGTATAAGCCAAAAAAAAGAAAAAAGGATTTATGACCCAGACTTGAAGTTTGGCGAGGGACTGCAGTAAGAAAGAGGTCTGACACCTCTTGAGCACTTCCTCTGTGCCAGGTACCGTTCTAAATGCGTTATATCTGTGATCTTGGTTCCTTCCCGGAGCAAGCCTGTGGTTATAGCTGTTGTCAAACCCTTTTACCCTCAACAGAAGAACAGGCGTGAAGAGACAAAGAACTCTCAGGCTCACTGAGAGATGGCCCTGAACCTAGCCGCTGATGAGTCTGCACTCAGCCGCTACATATTGTCAGCTGGGTGAATCCACAATTTCTTCAGTTTTTCTCCCTGGACCCCAGGTGCCAACCTCACCAAGAAGCCAAGCCTCACAGGTGGTGTGGGACGCTCCCCTCCCCTCCCTTCCCCTGCCGCAGGCAGTCCTATTTGCTGCCCTTTCCAACTGCCTCTGCACCAGTGCACCTTTGCCTCTTACCCCATGTCTCCTGGGAATTGGAGATTATGAAAAAATTTATATATATGTATATATATACATACGCTCCAAAGGCAGCTATAATCTCTAACACTTTTGAATAAGGATGCCATCAACCTGCAAATAGAGGCCTTTCTGTGCTTTTGTGTTGCTTCACGGGAAATTTGCACAGCTGTTACAACGCTGAGGACAGTGACTTGTCTGGGGGGCCTGCTGGAAGCAGGAGAAGCAGCTGAAGTAGCGCTGCTTCTCCTAGGGGCAGAGCTGTAGATAAAACACAGCAGCCAATTGGATAGAAAACCTGCAGAAGGTTTGTATTTTATGTGCCTACTGGGTGAGCGTGAGAAGAGAAAGCCCAGGCTGTCTTGTTCCCAGAGTAAAATATAAGACCCGCCTCCCTTTGAGGAGCCTATGCGGGTTAATGAGGTAGTGAGCATCGGTGAGAACATCCAGGTGCAAGGGATAGAGGACCCAGGATGAAAACCAAGAACCAACATTTCCTTCATTTATTTACCAAATATTTAAGAGCCTGCTATGTGTCAGGCTCAGTTCCAGGCACTGGGGATACAATGAGCAACACAGCGTTCCCGTCCTCCTGGGCCTGACGTTCTGGTGGGGAATCAGACTATAAACCAAAGTAAATAAGTCGGGCGCTCGAGAGAAGCAGGAGGAGGGCGTGCCTGGGCGAAGTGGCTGCCATATTAGGATAATTAGGCAGGAGTATTTGGTGCATGTGGAATGTTAAATATTGTAAGTTGACAAGACTTGTCGGTACTAGTTCGTTTGCACCTCCAGAAGTTTCTAATTTCAAATAGGACCAATACCTTTCGATATACCTTGTCACAGGGAACAGTGGGAAAGAGCCTCAAATAGTGGGTCCCCTCGCATTCGGACATTTACGGTACCCATAACGCGTGGCCGCCTCGGGACCCGCCTGGGGCGTGGGCCCCGCCCCCCGGATCTTTGCGCACGCGCGTACGTGGATCAGAGCGAGGCAGGGACTGGTCTTGGCCGGAGCCGGCGTCAGGCAGGGGTGGCGCGATGAGCGGTTGGATGGCGGGGGCCCGAGCGCAGCGGGCTACGGCCCTCGGCCTAGCGCTGCGGGTACTGCTCAGCTTCGGGCTGGGCCTGGAGGCCGCCCCGACCTCGATCCCGGCATGGTCCTTGACCCAGGCCCCAGGTGAGTGTGCTCCGTACAGCCCTGGCGCCCTCCAAGCCTGCAGCTTAGCTCCGCCCCTGCCCGCCAGCAGCGCCTTACCGTTGGCTGCGCCGCACGTCTGTCCCGGTCACTCCCCCCTGCACGTGGATCTAGGGGACCCAGGCCCTTGAATGAGCCTTCCCCAGTGAGGGACCCTCCGCCTGGGTTGCTCTGCCAGCCTTTAACTACCCTGCTTCGGCCCTGCTTACACTCGCTTTGCTTTGTCAAGCCCCGGTGTCACCTCTAAGCGACCCTTCACTCCAGCGTGAGCAGGAAAGTTCTTTACAGGCTCTGCTTCTCCGACTTCCAACCTTACGGAGCTGGTCTCCTGGCGCCTTCAGCAGCTGCGGCTTCCATACCCTGGCGCCTAGGGCCATGTGGCTGAGTTTGCTCGGCGACCGTTTCCCGCCCTCCCAATCTCTGCACCTTCCTTCTCCGGCCTTAGAGAAAAAAAGGTCTTCCCTGTGACCCCAGGCCCTTGGACACGTTTGCCTTGGCCTAAATGATGTTGGTGGCCCTCTCAGAGGTACCCAGAGGCAGCTGGGCAGGTTAGAGTGACCTCTTTGTGCTCACAGGTGCCCCTGACTTTCAGCTGTGACTCAGGTTCACACACCGTCTTATCTGGTTCCCCATCTCACCCCAAAGCCCCTGCCTTTTCAGGCTAAATGGTCCTGGTTCCTACAAGGATCAGGACTCACGTTAACCAAGTACCACACTCTACACGCAAGCAGTCTCTTCTCTTTAGCACACTGTGGTAGGGACTCCTAGCGTGCCCCTTTTACAGGTGGAGAAACTGAGGCTGGGAGGTGCAACCACTGGTTGCTCCAAACCAAAGCCCTGTGAAGCCAGGTCCACTCTGTTCTGCTGCCCACCCACTTTACAGAAGGACACATGCTCCAGCAGGCCGGGGAAGGAGGTCAGAGGTTGCTAGGGAGAGTGGCAAGTCCTGGGGAGGAAGCTTTAGGTTGCCAGATCCCCATGGGCAGGGAAGGAAGTCAGCTGCAGTTGGCTCCACAGAGCTTAGGGACTGTGTGGCCCACAGGCACAGTTGGGCCTGGAGGCCGGCCTGCGGAGGGGCTGGCTGTGGGGAGTGGGGGCTTGGAGGCACAGGCCCTCGTGAGTAAAGGTGGAAGGGACAAGAGGACCAGGATTGTATGGAGGGGGACTAGGCTGGGGCCAAGCCAGGTATCTGCCACCCTCCCTGCTGCACCCAGGAGGAAACCATAAAGCCCACTCCCTTCCTCTGTCCCTTGGACTCCCGCCTGATGGCCCCGCTTCCAGGCCCTTCTGTGTTCATCCTGCTCTGGGTCCAGGAAGGCTCACATCTCAGCTGGACTCAGCCCGGACCATTGTGTGACCTGTGTCCACTTATCACTAGGCGCTGCCCCGGGTTTACAGTCAAAAGGTCACTGCCCTGACCACCACTAAGTGTCCAGTCTACGCGGGTGCCAGTTCAAGGGCCATTGTTCTAAGTGGGAGGCTGAGCTTCAGGGGTCTCTGAGAGGGGCCTGAGGCCCATCCCAGGAAATAAGCTGAGACTGTGAAGTCTGAGGAGGAAATCACGAGGTGCAGAGAGGAGGGAGGAGAGGGCAAACTGGGCCAGGGAACAGCATGGGCAAAAGCCCTGAGGGGGAAAACGAGGCCAGACCTCTTGCAGAAGCATCAAGGTGGCCGCGTCAGAGGGAGCTTGATGAAGAGGGGGAAAGTGGGAGGTCCAGGGAGGGTTCAGGGCTGCTCAGGACTTGCGGGCCACATGGAGGTTGTAGAATTTGGTTGTGAGAGGGTCATGGGACCAAGGGCTGGGTTTCTGGGTTTTTTTGAATTTTATTTTATTTTTTTATACAGCAGGTTCTTATTAGTTATCTTTTATACATATTAGTGTATATATGTCAATCCCAATTCGTCCCACCACCACCACCCTGCCACTTTCCCCCCTTGGTGTCCATACGTTTATTCTCTACATCTGTGTCTCTATTTCTGACCAAGGGCTGTTTTTGAGCAAAGGGGGGCAAGGGTGGGTGACCAAATGGTGTGGTGCTGAGAGGTCTCTGGTGTCTGAGTGGAGATGGGGGTGGGGAATCTGGAGAGGTGGTGGCACATTCAGGATGGGGAAAGTGGTCAGATCTGGGAGGAGTTTAGTGGGTGAGTCGACAAGCCACAGTGACTAAGCAGGTCCTCTACCCAAGGCCTCAGTTTCCCCTTTGCTGAGCAGCTGGGACATAATGGGCCCTGCTGACCCTGACAGGTGGGCCTGAGCCAGGCCAGCTTCAGAGATGGCTCCTCCCCCAGTCTGTTTAACCACGGAACTTGGAGAGACTCCTGGGGAGACCATCTGGCCATTTGGAGCCGGGTAAAGACCCCGGGATCAGTGAGACCTGGGTTCGAACCCCGACTCTGCCACTAGCTTGTAGCCTCAGGCCTTACCTCTCCTAAGTGTCTTGTGTAGAATGGGCATGGGAGTAGAATCTGCCCAGTAGGGCTCTTGGTGAGGCTGTGAACTGCTCAGCTCCAAGGCCCACACATAGTGCATCCTTAGCAAAGGGTGACCACCAATGTAGTTCCTGGGACCTGGCCTGTCTCCTGGTGGTCGCAGCCTGTGACACTGTGCTTCCAAAGGAGGGTCCAGACCTCCCAGGCCTCACTTGTGTGCATCTCTCAGGCCCCAGCGCAGCCTCGTGCCCGCCCACCAACTTCCAGTGCAGGAGTGATGGCCTATGCGTGCCCCTCACCTGGCGCTGCGACGTTGACAAGGACTGCCTTGATGGCAGTGACGAGGAGGAGTGCAGTGAGTGGCCATGCCCTGGGGGCGGGGCTTGCAAGGGGTGGGGCCACAGGGAGGAGGTGCTTGTGGAAGGGATGTGGCTTTCAGACAGGGCACTCTGGGGTGGGCGGGGCCTGAAAAGAAGGAGGTCTGGGGAGAGGTGGGTTTGCAGCGGGGCGGAGTTAGTGGGGTCGGGAGGGAGGGCTTGCGGGGAGGCGAGTCCTTGGAAGGTGGAGCTAACAGAAGCAGGGGGAGGAGCCTTTGGGATGGGCGAAATATATAGGGTCGATTGTTCTCGGAAGGCGGGGCTTGCAGGAGGTTGGGCTGTGGGGAGTACCTGGGCCCTCTTGGCTGGGTGTTTGAGACCTGACTCACCTTGTACCCCAGGTACTGAGCCGTGTGCCCAGGATGGGCAGTGCAAGCCACCCACTGGCAGCCCCTGCTCTTGTGACAGCATCGATGACTGCCCTGATGGCATCAACAAGAATGTTCTCAACTGCGGGCACCAGCCCTGCCCGGAGGGAGAGCTGCGCTGCCCGCTGGGCGGTTCCTGTATCCCACGCACGTGGCTCTGCGATGGCCACCCGGACTGTTCCGACTCCAGCGATGAGCTTGGCTGTGGTGTGTGCCTGTGGGGGCGGGGAGGGTGGGTCGGTAGACAGGGACGCCTGACACCTTCCAGTGTATGACAAGGCTGGGAGCGTGGACACGTGTGTCTGCCTGTGCCCGTATTCCCATGGCGGCTGCACGAGGGCACTCGGGCAGCAGGGCTCACCAACCTCACTGAATTTGGGATGGAGGGTGAGCCCTAAGGTCCCCCCTGGGCACCAGAAACATCTGTTCATCCCCCCATGCCCCAGGTGCCCGCTCCCCAGCTACTGAATGCCTGGTCTTATTGCAGGAACCAAGACCCTCCAAGAAGGGAGTGCCACGTCCGTGGGGACCCCTGTGACCCTGGAGAGTGTCACTTACCTCAGGAATGCCACAGTCACCTCTGTCGGGGACCGGGACTCAGTTCAGTCTGGAAACCGAAGTGCCTATGGGATCATTGCAGCTGCTGGTAAGATAAACAGGTCCTCCCACCCCTGGGGCTTGGAGCAGCTGCTCCTGGGAGCCGGCAGGCTGCAGAACCCCCTTTCCAGTGTGTTAGGAGCTTGGTGGGTGTGAGCCTCCTGCCACCCCCTCCCCTCACCCACTCCTGTCTTTCTGTCCCCCACAGTGGTGCTAAGTGTAGGTCTGGCCGCCGCCATCCTCTTCATGTGGTCACGGCTCTGTGCCCAGGGACGCCTGTCCCCGCTGGGGCTGCTGGTGTCTGTGAAGGGGTCTCTGCAGTCGGAGAGGACGGCCTCAGTTCTCTGAGGATGATTTCTTGCTGCCACGTCACACGGTCCCGAGTATGGCAGGTATGGGGACCTGCGCGTGGCTGTTGGCACACCAGCCCCCAGACCTGGGTTCTTCTGGCCACGTGGCGCCAAGTACCTGAGCTCCTGCAGATGTGATCGTGGAGGCTGGGAGTGTCCAGACCCTCCCCTGGACTCGAGGAGCCTGGATGGGGAACGTGCCGCAGCCAGAACCGTGGGGCTGGCCCTAGGTCGTTCCCGGGGTGGCCCCCCTGCTCAGATATCCGGGGAACGTGCCACAGCCAGAACCGTGGGGCTGGCCCTAGGTCATTCCCGGGCTGGCCCCTCTGCTCAGATACTACTGTTGCCCCCTCCTGAGGGTGGTGATTAAAGTTACTTCACGTCTTCTGCCTGCCTCTGGGCCTCTGTCTCCCTCTGCCTGGGCAGCCTGGGGGCTCTGCTGCAGCCCCTCCTCTGGAGCACCCAAGCCCAGAGAGGGTGGGAGTTGGGGACCCTGCCTCTGGCTTCCTGGAATCCAGAGCAGGGGACAGTGGGGCTGGGGGCAGCAGGACAGTTTGCATCCCCCAAATGGAGCAGACCTTGGGCAGTGCCTCCCAGAGTCCTGGGCTGGGGGACCTCCATCCATTGTGGCTTCTTCTCTTTGAGATGGAAGCTGGGTGTCCCCAGGTTGGTCTCCACCCTGTCTCTAAATGTAGGTCTTCTTATTATGCAGCTACGCCAAGGCCAGCAGATCAGCAGGTGACTGCCACTGAAAAGACACTGTTACTCACCGATCCCAAGAGGCAGGGCACAACAGGCCGTGTGGAGCCACACGGGGAAGCACCAGGGTCCATCAGGAGGCAGGGCGAGAGGGGACAACATGGACAGGAGCTTTTATTGTGGTTTCCACTGGGAGGAATGGGTGAGGCAGGGTAAACAGGCTTGGAACTGGCTAGACTGAGTAATTTCCATGGGCTCTGGGGTGTCGGCACTGAGTATCGTGTACATCTCAGCCTATCAACGGCAAGGCTTTCAGAGAGCAGCATCTGAGGACACCTGGGCCCCTACTACTTACAGCAAGGCCCTCACAGACGTTACCCCAGCTACAGCCAGCATTGTGGCTAGGCCGGCCCTCGTGGTTCTTATCATGATCACAGGACGTACTTCAGGAAAAACCATCAGGGAACTTGGCAGAACAAGATTCGTTACTCACAGGTTCTGGAGGGTACACAGCAGGCACCCCCTCTGAGGGCCACGGAGCAAGATCATGGGGAGAGAGAGAGGGAGGGAACGCAGACCTGAGTCTCTGCCTTTATTAGGGTCCGGGGGTCGGAGTCTCGGATTCACTCTTTATTGAATATAAAGCATAAGAGCTGGAATTAGGGTGCCATAAGGGAAAGCGGGGTCGTTCAAGGCGTCACTTGTCAAGGTTGCCTAGGGTTTCTGAAAAGGGGACCTTCCTAGGTTGGGGTAGCTAATAACCAGGTAGGTTGTGTTGCTAGTAGCTGTGTCATGCAGCTATCTGTGTTTGTTCATGGTGGGTGTTGGCAATCAAAAGCTTAACGTCAGGGACTTCCCTGGCAGTCCAGTGGTTAGGACTCCACGCTTCCCTTGCAGGGGCACGGGTTCAATCCCTGGTCGGGGAACTAAGATCCTGCTTAATGTCAGGCACTCACACTACAGTGGCCCTGGGGTGAACAGGGAAGGGGCACAGTGGCTCTGGATTGCCTGGTATGCATAGGAGAGGTACACTCACTGGTTACTTGTTTGTCATCTCCAGGAACTCGCTAACCCCTCGAGGGACAGCCCCTTCCTGGTCAGTGAGACCTCAGCTGACAGAATGTCAAGAATACAGAAACTGGGAATTCCCTGGCGGTCCAGTGGTTAGGACTCCGCGCTTTCACTGCCGAGGGCCTGGGTTCAATCCCTCGTTGGGGAACTAAGATCCTGCGAGCCGTGTGGCGCGGCCACAGAAAAAGAATACAAAGTGTAGTTAATACACCCCATAACTGCTGGGTGATGAGGACACGGCTCTTCTTTGACCTTCATTTTCTTCATCTCCGAATGCGGTGGCCGGGGCCCTGGTAGCCCAGGGGAGCACCCAGGGTCCCATACAGGGTCTCGCGGCTTTGACATCCAGCAAGCAGGGAGCTGGTCCCTGATGACAACATGCTGGGAGAAGGTAGATCTTCCTGGGGGTGGGAAGGGTGGGAAAGTTCAGCATTGGGGCTCCGCCCCCCACGGGAGGTTTGTTTGTTTGTTTGTTTTGGTCCATGCAGCATGTCTCGTGGGATCTGGAATTCCCAATGGGCTTTGGAGTCTGGGCCTCAGGAAGCCTGTGAGGGGCCCGAGTTCTCTGTCGGGCAGCCGTGGGGGCTTGGGAGGTGGGCTGCAGCCAGGATTGGGGGACTTTGACTGACGGTGGACCAGAGGGCGCCCAGCTGCCTGGGGTACAAGGCCTTCCCCCGGCGCCTGCTGGATACCTCCCAGCCCCTGAGCTGGGCCGAGGTTTCCTGCTGCAGAACTGGAACCCTGGTGGGCTTCTTCTAGTTGACAGGAGGGAGTTATGCCAGAGAGTAGCATTTTCTTGTTTTTAGATTTTTTTCCCCCTTCGTTTTTGTTCAGGTGTGGACAGCTGCAGTGGGCCAACAGGGCATGTTAGGGGGGTGAGGCCGGTGTCAGACGCCACCTGAGCTGAGGTCTAGGGTCTGGATCTTCCCGGGTGTCAGCTGGATTCTCAGTGATCGGTGGTACAAACCACCCTGCGCTGACGGGCTCCACACAACCACCGGCATATTCCCTTTTGTGGTTCCACGTTGACTGGCCTGGCTGGCGGCTCTTTGTTTCCCCGTGAATGGTGGCTGCTGGCATCTGGGGGCTGGACTGGCTGGATGTTACCATGTCATTGGACGGTGCCAATGTCGTGTCTGGCGCATGGGTGGATGGGGACGCCTCTCCCTCTCTACGTGGCCTCTCTGGATGGCCCTTCCACGTGGGCACCCAAGCAGGATGGCCGCATCCCTTTTCTGGTGACTCGGGTTTCCCCAAAGCGCAGAGCCAAAACCCTTCTAATGCTTCGAATGCTCAGGTCCAGAACTGGGCCAGCATCGCTCCTGCTGCTTTCAGCAGGGTCTCAGCCCTGGTCAGCCCAGGTGTGTGCTGGGGGCACAGGTGGGGGCCACACAGGGGCACGAACACCAGGGAGGCCTAGTTCATTGGGGCCACCACGGGGGCAGAGGGCACGAGCTGGGAATGGGCAGGCTGGAGTGGGCGACTCCTGTCCACTGGAGCCAGCTGACTGGCTGTGGGCAGGTGGCTTTGCTGTCTCAGGGCCAGCTTTGTCACCTGCACATTGGGGCAGCCACAGGTGCAAACGCCCTTCATGCATGAGCAGGCCGGGTTTCAGCTGCCTTTGTTCTCTCAAGCAGGGTCACCCTGTGCTGCCAGCTGCCCACCCCATCCTATAGGCAGCAAGCCCAGTGACTGGCTTCCAAGAAACTCCAGAGAGGGTCAAGGTTGAAAAGGGAGGGATGTTTGGGGAGCCCACAAGGAGGGGGACATGGTCAAGTGGGCACGGGTCCCAGTACCTGGGGAAATTCTGATGGGCCTGAGAAGGGAGGGGATGGAGTGGCGGGGATGTGTGTGGGCTGCAGTGGTGAAGATGGGGAGGGGGGGTCCAGGGTGTGTGTGTGTGCGTGTGTGTATCTTTATCCAGCTCTCACCATTTCTCTTTTTTTTTTTTAATTGGAAAACTCACATAACATGAAATTAACCATTAACTGTTTTAAAGCCTACAATGTGTTTAGTACACTTGCAGTGTTGTGTAACCCTCACCTCTGTCTAGTGGCAAGACATTTTTATCCCCCCCGAAAGGAAACCCCTTCCCCGTTAGCGGTCACTCCTCTCCCCCACCCCCATCCCGGCAACCACAAAAACCACAGATCCACATTCTGTCTCTCTGGACTTCTGGACATTTTGTATAAATGGAATCGTACCATAGGTGGCCTTTGGTGTCTGGCTTCTCTCACTGAGCATCATGTTTGCCAGGTTCTTCCCCCAAAAGTCTCCTTGTGTCCCTTTTTTTGCCGCTCCCACCCCTACCACCACATTACCCAGGCAACCACCACCAACTGGCTCTGACACTGTAGATTAGCTGCATTTCTAGAATCATGGAGTATGTACCTTTTTTTTTTTTTTTTTTGGTCTGGCAGTTTTTACCTGACACAATTATTTTACAATAATTTGCATGTAGGAAAAGTGATTTGCATGTAGGAAAAGTGATTTGCATGTAGGAAAAGTGAGCTCGCTTTTATGGCGGAGCTGTACTCCACTGTACGGCTGTTCCACATCCATTTACCTAATTCCTCTGTTGATGGCTATCTAGGTGGTTTCCAGTTTTTTATGATTGCAAATAAAGCTGCTGAGAACACTTCTGTGTAAGCGCGTTCATCTGCTTTTAGTTCTTTCGGGTAAACTACCCAGGAGTGCAGTGGTTGCATCATATGGTAGGTGTATATTTAAATTCTAAAGAAATCGCCAACGTGTTTTCCGAAGTGGGTGTGCCCTTACTTTCCTTCCCCCGCCCCCAGCAATGTCTATATTTTCATCTCCTTGCAGCCTTGGCATGACCCGATGTGGGCAGTCTTTTTGATTTTAGCCATTCTCACAGGTGTGCGACGGTATTACGCTGTACTTTATTATTATTATTGAAGTGAAATTCACATAACAGAAATGTAATCTTTTTTTTTAAACATCTTTATTGGAGGATAATTGCTTTACAAGGGTGTGTTAGTTCCTGCTGTATAACAAAGTGAGTCAGTTATACGTATACGTATATCCCCATATCGCCTCCCTCGTGCGTCTCCCTCCCACCCTCCCTATCCCACCCCTCTAGGTGGTCACAAAGCACCGAGCTGATCTCCCTGTGCCATGCGGCTGCTTCCCACTAGCTATCTGGTAGTGTTTATCTGGCCATGCCACCCTCTCGCTTCGTCCCGGAAACGTAATCATTTTATTTAATTTATTTATTTTCTTGGCCACACTGGGCGGCATGTGGGATCTTAGTTCCCCAACCAGTGATTGAACCCGTGCCCCCTGCAGTGGAAGGGCAGAGTCCTAACCGCTAGACCGCCAGGGCATTTCCCGAAATGTAATCATTTTAAAGTGACCAATCCAGCAGCATTCAGCACATTCGTAACATAGTACATCACCTGCAGCTAGTCGTACACGAATCTTTTCCTGAGCTCCTTGGCACCTGGTAAAAGATCTAGTTGGGACTTTGGGATCGCATCGCATTTGAAGGTTAATTTTTGCAGGAGGACAAACATTCATTGAGCACCCACCGGGTGCCAGGCATTGTTATAGGTACCTGGAGACTTGGCCTTGAACAGAGCAAAACCCCATCCCCCATGATGTGGAGGTTGGGGGGAGGGGACAGAGGATCAGCCAACAAACCAGTACATCATGGTTCTGTTCTGGGGACTAAATGCCAGCGTAGGAGGGATGGACATTCCAGGTTGGGGGAAAGAAGGGTCACTATTTTTATATTAGATGGTCAAGAGAGGCCTCTTGAATATGGAGCCCCTTGAGTAGAGACCTGAGGGGAAGTAAGAGGATGGGTGAGTCGTGCAGGTGTATAGGTGAAGAACATTCTCGGAAGTGGGAACAACCTGTGCAAAGGCCCTGAGACAGCAACACGTTCCAGAAACAGTAGGTCTGCAGGGAGTGAGGGTGGTGGTGGTCATAAGATTTGATGGCAGAGAATGCGGGGTGGGGGGTGGGAGGCACAGAGGGTATGTAGTGAGATGGGGAGCCTTTGGGAGGTTTTGAGCAGAGGTGACCATTCTCTGATTTAGTTTTTTTTTTTTTAATTGAAGTACAGTTGATTTATAATTGATTTAGATTTTAAAGGGTGTTTTGGCAATAAGATGATCCCTCTGTTTTTATTTTTTTAAATTGAAGTATGGTTGATTTAGTGTTTCAGGTGTACAGCAAAGTGATTTAGTAATATATATATATTCTTCAGATTCTTTTTAAAAATAAATTTATTTATTTATTTATTTTGGGCTGCGTTGGGTCTTCGTTGCCTAGTTGCAGCAAGCAGGGGCTACTCTTTGTTGCAGTGCGCAGGCTTCTCATTGCAGTGGCTTGAGGAGCATGGGCTCTAGCCGCATGGACTTCAGTAGTTGTGGCACGCAGGCCCGGTAGTTGTGGCTCTTGGGCTCTAGAGCACAGGCTCAGTAGTTGTAGCACACAGGCTTAGTTGCTCTGCGGCATGTGGGATCTTCCCGGACCAGGGATCGAACCTGTGTCCCCTGCATTGACAGACGGATTCTCAACTACTGCACCAGCAGGGAAGTCCCCAGATTCTTTTCCATTATAGGTTAGTACGAGATATTGAATACAGTTCCCTGTGCTCTACAGTAGGTCCTTGTTGTTTAAGAAGATCCCTCCTGGGAGTTCCCTGGTGGCCTAGTGGTTAGGATTTCAGGCTTTCACTGCTGGGCCCGAGTTCAATCTTGAAGCCTTCTGGCTTAAGTTAGACTATGCATTTTGTTTTTGATTTTTACCAAATTGGTTTAGTAACAACAATTTGTAGGTCCAGTTTGTTCTGAAACAACACTTACGTTAATTCGTATTATTATTGATTCATTCTCCTTCAAAAAAAAAAAAAAAACTACGGTAAAAAAGGATCTTTCTGATACTTTCTTCTACTGTCTTGTCACAGTCTGAAGTTTCTACTTTTATGCAGTTCTTTGGGTTAGATTATGAAAGGTTCTTCGTTTATTCAGGAGATAGTTGTTGTACATAGATGTCCATAGTGGTCCAATCCTAACAGCCAAAAGGTGGAACCAACCCATATGTCCCTCAGTGGATGATGAATAAACACAATGTGGTAGGACCATAATGTGAGCTGTAATTCATCCACAAAAGGAATAAAGTTCTGACACAGGCTGCACCTTGGACGCATCATGAAAACATTATGCTAAGTCAAAGAAACTAGGAGCAACACGTTACATAGTGTATGATTCCATTTATATGAAATATCGAGAATAGGTAAGTTCAGAGAAACATAAAGGAGATTAGTGGTTGCATAGGGCTGGGGGATAGGCGGGGAAAGGGGGTGATGGCTAAAAGGATATGGGGTTTCCTTTTGTGGTCATGAAAATGCTCTCAGATTGACTCTGATGATGGCTTCACATTATCTGGGAGTATACTAAAAAGCATTGAATTGTACATTTTAAGTGGGTGAATTTTATGATATGTGCGTACATTTTTATGGGTGCTGAATTTTGTCCCCTCCAGATTTATGTGTCAAAGCCCTAACCATCGATACCTCAAAAAGTGACTGTAGTAGGAGACAGGACCTTTAGAGAGGTGACTAAATGGAGACGAAGCCATTCAGGTGGGCCCTGATCCAATCTGACTGGTGTCCTTATAAGCAGGGGACATTTGCGCACTCTGACACCAGGGATGCAGGCCCAGAGGCCAGACCATATGAGGACTCAGGGCAAGCCAAGGAGAGAGGCCTCAGAAGAAACCAGCCCTGCGGACACCTTGATCTTGGGCTTCCAGGCTGCAGAACTGTGAGGAAAAAGAAGTTTCTGTTGTTTAAGCCTCCGCCCGCCCGCCCGTCCCACCCCATTCTGTATTATTTTGGTAGGGCAACCCTAACTGAATGAAACGTGTATTATATCTCACGTTTAAAAAGACATTTGTTTGGGGCTTCCTTGGTGGCGCAATGGTTGGGAGGCCGCCTGCCGATGCAGGGGACACGGGTTTGTGACCCGGTCCGGGAAGATCCCACATGCCGCGGAGTGGCTGGACCCGTGAGCCATGGCCGCTGAGCCTGCGCGTCCGGAGCCTGTGCTCCGCAACGGGATAGGCCACAACAGTGAGAGACCCGCGTACCGCAAAGAAGCAGCTGCATGACACAGGGAGATCAGCTCCGTAAGTTGCGACCACCTAGAGGGGTGGGATAAGGAGGGTGGGAGGGAGACGCAAGAGGGAGGGGATATGTGGATATACGTATGCATATAGCTGATTCACTTTGTTATACAGCAGGAGCTAACACAGCATTGTAAAGCAATTATACTCCAACAAAGATGTTTAAAAAAAAAAAGGACACTTGTTGGGGAATTTCCTGGCGGTCCAGTAGTTAGGACTCTGCCCCTCCACGGCAGAGGGCCCGGGTTCCATCCTTGGTGGGGGAACTAAGATCCCAAAAGCAGCGCACGTGGGAAAAAGAAATTGTGGAATAGTGCTAGGTATTAGGCACTGTTCTAGGCACTCAGGATATAGCAATAAATAAAAAAGAGTCCGCCAAAGTGGGGGCTGTGTTTCTGATTATAGTGGGGGGGGGGACAGTATACGGTGGGAAGGCACAGAGATGGGAGCCTGGGGGTGACTACAGAGAGGAGGCGACCACCCTGGTCCAGGGAGGGCATGATGGTGCTCTCGCGGGGTAGGGCCGTGCAGGTAGTGAGAAGTGGTCGGATTCTGTTATCTGTTTCGAAGGAAAAGCCGACGGAGCTGCAGGATTGGGTGGCGCATCCGATGTGGCCGTGAGAAAGAGGAAACGAGCGCGCCTCCCAGGTATCCGGGCTGAGCTGCGGAAGGATGGAGCCTACCGTGATGGGGAGGACGGTGGGGGCCGGCCGAGGGTGGAGGGGGGGACCCCTGGGAGCTAAGTTTGGACCTGCGAGGCCCCCACGTGGAGAGACCGGGAGGGCGCCTGGCCCTACTGTCTGGGTTGGAGAGATGAATTTCAGAGTTGTCCCAGTGGGTGGCCGTGGTTTGGAAGGGAGGAGGGAGTGTGGCTGATATCTAGAGGTTTCTGGGGGGTGAGGAAGAATCAGGAAAGAAGGAGCGACCATAGAGGTGGCAAGAGAAACCAGGAGAGTTCAGAACAGAGTGAATCAAGCAAAAGTCTACCATCCCGTCACAGGCTGCGATGCGTTAGGTAAAACCGGACGTAGAGGGAGACCGTGGGGTTTAATAACGTGGAGGTCATTGGTGACGTCGGCAAAAACAGTTCCACCGGTTGAAGATAAAACGTGAAGGAGAAAGGGTGTATGGATGACTTTTTCTACAGTTTTGCTTGGGGGGGGGGTTGGGTTGGGCGGAGGCAGAGACTTAGGGCAGAGGCCAGACGGGGAGGGTGCTCAGAGTCTTTTTTTTTCCCTTTAAAGTGGAAGATGCCCATGAGAATGGCTATAATTAGAGAGAGAGAGAGAGAGAAGCAAAACCAGAAAATAAGTAATGGCGAGGGTGCAGCGAAATTGGAACCCTTGTACATTGCTGGTGGGAATGTAAAATGATGCAGCCTCTGTGGAAAAGAGTTTGGCGTTTCCTCAAAAGTTAAACACAGAATTACCATATGGCCCAGAATTCCACTCCTAGGAATGTACCCGAAAGAACTGAAAGCAGGTATTCAGACAAATACTTGTACATGCATGTTCATAGCAGTGTTATTCACACTACCCAAAACATAGGAACAGCCCACGTGTCCATCCATGGATGAATGGATACACAAAATGTGGTCCAACCAGACAACGGAATATTATCCAGTCATAAGAACGAAGGAATTTCTGACACACACTACAGCGTGGTTGAGCCTTGAATACATATGCCAAGTGAAAGAAGCCAGACAGAAAAAGTCAGAGCGTATGAGTCCCTTTAGTGTGTGAAATGTCCGGAATAGATAAATCCATAGAGACAGAAAGTAGATCAGTGGTTGCCAGGGGCTGGGGGAGCAGGCAAGTGGGAAGCAACAGCTCAATGAGTAAGTGGTGAGGAAAAGAACTAAAAAGAAAAAACTTTATATTTCGGATCCATTTTAGGTTCACAGAAAAATGAAGAGGAAGGTACAGAGACTTCCCCTATATTCCCTGTCCCCATACATGCATAGCCTCCCTCCTTATAAATATAACATCCCCCACCAGAGTGGTACCTTCGTTAAAACTGATGAACCTACAATGACATGTCATTATCACCCGAAGTCCATAGTTTACCTTCAAGTCCACTCTTGTTGTTGTACATTCTGTGGGTTTGGACAAATGTATAACGACATGTATCTACCATTATAGTATCATACAGAGCATTTTCGCTGCCCTAAAAATCCTCTATGCTCTGCCTCTTCATCCCTCCCTCCCCTCTGATCTCTGGAAATCACTGATCTTGTTACCCTTTCCATATGTTTGTTTTTTCCAGAATGTCATAGCGATGGAATCATGCAGTATGGAGTCTTTTCAGATTGGCTTCTTTCTTTTCTTTTTTAATATTTATTAATTTTTTATTTGTTTGTTTTGGCTACAGACTTCTTAGTTGTGGCATGCGGACTCTTAGGTGCAGCATGCGGGCTCTAGTTCACCGAGCAGGGATTGAACCTGGGTCCCCTTCATTGGGACCACGGAATCTTAACCACTGGACCACGAGGGAAGTCCCAGATTGGCTTCTTTCACTTAGTCATGTCCATTTAAGTTTCCTCCATGTCTTTTCATGGCCTGATACCTTGTTTCTTTTTAGTAGTGAATAACGTTCCATCGTTTGGATGTACCACAGTTTGTCCACTCACGTGCTGAAGGACATCTTGGTTGCTTCCAAGTTTGGGCAATTATGAATTCATCCATATGCAGGTTTTTGTGTGGACATAAGTTTTCAACCCCTTTGGGTAAGGACCAAGGAGTGCTATTGCTGGATCATATGGTGAGAGTATGTTTAGTTTTTTAAGAAGCCGCCAAACTGCCTTCCAGAGTGGCTGGACCGTTTTGCATTCCCACCAGCAATGAACGAGAGTTCCTGTTGCTCCACATCCTCGCCAGCAATTGGAGTCATCGGTTTCCTCGGTTTTGGCCGTTCTCATAGGTGTGTATTGTTTTCTCACGGTTGTTTTAATTTGCAGTTCCCCGATGATACATGTGGAGCCTTTTTTCATGTGCTTATTTGCACTGTGAATATGTTTCGGAACTAGATATTGGCAGTGGTTGCACAGCTTTATGAATGTACTAAGTGCACTGAAATTTTGTTTTATTTTTTAAAGGTATTTATTTATTTATTTACTTGACTGTGTCAGGTGTTAGTTGCAGCATGTGGGATCTTTGTTGCGGCATCTGGGATCTTTCTTTGCAGTGTGTGGCCTCCTCTCTAGTTGTGGCGTGCGGGCTCCAGAGTGTGCGGGCTCAGTAGTTGCAGCGCACAGGCTCTCTAGTTGTGGCGCTCTAGAGCACGCAGGTTTAGTTGCCCCACGGCATGTGGGATCTTAGTTCCCCGACCAGGGATCAAACCTCCTGCATCCCCTGCATTGGAAGGTGGATTCCTTTTTTTTTTTTTTTTTTGCGGTACGCGGGCCTCTCACTGTTGTGGCCTCTCCCGCTGCGGAGCACAGGCTCCGGACGCGCAGGCTCAGCGGCCATGGCTCACGGGCCCAGCCGCTCCGCGGCATGTGGGATCTTCCCGGACCGGGTCTCGAACCCACGTCTCCTGTATCGGCAGGCGGACTCTCAACCACTGCGCCACCAGGGAAGCCCGGAAGGTGGATTCTTAACCACATTTATGTTATGTCGATTTCATCTCAATAATAAAACAAAACAGTGGAAAATGAATCAGCATATTTGTATGTCTGTGGGTATAATCTAGTTCAGAGGGAAGACTGTTCAGGTGGCTCCTTAAATAGGCAGGTAGCGTGGGAGCTGGTGGAGATGGCCTAGGTTTGCCTGGGATCAGGGCAAATTGTTTACTCACAGCAGCAGGAAGGAGAGCTGGGCGGGCGCGTGGATCTGGATGCAGGTCTGCGGGTTGGAAGCGGGTGGTGGCTTTGGAAGTTATTTTTCTCCTGCTGGTTTCTATTGTCTCAGTGATACTGTCTGTTCTGACAAAATTGTTGGTAAACGGGAATGATGTCAGTACAAGGAGGAAATAGCAGTGGATTCTGAGCATGTTTTTTCAGCCCCTTGACGAACACAGGAAGCCACCAGTAGGTGGCGCTGTCTCCCTGTGCTTGATGCTGACCCAGCCGTGGGTTTCCTTTTTTTTTTTTAAACTATTTAAAAAAAAATAAATTTATGTATTAATTTATTTATTTTTGGTTGGGTCTTTGTTGCTGCACGTGGGCTTTCTCTAGTTGCGACGAGCAGGGGCTACTCTTCGTTGTGGTGCGCGGGCTTCTCATTGCGGTGGCTTCTCGTTGCGGAGCATGGGCTCTAGGTGCGAGGGCTTCAGTAGTTGTGGTATGTGGGCTCACTAGTTGTGGCTCCCAGGATCTAGAGCGCAGGCTTAGTAGTTGTGGCGCACGCGCTTAGTTGCTCCGCGGCATGTGGGATCTTCCCGGATCAGGGCTCGAACCCATGTCCCCTGCATTGGCAGGCGGATTCTTGACCACTGCGCCACCGGGGAAGTCCCAAGGGTTTCCTTTTGACCACGTGCTTATTTTGCTCTTCTTCCCAGCCTTTATGCATTCGCTTTTGCCTCGACCCTTCCTCACTCTCTTTTCCATTAAGCAACCTTCTCCTCCTTTGTACGTTTTTAATTGTAAAATATATATAACACAAAATTTACCACTTTGACCATTTTTAAGTGCACGATTCCATGGTATTAAGTACATTCATCTCGTGCAACCATCACCATCAACCATCTTCCGAACTCCTTTCATCTTGCAAAACTGAAACTCTGTCCCCGTTAAACTCTAACTCCCCATCTCCCTCCCCCAGCCCCTGGCACCCCTCATTCTATGTTCTGTCTCTATGGATTTGACTCCTCTGGGGACCTCACATAAATGGAGTCATACAGTATTGTCCTTTTGTGACTGGCTTCTTTCATTCAGCATAATGTCCTCAGGGTTCATCCATGTTGTAGCACATGTCAGAATTTCTGAATTTTTTAAAAAGGCGAGTTTCTATATTTCTTGATGCTTATTAGAAATGTAACAGTTAAAAATGTAACTTTTAAACCCTGCAAGTGTTTTTCTTAAGCTCCTTTCTGCTTTTGTTAATGCTCTGCTTCCAGGATTGCAAGGAGGTTGAGCGGGTTGTCCCAGCCCTCTGCCTGCATAAGCCATAGCGCTCTCAGGTCTGAGTTCCTAGAACACACATATGACTCTGAGGCAAAAACAAGCGCCTATGTCAGAAGCAAGTCCATCTGCTGACAGAGATCAGTTACCTTGGTTTTCTGAGACTGACTCATCTATGCTCTTCTGGCCAAATTGTCCTTGGTCATGATGTAATTTTCTCCCAACACTGCGAGATTTGAATAGGAGTATTTTTTAAAAATTTTTATTGAAGTATAACATTGATTTACAATGTGTTAGTTTCACACTTGCTGTACAGCAAAGTGATTCACATATATATATATATATCCCCTTCTTAACCATAAGTTTGTTTTCCATGTCTGTGAGTCTATTTCTGTTTTATAAATAAATTCATTTGTATCTTTTTATTTTTGGTTGGCATGTGGAGCTTCCCATGACCAGGGATCAAACCTGTGTCCCCTGCAGTGGAAGCATGGGATCTTAACCATTGGACCACCAGAGAAGTCCTGTATCATTTTTTTAGATTCCACATATACGTGATATCATATGATATTTGTCTTTGTCTGACTTACCTCACTTAGTGTGATAATCCCTACATCCATCCATGTTGCTACAAACGGCATTATTTCATTCTTTTTTATGGCTGAGTAATATTCCATTACATATATGTACCACATCTTCCTTATCCATTCATCTGTTGATGGACATTTAGGTTGCTTCCATATCTTGTGGGTAGCAGTATTTTATTTAGGATTTTTGCTTCTATGGTCATCACTGAAAATTGGTCAGAATTTTCCTACCTTGTTCCGTATTCTTATCTGTTTCTGTGTTCACTGAGGTGAAATTCACATCAACAAAATTAACCTTTTGAAAGCGAACAATTCAGGGGCATTTAGTGCACTCACAATGTTGTGTACTCACAACCACCACCTCTGTCTAGTTCCAATACATTTCCATGGTCCCAAAAGGGAACCCGGTACTCAAACATACGCTCCCATTCCTTCTCCTCCCCCTCTGCCTGGTAACCACCAATCTGCTTTCTGTCTCTGTAGATTTACCTATTCTGGCTATTGTATATAAACAGAATCATACAATATGTAACCTTTTATGTCTGGCTTCTTCTTTCACTTAGCATAATGTTTTCGAGGTTCATCCATGTTGTAGCCCTATCTGGTTTTGGTTTGTAGCCTATATCATCCTCTTAAGAGAAGTTGGGTATTCTGCTCTACCCCCCACCTTTTTTTTTTTTAATTCTTGGTATCAATCTGAATAAGATGGGAATTATCCGCTACTTGTAATGGCGATAAAACTTGATTGTAAAATCCTCTAAGTTTTGTGTGTTAGGTAGAGGGAGTTCCCCCCCCCATTATTTCCAACTCATTAACATTTATGGGTCTAGTCAAGTTTTCTGATTCTTCTTGGTACAGTTTTTGCATTTTATATTTCCCCATAAATGAATTCGTTTCATCTTGATTTTCAAATTTATCAGCCTATAGTTCATATAGTTTTTTAAAATCGCCTTCACCCATTTTGCCTGCCCCATGCCCTGCCCTGCCTCTGGCACCCACCAATCTGTTCTTTCTATCTATGAGTTCGGTTTTTTTTTAGATTCCACATGTAAGTGAGATCATACAGTATTTGTCTTTCTCGGTCTGACTTAATCTCACTTAGCATAATGCCCTTAAGGTCCATCCATGTTGTTGTAAATGGCAGGTTTTCCTTTTTATGGCTGAGTAATACTCCATTGTATATATACCACATCTTCTTCGTTTTTAAAATTAATTCATTTGGTTGCTCCGGGTCTTAGTTGCAGCAGGCAGGATCCTTAGTTGTGGCTTGCGGGCTCCTTAGTTGCGGCACATGGGCTCCTTAGTTGTGGCATGCAAACTCTTAGTTGCGGCATACATGTGGGATCTAGTTCTCTGACCAGGGATCTAACCCGGGCCCCCTGCATTGGGAGTGCAGAGTCTTAACCACTGCACCACCAGGGAAGTCCCCTATACCACGTCTTCTTTATCCATTCGTCTGTCAGTGGACATTTAGATTGTTTCCATATCTTGGCTGTCGTAAATAATGCTGCTATGAACATGAGGGGTGCCTATATCGTTTCAAGATAGTGATTTTGTTTCCTTCATATAAAAACCCAGAAGTGGAATTGCTGGATCATACGGTAGTCATATTTTTAATTTTGGGGGGAACCTCTGTACTGTTTTCCGTAGTAGCTGCACCAATTTACATTCCCACCAACTACGGTTCCATTTTCTCTACATCCTCACCGACACTTGTCATCTCTTGTCTTTTTGACATATAGTTATCCTTAACCTTCCCATATATATTTTTACAACTCTCCTCATTTCCTCCTTGCTCATTCTCTTCAGGGGTTTATGTTATTAATGTTCCCAAGGAGCCAGAGTTTGGTTTTATTCTGGCCATTTTTGTTCCTTTACCCTCTGTTTTGTTGATTTCTTTAATCTGTGTTACTTCCTTATTTTCTTGTGTCATTGGGTTTTCTCTATTGTGCACTTCCTAGGACTTCCCTGGCAGTCCAATGTTAAGACTCTGCGCTCTCAGTGCAGGGGTTACTGGTTCGATCCCTGGTTGGGGAACTAAGATCTCGCATGCCGCATGAACTGGCCAAAAAAAAAAAAAAAAATTCTATTGTGCACTTCCTGATCTGGTGCCAGGTCACCTCTCCTGCTGAGTGCAGCCCTCCTCCTTGGGACTGCCTGGCTGGGTACCTGTTGTCTGGTCAGTAGGTCCTGGCCAGGCTGATGGACTCTCAGTCCTCCTGGGTTGTGAATCTAGGGTCTGCACAGGTGAGGCCAGGTTTTGCAGGGCCAGCTGGTGGGGAAGGGCTGGGGGCTTGAAGACATAGGCAATGGATGTTGCATCCCATAGTTGAAGAGGAGGTGGGGGCAATCTAAGAAGTCTTCCTGGAGGAGGAAGCTTTGCCTCTGTTGAGAGATTGAGTGGATGTGGGTCTTGAATGGTGAACTTTCAGCACCTCGGAGAAGGCTCGTGGGCCCTCCATATAGGCCCCCAATAAAGATGCGCACAAAGTTTCTATATAGAATAAAACATATCCTCTATAGACGAAACACACAAACACACACGTGATAATATGCATGAGCCCACAGGACACATGAGGACACACAGGACAGCACGCCTAAGTCACTAGAATGTGGAGAAAAACATATGAAGACACACGCTGGGGAACAAACATCAGCACTTGCAGGATGTAACCAGCGTGGGCCTCAGTGAATGGAAATTACCAAAATTCCTATGTCAGACTGAGGGACTAGTGGTCTAAGAGCACCTGGCACTAGATGGACAGGACACCTTCAGGTCAGGCAAGATCCAGGAGTGCTGTATCAGAGGTGGGTGAACAGAGAAAAGACCAGGTGCCCTAACCTTGTTTCTCTCTGGGAGGGTGGCTGGAATTTCACCATCATGTTTCAGGAAGCAGAGGTGCTCACCACCTTGGTCGAGGTGGGCGAGGCTGAAGGTGCTGAGGGTGTCTGCATGTCTTAGAGAAAGGGGGAGCCCACTGGCACAGGAAGGAGAACTGGCTGGAGGCAGGGGGCAGCACTAGAGGGAATATTCCTTGTGAGGGGACACAGGACTGTCTGGATCTGTGAGAAGCCCTGGATCCCTGTTCACCAGCTTGTCCTAGGGGAGTCCAGGCTGGTCCTTCCCCTCTGTTCCTGTAGCTGCAACACTACTTCCATGCTTCAGTTTCCCCTTGGATGTACCTGGGTTCCTCTTAGTGGTCTGAGGGCTTTGAGCTTCCACTGGAGGCTCTCAGAGACCTCAGCTCCACCCAGCAGGCTCCACACAGCCCTGGCCTCCACGCATGAGCCAAAACCTCTCCTGGGACACAGGTGGCCAGATCGAGTACCCTGGTGGGACACTGCATATTCACCTAGGATGTGACAAGAGTGTGTGTCCGAAGAGGGTTGACTTCTGTTGATCAGGATGCAAAGTCACACAAGACGTAGAGCCTGAGGAATTGTTCCAGATTAAATGAAACTGAAGAGAGAGTTGATGAGACAAATTATAACTAAGTGCACCATGTGACCCTGGGTTGCATCCTATACAGCATATGAGTGGGACAATGGAAAAATCTGATGGTCTGCATATTGGATAATAGTACTGTAACAGCGCTACTTTCCTTCTTTGGTAACTCTACTGTAGTTATGTAAGAAAATGTCCTTTTTTTCAGAAAACACACACTGACTGTTTAGGGGTAAAGGAGCATCGTGTCTGTAAGTTACTCTCTCAGAAAAAAGTATGTGTGTGTGTGTGTGTGTGTGTGTGTATATATATATATATATATATATATATATATATATATATATATATATATGAATGGGACGGGAGGAGCAGGAGAGCAGGAGGAGGAGGAAGAGGAGGAGATGATGGAGGAGATGGAGATGATAGAGATAGAGATGATGGAGTTGGAGATAATAGAGATGATGGGGATAATGGAGATGTGGTGAGATGTTAACCTTAGAGAAATTTGAATGAAGAGTATGTGGGACTTTTTCTTTTTTTAATTGGGGTATAGTTGTTTTACAATGTTGTGTTAGTTTCTACTGTACAGCGAAGTGAAGTAGAGTTCCCTGTGCTACACAGCAGGTTCTCATTAGTTATCTATATTATACATATTAGTGTATATATGTCAATCCCAATCTCCCAGTTCATCCCACCCACCCCTCCCCGCCGGGACTTTTTTTATATTATCATCACAACTTTTCTGTGTCTGAAATTATTTCAAAATAAAAAGTAAAAACAATTAAACAAAAACAGGTAAAGTTGCACAGAGCCTGTATGTCCAACCCAGAGCTCTGGGAGCTGATGCCTGGGTACTGGACAGTGGAGAGGGCTTAAGGAATATGAAGACTTTTTAAGGGGAGAACATGAGAGATCTTGTTTGTCTGAAAATGTCATTATTGCACCCTTATCCTAACGTGGTAGTTTAGCTGGGTATGGAATTTTCAGTTCTGAGATATTTATCCTGTGGGCTCTGAGGATTCGCTTCTATTGTCAGGCATCTGTTGTACAGATTAAAAATTGTGCTCTCCAACTGCTCATCTCCTGTAGAAAAGCTGTCTTTTTCCTCTGGTAGATTTGGGGTTTTGTTCTTTATCCTTAATGGCTTGGAACTTCATCTCAGTAAGTTTCAGTGTGGAATTTTTAAGGAATTCACTTCGTTTGGCTCACAGTGGGCTCTTTCAATCTGGGGGCTCATGAATTTCTTCAGTTTTGGGAATGTTCCAGCCTTCCTTCCTTCCTTTCTTTCAAATAATCCTTTCTGTTTCAGTTTCTTAATTCTTTTTACTACTTTTAGACAGATGTTGGTCTGTAGGGATCTATATTCCATGTGGTTTAAAGAAGAAGAAGAAAATTTCTTCTTTATGCTGCTTTGAGAGAGATACTCCTTAGCTATCTTCCATCCCGGAAGATAAAATTCTTATTTTTCCTCTACTTTTTTTTTTTTTTTTTTTTTGCGGTATGCGGGCCTCTCACTGTTGTGGCTTCTCCCGTTGCGGAGCACAGGCTCCGTACACGCAGGTTCAGTGGCCATGGCTCATGGGCCTAGCCGCTCCGTGGCATGTGGGATCTTCCCAGACCGGGTCACGAACCCGTGTCCCCTGCATCGGCAGGCGGACTCTCAACCACTGCGCCACCAGGGAAGCCCTTTCCTCTACTTTTGATTTACAGTGTTGTGTTAGTTTCAGGGGTACAACCAAGTGATTCAGTTATACATATATTCAATACATATATCTATTCCTTTTCAAATTCTTTTTGTACTATTTTATAGGTTTAGGTATTCTGGACATTACGTATAAAAGCAGTCATAAAATGTGTGACCTTTTGTCTGTCTGCTTTCACTTAACATAAAGTTCCTGAAGTTCATCCACGTTGTAGCGTGTATCAGTATTTGCTTTTATGGTTGAATAATATTCCGTTTTGGGATATATCCCATTTTGTTTATCCATTCACCTACCGATGGACATTTGTGTTGTTTTGATCTTTTGGCCATTGTGAACAGTGCTGCTATGAACATTCATATACAAGTATGTGTTTGGGTCCCTGTTTTCAAGCCTTTGGGTATATACCTAGGAGTAGAATTGCTAGGTCAGACGATAAATCTGTTTAACTTTCCAACGAACTACCAAACGCTGTTCCACAGTAATTAACCATTTTACATTCCAACCAACAACATACAAGAATTGTTCTAATTTTTCCACAACCTCACCAACAGTGATTATTTTATTTTTTGCTATATTTATGGTTATGGGTGTGAAGTGGTATCTTGTGGTTTTGATTTAGATTTCCTTAAGACACCTTTTCATGTGCTTATCGGCTGTATATCTTCTTTGGAGGAATGTCAATTGAAGTCCTTCGCCCATCTTAAAAATTTTTTTTTGTTGTTTTTAAGTGTTTATATATTCTAAGTGCTAGACCCTTTTCAGATATATGGTTTGCAAATAGTGTCTCCCATTCTGCTGCATGTATTTTTGCATATCCCTTTTAAGTTGTATTTATTTATTTATTTTAAATTTATTTCATTTATTTATTTTTGGCTGTGTTGGGTCTTCGTTGCCGCGCCGGCTTTCTCTAGTTGCGGCGAGTGGGGGCTACTCTTCATTGTGGTGTGTGGGCTTCTCATTGTGGTGGCTTCTCTTGTTGCAGAGCACGGGCTGTAGGCGGGTGGGCTTCAGTAGTTGTGGCACGTGGGCTCGGTAGTTGTGGCTCGCGGGCTCTAGAGTGCAGGCTCAGTAGTTGTGGTGCACGGGCTTAGTTGCTGTGCGGCATGTGGGATCTTCCCAGACCAGGGATTGAACCCGTGTCCCCTGCATTGGCAGGTGGATTCCCAACCACTGCGCCACCAGGGAAGTCCCTTAAGTTGTATTTATTAACAATAAAATGAGTATCTGTCACTATACCTCACAACCTCAAAAGTTAGAACAGTGACAGTAATTTATATCTACCTGAGTGCCATCCCCCTCCCCAAATCAAAGGTAACTTTGATAAGTTCTGAATTTTGTGTTTATGTTTTCTGTTTATTAAAGAAATAATTCTTCTAGATAGATGTGTATGCCTAAACAATACATCGTCTTGTTTGAGTTGCTTTTGAACTTCATAGAACGGTCAACAATTTGACATGATGGTGAGTGGTTTTCCAGAATGATTGTAGCAATTTACACTCCCCCCTCCCCAGTAATATATGTGAGGTTATTTATTCCCATCTTCTCCAATACTTGCTTTGGCCAATTTATTATTTTTAAAAAATTATTATTATTATTTTTTGGCCACCCCACGTGGCATACGGGGTTCCTCGACCAGCGATCAAACCCGTGCCCCTTGCAGTGGAAGCGTGGAGTCCTAACCAGTGGACCTCCAGGGAATTCCCTGGCCAGTTTATTTTTGCCAGTTGAATGGGCTTAAAATGGTACCTCACCACCTTGCTTTGCATTTTCCTGATTATCACTGAGATTTGAGTATGTCTTCATACGTTTATTGGCCATAAGTATCTTCTCTTCTGTAAGTGTCCATGGTGGTTTTTGCTCCTATTTTTAGGTCAGTTGTCCTTCTACTGAGTTGTAGGTGTACTAGGAAGATCTAGACGTATTTTTAGGGATAAAGAGGATAGGGTGGTGGTGGTGGGAGGGGCGTGTTCCAGGACAGAGGCGTTTTCCCTGCAAATCTCACCGACAGAGGATGCTGTCACTCTGTATTTTTGCCAGGGAGAGCCAGGGAGAATTGGCATTTCATTGTAGGTTTAATTTGCGATTAAATTTAATTTAATCGCTCAGATGGAGTGAGACTGAGCATCTTTTTATCTGCTTCCAAGCCATTCGCATCTCCCTCCTGTGGACCACCTGCTCATCTTTTCATCCCTCGCTCCTTCTCCTAGGATCTACTTCTCCCTCTCTTCACATTTCTTCTTTCACATTTCTGTCTGAGAACCCCTTCACACCGCGGTATTCTCCTCTTCTTTTCCCGTTTCTCTCTCTTCTTTCCTCTCCCTTTCTTCCCTCCAGGTCTCACCATCTTCTGACATCACATCCTCCAAGCTCCTAGTCTGCTCTCTCCCCTCTCATCTCCGGTGTCTCTCCAATGCCGCCTTTTCTTCCACCTCCCCCACTGTCCCTTCTCTTTGCCTGTTTGTTTCCTACTTCCCATGACATCTCAGCTCTTCTAATTGTTCCCTCCTCTCTCATCTTTCCAGTCCCTCTTTCCAGTGATTCTAACACCTGCCTCTTTTTAAAACATTTTTATTTTATTGAAGTATGGTTGGTTTACAATGTTGTGTTAATTTCTGTTGTACAGCAAAGTGATTCAGTTACACATACATATACATTCTTTTTCATATTCTTTTCCATTATGGTTTATCACAGGATATTGAATACAGTTCCCTGTGCTATACAGTAGGACCTTGTTGTTTATCCATTCTCTATGTAATAGCTTGCATCTGCCAATCCCAAACTCCTAATTTATCCCTCCCCCCACCTTTGGTAATGATAGGTTTGTTTTTCTATGTCTGTGGTCTCTTACTGTTTTGTAGATAAGTTCATGTCTATCCTTGTTTTTAGAGTCTACATGTAAGTGATATTGTATATTTGTCTTTTTCTTAGTGACTTCACTTCGTATGATGACCTCTAGGTCCATCCACGTGGTTGCAAATGGCATTATTCCTTCTTTTTTATGACTGAGTAACATTCCATTGTATATATGTGCCGCATCTTTATCCATTCATCTGTGGATGGACATTTAGGTTGTTTCCACGTCTTGGTATTGTGAACAGTGCTGCTATGAACATAGGGGGGGTGCATGTATCTTTTTGAGTTATAGTTTTGTCCAGATATATGCCCAGGAGTGGGATTGCTGGATCACATGTAACACCTTCCTCTCCCTCCATCCTTGTTTCTCAGTGGAGACACAGCAGGGACCTTTCTCCTCTCTGCCATCTCTCCCCGCTCCCATCCTCTCCTCTGTTGAGAAGCACAGAAGGTGAGACCCGTCCCCCCACCCTTTCTCTCTCTTCTCCGACTCCTGTCTCTGGTGTTCCCCTGAAGGCAGCACATTCTGGCCCTGCGTGGGACCTTGTGGCAGTGATTTCTGGGGTGTGTGTGGGGGGCACCCTCCTGCGAGACAGTGAAATCAGCCGGCTGAACCCTTGGGAAGCCTGCAGGAAGTTGCCCTCCCACGAAGTCCTATTTCACTGTCTCCAGGGAGGTCCTGGGGACCCTGAGGACGGGGATCTGCCAGGCTTGAGCTGGGGCTGCAGGAACAGGTGTGAGTCTCCCCTTCGCCCTTCTGTTTGGACCTGTGTGACTTTGGGCAAAGGACTCCACCTGTCTGAGCCCAGCACCTGCTCATCTGTACGCAAGGTCTGTGAGTAGCTGACCAAGGGCTGCCCTGGGGTGGAAGGAGGTAGCTTGGCTGAGGCTCTGCTGGGAGGTGGGGACTCACCCCAGGGGGTCCCCACGCGCTGCGCACTGTCTGGGTCCCCTGGGGGTGGGCCTGTGTCTTGGGGTGGCAGTGAGTGACCCATTGGTGAGGTATGTAAGTCCTGGCTGCCTTGGGGCCTCTGGGGATGGATGAGGAGCTGTGACAGGGACACAAGCTCTCAGGCAGAGAAGTTGGCTCCGGTCAAGTTTTATTGGACCCCCTTTCAGCCTGGGGCTCTTCACAGTTGCCGGGCTGCCTGTACCCCTCTCTCCCCCGGCCGCAGCTCTGTCCATTTGCCTGAGGGAAGGAGGGAGGGTGGGCAGAAGGAAGGGGCTGGAGACAGATCATCTGCCCCTGGGGTGGGGCCCTCCCTGCCTCCACAGAATCGGCCCAAGGGTCCCCAGTCCAGCCGCCCCACGAATCCGAGCTGCCGGGTGCTGGGGCAGCCCCTTGTGGTCAGTCCTCGGCCGGCTACGTGGCTGGTGTGTGCCCGTTGGCCATCCGCCTGGCTGCCCGGCTCCGAGGGCCATCGGTGGGGGCTGCTCCGGGCCGGTGAGCCGCCCTGTTCTTCAGCTGCGGGTACTCCTGGGCTGCCTCCCCATCGCTGGAGTCTGACTCTTCCACGTCGCTGCGAACATCCTTCTCCATCTGGGGAACAGGGAGAAGGGAGGAGGCTCGGGGCGGGGCTGGGCTGGGCTGGGGGCTCCAGGGAGGCACAAGCTAGCCAACCCTTGCCCGGCCCTACCTGGTCTTTCTTCTTCTTTCTTTTTTTAAAATTATTTTATATGTATTTACTTATTTAATATTTATTTATTTTATTTATAAAAAGTTTTGGGCTACGTGCACGGCATGTGGGATCTTAGTTCCCCGACCAGGGATCGAACCCACACCCCCTCCATTGACAAGGCGGGGAGCCTTAACCGTTGGACCGCCTACCTGGCCTTTCTTTATGAAGCTGTAGATCATGCGAAGGATAAGGCAAGACCAGAACACGTGCAGCAGCTGTAGCGTCATCAGAAGCACGTTGAAAAAGTAGTAGCCGAAGAAAGGGCCCGAGTTGGCAATGGACTCGTAGTATGTGGTATAGAGGATCCTACGGTGGGTGGGCAGGAGGGAGAGAGGCAGGGGTTCACTGGCTGCTTTTGCCCCCAGTCCTAGGAATCTCTAACTTGCGTGACCTTCCCTGCTCCAGAACCTTCTATAGCTCCCCATTACCCACCCCCAAAGAATGATACCTGTGCCTTCAGCTGGGCATTTAAGTACCCCCCCCTCACCTGGTTATGTTAAATTCAAAGAATGAACAAGCTGGACAACTGGCCGGTCGTGACTGTAAACCCCAAGGGGGTGCTTAGTGTCCCAGCAGCTCTCCTGGGTGGTCCTTTCACACCTTCTCAGATCCCTCCCCCTTCCCTCCCACTACCACCTTCACCCAGATCAGCTGTAGGGTCATCAGTGACCCGCCTTGATCAGACAGCAGGCACCCAGCTGGCCTCCCTCCTCCTCATGTTCTTTCCTCACGTGCCTGCAGGGACCCACACTCCCATGCGCCCACTTCATGGCTTCTCCCTCTCCATCTCCTCTGCAGGCTCCCCCGACCTGCAAACATCAGGGGGCCCCAGGACTGGGCCTCTCTGTCCACACCTGGTCTTCGGTGACCCTGTCCAGTCTCGCGACTGCAAACACTGGACACGGACGTCTCTCCCAGAACCCCAGGCTGGTGTCGACTGCTTCCTCCACTTTTCGGTGGTGGTGCCTGAGGGGCATGTTGCAGACCCCTCAAACCCGGCGCAGCCAGAGCTAAGCTCCTGATCCTCAAGCAGTAACTCTGAGCCCGTTCCCATCTCATGACCCTTGAGTCATCCCCGAGTACACCCACTTCTCTCGACTGCATTGGTCGAGCCCCAACATTGCCCACCTGGACCAGTGCTGTCGCCTCCTCCCTGGTCCCCCAGCTCCTGCTCCAACCTCTTACCAGCTATTCCCCCCGGAGCCACCAGAGGGAGCCCGTGAGTACTCGAGTCAGGTTACCCCCATCCTCTGCTCAGAACCCTCCAGGGCTCCCACCTGGCTTGGGATAAAAGCCCAACTTCTCCCCAAGGCCTATAAGACCTTGCATACTCTCTCCCGTCAGCTCCGTGCTCTCCCCTCGCTCTCTCCCTCTTGCTCACTCTGGTCCTGCCACACGGGCCTCCTCTTTGTTCCTCCGACATGCTGGGCACGGTCCTGCCTCAGGGCCTTTGCAGGTGCTCTTCCCACTGTGATCAGTAGTTTTCTCCCTCACCTCCCTGCAGTCTCTATATGAACGCTGTCAGTGAGGCCTTCTCCGACCACCCTATTTCCAGCTATCCAACTTTGTGACCTTCCCAACTTTTTTTCTCTTTAGCACGATCACTGCCTCACATATTCTGCAGTCTACTTGTTTGCCTTATTATATTTCCCCACCTGCCAGTGTCAGCTCCAGGTGAGCAGGGACCTTCACGTTGTTCCCTCTGCTTGTTGCAACAGGCTCATCAAATTGCCGGGCAAAGACTTTAGCGCGTGGGGCCCGACGCTGTCTCCCAACCCATGTTCCAGGCACGCGGCAGGGGATGATGACTAAGCCCAGTTTTCTGTTTCTCCTACCTCTGGGCCTTTGCATATGCTGCGCCCTGTGCCGGGGACACCCTTCCTTGCCTCCTCCTGGAAACCTCCCAGCCCACACCCCAGCTATCTGGATCGGGGAACCCGGGAACCGAGGAACGGAGGGTGAGGGAGGCTTGGATCTCCGCCTTACCGCCGCCCCCCACCTCCCCAACCCCCGGCGGGAGGGCTGACTCACTGGGTGGGGAAGAGCACGAGGCGAGTGTAGAAGAAGACCAACGAGAAGATAATGAAGAGAGCATCGCACACGCGCCGCCAGTGCGTGTAGTTGAACAACTTACAGGCCTGGAGGGGACAGCAGAGAGAAATAGACCTGGGGAAGCACGCGGGAAGGGCGGGGCGGGGCCGAGAAAGGGCGGGGCCTCTTCCCAGGGAAAAGGTGCCTCTGCCTGGGCCAAGTGAGTTGGGGTGCGTGGTCTGCGGATGATGGGGGTTGGGCCTCACCTCCCAGGAAGACTGACAGGGGGTGGGCCTCAACACCAGGGGCACCTGGGAGGGCGGGGGGCTGGGAGGGGTCGGGCTGCGCCAGGCGCACCTCCAGCAGGTAGTCGGAGGAGTCGTGCAATAGCAGCACCAGAGAGCCGATGCGCAGCAGATTCGTGCTGTAGGAGAAGACGATCAGGGTGATGGTCACAAAGTGATGTGCCACCTGCTCCTTGAAATCCTGCGGGAGACGGAGGGTCATAGCCGGGATGAGGCTGGGGGGCCGGAGCGGCCCCACCCCGCAGGGCTGGGAGCAGGCCCTCCCAGGGGGTTGCTTGGCATGTGGACCCTATGCCTCCTGCCTGAGACACCAAGGGTCTCTGGGAGTGGGGTGAGGCCACCCCTCTCCTCCTGGAACTGGGTCACGACCGCCCCAGGCCAGACTCTTGGCCTGGCCTCACCTTGCGCTTGGTGTCGAAGGGCAGCGTGATCAGCAGAGAGACGTAGAAACTCAGCTCCAGGAGATACCAGTGGTACAGAGCCGGCTTCAGGGGCTGTGGCAGGGAGTGCAGGGTTAGCTGTGGGGAGTGGAGGTTCCCACGGGACATGGGGCATGGGGTAGGGCCCTCCCCATTTGCTCAAACCCATGACACATGAATCCCAATGAGTGAGGAAGGCATGAGCTCCCCATCCTTAGAGGTAATCAAGGGCAGTGGTTTTGTGGCAGCTCCTGCTTCCAGGGTGTCCTGACTCCTGGCCCCTCTCCATTCCACATGGGAACCAAAGAATAGAGTGGGATTCGGGGGGGGAATGATGGTGTGATGTCCAGCTTTGGCGCTCTTGCCTGTGGCCACAGGAACTCTGCCCTGATCCTCCCACTAGCCTCCAAACACCACCCCTCCCACTCACCTGCTGTGGGTAACTGTCCCAGCACATTACTGGCGTCCACAGCCACGATTCCTGCAGGGACACGGGAGTCTGAAGTTGTCCAGAGGTGAGAACCCAGCCCCCCCAACCCCCCAACCCCAGGCCTGGGGCCTCCTCAGGCCTCCCTGGCCCTTGACATGCTGCTGTCACTCAGGCCCGCTGTTTCCTGCCTGGTTGCAACTCTGCTCTCACTGTAGACCAGGGGCTGATTCAGAATCCCCAGCCCCGACACACAGTAGGTTCTCTCAGTAGGCACCCATGGAGTGAACATTCACCACGACCTGGCCTCATTCCCTCCACCCTCCCTCTCTGTGCCTTGGCACATGCTTCCCCCTCTGCCCGAACCCCACACACCCCTTCCCAGTCCAGTCCAGGCCCAGCGCATACGAGGTGCTTGAGGGATAGGGCAGGTGAGCTGTCAGGTACACTCACGTGGTAAAGAACCGAGATTCCACCGATGAAGGAGCACAGATAGAAGGTGAACCTCCAGCTGCAGGCGGGGAGGGAGCCCCTGAGGCAGCTGCCAAAGGACCAGGCCCCCCGCCGCACCCCCAGACTCCCCCTTCCCGGCCCCACCCTGGGCTTACCTGGCCTCACAGAACTTCTTGGTCAGGCAGGGCCGGTCCTGGTTCCGGCGTCTCCGGAACCAGTGTTGGGTCTGTCGCAGGGTGAGCCCACACTGGGTCGCCAGGAGGCTCATCTGGGGCTGGGGAGGGAGTGATGGGGGCCAGGGTCACAGAGGTGGCCTCCTGCCCCTGTCCCAGGACAGGCAGGACCCAGCTCTGCTCCCCCCCTCCCCTATAGCCCCAGACCTCGCCTGTGGGGTGCTCTACCTTTGGAGATGGGGGAGTAGGGGGTTTCACAGGGTGGGGGTCTCCCCAGAAAGAGGCCTTATAAAAACCCAGCTCTGCTCACAAACACCCCCTCTAGAACCTCCCCCAGGGGACCCAAGCAGGCCAATGGGGAGGGAGGAGGGGGTCAGGGATCTCACCTCTGTGGGTCTCTGCCCTTCCATAAGGAAGTGTTTCTCCAGCGTGGCATTGGGCTTCACCGGCCTCCTGGTCTGGTTCCGCACACCCAGCCACCGGCTCAGGGGCAGGCCTATGAATCTGGGTGTAGGGGAGACACAGCTTGTCAGTCCAGGTGGGGAAACGGGGGCTCACTGGGCCGCATTTTAGGACCCTGGAGGTGATAGCCTGGCTGTTGCACTGCGCCCAGAGAGGAAGCTGGATTGGTCTTCAAGGTGGGGGATGAACAACTTTGATGGTACCCAGGCACCTTCACTCCATCCCAAACCAGGGATGAGAGTCCCCTCGATGCCTGTCTCACGATGGCCTGGGTCCTGATCTGCCCCTCTACCAGGCTGGGGGCCCCCCGCATGGGCAGAAGCAGGTCTGCTTCTTCTCAGGCCTCCCTCCACCCAGCATCCCCCCCCTCCCTTGTGCACACCTGGAGGAGCCGGGACCCTGGTGAGTCAATTACCACACTGCCCACAGAGGGGCCCTCAAGACCAGGGGTCGGGACCAAACTGCATGTCCACCATCCTAATATCATCTTTCATTGGGGGAAACTGAGGCTCAGAGCAGCCCAGCAAGGAAGTTATTCCAGACTCAATTGTGGTGGGGGGCAGGCGGGGGTGGGGTTGGGATATGACTGCCATTTACTGAACACTTAGGATCTGCCAAGCATGTGTCCAAGTCCACCTCGTGTGCTGGCTCACTTAACACTATTATTGTCCCCATTGTCCTGATGGGCAAACTGAGGCTCAGAGAGGCCAGAAACACGCTCAAGGTGACACAGCAAGTGAATGGCAAACCCAGGATTCATTTTCCCTTAACAGGGAAAACCTCTGCCTTTGTTTGACCCCAGAAAAGCTACTTCCAACCCCGTTGCCCTTTAGAAAGGCAAGGGATGCCTTTGGGAGGAGTTAACACTGCCACCTCAGCTGGAGCCACTGGCTAAATAGGTGGGAAGATAGACCCAGCCTTCAAGGCCTGGCTGAATTGGGCCTCCCAGAATCCCTCAGGCAAAGCCTCGATCCTCGCTGAACTACCTGCTGTGTGACCTCAGGCAGGTCATTTGACCTCTCTGTGCCTCCATTTCCTCTTCTGTAAAATGGGGATAATAACAGTACCACCTCACTGGGTGAGGGCTGAGTTAAGACAGACAAACTGCTTAGAGCAATGGGTGGCACAGAGGAAGCACCCAAAGTGTGTCTGGTAAATGCAGTGTCAGTGGACATGCCCTGGGTTCCCCATGTCCAGCCTGTGTCCTGGGAGCCCAGACCCTAGGAAGCTCCTCGTGAGTGGGAGAGTCAAAGCAAAGTGTAGAACGCTCG
Organism: Pseudorca crassidens; assembly: GCF_039906515.1. NCBI lineage: Eukaryota > Metazoa > Chordata > Mammalia > Artiodactyla > Delphinidae > Pseudorca > Pseudorca crassidens. Next base: position 166,409,972 of record NC_090298.1, read on the forward strand.
CACGTCCCTGTGGTCAAAGAGTGGGACAGAGGGAAGGACCCGAAGTGAGGGCCAGAGGGGGTTCAGGGCTTTGTGGGGAGAGGGTCAGGGCAGGCTTCCCTGGAACCCAGCCTTGAAGGAACTGCAGGGGAGTGAGTGCAAAGGCCAGAGGGTCGCAAAGAAGGTGGGGGACCTGGAGGAAGGGGAGGGGGAGGGGCCCTCAGGCATGGAGGGGGAAGCCGGGGGAAGCGGGGGCAGGCCCGGTGGGGGTAGGCCATGGGGGCAAGGCAGGTCTGGGAGCTGTGGCCGCAGCATTAGTCAGGTAGAAAAGGGTGGGACCACCTAGGTCAGAGGGAAGGGACCCAAGAGTTGGACAGCCAGAGAAGGAGGAGGAACTCCAGTTAGGGGCAGCGTTTGGGTCACATGAGAAATGACTAAAAATCCATGGGGTCTGGCAGCCAGGAGGGCGCTGGGAACCTGGGCAGGCGGCATACACTCGGGGGCCAGGTGCCAGGCTGCAGGAGGCTGGGGGTGAGTGGAGGGGGGGCCCCAAAGCGGGGGGGGGGCTGGAGTGCCTGTGCCCCTTCCTTTGGCTAGAAAGGGGAGCAGGAGAAAAAGGTGGTAAGGGAGAGGACAGGAGGTGGGGATGGGGGAGAGGTGCCCATACAGGGCAGAGGGAGGAGGGAGTGGGCAGGAGTTCCTTCGCTGACTCACTGGCCTCTGCAGACCCATCCTAGGTCAGCCAAGCGGGCACATCCCCTCCAGGGCCCCCACTTGTTTTCTGAAGATGCTAGCACACCCAGACCTGAGCTGCCGCCAGCATTCCAGGCATCAGAGACCATCGGAGTGGGGGTGGCGGCAGCTGGGGGCAGGATGAAGCCCAGAAAAGCACTCTGACTCAAAGCCAGGCTCCGTCCGGGGACACATGAGGATGAAATCACACAGACGGGAGAGCACAGGGCGGGTGCTGCGCACACACGAGCGATGACGGGGTCAACCTGCCAGGGCACAGCGGACACTCACCTCTCGAAGGTGAAGCGCACGGCCACCAGGGCCAGAGCCAGGGGCAGGGCCATCAGCATGTCCCGGGGGTGGGCGTAGACCAGGCCATCGCGGTCCTCCAGTACAGCCCATGAGTTGTTGGGTGGTAGCCAGAACCTCTCCTGCCATAGCCACTCATTCAGGCTGGACCACATACTGTGGACACAGGGTCCAGTTAATGGAGAACTCTGCACACAGGACAGGTAGAGTGGGAGGGCCCAGCACCTCGCCCTCACACCCCCCAGCGCCTAGCAACCTGAAGTTCATTAGAGCCAGTGTTAAGGACAGACTTGGGCTGGGTGTCCTCAGGCAAATGACCTGACCTCTCTGAATCTCAAGTTCATCTGTAAAATAGGGACAGTAATACCCACCTCTCAGCCCAGCCTGCTACGGCTCACGAAGTGCTTAGCCCAGTGCTTACTGACCCTTAAATATAGCTCATGACAGGAGTTATTATTCTGTACTCTACAGACAAGAGAACGTTGGCCAGAATCAAGGGAGTGGCCGATCAGGGTCACGAACTTGAGTTCTCAAAATGTCCGGGAAGGTTTTCTGCCACTGTGGGAAGGTGCCTCTGATACAGCCCAAAGACGAGGGATTTAAGGAAATCCACAATTCTCTCCCTGGCCGACCGTCCGCACACGGACTCCCCCTGAGGTGTGAATGTCGGCTCTCTCGCTCGCTATCCCACGAGCCCGGCTGCAGCTGGGCGAGACAGCCTACTGCGTGATCGAGCTTGCTGCCAGATACTGAAGCAGTGGCCGAGGTGGGCCAACTTTCCACCAAGAGCTGCTGGGGAGCTGCAGTGGGGCCCAGCTGTCCTGAGGAGCCCACATAGCTTCTCCTGTTCCCAAGATTTAAGACTAAGTGCCCCAACCCACTTAGTTGGGGCACTTAAGACTAAGTGCCCCAACCCACCCCAACTGGTGCCCACTTGCAAAGTTTGTTCATTCATTTGTTTGTCCATCCATCCACCCACCCACCCACTGTCCATCTGCTCATCTGTTCATCAGTCCAGCTATTCATCTGTTCATCCATCAGCCATACCGTCTGCTTGCCCACCTGTACACCCACCCAGTCAGCCAGCCAGCCAGGCTGCCATCCACCCACCCACCTACCTGTCCATCTTCCCATCCATCCATCCGCCTATCCATCCATCCATCTACCTGTCTGTCCATCCATCCATCCACCCACCCACTGTCCATCTACTCATCCATCCATCCACCTGTTCATCTGCTCATCCAGCCAGCCATCTGCCTGCCCACCTGTACATCTGTGCGTACAGCCATCTGTCCATCCATCTGTTCATCCACCCACCCATCCACTCACCCATCCATCCATCCACGAGATATCCTCTGAGTGGCTTGTCCATGCCAGCCTGGGGCTGGATGTTGGGGACACAAGCCGGGAACAAAGCAGACACATTCCTGTCACCATGAAGCTCACAGCCCAGCAGGGGGAGGCAACCAATACACAAGTAAACGGATTCATAAATAAATAACACAGTGCGATGGGCCTGGTAGAAAAGAAACAGGGTGGTGCGATGTATCAAGGAAGGCCTGAGCTAGGTCTCAGCTCATACACCCTCTGAGCTGAGACCTAGAGGTGAGGAGGGCCTGGGTTTGTGCAGAAGAAGGTAGTGGTGCTGCAAAGGGGGCTGGGAGGGGCTTTGCAGAGAAATGAGCAGCAGGTACAAAGGCCCTGAGGCAGGACTGAGTAAAACTGAGTGTTGGAGCACCAGTGAGGATTCCTGTGTGTCTGGAGCAGAGTGAGCAAGGGGAGAGCGGGGGGAGGGGACGGGGCAGGTCATGCAGGACCTGTGGAATTTGGATGATCTCCTCCAACATTTTATGATGAAAAATTTCAAACCCACAGAAAAGGTGAATTTACAGTGAACATCTATATATCCACCACCAGACTCTCCCATTCACGTTTTGGTCTATTGCTTCATCACACAACTGCCCATGTATCCATCCATCCCTCTATCCACCCACCAGTGCATTTCAAAATAAGCAGCTGGGGTGGGGGGAGGGATAAATAAGGAGTTTAGGATTAAAATATACACACTATTATATACAAAATAGATAATCAACAAGGACCTACTGTATAGCACAGGGAACTACACTCAATATCTTGTAATAACATATAATGGAAAAGAATCTAAAAAATAAATATATATATGTGTATATATATAACTGAATCACTTTGCTGTACACCTGAAACTAACACAACATTGTACACCAACTATATTTCAAGAAAAAAAATTTTAAAAGCAGCAGACATCAAGTCACATCACCCCTAAATATTTTCAGCGGGCAGATCATTAAGGAGAGCTCGATATTGACGAATGTGTTTTTTTTTTTCAAGGTAAAATTTACTAGAGCAAAATGCATTCATGTTAACTGTACAGTTGCTGAGTTTTGACAAATACACGCACCTGTGTAAACCAACCTCCGGCCACAAACACTCCCATCCCTCCACAAGGTTCTCTCTTGGGCCCCTTCCCAGTCAGCCTCCATCTCTACTGTCCAAAGGTAACGTCTGCTCCCGTTTTTTTTTTCCATCAGGGATTACTTTTGTCTGTTCCAGAACTTCATATAAATGGAATCACAAACCCCGTCTTTGTGTCTAGCTTCTTTCACTTGTGTAATATTTTCGAGATTCATCCCTATTGTTCCAAGATCAGTAGCTTCCTTCTTTTTTAAAAAAAAAAAATTTATTTATTTGGCTGCGCCGGGTCTTAGTTGCGGCATGCAGGCTTCTCTCTGGTTGTGGTGTGTGGGCTCTAGAGCGCACACGCTGGGGCTCAGTAGTTGTGGCATGCGGGTTTAGTTGCCCTGCAGCATGTGGGATCTTAGTTCCCCGACCAGGGATCGAACCCGTGACCCCTGCATTGGAAGGTGGATTCTTAACCACTGGACCGCCAGGGAAGTCCCGAGCTTCTTTTTTTCTTATTCCCTGATCTTTGGTACCAAATGAATATACCACGATTGGTTATCACTTGCTTGTTGCTGGGTGTTTGGGATTCAGCGTCGGGGAATTATGAGCAAAGCTGTTCAGAGCATTCACACCCGAGTCTTGTGTGAACAGAAGTTTTCCTGTCTCCTGGGTCCATCCGGAGGAGTGGAATTGCTGGGTCATTCTGCATGTTTTCCTTCATAAGCAACTGTGCTCTGGGGCGGCTGTACCATTTTACACTCCATTTCGTGCAGTCTGGGAGTTCTATGGCCCGGGTTTTTATTTTAGGTGAGATGGCAAGCGGGGGGGTGGGTGGGTTGGTTGCCATACAGGAAGTGGCCTTGGAGGCCAGAATGGGGGCCCACCGAGATAATCCAAGATCGTTCTCCCCATCTCAAGGTCAGCCGATTAGCAACCTTAATTCCATCTGCAACCTCACTTTCCCTTTGCCACGTTAGGTAGCGTATCCCCAGGTTCCAGGATTAGGATGTGGACACCATTAAGGGTGCATTATTATTGAGAAAATTCACTGAGTTGTGCATCTATGTTCTGGGCCCTTTCTCTGTGCAGATTAAAATGTCTGCCTTGGGGCTTCCCTGGTGGCGCAGTGGTTGAGAATCTGCCTGCTAATGCAGGGGACACGGGTTCGAGCCCTGGTCTGGGAGGATCCCACATGCCGCGGAGCAGCTAGGCCCGTGAGCCACAACTACTGAGCCTGCGCGTCTGGAGCCTGTGCTCCGCAACGTGAGAGGCCGCGACAGTGAGAGGCCCGCGCACTGCGATGAAGAGCGGCCCCCGCTTGCCACAACTAGAGAAAGCCCTCGCACAGAAACGAAGACCCAACACAGCAAAAATAAATAAATTAATTAATAAACTCCTATCCCTCAAAAAAAAAAAAATGTTTGCCTTGAAAAAGTCTATGATTCTGCTAAAATATGACACAAATGAACTCATCTATGAAACAGACTCACAGACATAGAGAACAGGCTTGTGGTTGCCGAGGGGAGGCGGGGTGGGGAAGGGATGGAGTGGGAGTTTGGGGTTAGCAGATACAAACTATTACATATAGAATGGATAAACAACAAGGTGCTACTGTATAGCACAGGGAACTATATTCAATGTCCTGTGATAAACCATAATGGAAGAGAATAAGAAAAAGAATGTGTGTGTATATATATATAACTGGATCACTTTGCTGTACAGCAGAAATTGACACAACATTGTAAAGCAACTATACTTCAATAAAATACGTAAAAAAAAAAAAGTCGATGATTCTGATTTCAATTCCGACAGGTGGGTTTTTTCCCCCACATCACCTCTGACACCAGCTATGTATCCTACAATTCAACTCAACTCTGACGCCATCTACCTGGAGATACACCGGTTGAGGGCTCAGTCGCACAAGGCTGTACCCATCCCACTTCAGACGCCAAGCTTCTGACCAACTGGCCATAGATGGAGGTCCCCACGAGCCCTCCTTGGTTTGATTAATTTTCTACAGCAGCTCACAGGACACAAACAGTTTACTTCCTAGATGACCGATTTATTATAAAAGGATATATAACTCAGGAATAGTCAGATGGAAAGAATCATAGGGCAAGGTATGGGGAAGGGGGCGGAGCTCCCACGCCCTCCCCAGATGCACTAGTCCCTGCACGTCTCCACAAATCTCGCGTTCATCAACCTGGAAGCTTTCCGAACCCCCATCCTTAAGGGTTTTTATGGTGGCTTCATTACATAGTCGCAGTAATTAAATCCTTGGCCACTGGAGGTCCAGGGGTGGGAATGAAAGTTCCAACCCCTTCATCAAGAGGTTGGTTCCCCTGGCAACCAGTCCCATCCTTAGGTGACCTGAGTGGGGGGCTTTCCAAAAGTCTCCTCATTAACATAACAAAAGGCACCTTTATTCCTCTTATCACTTAGGAAATTCTCAGGGTTTTAAAAGCTCTGTGCCAGGAACCGAGGAAGGCCAAATAGCTACTTCTCATTATAAATCACAATATCACCAGTCAAATACAGAAAAAGAAACATTCTCAAGAGTCTGAGGAACTGGGTGAACCAGGATGGTGAATGGATTTGGGGGCAGGAGGTGGGTTTGGTGTTGGACAAGACAAGTGGGGGGGATGTGTCAATGAAAAAATATTGCCTGCTATATCAGTAAGCGAAGGATGTTGCAGGCAACAAGCCACATTACAGCTGCTGTCCCCCTTCCCCCCGTGGTGAGTCCTGAGGGAACTCAGGATGGAAGCAGGATGCCTGCCATCTAGCTACACCCACCCACGACAGTGCACCCCGAGGAGACTCAGGATGAGAAAGCACAGATTACTGGCCCAGACAGCTGAGGTGCATATCAAAGAAATGAATTCAGTAAGCCCAGATTCTTGCATCTTCCCATACAGAGAAAAGCCCAGAATTCCTTAACTTGAGCTATCTGGTTTTCTTTTAATCAACAGTAATCTTCTGATGTTCTGACTACCTGGTCTTAGTTGCAAAAACCCCTGTATATATCCGGGCTCCTCCCTTACCTCTTTGGAGCAGTTCCCTAGAGCTACTGAGTGGCCTTCTTCAGGGCTATAGTCCCCAGTAAAGACCCAACAAAACGTAAACTCACAGCGCTCCTGTTGTGCATTTTTCTTTAAGACAGGTGTGTGGGGACTTCCCTGGTGGTCCAGTGGTAAAGAATCCGCCTTCCAATGCAGGGGATGCGGGTCTGATCCCTGGTCAGGGAACTAAGATTCCCACATGCCACGGGGCAACTAAGCCCGTGTGCCACAACTACTGAGCTTGGGCGCCTCAACGAGAGAGCCCACGAGCCGCAAACTACAAAGCCCACGCGCTCTGGAGCCCACACGCCACAACTAGAGAGAAGCGCGCACGCCACAAGAGCGCTTGGGCCGCAATGAAAAGATCCCGCGTGCCTCAACGAAGATCCCGTGTGTCGCAACTAAGACCTGACACAGCCAAAAAAAATAAAGAAAAAAAAAGAAGATTATATCATCTGCAAATAGATAGTTTAAAAAAAAGTTAAAAAAAAAAAAAAAAAGACAGGCGTGTGACAGTGGCTAGTTTAGACCCACAAGGCTCAGGAGGCCCGGACAGAATAGACAGTTGGACAGGTGGATGGGGGAACTTCTGCCCAGGTGGTTGATCTCTCTAAAAAGAGATAAATTAGGAGTTTGGGATTAACACATACACACTACCATGTATAAAATGATAAACAACAAGGACCTACTGTATAGCACAGGGAACTATACTCAGTATCTTCTAATAACCTATAATGGAAAAGAATCTGAAAAAAAAAATATATATATATACACACACACACGCACACACAAACACACACATAACTGAATCACTGTGCTGTACACCTGAAACTAACACAACATTGTAAATTGACTATATTTCAATTTTTTAAAAATGGTTTAAAAAAAAAAGAAACCAACTTCACTAACAGGCAAATTTCGCTTGATCCCATGCACCCACTGGGGCATAACTGCACACACCCAGCACGTAATTCCTGGCCTCACTCTCTACAGCCTCCTAGCAGGAGTCACACCCACCACAGGGCATCTATAGCCTTCTCCTGAGGGGCCCTCCCACCCATCTGAAGACCCCCAGCCAGCTAGAGATATAAGTGGGCAGTGCAGATGCCCAGTGCAGATATAAGTGGGCTGGGCATCCTGGGAAGGCCCCCAGCCAGCTAGAGCTGGAGCCAGAACCCAGGGGTCCAAGCCCCCAGCCCCATGTTCTTCCCCCCACCCAAGATCGGGTCCCACAGCCATGGTGCTAGCATGTCATGATGAGCTTTGGGGACAAGTGAGAACACACAAGAGCGATGGCATCTCGTAATCCCAGGCCTCTGCCCATGTCCCCAGCCTCAAAAGCCCACTATTCACTGTTTGACACACTCTGATACAATCACACACACTGTATGATTTCACACACCCCAGCCTTTACAAATACTGTCCTCTGCCTAGAATGCCCATCTAATATTTATTGTCCCATGCTGGATGCTGAGGACATAAAATGGTGGGGAAAGCTGGCAAGGTCTCAGCCCTCATGTCTGTCTGGCAAACTCCTATGCATCCTTCAAAACCCAATTCAGTTGCCACTTCCTCCTGGAGGCACCTCCCGATTGCCCCTACTTCAGATCCAGTTAAAGCACCCTCTGCCAGCTCTGCCTCATTCACTGTGACATTGGAAGCTGGCCAGGCAGTCTTTTTGGTGGGGGGGAGGGTGGAAAAGGAAGGAAGCATGACCAGCCTCAAACCCCAGTCCCCTCAGCTGAAGCAGGCATCGTTCTTTCTGGTCCTCAAGTCAGAAGGGCAAAACAGAAATGCACTTTCCAAACCTGCGAGCCTTCCAAGGGGGCTTCAGACTGACACAACCTAACTGCAGAGGTCTTGGCCTTGGACCTCCTACCCTTTCTGTAACCTGTGTCTGTCTGTTTGCCCACCCCCTTTACCCTCTTGATAAAGAAGAGACTCTGAGGTTTGAGAAGTCACCCATTTCCTTGCATTGTGGTCGAGCAGGCCAGTGAGCCTGCATGTGGAACACATGGGCAGTGTCTGGCACACAGAAGGGGCTTAGGTACGGCTGTAACCAGGCATCCATGACCAGCAAGGTTCAAACTTCTCTTCCACTCCTGCCCCTGACAGATGCCCTCCCCCCGACGGACAGGCAGAAACGAGGGTCAGGGAGGCACTCCTCCTCAACTTTCATTTTTCCTCTTTTGGACCCCGGCTCCTCTGCTCATTCCCTGTGACACTCTGCCTTCTTGGGCCTCAGCTGCCCCATCTGAAAAATGGGTACAGCCAGATCTTCTGCTTTACTGCACCGTTGTGGGGGCTCAGGAAGCTAAGCAGTTTGTAAATGCTCCATGCTGCTGTTGCAGTGGATTTGATTCCCGCAATTTACCCATCATTGACCTTGTCATTGACCTTGCCACTCAGTGTTTCAGTTCCCTCATCTGTAAAATGGGAATAACAATGCCCCCTGCCTCCACACGGAAGGGATTGGGAATAATGCCTGGGGTGGAGCGAGCACTAAGTATAACACAGTTACTATGAGCAGTAGAGAGGAGGGGGCAATGGGGAGCAGTCTGGAAAGGAGGGTGCTGGTCTGCGCAGGTTCCCAGTGGTTCTTCCCGGACACACACCCCACCGCCCCTCCCCCAACGCCCACCCCGGCCTCTGCAGGCTTTCCTTAAAGCTGTAGCGAATGAATGAGCCCGCGCTGGCTCACCCAGGGCTGCTGAGGAGTCACTTGGAGAATCGCCAAATGGGTGGCCAGTCTAGCCTAACCAGCCTGAGGCTTCTTCTCCTCACCGCACCCTGCCCCCTCTCCCCAGCCGGGTCTCCCAGCCCCGCTGCTTCTTAAAGGCACTTTGGTCCCACTCCCAGCCCTGCCCCTGCCACCTGGGAGCCAGGCTCTGATAATCCTTCTTAGTGGCTAAAAATATCCCCAGATTGGGGAAGAGAGAGAGAGAGAGCGAGAGAGCGCAGGGCTTTGTGCTGACACGTGGAGGGGGCAATGAGCACAGGATCCCTGTCGCTCCCCTGGACCCCCAAAGGCCCCAGCACTGCCCAGCACAGCAGGGCTGTGCACAAAGGTTGGTTTTATTTTAAATCTAGCTGGAAGTGTAGGACTTGCCCGGGTTGTGAAAGAAGGAAATCAATTCATACGCCAGATGTCTGGGTTGCCCAGGGAAGAACAGACACACACATACACACTCACCCGGCCCCTGCAGCCTCGCCTGCTGCCCGGGGTCACCTGACTCCTTCGGCTGGAGGCCCAGGCAGGGAACACATGATGGACTAAGTGGGGGTTATTTGTAGATAACCACAGCCGCCCCTGCACTGGGCCCTGGCTCCTCCGCTCTGGCCTCTCTGAGCAGGGTCCCTGCGGGGTGCTAATGACCAGAGATGCAGCCACTCCAGGAGAAACCACCTTCAAGGACCCTAAGGAGGGCCCCAAGTCCAGGGCTCTGCCTCGACTCAGCCCCTCATATTTAGACACACTCCTGCCCTCCACACTCTGGCCCTGTTAGTATCCCCACCCCCCCCCACCTCCCCCACACTAGCTCAATTTACTGTAATGGCTGCTTGGTGGGATTCCAATTCACCAAGCTCATTCCTGCTTCAGGGCCTTTGCATGTGCTGTCCTCCCACGCAACCTCTGTCTCATCATTCACATCCCAGTTCAGTATTACCTCCTCAGGAAGCCTTCTCAGATCACTACCAAAGAAGCCACCATATTATACCATCTTCTTACCCTATTTCGTTGCTTCAGCCCCCTCCCCCCACTTGATCTGTTTTCTTATTCACTTGTTTGTCTGCCTTATCCCAAGACATAAGCCTCACGAAGGCAAGAATGTTGTTTAGTCACTGCTGTATCCTCAGGGCCCAGGACGATGGTAAGTACCAACTAAATGTTTGCTAAGTGGATGAAAAAGCAGGTAGAACAGACACATGGACAGGTGGGTGCATGGGAGGACTCTGGCTCAGGTGGTCAAACTTTCTAGGAAAAGAAACCACCTGCTTTATTGGGCAAGGTTAGCTTGATCCCCATGGTGTAGGTCCACTGCCTCCTTGTTTCAGAACTGGGAAGCCAGAGGCTCAAAGCAAGGAGCAGCTGGACGCAGGTCACGCAGCCAACAAGGGAGTGAGTCGGAGCTAGAAGCTCTCCAGGGTGGGGAGGGAGTTGCTCTGCCCACCAGTGAGCTCAGGGCTCACAGGCCTGTCTCTGCCGATCAAGGTTTCCCAGGGAACAAGGTCCTATACCACCACCACCCCTAAGCTGTCCCAGAGCCTTTTCAGGGCCCCAGAAGCTCACACAGGATTGAACTTTGCTTTCTTAACATCTATACCACCCCCCAACCCTGTCCCAGGCAGACTAAGGGGTCTGGGTGAGCCAGGCCATGTCCCCCAGAATCCGCAGCCCACTGGCCACCCCTCCTCACCACAGCCTACACCGCCACCCCTTGGTGATGCAGCCCCCTACTGCCCCCCAGTAAAGCAACCAACAGTGGGGCCACGAGGGTTGCTTTGCAGCTGCCTGGGGGCTGACAGTGGGGTCCCCGACCTCCTGGAATCTGCTCCCTCCCTCCTATAACTCCTGCACTACCCCACACCCAGGTGCTAGGGTTCCCAAGAGCATCTCCCAGCAGTCCAGGCCTTTACATAGGTGGTGCCTTTTTCCGGAAGTGCCCACACCCCCTTCACTGGGCCAGTTAAGACCTGGGTCAGATTCAATTCGCTCCTTAAGAGGCCTTTTCTACCCCTCCCACCCTAAGGAAGCAGAGCTCCCTCCCTAGCCCTGCCCCACCCCACCCTAGGTCTTTCTTCAAAGCTTCTGTTCAGCCCTGGCTGGCCCCAGGGAGCTTAGAGAGCTGAGTCTCTCCCACTACCAGACAGGGAGGGTCAGACCAGGAAGAGATCTCTGGGGTCCCCAGCATCACCTACTGTGCGTGTGTGTTGGGGGTTCGGTCAGGGAGGTTTCAAGAAGGACTGAGGGAGGAGAGGGGAGCAGGTCTCTGGAAGTTTGAGGAGGGAAATGAGCAGGCCCAGCCCCAGAGGCAAGCGGGGGTGAGGCAGCAGGATCTGATAGGTTACCTGCACAGGACTGGGAGGGATAAAGCGTACAGATGGGAGTGTAAGGGGAGCTTGGGCTATTACAGTTGAAAAAAAAAAAGAACAAAAACAAAACCAACACGACTTTATTGAACGACATGCAAAAACCATGCATGTCTAAAGTGTGTGATTCAATGCATTTGACATATGTACCTACTGGTGGAAATCATCACCTCAATCAAGATAATGAACATATATATCCATCACTCCCCCATATTTCCTTATGTCCCTTTGGAGTTCCCCCCTCTCTCCCTTCCAGTGAGAGCTGGAAGCAACCTGGATGTCCAATGCTGGGGAGCAGAAACCTCAGGATTCCATACTATGAAATATTACATAAGTGTTTAAAAGAAGGAGAAGATAGGGCTTCCTTGGTGGCGCAGTGGTTGAGCGTCCACCTGTCGATGCAGGGGACGCGGGTTCGTGCCCCGGTCCGGGAAGATCCCACATGCTGCGGAGCGGCTGGGCCCGTGAGCCATGGCCGCTGAGCCTGCGCGTCCGGAGCCTGTGCTCTGCAACGGGAGAGGCCACGACAGTGAGAGGCCCGCATACCGCAAAAAAAAAAAAAAGGAGAAGATACAATACAGATAAATCTGGAGGACATGATGCTCAGTGAAATAAACCAGTCTCAAAAAGATACTGTCTGATTCCACTTATAGGAGGTCCCTAGAGGAGTCAAATTTATAGAGACAGGAAGTAGAATGATGGGTGCCAGAGGCTGGGGGAGGGGGTGAGGAGTTAAGTGTTTAATGGGGAGAGAGTTTCTGTTTGGGGAATATGAAAAAGTCGTGGAGATTGGTTACACCACAATGTGAATATACTTAACAATACTGAACTGTGCACTTAAAAATGGTCCAGATGATAAACTTTTTGTTATATGTGTTTTACCACAATTAAAAATTTTTTTCAATTAAGAAAATATCAAGTTGGGACGAGGGGAGGAGGAAAAGCTCTATGTTCACGGACTTGGGAGGATCACTGAGTGGAAAAAAATGAAAGCAAAATGCAGACAGACACTAATGGCCTCATATGTAACTCCTGTAAATGGAAAACCACCAAAAGAGTTCTGTCTTTGGTAATAGCGGAGTTAGCTGCATCAGAACCGCCCTCTCAGAGGTAACAATGATAAACTCCGACTACATACTAAAAAACTACCTGAAAGCTCTGGTGCTGCCATATGGTATCCATTAGCCACATGTGGCCATTTAAAGTTCAATTAATTAAAATTAAATACAATTTAAAATTCTGTTCTTCAGTTGTATCAGCAACATTTCTACACTCAATAGTCACGTGTGGCTTGTGGCTACCATATTGGGCGCTATTGGTGTCGATATGGAACATTTCCATCATTGCAGAAAATTCTACTGGGCAGTACTGCTCTAGAGAGTGACCAAAGATAGGCAGAAGTTGGAGGGGAGTCTATACCTGGCATAAGGGAACAGCACGGGACGAGTTTCCCATTTTTCACTGTTATTTACCGGAAATAGAAACTAGATTGAAAAATGAGAAGACAGAGCCCAAAGAGACCACAACAGTTCAACAATGGAGTAGAACATGCAGGAAAGGAAAAAGCCAAAAAAAGAAAAAAAAAAAGAGTCCAAATTCTATCCAAAAATGCTGTGCAAGTCTCTTGCTAACCCTTAAACCATGTGCAAGGCAGACTCCCACCAGCCCGGCTAAAGCTAAAAGTAAGATAACACCTGCCTCTCACTACAGGAAAACAGACTTTGGAACTTGAGTCCAGACAGTTTAACTGCCTATGAAAAAAAAAGAATCAATGTTCCTCAGAGGAGCACAACAGAATCCAGAGTGTCTACAATTTATCTTTCACAATGTCCAGCATACAATCCAATCCAAAATTACTTGACATGTGAAGAAACGGGAAAACATGACCCATACTCAAGAAAGAAGGAGATTAATGGGGACTGACCTTGAGGTGACCCAGATGTTGGAATGAGCAGATAAGGACTTTGAAGCAGCTATTATAAATATACTCAAGGGGGCTTCCCTGGTGGTGCAGTGGTTGAGAGTCCGCCTGCCGATGCAGGGGACACGAGTTCGTGACCCGGTCCGGGGAGATCCCACATGCCACGGAGCGGCTGGGCCCGTGAGCCATGGCCGCTGAGCCTGCGCGTCTGGAGCCTGTGCTCCGCAACGGGAGAGGCCACAACAGTGAGAGGCCCGTGTACCACAAAAAAAAAAAAAAAAAAAAAGCAGAAATTATACAAATGCACCAAATGGGGATTCTAAAACTGAAAAATACAATATTTGAAGTAAAAAATTCACCGTGGACTCAGCCATGAAAAAGAATGAAATGTTGCCATTTGCAACAACATGGATGGACTTGGAGGGTATTATGCTCAGTGAAGTCACACAAAGACAAATGCTCTATGATATCACTTATATGTGAAACCTAAAAAACAAAATAAGCTAGTGAATGTAACACAAAAGAAACAGACTCACAGATACAGAGAACAAACTAGTGGTTACCAGTGGGGAGAGGGAAGGGGGGAGGGGCAAGACAGGGGTAGGGGATTAATAGGTACAAACTACTATATATAAAATAAATAAGCTACAAGGATATATTGTACAACACAGGGAACATAGCCAATATTTTATAATAAGAATAAATGGAGTATAACCTTTAAAAGTTGTGAATCACTATGCAATTTCAGGTTTCTTAAATATACAATGTTGTACATCAACTATACCTTAAAAAACATATAAATAAAATGCAATATACATGGTGCAAGGGAAAAAGAAGAAGGAAGCATTATTTATCCAGAGAAAAAGGAAAAAACATTTTTTCCCACTGTGGGGTTGATAGTTGATTGGAGATTGTAGAAGACAGAGCTAACTAGTTTGGAGAGAGAGAAAAGAAAATACCAAACAGAAGAGAGAAGAAAAAGGGGCTCAGAGGGGGCACTTCTGGCTGGCAAGCAGTCCCCCACTCCCGGCTCACCATTTATGAAACTAATTCCCAGTCAAGGTCAGCCCCCAAGATGCTGCTGCTACCCACCTTCCAGGGTGGAGGGAACTGTGGGCTCCAGGTTGCACTCTGACGGCATCCCACCTCTGCCCAAACTGGTCTAACACCTGCCCTACTTCTCCCACCAGCTGGCTGCTGGGCCCCTCTGCTGCCCCCAGACGACAGCACTCATGGAGGCGGTCTCAGGTAGAATGAAGCAGGGGCAAAAGCCAAACTGCTTCCTGGGACAGCAGGCCTCGTTCACACCCACAGCAGCGGCTGCTCCACACACCGGCGTTGGGACCACCCCAGGTGTTGCCAGAGACGCTAGCTCCAGGAAGGCCCCGCGCCAGCTGCCCCGAGCGCCCACCTCCCTGCGCTCCAGGGGAGATGCGGTTACTGTCCCCATGGCACGGATGGACTGACTTATCATCCCAGGGTCACACGGTTGGTAAAGGGCCAGGCTGCACGTGAACTTAGCTCAATACCACCCAGCGTTCTAGATGAACACGGGCTCACGGAACCTCAGCCCAGCAGCGGCAGCCTACGCATTCTTGGAGAACGGGACCTGCTGCCTTTATGCCTGTGATTCTCCCCACCTCTGCTTCGCTACTTTGGACTTTGCCTGGGTCGCCGGTGACCACCCCCTGGCCCAGGCCAATCCCAGTGGTCAACTCTCTGTCCGTGGATTCCTGACCTCCTAGTAGTATGTCTGCCCCCCTGTCTGGCTCTCCTAACAACCGTGGCAGCCTGCCTAACCTAATGCAAGATGTTTTTCTTCTCCTTTGGCCCTAAATGATGCCAGTCCTGTACCCTCTCATACCAGCTTTTCTCCCTGGGAAATCTCACCCACCCAGAAGCCACAATCGGTGTGCCTGTGCTTTGGTTTTCCAGATTCCTGCAGCTGCCAGGTTTCTCCCCCGATGCCAAACCGGCTAACCCAACACTGCCTGGCTACACTTTGCCCAGATGTATCACACTCAAGTTATCCTCCACCCTGAGCACGCTTCTCGGCTAAGATCCCACCATGCACCCAGTCTTCGGGGACAGGAATCTGGGAGTCATCCCAATCCCTCCTCACCACCCCCCATCACCCTGGACACTCAGCTACTCACCAGGTCCCACAATTGCATCCATTTCCCCCGTAACAATCAAGCGAGTCCCCCCTTCTCTGCTCGATTCCCGCTGACGAGGCCCCGTCTCTCATCTCAATCATTGTGGCCACCTCTGCCCTGGTCTCTCTGCCTCCGGGTTTTGCCCAGGCTGCCTCCCTCCATCCACATCTCCTTCCCCGAAAGAGAAAGCCAGCATTGGAGAGGGCGCGGAGAAAAGGGAACCCTCCTACACTGTCGGTGGGCATTGGTGCAGCCACTATGGAGACCAGGTAGGGAGGTTCCTCAAAAAACTAAAAGTAGAGCTACCATATGATCCAGCAATCCCACTCCTGGGCATATATCTGGACAAAACTCTAATTCAAAAAGATACATGCACCCCTATGTTCATAGCAGCACTATTCACAATAGCCAAGACATGGAAGCAACCTAAGTGTCCATCGACAGATGAATGGATAAAGAAGATGCCGTACATATATACAATGGAATATTACTCAGCCATGAAAAAGAATGAAACACTGCCATTTGCAGCAACGTGGATGGCCCTTAGATTATCACACTAAGTGAAGTCAGACAAAGACAAATATTTTATGATATCACTTATGTGTGGAATCTAACAAAAATGATACAGATGAAACTTATTTACAAAACAGAAACAGACACACGCGTAGAAAACAAATTTAGTTACCAAAGGGGGAAGGGGTGGGGGGAGGTATAAATCAGGAGTTTGAACTTAGCAGATACAAACTACTATATATAGATAAACAACAAAGACCTACTGTATAGCACAGGAAACTATATTCAATATCTTGCAATAAACTATAATGGAAAAAAAAAAAAAAAGAGAAAGAGAAAGCCAGCTTCTCAGCATCACGTGCAGACAGTGGCCATAAAACAAACACGAGGAAAAGAAGATGACATTCGGTCCTGGCTGGTACTGAACTCTGGTGAGCCTGCCAGCCCAGGTCTGAGCCCTCCTTGTTCAAGGGAGAGTTGACAAGTGCCTGTCACCTGAGCCTTAAAGACACAGGGGCAGCAATGGGAGCCTTGGGCCTCGATGTCCACAGAAGGGGGTGATTCTCCTGTGAACAACCCCAGCACGTGGGCTGTCCTTGGGATTTCAGATTAGCGAAGTTCTGCCCCAAGAGGTCACCAGTGGCTGGCGTCTGAGAGGTGATGGGGGCTGGGAAGCACGGCTGGGTAGGGGTGTCTTCAGGGGGTGGGGCTAGAGCATGTTGGGGTGGGCAGCCTGATCTGGGAACTACTGGCTTGGGCAGGAATTTGGGGACACACAGCCCAGGGGTGGGACAGGACCAGAAGATCTTTTTGGGCAAATTCTGCATGGGGGACTCGGAGAAGGCATCATTTTAGAAGGAAGAGTGGTGAGGATGGATGGGGAGAGGGCGTGGCCTCAAGAGCTGGGAGCCCCAGTACCCCCTGACTTGACATACAGCTGAACAGGGGCCTGCAGACCTGTCAGGGTCCCAGAGGACAGAGGCTAACCGTGAACTTCAGAGTAAGCCAGCCTGGGAGGATCTGCTCCTGGCGGGTGGCCTCAGGCTAGCAGCGCCTTCACTGAAGGAGTTATCACCCCAGTGCCTGCCTGCTCACCTAGGTAGGGCGGGGAGCCAAGCAGGGCACGTGTGAGATGGCTCATCAGGGGTGGCGCAGGGAAAGGTTCCCAGGGGGAGTCTGTCCGTGGGCCCTTTAAGAACCAGGGGTGTTAAAAAAAAAAAAAAGAACCAGGGGTGTTTGTGTAACTGGAGACTAAGCACTTCCTCTTTCCCATCCATCACTCTCTCAGCAACCCCACAGAGGCTCACTCTACAGGCCTGTCCCTCCCCAGCCCTGGAGGGGGGGGCCCACATGGGGGGCACCCCTCTGTCTGCGCCTGGCACTCATCACCAAGGTCTTTGTGATCTGGCCCTGCCCACGCCCCCTCTACCCTGCTGACCTCCTGCAGCTACCAGACTCCCTGGTTCTCAGCCTAGTGTCCATGGCCTGATTCCCAGGGTCTGTTCATATCTCAGAAACATCGCTGTAATGCAGTACCCAGATGCCTAATATTTTCTTTTCTTTCTTTTTTTTTGGCCATGCTGCTCAGCTTGCAGGATCGAAGTTCCCCGACCAGGGATCGAACCCAGGCCCTCAGGAGTGAAAGTGTGGAGTCCCAACCACCGGACCGGCAGGGAACTGCCAATGCAATAGCTTTTGTCTAGGCTGTTTCCTCCACCTGGATCACTATTCACCTTCCCCTAACCTTTCAAGTAAGCAGCTTGCCTGTCACTGCTTCCAGGAAGTCTTCCAGGACTGCCAGGGTGGGTCAGAGAGCCTGTGGTCCTTCTGTTTGGCCCAGGTTATTCTGCATTGTAACTGCCCAGGGATGTGTCTGTCTCCTCAGTGGAGAGAGGGATCTGGAGGGGAGGCAATCAACAAATTCCACTTCCTGTGGGTGTCCACCACCAGCTCCAACTCAGGCCTCGAGCTCAAAAATTACCTCCTCAGGGCAGCCAAGTTAAATCAGCATGGGTAAGGCGATGGAGAATGTCTAGGCAAAATACAAACAAATGCTGGTAACATTTACAAAGGGGAGTGATCAGAGAATATTTCAGTAATCAGGGAGAGACAGCTAGCCTCTGTTTCTCTGTAAAGAACTACTCTGAATGAAAGCCATGGCTGCAGTGATGGTTTCTAAATATTCTGTGACCAATCTCCAGGTAATGTATGAGCAAGCCTTGTATGCAAATGCCTCATGTCCTTTTTATTTTTTTTATACATTTATTTATTTTATTTACTTGCTTTTGGCTGCGTTGGGTCTTCGTTGCTGCTCGCGGGCTTTCTCTAGCTGCAGCGAGCGGGGGCTGCTCTTTGTTGTGGAGCACGGGCTCTAGGCACGTGGGCTTCAGTAGTTGTGGCTCGCAGGCTCTGTAGTTGTGGCTCGTGGGCTCTAGAGCACAGGCTCAGTAGTTGTGGCGCACGGGCTTAGTTGCTCCGCGGCATGTGGGATCTTCCCGGACCAGGGCTCGAACCCATTTCCCCTGCACTGGCCACCACTGTGCCACCAGGGAAGCCGTCTCGTGTCCTTTTTAGACTTCCCAAGGTCCGAAGTCATGACTTTTCAGTGAATTCCAAAATTTCAGTTGGTTCATCTCAGAGTCCTGGCTGAATGCTGTCATAGGTTGAAACAGGCAAGCACCTGCAGCCTATTTGGCTAGCAGAAGTCACCGCAAGCATCTGCCTAATTCTTTCAACTCAAGCACCGGGACTTTCATGCTGTACCCCTGGAAAAGATCCTGAAAATCCTTAACCCTCAGAGTCAACTTCACTGAAAGCAGGACCCACAACTCAGGTTTGCTCCCTGGGCTCTTCATACAGGCTCTGAGGTCAAATAAATGCATCCTATTCCATAAACTGCAACATGTCTATAGAGTCACGTGAATTTGGTTGTATAAAAAAGGCGACCATTTCAGAATTCAGAGTCACTACTTTGCCAGTGAGAAGAACAACGTTAGAGGAAGCAGACACCTGAGGACAGCCTGATACCTCCTCCAAGAACTGCCTTAAAATCTGTGGCCCAGGGACTTGCCTGGTTGTGCAGTGGTTAAGAATCTGCCTGCCCATGCAGTGGACATGGGTTCGAGCCCTGGTCCGGGAAGATCCCACATGCCACGGAGCAACTAAGCCCGCGAGCCACAACTACTGAGACCGTGTGCCACAGCTACTGAAGCCCGTGCGCTTAGAGCCCGTGCTCCACAACAAGAGAAGCCACCGCAAGAAGAAGCCCACGCACGGCAACAAAGAGTAGCCCCTGCTCGCCGCAACTAGAGAAAGCCTGCGCGCAGCAACAAAGACCCAAGCAACCAAAAATAAATAAATAAATTTATTTATTTTTTAAAAAAAAAGAGAGATGAGGGAGGAGGCCGTGGGGACAGAGCATTCTAAGAAGCGGGAACAGCCTGTGCAAAGGCCCTGAGGCAGGACCAAGACTGGTTGATTCAAGGCATAGAAGACGAGGCCCCTGGGGCTGGAGCAGAGCGGGGAGTGAAGAGAGGTGAGGGCAGGGAGGTGACAACCTTATATTTAGACCTGCTCTAGCCAACAGCTCAGATGGAGAAATGACACCCAGAGGCTGACGTTTCCAGAGCTCGTCCTGCTTGCTCTCCCCTCCTGTCACTGCCCTTGTCCCCTGCCATCTCCCGATAGGTTAGCCTTGATCCAGCTGTGGCCCCATCACTCCTGCCAGGATCACGGTCAAAGCTGAGCCAAGAGGACTTCCCTGGCGAGTCCAGTGGTTAAGACTCGGCGCTCCCAAAGCAGGGGGCACGGGTTCGATCCCTGGTTGGGGAACTAAGATCCCGCATGCCGTGGGCAGCGCAGCCTAAAAAAAAAAAAAAAAAAAAAAATGCTGAGCCAGGGCCAAAAGGGAGGTGCCCTTAGGTGCACCCATCCCCAATTTGGAGGGGGTCAGGGAACGGTCCAGGCCACAGTGTCTGGGCTCCACAGAACCACTGACCTATGTGCCGGCACCCAAGTGTCCGAATTCCCTCTGTAAAGCCTTTGAAACTGGAGGGGTTTGGTGCATACCTGGATGAGGGGGGGTGGGTGGGAAGGGTGAGCAGGCCCAGGTGACAAGGTCCTTGTCCATGGGGGTGGGGGGTGGGATGAGGAGGGATGCTGAGTCTTTTCTCCTACACCTGGAAGGGGAGTGACAGCAGGCTGGTGGAGGGGGCCATCCTCAAAACACACCTGCTCTGGTTTCTGCTGCTCATCTTCAAGGCCCAGCCAGGCCCCTGCCTACCATCTCCGGTCACCTCCCTGAGAACATCCTGCCCCAACACCCAGCTCTGGGCTCTGCACCTCCTCCGCCTCCCTGGCCCCCTTCTCTGTCTCCATCAGCACCCTCTCCCTGGCTACTTCCTTCCATTCCCTCCAGCCCCTCCAGGGATTCTCCCAGGTCAGCTGAGCCCCCCGCCACGTGCAGGAGGAAGGGGAGAAGCTTTGCCCACCAGGAAAGGGCTGGCCTCCTCTTCCTTCCTCCTGCCAGCCTCCTCCGCCTTCAGGGTGCACTGACCACTCCACACAGGGGACAACACACCAAAGCAACACCCCTGCAAACCGCACAGCAGTGGGGCCCAACAACCTTGCACCCCTCAAACAAGGGCCCAACCAGGGTCTGCAATTGTTGGATTGAGGGGCCCTGAGGACCCTCAGTCTCTTCATCTGCCCCTCTCCTCACTCTCCCCATGGCTCACTCTGCTCCAGCCACAGTGGCCTCTCGGCTATACCTCCAACATACCAGGCCAGGTTGTGCCTCAGGACCTTTGCACATGATAGTCCCTCTGCCTGAAATGCTCTTCCTCCAGATGTCCACCTGGCTGGCTCCTTCCCATCCTTCAGGTTTCTTCCCTCTCCCGGCTGCCCCCCTCCCAGAACGTCAGCTCCATCCATGAGGTGTGGGTGGGGGGGGGCGGCAGGGAAGCTTCATTTTGTTCACTGCTAGTTCCCAGTGCCTCCCAGCACAGGTGCTTCAGAAGTACGTGCTGAATGAATCAATGACAGGGTGGGAGGGAGCTGGGGCCAAGCACAGGGTAGTGGGGGGGATCCTCAGGGGGTCGCTGGCAGGGGCCTGACCCCTCCTTGGATACAGTCATGGGGCCCTGAAGCAAAATATGGTTTGGGGAGCCTAGGAGGAAGCGGGGAGAGAGGTGAGATCCTGCTGGTTCAGTGTGGAGAACTGGTGCGACAGGATCATATTAACAAAGGTACAAAGGCCAGATTGACGGAGGAGAAAGGCCTCCTCTGTGTCAATCTGGTCAGAGCCAGGCTGGGTCTGAGGGGCCGATTCACGGATAGCAAAAAGAAGCCCAGTCTGAATGGCTTGGGCATTGGGGAAGGAACGGCAACCAAATAAGGGAGTAAGACCCCTGCCATGGGGAGAAATTATTCAAGCAGGGGATTCAGAGACTGATCTCATCTTCCACTTTGAAGCCCTTGCTCCCTTGGCTTCTGGTTTGCCACCCACTCCTGGTTTCTTTCCTTCCACCCTCTCTCCAATCCATCCCACCAGGGCGGGGATGTCTCCCAAGCTCTAGCCCCCCCGCCCCCCGCAACCTGGTCTCCACCTGGGTGTCTAGCGGCATTACAATTTCCAGATGCTGGGAAATAGACTGCTGACTTGCGCCTGAACCTGCTTAGCCATCAGTGGCTATTCCATCCCCACCCCATCCTCAACTTCAAGTCTATCCAGGATGCACCCACTTCTCTCATCCACACCTCCACCTGGTCCAGCCTCGTCAGGGTCTGGACCAGTGCAGTCACTCCCATGCCGAGTTCCTGGCTCCTGCCTGCAGCTCCTCCCATGCATGCTGTGGTGCTTCCCCTCCACATCTTTGTTCACTGGTCTCTCTGCCCATGAACTCTTAAAAATCCTTAGTAACCTGGCAGATGGTCACCTCCTACAAGAAGGCTTCCCCCACCCTTCCAGAGGCTGAATCAGGTCACTTCTCGGGGCTCCCCTTGCTTCCACCCGGGCATCCCCTCTGCTTTCACAGGTGCTTATTACCAGCCGGACACCTCTCAGGTGATGACTGCTATTATTCCCATGTTATAGGTAAAGAAATTGAACCAGGAGGTGAAGTCACTAGCCTGAGAGCACTACATTCAAACCGGCAGGACAAGGTCAGAGGCAGCTTCCAGACAGCCGGAAAGGGGAAACCCTGTGGTACCCAGATAAGAGAGGAGCGTGCCGCCTGGTGCCTGCTTTGCTGTGGGCATCCCAGGGGTGGTGGGAGGAGTGAGCCCTAGCCAGCTCCCCACGGCCAGCTACACTCATCCCAGCGGCTCCTGTGCCCAGTGACCACGTCACACCAGGCGCTCGGCCAACTGAACACTTTACACGCCTAACTCACTCAGTCTGCAGACTGTGGGTTCTGGAGGTGGACGCCGTTATGCCTTCCTCCCATTTCTCAGAGCAGGAAATGGAGGCTCACCGGGCCCAGAACTCCCACCAGTGCTGCAGCCCTCCTCCATCCCCCGAGGCATAAGGCTGGCCCTGGGATTGGCCAAGCCCTTTCCTATTTCATAGCCGAGACTTCCATTGATCAGAACAACACTCCCAGATACAGGTACTATTGACCCATTTTATAGATGGGAAAACTGAAGTCCAGAAAACTTTCTCTGGGGCCCCAAGGCCAATTCAATGACCAAGGCTCCCAGCTGGGAGTAGGTGAGCTGGGAGGGCAGGCAAGGAAGGTCCCAACTGCCTCCTCCCTGCAGCCTGGCTGGGCCTACAGGGACCCAGCTGCGCTGAGTGAGGCTCTGGGCACTCCCACCATTGTCAAGTTTATTCACAGCAGCTCCTTCTGGAAGGGGGCTGAGTTGAGGCTAGGGACTTGGGGTGGGGTCGGGGGGCTTCAAAGACAACCCTACCCTCCAGAATTTCTATTTCAGGTGGCCCCATACAGCAGATCCAGGTTGCCCCCTTGCACTCAGTCACGTTGGACTTGGCCTGGGTTCAGAGTCAGGTCCTCAGGCACCTTCCCCCTCAGGTGGTATCTCACAGGTTTTGGAAATCGGACTCGGTCACAACAGCTTCACACCCTCAGATGTGTTTCTCCCTCAGTTTTCCTATCCTTCCACACTCCCAGCTGCTGGTGCCAGAAATCTCTTCCATGCACTTTCCTTCCTGCCCCACTTCTGAGCGGGCAGGGAATACAGGCAGTGTTCTTCTGACAAAAAGAACCCAAATTCACCCACTTTCCATCCCCCCCTTCCTGTCGGGTCCAAACCAGCAGCCTCCTCCAGGGTTTCCTCCGGTCTCTTTTGGCCACAGCAGCTGCTGGGTCTTCTTAAGACACAAGTGGATCCGGTCACTCACTTTGTTCTAAGCCTACGTGGTCATCACAGACTTGAGAACGGAATCCACATCCGCCTCTTATCTTCGTGGCCCCGGGGGCCAACCTCCTCTCACCTCGGATCCCCAGCAAACTGCACTTCAGCCACGCTGGCCTCTTTTCCGCTCAGCAAACACACCAGTCTGGGCCCTGCCTCAGAATCTTTTGCTGTTTTCTGGGCCTAAAAACCCCTCGCTGGCTGGTCCCCTCAGGCCCGGATGACACCTTCTCCGAGAATGCCTCCCTGACCCTAACCCATCTCGCAGATGTGTTGTCTTCCCCGCACTTAGCATGTCTGGAATGATCTGTGTCTGTTTCCGCGGGTCCCAGCCGTCTACGCGGCCGCGCTGCGGGCTCCGAGGCCACGGCCCCGGCTGCATCCCCAGACCTGGCACGTCGGTGGCACCCCTTAGGTATGGATTCTCTGGTGACGGACCGACAACCCCCGTCGCGGTCCTCGCGTTCACACATCCGGATTCCCCCGCGTCACCGTGCTAGGCTCGTCCCCACTCCGGCCCGCCCGTTACGCAGCCCCGTCCTCGGGCGCTCGCGGCGCCCGGGCCCTCGGGGGAGCTGGGCTCTATCGGGGAGGCGGCCCGGGCCTGGGACCAGATGGGAAGCCCCGAGAGGCCGTCCCGGGCGAGTTGATGGGGGACTGCATGCGTCTGGGGGCCGCCGCGGGCGCCATGGCCTTGGAGGCGGGGCCGGAGCTCTCCGCGAGAGTGGCGTTCCGGTCCGCGTTCGGGGCGCAGGGGGTTCGCTTACCTGGGGGCTCAGGCTGCCGGGAGCACCAGGGGTCGGCGGCGGGGCGGGAGAGAGCGCGCCTGGCGCAGATGCAGAGGAGAAGGAGACGCGTATCGCCCGCACGACGCAGCCGGACTCTGCTCCGGGCACCGCCTCGGCCGGGGGCGGGGAAGCAGGCTTTAGGGGAGCGCGGGGCGGGATCGGGGGCGGGGCCTGGAGGGCGGGGCCGGGGCGGGGACCGGTTGAGCCCAGCGGGGCGCGGGGTCCTAACGGAGCTCGGCCCCTTCCGTGCGACTAGGCCGCTTCCTGCACCCCCTGCCTGCGCTACAGGGCCCCGCCTCCAGCCCCGCCCGCCCCCACCCCCGCAACCGAGGCGCGCCTTGGAGGAATCCAGCCGCAGGTTTCTTGCCTGTGCTTTATCTCTTGCCTTTGAACCTACCACCATCCGCTGAGCGCTCAGTCAGCCCCGGTTTCTCTTCCGTTCGCTGCAGGTCCTCCCCAGCCCCCTCCCGGGTCCCCTCTTCTGGCGCGGCTCTGATCCAACCGCGCATCTGCCAACACACCACGGACGCCCTGATCCGCCCGAGCGCACCGCTGGTCGTTGTGGCGGAGGCCCGGACTCCGCCCCAGGCCTCAGAGGCCACCCCCGGTGCCCCAAGTCTGGGGACCTGTCCCAGCTTTCAGGTCAAGCTGGTCCAATTCGTGGTTCATGGGTCCAGCCTCAGAGTTGGGAACCCAAGGAACCACCCTGGGAGTTGGGAGGCGTGGAGGGCAGCTGGGCAAAGGGTGCGGTTCGGTGGGGGGGCAGGGGTCAGGCTGCAGAGCTGGGACGATAAGGGTGGGAGATAGGCCGGAGTGGGGGGTGGCGAAGCCCCAGGCTCCCACTGGTCGGGGGGAACAGAAGGTGATTCCAGCGCACAGGGGCGGGGAGTCTGGGCGAGCCATGAACGCAGGACAATCCCGCATCAGGCAGAGGTGGTCTGTGAGCACCTGAGCAGCACCTAAGGGACTCGTGGTCCAGCTGTCGCCAGTTGAAGGGAAGGGGGTTCCAGAGCCGCTGGCCAACCCCACGTCGTCTGGGCAAGTGGCTTCACCTTTGGACAATGTCTCTCCCTGAAGCAGACCCAGGGCAAGGTGGGGGAAGCCCGGGCTTTTTTTGGCTAGGCAAGTTGCTTCACATCTCAGAGATTTGATTTCCACACATAGAAAGGGGGAGGGCAGCAGAGACCTCTGCTGCAAGTGTGGATGAAGCTGTCCGTCTTGATCCAGTTTCCCAGTGTTTGCACTTGCTGTTCCCTCTGCTGGGCTATTCCTTCTCTTTTCAAATGTGTGCGTCCTTCTCGCTCAGCTGTCAGCCTGGCCCTCAGAACCCCTCTGTCCACATTCACCCTTTTATTTTCTTCCCGGCCCTCCAAGAGCTCCTTTGCACATAGGGAAAAGGCAGATGATAAAGCCTCTTTTCTCAGCGTTGTGACTAGGACTGTGGTATACGGCGCCTTGCACCTGGGGGTGCTCAGAACATGGCAGCCATCTGGATTAATAGTGACACCAAGACATGGTGGAATGGGGTGGTCCAGACCCCAGAGGAGAAGCAGGAGATTCCTGGAGATGTGGAGGGGAGGCCCTCAATAGAGGATTTGGGTGGGCCGGGGTCAGGGAGAGATTTCAGGTGGGAGGTACTGCATGGGCAAAGGTGGGGAGGCTGGAGGAAGGGCTCAGCCTGGCAGGAAGAGATGCAGGCCGAACCTTCTGCAGATGGGCTGCTTCTGGGCTACTCCATGCCCTTCTGGCCCCACACCCCAGCCCACTCCATCAGTGAGCATGGAGTGTTCAGGGCAGACTTCCAGGAGGAGATGACATCTGTAACCTGAGAGATAAGTGGGTGGGGGATTTAGCTGAGTTAGGGTCCAACGGTGAGTCATGAGAGGACAGTAGGGCAGGACCAGTCACTAAAGGCCCTCCAGGGTTCTCTGGGGAGAGGCACAATCAGATTTAAAATGAGACGGCAGCAGGAGTGGCTGGGTTGTGGTCTGGGAGTTGCAGACAGGAGTGAAGGGAGGAACTCTGGAGGGATTTAGTGGTAAAATCGCCAGGGTTTGTGGGAATCAGAGGAGCCAGGGCCTGGTTGTGGGGAGTGGGGAGATGGAGCCATTTCTAAGCTGGTGAGTCCGATGTAGGGTGTCTGGGTGGTGGGAAGGGGGACCCTAGGGAGGCGGGGGGAGCCCCTTGCATCCTCCTCCCCTCCAACCTTCATACCCTCTGTGCTTGAGTGTGGGACAGGAAAGTAGGACTGGGGAGGCTGATAAGCCCTGATCCAGGTAATAAGCTGAGGGCTTCTTTGTCCCTTCTGCACCCCCTAGTCAGATGGCTGGTCCCAAGCACGTTGGCCTTTTCCAGACCCCGGGGCCATCATGGCCAGGACTGGAGGCTGGACCCTGGACCTTGGACGATGGGCCCTGTGCTAGGTGGAATAATGATGCCCACACATCCTAACCCCTGGAACCTGTGAATATGTGACCTTACAAGGCAAAAGGCACTTTGCATGCGTGATTAAGTTAAAGGATCTGGAGATGGGGGGGGGGGAATGATCCAATGTCATCACAAGGGTCTTTATAAGAGAGAGGGAGGAGAGTCAGAGAAAGACAGATTGGAAGACGCTATACTGTTGATTTTGAACATGGCTGATGGGACCACGAGCCAATGGATGCAGGCAGCCTCTAGAAACCGGAAAAGTCCAGGAAACAGATTCTCACCAAGAGCTTCCAGAAGGAATCCAGCCCTGCTGACACCTTGATTTTAGCCCAGTGAGACCCATTTTTGTTCTGACCTCCAGAACTATCAGGTAAAATGTGTACTGTTTTAAGCCACCATGTTGTGATGATTTGTTACTGTAGCAATAGGAGACTCAGACAGAGCCCCAACCTCCCATCCAGAGACCTGCTTGCACTGTCAGACCCCCTCCTATCTTGACGCAGTTTCCAAATCAGCATCCTGAGGACCCATCCAGGTCAGACCCACAACCCTTGCTATGTGTCCCCATCACCCACTCCTTGGGACCCTTTGCCCCCTCTAGTGGCCTCAGGGGCTGCTGCTCCCCTGTTCTGGTGGGGTAGGGACCGAAGTCCCAGATGTCTCTCTATCTGTCACTGCCTCTCCGTGCCCTGGAGTGTCCACCTTAGTGACTCTCACGCCAGCCTGGAGCCCTAACCACTGGACCTCCAGGGGATTCCCAGGAGTACTATTTTAAAAGCGTTTTTCAAATAGGAGATGACAATCTCTGATTAGAACGTTTCCGCTTTGGAACAGTAAATATCTACCATTCAAAAGCTGCCCAAGGGGCTTCCCTGGTGGTGCAGTGGTTGAGAATCCGCCTGCCGATGCAGGGGACACGGGTTCGTGACCCGGTCCGGGAAGATCCCACATGCCGCGGAGCGGCTGGGTCCGCGAGCCATGGCCGCTGAGCCTGCGCGTCCGGAGCCTGTGCTCCGCAACGGAAGAGGCCGCAGCAGTGAGAGGCCCGCGTACCGCAAAAAAAAAAAAAAAAAAAAAAAAGCTGCCCAAGGCTTTCCTATAACAGTCAAATTTCTCCCACCATGTTTGTCTCCCAGGCCCCCAGCAGCTCAATTCATGGGTTCAGCTTCCTGAAAGAGTCTCTGTGTAGAAATGAACATCTTCTTTTCTTTTCTTTCTCTATTTTGAAAGAATAACTTGCACCTTATTCATTCTTTTGCATCTTGATATTTTCAAATGGATGTTAAAATAGACGTAACATAAAATGTACGATTTTAACCACGTCGAGTGTCCAGTTCAGTGGCATTAAGCGCATTTACTTTGTTGTACAGCATCCCCACCATCCGTCTCCAGAACTTTTCATCTTCCCAAACTGAAACACTGTCCCCATTAAACACTCTCCCCATCCCCCTCCCCCAGCCTCTGGCCCCCACCATCTACTTTCTGTCTCCATGGATCTGACTCCTCTAGGGACCTCCTAGAAGTGGAATCAGACAGTATTTGTCCTTTGGTGTCTGACTTACTTCACTGAGCATCATGTTCTCACGGTTCATCCGGGCTGTTCCATTGCACGGATGGACCACATTTTGTTTATCCACTCATCCGTTGATGGACACTGGGGTTGCTTCCACCTTTTGGCTGTTGTAAAGTATGCTGTTATGAACATGGGTGTACAACTATCTCATTGAGTATCTGCTTTCAATTCCTTTGGGTATAGACCCAGAAGAGGAATTGCTGGGTCACATGGTAACTCTATGTGAACTTTTTTTTTTTTTTTTTGCACTATGCGGGCCTCTCACTGTTGTGGCCTCTCCCGTTGCGGAGCACAGGCTCCGGACGCGCAGGCTCAGCGGCCATGGCTCACGGGCCCAGCCGCTCCGCGGCATGTGGGATCTTCCCGGACCGGGGCTCGAACCCGTGTCCCCTGCATCGGCAGGCGGACTCTCAACCACTGCGCCACCAGGGAAGCCCTATGTGAACTTTTTGAGGCACCTGAATCTTGTTTTTTAATTTAATACTTTTAGGAGTGCTTTGATATCCATACATAAAGAAGTCTCTTTTTTGTTGCTGTTGTTTTTGTTTTTTGGAAAGGGGGAGTGAGTGTTTTGTTTTATTCTTGTTACGTAACAGCCTTAGAGATATAATTCACATGCTATCCAATTCCTCAATTTACACTCTTCAAGTCAAGGGTTTTTACTGTAGCCACAGAGCTGGGCAGCTCTCACCACGTTTTGTTTTTAAGGGAACAAGTCCCCTATCCACGGACAAGAAGTTTGCTTCTAATCTAAGTAACGGTGTAATGAGTAACCTGGTGCAGAGGTGATGTTGAGTCAGGGTGAGTAGATCATCATAAGTTCCTAGGAGTAGAATTGCTAGTCAGGGCGTGTGGGAGGGTAGAATTTTGACAGCTGTTGTAGCAAGGCTCCCACCCTCCACAAGGGCAGAACTATCGGACTTTGCTAATCTGAGAGGTTAAAAATCTTGCAGTTCTAATTTGCGTTTTTATTATTTGGGGTGAGGCTGCGCATCCTCTCGGTCTTTAAAAGGTGGATCTTGGGCTTCCCTGGTGGCGCATTGGTTGAGAGTCCACCTGCCAATGCAGGGGACACGGGTTCGTGCCCCGGTCCGGGAAGATCCCACATGCTGCGGAGCAGCTGGGCCCGTGAGCCATGGCCGCTGAGCCTGCGCGTCCGGAGCCTGTGCCCCGCAACGGGAGAGGCCACAACAGTGAGAGGCCCCCGTACCGCAAAAAAAAAAAAAAAAAAAAAAAAAAAAAAAAAAAGTGGATCTCTATATTCTTTTCCTGGAAAAAATTTTTTTCTTTAGTTTTGTTTTGTTTTAGTTAGAGAGGCTTTAAAACTTATGATAAAATACACCTAGAAACTCTTTTTAATATTAAGGAAATGACTTATTCTCTGATATGAGCTGTAATATCCACACTCACCCCAGTTGCATTTTTTAAAATTTACTTTATTGAAATATAGTTGATTTACAATGTTGTATTAATTTCTGCTTTACAGCAAAGTGATTCAGTTATACGTATATATGCATTCTTTTTCATATTCTTTTCCATTACGGTTTATCACAGGATATTGAATGTAGTTCCCTGTGCTATACAGTAGGACCTTGTTGTTTATCCATTCTCTATGTATTAGTTTGCATCTGCTAATCCCAAACTCCCAATCCATCCCTCCCCACCGCCTTGGAAACCACAAGTCTATTCTCTATGTCTGTGAGTCTGTTTCTGTTCCATAGATAAGTTCATTTGAGTCATA
The DNA here is from genome assembly GCF_039906515.1 of Pseudorca crassidens. Lineage (NCBI taxonomy): Eukaryota > Metazoa > Chordata > Mammalia > Artiodactyla > Delphinidae > Pseudorca > Pseudorca crassidens. The sequence continues at coordinate 166,440,080 of NC_090298.1, forward strand.
TTTTAGATTCCACATATAAGTGATATCATATAATATTTGTCTTTCTCTGTCTGACTTACTTCACTTACTATGAGAATCTCTAGGTCCATCCATGTTGTGGCAAATGGCATTATTTCATTCTCTTTTATGGCTGAGTAGCATTCTATTATAAATATTTCTGTACCCCCCGAGTTGTATTTTTACCTTGTTTATAATGTTTTCTCCCCACAAGTCTATTTGGATTTTAGGAAGTTGGACTTATCCACCTCTTTCTTTTGCGTATTTTTTTTTTTTTTTTTTTTTTTTGCGGTACGCAGGCCTCTCACTGTCGTGGCATCTCCCGTTGCGGAGCACAGGCTCCGGACGCGCAGGCTCAGCGGCCATGGCTCATGGGCCCAGCTGCTCCGCGGCATGTGGGATCTTCCCGGACCGGGGCACGAACTCATGTTCCCTGCATCGGCAGGCGGACTCTCAGCCACTGCGCCACCAGGGAAACCCTCTTTTGCGGTTTTTATGTTTAATTTATTTTTCTTAGAAAGGCCTTACAGGGAATTCCCTGCAGTCCAGTGGTTAGGACTCAGCACTTTCACTGCCAAGGACCTGGGTTCAGTCCCCGGTCGGGGAACTAAGATCCCACGTGCCTTGCAGCACAGCCAAAAAAAAAAAAAAAAAAAAAGCCTTACCTACTCTCAAATTATTATTTTTAAAAAGTCCCCATGTGTTTTCTTCATAGTGCTTTTATGATCTGATTTTTCCCATGTAAAACTTTGATCCATCAGGAATTTATGTTGAGGCGTGGTGTGAAGTAGGGATCCAGGTTTGTGTTCCCAGTTGTCCCAAGAGCACTTGCGTCATCCATCTTTTTAGATGCAGTTTTGGGGAGATCCCTAGAGCTGTCACATCTTCAAGGAGGATAGTTTTGAAATATGGGGAGACATTAGAATTGTCACAATATGAAAACTGTTTCCTACTAAATTGATAATTTAGGAAATTGGTCCCCACTCAAACCTCCAAGTTTTTTCCCAGAACTGAGCCACACCCATGGGACATGACTTTTTGGGGGGATGGGGTGGGAATCAGTCATTCTCTGCTTGTGGGATATTATAAACATTCCACAAAAACACAATGCTAACACACTGCAAGTCGATCGCAAAATGATATGACAAATCTTGCAACCTGGTGAGATTCCAATCGGTAGACAGAAGAGGCTATAGAGAGGGACCAAAAACGCTGATAAGTCATTGACAAAGAAAGACTTGGTGGTCAGTCCAAGACATAATTAAACATGGAGAAGGGGGCCATTGGCAAAGGCAGGATTGGTTGCTCCAGGGAGCATGACTCAAATGCAAAATGAATCAGACCCTGAGACCTGTGTGTGGTTTGCCTGGGGCTGTGGTAACACACTATCATGAACTGGTTGGCTTAAAGATAGAAACATATTCTCTCATAGTTCTGAAAGTTCAAAATCCAAAAATCAAGGGACTTCCCTGGCGGTCCAGTGGTTAGGACTCTGTGCTTCCACTGCAGGGGACATGGGTTCAATCCCCGGTCAGGGAGCTAAGATCCTGCAAGCCTCACAGTGCGGCTAAAACAAACAAACAAACAGACAAAATCAAGGTGTTGGCAGGGACACGCTTCCTCCAAAGGCTCTAGGGAAGAATCTTTCCTCCCTCTGCCTAGTTTCTGGTGGCTGCCGGCACTCCTAGGCGTTCCTCAGCTTGCAGCAGCATCGCTCGTTTCTGCCTGTCTTCACTTCTCTGTGTGTGTGTTTTGCTCTCTCCAAATTTCTCTTATAAGTACACCAGTCATTGGATTTAGGGCCCACTCTGCCCCAAGATGACCTCATCGTACCTTGATTACATCTGCAAAGACTCTATTTCCAGGGACTTCCCTGGTGGTGCATTAGTTAGGACTCCGCGCTCCTGATGCAGGGGGCCCAGGTTTGATCCCTGGTCAGGGAACTAGACCTCACATGCAGGCCGCGACTAAGAGTTTGCATGCCACAACTAAGGAGCCCACGAGCCGCAACTAAGACCCGACGCAACCAAATAAATAAATAAATATCTTTTCAAAAGACCCTATTTCCAAATAAGGTCACATTCACAGGTACTGGAGGTTAAGATTTCAGCCTATCTTTTGAGGGGGGGACACAATTCAAGTCACCATACCCTCCCACTTTTTATGTTTTGTTCTCTTTGTGTGTGTGTGTGTCTGTCTGTCCCCCAAAATGACTCTTTCCAGAATGCTATTGGAAGATTACATGTGAATTATTAAATACAAATTCATGGGGGGGAATGCCCCACCCTCCATAAAAAAGCACCCAATGAATTTGTTTCAAGAGTTACCTGTAGTTTCAGTTATAACCCACATCTTGTTCACTATAAGGTGAATGAATTCCTTGTCATAATTTGGACTCTGTTTTGAAAGTTATGGTTCGTTCCAATCAACCCTTTTATTTCCTCGCTCTGGGGTTTTGATGCCAGTGTTAATTGCAGGGTCTTTCCTCTGGGGCCTGTGAGCTGAAGCTTATGAGGAGACCCCTTGGTGATTCCAGGTCAACATGGTGGGTGTGTGGGTGTGTGGCGGGGGTGAGAACAGGATGTCCAGGATGTGGCTAGGAGGTCGGGATAACCTTCCCAAGGACTGAATGTCCCTCAGCTGAAGGGACAGGTGGGCAGGGATGCAGAGGGCTGGGCAAGGGGGGGTTCCACTGAAAACAAAAGCCCAGTGTGACCCAAGGGGACAGCCTGGGGGAGGCTGTCCACTCAGGCCTAGGGGCCCTGGGGCTCAGACTTCCTGGAGCCACAGTCGGTTTTCATAGGAGGGCATCATGCTCTGATTAGCAATCTGGAGGGTCACGGGGCTCAGCATGGGCAGTGCACGGAGAGAACAGAGTGAAAGGGGCCTGTTTTCTGAGAGGAGGGTGTCTGGATACTGGAGGGACTGGGGAAAGGAAAGAGAGAGGGGTGGGAGGGAGATTGCAGGACAGGCTTTGACTGTGCACCTAGCACGATGTCCCTCTGTGGCCTGGTAGCCAGCTGGGTGTCCCTGAGTGGGGAGCGCAGGACACCAGCAGGTTGGGAGGGAAGGGGCTGGATTGGACAGGAGATGTCCAGGTGTCCGTGGGAGGCATGCACTGGAGATTCCTTGTGTCTGTCTGCGTGTCCCTAGTGTCAGCCCAGGGTAGAGCTGTGGGGTGGTAGGAGGCCCCGTGGCTGCCCGCCTCTGTGGACGAGGGCAAGAGGAGGGGGGATGGGCCCCCAAACGGCAGGGACCGCCCTCAGCACCCAGGCAAGGGAGGCCGCTGTGCAACTTTGCTGGACAGATGGGGCTGAAGGTCAGCAGGTGAAGGATTAATTCAGACCTTGAGCTTGGCCTCCAGAGCTTGCTGGGGCAGGAGCAGCGAGAGGAAAAAGAGGAGGACTGGGGAGGGGAAAATTGCATTTACTGATTATTTCTCAAATGCAGGCCTTGTCCTCCGTTTCTCGCCTATTCAAAATAATAACATTAGCCAGAAACCATCACGGGGAATTTACATGGCAGACATTATTTTATTTTATTTTTTAAAATAAATTTATTTATTTATTTTTGGCTGCGTTGCTGCACGCCGGCTTCTCATCACAGTGGCTTCTCTTGCTGCGGAGCACGGGCTCTAGGCACGCAGGCTCAGTAGTTGTGGTGCACAAGCTTAGCTGCTCCGCAGCATGTGGGATCTTCCCGGACCAGGGTTCGAACCCGTGTTCCCTGCATTGGTAGGTGGATTCTTAACCACTGTGCCACCAGGGAAGCCCCAGTCATTATTTTAAATGAACTCATCTGATCCCTGAACAGCCCCGTGAGATGCGTACTCCTGTGCTTTTGCAAGCGAGGAACCTGAGGCACAGAGAGGTTAGGGCACTTGCCCAAGGTCACACAGCCTGTGAATGGCTGAGCTGGGGCTGGAACCTGGGTGATGTGCTCTGCTGGCAGTGAGCCTGCCTGGTGTCTGTTCCAGTGAGGCTATGGGCTGAGAGGCAGGGGTAGCAGGAGACAGGCTACCAGGGGTCTGTGGGAGCACTGGTGGTGTGACCTGCTGGTGGGACTGACCTAAATTTACCTCCCTGGAAACTTCCCCACCCAACCCCGCTTCCCCTTTTGCTACGCTACAGAGTGGGGGTGGGGAATCCTCCGGAAATGGTGGTAGGAGGAGGGAGCTGAGAGCTGGCTGGGCAGAGGAGGGGTGGGGACTGGGGCTGCAGGTAAAGAAGAGGGGCAGGGCTCAAGCTCAGGACCTTTGGGGCCCCTGCCTCACCCTTACCCACTGGGAGAGGAGCAGTCTTTGTTCAAAGCCCAGGATTTCTCAGTTCTTCCCAGTCTACGAGTGCCCTGGGGTGTCCCAGAGGGAGAAACAGGTCCTGGGGTGAGCGGCCAAGCTTTTGTGTAGTACTCAATGCCTTCTCTTGTATTTTACAAATCGTGTGTGTGTGTGTGTGTGTGTGTGTGTGTGTGTGTGTGTGTGTGTGTGTGTTGACTAGAAGAAAATCATCTCTGGGGACTTCCCTGGTGGTCCAGTGGTTAGGATTCTGTGCTTCCACTTCAGGAGGCACAGGTTCGATCCCTGGTCAGGGATGTAGGATCCCGAAAGTCTGGCAAAAAACCCAAAACAAACAAACAAAACAAAAATATGGGGTGGTCTTTCCTTTTCGCCGAATGCTGTCAATATGGTGTTTCAGGCGCTTCGTGGAGGTTGGCCGGGTGGCCTACGTCTCCTTTGGGTCTCATGCTGGGAGGCTGGTCGCGATTGTAGATATTATTGATCAGAACAGGGCTTTGGTGTATGGACCTTGCACTCAAGTAAGGAGACAGGCTATGCCTTTCAAATGCATTGCAGCTCACTGACTTCCCGCTCAAGTTTCCACACAGGGCCCGGCAGAAGTCTGTCGAGAAGCCTGGGAGAAGGCAGATATCAAGGCAAAGTGGGCAGCCACAAGGTGGGCCAAGAAGATTGAAGCCAGAGAAAAGAAAGCCAGGATGACAGATTTTGATCGTTATAAAGTCACGAAGGCGAGGAAAATGAGGAACAGACTAATCAAGCTTGAAGTTAAGAAACTTCAAAGGACAGCTCCCCTGAAGACTTCTCCCAAGAAAGCACTTGTTGCTAAGGAGGCAGCTACGGCAGCTGCTGCAAAGGTTCCAGCAAAAAAGATGACCGCTATGGGTAAGAAGTCACCTGCTCCAAAGGCATCTGGCAAGAAAGCATGAGAGCATACGAGGCTGTTATAAACAGAATAAAGGTTCTTTTTGACCAAAAAAAAAAAATGAGGGGTGGAATAGGGAGCGTGGGAGGGAGACGCAAGAGGGAGGAGATATGGGGATATATGTATATGTATAGCTGATTCACTTTGTTATAAAGCAGAAACTAACACATCATTGTAAAGCAATTATACTCCAATAAAGATGTTAAAAAAAAAAAAGACAAAGGAAAAACTGAAAAAAAAAAAACAACCCCAAAACCCCGAAAATCATCTCTGATCCAAAAGCCTCCTGACCCCTAGGTATGAGCAGGGCCATCAGAGCTGAGCCTTGGAGGGCAAGAGTGTGTCGGGGCAGTCAGGCTGTCAGGCAGAGGACAGTGGGTGCAAAGACTTGGAGGTTTGAAGCAGCATGTTCTGAGATGCTCGTTAATGGTGCAAGGAGCAGAGAGGGCAGGTAGATACGAGACCGCAGAAGAAGCAGAGCTGGCGCCAAGAAAGTCCTTAAAGGCTTGGATCTAGTCTTGGGAGCAATAGGGAGTCACGGAAGGGTTTAAAGCAGGGAGGGACATGGTCTTATAAGTGTGTCCTAGGAACTCCCCTGGCTGCTGTCTGGAGGACGGGCTGGGGAAGAGGGGAGAGGTAGGGGCAATCACCTAGTACAAAGTTGATAAGACCTGAATAGGGCAGCGGGGTGGAAGGAAGGAGGGGATTTTTAACTATTAGAACTTTTAATTCAAATATAGCACACATGCCAAAAAGAAATGCACAGGTCACAAATGTACGCTGCAAAGTTTTCACAACATGAACATGTTTGTATAGCACCCCGATCGAGGACAGAACATCACCAGACCTCTGAAGCCTCTGCCGTGTCTTCTTCTGTCACTCCCTCTGCCCGCTGCGCCCCTCCACCCCTAGGGTAACCCCTAACTTGACTTTGAATAGCATAGAATCACTTTGCTTGTCATTTGGACTTTTTTTTTTTTGAGGTTGGGTATCCAATTTTATTTTATTTATTTATTTAATTTTTTTTATTGGGGTATAGTTGAATTACAATGTTGTGTTAGTTTCAGGTGTACGGCACAGTGAATCCGTTATACACACACATATATCCACTCTTTTTTTAGATTCTTTTCCCATAGAGGCTGGACTTTATGGCTTCTTTCAGGCAGGGTGATAATTCTTTTTTTTTGTTTTTGCGGTACGCGGGCCTCTCACTGTTGTGGCCTCTCCCGTTGTGGAGCACAGGCTCCGGACGCGTAGGCTCAGCGGCCATGGCTCACGGGCCCAGCCGCTCCGCAGCATGTGGGATCTTCCTGGACCGGGGCACGAACCCGCGTCCCCTGCATTGGCAGGCGGACTCTCAACCACTGCACCACCAGGGAAGCCCTGGGTGATAATTCTTGTTCATTGTTGTAGAGTCTCTCAACCACTACTAATACTTGAGTCTGAATGCTTCTTGGTGTGTCCCATGCATTGTAGGATGTTGTGCAGTATCCCTGGCTTCTACACACGGGATGACTGTAACACGTGCCCCTCCCCCCAAGTTCTGACTACCAAAAATGTCTCTAGATGTGGCCAAATGGCCCATTAGGGGTAAAAATCACCCCGGGTTGAGAATCACTGCGATATAGTATTCCATTTTGTGAAGTCATCACAATTTATTGACACATCCTTTTATTGAGCATTTAGATGGTTTCCAGTTTGGGGTTATTACAAGCAGAGGTGTTAGGAATATTCTCGTAGGTTTCTCAGTGAAGGTAAGTCCACATTTCCTTTGACTTTATTCCTAGAAGCCATAGGGTAGATGTTGATTCAGCTTTGTGGATCCTGCCAAACAGTTTTCCAAAGTGGTTGTGTCGTTTTACTCCCCTACCAGCAGTGCAGAAGCGTCACTTGGTATGGTCTTTCTCACGTTAGCCATTCTAGTAGGTGTCATGACATTTTGGTTTTAACTGGCGTTTCCCTGATGACTCATGATGTCAAGCATCTTTTTATTTATTGGCCATTTGGAGATTACCTTTTATGAAAGGCCCATTTTTCCTATGACATTTCTGCCTTTTTCTTGTTGATTTGTAAGAGCTCTTTATATATGCTGGACATATAGTGGCATCAGGGCCATCTTCACTCTAGTCCTTCTGGTCCCTTTGGCCACCTCCATCACACTGATGTGCCTGGCTGCATTGATCATCAGGTTACATTCTACTCTGGATCTACAGTGACATGATCTCTCTGACCACTGTGGGGGAGACACACTTGAAAGACACAAGTACCTAGAATAAAATCACTGCACTCCCAGCAGGGACAACCACTTCCATAATGTGTATTTACTTCCACAGACAGAGATGTATCTGGAAACAACACACGTGTGTGTTTAATTTATATAAATAGTATCACACTGTACTATCATCACACAAGTTATTTTTTGTTTTCACTCAGGAGTATTTTCTTTTCATTTTTTAAAAATTAATTAATTAATTAGGCTGTGTTGGGTCTTTGTTGCTGCACGCAGGCTTTCTCTAGTTGTGGCGAGCGGGGGTTACTCTTCGTTGCAGTGCACGGGCTTCTCATTGCGGTGGCTTCTCTTGTTGCAGAGCATGGGCTCTAGGCATGTGGGCTTCAGCAGTTGCGGCATGCAGGCTCAGTAGTCATGGAGCATGGGCTTAGTTGCTCCACAGCATGTGGGATCTTCCTGGACCAGGGCTCGAACCCATGTCCCCTGCATTGGCAGGTGGATTCTGAACGACTGTGCCACCAGGGAAGTCTCTCAGCAGTATCTTTCTGAGATCCACTTATGTAGCGACAGAGATGAGAGGAGATATTTTTCCCTTTTCACTTGTGCATAATATTCCATCACAGGACTATTTTTCTTTCCATTTCTCTACTCCCCCACAAATGGACAGTCTAGTGGCTTCTAAGTTTTCACTCTTATGAACTTCAACAAAGTCCTTATAGCTGGTTCCTTGGTACTTCTCAGAAAGTTATTTCCTTTTAAAACCCACTCTCCACTTTTCCTGCTGCCTCCACAAGAAATGGTTCAATTGATTGGCCATTTGGAGATGACCTTTTGTGAGGAGCCCATTTCCTCCTTGGGGTTTCTGCCTTTTTCTTGTTGATTTGTAGGAGCTCTTTATATATGCTGAACCATGGGTCCTTTGTCAGCTATATTTCTGGGGCAGATATTTTGGAAGAAGTTTTGGGAGGCATTCAGGAGGTAAGCCCAACAGATCTAGGTGACTGATTGGAGGAAGGAGTATAGAAAGATGTACCAATTTCTGGCTAAGTGTCAGGGTGACTGAGGGGGTCATTGCTGAGGTGGAATCATGGGAAGAGCCACAGGTGAATAAGGTGCTGGTGGATCTGAAGAGTCACTAGATTTTGACCTGAGGTCCCATGGACAAAGTGGAGCTCCAAAAGGAAGGGCCCCTGGGTGGGCTTCAGACCTCAGAAATCATTTGCAAGATACTCAGTCTTTTGTATTTTTCTGAGAATCTCTAGCTTGGAGCAGGTCCAGACATAACACGTTGATTCAGAGCCCCAAACACAACAGGGTCTTATGGGCCAACTGAGGACAGCTGAGGATCTGGCAACAGGATTTTCTTTATTTGCATTAAAATTTTTTAACTTATTGTAAAGCAGAATTGACTTTTTCCTTTGTTATGTAGCTCTGTGCATGTTAACATGTGTATAACCATCATCACAGTCAGGATATAGAACAGTTCCATCACTTGACAAAATTCCCTTGCACTGCTCCCTTTTTTAAAAAGTTAATTAATTAATTAATTAATTTTTGGCTGCGTTGGGTCTTCCTTGCTGCCCGGGCTTTCTCTAGTTGCGGTGAGCGGGGGCTACTCTTCGTTGCGGTGCGCAGGCTTCTCACTGTGGTGGCTTCTCTTGTTGTGGAGCACGGGCTCTAGGCGCACAGGCTTCAGTAGGTGTGGCTCGCGGGCTCTAGAGCACAGGCTCAGTAGCTGTGGTGCATGGGCCTAGTTGGTCCGAGGCATGTGGGATCTTCCTGGACCAGGGCTCAAACCCGTGTCCCTTGCATTGGCAGGTGGATTCTTAACCACTGTGCCACCAGGGAAGCCCCGTAGGATTTTATTTTTTTTAATAGACTTTATTTATTAGGGCAATCGTAGGTTCACAGCAAAACTGAGTAGGAAGTACAGGTAGTTCCCATATACTCCCTGTACCCAGCCCCACGTGACCAGCCTCCTCCACTACCAACATGGCACTGAGGAAGTGCCTTTGTTACAATCAATGAACTACATTGACACATCATAACCATCCCAAGTCCCTAGGTGACTTTAGGGTTCACTCTTGGTATCGTTCATTCTATGGGTACAAATGTATAATGACACGCACCCACCATTATAGCATCATACAGAGTCGTTCCACTGTCCTAAAAATCCCCTGCACTCCACTGATTCATCCCTCCTTACCCCTCAACCTCTGGTAACCACTGATCTTTTCACTCTTTCTATAGTCTTGCCTTTTCCACGTCATAGAGTTAGAATCGTGCAGAATGTAGCCTTTTCAGATTGGCTTCTTTTACATTTAAGTTTCCTCCATGTCTTGTCTTTTTTTACCCATGGTATGTCTCTTCTTTAATTTTTTCAACAATATTTTGCAGTTTTCCGAACGTAAGTTTTGCACTTTTGTTAAATTTACTCCTGAATATTTTATTTTTTCCATTATATTGAAAATAGAATTAGTTAAAAAATTTCTTTCTCCTATAAATATAATTAATCCTTCCATGTCTTGTCATAGCTTGGTAGTTCATTTCTTTTTCACGATGAACAATATTTCCTTGTCTGGATATATCACAGTTTATTTATCCACTCACCTACTGAAGGACATCTTGGTTGCTTCTACATTTTGACAATTATGAATAAACCTGCAAACATCTGTGTGCAGGTTTTGTGTGGACAGAGCTTTCAACTCACTTGGGTAAATATCAAGGATGGTGACTGTTGGATCATATAGTAAGGGTATGTTTAGTTTTATAAAAACCTGCCAAACCATCTTCCAAAGTGGCTGGATCATTTTGCCTTCCCACCAGCACTGAGTGAGAATTCCTGTTGCTTTCCAGGGATTGGGATCATTTTTTTTCTTTTTGGCCGTGCTGTTCGGCACGTGGGATCTTAGTTCCCCGACCAGGGATCCAACCCGTGCCGCCTTGCAGTGGAAGCACAGAGTCTTAACCACTGGACCACCAGGAAAGTCCTGGCAATGGGATTTTTAATCACAGAAAAATCTAGAAAAAAATATTGGGTTCCACCTGCATGCATCGTTTTTTCTTAGAATACTGTCTGAAAACACTTTCCATATTGTTAAAAAAAATCTGTGTCATTAGAATAATCTTTCCATATACTTAAAAGCATTAAACACATTTTTAATGACTGCCTAGCCGATTTGATCACGTTATTATATTGCAGTTTACTTAACTGTGCACTGTAAGCTTTGTGCTAAGTGAATATTAAAATAATGCTACCAGGGGGTGAGGGACGGGTGGATTGAGAGTTTGGGATTAGCAGATGCAAACTAATACATACAGAATGGATAAACAACAAGATTCTACTGTATAGCACAGGGAACTACATTCAATATCGTGTGATGAACCGTAATGGAAAAGAATATGAAAAAGAATATATATTTATATATATATCTGAATCACTTTGCTGTGTGGCACAAATTAACACAACATTGTAAGTCAACTGTACTTCAATAAAATAAATTTTAAGAAAAGCGCTACCATGAGTATGGTTATGTGTAAATACTTGCCTACTTCTCGTATTTCTTCAGGATGAATTCTCAGAAGTGGAAATACTGGCTTGAAAAAGACAAACACTTTATGATTCTTGGTTCATGTTACCAAATGCTCTCCAGAAGGCTGTCATTTATACTGAAAGCTGCAAAGCCAAAGCAATATTCTGCAATTTTTTTAAAAAGCCACGGTTTAAACAGACAAAAAGATGTTGCATTTTTAATCAGCAATGAGTATCTTTGAGAATTCCCAAAGTTGACTGTCTTTTCCCTGGTGTATCAGCACTGCTGTTTGGCTTGTTTCACCAGGATACTTGTGATTTCTCTGTTCATCTTCTCCATCTCTTGGTTGGACGATTCATCAAAATCGATTCGTATAAGCTATTTACATTTTATTTTATTTTATTTTTAAATATGTTTGGTTATATACTAGATATTTTTTTCTTTTATTTATTTATTTGGCTGTGTTGGGTCTTAGTTGCGGCATGCGGGATCTTCGTTGCAGCATGCGGGATCTTTCTTTGTGGCACGGTCTCTTCTTTGTGGCATGTGGGCTTCTCTCTAGTTGTGGCATGCAGGCTCAGTAGTTGTGGCGCACAGGCTCCAGAGCACGCGGGCTCAGTAGTTGCAGCGTGGGGGCTTAGTTGCCCTGTGGCATGTGGGATCTTAGTTCCCCGACCAGGGATCAAACCCGTGTCCCCTGCACTGGAAGGCAAATCCTCTCTTCATTTTTTATAAATGTATTTATTTATTTAATTTTGGCTGTGTTAGGTCTTCGTTGCTGCACACGGGCTTTCTCTAGTTGCAGTGAGCAGGGGCTACTCTTTGTTGCGGTGCACGGGCTTCTCATTGCAGTGGCTTCTCTTGTTGCGGAGCACAGTCTCTAGGCACGTGCGCTTCAGTAGCTGTGGCACGCGGACTCAGTAGTTGTGGCACACAGGCTTAGTTGCTCTGAGGCGTGTGGGATCTTTCCGGACCAGGGATCGAACCCGTGTCCCCTGCATTGGCAGGCACATTCTTAACCACTGTGCCACCAGGGAAATCCCTGGAAGGCAAATTCTTAATTACTGGACCAGCTGGGAAGTCCCAAGCTCTTTACATTTTAAAGAGAGATAACCCAGTACATTCCTTTCCCATTTCTCCCACTACTCTTAAGCTTAGAAAGAGATTTGAAACCTCAGAGATTTGAAATCCATTTACTTTTATTTCCTTAATTTTTTTTTAGTCCCATGAAAATATGTAGTTCGATTTTTAGATATTTAACTCTTCAGATCACTTTGTATTCATTAGCAATTGTTGTGTAACAAATTATCCCAAAACATAGTGGCTGAAAGAAGCAATAAATATTTCTTATCTTTCCAATTTTCTGTGGATCAGGAGTCTGGGAGTTTCCTGATCCAGTTTGGCTTGGAGGGTCTGGCGAGGCGGTTCTCAGGAGGTTGTAATCAGAGATGTCATCATCTAAAAGCTTGACTGGATTCACTTTGAAGGTGGCTCACTCGTGACTGGAGAGTTGGTGCTGGCTGTTGGTGGGAGGCCTCAGCTCCTCACCACCTGGGCCTCTCCACAAGGCTGCTTGAACATCCTCACAATATGGCAGCTGGCTGCCACCAGATCAAGCAATCCAAAAGACCAGGGGTGGTCACACGACAGCCTGCAGGTCAAATCTGGCCCACTGCCTGTTTTTATACATAAACTTCCATTATTGGCACAAATGATCGTTTGCTTAAATGTTGTCTATGGCTGCTTTTACAACAGCAAGTCTAGTCGTTGCAACAAAGATTGCATGGCCCTTGCTATACAAAATACTTACTATCTAGCTCTTTACAGAAGAAACCCTGCCAACCCCTACAAAAGACCAAGGTGGAAGCTGCAATGTCATTTATGACCTAGCCATATATGACTGTCCTACAGAATTCCACTGGTCACACAGATCATCCCACCTCTGCTTTAATATGGGGGGGACTTGAATACCAGGAGGTGAGGGTCACGGGGGGCCTATCTTAGAGGCTGACTGCCACACCCCTGAAATTTGTTTGCAGTTATTTTTGCAAAGATGCTGGGCTGCCTGCCTGCAATTCATTTTTCCTTCTTAATTCCTAAAGAACATTGATTTTGTCTGGGACAACAGTATGCTCAGTTTAAAATGCAAATGTCCTTAGATTTCCTTGGAGTTTGAAGTGGTCATGTGACCCATGTGTGGCCAATGAGATGGAAGTGGACATTGATGGTAAGCTTCTGAAAAGCTATTGTTTTCCTTATTAGAAGGGAAAACCCTGACATTTCTACATTTTTTGCACACAATGCTCCTCTTTCTTTTTTCTTTTCTTTTTTTTCTTCTTTTCTTTTTTTTTAAAATTTATTTATTTATTGGCTGTGTTGGGTCTTTGTTGTGGTACGCGGGCTTCTTGTTGTGGTGGCTTCCCTTGTTGTGGAGCACGGGCTCCAGGAACGTGGGCTTCAGCAGTTGTGGCTTGCGGGCTCCAGAGCGCAGGCCCAGTAGCTGTGGCACATGGGCTCAGTTGCTCCGCGGCATGTGGGATCTTCCCAGACGTGGGATTGAACCCGTGTCCCCTGCATTGTCAGATGGGTTCTTAGCCACTGCGCCACCAGGGAAGCCCTCCTCTAAGAGTTTTATAGTGTCTGGCCCTACATTTAGGTCTTTAACCCATTTTGAGTTTATCTTTGTGTGGTGTTAGGGAGTGTTCTAATTTCATTCTTTTACATGTAGCTGTCCAGTTTTCCCAACACCACTTATTGAAGAGACTGTCTTTTCTCCATTGTATATTCTTGCCTCCTTTATCAAAAATAAGGTGACCATATGTGCGTGGGTTTATCTCTGGGCTTTCTATCCTGTTCCATTGATCTATATTTCTGTTTTTGTGCCAGTACCATACTGTCTTGATTACTGTAGCTTTGTAGTATAGTCTGAAGTCAGGGAGCCTGATTCCTCCAGCTCCGTTTTTCTTTCTCAAGATTGCTTTGGCTATTCGGGGTCTTTTGCGTTTCTATACAAATAGTGAGATTTTTTGTTCTAGTTCTGTGAAAAATGCCATTGGTAGTTTGATAGAGATTGCATTGAACTTGTAGATTGCTTTGGGTAGTATAGTCATTTCCACAATGTTGATTCTTCCAATCCAAGAACATGGTATATCTCTCCATCTGTTTGTATCATCTTTAATTTCTTTCATCGGTGGCTTACAGTTTTCTGCATACAGGTCTTTTGTCTCCTTAGTTAGGTTTATTCCTAGATATTTTATTCTTTTTGTTGCAATGGTAAATGGGATTGTTTCCTTAATTTCTCTTTCAGATTTTTCATCATTAGTGTATAGGACTAGCAGGTGGGTCTGGCTCAGTCTCCCATGGGGTCACTGCTCCTTCCCCTGGGTCCAGATGCGCACACTACTTTGTGTGTGCCCTCTAAGAGTGGAGTCTCTGTTTCCCCCAGTCCTGTCGAAGTCCTGCAGTCAAATCCTGCTAGCCTTCAAAGTCTGATTCTCTAGGAATTCCTCCTCCCATTGCTGGACCCCCAGGTTGGGAAGCCTGACATGGGGCTCAGAACCTTCACTCCAGTGGGTGGACTTCTGTGGTATAAGTGTTCTCCAGTTTGTGGGTCACCCACCCAGCGATTATGGGATTTGATTTTATTGTGATTGCACCCCTCCTACTATCTCATTGTGGCTTCTCCTTTGTCTTTGGATGTGGGGTATCTCTTTTGGTGAGTTCCAGTGTCTTCCTGTAGATGATTGTTCAAGCTGGCTGGTTGTTGCTCAAGGTCTCTCAGTGGGTCACAGGCAGGCTGGGATTGGGGTCACTTCCAGGTTCCTGGCTCTCCTGTCTGGTGATTGATGCTGGCTGCCGGCTGGGAGCTCAGCTGAGGTTGTCAACTGCAACACGTACCCATGGCCTTTCCATGTGGCTTGGGCTTCCTCACATGATGGAGGCTGGTTCCAAAAGGGAGCATCCCAGGAAGGAGCCGCATTGCCATGTATGACCTAGCCTTGTGGTGTACTGTCACTTCCACCACTCTCTATTGGTTAAGATGGACACAGAGTTCTGCCCAGGGTCAAGAGGAGACCTAGACCCCACTTCTTGTCCAGGAGTGTCAAGTTCACACTAAAGAAGAGCAAGTGGCATGGGAGAGATTCTTACTCCTGTTTTTGGAGGATGCAATCCGCCCCATCCCCCTGGAGTGTCAGTCACATCCAGGAGGGCAGGGTCCTTGTGCCTAGAAAGTGCCTGGCACACAGTAGGTGCTCATACATCAGGAATTTTTTTCTGAAAAATCCCATGTTCTGAAAAGTCACACCTTCAAAATAACAGGATATTATTTATATATTTATGTATTAAAATATATAAATAATGTATGGTTTATCTTAGGATATTAATTATAATAATATATTAAATGTAAGTTAAATATTATATTTAATAATAAAAATATTTGGGCAAAAATAGGGTGGAGGGCAGGACACCAAAACCCACAGCACTTTGTACCCAGAGTGCTAATAAAGCCAGTAGTCAGGACTTCTCTGGTGGTGCAGTGGTTGAGAATCCGCCTGCCAAAGCAGGGGACACGGGTTCGAGCCCTGGTCCGGGAAGATCCCACATGCCACGGAGCAACTTAGCCTGTGTGCCACAACTACAGAGCCTGTGCTCTAGAGCTGTGAGCCACAACTACTGAGCCTGTGAGCCAGAACTACTGAAGCCCGCACGCCTGGAGCCTGTGCTCCACTGCCATGAGAAGCCCATGTACCGCAACGAAGAATAGCCCCCACTCACTGCAACTAGAGAAAGCCCACACGCAGCAACAAAGACCCAATGAAGCCAAATAAATTGATTAATTAATTAAAAAAAAAAAGCCAGTACTCATCCTGGTCCAATCCCTACCCCAGGTAAACCTCTCCTGGTTTCTGTGCCCAGTCTCTGGCCTCAAACTCAGGGTACCTGCCTTTTCCTTTGAGATGAAAACATTTGCTCCTAAGAGAGGTCACTTTTAACCTAGTTCAAATCTGATCCAGCCTGTGGATGTCTTCATTAATTTATTTCTTCAAACTAGGGGGAAAATGTCTTTTCAGTGTCTTCACCTGAACTTGAAACATTCCCAGGTAAGAAAGCAGAAGCTGTAGAGGTTCTTGAGGCCCTAAATCAGCCACAGAGCCCAGCAACAAAACACAACCATGAATAAAAATAAAAAAGAAATAAACAAATGTAAGATTAAACACACACACACACCACAACCATGAAATGCAGTTGTGGAACTCAACATAAAAGCCAGCCGTAAAACCTGGCTATAGAACCCAACATAAAACCCAGCCACAGAACCCAGCCACAAACTCAACAGTGGAACCCAGCCACAGAATCCAACAGAAAACTCAGTCACAGAATTCAACCACAGAACCCAATCACAAACCCCCACTATAGAATGAAGCCACAGGACCCAGCCACAGAACCCAACATGAAACCCAGCCACAGAACCCAGCTACAAACTCAACAGTGGAACCCAGCCACAGAATCCAACAGAAAACTCAGTCACAGAATTCAACTACAGAACCCAATCACAAACCCCCACTATAGAATGAAGCCACAGGACCCAGCCACAGAACCCAACATGAAACCCAGCCACAGAACCCAGCTGCAAACTCAACAGTGGAACCCAGCCACAGAATCCAACAGAAAACTCAGTCACAGAATTCAACCACAGAACCCAATCACAAACCCCCACTATAGAATGAAGCCACAGGATCCAGCCACAGAACCCAGCCACAAAACTCAGGCATGGAACCCAGCAACTACTCACCCTGAAGGGAGACATTTTTGTAGCTCTTCAGTTTTTTCTTTTTAAATAAGATTTTTCTTATTTATGTCGTTAAGACTTTCTCTTTACAAAAAGTGCTAGGAAAGAAACGACGTGTGAACAAACGCTTCTGGGTTACCCCAACCTCCAGCGCCTCTTGATCAATTCCAACCAGGTGACTTACAAAACGGAAGTCCAAGTTGTAGCACAGCAAGTTGTAATTATGGAGTTTGTCAGTGGAGACCTGGACGCCCAGGACCGAACTGCAGAAGCTCATTCAAGCCTCTACGATGCAGCCCGATGCCGTGTCGAGAGGGAAGTGTTGGTGATTCTGCTGCTGCCCAGCTGGGCACACTCAAGCCAAATTGCTTCCTTGCTTTGCCGTGTGTGAAATGCAGCTCCAAGACCAGCTCTGTCTGTGCAGTTGCCCAGAGCCCCATGCTCAGAAGAAACTTGCACTTCGTTTTAGGCTCTGCAGCTGCCCTCAGGGAATTTTTTTCCTCCCCAGCTTTATTGAGATCCAACTGGCACGTAACTGTGTACATTTAAGGTATATGATATGTTGATTCAATACACTTGTAAACTGCAAAACCATTACCACCAGAACCATCCTGTCACATAGTTACCATTTCTTTTTCGTGATGAGAACATTTAAGATCTACTCTCTTAGCAACTTTCAAGTATGTGATACAGTATTATTAGCTATAATCACCATGCCAGACGTTAGATCCCAAACCTTTTAATCTTATAACTAGATGTTTGTACCCTTTGACCAACATCATCTTCCCATTCCCCTCCCCACCCCCCTTATTTTGGTTTCTAAGGGAAAGGCAAGGCAGAGCAGGGTAAGATTCAGGATTGACTTATTTGAATAATTTCAGCCAACTCTGTGGCGTAGGGGCTCTCCCTAGTCGCCTGGCACTTAGCCTCAGGGTGACTGGAGCAGGGGAATGTTGGCTCAGATTGGAGAGCCCAGTAAGGACGTGGTTGTGTTTATGAGTTTTGCATTGGCTGGTCTGCAAAGGAAAGAAAGGTGTGCTCTCCGAGGCAGCTGTTCACTATCTCTAGGAATTAGCTAATCTCGGGAGAAGCCTGTCTCCAGGATCAGCAGGGCCCCCGGATGTCAAAGCATCAAAAAATACAGAACGTGCAAACGCATGATGAATATACTCTTTCACATTGTGACTCCACTCACCTTTACCCCTTTATCGCTACACCTGTTCCCTGGTCCTGAGCTAGCACGTGTGTCCTGTGTCTTCTGTTTCCCTCCTGTCTCCATAGCAGCACAAGTGTCTCAGGGAGCCTGAGACCCACATGTCCTTCGCCTTCCCAGATATGTCCCCAGAACCCATCTCAACGTTGTCCACCGACCCAGGTAAGGGCCCAAGCATCCTCCTAAATGGCAACTTCTCCCTCATCCCCTGCCGCCGGTTGACCATCCAGCTCTACTGGAGATGTCCCCTCTTCACTCCACCAGCGACGCATGGCTTCATTCCATCAACAAGTGCGTATCAGCCCCTTCGTGCAACGGGCCCTAGGTTCCTGGAACCACTGCAATGGCCGGGACAGACAGGGTCCCTGCCCCAGGGATCCAGACACTTGACCCCTGTTTCTGCTTTTCAACCAGCTTCCTGCTTGGTGCTCCTGACTCAGCCCAGCCCCATGCCCACCAGCCACCAGCAGCTAGAGAGATGGCTTTGAGAGACACAGGATGGCATCCCTCATCCCCACTTAGAATCCCCCAGAGCTGTCCTAGAGCCCGGAAAAGAGCTCACGCTTCTTAGCTGGGGACGTAGAGCACTTTGCAAGCTGAACTCGCTGGGCTTCGGGGTGATTCACTCATTCCTTCCTTTTGGTCTTAGGCACTGATCACCACACACACACACACACACACACACACACACACACACGCGCGCGCGCGCGCGCGCATGCGCCTGCTCCCCCAGGACATCAGAGCCTCACTTGTCCCCAGGCCCATTCACATGCTCTCTTAAGCCTCTCTGGTATCAGATGGGCAAAGAGCAAAGTTTGAGAAGACAAGGTGTGGGCTGAACTGTGGGGACCCAGCCCGTCAGTCATTGCAGGGGTGACCCAGCCCCGGGCACAGCCTCGGAGGAGGGCAATCAGAGGCCAGCTATAAAACTGTGAAATGCACATGCCCTTCGGCTCAGCCATCCCACTTTTTTTTTTTTTTTGTGCAGTACGCGGGCCTCTCACTGTTCTGGCCTCTCCCGTTGCGGAGCACAGGCTCCAGACGCGCAGGCTCAGCGGCCATGGCTCACAGGCCCAGCCGCTCCGCGGCATGTGGGATCTTCCCGGACCGGGGCACGAACCCGTGTCCCCTGCATCGGCAGGCGGACTCTCAACCACTGCGCCACCAGGGAAGCCCAGCCATCCCATTTCTGGGAATGCATCCTGCAAATAAACTTGCATGTGCAAGGAAATTCGAGAAGAGACTCCTTGCTACGTAATTTGTGGTAGGAAAACATGAATGTTTGCCCACTGTGGTCCAGTTAAATAAAAACAAGGGCTCCTCCACGATATGGGACCCTGTGTAGCTGCCACGTGGGAGGAAGCAGGTTGGGACACACTAATAGAAGCGGCTTAGATGCATGCACTATGATGAGTGCTTTATCTGTGTTTGTGTTTTTTCTTGGCATGTACTGAAACACCACGTTTAGATCTGGAAACCAGCTGTTGTAATTCTCCCCCATTTTACGGATGAGGAGGGAAGCTGAGGTGGCATTGAAGGGTTAAATGATCTGCCTGGAGTCACAGAAGAAGTGACAGAACCAGGAGCTGAATCTGGGCAGTCCACAATGCTAATCTCTGAGTTAGCACACCTCGGTGAATTTGTAAAGGTGTCCAACTTCCACCGTTCGTTTCAAAAGCACGGAACGGTTTTGTAAAATGCTAGTATTTAGGAGAAGAATTAAACAGAAACACGCCTCCAAGAGATATTTGTACACCATGTTGATAGCAGCATTATCCACAGTAGCCGAAAAGGTGGAAGCAACCCGAGTGTCCATCGGCAGATAAATGGATCTGCCCAGGGGGCTGGGCATGGCTGGGGCTGATTTCCAAGATACCTGAGTTTATGCAACTCGGCTGGCACCCAGATCACAGAGGCTCTCCACGTCAGAGAAACCTCAGTATCTGGCTAGCTGGGAACAGGGTAAAGAGGAGGCAGATAGTTTTTCCCAAAAGAGGGTGTAAGGTTACCTGGTCAGAGAATAGATTCAGGGCAGGGGACCTGGGAAGGGAGGGAAGGGAGGAGTTTTGCCTGCAAGGGCCCCTCTCCCATCCTCGCCCTCCCCTCATCTTTTCCCAGGCAGATTAAAGAGACTTAAAAACATTTTTTTTAAATTGAAGTACAGTTGATTTACAATATTGTGTTCATTTCTGCTGTACAGCAAAGTGATTCAGTTACACATATATGTATACATTCTTTTTCATAGTCTTTTCCATTATGGTTTATCATAGGATATTGAATATAGTTCCCTGTGCTATACAGTAGGACCTTGTTTATCCATTCTATATATGAAAGCTTACATCTACTAACTCCAACCTCCCACTCCATCCCTCCCTCACCCCCCACCCCTTGGCAACCACAAGTCTGTTCTCTATGTCTGTGGGTCTGTTTCTGTTTCATAGATAGGCTCATTTGTGTTATATTTTAGAGTCCACATATTAGTGATACCATATGGTATTTGTCTTTCTCTTTCTGACTTACTTCACTTAGTATGATAATCTCCAGTTGCATCCACATTGCTGCAAATGGCATTATTTCGTTCTTTTTTATGGCTGAGTAGTATTCTATTGTATATATGTACCACATCTTTTTTTTTTTTTTTTTTTTTTTTTTGCGGTACGCGGGCCTCTCACTGTTGCAGCCTCTCCCGTTGCGGAGCACAGGCTCCGGACGCGCAGGCTCAGCGGCCATGGCTCACGGGCCCAGCCGCTCTGCGGCATGTGGGATCTTCCCGGACCGGGGCACGAACCCGTCTCCCCTGCATCGGCAGGCGGACTCTCAACCACTGCGCCACCAGGGAAGCCCTGTACCACATCTTTAAAGAGCACTTTGAGTGGGAAATCAATGCCGAACCACAAACTGCAGGCACAGGGAGCAGGTGGGCAGGGCAGGGGCTGCAGTGTGGAAAGACCAACCTCCCAGAGGTTCCTAGAGATCAGAAAAGGCATCAGCTTTGCACGCCCACAAGCTGGATCTTCTCAGGGCCCACTGAAGTTTAGACATAGTAGCGGTTGATGATCATGATTATAATTAGTTACAATGTGTCTAAGCTTCCCCATGGAAGAGGCAGGAAGCCCTAGCCAGGGCACAGGCTGTCTTTGTGTAGATTGCAAAAACAAAGTGTGCCCTCTAAGAGGCAAGAGCACACAGGAATCAGAGTGTGGGCTGTGGAATTGCAGGACAGAGTTCAAATTCCAGCTCTGCCAGTGAATTATTCAACCTCTTTCAAACGCAAAGTTTACTCTTGTGCAAGATGGGCATGACAGCAACACCAGTTGTGAGGGGCTGTCCCGTGAGTTGGATAATATACATAAAGAAGAAAGGCAGCGCCTGGCACAGGAAAAGTACATTCTGACTCTTAAGTATTACTTCATGACTGTTATTGTTGATGTATGATGTTTGACACTCAAATGTAACCTCGAATCCCTATGGGGACCCTAGAAGGCAGGGATTATTATTATTTGCATCTTCCAGATGGGAGATCAAGAGTCATGAAGATTGAACCTGAGAGCCTAGAGCTATAGAGTAATGAGTGGGGATTTCATCCAGCCTGCCCATTGCCCCAGACTCAGAGGCCTTCTCCTTGTCCTGGATCAAAGCCCCAGACGTGGAGGGGAAGCCAGGCATCCGGTCTGTGAATGGCACAAGAAGGGCAGAGTTCACCAGAGCGGATTCTCCGGCCATGGCTAAGCCCCCTAATTCCAGCTACAGTTCTTTTCTCTTTGACTGGGTTCTAGGAAGATGCTTTCTTGTGTCCCTTACCCAGCAGGGCACAACCGTTTTCCAATCCCACCAGCCCCATCCTTCCTGTCTGGAGCTGTGGACAGTGTCTCCAGGGCCTGGGCTATTCTCATGGCCATTCTGGCCACTGAACATGAATTTTTCCATTAATTTATCTCCCCAGAATGGTGCTTGTTTTCCAGGAATCTGCGGGGGGGTGTCATTCACTGGAGCCCCCACTTTGCCCATTTGGTGGACGGACGTTTCTGCAAGGTGAGTGACCACACGTATCCAAAAGTTGAATAAATGGCCTTTGACCCAGAAATTCAACGTTTAGGATTCAATCTTAAGAAAATTATTAAAGGCTTAATAAAAGTTATATATATATAATATATGTATATTACATAAACATATAGTTATATATATAATATATATTATATACATATATAATTATATTTATACATTATATATTACATATAGTTATATAATATAGATGTATGTAATATATATCTATATATAATGTATACTTATGCAATATAGTTATATGTATATAAGTATATATGTTATCATAAGAGTAAGTAATTAGAAGCAACCTAAATGTCCAATAATATCGATAGAATATTGGCTAAGTATATAATGCTATGGCCACATAATAGAATACTATACGGTCAATTTAAAAAAATGAGAAAAATGAGGTCTAAATTTATGGACATGGAAAAATGTCAATTATGAAACAAAACAGATGGTTAGAAAAATAACCCATTATAGATAAGGCTAGTTAATGAGAAATGGGAACCACAGGAAAAATTTTAAGGGGCATGGAGGATAAATCCAAGTATTCCAACAGAGAAGGTTCCACAAGGAACTAGAACGGGCAAGCTCCAAGTGGTATAAATCGTCTGATTTGCTCAGTGTTATATTGCCAGGACCTAGAATGGTGTGCAATAAATAGCTGTTATCAATAAGAACAATATTTGAAGAAATAATGGTAGGAATTTCCTGAGGGGTAGGAAATTGATTCTCTTGTGAAATTAGCTCCCAAATGGGAGGTACCAGGCGTGAGGAGGGAAGAAAAGGAACCACATTTAAGCAAGGGATGGGGTGAAAACTTTGTGAAAATTAATAACGGGAAACCTCACTAAAATAGAAGTGGGAGGCCAGAAGGGGGCGCTCCCATGCACATGTATCAATACAAATTCCAGCAGGAAGAGATACTTTGCATCTCTGGCAGGAAGTGACACTACTTTACTACCCAGCAGGGAGAAGAAAGATTTCTCCTTGCCTGGCAACAGCTCAGCCAATGAAAAGCCACTATACTTCTAATCCCAGTTTCCTCCAATGGCCTTTTTATTTACAATATTCCCTCCCAACTTCCCCTTCTCCTCTATAAAAGAGTGTCCTTTGTTTTACTGGAGTTGCATGTGGTTCATCATAGTTGCATGTCCCGAATTGCAATTCTTTGCTGCTCTTGAATAAACCCATTTTGCTTGTAAAATAACTGGCTGTTTTATTGTTTTAGGTTAACAGCTTCCATACTGGAGAAGATCACAAGCGCTTCCCTGCTGGGCCGCAAGAAAGCCAAGGGTACTCCCTCCCACCTCCTACCCACACACACAGGAGACTGTGAGTCTTCTCTGGAGAAACCAAATGGCTTCAGAGAAAAGACCTATAGCGACTGACGTTTGTGGGGGGACCTCTGGGAAAGTTTGCCTTCAATGAAACTCCCCACTGACATGAACCCCCTACCATTTCAGCTGCTGGACCTCACATTCAAATATAAGATTTAAGGAAACCTCCAAAATGAAAGGTAGAGACCAGAATAAACACAGGAAAAATAAACAAACTCAGGAAAATAAAAACAATTGAAGGAGAAAAAAAAGCACAACACAACCCCACTGAATCATTATCTTCAGAGAAATAGAAGAAGATATACTGAGTAGACCAATAACACAGCAGATGGCTGTTTTAAAAAATAAAAAAGAGGAATAATCAAGTTCATCACATACTTGTTTTGCTTGGTAGAGATTTGAAGGGGTCTGGGGTCCATTGCTGGGGGAGTAGATGGATGGTGAAACTGGGAGATGCACAGCCAGAAGTCCTGAGTGTAGCTGGAGTTAACAGACACGCCTCACATGAAGCAATCTGGATAAACCTTCCTAACAAAGTGCCTCCTAATAGCCAGGAAGTGGGAACGACCCAAAAGTCTATCAAATATGAAAGGGTAATAAAATGTGATCCATCCTTCCATACAATGGCACATGAGCCAGCCATGAAGTGTTGATACACAGTACAATATGGACGAACCTCAGGACATTATGGTGAGTAAAAGAAGACAGATACGAAATTCACATGTTGTGTGATTCCATTGATATGACACGTCCACACAAGCAAATCCACAGAGACAGAAGGTAGGTTCACGGTTGCCTGAGGCAATGGGAAGAGGGGAGGAGGGGTGACTGCCAAGGGGTATGAGGTTTCTTTTCGGGTGATGAAAACGTTCTGGAATTAGATTGTGGGGATGGTTGCACAACCTTTCAAATATAATAAAAAACCACTGAATCGTACACTTTAAAAGGGGTGAATTTTATGGTATGTGAAAGATATCTCAAGGAAAAAAATGCAGATTCTGATTTAATCAGAAAATAAAATGCCAATAGAGAAGGGAAGAAATGAGAAAGAGAGGGAGAAAGAGAGAGAGCGAGTGAGAGAGCACAGCATCGTTTGGGCAAATGTAAAACACAGGCACATAGCTCAATATACATTTTGCAGAATCAGAAACAAAGAAAAAGACACACACTAAACTCTCTAGGATGGGTAACATTCTAGAATGGAAGTAAAAGAAAGAAGTGGGCAAAGATCCCCCATAAGCTCTCTCATAAGCCCACCCTTCCACCCCATACCCTCCTGTCACCCTCCTTGCCCCAAACAGATCAGCAGTGACAAAGGACAATGCCTTGAATGACAAAGGAAGCCAAAAGGGAACTGGTAAACTATTCAGAAAACAGTGAAAGTAACATTTTATATCAAAATCCCTGAAAGAGATAAAACTGATCTTGGAGAAATGCTCAGAGCCTTAATTATCCCATTGTTAAAGAAAACAAAGATGTGGGAACTCCCTGGCGGTCCAGTGGTTAGGACTCCGCGCTTTCACTACTTTGGCCCGGGCTTGATCCCCAGTCCGGGAACTAAGATCAGCAAAAGAAAAAAAAAAAGAGAAAGAGGAAAAGAAAACAAAAATGATGGAACTGTTTTAACAAATTAGACTAAGAACAAAAAGAAATTAGGAAGATGGAATAGATAGAGAGGAAAAACGGAAATGAATCAAATGGGGAGGAAGATCAAACAGGGTGAGAAAGGAAGTGGATTCTTTAAAAGCCAATGAAATAGGGCTTCCATGGTGGCGCAGTGGTTGAGAGTCCACCTGCCGATGCAGGGGACGCGGGTTCGTGCCCCGGTCCGGGAAGATCCCACATGCCGCGGAGCAGCTGGGCCCGTGAGCCATGGCCGCTGAGCCTGCGCGTCCGGAGCCTGTGCTCCGCAACGGGAGAGGCCACAGCAGTGAGAGGCCCGCGTACCGCAAAAACAAACAAACAAACAAAAACCAATGAAATAGACAACCTCTCACAAGCCTGATTAATTTGTAAAAATCAGAGCGGGGGTGGGGTGGCATGGGGGGAGGTAATAAACACGATTAGGGACCTCTAAGGAGATAAGGTGTCAGCATAGATGCAAACAGTCAAATAAGAGGATTCTATATGCCGCTCAGGCAACTTTCTGGAAAACCTAGAGGAAATCAATGATTTCTGAGAAAAATGCACATTCTGCTCACTGGCCCAAGTGGAATATCTGATTAGGTCAATGAACATAAAAGATATTAGAAAGGTGATTAAAGAACTATATTAAGAAAGTTTCTCTAAATAATCATAATCATAATCCAAATTATTCAACCTATTCCATAGAAAAATACAGAAAACTCACCCAGTAAATCTATGACCTCATTTTATGAATGCATTTCACAGCTTCAGTTCCAAAACCATAATGACAGGATGGAAAAATACAGATCAATCTCACCTAAGAACACAGAAAAATTCTAAATGTTATCAAACATTGTCATTTGTCCAAAAGAGAAGCTACAGTCTGATATAGTCAGCTTTATCTCCGGAATTCCAGAGAGTTCCAATAAAAAGCACTCTATCAAATTAAACAAGAAAACCCACAAGATCCTATTAATATGTACTAAGAAACATTTGATAAAATTCAGCAGTCTTTTTCAGTGAAAGTGAAGTAACATTTAAAAAAAAAAGAAATTGCTTAAATATAATAAAAGCAATTACCCTAAAATCAACAGTAAATATTATACTATATTTAGTATATATGATACTGTATAAAAAATCATAAAATCTCATTAAAGAAGATAAAGCAAGATCTGAAGTAATGGAAAGACATAGCATTTCTTTGATGGGTCGATATCGATAAAATATGTTATCCAAAAATTATAAACTTAACGTGATTACATTCAGCATTCCAGTGTGGAAAGCATAATTATTTTTCCTGAATTGGATAAAAATTATACGGAAGACCAGCCAACACAAATGTAAAAAAGAATAGGGGGATACTTCAATTGAAATAGTTAAAATGGAACTAATTAAATAGATGAGTAGGAAAAAAAATCACAAAAATTCAGGAAGATGTCCCAACATACATGAAAAAGGTGGCATTTTAATTCTCAGGGAATAGCGTGATTTATTTTTTAAATAAATCTTGAATACACTTTGGTACACTGCTATCAAACCATCTGAAAAAAAACAGGTAGAACCTCAGCTGATACAATAAACAAAAATATGTTCCAGATAGAACATAATAGATACAATAAACAAAAATATGTTCCAGTACTCAAATACAAAAAATAAGAACGTGGTTAAGAAATCTAAGTAGCTATATATATGATCTGAGGACAAAAGAGACTTCCCTAGGCAAGACTGGAAACTCTGAATGACAAAAGATACCACAAAATTTTGAAATCAATAATTCAGCTGAGAAACAGCATGTACAAATTGAGAAGAAGTCAATCCAAAAGGAAATAAAGGTTAAACAGTATGAATAAGCAGTACACAAAAAAGCAAATCCGGGCTTCCCTGGTGGCGCAGTGGTTGAGAGTCCGCCTGCCGATGCAGGGAACGTGGGTTCGTGCCCCGGTCCGGGAAGATCCCACATGCCGCGGAGCGGCTGGGCCCGTGAGCCATGGCCGCTGAGCCTGCGCGTCCGGAGCCTGTGCTCCGCAACGGGAGAGGCCACAACGGTGAGAGGCCCGTGTACTGCAAAAAAAAAAAAAAAAAAAAAAAAAGCAAATCCAAGTCACCAAAATCAGATGAAAAGATGCTCAGATGGGCCGGGGGTCAGGACATGCAAATTGAGACAATGGTGAGATGCCACTTTCTCAAACTGGCAAAATTTTTGAAAAGTGATAACACTCATTTCTGGTGAGACTGTGGCAAAAAGTGTTCTCGGGCATAGCTGGCAGGAATGTGCTCTCCAAAAGGGTTTAAACACTTTGCCCTGGCAACAGCTATTTTGGATACAACTCCTTTTTCAGAAATGTTTTGTAGTATTTTCTTCTAGTCTACGACTTTTCTTTTCATTCTCTTAATAGCATCTTTTGCAGAGCCAAAGTTTTTAATTTTACTAAAGTTCAACATCAATTTTTTCCCCATGGATTATGCTTTTGATGTTGTATCTAAAAACCCATTGCCAAACCCAAGAGCAGCTAGATTTTTTCCTATGTTTCCTTCTAGCAGTTTTATAGTTTTGTGTTTTACATCCAGGTCTATGATTCTATGTGTGTGGGCCGGGGTTAAAATATACATAATACACAGTGTACCATTTTAACCAGTTTTAAGTGTACGATTTGGTGGCATTAACTACAGTCACAATGTTGTGCAGTCATACCACTATCTATTTCTGGAACTTTTCATCATCCCAAACGGAAATGGTACCCATTAAATGATAACTTCCTGTACCACATTCCCGCAGCTTCTAGTAACTGCTATTCAACTTTTTGTCTCTGTGAATTTGCGTATTCAATGTAACTCATTACGATGCATTTTGAGTTCATTATTGTGAAAGGTGTAAGGTCTGTGTCTAGATTCTCTCTCTCTCTCTTTTCTTTTTTTTTTTTTTTGGCATATGGACATCCAATTATTCCAGCACAATCTATTGAAAAGACTGTCCTTTCTCCGTTAGATTGCCTGTGCTCCGTTGTCAAAGATCTATTGACTATATTTGTGCGGGTCTATTTCTGGGCTCTCTATTCTGTTTCATTGATCTGTGTGTTTATTCTTTTGCCAATTCCACGCTGTCTTGATTACTGTAGCTTTATAGAAAGTCCTGACATTGGGTAGTGTCAGTCCTCCAACTTTGTTCTTCAGTATTGTGTTGGCTCTTCTAGGTCTTTGCCTTTCCATAGAGATTTTAGATTCAGTTCATTGATATCTACAGCCTGACAAAATCTATTAAAATTTAAAATACATAAACCTAGGACTTCCCTGGTGGCGCAGTGGTTAAGAATCCGCCTGCCAATGCAGGGGACACAGGTTTGAGCCCTGATCCAGGAAGATCCCACATGCCGCAGAGTAACTAAGCCCATGCGCCACAACAACTGAGCCTGCGCTCTAGAGCCTGTGCTCTTCAACAAGAGAAGCCACCGCAATGAGAAGCCCGCACACCACAACAAAGAGTAGCCCACTCTCGCCACAACTAGAGAAAGCCTGCGTGCAGCAATGAACACCCAACGCAGCCAAAAATAAATAAATAAATTTATTTTAAAAAAAGAGAATCCGCCTGCCAATGCAGGGGACACAGATTCGAGCCCTGGTCTGGGAAGATCCCACATTCCACGGAGCAACTAAGCCCATGCGTCACAACTACTGAGCCTGTGCTCTAGAGCCCGCGAGCCACAACTACTGAGCCTACGAGCCACAACTACTGAAGTCCGCACATCTAGAGCCCGTGCTCCACCACAAAGAGAAGCCACTGCAATGAGAAGCCCGCGCACCTCAATGAAGAGTAGCCCCTGCTCTCACAACTAGTGAAAGCCCATGCACAGCAACAAAGACACAACGCAGCCAAAAATAAATAAATAAATTTACTAAAAAAAAAAATACATAAGCCTTTCACCCAGCAATCTCATTCCTGGAACTCTGTCCTTTAGAAATAAAATAATCAGCACATATGGACATAGGTATAAAAATATTTATTGCAGTGCTTTTTTTTTCTTTTAGGTAGCAGAGGGAATAAAACCTATAAAGCAAGTGAAAACCAGTTAATGGGAATGTGGTTGAACAAATTATGGTTCATCCATACCATGGGAGATTATCAAACAATTACGAAGAGTGAATTAGGACCTTAGCAGGTGGTCTGAGCAGTTTCCATAAGATACCCTGGGTAAAAAATAGTGTATCCAATAGGATTCCAATTTATAAAACAATAACCCTCACTCTCTATTTTTGGTCTATTTATTATGTACTATTATATAATTATTATTGTTATTTTGTGGTCATGCCATGCAGCATGTGGGATCTTAGCTCCCCAGCCAGGGATGGAACCCATGCTCCCTGCAGTGGAAGCACGGAGTCTTAACCACTGGACCTCCAGGGAAGTCCCTGTATTATGTACTTTTAGTCAATGAGCAGGAAGAATAACCTGGTAGAAAACACTGTAGGATGCTTACCTTGAAGGATGTCCAATATAAGAGAAAATAAGAGGAAAAGAGGGTAGTTTGCCCCCTGGCAACTGTTGAAAACGGTAACTGTTTTCTCTAAACCAGTTCCGTTCAATAGAAATATAAATGCGACCCATTTGCACAATCTTAACTACATTACAAAAAAGTAAAAAAGAAACAGATGAAATTTAATATATTTTTTAGCCCAGTGTGGCCCAAATATCACCAACATCATTGATATTTATAAAAGCATCAGTGAGGCATGTGACATTCTTTTTCTCTTATGAAGTCTTCAAAATCCTGTGTGTATTTTAAACTTAAATCTCCATTTGGACTGGCCATGTTTGAAGTACACAACCACTCCCTGTGGCCAGCGGCCACCATCTGGACAGTACAGCTCTGAAGACAATCTATAGGAAGACTTGAGTGCCCCCTAGTGGCAGGCTCCATTAACTCCACCCTTCTTGGCAATCTGGTCCAACTCAAACATCAATCAGATTGTGTGGCTCCCTGCCTAGAACCCTCTATGGCTCCCTGATGCCACCAGGTCACGTCCACACTCCCAGGTTTAGCTTTCAAGGCCCCTCTCAATCTGAGTCCAACTCACCTCTCTCCAAAGGAGAGGATGTTTTCCACTCCTTCCCCCCAGCCACAGTGGACTTGCCCACCATTCATTCATTCACTCATCCATTGATTGATTCAGTGAATGTTCACTGAGATCCTAGGGGCTACCCTGGATCGTGGGTGTCTTCCGAGAGTCAGTGGTGCTTGAGCTTCTGGGATCAACAGTCTGCACTTAACCAACTGCCTCCTTGGGCCTCGGTCTTCACGTTTGATATTGGACTTCACACCTTCCTGGTAGGATTATCGGTGGAACTCATGTAAAGCTCCTGGCACACAGTGGGTGTTTAATAGATGTTGACTGAACCAGTGGTATCCTTGAGGCTTGGGGTCAGGGCAGGAAGCTGCAAGTAGAGACTCTGACAGCAGCTGTGGGGTGGATGGGTTCATCGGGAGACAGGCTAGGCCGTAGCCCCAGAGAGATGGGTTCAGACGGTGGGGCTGGGGGTGGGTACCCAGGTCCTCCCTCTCCCAGCAGGACTAATCCACACCTGGCCCAGTGACCCCAATCTTTGCAGAACCCACTTGCAACCACCTCCCTGCATGAAAACCTTCGATGGCTCCCTGTTGATTTTAAAATAGCAAGAAAATCCCCATAGATTGTCTCAGCCTCACCTCTCATTCCCCTCTCCCTTAGTTCCTGGTGCTCCAGCCACGCAATTCACACAGGGTCTTTGCACATGCCGTTCCCTATCCTTGGGATGCTCTTCCCTTCCTTTCCCTCAGTATTTTTTCAAAGTTTATTTTATTTTTATTTATTTTTGGCTGCATTGGGTCTTCGTTGCTGCATGCGTGGGCTTTCTCTAGTTGCGGCCAGTGGGGGCTATTCTTCGTTGCAGTGCGTGGGCTTCTCACTGCAGTGGCTTCTCTTGTTGCAGAGCACAGGCTCTGGGCACACGGGATTCAGTAGCTGTGGCGCACAGGCTCAGTAGCTGTGGCGCACTGGCTTAATTGCTCCGTGGCATGTGGGATCTTCCTGGAGCAGGGCTTGAACCCATGTCCCCTGCATTGCCAGGCGGATTCTTAACCACTGCGCCACCAGGGAAGCCCTCCCTCACTTTTAACTCCTCCTTATCTGGCCAATCTCAGAGCAAGTGTTACCGCCTTGGAGAAGCCTGCCCTGATCCTTGGCCAAAGTCAGGCCCTGGGGCACCAGTACCTCCCTTCCATGGCACTTACTACCACTAGAATGTGAGTTCCAGGGATCTTTGCTTTGTTTGCGACTGTGTCCCCCCAGCACCTAGAACAATGCCTGGTATACAGCAGGCACTCAATAAATGGTTGTGTGAACATTCCTCAGACTCTGATAAACTGCAGGACGGCAGGGCCTGAAGCTGTTTCTGCTTCCTTCCTGTCCCCCCGTACCTGGTATGCAGTAGGTGATCAGTAAATGGTTGTTACAGAAATGGAGGATGCCCTCAGGCCTAGGTCACTGGGCGCCTGGGTCTTGGGCCACCACGTGGCCACTGCACATTTCTATCAACTTGATTCCACTTGATTTTCCACAGAAGATCACCAAAAGAGAGATTTTCTTTCCTATTTGGAAGATGAAGGAAACAAGATCTGGAGGTTGAGAGCTCAGACTCCATATCTCATTTATGCCTCTGGAGCGGGTGAGGTTTCTTCTCCATCAGGAAAACTCTTTGTGGCAGGCTACATAGAGCATCCCAAAGGTGTCCACACCCTAATCCCCAGGACCTGTGAAAGACGGTACCCAACATGGAAACATATTTGCAGACGGGATTAAGTTATGGATATGCAGAAGGGGAGATGCTCCTGTGTTACATGGGTGTGCCCAGTGGAATCACAAGGGTCCTTAAAAGAGGGAGGCAGGGGCTTCCCTGGTGGCGCATTGGTTGAGAGTCCGCCTGCCGATGCAGGGGACACGGGTTCATGCCCCGGTCCAGGAAGATCCCACATGCCGCGGAGTGGCTGGGCCCGTGAGCCATGACCGCTGAGCCTGCGCGTCCGGAGCCTGTGCTCTGCAACGGGAGAGGCCACAACAGTGAGAGGCCCGCGTACCGCAAAAAAAAAAAAAAAAAAAAAAAAAAAAAAAGAGGGAGGCAGGAGGGTCAGAGAGAGATAAGAGGATGCTACACTGTTGCCTTTGAAGATGGAGGAAGGGTCCACGGTCCAAGGAATGCAGGTGGCTTCCAGGAGCTGGAAAAGGCCAGGAAACAGACTCTCCCCAGAGCCTCTGGAAGGACTGCAGCCTTGAGGGTGCCTTGATGTTAGCCCAGTGAAAGCCATTTCAGATTCTGACCTCCAGAA
Organism: Pseudorca crassidens; assembly: GCF_039906515.1. NCBI lineage: Eukaryota > Metazoa > Chordata > Mammalia > Artiodactyla > Delphinidae > Pseudorca > Pseudorca crassidens. The sequence continues at coordinate 166,472,431 of NC_090298.1, forward strand.
CTGTAAGATAGAAAATTGGCATTTAAAAAAAAATTAATTTATTAATTTATTTTTGGCTGCATTGGGTCTTTGTTGCTGAGCGGGCGTTCTCTAGTTGCAGCAAGCAGGGGCTACTGTTCGTTGCAGTGCACAGGCTTCTCATTGTTGTGGCTTCTGTTTTTGCAGAGCACGGGCTCTAGGCGTGTGAGCTTCAGCAGTTGTGGCACACGGACTCAGTAGTTGTGGCACACGGGCTGAGTTGCTCTGGGGCATGTGGGATCCTCCCAGCCTAGGGCTCGAACCCGAGTCCTCTGCATTGGCAGGCAGATTCTTAACCACTGTGCCACCAAGGAAGTCTGAAAATTGGCGTTTTGGGGTTTGTGGTAATTTGTTACAGCGGCCATGGGAATACATCCTCCAACCTGGGAGGAAGTTTCCAGCCAATCAGAGGGCAGAAGGCATCTGACAGATGCCACATGACCATTGCCTCAAGTTCAAAGCCCCGTGTTTCGGACACAACCAGCGCTGCTGCCCTAATTGTCTCCCAGAAAACAGTGGCCAGGTCTGCCCTCTCTAGTGACAGAGAGAGGATTGTGACTTTAGAAATGTGACAGAACCGTCAGAGGTACAGGAAATGCATGACTTGTGAAATAAAATGGCCACCAGCAATTATTCATCCTACAGCTGCTTAAACATCCAGCCTTCCCTCCATCAAGAGAGAAAACAAAAACCAAGAAAAACTCTGAGCCCTCAATGAAACTAACATGATATCATGTTTCTGGAGCTGCATGCATAACTGGGTCACTTTGTTGTACAGCATAAATTAACACAACATTGTAAATCAACTATACTTCAATAAAATAAATTTAAAATATTTTACTATCCTAATCATTATTGAAATTATTTTTAAAAATTTTCCCACTTTATTGAGGAATAATTGACAAATATAATTGTATTGATTATAAGTGGACTGTGTGATGTTTTGATATACATATACATTGTGGAATGATCGCTTAAGCATTTTTTATTTTATTTTGCGGTACGAGGGCCTCTCACTGTTGTGGTCTCTCCCGTCGCGGAGCACAGGCTCCGGACGCGCAGGCCCGGCGGCCATGGCTCACGGGCCCAGCCGCTCCGCGGCATGTGGGGTTTTCCCGGACCGGGGCACGAACCCGTGTCCCCTGCATCGGCAGGCGGACTCTCAACCACTGAGCCACCAGGGAAGCCCTGCTTAAGCATTTTTAAGTGTGCAGTTTAGTGCTATTAAGTACATTCACATTGTTCGGCAACCATCCCTACCATCCATTTCCAGAACTTTCTCATCTTCCCAAACTGAAACTCTGTCCCCATGAAACACTGACTCCCCACCCCCTCCCCCAGCCCCTGGCCCCCACCCTCTACTTCCTGTCTCTATGGATTTGACTCCTCTAGGGACCTCATGTGAGTGGGACCATACAGTATTTGTCCTTCTGTGTCTGGCTTATTTCACTGAGCATCATGTCCTCGTGGTTCATCATGTTGCAGCAAGTGTCAGAATTCCCTTCCTTTTTTTAAAAAAAATTATTTATTTATTTTTCGTTGCATTGAGTCTTTGTTGCTGCGCGCGGGCTTTCTCTAGTTGTGGTGAGCGGGGGCTACTCTTTGTTGCGGTGCGCGGGCTTCTCACTGCAGTGGCTTCTCTTGTGGAGCAGGGGCTCTAGGCACGTGGGCTTCAGTAGTTGTGGCACACGGGCTTAGCTGCTCCGCGGCATGTGGGATCTTCCCGGAGCAGGGCTTGAACCTATGTCCCCTGCACTGGCAGGAGGATTTTTAACCACTGTGCCACCAGGGAAGCCCTCCCTTCCTTTTTAAGGCTGAATAATATTCCATCATATGGAGCTGGAGCAGGTGGGAGAAAAAGGAAGCCTCCTACACTGTGGGTGGGAATCTAAATTGGTGCAGCCACTATGGAGAACAGTGTGGAGTTTCCTTAAAACCTAAAAATAGGGACTTCCCTGGTGGTCCAGTGGTTAAAACTCCATGCTTCCACCTCAGGGGGAGCAGGTTCCATCCATGGTTGGGCAACTAAGATCCTGCATGCCCCGTGGTGCTACCAAAAAAGAAAAGAAAACAAAACAAACCTAAAAGTAGAACTACCATATGATCCAGCAATCCCATTCCTGGGCATATATCAGGGGAAAACTCTAATTCAAAAAGATACATGCACCCCAATGTTCATTGCAGCACTATTCCCAATAGCCAAGACATGGAAGCATCCTAAATGTCCATTGACAGATGATTGGATAAAGAAGATGTGGCACATATGTACGTACAATGAAATACTACTCAGCCATCAAAAAGAATGAAATAAAGCCATCAGCAGCAACACGGATGGACCTAGAGATCATACTAAGTGAAGTAAGTCAGACAGAGAAGGACAAATATCATATGATATCGTTTATATGCAGAATCTAAAAAAAAAAAAAGACACAGATGAACTTATTTACAAACCAGAAATAGACTCACAGACTTAGAAAACAGACTTATGGTTACCACAGGGGAAAGTGGGGGAAGGAGTTTGGGATTAACATATACACACTACTATATGTGAGGACCTACTGTATAGCACAGAGAACTATACTCCATATTTTGTAATAACCTATAAGGGAAAAGAATCTGAAAAAAAATCTATATATGTATATACATACATATATAGATATATATATGAATCACTTTGCTGTACACCTGAAACTAACACAACATTGTAAATCAACTATACTTCAGTTAAAAAATTTTAAAAATATTCCATCATATGGATACCACATTTAGTTTATCCATTCATCTGTCAATGGACACGGGTTGCTTCTACCTCTTAGCTGTTGTGAACCATCCTGTTTTCAGCATGGGTGTGCAAATATCTCTTCAAATGTGGCTTCCACACTTTGACCTGGAATGGTTGACCCACCTCCCCCACTGTACTTCCCTGAGCCCATGCCTTGTGTCTGACTCTGTCCTCAGACGAGGTCCCTGAGAGTGTGGTCCTAGGGTCCCCTGAGAAGGGGCTCACCTTCTCAGCCTCCTCCAGATGAAATGAAACATGTCCTCAGCAGGCACAAGCTGCTTATACACTTTGGGGACCTCAACTCTGCAAGCCCACGTGGGCTCTGCCGGTGTGCTGCCCCAGATTGGAATCTGGAGGGCTCAGGACACGCTGGATGCAGAGGGATCGGAAACACTCCTGTGTCACACCTGGTGTCAGTCAACAGGCAAACAGTTTCTCTCAAGGGCTCGGGTGAATGTTAACTGATAGAACCCACTATGGTTTGAATTGCACCCCTTCCTCCAAAAAAGACATATTGAAGTCCTAACCCCCAAAGGAAGTCCTAACCCTAACAAAGAATGTGACTTTGTTTGGAAATAGCATCTTTACAGAGGCAATCAAGTTAAAATGAGGTCATTAGAGTACATCTTAAACCTCTATGACTGGTGTCTTTATAAGAAGAGAGAAATTAGGATGCAGAGACTGTTTTAAAGTGCAGGTCCTCATCTGCAGGTATGACAAAGCCAAGAGATCAGGAGACAACTGCCCGTGAAAAGGTACATTGTTACTCACAGCTCCTAAAAGGAGGGGGCACAGCACACCATGCAGGGCCACACAGAGAAGCACCAGGGTTGGTCAGGAGGCCTATGGAGCAAGGGGGAAAGATGGGAAAAAGCCTTTCATTGTGGTTTCCCGGGGAAAGGCCAGGCAATGCAGGGTAACCACACTTGGGATTGGCCAATTTGAATAATTTCAGCAAGCTCTGGGCATAGGGACTGGCTCTAGCTGTCTGGCACCCGGCCCTGGGGTGATTATGGCGGGGGAGAACTTGATAAAGGAGGTGGTTGAGGGTGTGGGCTCTGGATTGGTTGGTTTGCATTTGAAAGGCGCACGGGCAGGTGAGCCTAGGAATTAGTCCTGGGAGGGGCAGTCCCTGAGTCAGCAAGGCCTCGGGTATCAAAACATGAAAACTACAGATAACAAAGAGACATGCTTAATACGGAGACAGACACACACAGAGGGAAGGTATTATGGAGAGACACAGGAAGAAGACAGCCATCTACAAGTCAAGGGAAGCCTGAGGCTGCCAAAAGCTAGAGAGAAACCTGGAACAGATCCTTCTCTCTCATCCCTCAGAAGGAACCACCTCTATTGATACCTTGATTTCACACTTCTGGCCTCCAGAACTGGGAGACAATACATTTCCATTGTTCTAAGTCACCCAGTTTATGGTACTTGGTTATGGCGGTCCTAGGAAACTGACATAAAATCTTTCTAGAGGGTAGTTGTGTAATCATCACATAAATATTTCTCTGTTCTTGAATAAAAATAAGGCCGAATACTATTCCATTGCATGGATCGACCACATTTTGTGTATCTATTCATCCTTTGATAGACGCTTGGGTTGTTTCCACCTTTTGGCTAGCGTGAATCATGCTGCTATGAACATAAGTGTGCAAATATCTTTTCCAGACCCCAATTTCACTTCTTTTGGGTAGGTCCCCAGAAGTGGAATTACAGGATCATATGGTAGTTCTTGGTTTAACTTTTCATGGAAACACCATGCTGCTTTCCACAGCAGTTGCACCATTTTGCATCCCCACCAGCAATGCACAAGGCTTCCAATTTCTCCTCATCCTCAGCAACACTGGTTATTGTCTGTTTTTAATTTAATTTAATTTATTTTTTATAATAGTCATCCTGGTGGATACGAGGCAGCATCTCACTGGCATCACAGTTAAAAAGACTCTCAAAAGTACAGCATGGTTTTCTGTTGTCTTCTGTCTTCTGGTGGTTCTAGATGAGAAAGCTCCCTCTTGGTTTTCCAATTCATGACATTCCAGATGTGGTCGGCATGTGTCTCTTCTCGGGGGTGCGTAATGGGGGGAGTCTGAGAGTCAGGAGCCCTTTCCTTCAGAAACACAAGCCTGTCTTCAGCTCAGGAAATGTTTGCCCATTGTGGTTCTGTGGCTCTGTCCCCTCTGTCACTTCCAATTTCTCTTTCTGGAGTGTCAGGAAGACCTCCCATTTGGGAGCTCCTGCCTTGGACATCCAAGTGACTTTTTTTTAAATTTATTTTTTAATTGAAGTATAGTTGATTTAAAATGTTGTGTTAATTTCTGCAATATATCAAAGTGATTCAGTTATACATATATAAACATTGTTTTTTAAAAAATATTCTTTTCCATTATGGTTTATCACAGGAAATTGAATATAGTTCCCTGTGCTATAAGTGGGACCTTGTTGTTTATCCATTCTATATATAATAGTTTGCTTCTGCAAATCCCAAGTTCCCACTCCATCCCTCCTCCCACCACCTTGGAAACCACAAGTCTGTTCTCTATGTCTATGAGTCTCTTTCTGTTTTGTGGATAAGTTCATTGGTGTCATATTTTAGATTCCACATATAAGTGATATCATATGGTAGTTGTCTTTCTCTTTCTGACTTACTTCGTTTAGTATGATCATCTCTAGGTTCATCCAAATGGGATTATTTCATTGCTGCAAATAGGATTATTTCATTATTTTTTGTGGCTGAGTAGTATTCCATATACATACCACATCTTCTTTATCCATTCATCTGTTGATGGACATTTAGGTTGCTTCCATGTCTTGGCTATTGTGAATAGTGCTGCTATGAACATAGGGGTGCATGCATCCTTTTTTTTTTTGCAGCATGCGGGCCTCTCACTGTTGTGGCCTCTCCCGTTGCAAAGCACAGGCTCTGGACGCGCAGGCTCAGCGGCCATGGCTCACGGGCCCAGCCGCTCCGCGGCATGTGGGATCCTCCCGGACCGGGGCACGAACCCGTGTCCCCTGCATCGGCAGGCAGACTCTCAACCACTGTGCCACCAGGGAAGCCCCATGCATCTTTTTGAATTAGAGTTTTGTCTGGATATACACCCAGGAGTAGGATTGCTGCATCATATGGCAACTCTATTTTTAGCTTTTCTAGGAACCTCCATACTGTTCTCCATAGTGGCTGCATCAACTTACATTCCCACCGACAGTGTAGGAGGGCTCCCTTTTCTCCACACCCTCTCTAGTGCTTGTTATTTGTAGACTTTTTTTTTTTTTTTTTGGCTGCACCATGTGAACATGCTTGCAGGTTCTTAGCTCTTCGTTCCCCGACCAGGGATCAAATTTGGGCCCCCTGCAGTGGAAGCACGGAGTCCTAACCACTGGACCGCCAGGGAATTCCCTGTAGGTTTTTTAATGATGGCCATTCTGACCAGTGTGAGGTGGTACCTCATTGCAGTTTTGATTTGCATTTCTCTAGTATTTAGCGATGTTGAACATCTTTTCATGTGCCCGTTGGCCACCTCCAAGTGTTTTTTATGACCAGCGTTTCTTCCATCTCTCCTCCAGGCCAGCACTTTTGTTGTCAGCAATGGCCATCCTTCCTTGCCCTGGGCTGAGTAAGCACTCGACCACATGATGGCTAAGTAACATCTGCCACCCCGAGAGGATTCTTAGTGCTCCCCTAGAGCTCCCTGCATGCTCTTGTGGATGTGCTGTTCCCATCCTCCCCATCACTCTGGCTTCAGAGGGATCACGGGGGACGAGTGGTCCCCTGGGCACCTCAGGCTCCTGCTCTCCAGTAGCTGATCCTGCCGAGAGTTGTCATTACCCATGCTTCTCCGCTCTGTCCCTTGTTCCTTCATTGGACAGGCTGGCTGGGTGGGAGGGGACAAGGGTGACCATATATTGATAAGTATTGAAGCTGAATGATGGTGCCATGGAAGCTCATCACACTGTCTATATATTCACTCTACTTTTGTATATGCTTGACATTGTCCATAACAAAAAGATTTCTAGAAACCCTGCATGATGTCTAGTGTAGGATGACCCCTGTACCAGGCTATTTCCTGAAGCACTGTCTGAAATGACCAGAGGTCTAGCACCTGTAAGTCCACCAGCAGGTGACTAGGTAAGTAAATCGCAGTTCAGCCCACCAAAGAGCCCTCTGTAGACATAAAAAAGAAGGAGCAAGTTATCTCAGAACTGACACAGAAGCAGTACCGAGATGTTTTAATAAGTGAAAAGAGCAAGTACATTCATAGCAGATTATTCACAAGAGCCAAAAGGTGGAAACAACCCAAATGTGTGTCAGTTGGTGAATGGATACCCAAGCTATGGTCCATCTATACAGTGGAATATTATTCAGCCATGAAAAGGAAGGAAATTCCTATATATGCCACAGCATGGATGAACCTCGAAATCATTATTAATAGTAAAAAAAGCTAGATTGAAAGGTTACATATTGTGTGATTCCACTGATATGAAAAATCCAGAGTAGGCAGAGCCATAGAGACAGAAAGTAGATTATTGGTTGCCAGGGGCTGGGGGGAGGGGATAATGGGTCCTTGACTTCGCTTTGGGGTGATGAAAATATCTTGGAACTAGATAGAGCTGATGGTTGCACACCACTAGTTGTGGACTTTGGTTAATTTGATGTTATGTAAATTTTTACCTTAATTTAAAAAACAGTAGGAAAGATACATGCACCCCAATATTCATTGCAACACTATTTAAAATAGCGAAGACATAGAAGCAACCTAAATGTCCATCAACAGATGAATGGATAAAGATGCGAGGGCTTCCCAGGTGGCGCAGTCGTTGAGAGTCCGCCGGCCGATGCAGGGGACATGGGTTTGTGTCCCAGTCTGGGGGAATCCCACGTGCCGCGGAGCGGCTGGGCCCGTGAGCCGTGGCCGCTGAGCCTGCGCGTCCGGAGCCGGTGCTCTGCAACAGGAGAGGCCACAACAGTGAGAGGCCCGCATACCGCAAAAAAAAAAAAAAAAGAAAAAAAGAAGATGTGGTACATATATATAATGGAATACTACTCAGCCATGAAAAAGAGTGAAATAATGCCATTTGCAGCAACATGGATGGACCTAGAGATGATCATACTAAGTGAAGTAAGCCAAAGACAAATATCATATCGCTTATATGTGGAATCTAAAAAATGATACAATTGAACTTACAAAACAGAAATAGACTCACAGACATAGAACACAGATTTATGGTTACCAAAAGGGAAGGGGGAGAGGGATAAATTAGGAATGTGGGATTAAAATATACACACTACTATATATAAAATAGATAACCAACAAGGACCTACTGTATAGCACAGGGAACTACACTTAAATATCTTGTAATAACCTATAATGGAATAGAATGTAAAAAAAAATTATATGTGTATATATATACATATGTGAATCACTTTGCTGTACACCTGAAATTGTAAATCAATGATATCTCAGCAAAATTTTTTTTAAAAAGGATATATATGTATAACTGAACCACTGTGCTATACACCTGAAACTAACACTACAATGTAAATCAACTATACTTAAATTAAAAAAATAAATTCAAGGTAAGTTAAAAAAATAAAAAATAAATTTTATCCCGGTCCCTAAAATAAATAAATTAATAAATAGATAGATAGGGACTTCCCTGGTGGTCCAGTGGTTGAGACTTTGCTTTCCAGTGCAGGGGGTGTGGGTTCGATCCCTGGTCGGGGAGATAAGATCCCACATGCCTCATGGTCAAAACACCAAAAAACATAAAACAGAAGCAATACTGTAACAAATTCAATAAAGACTTTTAAAATGGTCCACATCAAAAAAATATTTAAAAAAATTAAAATATATATACATACATATATAATTTAAAATACAATAAAAATGATAATCATTAAGAAGCATTTATTTGGTTGACAAGTAAAATAAATGTTTACAAAAAGAAAAAAAGGAAGGACGGAACAATGCGTATGGGGGTTAACATTTGTGTTCATTGTTAAAGAGAAAATATATGTTTGTGTATCAAAGAGACACAGGATTCTGCTGCCTCCCTCTGCCCAGGAGACTGAAGTTTGGGGCTTTGTGACCTGGATTCAGTTCTGCCTGTGATCTTTACTGGCCCTGGGGACAGGGTGAGTGACTTGGGGCTCTGTGCCTCCGTTTTCCCATCCGTGTAATGGGGATAGCAGAGCCTGCCTCGGGGGTCTATTGTGAGAACGGTTGTGAGGGCGGGGAGCTGTCATTCCTGGAGAACCAGATGGGGAAGCCCTCGGGGTTCAGCTGCTGTCTCTGCCCCTCCCAGCCTGCCCCTGACCTTCCCGGGAACTCCAGGACCGGCCACCTCCCCAGCCTCATTCCCAGGCATCCGGCCAAAATCCCCAGCCATGTGCTCTATCCTCCCTGAGCCCAGCTGCTTCCCGTGCTCAGACAAAGAGAACTCTGTCCCCAGACCACCAGGCCTGGGCAGGATCAGTGTACCCCACACAGCACACACTGCACTCCCATCTCCCCCACTGTGTCTCTGTCCCCAGCCCTGGCCCTGTGCTCCTGGACACGCTGTGCCAGCACTGGCTGTCCTTCCCTCAGGCCCACGTTAATGGGGCATTTCGGAATCTTCTGCTCCTGGACGCACACAGTTGAGTTCTGTCTGCAAGAGGCGACTCCAGGACAGCACAGAAAGTTGGGGCAGGGGGATGTGGGGAGAAAGAATAGAGCTGGGATGACTTAGATGTTCCATACTGACCCTACAGATAACAGCACGGAGGTCCTCAGTGTAGCATGAATGGTGTGGCAATGTGACAGGGACAGGTGACGATGAACAAGAACAGGGGGTGATGGAGACAGTAGGACAGTAACAGGTGACATGGTAAGCATGACAGCAACAGGTAACATGGCAATAAGAAAATACCCTAGGGATTGGTGTAATGTTGGTAGGGCAGCCATATGATAGTGACAAGGGACGGTAAGGAGAGTGCTGCAGTGAGAGATGACAGTATTAAGACACTGCCGTGGTAATGGGTGACAGTAGGGAGATGGTGGGGCAGGAAGAGTGACTGATGACCAGACGGGGACAACACAACATATAGGATCTTTGCCATCTCCTTGGCCATCAGGTGACTCAGATGATCCTTCCCCGGGTCTGGGAAGTGCTCCCTTCACGAGGCGGATTCCATGACAAAACAAGACACCAGATCCCCATTCTCCCAGTCCCCTTGAAGCAAGGTGGGGACATACGCCCCCCCCACAGTCCTCCAGCCAGGTAACTCTGCCCCAAACTCTGATGGATGCTGGCGTCAGAAGCAGGGCCCCCTGGACTCCGTTTTGCTGAGGTTGGCCCCGGTTTCCAGTGTCCAGGATCATTAAGCACCATTTGAGCCCGGGGAGCAGAGAGGGGATGGATGGTGTCTTGGTGGGACGCGATCTGCGGGTGATTTGGTGGTGACTCTGCTAGCTGCAGAAGCCCCAGGCTTGGGTCTCCAGCCTCCCGGGGATTCTGCACGTGACCAACGGCTCTTTCTGCCGTGACCGATTTCTGCTGCTTGCAGTTTAAGAATCCTGACACTCTGGGTGACGGTACAACTGTTAATGGGTGACAATGTCACAGCAATAAGTTAAAGGTATAACGGTGACAGGAGACAACATGAATGTCCCAGGCAGTGGAGCAAACCAGAAAACGGCAAGGTGTCCCATGGATGGGTGACAGTGAGAGGGCGACAGCAGTGGGTGACACTGACAGGTGATCCTGTAATAAGAATTTGGTGGTCATGCAATATTGACAGGGAGACTGTATGAATGCTCTACCCTTAGGACAGTGTTGGGGTACACTAGGATGCCAGAGGGGGAGTGAGAGCCTAAATGTCTCTTCATGACAGTGTGATGTAACAGAGTCATCGTATCGGTAATGGACACCAGTGTAACAGATTCAGGCAGTGGAAGGCAAGGTGGTGTGACAGTAGTGAGGAGGGTGCAGTGGCAAAAAACACTCACTCCCCGCTGTCACTGAGAACTTCCACGTGTCACTGAGACTTCCAACAGCTCCACACCGCCTCTGTCTCGCCACACCTGATGGATTCCTTCTCCCCTGGCTTCCGGAGAGCAGGTAGGGAGAATTCTAGAAGGAAGCACTGCCTGATCTACCAGCCTACCTCGGGGTTTAGCCATCGAAGTATTGGTCGTGCCGTGTCCCTGGTGTGGGACTGTACCTCCCCACATTCCACACATATGCTGGGCTGCTTCTGGGGCAGCCGGAACCTAGCCCAGTGCCCGTGTAAGGCACACTGGGTGGCTGAAGAGCAGACCAGGGTGGACCTTGGCAAAGCAGCCTAAGAAGCGGTGACACAGGTGTCCCCGAAAGCTGGCTCATCCACGACAGCCCCCGGGCCTTCCCACGCTGGAATTCCACACCTCTGTCAACTTGATCCTGGGGTTCCTTTCCTAGCTCACTCTCCCCACACCTCACCACCCCTCCTGACCGTCCTCACTGGCCCCGGAAACCCCTCTCCCTCAGTCAGGATGCCCTGAATCTTGTCTCCAAAGTTTCGCTCTTCCTCATGCCCCCCTAGCCCAGCCCTGGAGCCCTCACTGCTCCCCTGACCCAGTTCTAGGCCCCACAGAGCAGCCTTCAGAGTGACTCCTCTTCCTGGAAGCCCACCATGGCTCCCCTCAGAGGTGCGGGGACACTACTGAGGGCTCCTGGCCTCTGCTTACCCCTCCAGCTTCCCTCTTGCCCGCCTTCCCTTTTCTCCCCTCCCCAAAAGCTCCAGTTTTGCTCAATTTCCGCATGTTCCATACTCTCCTGTCTCTAGGCATTAGCCTATCTTTCCCCCAACTTTTCATATTTGCTCTTTTCCACTGAGCCTTCAAGGCTCCCATTCCCAGGCAGAATGCTCCTTTCTGGGCTTCCCTAGTGGCGCAGTGGTTAAGAATCGGCCTGCCAAGGCAGGGGAAATGGGTTTGAGCCCTGGTCCGGGAAGATCCCACACGCTGCGGATCAACTAAGCCCGTGCGCCACAACTACTGAGCCTGCGCTCTACAGCCTGAGAGCCACAACTACTGAGCGCGCGTGCCACAGCTACTGAAGCCCGCGTGCCTAGAGCCCATGCTCCACAACAAGAGGAGTCACCACAGTGAGAAGCCCACGCACCGTAACAAAGAGTAGCCCCTGAGAAGCCCCTGCTTGCCGCAGCTAGAGAAAGCCCACGCACAGCAACGAAGACGCAACGCAGCCAAAAATAAATAAGTAAAAAAAAAAAAAAAAGAATGCTCCTTTCTTTCCCCCCTCCTTCTCTCTGGCCCAGGAGTGTCATAGAGTCCAGGTCTGTCTCTTGGGACCCATATTGGGAGATTATAAAAGTTATCTCTCTCGTAGAGATTTTTTGGTGATTAAATGAGATAATGTGTATGAAACTCTTAACACCAAGTCTGGAACATAAGCACCTGCTAAATATCACCTCAAATTGTTATTTGCTATTTATTTCATTCCACAAGTACTTTGATGGAGGCATGATCAGCACAATCAGCTTTGGAATTCAATAGGGTAAACTAACAATTTCGGTGTGGGGAATGGATTTTTGAACTGGGCTTTGACAGATGCATAGGAGTTTGCTGAGTGGAATAACAGCCTCAGGTCCAACAAACACCTTCTGACTAATCCCCATATTCAGGCTCACTGGTCTGGTGGTGTCTGTTTTCAGAGGTGGGAAAGTAGTGGGGAAAGCTAGAAATTTTTGTTGGGATATAAGCTCCTGCTAGGGAGCAGAAATTCTGAAATTCAGCCCCTGTGACAGGTGGAGAAACTGAGGCTCAGAAAGTCTAGAACTTCGGGATTCTTAAACTCTCCATTTTGAGAATCAGATGAAAAATGTGGACCTCCTCTCTAGAAAACTCATCTTTGGCCATCGTTTTGCCTACATTTTTAGGGGCTTCCGGATGTCCGTCTAGTTAAGAATCCAGGCCCCAGGCGCCAGGTAAGTTTCCCAAGTCACCCTTGGAATTCTCCTTGCCCGAGGGAGGAGGCGGCGGCTCGGGAGGACGTAGGAGTGAGCCTCCAGGTGAGTCCCGGGACCTTTCAAGCCTGGTTCTCTTACAGGCCACCCCAAATCGCAGCCCCATCTCAGGGCACCACCACTCAATTTCTATGTGAAAACGTGGTCCCCCCAGCCTCCCCACGCCGCGTCTCAGCCCACGCCTACGGCTCTGTGCCCCCCATCCCATTTCTTCAGCCCCTCGGAGTTTCTCCCGTAGCCCCAGGCCATCCCCCAGCTCCAGCCCCTCCCTCCGCCCGGCATCGGAGCCCCCGGCCCCCGCCCCGGGAGCTTCAGAGGTGCAAACGCGCCCTCCCCCAACTCCTCCCGCCCCCGACTCCCCCCGTGTGGCAGCTCTGGGCTGGGAACTCGGCGGGGTCGGCCTCTCGGTTTCGCGTTCCCGCCCCGGGCCCCCGGCGCCGCGCCAAACCGGCCCTCCAACGCCGAGCCCCGCGCGTCCGCTCGCCGCGCCTGCCTCCACGCGCGCCGGCTGGCAGGTAGGGGAAGCGCGGGACCATCGGCGGGCGGAGAAACCGGAGAGCAGCGGGTCGGGGGGAGGCAAGGGCGGGAGGAGGGGGCCGGGGCGACGGAGGGGGAGGGGATTCCTTTGTTTGCAGCCGGCAGCCCCGGACCCAGCCCCTTCCCCTCCCCGCGCTACGCTCGTCGCCGGCGTGGGGCGCGGGGACCTGGCGCGGGCGGGAGGGGCTCGGCCCGGGTGCGGGTGCGGGCGCGGGCGGCGGACACAGCCGGGCTCTGACCCGCAGGTGAGGGCGGGGCCGAGCGTGGTCGCGGGTCCCGGGCCTGCGTCCCCGGCTCAGCCCGGTGGAGAACGTGGCTGGCGGGCTCTGAGGACGCGTGCCCCCTCCTCGTCGGCGGAGCCCGGGATTCCTCGCTTCCTGCCCGCCGCCTCCCCCAGTTACCCCGTGCAGTGCGCGCCGTCCCCCCGCTCATTCATTCCACAAACTCCCGGGCGCGGTTCTCAGAGGCGAAGTGGGGGGTGAGGGAGGAGTTGGATCAAGCCAGGCCGGAGATGGAGGCCCCGTGGGCCCTGAATTCTGCCTAGAGAAGGCGTCCTCGGAGTGCAGACCAGCCGGGACAGCCTGGGAGCAAGAAAGGGGTGCCCCTCACCAGCCAGGCCGATTCTTTCTCGCTTCCCCGTCAAAGGTGACAAAGGTCTTTTCCTTCTCCGAGGACCTTGGGACCACCTGGTCAGACTCTTATGTCACCCCAAGGCCCAGAGAGGGGCAGCCACTGACCCAAGGGCACACAGCAGACTCCCCGTCTGTTCTGCACCCAGGCCCAATTCTTCTCCCTGGTGTGGAAAGTGGGACTTGAAAGGGGCCCCCCCATGAAGGCCACTTGGTCTGCCTTTTGTTCCCTGAGGGTTCAGCTTCCATCCTCCTAACCTTTGCCCGGTCATCTTCTCTGCCAGGAGTGGCCGTGTCCCCATCGCCTCCCTCCCATCCTTCCAGGTCCTGGAGAGAGCCAGCCACCTCCTGGAGGGTAGGGTACCCTTGATCTTCTTCCCCTCCCTCACCTCTGCCTGGGCTTCAGCTCCCACTCAGCCCTTCGCTAAATGTGTGATGGCCTTTGTTTGCTCCTCTGTGAAGTGGGCACAAAAGCTGTCCCTTCCCTGCTGGGCAGAGGGATGTTCTGTCCTTTGGGAAGTTCCAGCCTGTGCCCCCTGCTCCTGGAATCCTTTCCTCTCATCTGGATGCCTGCCCCAGCCTCTTCAACTGCGTGCTTCCTCTGGGGCCCCTGCAAGTCCTTCCACACTCCATCAAACACCCATTTCTGCCCTTGTTCCTCCCACTTAGAGCCCTTCAAGGGCTCTCCATTGCCCTTGACGTACAAGTAGAAGCTGCATTACCCAGGTATGCACTCCTGAAACACCCTGGCTGCCTGCCACCCCCTCCCCTCCACTCAGCGGTCCACGATCTTCTTGCCTCTGCTCTCAGTGTGCTGTGTCTGCCCCGACACCCTTCTCTTGGATGACTCCGTCGCTGAGACATCACACCTCCTCCGAGAAGCCTCCCGTGACTGTTCACCTGCTTGTGGGTCGGGGTTGGATGCCTCCCTGGGCTCCCACAAGCCCCCAGTTTCTCCATCCCGGCAGCGGTCCCACTGTTTCTGGTTCTCGTGGGTGCCCCGTGGCCAAGGGCTTCTTGCTGAGGTTGACTCTGCTTCCTCTCCGCAGCCTCCGAGGGACACGTCATGGTTCTGGAGGGTCTGTGCTTGACAAGGAGAGGGGCTGGCACCCACACCATGGCCCGGGACCCCTTGGCTCGGCTCTTGCTGGCCTGGACAGCCCTGTCGTGCATGGCGGGTGTCCAAGGCCGTTGGGATGGGGCTGTGGAGCCTGCAGGTCTCGGACGTGTGCGCAGGCGTGGCAGCCCAGGCTTCTTGCAGGGGTGTGTGGTACCCGGGATGCCGAGAAGCCCCTGGGGTGTGGGCTGGGCTGGGCTGTCCTGCTAGGTGCGGGGGGTGAGGCCCAGGGGATGTCCAGCTGGGCAGGGGCTCACCAGCCATGCCTGCTCTCCTGAAGGCCGAATGTGTGTGGCTCCCGATTTCATGCCTACTGCTGCCCCGGCTGGAGGACGCTGCCTGGTGGGAACCAGTGTGTTGTGCGTGAGTGTCGATCTCTTCTGGAGGTGGGGGGTGCAGGCAGGGGACACTGGGGCAGTTCTCTTACTTACGGCCAGCAAGTCCAGCCTTGTTTAAAAGTGGACTTGGCCTGGGACGTCTGGCTAAGCCACAGGAATGGCCCCTGCTTCTGTCTGCAGGCTCCCAGGCCACCCGCCCGTGTTTCTTTGTCGTACAACTTCCCTGTGTCTGTCTGCTTGTTGGTCCGTCCGTCTGTCTCAGTCTCTGTCTCCTTCTGTCTTGGTCTCTCTCTGAGTCTCTGTCTCTCTGTGTCTGTCTTTTTCTCTGTGTGTGTGTGTCTCTCTCAATCTCTCTGTTTCCCCACTCCCACACGCACCCCATTCTAATGTGTCTAGAATCCGACTCTGCTTCCAGGAGATGCCCCCTCGCCTCCTCCCCAACTGTACAGCCAGTGCCCCAGCATCTCCAGCTTCTGTCCTTACTACTCAGCGTTTCTGGCCCAAAGAGCACCTCTGTCTCCCAATGGCTCCAGCAGAGCCTCGGCCCCCGGGGCACCCATGGGGTGGGGATGGCGGAGGATTCGGGTCCTGGCCTTGACCGTCACCTGTTACTCTCCAGCGGTCTGTAGGCACGCCTGCGGCGAGGGCTTCTGCTCCCGACCCAACCTGTGCGCCTGTGCTGATGGGAAGCTGGCCCCCAGCTGCGGGATGAGCCGAGGTGAGCAGGAAGTGGCCCCCCAGGACTTCCCTGGCGGTCCAGTGGGTAAGACTCTGCGCTCCCAACGCAGGGAGCCTGGGTTCGATCCCTGGTCGGGGAAGATCCTGCATGCCGCGTGGCGAGGTCAAAAAAAAAAAAGTAAAAAATGAAAAAAAAAAATTATAAGCTTAAAAAAAAAATAAAGAAAGCAAGTGACCCCCTAGGGGTGGGAAGAGAAGGTGAGAGGCTTCCCGAAGCTTCCGGGAGCCCAGGCGGGTTTTGCTGAGGGACCAGAGCCAGGCTGGGCGCACCTGGTCCCGGCGCCTTGTGCATGCATCTCGGGGCCTTCCTGTGTGTCCCTCTTCCCCACCCGCAGGGTCGGGGTGCAGTGTGAGCTGCATGAATGGGGGCAGCTGCCGAGGGGAGTCCTGCCTGTGCCAGAGGGGCTACACGGGCACCGTGTGTGGGCAACGTGAGTACCCATCGCGCACACCTGGGCTTGGGACCCCAGAGGTCAGGTCTCCGCTGCCACCCGCCCATCGCCCACGGGTCACTCCTCTGGGACCGGGATTGGAGGGGACACATTCATTGTCACAATCTTATCTCTTGGTCTGGGCTGGATTATGGGGATTCCTGCGTGAAGGAGGGCCCGCCCGGGGCCCCAGCTCCCTCTGCTGCTGGGGGACCTCAGGCCACACCCCCGCCACTTCCTCCACAGCCGTCTGTGACCACGGCTGCCACAACGGGGGCCGCTGCATCGGGCCGAACCGCTGTGCCTGTGTGTACGGCTTCATGGGGCCTCAGTGTGAGAAAGGTACCAAGCTGAGCGCGGGGCAGGGGTTTGGGGGGAGGAGGGCTTCCTGGCAGCCCCTGAGACGTGGCCAGGCCCTGGGAGGGTCCAGCTGACCTCCTTCCTGCTGTCCCTGCTGCTGTGAAGGGCAGAGAAACTGTGCTTCAGGGAAGGGAGTCACGGAGGGCTTCCTGTAGAAGGGATAAGTCGGAGTTCATGAGATGGACACGCCCCCTCATGTTTCATCCTCACTGTTGAAATGATCCCACGGGCTGAGGTGGGTGGAGGTCACCTGTTGGGAGGCTGTAACCAAGACAAACACGGTGGAAAGAACAATGTTTTGTGAGAAGTTGGATGTTGGGGGGTGGGGTGGGCAAGGGGAGGGACGGAAGCAGGGACAAATCCCAGGTCTGCTCTGAAAATGGGAGGGAAGATGGTGCAGCCGGGGGTAGGGAGGGGGAAGACCCTGAGGCTCAGTGTTGGCCGAGGAGCCCGTGGGTCACCCAGGAGGCAGTTGGACAGCCAGGCCTGGGGCTGCCCCATCCACGGGGCTGAAGCCCAGAGGATAGTTGAGGTTCTTGGGGAAGAAAAGGGAGGGCGATTTAAGGGTCCACCAGAGAAATGGAGACCATGGGCAGCTGAGAATGAGAAAGTGAACAAAAGCAGGTAGCGTTGGGGATGCCCAGGCTGGCGAGTTTTGCAGCTGTAGGAGCCATCAGAGTGCCCTGTGTGTCCAAGGAGCCCGGGAAGGCAAAAATGGGCAGGACCCTGGGACTCACCCCAGTGTGAAGGGTGCTGCTGGGGATGGAGGCCCATCTGTGGCCGAAGCCGGGTCGGAGAGGGTATAGCCATGAATCAGAAGCTGGGGGGGCTGGGGGTTACCTGGGTTTGAGAGTGAGCGTTTGGAAACGGGATTTGGCGAGAAAACAGAGTTGGAATTTGGGCCGACTTGGGGAGCAGTCGGGATGGCTGAGGGAAAATGAAGGTTAGTGGAGAGGGTGGGAGAGGAGAGGCCTGGAGCAGGGGTGGGGGCCCCAGAGAGAGGCAGGGTTGGGTGCCTAGGCAGGAGTGAGTGGGGTTCCAGGGTCCTGGATGACTGAGGTGAGATTCTGGGGGCCGTGTTTTGCTTTAGGAAGTCAGGACTGTCGCGGGTCTCCCCTCCTTCATACAGGCCTGGGGGCTGGCTTTGGCATCTCCTTCTGGAAGGGGCTTCCCTTGGTCCAGTGCCAGCCCCTTGATTGGAGCCATCTGGAGGATGGAGCCAGGAAGTCACATCTGGGCCCGTGCACGGCGGTGGGGGGGCCAATGAGACCACCTTCAGCTGGGTGGGGAGGGGGTGTCGGGGATGCAGAGTTGTGGGTTCAGAGCATTTGGGCGGATGCTGGGTCCGGGAGATTTGGCAGAGCCAGATGTGTGCTCAAGGATGAGAGAGGCTCTCCAGCGGGGCATCCATGGGTCCCCGCCTGGGCTTGAAGGGAGGGTGGGCCTGGGGGAGTGGTGGGGGTCTCCAGACATGCCCTGGGTTTTGTAAGCTTGGAGGTCCTGGCCTCTCTTGGAGGTTGGTTGGAGAATGCTTTGGAGAGAAAGGGTTTTGAAGGGTGAATAGGAGTTCATCAGGTAAGGAAGGGGAACAGTATGAGTAAAGGCTTGTGGTCAGGAAAAAAACCTGGTGTGTTGGTATAGGGAGGCTGGGAAGGTGGCTACCGCCGTGGTCCAGGCGAGAGAGGTAGAGGCCTGAGTTGGGCTTGCTGGGATGGAAATGCAGAAGACTATGGGGTGGGGGCAGCCTGAGGCCAGCTGCCCACATCCATCTGCCCTGCAGACTACCGGACAGGGCCCTGCTTTGGTCGAGTGGGCCTGGAGGGGTGCCAGCACCAGCTGACAGGCCTCGTCTGCACCAAGGCGCTCTGCTGTGCCACTGTGGGCCGGGCCTGGGGCTTCCCATGTGAGCTCTGCTCTGCTCAGCCACACCCCTGCCGCCGGGGCTTCATCCCCAATATACACACGGGGGCCTGCCAAGGTGAGTGGGGGGCCCAGTGCGTAAGGACCGAGGTCCTGGGAGCCAGGGCTGAGTGGGAGCCCTCAGCAGCCTTGGTTTCTTCCTCTGACGTGCCTCTCATCCCCTTGCAGACGTGGATGAGTGCCAGGCTATCCCAGGCCTGTGCCAGGGGGGCAGCTGTGTTAACTCTGTGGGTTCTTTTGAGTGCCGCTGCCCAGCTGGACACCAGCTCAGTGAGAACAGCGCCAAGTGTGAAGGTGGGCGACGGGGAGAGCTTCAAGCTGGGACCTTCTCTCTGCTCTGGGCAGCTCAGGCTCCCCTGCAAGGAGGAGGAGGTGGAGGTGGGGTAAGGCTGCTGGGGGGCTGGACTCTAACCGGACATGTATCTACGTAGATGTGGACGAGTGTATCAGCGTGCCAGGCCTCTGCTCCGGGGGCGACTGCACCAACACAGTCGGGAGCTACGTGTGCACCTGTCCCCGTGGTTATGCCAGCAGCCTGGACGGTACCCGTTGCCTGGGTGAGCCAGGGCCCAGGGGGGCTGGACGGGCAGAGGGCAGGTAGGAGACAGACCCTCTGCTCATCTATCTCTGCAACCCTCTGGCCCTCGGGCTCCTCTAGTCCTTCGATTTCTATGCCCTTCTGTCTTTTTCGGACCCCGGTCTCCATCCACTCGTTAATTCTGGTTCCCTACCCATTGGCCTTTGTGCTCTCTGGACCCCAGTCTGAGAGGCCCTCTAGCCCCCATCTCTATGCCCTTTAGCTCTCTGGTCCCCTGTCTCGGTGTCTTGGCTGTGCCCCTCTGCCCCTCGGACTCTATGCCCTTCTGGCTCACTGGTTGCCTTTCTTCCCTTTCTGGCTCCCGCCGCTGTGCCCCTCTAGCCCCCGCCTCTATGCCCCTCTGTCCCTCTAGCCCCCACCTCTATGCCCCCATCTTGATGCCCATCTGGTTATCTGGCCTCCGTCTCTACGCTCTTCTGCCCATTAGCCTCTCTGGCCCCCTCTCTGTATCCCTCTTTACGCTCCCGAAGACTTTTTAAAAGTACCCCGTCTTCCCTCACACTGTGTTTGAGATAAACTGAGGCCCAGAGAGGGGAGATTTGCTTAAGCCAAATCCGCAAGTCCAGAAGAGAGAGCTACCCACACCCCAGCTCCCCAGACCACCCCGCTCCCTGCCCCCAGCCAGGGTGGGGTCGTCAGGGCTGTGCCTCCCCCTGGAGGCTCACCCTCCTGGCTGGGGCGGGAGGATCCTTGGGCTCTCACTCCCTGTCCTGCTGTCTTGATGAGCTGGTCATTAGACTTCACAGGTTGCCAGTGGCCAACAGGGCTGGCCAGGAACACTTGCGGTGGGGCATGGATAGCGTCTTGGTTTGGGGAGGTGGGGTGGGCTTGGCAGGTCTCCAGCACCACTCGGACATCTCAGGCTGGGTCTCTACCAGCCAGGACAGGGAATATTGTGTCTGGAGTTCTGCCAGTGTACCATGGCCAGCGCCAGACCTATTTATTCCTCCGCCTCCGGGGGCTATCTTGGCTGGCAGGGAGGCTACTTCTGGGCACGTCCCCTGGACTGTAGCGCGTTTCCCAACCACTAAATAGCAGAGCCTAGATTTGAACCAAGGTCAGGTGTCCTCTGAACATGGGCTTGGAATTCAGTCCTGAGTTCCAACTGCTACTTAAGCTGCTTGCATACTCTGTGACCTTGGGCGAGTGACTTAACGTCTCTGGGCCTCAGCTGCCTCATCTGTGAAACAGAGATAATGGCTGTTCTAAACCACATGGGGAGGATTAAATAACAATTTATGAAGAGATTTGCCCAGGGCTGGGTGTAGGGGGCACTCAATACACATTCACAAAGACAGGGGAGCAGGGAAGTTGGGTCTGTGACTGCTTAGCAGGACCTGATCACAGTAGGTGCTTAATAAGCAAAGGCAGCATCATTTTTGTCAAAATTCTTACATTTTGTCTCGTCTTCCCTACTTGGGAAGCAGCTGCTTGGTCAGGTCCCCTGGGGTTCAGGGATTTGGGTTTTCATCCCGCCTAGCTCTCCAGCAGCTGTGTGACCTTGAACAAGTCTGTTGACCTCTCCTCGCCTGGGCAGGCCCAGTCCTGTTCGTGGGCCAGGGATGGGGCTGAGTGCAGAGCCTCGACTCCCACACATGCACCTGGAGACCACCCCCCTACCCTCCCGCCAGGTGCACGGGGTATGGCTGGGGAGGTGGAAAAGCTTGCTGTTTTCTCCGCCTCGGGCAGCTCAGGGACAGCTGCAAGGGCCCTCCCGGCTGGTGGGAGGGGTTTTTCCGCTGTGGGCCACTGGCCAATATTTGTGGGTTTTCAAACCTAAAAATATGCTCTTTTAGAGTCAGAGCTTGAGAAATATGATCACCGTGTAACGCCATCAGGCTCGAGGGCACAGTGGAAGCGTCTGTGGTTTTCATACCTGGGGAGTCTCTGCCTCAGTCTCTCCAAGAGTTGCAGCCATCAGTCCACCAGTCTGCTTCCCCAGCCCCTCCTCAAATTCACAGCCTCTTAGGTTTCCCCAGAATGCCCAGGGCTGGTAGGCGGGGGACACACAGATACAGATCCCAGCATCTCTGCTTGAGCACCCAGCATGACTTCTCACCAGGGCAAACCCCTGAACCAGGGGTCTTACTCAGTGTGGTTGAATACCCACAGTGACAGGGAGCTTCCTAACAATGCCAGCTTTAGATGTTGGGACACTTTTGCTCAGCGTGAGCCTAAGTCTCCCTCCCTGGGGTAATTTGGAAATCTTGGTAATAAGATCCTCACTCGGTGAGGATTGGCCAGAGTGCCGGATACGGTGCACTCTGCAACACTCTACCGAGGTGAGGTGGGTGTTCTGAGCCACCTCCTACCCATGGATGGAGAAACTGAGGCACAGAGAGGCAAGGAGGTCTGTCCTGCAGATGGTGCTGGTAGAGCTGCGGTTTGAAGTCTGGTAACGGATCCTCCCGACCCCCCACCCCCTTGCAGACCACCGTGCCGGCACCTGCTTCTCAGCGCTGATCGTGGGCCGCTGTGCCGGAGACCTCGCGGGCCACTATACCCATAGGCAGTGCTGCTGTGATACGGGCAGGTGCTGGGCAGTTGGCCCGGCCCCTGAGCTGTGTCCGCCGCGGGGCTCTGGTGAGTGGCCTGGGGCCACCTCCCACCTTCCTCTGCCCCCAGAGCTTGGCCTGCGGGTTGGGATCCCGGGTCACAACCGAAGGCTTGGCCTCCAACCCCGCCTCCTTGCAGATGAGTTCCAGCGACTGTGTGCCCTGGGGCTCCCGCTGCTGCCCTCCTACCCAGGCCCCTTCCCCGGCCTCCCTGGCTTCGGATCCAGTGGGCGTGGGGTTCCCAGCCTGGGCCTTGGTGACACCAACATTGGTGAGGACTTGGGATCCAAGACTCCTCCCTTGGGGGAAGGGGGTCCAGGCCTCAGAGACAGAGAGTCAGGGCTTTGGAGTGTGGGTCCTGGCCTGGGCAGTAGGGATGAAAGTACTGACAGTGGTCTGGGGCTGGGGGTAGATTGGGGATCCAGGCCTCCAGGTCAGGGTTTGGGTTTTGGGTGAGGGTCTAGGGCTGGCGTGGGGGGCTGGGGGTCTCAGCCAGGGTGGAGGTGGGGCAGGAGTCGGCTGAAGTGGGAGAACCTGGCCATAGGGGTAGGGTTCCAGCTTCTTGAGTGGGTGTCTGAACCCGGAGGTGAGGTCCAGACCCAGGGGGCCAGCACATGCGCGGGTGCCCCACGTCGGCCCTACTCACAGGCACAGCCACGCTGAACCAGACCATTGACATCTGCCGACACTTCACCAACCTGTGTCTCAATGGCCGCTGCCTGCCCACCTCTTCCAGCTACCGCTGCGAGTGTAACGTGGGCTACACCCAGGACGTTCGGGGCGAGTGCATCGGTGAGCAGCGGCTGGGGCAGGGGTGGGCTGGGGGCGGGGGAGCGCCCTGGCGGGCTGGGGCTCAGGGTCCTCTGCCTGCAGACGTGGATGAGTGTGCCAGCAGCCCCTGCCACCACGGAGACTGCGTCAACACCCCCGGCTCCTACCACTGCCGGTGCTGGGAGGGCTTTCAGGCGACGCTCACCAAGCAGGAGTGCGTGGGTACGGCCGTCCATCGGACAGTGGGGGTGACCGGGAGCCTGACTGATGGAACCTGCATCTGAATTAGAGCCTGGGGGCCAGGAGGACACCTGCTGACTGCCCACCTGCCTCCCCACCAGACATGGACGAGTGCATCACCAGCAGCGGCCTCTGCCACCACGGCCGCTGCGTCAACACAGCAGGCAGCTTCCAGTGTGTCTGCAATGCAGGCTTCGAGCTCGGCCCCGATGGCAAGAACTGTGTGGGTGAGTTGAGGGTGAGCGGGTGGGGAAGCGGCTTCTGGGCCCCAGTAGCTGTCTTCTGCGTCTTGCCACTCGTGCTGCATCACCCACCTCCCTCCTCACGGTGGGTCCTCTGCTCCCCTTTCTGAGCCGAACCAGCCCATCTGAGATCCTCCTTGTGGTCTATCCAGCCCCTACTCACTCCTTCATTCTCTCCTTCCTGAATTCATACCCTGAATCCCAGGAAGGGGCCTTTGGGGTAAGACCATGCCATCAGCTGTCTGCATCTGCCTCTGCCCCTGACTCATGGCCCCTCACCTGTCCTCGAGAGAGTCTGGCCTCCGAGAGAGGTGGGTCAGGACCGTGGAGAGCGCCCCGATCTCAGGCTCCCTGTGGGGTATGGGGGTGCCACCCAAGCTCCCCACAGCTTGTAGGGGCCACCGGGGACTCCCTTTATTCTTTTCTGTCACCCTCTCTGAGGGGACCTGCCTTGTAGTCTTCCCTCATCAGGAAGGATTTTCTTCCTTTCATTCTTTTTTTTTTTCGCAGAGCATTTACTTTCTGTTGATTTTTAGATACGTTTAGAAAGTTGATTATTAAATTAGCTATTTTCTTAGCATTAACTTTAGGTATAGTAATTTATGTCTGTGCACAAATCATTATAATTTTTATTTGCATTGTTTTTTATTAGTTAGATATCACCTACTGAAAGTAATTTTGGTTAATTCATTGTTTTATAATTTTACCATTGTCTTTTTTTTTTTTTAATTTTTGGCTGCTTTGGGTCTTCGTTGCTGCACACGGGCTTCTCATTGTGGTGGCTTCTCTTGTTGCGGAGCACGGGCTCTAGGCGCACAGGCTTCAGTAGCTGTGGCGCGTGGGCTCAGTAGTTGTGTCTCGCGGGCTCTAGAGCCCAGGCTCAGTAGTTGTGGTGCACGGGCTTAGTTGCTGTGCGGCATGTGGGAACTTCCCGGACCAGGGCTCGAACCCGTGTCGCCTGCATTGGTAGGTGGATTCTTAACCACTGCGCCACCAGGGAAGCCCTACCGTCAAGTCTTTAATATTTCCTTCAGATCTCTGCATAGTCTGTAACCAGTAAGAGTTGAAATCCTTAATCAGTGTTTTTCTTGGTACATATAAATTTTATTTTTTTAATTTATTTTTTGTAGTTGAAGTATAGTTGATTTACAATGTTGTGTTAGTTTCAGGTGTACAGCAAAATGATTCAGTTATACATGTATCTATTCGTTTTCGGATTCTTTTCCTTTATGGGTTATTATAAAGTATTGAGTATAGTTCCCCGTGCATTCTTTCTTTTTTTTTTTAAATTAATTAGTTTACTTTTTGGCTGTGTTGGGTCTTCGTTTCTGTGTGAGGGCTTTCTCTAGTTGTGGCAAGCGGGGGCCACTCTTCATCGCGGTGTGCGGGCCTCTCACTATCGCGGCCTCTCTTGTTGCATAGCACAGGCTCCAGACGCACAGGCTCAGTAGTTGTGGCTCACGGGCCTAGTTGCTCTGCGGCATGTGGGATCTTCCCAGACCAGGGTTCGAACCCGTGTCCCCTGCATTAGCAGGCAGATTCTCAACCACTGCGCCACCAAGGGAAGCCCTCTTTCATTTTTTAAAAAACCTTCTTAGCATCTTTATTGATATATCATTCCATACCATGCGAGTGGCCATTTAAAGTGTCCACTTCAATGGCTTTTAGTACGAGCACCACCACAATCTAAGTTTAGAACCTCTTTATCACCTCCTCTCCATTAGCCGTCATTCCAGAATCCTCTCTCTTCCCCCCCAGCCCTCGGCACTAGGCTAATCGACTTTCCGTCTCCATGGATTTGCCTGTTCGGGGTGTTTGGTATAAATGGAATCACGTACTCCGTGGCCTTTTGTGACTGGCTTCTTTCACCGAGCATCATGTTTTCAAGGTCCACCCGTGTTGTAGCAGTTGTCAGAACGTCATTCCTTCTTATTGTCAGATGACATTCCATTATACGAGTAGACCACATTTTGTTTATACGTCATCAGTTAATGGCTATTCGGGTTGTTTCCACTCTTTGCTGTTGTGGATAAAGCTGCTATGAATGTTCATGTACAAGTTTGGGTGTGGACCTTTTCTTCATTTATTCTTTCCTTTCCTTCCCTCCCTCCCTCCCTTCTTTCCTTCCTTCCTTTTGGTACAGTCCTTTATTGTTCAAAACTGATACTTTGGGGGCTTCCCTGGTGGCGCAGTGGTTGAGAGTCTGCCTGCCGATGCAGGGGACACGGGTTCGTGCCCTGGTCCGGGAAGATCCCACATGCCGCGGAGTGGCTGGGCCCGTGAGCCATGGCCGCTGAGCCTGCGCGTCCGGAGCCTGTGCTCCGCAATGGGAAAGGCCACAACAGTGAGAGGCCCGCATACCGCAAAAAACAAACAAACAAACAAACAAAAAAAACCTGATACTTTGGTAAACAAATCATTTCTGCACCCACCGCCTTCCTTTAAATTAGACTTTTCTTCTCAGCTGACGGTTTTTGCCCTTTTCTTTTTAAATTCAAGTGAGATTCACGCAAGATAAATTTAACCATTTAAAAGTGAAAAATTCAGTGGCGTTTATTTAGTAGTTCCCAATGTTGTGCACCCACATTTATTCAATTTTTTTCTGCAGGAAAGTGAACGTAGCATTTTTAATTGAACAGTTTGGTGGCACTTAGGATATTTCCAAGGTCGTGCAACAACCATCTCATGTATGCAATTCTTTTTTGCATTTTTAAAAATCGTGGCACAATATACATAGTGTACCATTTACCATTTAACCCTTTTTTTTTCTTTTCCATTATAGTTTATTACAAGATATTGAATATATAGTTCCCTGGGCTATACAGTAGGACCTTGTTGTTTATCTATTTTATGTACAGTAGTGTGTATCAGCTCCATTCCTACCCTTTTTTTTTTAATTTTATTTATTTTTGGCTGTGTTGGGTCTTCGTTGCTGTGAGCAGGCTTTCTCTACTTGCGGTGAGCAGGGGCTACTCTTCGCTGCCGTGTGCAGGCTTCTCATTGCGGTGGCTTCTCTTGTTGCGGAGCACGGGCTGTAGGCGCGCAGGCTCCAGTAGTTGTGGCATGCGGGCTCAGTAGTTGTGGCTCGCGAGCTTTAGAGCACAGGCTCCGTAGTTGTGGTGCACGGGCTTAGTTGCTCCAATGTCGGATCTTCCCGGACCAGGGCTTGAACCCATGTCCCCTGCATTGGCAGGCAGATTCTTAACCACTGCGCCACCAGGGAAGCCCCCTACCCTTTTTAAAGGAACAGTTTGGTGGCATTTACTACATTCATAAAGTCATGCAAACAGTACCTCATTTTTTCCATTTTTTTTGCGTTTCTTATTGTGGTGAAATATACATAACATAGTTACCATTTTAACCATTTTTAAAGGAACAGTTGGTGGTATTTAGTGCAATGTTGTGTCACCACCACACCTCACGTATTCGACTTTGAGCAACTATTTGTGGAGCAGCTACGGTGTGCCGGGATGGAAGATGCAGACTCGAGCTAGTGGCCCCAGTCTTGCCCCAGGGGAGTTCACACTCCAGCAGTTCACTATATCCAAGCCGACATAGTCCCTGACAGTCACATTTTGTCCTGTCAGGCTCGAACTGCCCTGGGAAGGGTCCCTGGAAAAGTGAGGGGGCGGGACTGGTCTACCAGGCAGGGCTGGCCCAAAGAGGGGTGACTGCTGGGACCCTGCTGGGAACCAGCCTCTCCCGGTGTCCCCAGACCACAACGAGTGTGCCACCACCACCATGTGTGCCAACGGAGTGTGCCTGAACGAGGACGGCAGCTTCTCGTGCCTCTGCAAACCCGGCTTCCTGCTGGCGCCCGGTGGCCGCCACTGCGTGGGTGAGGCTGGAGGCTGGACCACAGGGGAGTGATGGGGATTGGGGAGGAAGAGGTGAGGGGAGGCGGCAAGGGCGGGTGGCGGGGGACTGGGACCTGTCGCAGTCGCCCACGGCCCCCCGCAGACATCGACGAATGCCAGACACCGGGCATCTGTATGAACGGCCACTGTACCAACACCGAGGGCTCCTTCCGCTGCCACTGCTTGGGGGGCCTCGCGGTGGGCGCTGATGGCCGCGTGTGCGTGGACACCCACGTGCGTAGCACGTGCTACGGGACCCTCAACAAGGGCTCTTGTGCCCGCCCCTTCCCCGGTGCCGTCACCAAATCCGAGTGCTGCTGTGCGAGCCCCGACCACGGGTTTGGGGAGCCCTGCCAGCTGTGTCCTGCCAAGAACTCCGGTGAGGGTCGGCTGCCCCACGTCCACCTGCTTTCCTTTAGTTCTTGCTTCTGGTTGATCACCCAGGGGGCAGGAGGGGACAGTGGGGGGGGGGGCTTGGCTCCTATGGGGTGGGGGGGTGGGGATTTCTCTCCCCAAGAAGACATGGAAGTTGCTCTTCCCGTTGCGGGGGGGGGGGCATCTTAGTCCCAGACCCTCGCTCATCTCCAAGGGGCCACGTCTTGGGCGTGGTTTGGGTTCGGCAATGGCCACTGACCCCTCTCGCTCTGCTTCCGCCACTGCAGCCGAGTTCCAGGCCCTGTGCAGCAGCGGTCTTGGCATCACCACGGATGGCAGAGGTGAGCGGGGCAGGGCTGGGACAGAGGGGTGGGGTCGTGGTTGGGCACTGTCATGTCGCTGGGGCTGCCGTAACAAAGTACCACAGGCTGGGAGGCTTCAACAACAGACGTTTATTCTCCCACGGCTCTGGAGAGGCGAAAAGTCCGAGATCAAGGTGTGAGCAGGGATGGCTCTTTCCGGGGCTGTGAGGGAGAGTCTGTCCCGTGCCTCTCCCACAGCTTCTAGGACTTCACTCTTAAATCCTCAGCTGGCAGAAGCATCACCCCGATCTCTGCGTTCATCTTTTTTTTTTTTTAAAGTTTACAATGTTGCGTTAGTTTCAGGTGTACAGCAAAGTGATACATACATATCTAGTAGATACATACATAGATACATACATATCTCTTCTTTTTCGGATTCTTTTCCCTTATAGGTTATTAAAAATATTGAGTTCCCTGTGCTATACCGTAGTCCTTGTTGGTTATCTGTTTTATATACAGTATTGTGTATGCTATTCCCAAACTCCTAATTCATCCCTATGCTCTCTGTCTTCATCTTTTTTTTTTTTTTTAAGTTTACAATGTTGTGTTAGTTTCAGGTGTACAGCAGAGTGATTCAGTTATACATACATATCTCTTCTTTTTCGGATTCTTTTCCCTTATAGGTTATTAAAAATATTGAGTTCCCTGTGCTATACCGTAGTCCTTGTTGGTTATCTGTTTTATATATAGTACTGAGTATGCTATTCCCAAACTCCTAATTCATCCCTACGCCCTCTGTCTTCATCTTTTTTTTTTTTCACGCCGTGCAGCTTGCGGGATCTTAGTTCCCCGAGCAGGGACTGAACCCGTGCCCTCGGCAGTGAAAATGCAGAGTCCTAACCACTAGACCACCAGGGAATTACCCCTCTGCCTTCCTCTTGACATGGGGTTCTCCTTGTGTGTCTGTGCCCAAATTTCCCCCTTTTATAAGGATACAGTCATATTGGAATGGATTGCGGGTCCACCCTAATGAACTCGTTTTAACTGGATCACCTCTGTAAAGTCCTTGTCTCCAAATAAAGTCACATGCTGAGATCCTGGGGGTTAGGACTCCAACCTGTGACACCATCCCTTCCTGAAACAGCCTTTCTGCCTGAGCAAGAAATAAAGATTTCCCATCCACTGCTAGGCCATCAGGGCAGGACAGATGTCCACCCCTCCCCCACCCCCCTGTCAATTAAAGGGACAGATTCTGGAGCCAGATGCATGGGTTCGAATCCTGGCCCTACTATTTATTGATTGAATAACCTCAGGCAAGTTACCTAGCGTCTCTGTGCCTCCTTGTCTGTACAGTGGAGATAACGGTAAGACCCATTTCAGGGATGTTGTGAGGATCAAATGAGCTAATACGCTTGGCACAAAATAGTAAACATCCTATAATGGTAGTGATTATGATTGCACTTTTTTTTTCAAAATTATGTCGCTGCCGTATAAACATCTGTTCCATGAGTTCCAAACTGGGGACAGTTTTGTTCCCCCTCCCGAGGGGCCATTTGGCAATGTCTGGACAGATATTGGGGAGGGTGCTACTGGCACCTCCTGGGTAAGGCTGGGAATACTGCTCAACATCCTACAATGCACAGGACGCCCCCCGTCACAGCAAAGGATGATCTGGCCCCAAATATCCACAGTGCTGAGAAACCCTGGTTTCAAGGGGAAGGAGGCAGGGTCTAGGCTGGAGCTCTGGCCCCGGGGGACATGGCTTCTGGAGCCTCCAGGGAGCCAGGGCAGCTGCTGACGCCCTCCTCCTGGTGCAGACATCAACGAGTGTGCCCTCGATCCTGATGTCTGTGCCAACGGTATGTGTGAGAACCTGCGGGGCAGCTACCGCTGCATCTGCAACCTGGGCTACGAGGCAGCCGCAGCCGGCAAGGAGTGCATGGGTGAGCGTACCCGGCAAGTGGACGGGCAGGTGAGTGGGCCGCCCCCACTGCACACCCCTCACCCCGCTCTCCCCCCCTCACCCTGCAGATGTGGATGAGTGTGCACTCAACAGCCTCCTGTGTGACAACGGGCGGTGCCGGAACAGCCCTGGCAGCTACAGCTGCTCCTGCCCCCAGGGCTTCAGCTTCTGGCAAGACACGGAGACCTGCGAAGGTACAGGGCCGCGGGGCACACAGCCACGCACATGTACACGCAGATACTTATGCACGCTGCGTGCTCTGGGTACACACATGCTCAAAGACGCATGTATACCTGCATTCACGCACACAGACACGCCCAAAGGCATACATGTATTCACACTCAGTCTCACGGTTACACACACTCATAGGTACACACACAATACCCACATTCACACACTTATTCTCACACTTTACACGCATGCCCACAGCCACAGTTACACCCTCAAAGGCACACCCTTATGCAGACACTCAGACCCTCTGACATTCACACATGTGTGCATATGATCACTCAGTCACACACACCGGTACTCACACAAAACACACTCACCTACCCATATTCACACTCACAGACATTCCCACAGCCACACACCCTCACGTGCACACTCTCAAAGATATGTGTGTGCCCACATTCTTTCACTCACCCTTTCACACACTTAGGCTCACAGCCACACACACTTACGTGTGCAGTCACACACACCCTCACATACCTGCACAGTTGTGCACTCACATGCTCATACACACTCACGCTTATACACAAGAATACGTGCCCATCCTCCCTCTCCCACGCGTGCAGTCACTGACACATACACATGTTCAAGTGTGCATGCTCGCCATTGCCCACACACACGTTGTTGTGATGACCTTGCCCATCGCATAGATCCCTTGGCACTCACAGATGCCTGCGCGCGTGTGCACGCACAAGCTTTTCGTCTGGCCCCACCCCTCCCCTGGTCCTTTGTCTTCTTTCCAGCTGACACCCCTCCCCCACCCTGGCCACACCCAGGCCTCCATCCCCTCTGGGTTTTCCTCCTGCCTCTCACCTGTCTTGTGCCATGACCGACCCTTTGAGGGCCACAATTCCCCACCGTGCCTATCCCTCTGCACTTTTACCTGTGTGCGCTCCCAGGACCCTGCACGTCAGCGTGCTTGTGCAGGTGCACAAGACGATTCAGTGCAAACTCACGTGCGTCTGAGCCTGCGCAGTCCGTTCCTTGTATTCTGACAGCTTGCGCCCCCGCCTCTGGACTTTGGCAGCCGTGGGGAGGAGGGGCCCCTGGTCAGGTGGGGCTCCCCCTCCTGCAGCTCAGGACTCAATGTGGGGTGGGGCGGCTGGGGGGCTGTCCCTGCAGACATCGACGAGTGCCTGTCCAATCCGTGTGTGAACGGCGTGTGCCGCAACCTGGCCGGCTCCTACGCCTGCGAGTGCGCCCCCGGCAGCCGCCTGGGACCCTCCGGCACCGTGTGCTTAGGTGAGAGGCCCCACGGAGCAGCGGGGACCCCGACGCCCCGGAGTAGGCTGGGTCTATGCGGGTCGGCGTGCAGGTGTGGGCCCGCCAGGTGAGACAGCAAGCGCCTCCCCGCAGACAGCACCAAAGGCACCTGCTGGCTAAAGGTCCAGGATGGCCGCTGCGAGGCGAACCTGCACGGAGCCACCCTGCGGTCCGAGTGCTGCGCCACGCTCGGGGCTGCCTGGGGGAGCCCCTGCGAACGCTGTGACATGGGTAATGCCCTGAGGGGGGGCTCCGGGGGCTCCCACGCCATTGGGACAACTGGGGGGGGACAGATCCCCTGTGTTTGAGTGGAGAGAGTGACTCCTCTCCCCAACCACAGACCCCGCCTGTGCCCGTGGCTTCGCCCGCGTGAAGGGGCTCAGCTGCGAAGGTAACCCCCATCCCCACCCTCTTTGGTTCGCCCTCCAAGCCACACGTGGGCGAGTGTCATGGGGGCTGCCTGGGGCCCCTCCCTGAAGTCATTTGAGATCGAGACATTCTCCCTCTTTGGTACCTGGGTCTTCCCCGCGATCTGCCAGCCCGAGGCTGGCACTGCCCCTTCCCCCTACCCAAGGACCACGTGGCGTCCTGAGGCCCCAGGGGAACAGCTCCTGGGAGCCTCCAGCCCTTGCCTCTCCTCCTTGTCTGCTGCTGCCCAGATGTGAACGAGTGTGAGGTCTTCCCGGGGGTCTGTCCCAATGGGCGCTGCCTCAACACCGCTGGCTCCTTCCACTGCGAGTGTCTTGAGGGCCTGACGCTGGATGCCACGGGCCGGCTGTGCGTGGGTGAGTGCGGGCTGGGTCCCCATGCAGGGCCCCCTGCCCTTCATTGCCTCCACTCCCGGCGGCTGGAGACCCCTCCTAGGGACAAGTGGGATCTCGGGGTTCTTCCAGGACCCTCTGCTCACTGCCCACCTCCTGCCCACGTGTCTCCAAAGACATTTGTTTTGGGGGATGCATCTTCTCAACTGCCCTTCTAAGGAAGCTCATTGCAGACGGCAAAATCTCGTGGAATAATACTTGCAACCTTCGTTTATTCTTTCTTGTTAGCGAGTAAGGTTTACACGGGGGGATTTGAGCAGGAGGTACCTCTAGCATGAGAGCTAAGTGATGCTGGTGAACCTTCCTCAGCATCCAGGGCTCAAACCCTCACCCTGAATGGCTTACCCTCAGTCTCAAAGGCTCTGAGATATTTTCCCCCTCGATGAGGGCTTCTTGCTTTGTCCCTATCAACATCTCGAACAGGACATTTCTTGGCCAAAAGCATGTGCCGGCCAGCAGGTAGTGCTCCGAGTTCTATCAGCTTTGCCTCCTGTAGTCCCGTCAATCCATTGGTAGCCTCCTCGGGGTCACCTTGGAGCCTGGCCAACATCAGGCAGATGGGCCCTGATGACCCTTCTCAACTTCGATTTCCTTCTAAACTGAGCTTCAGGTGTGCAGCGGGTCTTCTTGCTGATTCCAAAAGGTGAGCAAGGAAAGAAAGTAACTGAGTAAAGAGAAAAAAGCCATTGCTGAATTCACGGCCAGGTGAAATGGCTCAGTCTGGTCAGCCCTGGACCAAGCCACCGGGTACACGGGAACTTAAGACAGATCCCTGTGTGTCACGGCGCTTCTGCTTATCTTTATCTTTTCCTAAAGATTCCGTAACAGGGTCTTGTCCTCAAATGGACCCCCTTAAACGTATGTTCCTTTTGTAAAGAGTGAGAAGTTGTCTTAGACCAGGGATCAGCCAGCTGTTTCTGCAAATGTTTTCAGCTTTTGGGGCCTCACAGTCTGTTGCAGCTACTCAGCTCTGCCGTGTAGTGTAAGAACACCCACAGACAGTACAGAAACAAATGGATGTGGCTGTGTGTCAATAAAACTTTATTTACAAAAACAGGAGGCTGGCACCCCAGGCCATAGTTAACCAGCCCCATTCTTAGACCCTCATGTCTGGTGCTGAGGAAGGCTTATCCACTCCCAGATTATTCTAAGGGAGTTTTACAGGTTAAACACACACACTCTGGAGCCAGATGGTCTGGTTTGAACCCCGCTCTACCTCTTACTAACTGGCCTCAGGTCAGCTACCTAACCTTTCTCTGCCTCAGTTTTCTTGCCTGTAAAATGGGCATGATGATAATATTTTCCTCTTGGTGTTATTTTGAGGATTCAATGGATTGATGAGCTTAGAACAGTGCCCATCACATAGCAAGCACCCAGCAGTGCAAGTTATTATAGTGTAAGATTTGGATGATACCATTATTCAAATGTAACTATTGGATGATATCATTTTTAAAATGTAACTGTTGGGAATTCCCTGGTGGTCCAGTGGTTAGGACTCGGTGCTCTCACTGCTGGGGGCCCCAGGTTCGATTCCTGGTCAGCCATGCAGCACTGCCAAAAAAAAAATATATATTGGATGATATCGAATCTCAGCATAAGGAAGTCACTCTTCCCGTTGGGGAGGAAGTTTCAGAAGAAGCTGCTGAAGGAGGATCTAATGCCTGTCCTGGCAGGCACAGTGTAGCAGGGGCAGGACTGGTGACTGCCCCTCCTTGCAGATGTGCGCCTGGAGCTTTGTTTCTTGCATTGGGATGAGGATGAATGTGGGGCCGCCCTGCCCGGCAAGTACCGGATGGACGTCTGCTGCTGCTCCTTGGGAGCTGCGTGGGGGGCCGCGTGCGAGGCGTGCCCTGAGCCTGAGTCCCCAGCGTTTGCCAGCCTGTGTCCCCGGGGGCTGGGCTTTGCCAGCCGGGACTTCCTCTCAGGCCAGCCCTTCTATAAAGGTGTGTTTGGGCTCAGGGAACCTGGTGGATGGGGAGAGGGCACAGCGTGGGTAGAGGCCTGGAGATGGGACGTGTGTTTGGGAGAGAGCAAACATCTGTGGCCAGAGGGGTGAACGCTCAGGAGGTGGGGACCCAGAGACATCGGGGCGGCGTGACATTTTGTGCTCCCGTGCTGCAGATGTGAACGAGTGCAAAGCCTTCCCCGGGCTGTGTGCACACGGCACCTGCCGCAACACCGTGGGCAGCTTTCGTTGCTCTTGTGCTGGGGGCTTTGCCCTGGACGCCCAGGAAAGGAACTGCACAGGTACGTGCCCGCGTCTGCCTCCTGGGCCGTTGGGGGGCGCCTACAGGGATGGGGGCCATGAACTAGAGGCACCTGAAAGACAAGAACTGGCCTTTTCCTGCCCGTCTACCTGCCTGCTCTGTGACCGAGGACAGCTCAACACCCTCTCTGGGCCTTCAGGATCCCAGCTATAAAAGGAGGGGCTGGCACAGGTGGCCTCCAGGGGCCTCCAGGCTGGAAGGAAATTCCCTACCCTCGTCTGGGGTGCAGTCACGGCACCTCTGTTAACCTGGGTTCAGCAGCTTGGGGCTCCTGTGCACCCCTGGGTGTTTGCAGATGTGGAGGCCCGGCCCGTGCCCACTCTCTCCACAGACATTGACGAGTGCCGCATCTCCCCTGACCTCTGCGGCCAGGGCACCTGCGTCAACACTCCGGGCAGCTTCGAGTGTGAGTGTTTCCACGGCTACGAGAGTGGCTTCATGATGATGAAGAACTGCATGGGTAGGCAGCCACCCCAGGCAGGGTGATGCTCGGCGGTCTCGGGGCCGAGCCGAGGGATGGGGGTGACATTGCTGTGATGGATGTAGGTGGAGGGGGCCAGAGTGGGGAGAAGCCATGATCCAGCTGGGACACAGCGAGTGTGGGCGTCATCCCTGTAGGCTGCTGGACATGGGGTGTGGCAGTCAGATGAGAAGCCTGGGAACCAAGATTCGGGCAGGCCTCCCCGGGGGCTCGTAGCATGAGAAGAGGAGAGGGCCCGGGACAGAGGAGCCTCTTCCCCTTTCCTTCACTTTTTCATTCAATGAACATTTCATGTGCATCTACTCAGGGGAACCACAGAGAGCTCGGCAGCAGAGGGCCATTTTCTCTGAGCTCGTGACCTAATGGGGAGATAGATGTTTAATAAAATAAATCGCCAGACAAATGCAAAATAAACAGCCACTGTCACAAGCACTTGAAAGGGCCATATGGTGCAGCGGGAGCGTAGACCCCTAGGATGTATCCCATTCTGTGGGGCTGAGAGAGTGGGAGTAATTGGGGTGAAGAGGGGCTGAAGAGCGGCTTGAAGAAAGAACAGTGCATGCAAAGGCCCTGGGGTGTACGTGAAGGATAGAAGGAGCTGCTGTGTGGAGGGCCGGGTGGGAGGGGGAACAGCACCTGAGGGGTGGAAGGAGGCCCGTGAGGCTGGAGTGGGAGGAGAGTGGGGGTGGGTGGTGAGGTCCCCCACTCCATGTGCTGATGCCTGGAGGGGCTGGGCCTTGCCTTCCCTCTGTGTCCTCCAGGGGGCGCTTCTCAGGGCCTCCTTCAGCTCCAGGAGTGTCAGCCTGTGTCCCTGATAATTCTGAGAATTCCAGCTTCCCTCCCAGTCTGACTCCCATGGGTCACCCAAGTCCCAAAACTCCAGGCCCTTTCGGCTTCAGCCAGGGTGACAGGGTTGGGGGAGAGGGGCACAGGGAGAAGCTTCCACAAGCCACATCACACCCTGCCAGGTCAATGTCCTCACACCTCCTCTCTCTCTCTCCACACGCCCAGACGTGGATGAGTGTGCCCGGGACCCTCTGCTGTGCCGGGGAGGCACCTGTACCAACACAGATGGGAGTTACGAGTGCCAGTGCCCCGCTGGACATGCGCTGGTGGCCAAGGGCACTGCTTGTGAGGGTGAGTGTGGGTTGCATGAGGGAGATGATGGGAGTGTGTGTTTGTGCATCTCCCTCAGTACATACTTATGTATATGTGTGCACACGTGTGTCAGTCTCTATGCATGTGAGCGGTCGCATGCATGAGGTAGCATGGGTGCAGGTCATTGTGTGTCCGTGTGATATGACGTGAGGCGGAGGAAGTGTGTATTTGTGTGTCTGTGTGAGCATGCAGGTGTGTATCTGGGAATGTGTACAAGAGTGAGTGTGTGCATGGGTGTTTATATGTGAGTCTGAGCGTGTGTCTACACAAGGATGCGTGTTCTTATGTGAGGGGATGTGGTGTTTGTGCATCTAATGAGCTTGTGAGAGAATGTGTGTCTAGGTGTGGATGTGTGTTTGCACACGGGTGGGTGTGTTTGTGAATGGGGCTGTGTGCATGTGGGTGTGGGTGTGTGTCGAGGGTGAGTGTGTTTGCATATGAGTGGGTATGAGGTGTATTTGTGAGTCTTATGAGTGTGCATGTGGCTGTGAAGGTGTGTCTACTGAGGGTGATTGTGTTTGCATGTGAGTGGGTGTGAGGGTGTGTTTGTGTGTGAGCTGTGTGCACGTAGGTGCATGGATCAGGGTGTGGGTGTTATCTGCTGCGGGTGTGTGTATTCAAGGGTGTGTTTTGGGTGAGTCTTGTGGGTGTGCACGTGGGTGTGCACGTGGTCTTGTGGGTGTGCACGTGTGTGGGCACGTGGATCTGGGTGTGGGTGCGTGTTTGTACAAGGGTGAGGTGTGGACTCACACCTGTGGTGGCGTGTGGATGCCAGGAGCATGAATGTATCGGAGTGCACACGTGTCCCAGTGCCTCGGGGTCTTGCAGATGGCGGCTGAACACAGGCCGGGCCTTCCTGGGGCCCCTCCCCTACCTGCTGTCCCCACCAGCCATGTGCTCCCCCTGCAGACGTTGATGAATGCTCCCTGAGTGACGGCCTGTGTCCCCACGGCCAGTGCGTCAACGTCATCGGTGCCTTCCAGTGCTCCTGCCACGTCGGCTTCCAGAGCACACCTGACCGCCAAGGCTGCGTGGGTGAGACCGCGCCCGCCCCCAGCCCCAGCCGAGGCCCCCACTACCACAGCAGTCTCTCTCCAAGTCCCTGCCTCTGCTGGCCCCGCCCCCTAGTCTGACCCCTGCTTGACCCGCCCCCGCCACGCCCCCACCTCGCTCCCACCTCCCCCTGCCTCCCGTCCCACCACGCCCCTACCTCGCTCCCGCCATGCCCCGCCTCGCCCTGCCTCCCGCCCCGCCACGCCCACCCACCTCACTCCCGCCACGCCCCCACCTCGCCCTGCCTCCCGCCCCGCCACGCCCCCACCTCGCTCCCGCCATGCGCCTGCCTCGTCCTGCCTCTCGCCCTGCCACGCCAACCCACCTCGCTCCCACCACACCCCACCTCGCCCTGCCTCCCACCCCGCCACGACCCCCACCTCACTCCCGCCACGACCTCTACCTCGCCCTGCCTCCCGCAGATGTGGACGAATGCCGCTCTGGGAACGGTGGGTGCCACGTGCACTGCATTAACACCGAGGGCAGCTACCGGTGTGGCTGCGGACACGGCTACTCGCTGATGCCTGATGGGAGGGCGTGTTTAGGTGGGTGGGCGCGGCCTCCTCCCTCCGCGTGGGATGGGGAACACACCTTTCCTGACCCAGACGCAGCCGGCCAGACCCGGGACAGGCCGCTGACCCTGCAACAGGGTCCCTGGGACTCCCCCTCCATCCCTGCCTGCCTGCAGCCCAGCCCCCCACCCTGCTCCCCCAGACGTGGACGAGTGTGAGGAGAACCCGGACATCTGTGACGGGGGCCAGTGCATCAACGTGCCGGGGGGTCACCGCTGCCTCTGCTACGACGGCTTTGTGACCACGCTGGACATGAGGACGTGTGTAGGTGAGGAGCTGGGACTACATACAGGTGGAGGAGGCAGCTTCACAATTCACCCACCAGGCCTTCCACAAGGAGGCCACGTGGGCAAGACAGACGACAGTCCCATCCCCGTCACACGCGGGCAGGGGAGATGAGGCTTTGCACTTGGCAGTCTGCTCCTGGCCACCTGTGCCTAGAGCCCCTGCACCAAGACCCGTGGGATCTCATTCACAGCAGCAGAGGCCCTTGAACCTTGTTATTTTATGAACAGTTATCGAACACTTACCGTATACCCAGTGCATGCAGAGGCGTGTGCCCTGTTCTGAAAGCAGTGTATCGGATCGCTGCAGACCAAGGGGTTTTCTGCAGAGGAGGGTGAGCTAGATGGAAAGACACTGTATTCTCTGAGCCCTGCTTGGGGATCCAAGCTGTTTGGGCCGTGATCACCGTCCTGTCCTGGCGGCAGGTCATCACGGGGCCCAGGGAGCAGATGTCTACTGGGTGCCCCGTCAGGGCAGAGCTGCGGCCAGTGTGAGGAAGTACCAGGAAGTAAAAAACATAACCCTCCCAGGGAGATGTGTCCAGCCCAGGACAGCTTAAAGCATTCCCGATCACAGGTGTCTTAGGAAACACTGAAGAAAAGGGGGCTTAGGACCAAGTTAAATAGGAAATGCTGCTTCCTCCATCCCTTCTTGCAGATCCACGTTGGCATAAAGGCTCTGAAAAGGCCTGCAGGAGAAAAAAATCCAGTTAGCTTTGTTTAACTCAGCGTTGTCTAAATGTATTGGTATAAAATCCTTTTGGGAATGCATGTCCGGTGTGTTCCACGGAATATGTGCTGTAGACTGTTGACTGAACATTCGCGGCTGCCCAGCGGTGGAATTGGGGGAGTTCCCCACCCCTGAAGATGGGCAAAGAGAACCCCGATGCAGGGGACCCATGTGGCAGGGCACTTAGCAATGCTGCTGCATCCCCACCCTCACCTGCTTCCTCTCTTGTCATCCTACAGACGTGGACGAGTGTGACCTGAACCCCTACATCTGCCTCCATGGGGTCTGCGAGAACACAAGGGGTTCCTTTGTCTGCCACTGCCAGCTGGGTTACGTCGTCAGGAAGGGGGCCACGGGCTGCTCCGGTGAGCTGGTGGTCAGTGGAGCAGGCGAGGGGGCCCTCGAGGGGCCAACTTAGGGTTCGTGGGGTCTGCCCCATCCCTTGGAGCAGAGTACAGCCAGACCTCATTCTTACACACTTCCACTGGTGGGGCCTCACGTTAAAGCAAAACGTAGGATCCGATCACGTGCCCCTGGGGCTCCCTTAACAGCTCTGCCGGGGGGGAGCTCTGGGTCCCTTTGTATGCACACCAGTTCCCAGAGCATGCTAGCCTGATGCTCTTAAGTGGTACAGGGATGAACATTTAAACACTTCCGTAGTTCTTGTTTTAGCCTCCCAGGATTGCTGAACCCCCTGACCACAAACCTGGTGCCTCAGAACCACAGAAATCTACTCTCTCTAGAATTAACAGTTCTGGAGGCCAGAGTCTGAAATCATAGTGTCGGCAGGATTGGTTCCTTCTTGGGGCCCCAGAGGGAGAATCTCTCCCATCCCTCTCTCCTCGCTTCTCGTGGTGCCCATTGGTCCTTGGCATCCTTGAACACACCATTCCAATCTCCACGTCCATCATCACAGGGTGTTCTCCTCTCTGTGTCCAAATTTCCCTCTTCTTATGAGGACGCCAGTCATTGGTTTTGAACCCACTGTAATCCAGGATGACCTCATCTGATTTTGGTTACACCTACAAAGACCCTATTTCCAAAAAAGGCCACATTCAGAGGTTCTGGGAGTTAGGATTGGAACACATTTTTTTGGGAGAACATAATTCTACCTGCCATAATTACATAGTTATTTTAATGCATACTGGAAAGAAACCTTGGAAAACAGTATCAAATCCGTGATTTCTTAGAGATCGTTGTTATTTTTCTTTTAAAATACGTTCACGTGAGTAAAAATGGGAGGCAGTGTAAAGAAACTTTCAGCAAACAGCAGTTCATTTAGGTGGTGTATGAACATGGCCGAGATAAGTGTGATGCAAAATTGGTTGAGGATTAGACACACGGCTTTAGAAGGAAATTCTGCTTTAGAGAGGGAGCGTGTGCATTAGGACAGTTCCTCTTAGCGTCTGCCCTAAGTCTCTCATGCTGCCATTTCAGGGCGCTTCTGGGAGTCATGCCCTGTTGGGTTTGGGGGTTTTCCTCTTGGGCTCTGGGTGAAGGTGGAAGCTCCCGCAGTGGTGTGGGGACATGTCTGGGCCAGCCCTGCCCTAGGGAAGATCCTTGCTCTCTCCCTTGCTCCTGCACTGAGTCTTGCCACTCTGTACCTGAAGCCCTATTTCTACTGGGCCCAGGTTTCCCGGGGGTGTTGCATCCTCCACCCCCTCTCCTGGTCCTGCCCCTCCTATGCCTGGGTCCCTCTCCTCTCAGATGTGGACGAATGTGAGCTTGGGGGACACAGCTGTGATGGTCACGCCTCCTGCCTCAACGTCCCTGGGAGTTTCAGCTGCAGGTGCCAGCCAGGCTGGGTGGGGGATGGCTTCGAATGCCACGGTGAGTGCCTGAGGGCAGGAGGTCCGGGCAAGAGCTGTAGAGGTAGGTGGGGCGGTGCAGGGGGAGGCAGGTGGCAGGGAGGGGTGACTGGGCTCAGGCATGTCCAGGGGGGCCGGTCAGGGCTGGGGTTGGAGGGTCTGCCTCCCTGCAGCCCCTCAGTGCACACACCCAGGGGACTCCGGGTCCCGTCTCCTGCAGACCTGGATGAATGCGCCTTCCAGGAGCATGGGTGCAGCCCGAGAGCTGACTGCCTCAACACCCCCGGCTCCTACCGCTGTGCCTGCCCCCCGGGCTTTGCTGGGGACGGCTACTTCTGCGAAGGTGAGGTCAGGGGTTAGGATGGGAGGGCTGGAGGGGCCCGAGAGGCACAGCCATGGGGGCTGGATTCCAAGGTGGCCACAGTGGTCAGTTGGCTTCCCGACTTGCACTGATCCACCCACCCACCCCGTGGGTGCCGGAGAGGACATGCCTTCAGCATTTGGGGCCACAGGCCAGAGCCTGAGTCCCTGGAGGCAGTCTTCTCCCCTGGACTCAGAATGCATGGAGCCTTATGGATGTGGGGAACAGGAGAACTTGCTTACTTCCTGGCGGCCCTCCACCCCAGATCCTGAGTGACCAGGTCCCCTCTCTGCTCCCTGGCCCTGACTTGGTCACCTGCCCTCCAAGTTCCCCGGGCTACTTGCCAGCTCCCTGGAACCCTGGGTGACTGAAGGATTTGAATGACAGGGGCCACCTGCCCACCCTGAGTGGGTCCTGGCCAGCTGACCCCCAGCCCTCTGTCTCTGGGTCCCCTTAGACAGGGACGAGTGTGCGGAGAATGTGGACCTTTGCGAGAATGGGCAGTGTCTCAATGCCCCCGGGGGGTACCGCTGTGAATGCGAGATGGGCTTCAACCCCACAGAGGACCAGCACGCCTGCCAGGGTGAGGTCTGGGGCTGCTGGGGTGTGGGCGGGTCCCTGGAGCCGCTGGCACTGGGGGTGACAGGAGCAGGATGCCAGGTGGGCTTGGCTGCGCTGAGCTGGGGTCCCCCCCCAGATGTGGACGAGTGTGTTCTCGGGAACCTGTGTGTGTTTGGGAGCTGTGAGAACCTGCCAGGCATGTTCCGCTGCGTCTGCGATGAGGGCTACGAGCTGGACCGTGGAGGCGGCAACTGCACAGGTGTGGGGTCCGTGGGGCTGGGGAGGGGGCGTGCAGCTCATGTGTCCCAAACAGGGTTCAGCAGTAAATATTTTCAGGTTTCGGCCATACAGTCTCTGCCCTGTTGCTCAGAAACAGACACAGGCGATAAGTGAATGAACGAGCGTGCCTGTGTGCCAATAAAACTTTATTCACACAAACAGATAGGGGGCCGGATTTGGCCCACAGGTTGTAGTCTACCAGCCCCTGGCTCAAAACATGTCCTGAATGTTGCTTTTTGTAGGTTAGCTCGTGGAATCTGGGACAGGGAGAGCTGTCAAGGGCAAACCTCCAGGCCAAGTAGAACAGAGCAGGGGAGGGCGTGGGGTCGCCTGGGACAGGGCAGACCCCAGAGGCTGCTGTCCCATCAGGCTTTCTTCCCGGGGGAGGATGTGACCTGGCCCCTAAGCCTGGCCCCCAACAGCCAGGGCTCGACTCCCTGGGAAGAAGGCAGGAGGGAAGTGGGTCAAGGGAGGGCTCCCTGCTGACGGTGCCCCCACCCCACAGATGTGAATGAGTGTGCAGACCCCGTGAACTGCATCAACGGCCTGTGTGTCAACACCCCCGGCAGCTACGTCTGCAACTGCCCCCAGGATTTTGAGCTGAACCCCAGCGGGGTGGGCTGCGTGGGTGAGCACGCACTCCACTCCGGGTGGGGTTTTGGGGTCAGTGGGCTGGATGGGGCCATAGCCTGGGTCACCCAGATGCACCTGCTCCTGACACACAGGCCCTTGGCCAGAGTGATCATCCCGATCGTCTGTTGAGATACAGCCTTCTGCTCTAGACAGATGGACAGACACATGCATAGAGTCACACATGCACACAGAAATATGCATGCACACTTCCACAGTCACACACAGAGGCACCCATGCACACACAGACACACATAGAGTAACACACAGTTACACGTACACAGAAGTGCAAACACACACACACACCATTTCTCCCCCACCACTTGCTAACCATCCCTTTCTGCCTCTTAAGACACCCGGGTCGGGAACTGTTTCCTGGACACACAGGACCGAGGGGACGGTGGCATTTCCTGCAGTGTGGAGATCGGGGTTGGCGTCACCCGAGCATCCTGCTGTTGCTCCCTGGGACGGGCCTGGGGCAACCCCTGTGAGCTGTGCCCGCTGGCCAATACCAGTGAGTCCCTGGGGGAGTGGGGGCGGGGGAAGGCAGAGACCTAGCCCTGGTCCAGGCTCCCGCAGGGCTTAGTGGGTCATCTCTGCTAAGGGAGGGACACTGGGAACGAGAGAGGGAGGGCTCGCCCTGGGTCACACAGCATATTCTCAGCAGTTCATCATCTAGGTCTCTCCCCAAAGTCTCCTTCTGCCATCTCTTCCTGCAAATTCTTTGTGT
Source organism: Pseudorca crassidens (assembly GCF_039906515.1). Lineage (NCBI taxonomy): Eukaryota > Metazoa > Chordata > Mammalia > Artiodactyla > Delphinidae > Pseudorca > Pseudorca crassidens. The sequence continues at coordinate 166,515,439 of NC_090298.1, forward strand.
GTTTATATTGACTTGCTCACTCAGTCAATCAACAAACATTGAGCATTCCTCTGTGTCCTGTTGTAGGGGTGGGGACCTAGAGAAGGATGGGCCGCAACTGCTGTACACTGCCCCTTACCCGTAAACCAACAGTCCCTGGACTGTTGAGAGTGGAACTATCCTAAGGGTCTGTTTGAGGCATAGTGATGGGTCAGGAGGAAGCCATGGAGAGGAAGGGGGTAAGGGAAGCCTTCCCAACATAGGGACTTGAATGAGGTTTTGAAGGGTGAGTAGGAGTTTTCCAGGCAGAGTAGGGGAAAGCGTGTGGAGTGCAGTGGGAAGAGCATTTGCAAAGTCGTCAGGTGTCAAGTAGAGAGGCAGCTGTCCACCTATTCAGGTGTGTGTGTGTGTACATCCAGGGTCTTCCTTTCATGGGGGAAACTTGTGGTCACACTAGGGTCTGGTTGTGGATCACAAAGAATCCCTACCTACCCTGAGCTACTACCACAAGATCCATCTGCTCACATGTTGAATTGTGAGCACATGTTTACACACACACACACACACACACACACACACACACACACACTGGATCCCCCAGGATTGGCTCAATGTCTCTTGGTCCCAAGAGGCTGAGGAGGTAAGGGATGTAATTTCTGTGCTAAAGGGATGTAAGGCCCACTCTTGAGCCCTTTCTAGGGGACCTCCTCTCCCCTGCTTCCCCTGAGCTTTGCCTAAATGCCCCATCCCACAGCCCCTCACAAGCACCTCTTTCCCTTGCAGCTGAGTACAGAACCCTGTGCCCGGGGGGTGAGGGCTTCCGGCCCAATCCCATCACCGTCATTCTGGAAGGTGAGTTCCTGGTAGACCATCCACTGATTGACCTTCCTCTCATTCCCCCCTCAGCGAGGAACAGAGTTGGGCCGCTTTGGGGTTGGGGGCAGATCCTCTCAGCCATCTCCTCTTCCACCAGTTGGTTTATTGATTCATCCTTCTATCCAACCCCCATCCACCCATCGATCCATTCATCTCTCCTCTACCCACCCATACATCCATTCCCTATTTATCCATTCTTCCTTCCTTCTTTCCTTCCATCCGTTCATCCATCCATCCATCCATATATATAAGTATGTTCGTACATCTACTCACCCACCCACCCACCCATCCATCCACTCATTTAGCTTTTCGTCCATTGACCCATTTGCTTATTCACCCATCTAGCACTTTTCATATCCACCCATGTACCCGTCCACACAGCCATCCTCCCATATCCATTCATCCATCCATCCATCCATCCATCTATCCATGGGGGTAATGAGATTGGAGAATTCCATCAAGACGGAGCTTTGTGATGGATGGATAGATGAAAGGATGTTCTATCCAATGAAGGGAAAGAGGATGAATTCAGGGTGACATTGACCCAGGAGAGTCTGGGTGCAGCCTCCAAATATCCAACAGCTCTTGGGTATTCTTTTTTTTTAATTAATTAATTTATTTTTGGCTGTGTTGGGTCTTCATTGCTGCACGTGGGCTTTCTCTAGTTGCGGCGAGCGGGGGCTACTCTTCGCTGCAGTGTGCTTGCTTCTCATTGCGGTGGCTTCTTGTGGAGCACGGGCTCGCAGCGCGTGGGCTTCAGTAGGTGTGGCTCACGTGCTCTAGAGCGCAGGCTCAGTAGTTGTGGTGCTCGGGCTTAGTTGCTCCATGGCATGCGGGATCTTCCCGGCCCAGGGATCGAACCCATGTCCCCTGCATTGGCAGGCGGATTCTTAACCACTGCGCCACCAGGGAAGTCCCTGAGTATTCTTAAAGAAGCAGGACTGACTCTCCAGGACCCTGGAGAGCCCAGGGCAAGGCATGGGTGTCCCCCAAGTCCTCTGCTTGGATTTACCTTCCAATCACAGCTGCCTCACTTCCTGACAGACATTGACGAATGCCAGGAGCTGCCAGGGCTGTGCCAGGGGGGCAACTGTGTCAACACCTTTGGCAGCTTCCAGTGCGAGTGTCCACCTGGCTACCACCTCAATGAGGACACCCGCATCTGTGAGGGTGAGCTTGAACCCACCCCATCCTCCCTGCCTTCCTGCTCAGCCTCACCTCCTTTTCAGGTACTGGGGCCTCACATGCCCCTTGGAGTCTTCTCACCTGCTTTGTTGCCTGGGGCCCATTAGAAGGGTTGGGAAGGTTTCCTCGGAATGTCCCAATCTACCCTCTGCTCCGCTGCCCCCTCCCCGTCTCCCCATTGCCTGACCTCCAGCCTCCTTCCCACTCAGAAATGACCTGGCTTTATCTCGGTGACCATGCCCTTCTTCCCTTTGATTAAAAGCTGAGCAAGGCCCAGAGCTAAGAGGGGGAAGGGAAAGACACCAAAGGAACAGCCATACCTTTCCTTTTCACTTGTCTCCTTACTGTCCTCTTCTGCGTCTTAGTAACAATCAACAGTTAACTGGTGTCTGTGATTGCATGTCACCACGGTGCTGACATCTGCATTTGCCATTCGTTCATTCACCAAAACAGCCTCATGAGAAAGATGTTCCTATTATGACCCCATTTTTCAGATGCAGAAACTAAGGCTCAAGGGGGTTAAGTCACTTGAGAGGTACCAGCTAGTAAGTGATTGAAACTGGCTTTGAGCCCAGCCATCCTTATCCTTGAGTCTGAGCTCTTTTGATGCAATATATGAAATTCCTTCCTTCCTTCCTTCATCCATCCATCCATCTGTCCACCAATCCATTCTTTTTCTTCTTTTCAACAATATTAACTGAGCACCTGCATGCAACCAGACACTGACATCAGCACACGAGGACAGTAGATCTTTCACTCTGATCAGCACTCTTTAGAAACTCAAGGAAATGGTGAAAGAAGGGAGAGATCTAAGATTGAAAGCCCAATTTCCTTTCTACATGGAGGTGGGAGCTGTCAAACCAGAGTCAGAACCCAAAACGCTTGAAAAATATCTCATCCCTCCCTGCCTCCCCTATTCCGTAGACTCTCAAGGGAAAAAGGGAAAAGTCCTGTCCTCAGATATGGCCCTGTGTTGCATTTCTTGACTGTCACAGGGCAGGGAGACGTCAACCTGAATGTTAACCTTGGCTGTGGAGCCTCGCAGGGCCAGTTTGTGCCCTTGAGGGCTGCAGGCTTGCAGCATTTCCCAGCTTTCAGACTCAAGGGCCCTGTACTCCAAAGGGTGCCATTCCCCCACCCCTCCCACCCCCGCTTAGTTTAATGCTCTGCTGTCACCATCTTGAAATTCTTCATATACTTTGCCCTGGACAAATTCCGTAGCCAGTCCTTGTCAAACATTTTGTCTAACTCCTAGAATCACTAAGTCATATGGTAATTCTATGTTTGACTTTTTGAGGAACTGCCAAACTGTTTTCCACAGCACCTGCACCATTTTGCATTTTCACCAGCAACATAAGAGGGTTCTAGTTTCTCCACATCATTATCAACACTTGTTATTTTCCATTGTGTAAAATATTATCCTAGTGGGTGTGAAATGGTATCTCATTGTGGTTTTGATTTGTATTTTCCTAATGACTAATGAGGTTGAGTACCTTTGGAGAAATGTCTATTTAGATCTTTTGCCCATTTTAAAATTGGATTGTTTCCCTTTCTGTTGTTGAGTTGTGGGAGTTCTTTATATATACTGGATATAAGACTCCCATCAGATATGTGATTTGCAAAGAGTTTCTCCAGTTCTGTGAGTTGTCTTTTCACTTTCTCGATAGTGTCTGCTGATGCACAGCAGGTTTAAATTCTGATGAAATCCAATTTATCTGTTTTATTTTTCCTTTTGTGGTTTGTGCTTTTGGTGTCATATCTAAGAATCCATTTGCTAAACACAAGGTCATTAAGATTTACCCCTATGTTTTCTTCCAAGAGTTTTATGGTTTTAGCTCTCATGTTTAGGTCTTCTATTTTGAGTTAATTTTTGTATATGGTGTGAGGTAGGGATCCAACTTCATTCTTTTGCCTGTTGGTATCTAACTGTCCCAGCACCATTGGCTGAAGAGACTTCTTTCTGCACTTTGGTGAAAATCAATTGACTGTAGATGTCTTGGTTTGTTTCTGGTCTCTAAATTCTGTTCCACTGATTTATAGTTCTATCCTCATGCCAGTACCACTCTGTTTTGATTACTATAGCATTGTAAGTAGGTTTTGAAATGGGAAAGTGTGACTCCTCCAACTTTATTTTCTTTTCTCAATATTGTTTTGGCTGTTTGGGGTCCCTTACAATTTCATATGAATGTTAGGATCAGCTTTTCCATTTCTGCCAAAAGAAGAGAAGTCACTGGGATTTTGATGGGAATTACATTGAATCTATAGATCACTTTAGGGAGTATTGCGATTTTAACAATAATGAGTCTTTTCATCCATGTACACAGGATGTCTTTCCATTTATTTAGGTCTTCTCTAATTTTTTTCAGAAACGTTTTATAGTTTTCTGTGTACCAGTCTTTCACCTCTTGGGTTGAATTTATTCTTAAGTATTTAATCTTTTGGATTCTATTATAATTGGAATTATTTTCTTAATTTCCTTTTCAGTTGCTTTTTGGTAGTTTGTAGAAATACAACTGAAATTTCTATGTCAGTGTGTTGATCTTGCATTCTGCGTTGTGCCCACTTCATTTATTAGCTCTAATAGTTTTCATTCTGTGGGTTCTCTAGGATATTTTATATATCAGATCCCCTGGTTTTGTAAGTTTTTGACGGGATTCCTGAGTTCCTCAAAAGTTCATTTTGTCAGTTTTTGCTCAGCTCAGTAGCTGTTTTTGTGGAGGAATAAAGCTCTGACATTCCCTATTCTGCCATTTTTGGAAATGTCACTCCTAGCTTGCTAATACTCCACCACCTGTTTTTGTATAGCCCACTAAGAATGCTTTTCACATTTTTACGTTATTGGAAAAAATCAAAAGGAGAATAATACTTTGTGCCGCATGAAAATGACATGAAATGCACATTTCAGGGGCCATAGATCAAGTTTTACTGGCGCACAGCATGCTAGTTTGTTTACCCATTGTCTATGGCTGGCTGCCTTCACGCTACCATGGCAAAGTGAATAGCTCATCAGAGACCATTGTTTGGCTCGCAAAACTGAAAAAAATATTTACTTCCAGCCCTTTACAGAAAATGTGTGCTGCTTCTGGACTAAGGGATCAATGAGATTGAGAATCAACTTTTTTCTTTCAAGAATATTTTATCCATAGGGCTTTGCTTCCTATTGCATCACACTGGGAAGCCCATGATTGCCCCACTCTTGGTGATAATATCATTAAATGAGCTCAGATCATATTTTTTCTTCATAGAAGTGGGATCATAGTAAACTTTTTTCCCCACCTAATACTGTGCCGTGTCTTTACGCATCACTAAGATGTCCGTGCATTTTAACCTAATCTTGAAACTCAACTCAACCGCATAGTGAAGTGGCTCTAGCAGACCTGGGGTGGGGAGTTATCCAGACAATTCCTGGATGCAGACAATTCCTCCCTCCCCCTGCAGACATCGATGAATGCTCTGCACACTCGGGCATCTGTGGCCCTGGTACCTGCTACAACACTCTGGGGAACTACACTTGTGTCTGCCCAGCGGAATACCTGCAAGTCAACGGTGGCAACAACTGCATGGGTACGAAGTGTGATGATGGGGGACCCCAGCCGTTGTGAGAAAAGCACTCGGGTGTGGGAGGGGCTTCTGGGAGTCTCCAAGCCTTGGAAGAGTGTGGAGAGGCATGTTTGTGGGAGGAGAGAGGGAGGGTGAGTGTATTTGAGATGCTGGTATGCAGCAGTGAGCAAGGCTGCAGGGCTCAGGGACCCAGGGCTGCCGTGTATGGTTGTCCAGGTTGTGCACTGCCTGAGAAGGGCTAAACGTGAAGGGCACCCTCATGTGTGTTGGGGAGAAGTCAAGCCAGTAATTTCCAAATGGATTTATGAATGAATTCCTATCTCTCTGGCTCTCTTCCTCTGGTGTCTCTTGCCTGCATCCTTCACCCCAACCCAACTGCAGACATGAGGAAGAGTGTCTGCTTCCGGCACTATAACGGTACATGTCAGAATGAGCTGACCTTTAACGTGACCCGGAAGACATGCTGCTGTTCTTACAACATTGGCCAGGCCTGGAATAGACCCTGCGAGGCCTGCCCAACTCCTGCCAGCCGTAAGTGCCCCTCCCTGGCCTTCATTCCAGCTTGGCCCTTTTTAATGCAGTGTTTAATGAGGCATACCGCACTTAGAACTCCCAGATGAGTCTGTTGTTTTGATGAGAGCTGAAGAGTTGAAGTTCCATCGCAGTCAACGTATGGAAAAATCAATACTTTTAAGGAGGGCAAGGCATCCTTCTATTTCACAGACTCGGGGAATTCAGGATGGATCAGTGAGGCTTTCATTTGTGCTAAAGAACCTTGAACACTCACAGATTATTTGGTGGGGTGGGGGGGTCAGTGAGTGACTGCCTAGGGCCAGAGAGAAAAGCACAGCTGGTTGGAGGCACCAGGGCCCCATGAGCTGCGGGCAGAGCAAGCTTGCAGAAGCTCTGAGGAGGATTACAGAAATGTCGGTCAGGATGAGGAAGGGTATTCCAGGCAAGGAACAGCAGGAGCAAAGTCCTGAAAGAAGGACTGAGCAGAAGAACTTTTTGGCAGTTGGGATGAGACCTATTAGGATGATCTAGCAACCAGCCCAGGCATCAGAAAGAGCTGCAGGAATGGAGCGGTGAGTAGAGGGGATAACTAGGGGGTTACAAGTTTATTAGTGCTATGGACTGAATGTTTGAGTTCCCCCCAAATTCATATGTTGGGGCCCTAACCCCCAGTGTGATGGCATTTGGAGGTGGAGCCTTTGGGAGTTAATTAGGTCATGTGGATGGAGCCCCTAAATGCGATTAGTGCCCTTATAAGAAGAGACACAAGAAACGTTCTCTCTTTGCCACGTGAAGACACAGCAAGAAGACAGACAGGAAGAGTTCTCAGCAGACACCAGATCTGCTGGTGCCTTGATCTGGGACTTCCCAGCCTGCAGCGCTGTGAGAAGTAAACGTTGGTTATTGAAGCCATCCAGTTCATGGTATTTCCTTATAGCAGCCTGAACTAAGACAATTAGTTTCCTAGGGTTGTGGCAACAAATACCACAAACTTGGTGGCTTAAGAAAAAAAAAGAACACCAGAAACGTATTTTCTCACAGTCTTGGAGGCTAGATGTCATAAATCAAGGTGTGGGCAGGGTCACGCTTCCTTCAGAGGATCTAGGGATGAATTCTTACTTGCTTCGTCCAGGTTCTGGTGGTTCCAGGCATTCTTTGGTATTGCTTGGCTTGTACCTGCATCTCCTCCATCTCTGCCTTCAACTCATATGGCTTCTCCCTGTGTCTCCACATGTCTCTTCATTTCTTATAAGGACACCAATCATTGCATCAGGGCTCCTCTGATCCAGGATGACTTTCACTTGACTGTATCTGCAAAGACCCTATTTCCCAAAAAGGTCACATTCAGAGGGTCTGGGTGGACATGAACTTCGGGGGTGGAGGGTCATTATTCAACCCAGTGTAGTGGTATGAGAAGGGGTCATTACTGGCTGTCTCTGAGTGCCGGGCCCTGTTCTGGGTTCTAGGAAATAAGAATAAGGTAGACCCAAGCTGTGCAGTCTGGGAGGAAACTGCAGACAGCCAAGTCTGGTCATGAGATTGTCAAGACAGATCAAATGTCACTCACAGATTATGTGCTGGGAGTTAGGTACCTACCTGAATCTTAGGCACCTGAATCTGAGGTGCAGGTTGAATATGATGAGACAGAAGTCCACACTAGGCATAGGGGCCACTGAGATTGGTCTGTTCTCATCATGATACAGGCAGAAGAGCAAGTGAGGAGCAGGGCAGGGACCTGGGGAAAGGTGGCACTGCCCAAATGCCTGCCCATGTCTATCAGGTGGGTCCAGGGACACCCACCCACCTGGGAATCTAGGTCGGGCAAGCAGCATCTTGGTGTCAGCAGTGGGATACAGTCAGAGAGTGAATTGCCCTGGAAGAGCCAAAGGATGGCGTCATCAGCTGTCCAGGGCCAGAGTGGTGGGCTGCCCAGAGTCCTCAAGGTTGAAGTGGACTATGCTAGGGAACAGCAAAGGGAACAGCATATGCAAAGTTCCGGTAGCATGACAGAGCAGGACACATCCAGACATGGAATGAAATCATATAACAGGAGGGCAGGAGATGCTGTTGGAGGAAAGGTGGGACTGAGGGTGAAGGTTCTTGAGGTCCATACTGAAGAGTCTGCATTTTATAGTGAGGACAGTGGGGTGTAGCTGGTGGCACTCATGCAGGGAAGAGATGAGGGAGGTCATGTCTATGTGTTAGAAGATCACACCACACAGGCGAATGGCACCCGTAACCCTCCCAGCGCTGGTCAGAGTGGAGGGAGGGAGAGGGACTAGTTGTCAGGGGCCAGGTGAGCACTGGGCTACAGGGATGGACAAGCTGATCAGAGGAGGAGGAGGTGTCCTCCCAGGGAGGCTGCAGCCCCAGCGCCCTGCCTTCCCCATTCTCCTTTGCCCAGTGGATTACCAGATCCTGTGTGGAAACCAGGTTCCCGGGTTCGTCATTGACATCCACACAGGGAAGCCCCTCGGTGAGTGACCACCACCCTCCTGTCTGTAGCCCCAGGTCACTCTGTGCCCAGAGCCCTGCCCCCTCTCTTCCTCTCCCCCCACAGCTCTTTCCCTTCCACCCTCCCCTACCCCACACCCTCATTCTTCCAACTCCCCAGGCCAGGAATCCTGACCCTTTTTTAAAAAAAGCAATGAGAGTATTTTTATTAAATTCTTATTCATTTTTTAAACTTCTGTAAAAATACACATAACATTTACCATTTTAACCATTTTTATGTGTCCAGTTCAATGGCATCGATTACATTCACACTGTTGTGCAACCATCCCCACCATGCATCTCCAGAACTTTCCATCTTCGCAAACTGCAACTCTGTCCCCATGAAACACTGACTCCCATCCCCCTCCCCCAGCTCCTGGGAACCCCCATTCTACTTTCTGTCTGTAAATCTGACCTCATAGAAACAGATTCGTACAGTATTTGTCCTTTTGTGTCTGTCTTATTTCACTCGGCATAATGCCCCCAAGGTTCATCCGTGTTGCAGTGGAGCAGAACGCTCCCTTTTTAAGTTAAATGAGGTTTTGTGCAATTCAATACCTGAATGCCAAATTTCAGCTGTGCGGTGTTTCATTGATGAACCTATTTTCAGTTGTTTTCATTCCACCGTTGTATTCTCCTTATTTTCAACAATTGGAACAGAGCAGATAAGAGCAACTCCCCCTCCAGTCACCCCCTCAAATCTAAGTCTCCTTCATACTCTCCCAAGGTCATAACTCAGTCTCCCATGGATGGATACAGGCTGATTCCAGGTTCTTTTATATGAACAATAGATTTATTGATTTATAATTCATGCTTTACACCTGGAGTATTTCTTTCTAGTTCTTTTTTTTTTTTTTTTTGTGGTACGCGGGCCTCTCACTGCTGTGGCCTCTCCTGTTGCGGAGCACAGGCTCTGGACGCGCAGGCCCAGCCGCCATGGCCCACGGGCCCAGCCGCTCCGCAGCACGCGGGATCCTCCCAGACTGGGGCACGAACCCGCGTCCCCTGCATCGGCAGGCGGACTCTCAACCACTGCACCACCAGGGAAGCCCTCTTTCTAGTTCTTTCTTCATGCATTTAAACACACATAGAGATCCGCCTTTGAAAATGTATGGCATTGTTTTCTGGGGAGTTGGACATAAATTCTGTGCTTTCTTATGTCTTGTCTGCAACTTATTTTTCTCACCCAGCAAAGAGTCGTGAAGAACCAGCCAGGTTACTACACGCAGCACTGCCTCCCTCTTTGCCCTGCTTTGTAGTATTCCATACATGGACACATCCCAGGTCATAAGTCAGTCCCCCATGGATGGACACATAGGCAGATTCCAGGTTCTTTTATATAAACAGCAGCTTTATTGAGATATAATTCATTTCACCCATCAAAAGCGCACAGTTCAGTGGGTTTTCGTATATTCACAGAGTTGTGCCCCATCACTTCAATTGAAGTTTGAACATTTCATCACACAAAAAGAAACCCTGTCCCCATGAGCAGCCATTCCCTGTTCTGCCTTCCCCCAACCCCTGGCAACCACTATTCCGCTTTCCATCTCTTTGGATTTGCCTGTTCTGGACGTTTCATATAAATGGAATCGTACGGTATTTGTCCTTTGGGGACTGGCTTCTCTCACTGAGCATCATGTTTTCAAGGTTCTTCCACGTTGTAGTGAGTGTCAGTGTTTCACCCCTTTTTCAGGATGAATCGTATTCCCTTGTAGGGAGGGACCACATTTTGTCATCCATTCCTCCGGTGATGTTTCCAGTTTCTCGCTAAACGTCACCACAGGTCCTCCCGTGCAGCCTCCTGCTCACACACGGGACTGCCTCGTTCCCGGAGACCCCACAAAGCAGGCTTGCTGGGTCACAGCAAATGTGCATTTTTGTTGAGAAAGAGGCTCTCTCCCCCTGCCTTCCCTCCCACATCCTGATTTCTTTCCGGTGTGAGCAGATATAGTTTGGCCACTGCAGGATTTTTCAAGTGTGTGCTGGTTGGGGGACACATCTTCTCCTAGACTGCATGATCTCTTAGGTCAGGGTCCCCAGACGTTGCCGGGAGCTGAGCTGCTCCTGACGGCTGGCGCCCTCCCCAGACATCGACGAGTGTGGGGAGATCCCTGCCATCTGTGCCAGTGGCGTCTGCATCAACCAGATGGGGAGCTTCCGCTGCGAGTGCCCCACGGGCTTCAGCTACAACAGGGTGCTGCTGGTCTGCGAAGGTGCCGCCCCCCTGCCTCCCCAGCCCCGGGTGGGTTGCTGGTCCCCCCTCCCAGCCTGTGCTCTCTGGGCAAGTCTCTTAAACCCCGTGAGCCTCAGTTTCCCCCTCTGTGTATGGGGCTAACGCCTTTCCGAGGGGCTCCATCCCACATCACCCCGCTCAATGTGGTTCTGGAGGGACCACCTGCTCTGAAGTGTGGGGGGGGAGGGCTGGGTTTAGGGTTTGATTCTGCAGGGAAGCGTCACTTTCAACCCCGCCCCGCTGGCTGTACTCCCCAGATGTGGACGAGTGTGCCAGCGGGGAGAGCCCCTGCCAGCAGAATGCCAACTGCATCAACATCCCCGGCAGCTACCGCTGCAAGTGCGCCCGAGGGTACAAGCTGTCGCCAGGGGGTGCTTGTGTGGGTAAGTGGGGACCCTAGTAGGGAGGTGAGGGAGTGGGGTGTAGGACAAAGCCAGACTCTGCCTCCCGCTGTGACTTGGGTAGGACACGGCTCTGTCCGGGCTTTGTTCCTTGGCTGTACTTTTTTTTGGGGGGGGGTGGTGGCTGTGCCGCTCGGCTTGCAGGATCTTAGTTCCCTGACCAGGGATCGAACCCGTGCCCCACTGCAGTGGAAGCGTGGAGTTATAAGCTGTGGACTGCCCGGGAATTCCCTCCTTGGCTGTACTTTGGGGTGGGGGTGCTGAGAGCATCTGTTAACGGGAGTCGTGAGGGTGAAATGGGAGGTGAAGCATTTCCCCTGGGACAGCAGCTAGAATGGGTAGGCGGTCGGGCTCTCCCACTGCCACGTGTGATGGCTTGCAACACACTGTGGGGTGGGGACTCTGTGGGGCACCACACTCCCTGCCCTCCCTCAGGACGGAATGAGTGTCGGGAGATCCCAAACGTCTGTAGCCATGGCGACTGTGTGGACACAGCTGATAGCTACATGTGCCTGTGTCACCGTGGCTTCCGGGCTTCAGCAGACCAGACCCTGTGCATGGGTGAGAGCGCCCTCTGCTCCTTCCTCTTAGGCCAGGCTGCCAAGGGCGAGGGGCCATGGGTCTACACCTCCCCTGGGGTGGGGGTGGTGCTTCTGCCCATCCTGATTCACAGACTCACAGCTGTGAGCCCTGGCACCTAAGACCTTGGGTAAATGACTTATTCACCTCCCTGCACCTCAGTTTTCCCATCTATAGAATGGAAGTGATAAATAGGGATATATCCCAGCCATCACTTCCCATCCACCTGGGCAGGGTGAAGTACAGGAGAGGGGGGCTGGGTCCAGCCAGGCCCTCACTGCCCAAGCTGCCCGATGCCCTGGGTGAGCTGGGCGGGGATCAGGGGCTTTGCTCTGGCAGACGTCGACGAGTGTGACCAGCAGCCATGCGGAAATGGGACCTGCAAGAATATCGTCGGCTCCTACAGCTGCCTCTGCTTCCCTGGCTTTGTGGCGACACACAACGGACATTGCGTGGGTGAGCTGCCCAGGCTGGTGGGCAAGCCTCAGTGCACCCCCACTGAAAAGTGGGTCCTTGGCTTGAGGACACCCCTCTGAAATGCAGGATCTCGCCCCAGGGATACCTTCAGGAAAACAACCTCAGGAGATTGAAAACTAGTTAACCGTAAAGTTCTCCAAACCCCTTCAATTGTCAAGTACCAAGGGTCCCTCACTAGAGCTTACACTCAGGTCGATAAGAAGGAGATGGACAGTACAGAGAGAAAAGTGAACAGTGAAGACAAGACGTGGGTGGTGTGATGCTGGCAGTTCAGTGCAGTGGTTGAAAGTGGATTCCAAGGTCAGGTGGTGTGAGTTCAAATCCCAGCTTTGCCATCTGCCAGCTGTGTGACCCTAGGCAAGTCGTTTACCTTTCTGTGCTTCCGTTTCCTTCTCTGTAAAAAGAAGATTAATAGTAGTACCTACCTATCTTAATATCAGGCCAAATTGACTTCTTTTTTTTTATAAATTTATTTAATTTTTTGTTTATTTATTTATGGCTGTGTTGGGTCTTCGTTGCTGCTTGCGGGCTTTTATTTTAGTTGCAGCGAGCAGGGGCTACTCTTCGTTGCGGTGTGTGGGCTTCTCATTGCGGTGGCTTCTCTTGTCGCGGAGCATGGGCTCTAGGTGCGTGGGCTTCAGTAGTTGTGGCATGCAGGGTCAGCAGTTGTGGCTCGCAGGCTCTAAAGCGCAGGCTCATTAGTTGTGGCGTACGGGCTTAGTTGCTCCATGGCATGTGGGATCTTCCCGGACCAGGGCTCGAACCTGTGTCCCCTGCATTGGCAGGTGGATTCTCAACCACTGCACCACCAGGGAAGCCCCCAGATTGACTTCTGAACAAGGAATATTACCAGAAATAAAGAGAGTCAATATATATTGATTAAAGGGTCATTTCTCTGAGAAGACATAACAATCATAAATGCATATGCAGCTAGCAATAGAGCTTCAAAACACATGAAGTAAACATTGATAGAACTGAAAAAGAAATAGACAAATTCATAATTACAGTTTGAGGCTTTAACACTCCTTCCTCAATAATAGAGGGAACAAGTAGAAGATCGGTAAGAATATAGAACACCTGAACAATCATGTGAACCACCTAGACCTGAGTGATATTTATAGAACATCCCAGAACATACATTCTTCTCAGGTGCACATGGACCTTCACCAGGAAAGACCATATTCTGGGCCATAAGGTAAACAACAAAATTTTAAAAATTGAGGTTACACAAGATAGGTCCTTGGAATGTAAGTGAATTAAACTAGAAATCAGTCACAGAAAGATATCCAGAAAATCCCCAAATGTTTGGAAGTTAAATAATACACTCCCAAAGAATCCATAGAAAAAGGAACAAATCATAAAGAAAATTAGAAAACATTTTGAATTAAATGAAAACGAAAACACAACAAAATTGGTGGGATGCAGCTAAGGTAGTATGTACAGGCAAATTCATACCCTTAAGATGCTCATGTTAGAGAATATTGGTGTCTGCTTTATAGGATAGTTGGAGGGTTAATATACAGCTGGTATATAACTGCTCAGTAAATTGAAGTCATTGCCATCAACTCAACTCTGTGAACAGAAGAGCAAGGGAGGCTCAGAGCCCTAGGCTATGTGGGTGACCCCAGTGGCCCATCTTCCATCTGCAGATATGGATGAATGCACCACCATCGTGGGGCAGGTGTGCCGATTTGGCCAGTGCCTCAACACAGCAGGCTCCTTCCACTGCCTCTGCCAGGATGGCTTTGAGCTCACAAGTGATGGGAAGAACTGCATAGGTGAGTCTCACCATGGTGCTGGAAGCCATCTCAGCCTGCCCCTACTCTAAGTTTACCTTCAGTTGGTACTTCCAAGTGAGCATGGTTCCATTTCATAAGCATGCATTTATTTTAAGGTATAAAACCAGCACATCACACCCATGTTTTCACAGGGTTTGTGATTTAGGGTGAGGCTGTCTTGAAGCTCTAAGTTTTATGAAGTATGGTATAATAGAGGTATTGAATGGATGCCATGAAAACCATGAAAGGGGTGTGTGAGTGGCTTGAGATTAGGAACTTTGCTTCCCCTTCCCCTGGCTCCACCTATAACCCCCATCAAGACCGAGAATATTCTTCTCCAGATGTCCCTGTTTTCCTGAGTATCAGCCCTTCCTCTGGATCCAGAAAGGCTTGTCTGGGGGCCTTGGCCATCATGCAGTGACCATAGGTGCCGGTCCTAGCCCCAGGCAAGCCCCTGCCACCAGCTGTTGCTGGGACCCCTCCTCCTCCTCTCCCCAGACGCCAACGAGTGTCTCAGCCTCGCGGGAACCTGCCTGCCAGGCACTTGCCAGAACCTTGAGGGCTCCTTCCGCTGCATCTGTCCCCCCGGCTTCCAGGTTCAGAGTGACCACTGTGTCGGTGAGTGTCTGGCCTCACCTCCCAGCTCTGGAGCCAGGGAGGTACCTCCGGGCCTCTGTTCTTCCCCCATCTGTAAAATGGGAATGCCAGCTGGGGTGGTGGTGAGTGAAGAGATGCAGTTAGCACAGCACCCCATACAGCTCCATATACTGTTACTGTTATTAGGATGCTCTCTTGGCTCAGGGCGCTCTCTCTCTGGGGCCCCCAGGCTTCCTCGTGAATCCTATAAAATGGGCATGGGTGTGGGTCTCACTGCACCAGACATGGAACTTCTCGCTTGATGAGTGGTGGTCAAAGACCAGTCTGGCCTGAACACCTCTGGTCCACTCATCCACTTGGACTAGGCTTGTACAGTCTGGGCTAATGTGGGCCAGCCTGGGCTTAGCAGATGGGCTAGCCTAGTACGACGCAAGCTAACTTCTTCCACTGTAGGCTAATTTTATCTAGTCTTACTTAGTTAGCTCTGTATAAATTTACTCTCTAAAGATGAACTTTTCCAGACCATGACCCCTACCCTGGAGACACCTTCTAGGAAAGACCCCACACACACACACTGCCCACCTGGTGCTTCCGCTAATCCTGAGCCCTGGGGACCCCACCCTGCGTCAGTCCCTGGACCCTCCCTGCCTGGGCCCCCCACTCCATCTGCCCCTCCCAGCAGCCGAGGCCGCCCACCCCAGTGGAGGGCCTGCTGCACCCCACCCACCTCATGTCCCTGCCCCTCCAGACATCAACGAATGCTTGGAAGAGCCCAACCTCTGCCTCTTTGGCACCTGTACCAACAGCCCCGGGAGCTTCCAGTGCCTCTGTTCGCCTGGCTTTGTCCTGTCTGACAACGGGCACCGTTGCTTTGGTGAGTCTGGGGCCAGGGAGCACACAGGGTTAGGGAAGAGGTGGGAGGTGGGGTGAGGAAGAGCTGGGTCACCCAGAAAGGGGGCTGCAGTTTCTTGTATGTATCTCCAGGAGCCTGGTCCAGTGTGGGCTAGCCTCACCCAGGCTGAGCTGGCCTCTTCTCTCCCAGGTTAGGGCAGCAAGGCAGAGGGCAAGGCAACTCAACAAGTATTTGTTGTTATGGGGGCCAGTGGTGAACCAAACCCCAGCCTATCTGTAAGGACATCTCAGGCCGGTAGTGTTCCAGGGCTAAGGACTGGGAGTCAGTAATGAGGATTTGGAGTCTGAAATCTGGGTCCTCTGGCTTTCTGGAATGAGTCACTTTGCCTCTCCAGGAAAGGAGTTCTGATCCAAGAATAACATGGCTAGGTTTGACCATTCTCCCAGCCTGAGATGACCCCCACAGATGTGAATGTGGGGTGTTGCTGGAAGGGATTCTCAGATTTTCAGCAAAAACCCCAGGACTGACCCTCATTGGCCCAGTGTGGGTCACATGTCCGTCCCTGAACCAATCACCATGGAGTGATTCTGGAGCATTCTGATTGGTCGCTGGTAGGGTCAGGACCACCCTATTCATGAGGACTGGGGTGGCTAGCCCTCCTAGCTTTTCTCTGGGGAATCACCCCACAGACACACGGCAGAGTTTCTGCTTCACCCATTTCGAGGCTGGAAAGTGCTCGGTACCCAAAGCTTTCAACACCACCAAGACCCGGTGCTGTTGCAGCCAGAGGCCCGGCGAGGGCTGGAATGACCCCTGCGAGCTGTGTCCTCAGGAGGGCAGTGGTGAGCGCCCACCCCCGTCCAGTCTCCCCTGACCCTGCCTGCCTGCCCCCATCTGCTCTCCTTCAGCCTTCCCTACACACAGGGGCATCCTGGGGGCTGCACGTGGCCCCAGGCCCTCACCTCCCTTCCCCTCTCGGTGTCCAGCCGCCTTTCAGGAGCTGTGCCCCTTTGGCCACGGGGCAGTCCCAGGCCCAGATGATTCTCGGGAAGGTGAGCCCCTCGCCCACGTGCTAAGAGCCCCCCTGGGCCACCGCAGTCTCCTCTTTTCCCGCCCAGCCCTGTCTGGGCTCTACCCTGGTTCCCAAGTCTCAGGCTCCCTCCTCGTCCCATGGGTAGCCCTGGACCCCACCCCCCTGGAGGGAAGGAAGAGACCCTGAGTGTGGCCAGGGCATGACAGATGCCGTGCCTGCAACCTCCGCTACCTGCAGACGTGAACGAGTGTGCGGAGAACCCTGGCGTCTGTGCTAACGGCCTTTGTGTCAACACTGATGGCTCTTTCCGCTGCGAGTGTCCTTTTGGCTACAGCCTGGACTTCACAGGTGTCAGCTGCGTGGGTGAGTGACCAGCACGCCCCAGCCTGCTTCCCAGGGAAGGAAGGAGCCAGGGAGGGCAGACACCACCCAAGGCAGCACCCTGCTGCTCAGCCACTGTCACTCTCCCCCACCCACTCGTGCTCCTTGCTGTTTATTCACTCATTCATTTATTCATTTACTTATTCATTCACGCATTCGCACACTTTTCATTCATTTACTTGCTCTTCACTCGTTCATTCACTCACTCATTTACTTATTCACTTATTCATTTATTCATTGAACACATACTGCATGCCTGCCCTGCGTCCAGTCTATTACGCATTTTGTTTTTTGTTTTTGTTTTTGGTTTTTTTTGCGGTACGCGGGCCTCTCACTGTTGTGGCCTCTCCCGTTGCGGAGCACAGGCTCCGGACGCGCAGGCCCAGCAGCCATGGCTCACAGGCCCAGCCGCTCCGCGGCATGTGGGATCCTCCCGGAGCGGGGCACGAACCCGCGTCCCCTGCATCGGCAGGCAGACTCTCAACCGCTGCGCCACCAGGGAAGCCCCCGTCCAGCCTAAAGGTGCAGCAGATCTGGCCCTATCCACTGTGTAGGAAGTCAGCAGGAGGCAGACAGGATCATGTCAAGGGTGGGAGCCCTCTGCAGGCTCTGACCACCCCCTTACCCCCACCCCAGACACAGACGAGTGCTCTGTCGGACACCCCTGCGGGGAAGGCACCTGCACCAATATCATTGGAGGCTTCGAATGTGCCTGTGCTGATGGCTTTGAGCCTGGTCCCATGATGACCTGTGAGGGTACGACCCTGCCTGCCCAGACCTGGGCTGTGTGATAGGGGTGAGGGGGGCTGGCCTGAGAGAGGGACAGGGGGTCCTGCAGGCAGACCCCACCCAGCCGGCACCTCCACTGACCTCCCCAGACATTGACGAGTGCTCCCTGAATCCCCTGCTCTGCGCCTTCCGCTGCCACAACACTGAGGGTTCCTATGTGTGTACCTGCCCGTCTGGCTATGCCCTGCGAGAGGATGGGGCCATGTGCCGAGGTAGGACACGTATGGGCAGGCGGGCTATGGGTAGGGCCCTGGGGCTCCCCGTGCCTCGGTCCCGAGAGAAAATGGAGACATAAGACCTCTGCCTCCAAGGGTGGGAATGAGCGATAAGTGATAAAGTGAGGGGAGAGCTGAGGCGAGTGAGGGTGCAATGGGTGCTCTTTTGTGAGCAGTGGTTCTGCTTTTATAGTTATGAAAGGGGGTGCTCGCATCTCCTTGGCTCCCCAATCTAACAGAACAGTGAGTGTGGCTTTCGAGGCGTCTCCAGTTGCGGCTGGACATGCTCTGAGTGGGCTAGCACAGTGGGGACAGCAATTGTGCCCCTGACCCAGGGACATGTGGCAATGTCTGGAGACATTTTTTATTGTCACAGTTGGGTGGGTGGGTGGGTGCTACAGGCATCGAGTGGCCAGGGGTGCTATTCAATATCCTACGGTGTGCAGAAGAGGCTCCCACCACAAAGAATTTTCTAGTCCCAAATGTCCAGTGTCGAGGGTAGAAACCCTGGCCTGTGACTTGGTCCCTCAAGGGCTATTTCAGAGTCAGTGTTCCAGGGACCACAGTGCAGGCCAGACAGATTCACAGACCCTGATGTAAGCAAGGAATGGGGGTGCTGGGGGCAGTTGTGACCGCCCCCCTTGGCTTCCCAGGAGGTCTGGGACGGTCGGGGGAGGAACGGGCGCCTGGCAGTGCTTCAAGGACCTCACTCTGGCCCACCGAGGCCACTGGGGGGTGGGGTCCAGGTCCTCACATCCCGGAGCTGGTCCATGGTGTGTCTGGTCTTCACCGCCATTGGTCTGGGGTTGCCCACAGATGTGGACGAGTGTGCAGACGGCAAGCAGGACTGCCACACCCGGGGCATGATGTGCAAGAACCTCATCGGCACCTTCACCTGCATCTGCCCCCCGGGCATGCGGCCCCAGCTGGGCTCTGGGGAGGGCTGCACAGGTACAGGAGGGCTTCAGGCATGCAGGGTCTCCCTGCCCCCGACGGATGGGAGAGTTCAAAGCCAGAGGGTGTGGGTGGGCAGACTTTGACCCTGGAGGTGGAGGCCAGCTCGAGGGACTCTGGCCTCCCCCCCGGCCTCCCGCATCCCTCCCGCCTCAGATGACGATGAATGCCATGCCCAGCCCAGCCTCTGTGCCAATGGCCGCTGCGTCAACACCGCAGGCAGCTTCCGCTGTGATTGTGACGAGGGCTTCCAGCCCAGCCCTGACTTCACTGAGTGCCACGGTGAGTGTGGCCAGACCCAGGTACGGGGGACATAGCCACCCAGCATGTGGCACCGCCACCTGGGAGCTCCCCAAGGCGGGGACGGGGCCAGGGCCACCGAGGGGGTCACTGAGCCAATCCAGACACACGTGTCCACCGCACGCCCCCAGCTTCCCTTTGTCCCTTCAGTCAAACCCCCTGGAAGATTAGAGCATCTCCCCCCTGCCCTGTCCATCATCACACCCAGGAACCGGCCCTCCCCAGGTTCACCACTTCCTAAGGGCTAAACCTGGAGGGTGACCCAGTGGTACCGTCTGTCCCGGAGACTTCTCTGTCCCTGTCCCCACAGTCCTTGCCACTCTTCTCCCTTTTTACTCTCCCCCGACCCCGAGCACAGTCTCCACCCCGCAGCTTCAGATCAAGCGTGTGTATCCAGCTGTCTCCTGGACACCCCCATCCCCCATGCACCCCAGGTTCAGCTCAGCATCTTTGCTCCCCAAGCCTCGTCTCAGCGATGCCCTACCTCCCACCCAGACCCCCAAGCCAGCCTCCTGGAGTAACCCAGCGGCCTCCTCCCCACTTCCCTGGATGTTACCCCTCGCTCTGTCCCTACTGTCTCTCCTGGACGCCACCACCTTTTGCCTCCACGTTGTCCCTTGTTCTCTCTGCGGCCAGAGGGATGCTGCCCTCTGACCTCAGGAAGCCATCCTCTGCAGCCCAGGGGTACCTCTCTGGTTTGGGGTCTGCAGCTTCCGCCACAGCCCAGCCCCAGCCCCGAGAGGGCATTTAACAGCACTGAGCAGTCACAGCTTGCAAGATGCCACCCCGTGCACGGGCACGGATGCGCCGGAGATGCTGGGAGCCCACGTGTAGACTCTCAACACGGCTGGACGCCACGGGGAAGGGGCACCCAGACAGCTCGTTCCTCCCACCCACCATCCCCACCCGTTCTTTCCAGACACCCGGCAAGGGCCCTGCTTCTCCGAGGTGCTGCAGGCCACGTGCCAGGCTCAGTCCAGTGGCGGCGAGGCGGTCACCAGGGCCGAGTGCTGTTGCGGGGGTGGCCGCGGCTGGGGCCCCCACTGCGAGCTCTGTCCCCTGCCCAGCACTGCCGCCCACAAGGAGCTGTGCCCCCACGGCTCGGGCTACACCGCCGACGGCCGAGGTGGGTGGCGATCTGTTCATGATTGTGTGTCTGTGCTCCAGCCAGTGTTAGAGTACGTGAGCCAGTGTGTGCATCTCTGTGCTGGCAGGTGTGTGGACCAGCGTGAACCAGAGCCTGTTGGTCGCTCTGCGTGTGTGCGTGAACTTGGGTGGGATAGGGGAGCAGGTGTGTGAGCCAGCGTGTGTGCGTGTGTCCTTTGTTCTGTGTGTGCAGGCTCATTAGTGAGCGCATGACTGGTGTGCAGTGCTTGTGCGTCCATCTCTGCTTCCATGTATGTGGACGGGGTGCCCTGAGAAGGTGTCGCTGATGAGGCTGTGGTGTGGGTGTGTCCCCACCACGGGGATTCTCAGCGTCCAGCGGAAGGAGTTTCATTCGCCTCAGGGTGGGGTCCACAGGGGCCAGGCCGCCAGCTCTGGGGTGCCGGGAGGGGAAGCAGAGGCTGGCCTTGCCTCCCGGGAGAGGGCTGGTGGGCCCAAGGGAGGCGGCATGCCCTGGTGACCCAGGGGGGACGGCCCCAGCCGAGCCCTGCTTGTCCTCAGACGTGGATGAGTGCCGCGTGCTCGCTCACCTGTGCCCCCATGGCGAGTGCATCAATAACCTTGGCTCCTTCCGCTGCCACTGCCGGTCTGGGTACGCGCCTGACACCACTGCCACAGCCTGCGTGGGTGAGCCCCCTGCCCCACCCCATGAGCCTCTCCGTGCAGCGCCTGGCACACACCCCCGTGAGAAAACCGAGACCAGAGGCAAAGCATCCTTGTTTCTTCCCTCCACCCCCAGCCCATGTGGACCACTTTCCTCCTGTTATCTGGTGCATCCTAAGTTTTTCAGTCACGTTGTGCAGCAGGTGTTCATCTAAGTCAGGGTCGGCAAATTCCTGCCCAAGGGCTGAGTCCAGCCCTCCGCTTATTTTTGTTAATAAAGTTTTATTGGCACACGGCCACGCCTATTTGTTTCCTTACCCTCTGTGGCTGTTTTCCTGCTACAGAGGCAGGGTTGAGTGGCTGGGATTGAGACTGTCTGGTCCGCCAAGCCAAATGTATTTACTCTCTGGCTTTTTACAGAAAACAAACAAACAAACAAAAAAACAGTTCCTTGTGTAAGCCCACAGATTCTGAATAGCTGGGGTCCGGGAAGGAGGCCTCAGCAGGGTGGGGGTGGGGACCCCAGCCCCTGAGCCCCCAGGAATGTCTGACTGACCCTCCTGAGTGCTGCGTCCCCTCTAGATGTGGACGAGTGCAGCCAGGTCCCCACGCCATGTCCCTTCCTCTGCAAAAACACCAAGGGCAGCTTCCTGTGCGCCTGCCCCCGAGGCTACCTGCTGGAGGAGAATGGCAGGATCTGCAGAGGTGACGTCCCTCTCTCCCCACCTATGCACCATGGGGCTCTGTCCCTGTCCCCCACAGGGGCATCTCACACCCTGCCACTGCATGGGGTCGGGTGCCGTCTCCAGGGTGTCTCCCCTGGGAAGCCCCAAGTCCCGGCGGGCCCTGCCCTGAGCCCGCTGGGACCCTGTGTGCTGCAGACGTGGATGAGTGCTCCTCCAGGCAGCACAACTGCCAGTTCTTCTGCGTCAACACCATCGGTGCCTTCACCTGCCGCTGTCCCCCTGGCTTCACCCAGCGCCACCAGGCCTGCTTTGGTGAGTCCCCTTCGGCCCTCGCAGCTGGTGCTTGGCCCCAGCCTTCACCAAATAAGTGGCAAATGCACAGTGTGTGCCAGACATCAGGGACACAGGGGTGATTAGAACAAAGCCCTTGCTCTGTCGCTGCTTACGTCCTGGTGGCAACTGGGACGTCAGTCTCCTTCCTTGCCTTAGGGACCTGGGAGACCACCCTCAGGAGTCTCTCTGACCTTGGCCCAGGACACCTACCCTCACCCTTGACCTGCCGAGTCTCTCTGCAGAGCGCCTCCCCAGGGTGCCCCCAAAAGCCAAGGGGGTCACGCAATCCAACTGTCACTTCTTAGTGTCTTGTGACCTGGGAGAACCAGACCTCCCCCAAGGGCTGAACCTAGACACGGGTGGCTTCTTTCAGGCTCCCACGAATCCACTCAGCCAACACCTACCAGGCAGTGCTCTAGACCAGAGCTCAGCAGACTCCAGCCCCCAGGTCAAGCCCGGCCCCCTGCTTGCTTTTGTCAATAAAGTTTTATTGGCACACAGCCATGCCCATTCCTTTACGTATTGTCTGTGGCTGCATTTGCTACAACAGCAGAGCCAAGTAATTGCAACAGAGTAAAAAATATTTCCTACCTGGCCCTTTACGGAAGCAGTTTGCCTCGTCCTGTTCTAGACCCTGAGGGCACAGCAATTGAACACAAGGGTCAAGCTTGCTGCCTCATGAACCATCCCTTCTGCCAGGCAATGACTAGAAACAAACATAACAGCTTACCACTGTAGCGTGTTAGAAGGTGATGTGGGACATGAAAGAAAGAAAAAGTAGAAAGCAGGGGAAGGCAATCAGGAGGGCTACAATATAATTCTATTTTTTAAGTGAGATATAATTGACGTGTAACATATTACTTTTAGGTGTACAACATAATGACTCGATATTTATGTATATTGCGAAGTGATCACCACAGTAAGTCTAGTTAACATCCATCATCACATAGTTACAAAATTTTTTTCTTGTGATGAGAACACTTAATATATACTCTCTTAGCAACTTTGAAACATACAGTACAGTATTATTTTTTTTTCATTAACAGATTTTTTAATTTAATTTTTATTTTATATTGGGGTATAGTTGATTTACAATGTTGTGTTAGTTTCAGGTGTACAGCAAAGTGAATCAGGAATACATAGACACATACTTATTCTTTTTCAGATTCTTTTCCCATATAGGGTTATTACAGAATATTGAGTGGAGTTGCCTGTGCTATACAGTAGGTCTTCATTGATTATCTATTTTTGTGTGTGTATATGTTAATCCCAAACTCCTAATTCATCCCTCCCCCTCACCTTTCCCCTTTGGTAACCATAAATTAGTTTTCTAAGTCTGTGAGTCTATTTCTGTTTTGTAAATGAGTTCATTTGTATCATCTTTTTAGATTCCACATATAAGTGATATCATATAATATCTGTCATTCTCTGACTTACTTTGCTTAGTATGATAATCTCTAGGTCCATCCATATTGCTGCAAATGGCATTATCTCATTCAATGCAGTATTATTTATTTATTTATTTATTTACGGCTGTATTGGGTCTTCCTTGCTGTGCACAGGCTTTCTCTAGTTGCAGCGAGCAGGGGCTACTCGTTGTTGCGGTGCACGGGCTTCTCACTGTGGTGGCTTCTCTTTTGTGGAGCACAGGCTCTAGGCGCGCCAGCTTCAGTAGTTGTGGCATGCGGGCTCAGTAGTTGTGGCTCCTGGGCTCTAGAGCTCAGGCTCAGTGGTTGTGGTGCACGGGCTTAGTTGCTCCGTGGCATGTGGGGTCTTCCCAGACCAGGGCTCGAACCCAGTGTCCCCTGCATTGGCAGGCGGATTCTTAACCACTGCGCCACCAGGGAAGCCCTCAATGCAGTATTATTAACCGCAGTCACCATGCTGTACATTACATCCCATGACTTATTTATTTTATAACTGGAAGTTTGTACCTTTGACCACCTTCTTCCCTTGCAATCACCTCCCAGACCCTCCTCTGGCAACCACAAGTCTGTTCTCTGTATCCGTGAGCTTGGCTTTCTTGTTTTGTTTTTAGATTCCACATATAAGTGGGATCACACGGCATTTGTCTTTCTCTGTCTGACTGATTTCCTCTTAGCAAAATACCCACAAGGTCCAACCATGTTATCACAAGTGGCAGGATCGCCTTCTTTTTTATAGCTGAATAATATTCCACTGTACGTATATAACACATTTTCTTTATTCGTCCATGTTTGGGTACTTAGATTGTTCCCAGGTCTTGGCTATTCTGAATAATGCTGCAGTGAACATAGGGGTGCAGGTACCTTTTCAAGTTAGTGTTTTCATTTTCTTTGGATAAATACACCCAGAAGTGGAATTGCTAGGTGGGCTGCAGGAAAAATGGCAAGCCTCACTGAAAGGGGAAAGATTTGAAGGAGGTGAAGGAGTGAGCCGTGTGCATATCTGTGGGAGGAGTGAGCATTCCTAGCCACGAAATGACTGAAGTGAAGTATTGATATATTCAATATCACTCAATAAACCATAATGGAAAAGAATATATTTATGTATAACTGAATCACTTTTGTACACCAGAAACTAACACAACATCGTAAATCAACTATACTTCAATAAAATAAAATTTTAAAACTTAAAAAAAAATCTCCATAGTCAAGGAAGCCTAAATTAGGGTTCCCCCTAGAAATGTAGGATTCATTCTCCATGACCCCAATCCCAATGCAATTTACCACCATGGACCATGACCACCATAGCAATGTTGCCTGATAACCAGGCCTGTCTTAGCTCAGGCTGCCATGACAAAATATCATAGACTGGGTGGCTTACAAAACAGACATTGCTCACAGTCTGGAGGCTCTAGGTCCAAGATTAACATGCTAACAGGGTCAGGTTCTGATGAGGGCCTCTTCCTGGCTTGCATACGGCCACCTTCCTCCTGTGTCCTCATGTGGTAGGGAGAGAACAAGAGTAAAGGTCTTTGGTGTCTCTTCTTATAAGGGCACCAATCCCATCAGGAGGGCCCCACCCTCATGACCTCTTCTAACCCTAATCACCTCCCAAAGGTCTCGCCTCCTCATACCATCACTCCGGGGGTTAGGGTTTTGGGAATTTGGCAGTGGTGGCATTGGGGGTGGGGCAGGGGGGACACACACATTCAATCCATAACTCTGGCTGACATCCCACAATTGTCAGGTTTCCATGAGGACAGAGTGCAACAGTTACCCCGGGTCATTTTCCCACAGAGAAGGACAAGGGGTTTTGTTAATCTTTTACTCTTAGGTTGAGCACTGTCCCAGTGCTTCATGTGATTAGGTTAATTTAATTCTCACAAAACACAATGAGGTAGATATTATCATCTCCATGCTACAGCTGACAAAACTGAGGCACAGAGAGAGTAAGTCGGTTGCCCTACGTCACACAGCACTGAGGTGGTAGAGATGAGATTCAAAGTCCTATATGTGCGTGCTCTTAAGTGTTTGTGACAGTTCTGTGAAGTGGGAACTGTTATGGATCTCCTTTCACAGAGAGGGAAACTGAGGCCCAGAGAGGTTAAGATTTGCCTGGGGGACTTCCCTGGCTGTCCAGTGGTTGAGACTCCTCACTTCCAATGCCGGGGCTGTGTGTTCGATCCCTGGTCTGGGAACTAAGATCCCACAAGCTGCATGGTGCAGCCAAAAAATGTGTGTGTGTGTGTGTGTGTGTGTGTGTGTGTGTGTGTGTGTGTGTGTGTGTGTAAAAGATTTGCCTGGAACAGTTGATCAGGTGGTAGGCCTGGTATCGTGGTGCCTGACATGAACCCCCTAACCAGCAGGTGGCCCTGCCCGTTCTATGTCCTCTGCAGACAATGACGAGTGCTTGGCCCAGCCTGGCCCGTGTGGCACCCGTGGACACTGCCACAATGCCCCAGGAAGCTTCAGCTGTGAGTGCTATCAAGGATTCACCCTGGACAGCTCAGGCCATGGCTGCAAAGGTAGAACCGGGCTTTGGGTGGGGTCTAGGCCTTGGGGGTGGTCCTGAGGGCTGCCTGGCAAGCCTTCTGTCCTCTCGACATCTCACAGATGTGGATGAATGTGACGGGCCTCATCGCTGCCAGCACGGCTGCCAGAACGAGCTGGGGGGTTACCGCTGTGGCTGCCCCCAGGGCTTCACCCCACACTCCCAGTGGGGCCAGTGTGTGGGTGAGTAGTGGGGGCTGGGAGGAAGCCGACCCCCCACCAGAATCTGTCCAAAGTGGGCAACTGGGAACCACCCCCATGGCAGGATGTTGTGATAAGCACAAGTACCTCAAGGCCGATGGCCTGGTCTGGAAGGTAGTTAGTTCCCTGCTGCTGGGCAGGCTGGGGAGTTAAGGGTCTGCAGAGTCAGCCTGGCAAAGTGGTGGCCGTTTCTTAGGGAGTGATGGTCTGGAGGGCTCAGTGGAGATTCTGAGATAGTATCTGTGATCACTGGGAAAGGAGTGCTGGGATTGATTAGTGACGTCTGCCATGGATGTGGCAACGGAAGTGGGTGCATGCATGCTGCATCTTTTGTCATAGCTGTTGCAGACGCCCTTGGTTTGGGGAACTAGCCTTCTGCCTTCCCTCCGACCTTGCCCACTGCACCCTTCTGTTTGCTGCTCCGGGGCCTCCCAATGACAGCCTCGTCCTCACCACCTCTCTTTGTTCCTCCTCTGCAGTCGGGCTTTCACTCTGTACCCATGTAGGGACCACTCTCCTGCATCCTCTCCATCACCTTTCCTCAGATTTCGCCTTCCACCTCCTCTGCTCTGGGCACCACTGCCTGCCCCTCCTGGACTCTCCACCCACAGCCTCTGTGACTCGGCTTTCCCCTCCCTCCCACTGCCTCGGCACTGCCTTCTCTCCCGCTCGTCCTCCTGCCCCTCCTGGTGGGTCCTCAGCTAAGTTCTCTGTCTTTTCCTCTGTCCCTCAGCATTTGTCCCCTGGGAACCCCGCAGACCATTGCCTCTGCTGCCAAGCCCTCTTTCTCAGCCTGCTCCACATTAGTTACTCATTCATTCCTTCGGCGATGGTTTGCCCAGGACCCATGGATACAGAAGTGAGCTGAGATCAGATTCCATCCCTGCCCTCCCATTGTCCAGTCTTCCGGGGGAGACAGGGGTTAATTAGGCCAGTGGTTCTCAACTGGGCACCGTTTTGAAGTGTCTTGGAGATATTTTTTTTTCTTTTTTTTTTGTGGTACGCGGGCCTCTCACTGTTGTGGCCTCTCCCGTTGCGGAGCACAGGCTGCAGACGCGCAGGCTCAGCGGCCATGGCTCACGGGCCCAGCCGCTCCGCGGCATGTGGGATCTTCCCGGACCGGGGCACGAACCGGTGTCCCCTGCATCGGCAGGCGGACTCTCAACCACTGCGCCACCAGGGAAGCCCTCTTGGAGATATTTTTGATGGTCACAACTGGGCACTGGGTGCTCCTGGAATTTAGTGGGTGGACACCAGGGATGCTGCTCAACGCCCTGCGGTGTGCAGGACGGCCGCCATCACAGAGAATGAAACGGCCCCTAACGAGGATAGTGCCGAGGTGGGGAAACCTTGTTCTAGACCATCCCACCGTTTAACATTCCTGGGAAGTTTTGAGCAATGCTTTAAAGCAGAATTACAGGATGGCGGGGGGTGCTGGGGGGCGGATAAAGGAGTGTAGGGGACAGCAGACCTAGTCCAGAGGCTCACCGGGAGCTTGATGGAGGTTTTGACGTTGGCCTTGGGCTCTGAAGGAGGAACCAGAGTTGCCACGTGGGCATGGGAGGGAGGCATGTGGAGGGATCTGGAGATGCGAAGGCTGTCCCCTGCCCCTCCCCCCGTCCTCCCCCTCCCCCTCTACAGACAAGAACGAGTGTGTCCTGTCACCCGCGGCCTGCGGCAGCGCCTCCTGCCACAACATGCTGGGCGGCTTCCGCTGCGTCTGCCCCTCCGGCTTTGACTTCAACCAGGCCCTCGGGGGCTGCCAGGACGTGGATGAGTGTGCGGGGCGGGGCGGCCCCTGTAGCTACAGCTGTGCCAACACCCCCGGTGGCTTCCTGTGCGGCTGCCCCCGAGGCTACTTCCGGGCTGGGCAAGGGTGAGGGGCTTGAGCGGGGTGGACACAGACACCCGAACCCTGGGAGTCTGCGCACGCACACACACACACACACACACACACACACACGGGCCTGTGCACACGTTCACGTACATACGTGTGCATGGAGAAATGGATGCAGGGGACTTCCCCGGTGGTCCAGTGGTTAAGACTCTGCGCTCCCACTGCAGGGGCCGTGGGTTTGATCCTGGTTGGGGAACTAAGATCCCACATGCTACACACACTGCATGGCCAAAACAGAAACCAACAAAAACAAAAACAAAACAAAAAAGAGAAATGGGTGCAGAGGCCCCGTGGCAGCTGTACCTGTGCAGACACAAGCTCACACCCCACGTGGAGTAATTGTCCTGTATGTGCTTAGTGCAGGATGCACGCCTCCCTGTAATACATGTGAGTGTGTGTGAGGCTCACACCTGTGCCAGCATGCCCGGGCACCCTCATTCATATATCCCAATGTGCACATGCATGCAAGCACACGTCAGCATCCAGGGTGCACGCAGGCTCATACACGCATACGCCCCTGGGTACACTCAGGTATATCCTACACCCCTGCACGCATGCAGGTTCACACCTACACCCAGGAAAGCCAAGGGATGCACACACACACGTGTAGGCACGTGCAAATCCGCACTGGCACCTTGGTACACTCGTAGTTGCCCCCACGGGCAGAGTGGCTCCAAATGGAGTGTAGGGGGTGGGAGGATGGTAGGAGAGGTCCCATCAGCCTGCCCTGAACACTTTCCCACCCCTGTCCTGGCTCAGGCACTGTGTCTCTGGCCTGGGCTTCAGCCCTGGACCTCAGGATGCCCCAGATGAGGAGCTGCTCTCACCTGAAGCCTGCTATGAATGCAAGATCAACAGCCAGCCCCCTCGTGACCGGCCACGGCGCAGCCCCCGTGGGGACTATCAGGTGCCATGGGGAATGCACTGGGCATGGGGCACAGTGAGTGGCAGGGACAGCCAGGGAACCGGCCATGGGTAAGAGGACCAGGCTCCAGGTCACAGCTTGTCCCCTAAGTCATGGTGCCTTTCTGGGTCTTCGTGTAGTTCCTCAGCCTGAGGATTCCCCTTGGGGGCTCTCTGGGGGACACAGGCCCCCAAGCACCCCACCTTGCTCCAGATGAGAAGTCAGGCACCTCCCACACAGGCCCTGGGTGTGATGCTTCCCGTGGATCCCTTCCATGGAGCTTCAATGCATGCAAGAAAAATGCCTTGGGCCCCCCAACCCTGCCTGCACCCTGGAACTTGTCACCTGTCACCTCCTGGCTGGCA
Organism: Pseudorca crassidens; assembly: GCF_039906515.1. Taxonomy (NCBI): domain Eukaryota; kingdom Metazoa; phylum Chordata; class Mammalia; order Artiodactyla; family Delphinidae; genus Pseudorca; species Pseudorca crassidens. The sequence continues at coordinate 166,544,763 of NC_090298.1, forward strand.
GAGCCCTCCCTCAGAGCCCCTCTGGATTTAGCACCAATAGCGCTCAGAGCAGCTAGCTTAACCGCTTCCATCATCCCCTTTCTTCAGACCCTCTGCACCTCTTTCCTGCACCCACAATGCTCCTGGAGCTATGCTCAGGCCTCCTGAGCCCTCCTTGTCTCTCCCCCACCCCACCCGCCATGCTCTCAAGAACAGCAGAGCAGCCCTGTGGTTTAGTCCCTCTGTCCCCTGGGACCACTCCAGCTATGACCCTGACCCCACCAGGTTGTGCAGGGAGGGCAGTTTTGTCACAAATTCAGCTTGCTTGTCCTACAGCTGAAAAGTCGTTGAGGCCATTGCTGCCTGGTCTTGCCACTATGCCCCAAAGAATATGAAAGCTAACCACTTATTAAGCACCTGCTGGGTACACGTGCTGCTCCAAGCATTCTACATTCATTCACAACCTCTCAATGTTTACAACAGCCCTGGGAGGTGTAGGTACCACTATCATCCTCATTTTACAGATGGGGAATCTGACGCTCAGAGAGGTTAGGTCACATGCCCAAGTTACAGAACTAAAACCTGGCAGAGCAGGATGGCAGTCATCCCGGGCCCCTCTGCAGCCACCACCTTCTGAGGTCATTACTTTCTGTTATTTCAAGAAAAAAAAAAATCACTGAGCACAGAAGCCATTACCCACATCTGGAACCAAACTCCTTCACTCCATAGATTTTACTGAACACCTACTCTGTGCTGGACTCATAGCGAACAAACAAGAAAATGGAGCAACAGTGAACAACACGTAAAACACACAATAAAAAAAAAAGTCCCTGTCTCCATAGGACTGATATTCTAATAGAGAGACAGATAAGAAATATGTAAAACACATCATATTTTGTAACACATGATAAGTATGATACATGATAAATACTATGGGGAAAAAATGAAGGCAGAAGTGGGAAAGGAATGCTGGGTCTGAGAGGCTCTCAATATTAGATTATCTAAATATGAATGTTCCTTTGCTTTCCTTTTCCTTCTAGTTGTTTCCCCTTTCTGGGAAAAAGAGTGTGTACATATTATTCCCATTGTTACCGTTATTTTTGTAAGCATCACAGGTATAGGGCCCAGTGTCTGTCAGGTTTGCCACTATGTCACCAGCCCTTGCTACTCAGTAAGAGTGAGTGGAGAGGTTGTCAGGGCTCCTGGCATGGACACAAGCAGATCTGGGCAAAGGCAGGCAGGGTCCTGTGGCTTTGCCTGCAATACCCACGGATTGCCAGCAGGTGTCAGTAAGAGCACACGTCTGAGCAACAGTCCTGGTGAAGGGCTGGGAAACAAGAATAGTTTTCACTTTCCTGCAACAGCAAAACACTCCATCAGCATGTAAATTAGGCAGAACAAACAGCTCTGCCCAGAGCAAAGGAGAAGAAAGCACAGATAATCTCCTGTGGGATTGGATACATCACCCAGCCCCCGTCAGCCTGCCTTTGAGGTTTGCTGGCTTATTCAGGGCCCTGTCCAGCTGCCAGGATCAGGAAGCATTCTGAGGAGCTCAGATAAAGAGGGGTTTGTCATCTGCACACAGGGGGGGTCTCAGAGAGCGCAGATGCAGGAAGTGCAGCCAGCCTCCAGGAACCGGATAGCTACTGGGCAGCTCCTTTGTATGGCCCAGCAGGGTCTTGTGTTTCTCTCACTGTGTCTGGGGCTGGCTCGTGCTGCAAGGCCCTTGGTCATAATTCCAGCCACCCCAGACCACCTTTGAGTGACCTTGGGTGCTTTGGGGCCAGATGCCATCTGACTGCCTCCCGGTCTGGGTATCTGAGGGAAAATTCTCCATTTCCTCCACCAGGCTGGCAGGGATCGAACTAAGACCCCTCAGTTGAAACAAGGGGTCTGGAGTCAACCTGTGAAAAAGTTTCCTTTCCACCTGGGAACCAGCCTCCACCTCTATCCTCTACTATAGCCCAAGCTGACCATTGGCCTTATGGGTGGGGAGGGCTAGACAGGAGTCAAGGGCAGGGAGTGGTCTGTGTTTTCCTCCATTTTAGAGATTGCCTAAAATTCTCCTCTTGGCCCCCTACCCACCGCATTCTGATTTCTCCCAGCCCCTGCCATCATCCACCTGGTCTTTCTCCCCAGGCGAGCCTGGCCAGCCTTGATTCGGAGGCTCCGCTGACCTTGGGCCTGAACCTCTCCCGCCTGAGCCGGGCCGAGCACATCCTAGAGCTGCGGCCGGCGCTGGAGGGTCTGGGGGGCCGCGTCCGCTACATCATTGCCCGTGGCAACGAGCAAGGTTTCTTCCGCATGCATCACCTCCGCGGCCTCAGCTCCCTGCAGCTGGGGCGTCGGAGGCCGGGGCCAGGAACCTACCAGCTGGAGGTGGTGAGCGTGGCTGGGGCCTGGGGCACCCAGCCTGAGGGGTGGCCGGCAGGCCGGGCCTTGCGGCTAAAGGTACAGCTGCAGCTGCTGTAGTCCAGAGGCACCCACGCCTCACACCTGGCCCCAGGCCCCTCCTGCAGCCCGCTTCCCAGACTCACCACCCCCACCCCCCACCTCCTTCCACAGGATGTCACTCTGTTTGCTACACCCCTGCCCCCCCCACCCCCACCCCCGGGAGACCCTTGACAAGCCCAGGCGTCGATGGGCCCCAGGGTCGCTATGCGGTCCTCCTCTCCAGAGGCGGGAAATACTAGAGCTGGGAGAGATCAATCCCCGGCGGCAGTGGCTGACCAGGTGGAACCCCAAAACTCAGGAAGAGCGAAATGCTATCCTGTGACCTCAAGCGAGCCCAGCCTCTATCCGAGGGACCCCACCATTCGGTGTTTCCTGGAGACAGCAGGCAGCTGCTGTGGCGTGCCCCCTCCACTTCAACAGCCAGGGTCAAGGAGGGCCCTGGGTTTCACTGTATCTGGTCAGTCTCAGGCTTAAACTTCTGCACTGCACGGGGGCTCAGCCCTGGGGGTTGGCGGGACATGGGAACGGGTGGCTAGGGTGGGCCTAGGGCTCGTCCCTCCCAGCAGAAGGGCCCACGGGGCCCCAGCCAGGGTTGCTGACATGCAGCCATGTTCACTCCCACGGGGAGCTGGGCTAGGGTTCTGAGGGTGCTTTTCTATCGGAAGCAGAGACAACAATAAAGTTATTTTGGGTTAAGTCTGTCCCTTGGCAGGTTCTGGCAGTAAGGAGACGCTGCCCTTGGCAGGGCCGGGCAAGGCTCACGTGGCGGGGTAGCAGGAGGCCCCAGGAGGGCAGCAGCTTTGGAAAGGATGCACTTCTGCCTAGGGTTCTGAAGAGGATGTGTGTACGGGAGAGGTGGGTGAAGACCATCCTGCACCTGGGGGTGGGGGACACCATCCCGGGGTGCAGGTAGGTTCTACCAACTTCACACCTGGGAGTTTGGCACAAAGCCAGGCTGCAAGTGGCAACCATTGGATCCCTTGTGGGTTCACCATTACTGATAATAATGGCTCATGATTTCTGACCCCATACTATGTACCAGGCACCATTCTAAGCATTGTACAATTACTGACCCATTCAGTCCTTGTGACTGAGTCCAGGCTCATACTACTCGCCACACGACAGGCCAGTAAATCGAGAGACGAGTTGTTGGGACAAGGAATAGCGACTTTATTCGGAAAGCCAGCAAACCGAGAAGGTGGTGGACTCGTGCCCCAAAGAACCATCTTGCCTGAGTTAGAATTCAGGCTTCTTTTATACTAAAAGGGGAGGGAGTAAAGTCAAACCAATTTCCTTGTTCTGGTCAGCTTCTGGAGGGGATGTGTTCATTTCTTCCTGCAGACATTCACAGGTGGGCCTGGCCTGGATGTTTCCTGTGAGCTAAACAAAGGTATTTTAGCTCAGCACTCATTACCTGGGAAGCAGGGTTCCTGGCCCAAGATGGGCCATTATGTATAATTTAAGCTTATAGGCAACATCCCTTTAGTGATTAACTTATAATAGAATATAAAAGTTCTTCCTGGGCTTCCCTGGTGGCGCAGTGGTTGAGAGTCCGCCTGCCGATGCAGGGGACACGGGTTCGTGTCCCGGTCCGGGAGGATCCCACATGCCGCGGAGTGGCTGGGCCTGTGAGCCATGGCCGCTGAGCCTGCGTGTCCGGATCCTGTGCTCCGCAACGGGAGAGGCCACAACAGTGAGAGGCCCGCGTACTGCAAAAAAAAAAAAAAGAAAAGAAAAGTTCTTCCTTATTACATCATCACTATGACCCCATGGAATAGATACTGTTATTCTCATCCCCATTTTACAGATCGGAAAACTGAGGCTCAGAGAGGTTAAATGACTTGGCCGAGGTGACACCAGATTACAGGTAGAAGAACCTGTTGGGCAGTGTCCTGGCTCCAGGTTGGACTGGATCTATTGAATTTGATGGCTGAGCTCAGTGGATGGGATACTCACTGTGTTAACATGCAGCTTGTGCGTGTGCTGTATGTCACAAACGGCAGTGTATTTAGTCCCCACAGACTTGTATGAGGCAGGCAGTGTTATCACCTCTGTTTCACAGCGGGGAAACCGAGGCTCAGAGAGTTTATGGCATCTGCTCTGGGTACCCATACAGTGTCGTGGGGCCTGGAAGTTCCTTTGAGTCTGCACCCTGGCCCCAGGCCCCAGTGCTCAGCACCCCAGGCTGAGAGCACAGATCCTGGGGTGGGAGGGGATCACGTGGGTTTCAACACAGGCTGGGGACTCGCACCCCACAATGAAAGGTGACAGAGACAGGAATGACGTCCCACCAATGGTTTATTTAAAAGTTACAGAGAAGCACATCCTGGGAGAGAACTGAAGCTTTGCAAAGACCCAGAGGGACACAGGCAGGTGTGTCCCTACAGCTAGGCAACTATAGTGATGGTTCTTTCCAAGAATCGTTGCCCAGGCAGGTGTGACTCTGGTGCCTGGAGTAGGCACGGGGCTTGAAATAACAGAGCTCCCTTGTTCCAGCTATCTGAGGAGCAGGAGGTAGCAGGGGTGACAGGGAGGGAACTGATGCAGCCTCAGGTGCGGGGACTGAGATTTGCCCTGAAGCACAGAGGGGCTGGGGCAGCTGAGGCTGCAGGGTGATAACTGTGGCATACAGAGGTCCAGCCCATCTCGTGCTGGCTGATCCTAGAGAAGTGCGGGCTCATGGTCCTGCAGGAGGGACGGGGCGGATCGGCAGGGGAGGGGGCGCTGGAGTGGAGTCAGGGGCCCTGAAGTTTTCAGTCCACGCACTTGGCGTTTCATTTCAGCACTTGCCGAAGCCCCTGGGCCGGAGCAGGGTAATAATGAACAGCCCCCTAGGACCCCCCCATGCGAATCTGTGGGGCTGACCACAGAGCCAGCCCTCCGTGGTCCTGGAGGTGAGCCCCCTGACCCAGTCCGGGCTGATCAGGAGCACTCACTCCTCAGCAGTGATGAGGGGAGGAATGGTCACAGGCTCAAGAGTCCTGACCTGGATTCGCTGTTCTCAGGAGGGAGGTTTTCCTGTTGCTGCTTCTGGTGGGACCGCTAAACTTCGACAATGGTAGTGTGGAGTTTCCAGAGCTCAACTTCCTCACCCCAGAATGAGGGGCTGTCAGAGAGAAGGCAAGAGAAATAGATAAGAGCTCCACCAATACCTTTGGATTACGTGGATCCAGCCCAGCCGGATGCCGCCCACTGGGTGGTTATTTGAGCCAATGAGTTTCCCGTTTGCTTGAATTTTCCATCTCTAGCAATTGAAAGTGTCTTGACTAAAAGAGCTGCATGTTCACTCAAGCCTCCCACTCACAAGCCACTGACTCTTCTTGGGGTGCAGGCAGCTGTCAGATGCTGGCCTGCCATTCCCTCCTTTGGGGGTTGAGAAACTCAGGGGCCCGCAGCAGGGAGGGTCGGCCCCTTAGATGCTGGGCTGGGGTCTCACCCACCCTGGAAGTTTCTCCGGGTGCCGTGGTGGGGCTTTAAATGGGTCTTCTTCCGAGCATCCAGGATCTTCATCCCAATCTGCACCCACCTGGCCCTTGGCTTCCCACACACCATCTTGTTTTTCTGGGGGAAGAAGAATCTGCAGGGATGGGGGTGTAAGCGGGGAGCGAAGTTGCGTGAGAGTCCCCACCCCCTCCCCCTCCCCCATGGTCCCACTCACATCACCGCAGGCAGGTTGCAGCTCCCGCTCACGTCCTGGCGATGGTAACTCTGGGCGAACCGGAGCATGGACCGTCTTGCTGGGCCGTGGTAAGCCAGGCAGCAGTCCTCAAAAGCACCTGCGACCACACAGCCGCCCAGAGGCTCGCATCTCTACACGTGCGTGTGCGGCTGCGCAGGAACGCCCACAGCCTTGGGCACCCGCGAGCCCGCGCGCACACCACTACCCTCCCATGCCCTGTGGAGGCCCGGGCACAGCCCAGACGGTAAGGAGGCCGTTCGGCTCACCTTTGGTCCTTGATAAGGGGACAGGAAGCGGGAGTTGGAGAGGGCCCCGCAGGCCCCTGCTGGGTAGGGCCCAGGACCACGAAATAAATGGCGGACCAAGGCCATTTCCATTCCTGCTCTGGGGCGGAGGGCAAAGAGGGGGTGCAGCGCCCTGAGAAGGGGAAGGGGGCATGGTTGGACGAGGAGGAGGTGGTGGTGCCAGAAGGTTCTGGAAGAATGAGCAGGTGGAATGAGCAGAGGATGAATTAATGTGGAGACGGTGCTGGGCCTTCAGGGTCCTCTGGGATCCATCCCTCTGCCCACCCGTGCCTCCAGGGGCCACATCTCAGTTCTGGGAGGGCCGTGGGAAGGGCTTGGAGGCTCCCTCCATCCCCCACCTTGACCCTGAGAGCAAGGGTCAGTGGAGTCAGATGGACCCTGTGTTGCAGTGCCAGGCAGGCAGTTCCCCGGGGCTGAGGGCCCCGCTGGCCCCAGGATCAATGGGCCCAGGCTGGGCCTGGCACCTGAAATGGACCTCTAATAGCAGGACAATGGGAACGCAGCCCAGTCCCCTCCTGGGCAAAGGGTAAGGTCTGCTGGGGTCAGGGCTAGGGCCTCTCAGAGCTAATGAGGGGCAGGTGGGTGGGGCCATGGGGCTTCCACCTGGGCAGGGGCCCTGCTTGGCCAGCTGCTGGGGCTCAGCTGCCTCCTCCGGCCCAGCGGGATGCAGAACGCAGCGGCAGAGCTGGGGGACACTGGGGGCAGTCAGAACAACCTTTGGTCACTAATATCACCAAATGCCTAAGCTAGGGAGAGGAGGAGAGGAATTCCCCATTGATAACAGTAATGGTTATCAGTGCTGCTGCCAGGCACTGGGCCAAGAGTTTTGCGGGAATCAGCCCATTGGATCCTCACGTCCCATCTCTGCGACAGGAGTTTGGAGCCCCACTTTGCAGATGAGGAAACTGGGGCTCGTAAACGCTGAGTAGCTACTCTCAGCCGGACCGCACAGGTAGCCGGAGTAGGGGAAGCTGAGATGGAGACCCATGGTTGTTGGTCTCCCAGGTTCTGATCTCAACCCCTACCCCTGGCTCTGCAGGTTCAGGTCACTGCAGTGTGTCCCTGAGGGTAAGCGGCCCCGCTGCCCGCAGTCCCTGGGCTGGCTGGAGTCCAGAGGGAGGCCTTGGGTCATGGACTGTGGAGGAGGCACCCAGGGGCTCTGAAAGGAGGGGCTGAGGACCATGCACCCCCAAGGAGCTGCACAAATGCTGGGAGTTTTTGCATGCCTGCTGGGGGGAGCTGTCCACCCGAGAGTGAATTCAGTGGTGAAGGGATGGGGGAGGCTTCTGGGGGAGGAGACAGGCACATGGCAGGGGAGGCACAAGAAGGATGGGGAGAGGGGGACTCCAGGGGGGAGGGTAGGTATTGTCTGAGATAGTACCTTGAGCGTGGACAGTGGGAGCCCAGCCACCCACGAAGCAGGCCACCAGGCAGACCAGGAGCCATGGATTCATAGTGCAGGCTGGTCTTCCTCCTCCGGCGCCTTGAGGGTTAACTAGGAAGGGCGGGTAGGTGGTTGATGAGGACCCAACATGGACAGTGGCAGGCACTGGGAGCACCCCCGTCTCGAGCCAGGGCCCTCTGCAAGGGAGGCAGGTGGCATAGGATGGGGACAAGTGTGCTGGAGGGACCTGCTGCTGGTCTTGGGGGGAGGACTCACCAAAGCCAGTGGGGTCCCTGGAGCCGGTATCTGCTGGAGTGGACCTGCCTGCCACGCCAGCAGGCTTCACCCTTTATAGATGGAGCCCCGCCCTGCCGCTCCCTCCCCACCTCCTCTCCCACTCCACCTCCCAGCTTCTCCCTCCCGCCCTGCCCTCCTCTGTTCTCCCCATGTCTTTCTAGCTCCTCTCTCCAATGTCAGGATGCACCTGTTGGAAGTTGGGCGCGAGGGGCAAAAGGACCCAAATCAAAGAGCTGGGCAGAAAACAAATGACACCTTCAACTAAGTACTCGGACGGGGCGGGGGGGGCGGGAACGGACGGACAGGTTTGGCTCCTTCAGTGATGAGAGGTGGACGGATGCAGGTGGACAGTCACAGCCTTGACCTCAACGAGCCCCCTTGAAGGCTCACGTGCCCCCTATCCCAGGCCCCTCAGCCAGCACCCCGGCTTTCTCCCTGGAGGGTCCTTTCTCCTCCTTGTCCTGGCCCCTCTCTTGCTGCACCTCTAGGTGGATACTGGCTTCCCAGGGGCAGGACCCAGGCAGCCTAGAGCAGGGGGCAAGCCTCCACCTCTGCTCCCCACTCCCAAGCCGCCTGTTCCCACGGGGCCCTGATTTCACCGCATTTTTCTCTTCTTCCACACAATGGGATGACTTATCGTGTCACAGAAAAGCCTTGTTTTTGAGAACAGGCAAACCCATAGAAATAGAAAGTAAAATCAGTTATTGCCATGGGCTGGGAGGAGGGGAGAATGGGGGGGGTGAGGGCGAAAGGGAAGGTATGGGTTTCTTTTTGCTCTGAAATTAGATGGTGGTGATGGTCAAGGGACTCTATGAATATAGTAAACACCACAGAATTGTACACTTTCAATGGGTGATGTTGGCGAAGATAATCAATATTAAGATTAGAAAGGAGTTTGGGGACTTCCCTGGTGGCACAGTGGTTAAGAGTCCACCTGCCAATGCAGGGGACATGGGTTCAATCCCACATGCCACATGCCACGGAGCAACTAAGCCCGTGCGCCACAACTACTGAGGCCCGCGCGCCCTAGAGCTCGTGCTCCTCAACAAGAGAAGCCACCGCAATGAGAAGCCCGTGCACCACAATGAAGAGTAGCCCCCGCTCGCCACAACTAGAGAAAGCCCGCACGCAGCAACGAAGACCCAATGCAGCCAAAAAAACCCAAATTAATTAATTAATTTTTTTAAAAAGAAAAGAATAGAAAGTTTTATTTGAGCCAAACTGAGGACTAGCCCAGAAGCCCGCTTCCCAGATTACTCTGAGAAACTGCTCCAGAGAAGCAGGGTTTTCAGGGCAGTTTTATATCTTGTCAGAAGAAAGAATATGAAACAAGTCAGGGAGATATTTCTTCAAGGTTTCAGAAAAACAGACCAGCATGTACACAACAAGTCAGTATGACCTTGGTACCTGGAAGGGAGTCTTATCATCAAAGGAGGACCAGCCCTGGCATCCCAGGAGGAGGGGCTTTAATCTTTATTTTTAACATGGACATTCTTTACTTCTGGTCAATGTGCCCTTTTCTTTAATAATTAAAGCAGACGGCAGTGCATGTTTGATAGGCCACTAACAGGCTATTTTAGGTAACATCAAATTCAAGTTAACTTATGTATAAGCCAGAATGGCTTCCCTATATCTCAATATGTAAAAATTTCTTTTATCATGCAATGTATGGAACATGAATTTTCCCCAGTATTACATTGAGAATAATCTCAATAGAACTGTTATTAACGACCACAATAAAGCAATGCTCTGGTTTTGGAAGAAAAGAGGGAGCCCCAGGTAACCACGCAGGCAGGAAGCAAAGCAAAACCCAACTAGAAGTAGTTTCTTTTTCTCCTGGGTTAGCGCGGCCCACCCGGAACAGGGGTGTGGGGATCGGGGTGGTGGGGTGGGGAGCGTCGGGGAAGGGGAAGGGGGTTCTGCAGAGAGCTCGCAGCTGATTGCTTTTAACTTTTTTATTGTCCGCATCCTTAGCTATGGACCACCCTGAGTATTTATGACACTCTGTACCGCTTTCTCATCTCTCGCGCTCCACCAGGAGGCCCTGGCAGGGGGTGGGGCACGCCACCCACTCCCTGGGTCTGGCCGGATGGGTGGGGCTTAGCACAGGGGGCGGGGCCTGATGAAAGGCACTGGGCGCCGGGGCGGGGCTTTCTCTGTGGGGCTTAGGCCAGGGCAGGGCTTACGGGCCCCGCCCCGCCCCTCCACAGCCGCCGAGACTCGGCGGCCCGGCTCGCGGTCCTGTGCCGGTGGCAGTGGCTGCTCCTGGGGTGGGTAAGGCTGGGCCAGGACGCGGCTCCGCGTGGCTGAGGGCGTGGGGACGCGGCGTGGCGGGCTGGGGCCAGCCTCCCCGCTGCGGCCCACTGCCCCTGCCTGCCCCGCCAGCGGTCAGCGGCCAAGACGTGGCGTTACGAAACCTTGGCTGAGGTCCCCGTGAGCGAGCCCACCTCCCTGCACCTCACAATTTGTCCCACCGGCAGCCTTAACGGGGAGGAAGGGGTGAGAGGAACCAGCACGCGCGCGGGGCAGACAGGGATTGTGCGCTCTTGGACCCGGCTCAGAACCCAGGTGTCCCGGCAGTGGACGGGATGCTTAGGGACTAAAGGCTCTGGGTTGAAACCCAGAGTTCGGAGGACCGCAGTTGCTCCACGGTCAGGGCTAAATTGCGAGAGGGGAAGCCTCCACTCCTACAGCTGCTGGAGGCATTAAGGGTAAACTGCTTCCAGCAAGGGGACTCTGTTCTCCGCACGTGTGAACCGGGCACAGAGGACAGAAGCTTCCTCCCGGTCAGCAGCTCAGAGAATGGGGCCGTTGTGCGTGGCCTCCAGCCTGCAGCTGAGCCAGACGCAGGGGCTGACCACACCCTAAGGACTGCAGGGCAGGCTGCAATGCCCCCGGGGTGGGGGAGGGGTGGGCAAGGGCACAGCTCAGCTCAGGGTGCCTCTAGTGGGTGCACACAGATGGCTGTACTGCAGACTGGGGCAACAGTGGGCTTGGTGAGGGGAAATTCCAACTACTGCCTTTGGAGTGAGCTCCTCTGGGGCGGACTGAATACCGGCTCCCTCTCATTTCTCTGCTGGAGGAACTTCCCAGGTGCTCAACGGTTGACCCACTTTTACAGAGAAGGAGACCGAGGGTCAGAGAGGCCAAGTCGGACTTCCCTGGCGGTCCAGTGGTTAAGACTCCACACTTCCAATGCAGGGGGTGCGGGTTCGATCCCTGGTCAGGGAACTAAGATCCCACATGCCGTGCGGCACATCCAAAATGAAATAAAATAGAGAGGCCAAGTCATTCCCCCTTCTAACTTTTTATTCTTGGCCAGGAAAATCCGACTTTTATTTCTTAAATATTGTGAAGGAAAGGGGGACAGTCCCCTAATGGGAGAAGGCCATTGAGCATCTCCAGCCACAGGTTAGAGTCAATTCGAAAGTTTACATTGTTTCTTTTTCCTTTTATTTATTTATTTTTCTGTGAAAATTTTTATCAATAAGGATAATTAACAATACCAAAACAATACAAATCACCTCAAAATATAAATTGGTGAAACAGTGGTAATACACACAATGTAACATTATATAGCTATCTAAAAGTTGTCAAAAACTAAGATGGAAAAATGCTCATTAAACATTAACACAGATCATTAACAAATAGGTACAACAGAATCTCATATTTATTTCTTAAAGTCTAAATGCATAAAAATATGAAAACGTTTGCAGTAGTTATCACCACTAAGTGTTAAGATGAATGCTCCGAAATCTTCTTGGTGTTTTCCTGTCTTCTCCCAGGTTTCCTTACAATAAACATGTGTTACTTTTGCAATCAGAAAAAAAGGGAGGGGGAGGTTTGGGAGTAAATTTGACAAATCATTTTTTTGCAGTACTGAGTCCCTAGCAAAGTATTCTCCCCCAAGACTGCCACCCTCAAACCTTAGTAACTCAGCTACTAATTCAAATCACTATAGAAGTGGTGCTGTTATGAAGACTGGTATTTTTGATGAGTTTTTTTCTACTTCAGCGTTAAATTCTTTAGCAGATGACACATTAGACTTCCCTCATTTTGATGAGTATCTGTTTGAGAACTGTTGAATGCTTGTTAGCTCTTTTTAGTTTAATATTTATTGTTACTCTTGGAAAAATTTACTATGTTTTTAGGTAGAGTTTATACACCGGCCTCGTCATGAACAAAATGTAAGCTACTGAAGGTTTTGCCTTTGGTTATGCCCACAAAGCATTTGATCTGTTTCACAAACGTAAGTGATGAAGAATTGGTTCTCCTTGTTGGCTTCATTTTGTGTTTGTAGGAGAATGAGGATTTCAAAATGTTAAAAATGAAAAGTAGTTTATAGTTTCTGGCAGTTTGTACAGTTCGGTACATTAAAGTTCTACATTTTAAATTTTAGTTACCTTGGTTCAGGAAAAACACTAGTTGATACAAACTTAAGTCACTGTCTATGACACGTGAACACGTGAATGTTTTGCTAATGGTTCTGTGGTCTTACGTAAGAGCCTAAGCCTGTCTCTTCTACCAGTAGAGTGGTGTAGAATGTAAGCTTCCCCTCATACAACTTGTCTCCTCTTTCTCTCTTTACAAAAGATGGCAGGAAACCTGTTACTAGAACTTCATATAATGTAAAGTGATCAAAAAATTGATCTGTAACAGGAAAAAGTAACCTATTTTTGTGTTGATGTGCTTAAAGTTTACGTTATAAGTATCATCTTTCTCCCCCAAGACATTTATTTCTGTAACCAAAGTGAGACACCATCTAACAGTTATATTTTGGGAGAAATAGCCAGTGCATGTAAGGCTTGCCTATGTTGGATTCTACTATAAATGAAACATTAATTCATTTAAACCTCAACGTTCTTATGAGCAAGGTACTCTTATCACTTTTAACAGATAAGGAAACAGCACAGAACGAGTAAGTTGTAGAGCTGGGATTGAGTAGAGTGGTTACTACAGTGCTTGAACTTACTATATGTTCTACCTCTAGCTTCATTTCCTTTTATTTTTTATTAAGACATTTTTGTTTAAAGCAGTTTAATTTTCCAAGCAAAATTGAAGGGAAGGTGCAGAGATTTACCATATACCCCCTGCTCCCACACATGCATTGCCTTCCCCATTATCGACATGCCGCATCTCAGAGGTATGTTTGTTACCATTAATGAACTGACACATCATTATCATCCAAAGCCCATAGTTTGCATTCGGGTTCACTCCTGCTGTTGTATATTCTACGGGTTTGGACAAATGTATAATGACATGGACCCACCATTACTGTGTCATATAGAGTATTTCACTGCTTTAAGAATCCTCTGTGCTCCGAGCATGTGTTTTTTATTCTGATGATTTGACAGCCAGGGCCTTACTGATGGTGGAAGTACTATCCCTCCCAGGGCTAGCAGGTTCCCAAAGATAGTAAATGACTTCCTTATAAGGGCACCTTTCATATGCAAACCAGACAATCCAGAGCCCATACCCTAACCCCCTCGTCCATCAGGCGTCTATCCTCCAGCCCTGATCACCCCAGGGCCAGGTGCCAGACAACTAGGGACAGTCTCTGTACCCCAGAGCCTGCTGGAATTATTCAAACTAGCCAGTCCTAAGCCTGCTTACCCTGCCTCACTCAATCCTTCCCACAGAAATCACAATAAAGCCTCTTGCCCACATTTCCCCCTCGCTCCCTCTGCCTCCTGACTGGCCCTGGTGCCTCCCCATGTGGCCCTGCATGGCACAGTGTGTGCCCCCTCCTTCTGGGCTCTGTGAGTAACAAGGTGCCTTTTCAGTGGCAATCGTCTCCTGATCTGTTGGCCTCACCATACCTGAATAATTATAAAACCTACAGTTTAAAACAGGTGTCAAGGGGGACTTCCCTGGTGGTCCAGTGGTTAAGACTCTGTGCTTCCAATGCAGGGGGCGTGGGTTCGATCCCTGATTGGGAACTAAGATCCCACATGCGGTGTGGCACAGCCAAAAACTAAAATAAGTAAAATAAAAATAAATAAAACAGGTGTCAAGTGATATGCAGAGAGTTGGAGACAGAGGGCAGGTAACAGATGCATCACTCCCCACATGGGGCTCACAGCTAGTGGGGGAGATGTTCGTGGGATGCTGCAAGGCTACATGGTCAGCATTCTAGAAAAACATTCACAGGCAGGCTGTAGGGGTTCAGAGGGCATCCTATCAGGTCTCCAGGGGGAATAACTTGAATGGAGACCTAAAGACAAGCAGGTGTTAGCGGCCAGATGGAGCAGGACACCAGAGAGACCTGCCACGTTCAGGATGGCTGGGGACTGGAGGTGCGGGGGGGAGGATAGTGGAAGATGAGGTGGGAGGCGATAGGCTATTCAGGGCCTCACGTGCTGAGCTAAGAAGGGCCATCTTCATCCAGAGGGCGCTGGGGAGCTGCGGAGGGATTTAGCCAGAGGGAGGGTTGTGGTCAGGCCTGTGTCACAGCTCTGCCAAGGTCACGTGGAAGATGCACTGGAGGGGCATCAGCTCAGGCACAAGAAGACTCAACAGTCACCAGGCTGTCTTCCCATGAGGGCTGTGGGGAAGCCTCTTTCCCAATCCTTCTCATGCCCTACCTTAGCAAGAAGTAACTCAGGAAATATTTACCGAGGTCTACTATGTGCCAGGTTGGGTAGTTAGAGCGGTGACAAGACAGACTGGTGCCTACTGTCGTGGAGATTTTTCATTTTTGTTTTTCTAACAAAGGGGTTGCCATAGCATGTGAGGAGTGCTAACATGATGCAAAACAGGGACCCAGAAGAGAGAAAAAAAACAAAGTCAGAAACAAAAGTGGGGACATTACTGAGCTTTAGAAATAAATAAAAAAGGATTATAAGAGAATACTATGAACAACGGTACACCAACACATTAGACAGCCTCAGTGAAACTGGCAAACCGCTAAAAACAAACTACCAAAACTGACTCAAGAAGAAATAGAAAATCTGAAAAGACCTATAACAAGTAAGAAGATTGAGTCAGTAGTCAAAAACCTCCCAACAAAGAAAAAATCCAGGACCAGATGGCTTCACTGGTTCATTCTACCAAACATTTAAAGAAGAATTAACACCAATCCTTCTCAAACTCTTCCCAGGAAAAAGAAGAGGGAACATTTCCTAACTCATTCATTCTCTGAGGTCAGCATTACCCTAATACGAAAGCCAGACAAAGTCATCACAAGAAAACTACAGACCAATAATCCTAATGAACATAGATGCAAAAATCCTCAACAAAATACTAGCAAACCAAATTCAGGAGAATATTAAAAGGATTATACACTTGACTAAGTAGATTTATCACAGGAATGCAAGGGTGGTTCAATAAATGAAAATCCATCAATTAATACACCACATTAATAAGATGAAGGAAAAATGATCCCCTCAATTGTTGTAGAAAAAGTATTTGACAAAATCTAACACCCTTTTATGTTAAAAAAAAATTCAACAAACTAGGAATAGAAGGAGATTCAATGCAATCCCTATGGAATATCAATGACCATTTTTGTTTTTCACAAGAATGGAAAAGCGGATCCTAAAATTCATATGGACTTGCAGGGGACCCTCAATAGCCAGGAAAATGGAAGCCTAGAACCACCAGTGCTACTGACCTGTGGGTCTGGATACTTTTGTGTTATGTTTTGTGTTGTGCTGTCGAGGGCCGTCCTGTGCATTATAGGATATTGAACAGCATCCCTGGCCACCATCCACTAGATGCCGCTAAGCATTGTTTCCTGGTTGTGACAACCCAAAATACCCCTAGACAAAAGTCCCTGTCTCCCCTGGCCCCTGCTGAGAACAACTGCTCTAGTGAGAAATCGGGCGACCCAAGTTTCACTTCTGTCTCACGTGCCGTGTTGCTGAGTGTGTATGTGTGTTTTAAATGCCACGCTGTTTGGCCCTGATCCCTCAGCTGTTAATAGTGAATACTGCAACCACAACTGTAAATCTGCCTGCTGCATGTCAAGTCCTGTGCTGATGAATTCTATATCCACTGCCAGGTCCTGTACCAATGAATTTTATCTACAACCCATTTTGTGTCCGTCATCTCTGTGACAAGAGCATTTTCCCAAGGTTCTGTCCCTGGTCCTTTTTTGGGAAGGCTGAGGCTGCACAAACCCTGCTTTGGTATTTTAGCTGTTGATGAAAGAGCTTGAGGTGCCTCGTAGACTATATGTCTGTTTGGCTGTGAACTTCTGCCAACTCAAGATGTATGGCTATAAAAATGAGATGTTTTCTCCTAGGGATGAGGGGAAAACAATTGGTCCAGGACGTGTTGGAGAATGTGGGAAGCCTTTCAAAGTCAACTACGTGAAGCAAGGATTAGGGCTTTTCGGTCTTTACGTGCATAACTTTTTTTTTTTTTAATTTGGGCAGAAAAAGTGATCATTTTGTCTGTTTCTCCATCTCAGTGTTCTAAGCCTGAGAAGGTCTGTCTGGTCCACCCAAGCCCTGATTCCTGGTATTCTCTTACAGTCACGGAGGGCAGAAGTCCTAAAATCAAGGTGTCGGCAGGGCTCGTTCCTTCTGGAGGCTCTAGGGGAGAATGGGCTTCCTTGCCTTTTCCAGTTTCCAGCAACCGCCTGCATCCCCTGGCTCCTGGCCCCTTCCTCCATCTTGAAAGCCAGCAGTAGAGCATCTTCAAATCTCTCTCTGACCTCTGCTTCTGTTATCACATCTCCTTCTCAGACCCAGACCCTCCTGCCTCCCTGTCATAAGGACCACCATGATTGACGCTGGGGCCGCTGGATAATCCAGGATCATCTCCCATCTCCAGGTGTGATTAACTTAATCACACCTGCAAAGTCCCTTTTGCTGTGTAAGGTCACATATTCCCAGGTCCTGGGGGTCAGGACACAGAGACAACTTGCGGGAAGGGCATTATTTGGCCTACCACAGCACCCATGGGGGTCAACCTCCTAAGGGGGACGGGGAACACTCCTGGGGGCAAGTGATATGTAGACTCAGTTCTGGAAGATGGCAGGTAGGGAGGGGGATGGGGGGCAGAGAGTTCCAGGTAGAGGGACTAGGGCACATAAAACAGCAGGCTCCCTGAATACCTGACCTAGCTGTGACCTGAGGGCCCTTAACATCAGCACAGGAACCTGGTCGAGGGGACAGCTGCCCAAGTCCGGAGAGATATTTGGCTGTCACAGTTGGGGTGGGGAGGTGGGGGGCCAGAGATGCTGCTACACATCCTGCAATGCACGGGGTTCTGTCTCCACTAGGAAGAATCCTCTGGCCCTAACAGCAGGAAGCCCTACTGCGGCCACTTTCTGGCCCTGTCTCTCCAAACCCAGAGGGGCTTCTCCCCTTCTCTCCGCATGGAGGGTTTCTGCTCAGCAACCTGTGGCCCATCTACCCCTACCCCACCTTTCTGGGGAAAAGCTGTTTCTACTTCCTCCTGACCTTTGGCCCACCCCAGAACGGAAGCCTGTGTGTGGGCTGAAGGCTCCTACCTCTGGAATGTGGGGCCCTGGGAGGGAGACAGAGCTGAGTAGTAGTGCTTTCTCCCTGCGCCCCGCTCCGCAGCCCCACCCCAGGCCTGACCCACTCTGACCTCTGGGTCCCTGCAGCACCGGGAAGGGAAGGGAGTCAGACGGTGTGCTAAGGTCGATGCATCTGTCATTGGACGGGGAACAATCTAGTTCACCCACGGGACACTAGACAGCAGGTGACAGGGCTCGTGACAGGAGGAGGGGTGAGTTGGTGCGGGGGATCCCCCCTCCAGCTCCTTGTTGCCGCCACCCTGCAGGGCTCAGGTCGGTGACGTCCCTCAAATACGGGCCCCTTGAGTTCCGACGGGTCTTCCTGGGGTCTGGGCAGGAGTGGGTGTCCATCTCACCCACTGAGGAGGGGACCCCTGTTGGGGTGGGGGGGACGGAGCGGGGTGGGTTCTGCCGCGACATGGTGAAACCGGGCTAGTGCCTTACTGCCGTTGGCCCTTGAGAGCAAGTTGGCTTCTGGTTCATTAGGTCAGCAGACCTTTGACACCTACTGGGTGCCAGGCTCCGTGCTGGCCGCTGGGGGTGATAAGGCCAGCAGTTCCCTCAAAGAGCCCGCAGAGGCTGGGGAGGGCAGGGCTCTCACTCTGCTGACCGCTTAACCGAGAGCCAAACCCTGTGCCGGCGCCCCATCTCCCAAGATGGCGTGGTAACAGAGGGGCTGCATTTCTGGGGGGAGAGACGAGGGGGTGGGAGGAAGGGGCGGGGTGGGAGGAAGGCGGGCTGCGGTGATCTGGGTAGAGGAAGCCCCGGTGCAACTGCGCAATGGCCCCGGGAAAAGGGGGAGGCGAGCATGTATTCAGTGGGACTTCCCTGGGGTGAGCCCAGGAAAACCGCTGCTCCTGGAGGGGAGGGCTGGTCTGGGGTGACGGCCCACCTCTCCCACCACCACTGGCTCCTGCCCCTGCTGTGGCCAGCCTCTGGGCATTTCCACGTGGCCCCTGGCTGTGTCAGAGCCCCTAAGGTATGGCTCCCCGTCCACCCACTGGAGCCCCAGGGCTGCTCCATCCACCAGAGAATGCGGTACCCAAACCCCAGAATCCCCTTGGCCTATGGAAGACTGGGCAGTGCCTGTGTGTGATGAGGGCCACCTGAGCTCCCCCGCCCACACCCAGTGGGCTGTGGCAGAATTACATGCTCCCCCAGTGTTATGAGCTGGATTGTGTCCCCCTCCCCCAAATTCATATGTTGAAGGCTTAGCCCCCAGGACGCCAGAATATGACTGTCTTTGCATTTAGGGTTTTTTTTTTTAATAAATGTATTTATTTATTTATTATTTTTGGCTGTGCTGGGTCTTTGTTGCTGTGCACGGGCTTCCCATTGCGGTGGCTTCTCTTGGCACAGGCTCTAGGCGCACAGGCTTCAGCAGTTGTAGCTCGTGGGCTCTAGAGCACAGGCTCAGTAGTTGTGGCTCATGGGCTTAGTTGCTCCGCGGCATGTGGGATCTTCCCGGACCAGGGCTCGAACCTGTGTCCCCTGCATTGGCAGGCAGATTCTTAACCACGGCGCCACCAGGGAAGTCCCTGCATTTAGGGTCTTTAAAGAGGTCTTAGAGTTAAAAATGAGTACAGGGTGGACCCTAATCCAATATGCAGTCATATGTGTGTCCTTATAAAATGGGGAAATTAGGACACAGACAGATGCACAGAGGGAAGACCACGTGAGGACACAGGAAGAAGATGGCTGTCTGCAAGCCAAGGAGAAATACTTCCAAATGAAACCAACCTCGACCCTGGACTTCTCGCCTCCAGAACTGTGAGGAAATGTGTTTCTGTTGTTTAAGCCCCCAGCCTGTGCTTTCTTTTGGCAGCCCTAGTGAACTCACACACCCAGGATGCACCTGAGCAAGGTGGCAGCCCATTGGGTGCCTAGGGATGTGGGGGGGGGGGGACAAAGATGAAGATGGACCCTTTCTCCATGGCCTTGGTTTCCTCCTCCTCCCGTGTGAACCTGAAGCCATCACTTTAACTGCACCACTGAGGATGCCCGCTTCCCTTCACCCTCGAGCATCTTAAGCCGCTGGGCCCTGGCTGGGTGGAGGAGTGGAAATAACACCCCACAGATGCTACCACGAAACCACGAGCCTCCACCCCAGCTGGGTTCTCCTTCCCCAGAGTGGTCCATGAAAACCATCCCCCCGGCCCCTCCCCTCTCCCCAGCTCCCACGCCCACCCCCGAGTTATCTGCGTCCTGCTCAGTCCTTCCTCCTGCCCATCCAACAGTACCCAACTCACAGGTTTATGGTGAGGATTAAACTGCGTCCCCATAGTGCTCAGCCCACGCCTGAGAGGCACTCTTACTCCACATGGTTGCGGGGCTCCTGCCCATCATTTCTAGAGGACGCGCGATTCCCCAAGCCAGCTGCGTCACTGTGCGTCTAGATCACTGCCAACCTTTTACTCATTGAAAGGAGTTCCCCGGTAGCCTAGTGGTTTGGACTCTGGGCTTTCACTGCCATGGCCTGGGTTCAACTCCTACTCATTAAAGGCTGTAAGAATAGCCCTTCCACTGGGGGCTCAGGACACTTTTCGGTGGTTTAACCAAAGGGTGAGACTATGACCCCTGTAAGATGCTGGGTAAGTATCTTCCAAAGGTTTTGGAATTTTCTGATTATCATGGCCACCACCCTGAGGAAAGCCAGTGTCCGGGTCCCGGCAGCCCTGGAATGATCTTCTTAACCAGCCCGCACCCGAGGGCCACTCTGAGGTTTGTTGACTCCCCCACCCCCACCCCCGTGAACTGTCTGTTTCTGATCTTTGCTCCTTCGGTTCTTAGCAATTTGCGTGAGCTTTTAACAGCTGATAGCACACCTGGCTTTTCCTCTGGCGCAACTTGCTCTTAACTACGGGAGATCAGAGGTTAGCACTCGTGGAGCACTCCGAGACATGCCACCGGCTGTGCTTTTGGACCTTTCGTCTGGGGAGCTGGGTGGTTTGAGGGTTTCCTGCTACATGGAATGTGGGAGTTGCCAGGGTGGGGCAGAGGCCCCGTAATGGGAACACCCACCCTTGGTTGCACTTGCCCGGCACATCGGGACAGGTGGGAGGCACCCTGGCAAATCCACGGGCCCCTGGCCTGCTTCCCATGGGAGGCTGGACAAGGAACAGGGCTGGAGAACGGTCACAGCCAGGTGAGCCAACGACTGATAGGCATGCAGCCTCCATCTCATTTATAAAGAAAAGATTTGGGAAAACAGCCTGGCAGTTCCTCAAAAAGTTAAAGTTATTTTGTCATCCAGCCACTCCACTTCTAGGTATCTACCCAAGAGAAATGAAAACACATGTTCATACAAACGCTTGTCCATAAACGTTCACAGCAGCATGATTCACTAAAGCCAAAAGGTGGAAACAGCCCAGAAAACGTCCATTGATGGATGAATGGATCAACAAAATGTGGTCCATCCACACAGTGGAATACTACACAGTCCTAAAAATGAAGGAGGTACTAAATCACACTACAGCACAGATGAACCTCGAAGACATGATGCTCAGGGAAAGAAGCCAGGCACAATAGGCCACATATTGTATGATTCCATTTATATGAAGTGATCAGAACAGGCAAATCCATGGAGTCAGAAAGTAGATTAATCGTTGCCAGGGGCTAGGGGAGGGACTGCTAATGGGCATGGGGTTCCTTCTTGGAGTGAAGAAAATGTGCTGGAATGAGATATGTGAATATACTAGAAACCACTGAATTTCTGCTTAATTTTTTTTTTTTTTTTTAAGAAGCACTGCAAAAAGCCCAGCAGAGAAATGTAAAACATTTAGAGACAGAGCAAGAAGGAGAACCTGTATGGCATGAAAAAGAACAGTTGGGTTTTTTAAAAAAAAACCAGAAATCTTAAAAATGGAAAAAAAAAAAAAAAGTGACACAGCAGTTACTACCTGGTCACTGGCAGAAATGAGGAGGGTGACATGATGGTGGAAGTGAAAGTGATCACCGTCAATAACACGGTGACCCTCAGAATCAAAGCTGTTCTAACCTTTGACCCAGTAGGAGATAAAATGCAAAATGCCACTGCTGTTCTTGCCGGAAGGTCAGCCGAGTGTAAGGGGCATGGGTCAGATCCAGAAAGGTAATTCTGGAAACCAACACTCGCCACGCTCACTCAGGTCAGTGACCCGTGTGATCTCATGCTGGGGCATTTGGAGACGAGTTGGGGAGCCCTTCCTGCTCTCCCGGGCACTAAGCATAGAATTTTCTTTATGGGGCTGCACCACAATGGTTGTCCCAGGCATCATCTGCTCTGCTCGGGGCCTGCTCTACATGTGTCCCTGGTGCCCCCTGCTTTTTACAAATAAGCACACGGAGGCTCGGGGAGGTTATCAGCACAGCAGTTCCTGGACGAAAGCCCTGTGCTTCTGTGCCCGCTCCAGGGCCAGGCTCTTCGGGTGAGAAATGTGTACAAGTAGGAAGCACGGGCGACCCACACCCGGAAGGAGCCAGCGCCCGTGGCCACCCACTCTTCCAACACTGAAGTAATCAGGGCCATGAGCCCCAAAGGGTTGCCCACCGAAAACTAAACTCAACCGTCCAGGGAAAGGTCAGTACAGCTTTCTGGTTTTCTAAATAACTCACCTATTCAGCACTTGCGATGGAATCAGTTGAAGTCGGGCCCCAAAGAGCTCAAGTGCCAGAAGGTTCTTTGGGCTCGACCAGGCTGCCCGGCTTCTGTCCAGAGCAGGATGGGTGCTCTGCTTCAATGCTTCGGCTCTGTTTGGGGGCTGACCAGTGAACGGCACCCCTGACATTTAAACCTATTGTTTTGGTCGTGCTGCGCAGCCTGCGGGATCTCAGCTCCCCGACCAGGGATCGAACCTGTGCTCCCTGCAATGGAAGTGCTGAATCCTAACCACTGGACCGCCAGGGAGTTCCCTAAACCCATTTCTTATGTCCCCAAGATACCCACACACACACACTCGGAGCCCTGTAAGTGGTCCAGATGTCATGGCTTCCCCATCACTGTGCCTAATGACTCGGGCCACCACCTTCTCCACACGTGACTGTCACTGAGTCCCAGAGATCCCACCTCTAAGACATCTGGAATCCTCCTCCTCTCCATATCCCACCCATGCCTGCTTTGACAGCTCTCCCGAGGGGTTTTCTTGACAGCCTGCCTCTTTTGAAGAGTGCACACCCCGCCTGCCTCTGGGTCCCTTCCTTCTAACAAATAAGCAAAGAATCATGTTAAGTGTCTCATTTAAAATTCTCTTTGGCTGAAAGACAAATTCTTTTAGGTGCCCACTGCCTGTGGCAGGAATATCAGGGTCCTGTGGCTGCTACAGTAAAAGACCACAACCTTGGTGGCTTAAAACAAGACACATTTATTATCTTACAGTCCTGGAGGTCAGAAGTCCAAAGTTAGTCTTACCGGGCTAAAATCAAGGTCCCGGTGGGTCTGCGGTCCTCCTGGAGGTGCTAGGAGAGAATCTGTTTCCCTGCCTTTTCTGGCTTCTACAGGCCGCCCGCATTCTTTGGCTCATGGCCACGTCCTCCATCTTCAAAGATGTCAATGGCATCACTGCTTATAGTACTGCTGCATCTCCTTCTCTGCCCCTCCTGCCTCCCTCTGATAAGGACACTTGTGATGACACTGGTCTCATACAGATAATCCAGGGTCACCTGCCCATCTCCAGATCCTTAATCCCATGTGCAAAGTCCCTCTTGCCAGGTCAGGGAACACCTTCACAGGTCCAGGAGACCAGGACCTGGACCGCTTGTGGGGCAGTTATTCTGCTCACCACAGCAAGACCAACCTACTTTTTCTGAAAAGGGCCCCAGGGTAAATATTTTAGGCTTTGTGGGCCATCTGATCTCTGTTGCCAAGATTGGCTACACAATTTATAGAGCCTGGTGCAAGATAAAAACATGGGGCTCCTCATTCATAGATTAAGAATTTCAGAACAGTGACAGCAGAAGTGCAAGACCCTGTGTCACTGCATCGTTTACGTAGCCAGAAAGCGGGCCCTGCCTGAGCAAGTCCACCTCTGCTCCTGCGGCCTGAAAGCAGCCACCAGCAACACGTGGACGACAGGTGCGGCCGTGTTACCATCAAACTTGATGGATGCTGAAACTGCACGTCATGTAATTTTCCCATGTCACAAAATGCTATTCTTCTTTTGTTTTTTTCCAGCCATTTAAAAATGTAGGGACTTCCCGGGTGGCACAGTGGTTAAGAATCTGCCTGCCAATGCAGGGGACACGGGTTTGATCCCTGGTCAGGGAAGATCCCACATGCCGCAGAGCAACTAAGCCCATGCGCCACAACTACTGAGCCTGCGCTCTAGAGCCCGTGAGCCACAACTACTCAGCCCTCATGCCACAACTACTGAAGCCTGCACGCCTAGAGCCCGTGCTCTGCAACAAGAGAAGCCACCGCAATGAGAAACATGCCCACCACAACAAAGAGTAGCCCCCGCTCTGCACATCTAGAGAAAGCCTGGGTGCGGCAACAAAGACCCAACACAGCCAAAAATAAATAAATAAAATAAACAAATTTATTAAAAAATAAAAAAATGTAAAACTCGTTTGTAGCTCACAGGCGGTACAAAAGAAGAGCCATGGGTGGAATCGGGCTGTAGTCTGCCGGCTCCTGGTCTGATGGATAAAATCCCACCTTCCCTGCCTGACTCTCTAGGGCCCTTTGCAGCTGGAGACAGACACTTCTCCAGTCCCATCTCACCATCCTCTTTCCTCATGACCTGCATTTGGCGTGTCCCACCGCTCCCTGCTCCTGAACCACGCTCGGGAACAAAAGCTGTGCCTTTGCTCTGGCTGGTCCCTCTATCTGGAAGCCCCACTTCCCACATCCTCTGGCTGGTAGACCCTTGCTCCTGCTGTCCTCTGGCCCAGACGCTGCCCTCATGAGAGGTGGTGCTCTGTGCCTGGCCCTCGTCACACTAACTGGGTTTATGTGTCTACACGTCCTCTTCTCCCTTGCAGCAGTGATGTCCTCGAGAGCAGGAACCCAAGCTGAGTCATCTTTCTGTCTCCTGATCTCACGGACCCTCAGAGCATGTGCTGAGAGAGATAACAAGAATAACCTGGGGACTTCCTTGGAAGTCCAGTGGTTAGGACTCAGCACTCAGTGCTTTTACTGCCAAGGGCTAGAATTCGTTCCCTGGTTGGGGAACTAGGATCCCACGAGCTGTGCAGCGCGGCAAAAGAAAAAAAAAAAAAGATTGGATAAACTAATAAATGGGGGGAAGAAGAGGTAAGTCTTTCATGCAGAAGAATTCCATATAACTTAAGTAGATATCCACCCTTGAGAAGGGGAACAGACATCTCCACTCTCCGTGTGGGCTGCACATAGTGACTACCTTCCAAAGGAAAGGGGGGAAAAGTGACTTTATAGTGGAGAAACCTGACAAATACTAACTCTGCCAGGTGATGAAAGCCAATATCAACATGCATAAATAAAGCTGATAGTATGTATCCTTGATATGATGTAATAAGGATAGCACTTTACCTCTTTGGTCTTCCTCCCTCAAACCCATCATCCCAGTATTACCACGGAAAAATACCAGACAAATGCCAATAGAGGGACATCCTACCAAATATTTTTTTTTGCGGTACGCGGGCCTCTCCCTGCTGTGGCCTCTCCCGTTGCGGAGCACAGGCTCCAGATGCGCAGGCTCAGCAGCCATGGCTCACAGGCCCAGCCGCTCCGCGGCATGTGGGATCTTCCCGGACCGGGGCACAAACCCGTGTCCCCTGCATCGGCAGGCGGACTCTCAACCACTGCACCACCAGGGAAGCCCCCTACCAAATATTTGACCAGCCCTTCTCAGAACCATCAAGACCATCAAAAACGAGGAAAGCTGGAGAACCTGACAAAGCCAAGAGGAGCCTAAAGAGACAGGACAACTAAGAGAATAGATTTTGGGACTTCCCTGGTGGTCCAGCAGTTAAGACTCCGCACTCCCAATGCAGGCGGTCCGGGTTCGAGCCCTGGTCAGGGAGCTAGATCCTGCATGCTGCAAGCTGCAGTGAAGATGCCGCGTGCCGCAACTCAGACCCAGTGCAGCCAGATAAATAAATTTTTTTTTTTAAAAGGGATTTTTTTTTTTTTTTGGCCGCACCATGCGGTATGTGGGGTTTTAGTTCCCTGACCAGGGATCGAACCCATGCCCACTGCCCGGATTCTTAACCACTGGACCTCCAGGGAAGTCCCAAGAATAGATCTTAAAAAGTTCTCATCACAAGGGAAAAAAAAATTGTAACTATGTGTGGTGATGGAGGTTAATCATTAACCAAACTTATTGTGATCATTTTGCAATATATACATGTATCAAATCATTATGTTGTATACATAAAACTAATGCAATATTGTATGTCAATTATATCTCTTTTTAGAGAGAGAAGACAACTAAATGTAATGTGGTATCCTAGATGAGATTCTGGAAGAGAAAAAGGACATTCGGTAAAAACAAAGGAAATCTAAACAAACATGAACTGTGGTTGACAATAATGCATCGATATTGGTTCATTAAGTGTAACAAATGTATCATACTAATGAAAGATGTTACAGACGGGGAAACGGTATGGGGAAAATGGCAACCCTGTATCTTCTATGCAACATTTCTGCAAATCTGAAATTCTTCTAAGAAACAAAGTCTATTAATGATAGCAAGGATAAAGCACAGACGAATGAATGAAAGACTACATTATTCATCACGGTGACAGTGACTATAGCTCCCCTCTCACAGAGCTATTGTAAGGACTCCATAGAACCCACATAAAGCATTCAGCACACAGTACAAGCTCAACTCAGAGCACTGGACTCGTCGACATTCTACTAAATCTATGCCATCCACTCTGGGAGCCACGAGCTCTAGGTGACCAAATTTAAATTAAATGAAAATTAAGTACATTAAAAACTCAGTTCTTCAGTGCCACCAGCCACATGTCAAGGGCCCAAAAGCCACATGGAGCTAGTGGCTATTAAATTAGGCAATGCTGATAAAAAAAACCCAACATGCCCATCATCACAGAAAGTTCTATTGGACGAACACTGCACAAAACCATAAATGGCATGATTATTGGTTCAGTGTTCTTGACTCCTTGGGGTCCTTCTGCAAATCCTATCTTCTCAACCTTCCTGACAGCCCTCTTTCAAACTGCAACCTCCACACCCCACCCTTGCCCTATGTCCAATTTACTTTTCAGTCTTACCACTTTTCACCACTTGGTGTGGAATCCACTTGATTTCTTTCCTGCCTCCCCATCTAGCTCTGCATGGTCCGATGCGGTAGCTGCTATCAGTTGTGGCTGTTGAGCCCTTGAAACGTAGCCAGTCTAACTTCAGATGGGCTGTGAGTGTAAAAGACATACCAGATTTCAAAGGCATGAAAAGAAAAGAGAATGTAAAAAGATCTCATACCTTTTTATATTGGTTACACGCTGAAATAACATTTTGGACATAAATTGGATTAAATAAAACACATGATTAAAATTAACATCACTTGTTTCTCTCTCTCTCTCTTTCTCTTTTTTTTTTATCCTTTAGTATGGCTACGAGAAATGTTAAATTATGCGCGTGGGTAACATTTGTGGTTCGCTTACATTTCTCATGGACAGCGCCAGTCTAGAATGTCAGCCAAATAGAGGCAGGTATTTTTGTCTGTTCACTGTCCATACAGTGACTGGCACATAGTAGGCGCTCAATTAAATTTTAATGAATGGATGTCAGGCAGAGCCTCTGGAAACCCGCTAGTTCTAATAATCAACACTGATGGTACACTGATCACGTCCCAGGCCCCACTTCCTCACTACACCTGATAAGGAAACTGAGGCCCGGCGACGTGACGTCAGCCCATGCCCAACGGCACGTAGTGCTGAAACGTCGGGGCCGGGATTCGAACCCGGGTTCTGTCCCCAGAGCCCTGGCGTGCTTACCGCTCCTACCTCGCAGGGTGGTGACGGCGGCCGCGGCGGCGGCGGGACAGACAGGCGCGAGACCCACAGCATGCCCTCGACAAGTGGCATGGCCCTTCGGCCACCGCCATCCATCGGCCTCCGTGGGCCAGGCCCCAGTCTGCCCCCTCCGCGGCCATCGCTGGCCACCCGCGTCTCTGCCTGCAGCCGATCCCTCCTCAGGCGGCGCCAGACGGAAGTCCCGCCCCAGCCGTGCGCCCCGGTTCGCCGCGACAGCAACGCGGACCAATGAGGAGCGCGCCGTGGCGGACGCCGGCCAATGGGCGCGCGCGCCGGGGGGGCGTGTCCGGGCCGTGGGCCGGAGCGGATCGTGCGCGCTGAGGAGGAGCCGCCGCTGCCGTCGCCGTCGCCGCCGCCGCCGCCGCCGCCACCGCTACCGAGGCCGAGCGGAGCCGTTAGCGCCGCGTCGCCGCCGCCCGCCCGCCCCGGAGCAGACCCGGGCCCGCCCGCCCACTTCCAGGTGAGGCGGGGGCCTTTGGCGGTGCCCGACGGGGTAGGCCGCGGCAGGCCTGATCTCGCCTGGCCGGGCCGCGGGCGCTCGCGGGCCTGCACCGGTGGAGGCCCAGGCCGCGCCGGGCCAGGAGGGGACGCGCGCGGGCCTCGGCGAGCGGGCTGGGGCCGGCCGGTGTGGGCGCCGGCGACAGACCCCGGGCCGGATTCCTCGGCCGCCGGGAGGGCCGGGATAGGGGGGCACGGCGTGGGCACGCGCCTGGCGGCCGGGTTCCGAGGCCGGGCCCGAGTAGCCTTGCAGGCCGGGTATCCGGGGGCGGGAGAGCGAAGCCAGAGGCGAGGGAGTGGGGTGGGCGTCTTCCGCGCGCAGAGGTCACGGCCCACGGGCTCGCTCCCCCGGGAAATCCTACACATTCTTTTGTGGTCGTTGTCAGAGGACCGCGGCCGATCTGAGGTCCTCCTAGAAGTGTGCAAACCCTTCAGTATGTATGAGAGTCCTAGAAAAAAATAATTTTTTTTGAACGCCATCTCTAACAAACAATTTTTGGGGCGTGGGACGTTTGGATTTGTAAAGTGTGTGTGTGTGTGTGTGTTGAAAACACAAACTGCACGCAATTGAACAATGGGGTATGGATGCTCTTCCTTTTCCGGCGTCCTTTGCTGCTAGGCTTATTAAAATGGGTTCTAATACCTGCCGTGTGTAGGGCAGGTGGGTAAGGACTTCTGCAGGTGCTGCCCCTGGAGGAATAGAGCACACACCCCCCCTTACTGAAAGTATTCATGGGGGATCCGGATAGCCAATGCTCCAGAAGTGGGACGATGGGGAGGAGGATTCACTAGAGAAGGGTTTCTCAGCCTTGGTACTACTGACATTTTGGGTCTGATCATTCTTGGTTTGGGGTGGGGGGAGCTGTTCTGTGTGTTGTAGGATGTTGGGTATCATCCCTGGCCTCTACTCACTAGACGCCAGCAGTGTCCTCATTCCCCAGTTGTGAAGATCAAAAATATCTGCAGACATTGCCCAGAGTATCACACACATACACACTCACACGTGTGAGAACCACCACTGGACTAAATGATCTTCCACTAAAAGGTCCCCTAGCCCCATCTCTGATGCCTTGGAATTCAGTGCTCCCGAGACGTTGAACAAACTCAACTGTGGGAGCCTTAGTTTTCTTATCTGTAAAATGGGATGGATTAGAATATTGCCCTGCAGATTTAAGGGTGTGGGAAGCGCCTTGCATCGTGCGTGACCTGTGCCTGGTAGACACTGAATTTATAATGTTATAAGTAGTCGACAGTAATATTTAGTGGGGATTTACTGTGTGCTTTCTACTCACAGATGTTTATCTCCAGCCCTTGAGGTAGGTGCTGTGTGTTGTAATTTCCATTTTAGGAACAAAGAAACTGAGGTTTCGATGGGTCACTTAATGAGACCAGTCTCACACAGGAAAGTGGCTGATGGCAGGATTTGAACTCAGGCCCTCTGACTCAGAGTCCTTACTCTTAACTACTGGGGTTTACTGTTCTTATAATCCCAGGGTCTGGGGGACCCCGAGAGACATTCCATTCAATTGTCATTGAGCATTTTCAGTGTGCAAAGCTCTGTGGTGGGATCTGTTATAAAATTCTGCGACTTCATGGCCTATGAAGAAGCCAATATATAAGAACATCTCAAAATGTGGAAATAAATCACGTTTATGTTGAAGCACTTGGTTTTGAGGAGGCGGAGTTTCAGGTTGGATGTGTTCAATCTGAGGTCATGGGGCAGCAAGTGGAAAATGAGAGGAGAATTATGAAAATACCATCTTCCTAATGCCTTGCTTTTGCCTCTCTCACTCCTGCCTCCCATCTCTATAATCTTTCCACACTCCAGCAAGAGCTGTCTTTTTTAAACGCAGATCTGGTTATGTTACTCGCAATTAAGAGTCTTTGGGTGGAAAAAAAATTAATTTTTTAACCTCTTTAGGTGGCTTAAAAGCTAAAGTTTGGGGTCCCAGGTCTTGCACTTTCTAACGCTCCCCTCCTTTCTGAGTTCACCTGCACATAGGCCCTAAACTCTGACACCCTCTGCCTTTTGCCCCCATTGCCTGGAATGCCGTTTTCCTCCACCTAGAGATCTCTTTCTCATGCTGTGTGGCCCAGGTCAGAGCTCACTCACCATTTGAAGCCTCCCCTGACTGCCACTCTTTCTCTACCCACGCTGGAGTCAACTGTTACCTCGCCTGTGTTCCCATCTCATTCAATGGAATCAAATTAAATGCTGAATGGTGAAAGAGGTGCAGTTACCTCCTTTCACCCCTAGGTGGCAGTAGTGAAGCAGCGAGGCCGACCTGAGATTTTGGGTCAGGGGAAGACCAGAGGAAACCAGCCTAGGGAAGGGAAGTTAGTCTTGCTTCCCGCCTTTAACCAACTCTCTCCGCTCCGCTACTGTGTCCCAGGTCCTGTGCTAGGCTCTGGGGAGGCACTGGTGATTGCGATGTGTGCATAGATCGTTTTAGCCCACTCTGTTGAGTGTGGTGATTGTTATGCGCTGGCTGATGGAAGCACAAAAACTGTTAACCTAGCCTTGGTGGGCAAAGGGGACCACAGAATGCTTCCCAGAGGAGGTGAAGCGTGAGGGGAGGGGTTAGCCAGGCCAAGACTGTGGGGGAAGGGCTTGGCAGGAGATTGGGACAGCATCCGCAAAGGCACGGAGGTGGGAACATCTAGGTTTGTTCAGGGAACCACATGGGGTCTGGTATCTCAGAGGTAAGAAAGGTGAAGTGAGGGGCGGCAAGAGGACTCGCACAGCTGGTGTGCAGAGGGCTTGGCTGTTGGCCTGTAGGCCAGGCCAAGGGTGTCTGTTGGGCAGTTTCAGTCCACAGTGAAGGGGTCAGTTCTGCACGCTGGAGGGGGATATTGCTGAAGGCTGGCAAACCATTGAGGAGGTGATTACTTTCCCATAAAGCAGAAAAGTTGCTAATATGACCCAGGGCTGTAGTCGGGAGAGAGAGGGGGTGGGTTTGAGACACGGTTAGGGGGTAAAGGACACAGGGCTCAGTGGGTGTTTAGCTGTGGGACGTGAGCTAGAGAAAAACATGGGTGGATGATTCTGGGTCCCTGCCTGAGTGCCTGGCAGATGGATACGGTCACTAAGAGAAACAGAAGGCTGGAGAAGGAGCAGTTTAGAATGTAGACGTGGACAAAACAGCGCATCACTCGAGTAGGGTGCGCGTACGTGGATATACAGACAGGAAGTGGGAAGGTGGCAGAAGGTACTGTCTGTGTCCATATGTGTTGACGGGACTCGCTCATATGATCACTGTCCATCCTCACGTGACCCAGGGCCTCGCGTGTACTGGCCAAGTCAGTGAGCACAGTTTTATAGACTGAGCCCATGTAACCTTACCGCTTGCTCATTGTTGTGGGGAACGGGGAGAAGTGGAAGAAATTGCCTCCTTGAGGAATTTACACCCTGAATTGGTGAGAAAAGACATAGATGTGTGAGATTAAAGTAATGAAAAGAGGAAGCCGTGAGTGGTGACAGCATCGAGACTATTGAAAGAAATGATTGTCCGTTGCTTGGGTTTTGTTCTTGATGAAAGAGCCGGTGTCCAAACTGGTCGCTGTGACCAGAGAGGCGTAGGCAACAGTTTCCAGGTGCGGCCAGCAGCCCGAGTGAGTAAGAAACGAGGCGAGTGCAAACAGGTCCGGAAGCCTGAGGGGACCAGTTTGGGCAGGCAGAGGGTCAAGAAGGTGGACTTGGAGATAAATCTAGAAAAGTATGCCATGGTCAGGTGGTAGAGGGTTTCTGGGCACAGTCAAGAGGTGAGCTCAGAAGATCGCTTTTCTGAGTGAGAGGTTAGGATGGACAGACCAGTCAAAGGCTTTTGCGGTACTGAGCTGGTCTGGTACTGGCCTGAATTTGAGGGTTGGGACTGGGATTGCTTCTTTATCTTATACACACACTGCCTTGCTCGTGCTGGCACGTGGTCACACTCCATGTGTGCTGGGCGAAGGAAGAGTTAGAAAGGAGCTCAGAAGTGACTGGATCCAGCTACCCATCAGACAGGCATTCATGCCAGAGGAAAGATTTACAGGAGAGGGAACAGTCCAGAGCAACCCAGTGGCAAGACTGATGTCACCACGAACAGAAATGGGGAGACAGAAGGAACAGGAGTGATCTGGAGGGAGAAGACCAAATGACTCTCGGTTCGAAATAATCGTGTGGCGGGGAGACCAGTTAGGAGTCAGTCTAGGCAAGAGGTGACAGTGACCTGAACAAGGATGATGGCAGTGAGATGGAGGGAGAGTGAGACATCTCAGATGTAAAACTGGCAGAACTTGGTGCTTACTTAGGTTTGGGGGATGGACAGAGGTGGCCTGGGGGACAAGTGCGTGCATGTGCCACCAAATGAAGTAATTCGGGGGAGGAGGAGGTTTGAAGAGGGGGGCGAGGACAGGCGGAGAGGAGATGAAGGTGTTTGCAGCTGGAGGTGGGGAGGGCAGGGAGACACGCGCTCACCTTGATTTTGTTGATAAAGTAAGAGTAGGGGGACAAGACTTGAATAAGGTTCATATCTTTGGTGAACAGATAAGGAGGCCCGCTGATTCGTCCAAGGTTGCGTGTGCGACTGGTGAGTGATTGAGCAGGACTACCCGCGAGATCTTACACGTTCCATGGGGTGCTGCGCTCGTGGGCCCAGGCTGGTAGAACCGCATGTGGCTTCCGTGGAACCCAGGCCCATTAGAAATGGCCTCAAAGGTGTGGATCGGTTCCAGGGTCCCAAGGGGAAAGGGTCAAAGTGTTCCTTAGTAAACCTGAGGTGAGTGGTGAAGTGGGTGCTCACCAAGTGTCGGGAAGTGTGTTGAGAGCTGCAGAGCAGTGGGTAACACCCCAGTTTGCAGGCAAGGAAACGGAAGCTCAGGGAAAGGAAGTGACGTCCCCACAGTGGTTCGGATGATTAGCCGTAGGGTTAGTGTTGGAACTCAGGTCTGTCAAAGCCCGTGAGTTTTTCCTGCTGTGCCATGTTGCTTTGCAGTTCCCTGTGAGAGCCCTGGAGGGCCCTTGACCAGCCAGAAAGAAGCCAGGACTCCTAGCAGCGCTCTGGGTCTGATCAGGTCCCCTTGGGACCCATGGGGCACTTTGACTGGGCCAGACACTGGGCTGCACCGATGGGCACCTGCTCTGCCCCTCCCCTGGGCTTCTCAGGCTGGCAGGCATGGAGTTGCTGTGACTTAGATGAGCTGCCCACTGGGCATCTTTCCCCTCTGTGGGCGGTGGGAAGGGACGAGTAAGGAAACGTGGATCAAGTCGACCTAAAAGAGCCCTCACCTTGCGTAGCACTTATAATTGGGTCAGGTGGTGCCTTCAGTTTCTTTCTGGCACCACAGCGTTTCTTGGGTGACCTTGCATTCCTAAGACTTTAACCTTGAAGAACTCAGGACTATACATCTGGAAAGGACTGCAGAAACAATTGAGTCCAAGCCCTGTCGTAGGATGTGTGAAGTGTCAGGGTTGAGCCTGAGGTTATATTTGACTGTTCTAGTTTTGTTCTGGCCCAAGTAGTTTAGAAAGCCTGCTCTGTGACTATAAAATGAGACAGATTCTCAGGGGTGCCTGATGGAATCCGGTCTTGCTCCTTTACATAGGTACCATCTACGCATGTTTTTACGTCGTTTATATTTATATGTATACATACACATGTACACGTACATAGATATTGTATCTGTTCCTTATATACATAGTAGGTATACTACTGATGTGAACAACATCTCTGAAGTCACACAGACAACCAGGATCGCTTAAAATAGTGCAGTAGGGCTGAAAACCCTCAGAGATCATCCTAAAAGGACTTCTGCATGGTATATCTGTTACCAGAAACATTTCCGAATCAGCAGGAATTGCTTTGCTAAACTAAGTTTCCCTTTTGCTCCCTGCAATTGACTTTGATTCTGTGGGTTGGGATGGGATGGGATGATTCTAAAAAAGTAAGATACTAAGTGTATTAATAGACTGTCAGTACAATTTCCAACCACCCTTCTTTAATGTAAAAGAATGCACCAAATACACATGATTCCCAGGTGAGTCTGAGACCCTGTATCTGTTCCCCCCTCCTGTGTGTGCCTGCATGATGCACCTACATTTTGCCAGGTACCTTGGGTTTACCTGGGCACCCTTGGCCTTGAAGCCTTGGGCCTCAAGGCTTTCACCAGTGCTGTGGGTGAAAAGCAACTAATTACGAGTTGGAGTGATTCATGCAATAATAAAGGTTCACGCCAGTGGTATACGAGCACTGAGAACTAGAGCAACCAAGCGTCCTGGGAGACTCTTTAAAGACAAGTGAGGAGGTGGTGGAGACGGCGGGCAGTCCCTGCCAAGGGAGCAGCCGTAACAAAGGCACAGGAAGATGAAGGTCTGCGGCGTGCTGGGGGAGCTCAAGTGAGGGGAGAAGGGGGACAAGCAGGGGCCATCGCAAAGGGCCTGGTGTTTCATCCTTGAAAGACTGCTCTGTAGCCATAGCTCAAGGCCTGGCCCTGCCACTGATTAACAGTGTGATGACTGCCCCTGAGCAAAGTCATGTAACCTCTGAGCCACAGCAGGTGGTGACCCCACTGACAGGGAGAGCCGGGGGAGGGGCTAGCTTGATGGGGCTGAGTGCGACAACCTGGAGGAGTCTACAGGACAGCCACGCGGAGAGAGACACGCTGAGTGAGAGGTGGCCAGAGGTGGCCATGACTGGGAGTCATTGATTGTCAGGCAGATGCCAAGGCCAGGTTGTAGTTGGTACTTGTGGGAACAGAGCTTGTTTGGCCCTGTATCAGATATGCAGGTTTGGAAAGGTCAGGGGAAGGGGCCTGGATGGCAGGGTGGCACTGAAGCACCGAGAAACTGTGCTCTTGGTGTTTGGGTTCTTCATTGTTGCCAGTTGACCAAGAATGGGGCCCGCAGGGGGCTGCTCAGCCTTGGCTGGGCCCGTCAGTTATGAGGAGTCAGCATGCCGAGGAGCAGGGCAGTCGTGCAGAAGCTTCACTTTTTAAATCTTTTAAAATTTATTTTTTAATCCAGTTTTTGGTGTAGAGTTGAGTTTTGATAAATGAGTGACCACCACCATGATCGTGATATTGGAAAATTTTATTGCCCGGGAAACAAAACTATTTCCTCATGCTCCCCGTGTCAACCCTTCCCCTGCTCCCTGCGCCCAGCAACCACTGATCTATCCCTGTGATTTTGCCTTTTCCAGAATGGAATCATGCAGTAGCCTTGAGTCTGGTTTGTTTCATTGAGCAAAATGTATTTGAGATTCATACAAATTGCGTGAATAGTAGTACCTTTGTATTGCTGAGTAGTATTCCATTGTATGGTGTACTATAGTTTATCCACTGAAGGTTTGAGGGACATTTGGGTTGTTGCAGTTTTTGGTGATTATGGAGAAAGCTGCTCTGCGTGTAAATCAAAGAAGTTAAGACACCACCTCACACCATACACAAAAATAAATAAAGACGTAAATATTAGACATGGCACCATAAAACTCCTAGAAGAGAACATAGGCAAAACATTCTCTGACATAGATTGTACCAATGTTTTCTTAGGTCAGTCTCCCAAGGCAATAGAAATAAAAGCAAAAATAAACAAGTGGGACCTAGTCAAACTTATAAGCTTTTGCACAGCAAAGGAAACCATAAACAAAATGAAAAAGACAACCTACAGACTGGGAGAGAATGTTTATAAACAATGCTACCGACAAGGGCTTACTTTCCAAAATATACAAACAGCTCATACAACTCAATAACAAAGAAACAACTCAATCGAAACATGGGCAGAAGACCTAAGTAGACATTTCTCCAGAGAAGACATACAGGTGGGCAATAGGCATATGAAAAGATGCTCAACATCGCTAATTATTAGAGAAATGCAAATCAAAACTACAATGAGGTACCACCTCACACTACTCAGAATGGCCATCATCAAAAACTCTATACATAGGACTTCCCTGGTGGTGCAGTGGTTAAGAATCCACCTGCCAATGCTGGGGACACAGGTTCGAGCCCTGGTCCGGGAAGATCCCACATGCCGCGGAGCAACTAAGCCCGTGCGCCACAACTACTGAGCCTGCGTGCTAGAGCCTGTGAGCCACAACTACTGAAGCCCGCGTGCCTAGAGCTGTGCTCCACAACAGGAGAAGCCACCGCAATGAGAAGCCCATGCACCGCAGCGAAGAGTAGCCTCCACTCACTGCAACTAGAGAAAGCCTGCGTGCAGCAACAAAGACCCAATGCAGCCATAAATTAATTAACTTAAATATATATATATATTTTAAAAACTCTACACATAATAAATGCTGGAGAGGGTGTGGTGAAAAAAGGAACCCTCCTACACTATTGGTGGGAATGTAAATGGGTACAGCCACTTTGGAGAACAGTATGGAGGTTCCTCAGAAAACCTAAAAACAGAGTTACCATATGATCCAGCAATCCCACTCCTGGGCATATATCCAGACAAAACTCTAATTCAAAAAGGGACATGCACCCCTATGTTCATAGCAGCACTATTTACAATAGACAAGACATGGAAACAACCTAAACGTCCATTGACAGATGAATGGATAAAGAAGATGTGGTACATATATACAATGGAATACTACTAAGCCATAAAAAAATGAAATAATGTCTTTGCAGCTACATGGATGGACCTAGAGATTATCATACTAAATGAAGTAAGTCAGAAAGAGCAAGACAAATATCATATGATATCACTTATATGTGGAATCTAAAGTACGGCATGGGGACTTCCCTGGTGGCACAGTGGTTAAGAATCCGCCTGCCAATGCAGAGGACATGGGTTCGAGCCCTGGTACGGGAAGATCCCACATGTGGCTAAGCCTGTGCGCCACAACTACTGAGCCTGCACTGTAGAGCCCTCGAGCCACAACTATGAAGCCCACGTGCCAAACTACTGAAACCTAGAGCCCGTGCTCCGCAACAAGAGAAGCCAGCGCAATGAGAAGACCGCGCACTGTGATGAAGAGTAGCCCCCGCTCGCCACAACTAGAGAAAGACCGTGCGCAGCAGTGAAGACCCAGTGCAGCCAAAAACAAATAAGTAAATAAAAATTTTAAAATGATAAAATATGGCACAAATGAACCTATCTACAAAACAGAAACAGACGTACAGACATAGAGAACAGACTGTGGTTGCCAAGCAGGAGGGGAGGGATGGAGTGGGAGTTTTGAACTAGCAGATGCGAACTATTATTAGAGAATGGATAAACAAGGTCCTACTGTATAGCACAGGGAACTATATTCAATATCCCGTAATAAACCATAATGGAAAAGACTATGAAAAAGAATAAATAAATAATAAAAACCGAGTGTTAAAAAAATGCATAGTGCTTCCCTGGTGGCGCAGTGGTTGAGAGTCCGCCTGCCGATGCAGGGGACACCGGTTCGTGCCCCGGTCCGGGAGGATCCCGCATGCCGCGGAGCGGCTGGGCCCGTGAGCCATGGCCGCTGAGCCTGCGCGTACGGAACCTGTGCTCTGCAACGGGAGAGGCCACAACAGTGAGAGGCCGGCGTACCGCAAAAAACAAAAAACGAAACGTTACAGCCACTGTGGGAAACAGACTGGCACTTTCTTATGCCTAAATATACTCTTACCATGTGACCCAGCAACCTTTGCCTAGTCCTCACGTACAAGAAATAGTTTTGTTCATATAAAAACCTATGCGATACCGTTTATAGCAGCTTTATGCATTTTTTTTCCTTTTTTTTTTTCTTTTTTTTGCGGTACGCGGGCCTCTCACTGTTGTGGCCACTCCCGTTGCGGAGCACAGGCTCCGGACGCGCAGGCTCAGCGGCCATGGCTCACGGGCCCAGCCACTCCGCGGCATGTGGGATCCTCCTGGACCGGGGCACGAACCTGTGTCCCCTGCATCGGCAGGCGGACTCTCAACCACCGCGCCACCAGGGAAGCCCTGCTGTAACGTTTTTACAATTTCCACCAGCAGTACATGAAAGTTCTAGTTTCTCCACATCCTCACCAGAACTTGATATTGTCTGTTTTGTCGTCATTGTTTGCTTGCTTGCTTGTTTTGTTTGGTTTTAGGCCTCCTAGACGGGTAGTGGTATTTCGATGTGGTTCGTTTGTTTGTTTGTTGGCAACACTGCACGGCTTGCAGAATCTTAGTTCGCTGACCAGGGATTGAACCCGTCCCTCGGCAATGAAAGTGTGGAGTCCTAACCACTAGAGCACCAGGGAATTCCCTTGATGTGGTTTTACTTTGCTTTTTGCTAATAACTGATAATGTTGAGAAACTTTTCATGTGTTTATTTGCCATCCGTATATCTTCTTTGGCTCAGTATCTGTTTACATCTTTTGCCATTTTAAAATCGGGTTGTTTTTTTCTTATTGTTAAGTTTCAAAGGTTTTTTAAAAAAATATGTTCTGGATACAAGTCCTTTTTCAGATATGTGATTTGAATATTTTCTTCCAGTCTGTGGGTTATAGTTTTCCTAGCAGTGTCATTTGCAAGAGCAGAAGTTTTAAATTTTGATGGTATCCAGTTTGTCAATTTATTTTAAATGAATTTGGCTTCTGGCATGGTATCTAAGAACTCTTTGCCTCACCTGGTGTCGCAAAGATTTTCTCCAAGAAATTTTTCTGTTGTTTACATTTTAGAACAAAGGTCGGCACACTTTTTCTGTAAAGAGCCAGATGGTAAATATTTTCAGCTTTGTGAACCATATGGTCTCTGTCACAACTACTCAGCTCTGTCACTGGAGTGCAAAAGCTGCCATAGACAATTCATAAACAAATGGGAGTAGCTGTGTGCTAATAAAACTTTATTTATGAAAACAGGAGGTGGACTGAAAAAATTTGGCCTGCAGGCCATGGTTTGCCAACCACTGTTTTAGGAAGCTAACTTTTTACCAGGCATAGAGGACACCCCACTCTGGATAACGAGAATGGGGTAATTACTGCCCAGTTTATCTTCCATGAAAGCAGGGTGAGGGAAAAGGCAGAAGAGTGGATGCCTAACTCAGAACAAGAGTGAAGAGAGAGGGGGATAAAGGAAAAAAAGAGGAAGGAGGAAGAAAAACATTTGAGTCACATTTTGAGCAAACTTCAGTGTGCATTAGAATTCTTCAGAGTTAACCCTTGTACTTTGGTTCAGGCTTCAACAGATGTTTTTGTTTGTTTGTTTTTGAGCTAATGATTTATCTTAGTCTCATGGCCACAGAAGGTTTAATAGATTTGTGGAGTTTTTCCTTATTAAACCCGTTAATGCCATGCTTTCTACTGAAAATTGTTATTTATTGAACCATCCCCCACTAATAACATACTTAGATTGTGTCCAGCACTTTACCAGCCATGGGGTCGGTGTGTTCCTCGCACATGTTTTCCTGCATATGTATGATTATTTCTGTAGAGCAGTTTCCTACAGCTCTGAGTCAGAGGGTAGCATTCACATTAAACATTTTGATAGGACCGGCCATGTTATCCTTCCAAAAGGTTGTACCATGTCACACTCATATCGATGGTGTATAAGGGTGTTTTTTCCTCCTTATCCTTACTTACACTGGGTTTTATCCATCCTGGATTGTATTCCATCTGACTGACGCAAAGTAGCATCTCTTTTTATTTTGCATTTTCCTCATTGTTTGTGAACTTGAGCTTCTTTTCATGGCTTATTAGCTCTATGAATTGCCAGCATCTATTAGTTGCAGCTCATGTATTTTGTCCACTTCTCTGCTAGTGATACGTGGGTTTTTTCTTTTTAATTTGCAGATGCCCCAAATCAACTTTTCTCAACCTCAGCAGTACTGACACTTTGGATTAGATCATTCTTGGTTGGGGCTGTCCTGTCCTGTCCTGTGCTTTATGGAGTATTTAACAGCATCTCTGGCCTCTACCCACTAGATGCTAGTGGCCCAGCACCACCCCCCAGTCCTGATAGCCAGCAGTGTCTCCAGACACTGCCCCCTGTCCCAGGGTCTGGGGGGTGGGGAGGCGGGCAGAATCACCCAGTGTGAGACCCACAGCTCTGAATAAGATGATAGGCAGCAGGCATTTTCTCCCAGTCTGCTGCTTGTCTGTGTGTGATGCGTTTGCCCTCCAAAAGTTTTTAACCTTATGAAGTCTAAGTTTCCAATCTTTCCTTTTATGGCTCTTGATGCTGAAATATTTTATAAAGAGCAGGAAGCATAGAACATTTTCAAATAAATAAAAGAAATTCTGGGAGACTGGACTAATTTTGCATGTTGTGTATGGTCTGAAGCAAGTGAGAGGGTGGGAAGGTAGAGAAGACCTGAATGTCTCCACCAGGAAACTGGGAACCAGACCCGATTCCTCTCTGCTTCTTGATTCGGGGCAGGTGGGAAATCCTGTGCAGGAGATGTGTTCAGGTTTCTATATAACCGCTGGCAAGGCTATTTTTAGAGGAGGCTAAATGCTCCTGACACTGGGCACTGGGTTGTTGTTTTCTGGGGTTTTTTGGCTGCTCTAGGTCTTCGTTGCTGTGCATGGGCTTTCTCTAGTTGCGGCGAGCGGGGGGCTACTCTGTTGCAGTGCACAGGCTTCTCATTGCGGTAGCGTCTCTTGTTGTGGAGCATGGGCTCTAGGCGTCCGGGCTTCAGTAGTTGTGGCTCACGGACTCTAGAGCGCAGGCTCCGTAGTTGTGGCGCACTGGGCTTCATTGCTCTGCGGCATGTGGAATCTTCCCGGACCAGGGCTTGAACCTGTGTCGCCTGCATTGACAGGCGGATTCTCAACCACTGCGCCACCCGGGAAGCCCTGGGCACTGGGTTTTGAAGCATAAAATCAGAACTAGGCAGTAGGAATCTGGAGAAAGGAGTGGGCTGCTCCCCTGTAACCTACCCCGACTGATGGGCAGCAGGGCCTTTTTCTCAGTGATGACATTTCAGCCCCACGGGGTGCCTATTTCTTTAGAGGCAGAGACACAGGACATCTTGGACGAGGCAGCCGCAAAGCAGTGCCTGTGAGCAAAACCCAGAGTGAGTGGTGCTTCCAGAAGAGTGGTCTTGAGCTGACTCTAGTCCGAAGCCATCACTGTGCTCTGGTATTTGTCACTGAAAGTAAAGATTTGTGCAGGTGGCTAAAGGTATTCCAGAGCCTGCCAGCTTTGGAGACCAAGCTCCTATAACAGGACGAGACATCTTAACCTCTTTCTTGGCTCAGTTGCTCTGTCTTGGGAATAAAGGGGCACAGAGGACCATTGCCTGCCTGCTAGAGTACAGACAGCGTGTCTGGGTGGGGTGCTCAGGTGCACCTCGCAGGCTCCTCCATGTACAGCTGCATCAGTAGTGCATGTGGAGATGAGAGAAAGCAATCAGAGATCTTTGGAACGTTCTCAAGACAACCCACTTTTCCCAGAGGCTTGAATTGTGGTGCTGGAATTGTTTGTAGGTTTGTTTCTTTAAAGCCCTCTTGGTAAGTGGAAATGGTTGGACTTGGGCTTGTTTTGTTTTTGTTTCAGTAGACATTATTTTTAGAGCAGTTTTAGGTTTACAGAAAGATTGCGAAGGAAGTCCAGAGTGAGTTTCCATAAACCCCTCCTCCAACACAAAGTTTCCCCTATTATTAAATCTTGCCTTCGTGTGGTATTTTGTTGTAATTGATGAGCCGTTGTTATTACATGCTAGCTAAAGCCCAGGGTTTGCCTTAGAGTCTACTCTTCATGTTATGTTCTGTGGGGTTGGACAAATGTATAATGACGTGTATCCACCATTACACCCTCATACAGAATAGTGTCACTGCCCTGTAAAACCCCCTGTGCTCTGCCTATTCATCCTCCCTCCCCGCAACTCCTGGCAACTACTAATCTTTTTGCTGTCTCTCTAGTTTTGCCTTTTCCACAATGTCGTATAACTGAGACCCTCTAGTGTGTAGCCTTTCAAGCTCTTCTTTCACTCAGCAGTGTGCATGTAAGGTTCCCCCATGCCTTTGTGGCTTCCTAGCTCCTTTCTTTTTGGCACTGAATAACACTCCATTGTGTGCATGTACCAGACAACTGGCCTGTGTTTCTCCATTCACCTACTGAAGGGCATCTTGGCTGCTTCCAGTTTGGGGGCAGTTATCAATAAAGCTGCTATAAACATCCACATGCAGGTTTTTGTGTGGACATAAGTTGAACTTCTAGTGTTGAAAAGAAAAATGTCTAAATGCAACACAGTCGCGAGCGTTGCCTTAATATCCTGCATTATGAACATTTGGAATTTACTTCCCTTTTTTTTTGCCCCCTGCAGATTTAAAAAAAAAATACAATGTCTAATGGTTATGAAGACCACATGGCTGAAGACTGCAGGGATGATATTGGGAGAACAAATTTGATTGTCAACTACCTCCCTCAGAACATGACCCAGGATGAGTTACGAAGTTTGTTCAGCAGTATTGGTGAAGTTGAATCTGCAAAACTTATTCGGGATAAAGTAGCAGGTAAAGAAACAAGAGCCGTTTTTGTAAAGGGGGTACGTGTGGCCGTCCTGCTAAGCACTGTCTTCTTTGCCCTGCAGTGCTCCTCAGCCAGGAAGAGCCATAGCCTTGAAATGATAGCTGTGAAGTTTCATTTTTATCTCAACTCTGTTTTGCCCCCACCCAAGTGTAAGATTGGACGTAGGTTCCCCAAAGAGAAAAATCCATCATAAGATGGAGAGTATATACAAAACACGACGGTGGGAGGGGAGGGAAAATGAGAAGACAGGAGAACAGGGACAGTCTGAGAGCTGGAAGGGGCATGGTGCCACGTGTGGAAGGGACTCTGGCCAGCGCCCTGCCCGGGGCAGGCCCAGGCAGGTCCACCCTCTCTTCCCAGGCTCACATACAAGGTCAGGCCCGCAGCAGAACACTGAGTCCCCTGTGGGCTGTCCTTCGTTAGGTTTGGGCCACCCTGACTGTCTGCTGTTGTGCTATCAACTTAACGTCTGAAACTGAGGTTGCACTCTCAGGGCGGCTGGAGCAGGGCAGCGGGTCATGGGCAGGCTGTGGGGTTGGCAGGCTGGCTCAGAGCCCCACCCTCCCACCCTGTCTCAGTGTCCTCATCCATGAAGTGGGGATGGTGGCGCCTACATCCTGATGCTGCCAGCTGCCTAAGAGATTGCACAAGGCCCGGTGCCTGGTAAGGCCCTCCCTACAGAGAGGCCTCTGTTCTGAGAGCGTGGTTTCAGGGGCTCTGGAGAAAAACATGGGGAGACCAGGTGCTCCGAGGCACTTCTTCCTTTCTTTCCTCCCCAGGGAGGAACGTTTTAGGGAGCCTCCTCCTCTCTCTCTTCCCCTCTTCCCCCCTCCTCCTCTTCTTCCTCCTCTCTGCATAACTGGGCTGAGG
The DNA here is from genome assembly GCF_039906515.1 of Pseudorca crassidens. Classification (NCBI taxonomy): domain Eukaryota; kingdom Metazoa; phylum Chordata; class Mammalia; order Artiodactyla; family Delphinidae; genus Pseudorca; species Pseudorca crassidens. The sequence continues at coordinate 166,588,074 of NC_090298.1, forward strand.
AATGGCCGGTCCTCTCAGGAGGGCTCTGGCTGCCACTCTGGCTTGTGGGACCAGGATTCCCTACACTGAAAAATAATTTCAAAGTCAAAAGCCGTATTTATTATAGAAACCTAATATTTTATTGTATTTCAGTTTACATTAAAGTAGAGTAATATTATTGAACCCCATGTACTCATCATCCTGCTTCATCGACTTTCAGCCTTTGCCAGTAACGTGAAGATGCCTGTACCCGAGATGACTCCTGTAGAGGCTGGCTGACTACTGTACAGGGAGTTGGTTCATCAGAACGGGACTTTGAACGCAAAAGTCCTTTAAGGACCCTTCCAATTCTGAGAGTCTGCAATGTAATAAATGTCTTCAAAATAGGATCTTTAGATAATACACAAAATTGAAGTGTTGGAATGTTCTAGAAGCCACACTCTCTCTCCAGTTCCAGGAGACCATCCTGAATAAGAGAGTCCTTGTTCAGAGGGGTTTGAAATTCTCCTGCGCTGCTACTGAGTCTTTCCTTTTTCCTTTTATGTTCTGGTGGAAGGGAATTTTCAGTCCTGTTGATATTCCTGACTTCTTTGTCTCTTGGCTTGTTGTGGTTTTCAAAGGAATGTGAGCTATGTTAATAGGAACACCTAGATTTGGCAAGATCAGTCCGGAGAGAACTGGTTTTGAGAACCAGCGAAAGCAGCAAAAGTGTAATTTGGAAATTATTTCAGTACAGAAATAGTCCTTTTCTGCTCTCTGGGCAAAGTTGAGTGTAATGCACCGGGAGTTGTGGAGTGGGTGGGCCTGGGTTGGCATTTCAGCTCTGCATCTTGCTAGCAGTTCTTTAAACTGAATGAACTTGACTTTATGGAAAACTTACTGCATTCACTTTTCTCCTCCTGCCACCGGTGTGTGAAAACTAATTAGAGGCTGTTCCCAGGGCCGTGGCCTCACATCTCATTCCCTTTTGTCCTTTATTACACCGCTCTGGTGAAACCCCGGACTTGGTTATGTCTGGCTGCTTTCTCCTGGCCTGTCTCAGGTGCCCACCCCAGAGAGAGTCTCGCACCCCAGCAGACAGGCACCCCGTCTGATGAAACCCCCAACCGAGTTCACAACATGGGCATCCCTGTGCCACAGCAGCCACTTCAGCGCATTTTCTCCCGTGAGGCCCCCTTTCCTCTCACATGATGGCCGCTTCCTACTTCACAATGAAAATAACGGCTGGCTCACTTCTGCGCTAGATCCCTTCCCTTCTCGGCATCCCAGGAACCTCAAGTTATGCAAGTACCCACTTTGCTGGTGGGTCTTTCCAGGATCACCTGCCAGCATTCAAACACGCTCCAGCCTCTGCGCTGTTTAAGAGATGCCTGGACTCCCTCTAGCTCACAGTTTCTCCGCTTGAGCACTGTTGACGTTTGGAACTAGATAACTCTTGTGGGAGGGCCGTCCTGTACATTGCAGGCTGTTCAGCGGCATCCCTGGCCTCCACCCAGTAGATATGCCAGGGGCACCTTCTGAGTTGTGAAAACCAAAAAATGTTCCCAGATGTTGCCATGTCCCTGGGGAGCAAATCGCCCCCGACTGAGGAGCTGCTCCAGCTGATGTCCTCCCTCTCCTCCCAATCACAGAGCCGTCTCCTCTGCCTCTTCCTTTTGGAAGCTTCCTCTTCCCTCGGGTCCGTGAACCTGGCTTTCTCCTACCTCTGAGGCCTCCCTCCCTCTGTCTCTCTTGCGGCTCCTTCCCAGGCGCTGACCTAGGCAGTCCTCGGCTTATTCCCATGCCTCCTCTTCTTTCTAAGCCAACCCTCGGGTCAGCGGATGCACACCCACAGCTTAGCTGGACATTCAATTTGGCCACCTCTCTTTCAACCAGAAAGTTCTCCCGAGAGAACTTTCTAGGCCCTTCAGCCTCTCAGTGTTTCCCAAACTGACCTTGACTCTCCCACAAGCCGACTGCTTATTTCCCAGGGTCCCCATCTTAGCAGATGGCTCCACTGTCCACTCAGTGGCTCCAGTCAGAAGTCTAAGCATGACCTTTGACGTGTGTCCCTGACACTGGTCCTTCTGGATGCTTCCATCCTTTTTCCTCCATCACCCCTGCCACCATCTTAGACCAGGCCACGTCGTCTTCTGCCTGCCCTGTTGCTTTAGGCTCTTAACTGGCCAGCCATGCTCCCTCCAGCCCATTCTCCCAACTGCGGCAAAGGAATCTCTCTTTAACATACCAGATGTACCCTGTCACTCAGCTGCTTTTAAAGCCTTCACTTCCTGGGCCCCGTTTGCTTTAGGATGTCTTTTCTGGCCTGATCTACTCGGCGTGAGATGCTCTTTGGGTCCCCATAGCAATCAGGCAGACCTGCAACGTGGGTTTCCACACTGCACTGGGGTTGGAACTTTCTGGTCCAGTAGGTCCTTATGGTTCTCGGAGGCAAGGACCCTATTGTATTCCCAGATGTAGCCAGAGTCAGTGTTTGTTGAGTGAATGAATGAGTAGATCTAGGGATTGGGGGAGAATGCAGATCAACATAGACATTCATTCATTCAGCAAATATTTATTGAGTGCCTACCATGGGCCAAGCACCAGTGATAGGAGGAAGCAGGGACATGGTGGTGGCTGGGATGCTGAGAATGTTTGACATGCTGGCCTCGAGGTTCAGAGTGTTTCTGGCCAGCCAGGCCCCCCTGTGGGAGACGTGCATTTGTTGATGCCTGTTGCATCCACAGTCACTACCTGGCCTTACTGTGCAGCCCTGCCCTGCTCTCTGTCCTGGTGTCTAGCCCCTCCTCAGATGACATATGGCCCACGTGGGACCATGAGCCAGGCTCTACCTTGCTGCATTACGTCATGCTGGCCACTTGGTCCCCAGACTCCAGCCTACATGCTCAGCTTCTGTCTCATTGCTTTGCACCTCTGGTCAGGATAAAGCCCATACCCTGGCCTGCAACTCCCAAGTCTCCTTGAGACCCTGTCCCCCTCTTCCCCAGCCACTGCACCCCCCCCATTCACCCTCCTGTTGGGCTAGACTGAGCTGCTTGTCATTTTCCAGACACACCCTGCTGTCACACTCTTGTGATTTCTCCAGTACTCTTCCCGCTGCAGGGATGCCCTTCCACACCTACCCAGCTGACCACTTTTTTTCTTAATGTAAATCACCTCTGTTCCTTTTAGAAAAAAATTTAACATGAGACAAACAGGAAGAAAAGTTTAAGTTACCCATAATCCCACAACTGTTAGCTTTTTGGTTCATGTCCGTCCAGACTGTTTTCTTTACATATTTATGGTTGTGAGCAGTCATGTGCTTTTACAAAAATGGGCTCGCACCTCCCAAGCTGTGTGGGGAACTTTTCTTCCTGTACCTGTGAACATTTTTCCCTGTCACTGAACATAGCTGTCTCATGGTCACAGGGGTTGCGTGGTATTCTGTTGCATGCAGGTTCTGAGTTCACAACAGGTTGTAACTGTTTTTCCATAGTTACAAGCCCGGCTGAGATAAATATCCTGGCACAAATCTTTGCTGACTGGTTATTTCTGTAGGAAGTCTTCCTAGAAATGAACCGCAGAGGGGAGAGAGTGTAGTTTCTAAAAGCTCTTGACCCTTATTGCCAGCTGGCCCTCCAGGGGTCTGTGGTTCACCCTCTGCTCGGCCCTGCCATCCCCTGGGCCAGGCAGGGTTTCTCACCTCTTAAGTGAAAAATGACATCTGATCGTGGTGGCAGTTTGCATTTCTAGTAAAGTTCATCTCTTCTGGCTGTTTGTACTCCTCTTTTGTAAAAGGACTCTTGTCCTTTGCCCATCTTCTTTCCTTTGGGGACATTTGCTACTTCTTATTTATTGCCTAATTAATTCACTCATCCCCCCCCAAGACCCAGTCTCCCTCCATCAGTGATGTCTTCCCTTGAGCCCCGTGGACCTTTAGAGAAAGGACTCACGTTGCAGAGGAGGGCCTCGTCCACGGGGCACTCACCTTCCTCAGCTGTGCACCCCAGGTCAGTGTGAGGAACACTAAGGGATTAAAACATTACGTCTGGCTGCTCTGGTCCACGAAAGCAAGGCGAAATGCCATGGAATCGTCTCTTAGTCTTAACCCTTGTCTAAAGAGAGAGAAAGATGTTTGGCAATGCAAGAGCACTGGCCCAGGGGTCACCCAGCAGAGCGCCCCTTGTGGAGACAGCCTTGCTTTCTCCAGGGCAGCGGCTCCTGGGTGCCAGCCCTTGACCAGCCGCAGCACCTGGGGACTGGGAGAAATGCCTCTCAGGCTCCAGTCAGACCCACTGAGTCGGCCAGTCTGGGGTGTTTGAACCTTTCTGGAGGGAGGACAACCCGGTGCCGGGCATAGTCAGAACCAGAGCTGAGAAGCAGTGCCCTTCCTACGGTGCAGGGAAGTGAGAGCTGGGGGACGCTGGCCTCATACATCTCTAGATCAGGCCCAGGGTTTATTCATCCTCCGTCCCCGTCCTTCTTTCCCTCATCTCCCGCCCCTCCGCCCTCCACCATATCTCCCATCCTGGGCTCTGGTTGCCCCCACTCCTGACCCTGGCAGGCCTCGCCCTCCTCAAGCCCCAGCAGCCTGTACAGGATCCACGCACTGACCGGGCTTGTGCCTGAGCACCACCCCCCTGCTCCCCCACCAGACCTCAGACCCCCCTCATTCAGGGCTGGTCTTCCATCGCCCCTAAAGTGGGAGGGGGCAGCAGCTGACCTGCTTTCAAGGCACTGACTGCAGCAGGCCTGCTGCCTCTAGGGGGCAGGATCATCTATAAGGGGCTTGGAAGTGTGGATCCCGACGCCTGTCCGACGTCCTGGGTCCTGGGCTGAGGAGGGCCCTGGGGGGGCTGCATCGTTACCCCGCGTAGCTTGTGGCCCCTATTAGAGAAACAGTAACTTGGGAAGTGAGGGCCTTCCCCCAGGCACCTGCTCTGATCACAGCCCGTTAAGTGGGGGCTCTTCTGCATAACCACGGGGAGCCCCGCTCCTGTCGTGCACTTCCAGCGACAGTTCTCAACCTGGGCTCTGAGTTGGAATCATTGGGGAGCTTTACAAACAACCGAAACTGTCCCCACTCCTGCCTTGCTCACCCCCATTCTGATGTCATTGGTCGGGACTTGGCCTGGGCAGTGATAGTTTTTAGCAGCCGCCCTGGTGATTCTAACAAGCGGCTAGAATTGAGAGCAGTTGGTTTATAGTGAAGGAAAGGGGGAAGGTGGGCACTCAGCACTGTGTGTTAACGCTTTAGTCACCGGCCTCATCCAGTGGACGAAACCAGGGCCTCCCCTTCATTCCTCACCCGCCTTCCCTCTTGGCGCACACAGCTGCCCACCACAGAGAGTAGAACACTCCAACCCTCCCGGGGACCCACAGCCCCTCTCCTGTGCCGTGTCCCTCCTGTGTATCCAGTTGGTGGTCACTCCTGCCACTTCTGAACAGTTCCCCAAGAGGGAGTGGGGACACCCTGCTTGTAACCCTGGACTTCTTTGGGAAGAACTCAGGTTTGCACCTGCCTTACAACTCCCCCAGGCTTCGGCTAATGAGGCTGTTGCCGAGGGAGCTGCTTCCAGGGGGGCTCTGGATACCTGGCCAGGGCTGTGGAGGTGGGGCCCCCGGCTTCTCCTGGTGCTTCCTTCCTCCTCCCCGAGCTGGGCGGCAGGTTTGGGAAAGTGAGGGCAACCGACACTGGGTGGCGCCAGAGCCCAGCAGGCCTTCCCACTCTGGGCGTGGAAGTCGCGGAAAACAGCCTGGACACTGACAGCTGATCTTAGTCAGGTTCTCCCCACCAGCCTGTCCTGTGTGCTGCTGTGACTGTCCTCCTCCTCACCCCCCCAACGCAGTCCCCCGCGGAGCCACACAGAGCGGCCGGCACCAGTGGGACGGCTCCTTGTCACTGCTTTGGTGATGGGTTCCCTAGGATGCTCTTAGTAACACAGTGTTTCTCTTTAAATAAACTTTTTTTTAAAAAGTAACATTTTGTAAATTTGTTCCTTGCAGAAAATGTACAGGTTGGCCAAGGGAGTGTAACAAATAAACCATCAATATAGATTGTAACCATTGATCTCTAACTCCCACCTTCCCAGAGGCCTTGGCTCTTAGCGTTCTCTCTCGGTCTTCTCTCTGCTCTTGTCCTTTTGAGCCCAGCCGGACATAGTCCTGTTCATCCTCCCCATCTCTCTGTCTCGCTCACCCACTGGCTCTCAGCGGCTCACCCATGTCCCTGTGTTCTCCCACACAGGACACAGCTTGGGCTACGGCTTTGTGAACTACGTGACTGCAAAGGATGCAGAGAGAGCGATAAACACGCTGAACGGCCTGCGGCTCCAGTCAAAAACCATTAAGGTAAGGAGCTGCAATCACCATCTCGTTCATTCCTGGCTGCACAGAGGTCTGTGCTGAGCCCTGGCCTGGGTGAGAGACCCCCCCCAACCCTTACTTCACATCACCGTCACCGCACCATTAGCACAGTTGCGCCTTAGAGGCCTGCCGCTTTTCCAGGGCATCTGGGGGGCCTCCTGTCTGCTCAGAAGAGAGGCGTTGCGTGTCAGATGTGTCGGGTGGTGACCATCCCAGGCCTTGTGCCTCTGGCTCATGTCCTCCTCAGCCCCACCAGCAACGGGAGGGTCTCCGTGAAGGACTTAGGCTGGGACATCCCTCTCCCTGGCCCCCGGTGTCCCTCGTATGTTGGCTCACAGCAGCCTCCTCCGAAGGCCTCCCCACCGGTCTCTTCTACTGGCCAAGGTGCTCCCGTCCTCTTGCAGCTCCCGACCTCATGCTGAGCGGGTGTTGGGCCTGCCCTGCCGTCCTGCTCGCGCCCGGTTGTTGCTGTGGTGGTGGCAGCGGCAGCAGCAGCATCGTCCCTCCCGCCTCCTGCCCAGGCTTCCATTCCTGCTCCATCACTGGTGTAATCCTTCTCCCACCAGTCATTCAGCATTCATTTGGCAAATGTTTATGAGTGCCTACTATATGCCACGCAGTGAACAAAACAAATTCCATACCCTTGTGGGGCTGGGCCTGTGTGTGTGTGCGCGCGTGCGTGCGCACAAACGATAAACAAAACAATGAAAGCCAGGTGTGGCAGAGGTAGGCATCCCAGGGGTGCCGTGTCCTGGGGGGTTGGTTCATGACGACTTTAGGAGAGTGAGGGAGCCATGCAGCACCAGCTGGGAGGGCCTTGGGCAGACTGTCATCAGCGTCATTCCCAGTTCAAGGGCTGTGTGGCGGCTTCCTGGGACAAGTCAGCGAGTCCTCCAGGCCTCAGGGTGGCTTCTCCAACCTTCACGCTCCTCTCAACCTGCCACTGCTAACCACGCCCTCCTTCTCTCAGCCCGGAGCCCCACCTCCTCCCCACCCCAAGTGTCTCTCTTCAGGCTCTGCCTACCCCTGGACCAACCTTGGGTTTTCCCGACCATCGGTCCCTGCCGAGCCCTCCTGTAGAATATGCCTCCTACCCCCGCCCCACGCAGGACCCTGACCCGGCTTCCTGCAGCAGCCTCTCAGCACTGTGCCCACTGCCCCTCACCTGCAGACTGGCGAGTCAGCCCTCATTCCTGAGACACATGCCTGCCAGAGTCACCAGAGTTGTGTCCCTCGACCCGAAGCCACTGGAATGAGATCATCCTGTTTAGCCTTTGCATCTTCCAGTTCCTCACACCGAGTTCTGAGGGCTGGAAGTCCAAGATCCAGGTGTTGGCAGGTTGCGTGCCTTCGGAGGGCTGTGGGCTGTGAAGGGGGATCTGTTTCATGCCCCTCTTCTGGCACCTGGTGGTCACTGAATCTTGGGCAATCCTCGGCTTATAGAAGCATCACCCCAGTCTCTGCCTTCATCTTCACACGGGGTTCTCCCTGAGTGCATGTCTGTGTCCAAACTTCCCCTTTTTATAAGGACCTCAGTCATTGATTTGGGGCCATCTTATTCCGCTTTGGCCTCATCTTCACTAATCGCATCTATAATGATCCTGTTTCAAATGAGGTCACATTTTGAGGTACTGAGGGTTAGGACTCCAACATGTGAATTTGTGGGGGAACGTAATTCAAAAATTCCTTGTTCTTCAAAAACCTCTCACAGGAATGTTTCCTAAGAATAGGACAGTAGGGCTTCCCTGGTGGCGCAGTGGTTGAGAGTCCGCCTGCCGACGCAGGGGACACGAGTTCTTGCCCCGGTCCGGGAGGATCTCACATGCCGCGGAGCGGCTAGGCCCATGGGCCATGGCGGCTGAGCCTGCGCGTCCGGAGCCTGTGCTCCGCAATGGGAGAGGCCACAGCAGTGAGAGGCCCACATACTGAAAAAAAAAAAAAAAAAAAGAATAGGGCAGTAGACCAGATTGAGGCAGAGGAGCAGGTGGTGCCAGGAACTTAGAAAAGAGGGTTCTGGGCCTAGTGTCTCAGAGCGGGGCCAGGCACACCTGCTGCGTCATCACACACCTGCCACGAGAGGGTTCTCTAGTGCAGTCTTCTTGGATTCTGATTTGACTCTGAGCTTGACAGTGGCTGAAGAGCAAAGGAAAGCTGCAGTGGCCATCAACGTCCTTGGAGACACCTGTGCTGAAAAGAATTGAAGCGCAGTTGGCTTTGAAAGTATTGCCTCTCTGGGGCTTTATCAGGGGACAGTTGTAACTACAGTCAGTGCCAACCTCTACACCACTCCCACGGTGCTAATCTGGGAATGTTCTTTCCCACGGTGACCTTCACCAAAAGCCAAGGGCAGACCCCAAATGCAGCCTGTTCTGGACAGATCTGCAAGGGACGAGACAGGATGGTCGTGGGAGGCAGCTCCCTACTGGCCCAGCCTGATCCTGGGAAAGCACAGACTAGCCTGGGTCCCGGCAGGCCTGCCTCCCTCCTTCAGCTGTCCTGCCTGAAATCGGACGCCCCTTGTTGGGGCATTTGATAAAATTGGACAGCAGACGGTTGGAGTGACCCCCTCTGGCAGGAGTCTGAGTGGGGTGTTCTGTGGGGCTGGTTGACGTAGATCCGAAAAGTGGAGGCCCAGAAGTGGGGCAAACGTCCTTCCTGGTAGTCAAGGAGCGTGACCACGCCCACCTGGGAGGCCCTGGGGAGGCCCCAGGGGCCAAGGTGGCCTCTTGGGGACAGTGCTGCCTCTGCCCCAGGTCGTGAACAAACCATCGGGTGGCCCCAAAGTGTTCCCAGAGTGCCTTAGGCCTGGCTGCAGTGCAGGGAAGCTTTCAGGGAATGTCAGCTTGTACAGTACTGCTCTGTGGAGGCCACCAGCCCCTGACGGGACCCGGTGCCCTGGGGCATCCTTCCGATCAGCATCACTTCTATTCCGCTCTCCTCTGACACTCACCTCCATGAGCCCAGCTCCTCTTCGGGTGGAGCTGGGCTCTGACCACGCCACGCTGTTTCTCCTTCCATCTGCCGTCTCTCCCGCTAGACTGCATTCTGCTTTGCAGGCAAAGGTGGCGTCTGTCTTCTCCTTTTCTGGAATGTCCCAGGTGCACCTCAAATGTTTGCGAGTCAACGAGCACATGAATGAAGGGGTGGGTGTGTGTATGTGAGTGTGTGGTCTTAGCATGTAGAGTTACACCCTTGCCCTTCCTGGCAGGCCTGAGTGTTGTGGTGAGAACACACCTGTCGTCTTGCCCTTGTGCTGCCCCCTTGGCTGGCAGGGTCCACCCAGCTGTCGCCCCAACGTGGGAGAGCGCCAGAGACCCTCTCCTTGCTACCAGCCCCACACGCACGCACCCTTTTATGTAAACCACTGTACAAGCTCCTTTTAGCCTTTCTTCAGCTTTGCAGAACATAAGCCTAAAAAGCATGGGGTCATTTAATATGTGTGTACCCCCCAGCACTCGGGCCCCACTGGGCTCCCATGGCGAGCTTGCCTGTTGTCAGGTGGGTGTCACAGTCCCAGAGCACCCAGCCCGCTGTCCCCTGGGCTCCTCACAGGCAGGACCAGGTCCCCTTTCCAGCCCTGCTCATTGTCCAGAGAGGCCTGAGGCCACGGTAGGAGCACAGGCAGCCGGGGTTGGCTCCCTGCCCTGCCCCCGAACAGCCATGGACCCTCAGACTCTCGACTGTGAAACAAGGATAATGTCTTGTCATCAGGGTGTGTGAGGGCCCTTGCCTGGCCCATGGGGAGCTGCCAGCACGGGCTGCTGCAGGTGACCGCCTTCCATAGGGTTGGCTTTTTCTCACCTGAAAATTTAACACCCTCCCTCGATGCTTTGACCACACATCTGCCCTAATGCCAGTGAGTGGTTTTGTTTTCAAGGTGTCGTACGCTCGCCCGAGCTCAGAGGTCATCAAAGATGCCAACTTGTACATCAGCGGACTTCCGAGGAACATGACCCAGAAGGATGTGGAGGACATGTTCTCTCGGTTCGGGCGGATCATCAACTCCCGGGTCCTCGTGGATCAGACCACAGGTACGGCGGGTGGCCCAGGATACGGCGAGGTTTTCCTCCAGGCAGGGCCTGGGTCTCCTAGGGAAGACAGATCGCTGTCATTAGTTATTCCACCAATGAGGACAGAATCAAAATGAGAAGACGTTGGCTTTTGTTTAATGAGGCTGGGGAGGTTAAGTGGCATAAAAGCAGCCCTGACATAAAAGCCTGTTATGGTGAAAACACCAAGAGATTCTGGCACTTTCTACAGGCACCCACACGTCCTAGCCTGGACTACGAATGTTGCCGTTCTTCCTGCAGGCAGTGGTGTGCTGCGTGAGACAGTCTTTAGCTGAGGTCCAGAGTCCCCACCTTTCATTACCCCAGAGCTCCAAGGGTGACTGTTTCTGAGGAGCTCTTCTTCAGTCTTCATGACTTGGATGCCGCTCCCACCTTGGGTAGCACATTCAAAGCTCAGAGCTCAAAGGCAGTGACTTCCTCTCTCAGGCAGTCCTGGCCACTTTGCCAGCCACTCTCGGGTCGTCTCAGTTCAGGACACGAGCAGCTTGGGCGATGGGCTTTGCATAAAGCAGTAAGGCACCGCCAAGCTGAGCCCTGCGTACCCCGGAAGCAGCCCCTCACTGCGGCCACCTGCCCCACTGGGGTCGGGCCGGCCCCGCCCAGCCCTGTGTGTGGCTCCGTCTGGGGAGCAGCGAACTCAGGCCGCCCTGCTTTAGGTCCCTTCATCTCTGTTCTCAGCAGGAGTGGGAATTTACTGACCAACTAGCAAAAAAGTTTACTGCTCAGGGAGCTCAGCGAAGCCAGTGGAATTGTCTGCGGTTGGTTTTTATGTTCTTCCAGCACAGAGCGTGTTCACCACCCCCTTGGCTGAGGTAGTCAGACACACACTGGGTGGTCGGGCCAGAGCAGTCGTGGCTCTGAGGTGACCTCCCCCGGGAGGCTGCAGGGCCACACAGAGAGCAGGTGGGCAGGGTATCCTGGCCCATGACAGATGGGGGTGGAGGTGCATGCGTGTTTTCCCACATCCCCCCTAAGCTGTGTGCTCTGGGGCCCACAGTCTTGTCACCTGCACTCCCTTGTCCTGTCCCAGCTGTGGAAGCTCATTTTGGCATGGGCTGGCCCTACCTGCTGCCCAGGCTGCAGTCCTGGGCTGGGGCCCGGCCTGGAGACGAGTGGACAGCTCGAGTCTCCCAGGGGCCTGAGGAGGAGAAGGGGCTTCTGGACCGCAGGCTCTGCTGGAGGGACATAGACTCCACCCACCCGGCCTCCTTCTTTCTGCCCCTCGGCTCTAGGCCGGGGGATGGGCATGAGGTAAAGATGCCGTGTACTTGGTGTAAACCCCTGTTCTGTGCCAGAAGAGCTTCCCGTGGTCCCTAAAGTTCCCCTTACTTATCTTCAAATGCCAGTTGAAAGAGTGATCCCGTCGGCTGGTCAGCACATGTATTTATCCCCAGCCCCACCTGCACAGAAGTGCCTGAGTGGGCCACCTGGAGACCTGGCAGGGATGACGGTGCTGGCCCGTATTCTGCCTCTGTGGTCCTGCTTTTCCTGATCCTGTACGGACTGCTGTGCCTCTGCTCGTCTCTGTCCAGCCCAGCACCGCTGAGCAGGGCCCAGCTCTCAAGTTGGAGTCCACCCACCTCGAGAACGCACCCCCTGCCACGTAGCTTTTGTCTGCATCATCCTGAGGGAGGTCTCTCCTGCAGACAGTTCCCTCACCCCTTTGCTGGGACTTTGCCTCCTTTCCCTCTGCAAAGTTGGTGTCTCCTAGAGTTTGGGGGCACCTCAGGGTTGTGCCCTCAGGCCTCCCCACCAGCTTCTGCCACTTAGGCGAGAGGACAGGGTCCCTACCCCACACCTCTGTCTGTGTTCAGGAGCTTTGCGAGAGGGCGGGGGGATGGAAGCCGCGAGGGAGCCCCCGGGGCTCCTCCCTCTCCACAGCCCTCCCCTAGGCTGCGTGTCGAATTGGAGAGTAGAAAGGTGAGCCCCCGGGACTGTGGGCTCCCCTTCCTTCCCTCTGCTCCGGAGGAGGCCACCATGCAGGGCTCCTCTGCTGGGACCCCATGGAGCCCCGGCGGCTGGGGCAGAGAATAGCGGGGCAAGCAAGTTTGTGTGTCAAGTCTCCTTCGTATGACGTGCTTTTTAAAGAAACAGAAGCTCTCTTAAAAAACCTTAATCTCCTGAGCTGACAGAACTTTTTCAGAGAATGTCTTTGCTTCTTTATACATTTTAATTGTGAACTTCATAGTTGACTCATCTGGAGATCGTACCATTTATTGGTCTCTGCTCTTAATCCTAAAAACGCTATAGGAAAAAAAAATCCAGTCATCTTCAAAAAGTGTACATTCATCCAATCATTGAGTGAGTTTATATTCCCTCAGTTTAAGTAACATTCTCTCTCTTTCTCAGGTTTTCTTCATTTTACTCGGGCAGTTTTCATTTGATAGTCATTTTGCAAAACCAAACAGGGAAACCACACTTGCGCGTACACACTCTGTCTGCTTGATTGCAAGGTCTTTATAAATAGAGTGGAACCGTATCCTGCAGACAGCTTTCTGTAGCAGCCAGCCAACCACAGCTTCCAGTGGGATTTGCCTGCAGTTAGATTTCGTTCGGGTTCCCATCTGTCTAAGCTGTCGTTCGTGCCGTTTAAGAGTAAATAAAAACAGTGTATGCCAAGTACATGTTTTCAGGTGTTCCTTCTGAACCGAAATTTTAAAGTGGGCTCAGGCTCTAGAATTTTCCTGGCACACGTGTGAATTGCTGGGTCTGATCTCACTAATTCAGTGAGCATCTCTGGCTGTGTCAATTTTAAATTTATACTTAAATAGTGATGGAACCAATGCAGGGGCAGCCCTGAGGCCATGAGGAGCCGCTGTGCTGAGGGCGCCCAAGAAGGGAGAGTTTCCCAGTTGGAGAGTTGGGGTGTGTGCTTTAGGACTTGGCGGAGGGCATCCACAGGACGCTCCTGTTGTAAAGAAAGAGCCCCTGCCCGAGGGCCCCTGACTACTGTCTGCTTGTTCACAGGGGGCCCACGGTGTTGCATCCAAGTCAGGACAGAGCTTGGGATTCTAGGCCCCAAGGGGACGACCGCGCCTTGCAGTGACACTTGTCATCTCCGCACCAGCCTGGTGTGCCCGAATCTCCCAGGCCCCTCCGCGGCCTTGGGGCCAGCTGGGGATGCCCACACCTTGTTGCCCATCGTGGGGACGATGGGTGGGACCCTGCGGGAGATGGCGAGGAAAGGTGCCGGGATGTGGGAGCTGACTGGGGGACGTTCCTCACGCTCACTTAGCCGGTGGCCCGAGGCCCTGGGCTCTTCTGCTCTGATGGTCGTCACTCACCACATGCTAAAGGCCTTTGTCTAGAGGAGAAATTGTGTCTTACGGCTGTCTGCCTCAGCCTCCCCTACCAGGGCACACGGTGCCTCCAGCCCAGGCCCGTCACCCCCAGGCTGGCCCTGGCCGTCACCAGTACACTTCGACCTTCACTCTCGACCCCTGTTTCTTCTCCCCAGGAGAAGGAGCCAGTTCTCTTCCGCGGCTCCACGTTCCCTCACCTCAGCCCCACTCCATTCCTCGAGTTCTTCAAGGGGCTAGAGGGTGACTGAGCCCCTCCCATCTGGTTTGTTCAGGTCCCACACTTGTGCCAGACAACGCTGACCCTGCCTTCAGCAGTTGGGCCTGGGACTCGGGTAGCCTGGCCCCGGGCCATGTCCTTGCTCTGTTGAGGGTGGGGTTACAGCAGGCCCAGGACTTGCCTTTGGTGGCTCAGTCCACGTGGCAAGAGAAGGTGTTCTCCCAAGGCAGCTTGAGGCGGCGGTGAACGGGCGCAAGACGGGGACTCTTCAGCTGCTGGGGAGTCTGTGGGTGGGTGAGTCAGCACCATTGTCGGCAGTTTTCTGGGAAAAGAATGCGTGGCCTCACTTGATTCTGAGGGCAATTTGCGGCCCACAGGAGGTCCAGGGACCTTACAGTGGAATATCCAAGAGGTGAGTGAGGTGTTGGTGGCAGGAAAGAGTCATCAGGGTTCAGCTTGGTTACTAGGATTCTACGCCCTTGAGGGATGCAGGAGGCTGAGCCAGGCACCGAGCAAACAGGGATTCGGTCAGGCCGGCCCAGGAGGCGACATGCTGCAAAGGCCCAGCTGGGGTATGTGGCCAGATGGCCGGGAAGGCCATGGGAGGGAGCTCCCGGAGCCCAGGGACAATTCCTTGTCACCCACCTACCCCTCAGCACACCGTGCACCCACACTGCGGTGGGCACCTGGCATCGCAATGGTGATGGAGGACATAATCTCTTCTAATGTGGCTTCTTTTAAGAAAGAGGTCTGGGGTGTCTTATTTGAGACTCCTTTCACCAAAGTATCTTTTGGCACTGAGGCTGTGGAGTCGTTGCTTCAACTCAGAAGAAAGTCTGAAACCTTAATCTTTTATTAGTTATTGTTTGTTTTTTTTAATTTGTTCATGTTTCCATATTTAGGTTTAATTTTTGTTTATCTCATTAACCAAGCATCAGTTTTGAACCACAGTAGCCTGACTGACTTGACTTTTGCTTTTCAGTTTTAAAAATCCTTGCAGTTTTTCCCCTAACTCCATTTTTGTTGGTTTGTTAAAAAGGTTTGTCCAGAGGGGTTGCGTTTATCCGGTTTGACAAACGGTCGGAAGCAGAAGAGGCAATTACCAGTTTCAATGGTCATAAACCCCCAGGTTCCTCCGAGCCCATTACAGTGAAGTTTGCAGCCAATCCCAACCAGAACAAAAACGTGGCGCTGCTCTCCCAGCTGTACCACTCGCCAGCTAGGCGGTTCGGAGGCCCCGTTCATCACCAGGCGCAGAGATTCAGGTGGGTCAGGAGGACGCGCTCTTCCCACCACGGCCACTCGGGCCCCTTCTGGCTGCGCGGAGCCCTGCTGGTTGGGTGACTATGTGCAGTGGAAACCTCTGGGCTGATCACATCAGAAAGTCGCGCTCACGGCCATTTCATGTCTCCATGTCCCCCACCTGCATCAGAAAGGTATCTGTATGGAAGCTGTTTATTTCCATCCAAGTGTTGTCTTTAACTAGAATGAAAAAGGTAGTGCAGCTCCAACCAGCTCCCAGGAGAGTGAGTGCATAGCGCTGCAGCCCACAGTTTCTAGTGATATGTGAGTAGACCTATGAGTTTAAAAGATCATCCCGTATTTGGGAGAGAAAAGATGCAGCTTTAGGGGTGCTTAGGCAAGAGCCGTTCTTCCAGAGTTTTAAACAGGTTTTAGACATTTGATCAGCAGTCCTAAGGCAAACCTTTCTCATACATCTACCTTGTGGAGTCATTTGGTGTCGAAATATTATTATATGCCTTCTGTTTAAAAGCCGCATCCTAGAGGTGAACTGTTTTCCCACCTTCCTTAGTCTTTCCATATAAAATGATTCTAGTCGCCAGGATCTAGCAGAACAGAGACAAGCAGAGTCAGTAACTTGGACTCTGAAATCAGGTGTGTTACTGCCTCACGAACAGCTGAGATCCCACTTCTCCCAGTTTTGAGAAGTGGCATGAGGGCTAATCTCAGGTATGTTAAGGATTTCTCTCTGCGACTTTTCAGGGTTCCCGTCTTTGTTTTAAGCAGTGAGGTTGGGTAACACCCCGCTCATTTCCACAGATGCTGTTTTTCAAGGTCTTATTTTCACAGTCCAGTAATCCAGTGTTCTCAACTCAGCTCAGGTTCCAAAGCTGGCCTTCCTTCGTTGGCTCTTCTGGTTTAAAGGCAAAGCAGGGGAAGCGTCTTTGGACAGAAGTGAGCTAAATCCAGTTTTGAACGTCAGCACGGTCGGCCTCACTGGTGATCGGGTGGGATGTATAGATAGCCAAGTTCAGTGAGTTACCCAGAAACTCTGGAAAACCAGGAAGCTTGGAGGAGAAGAGAAAGGAGAAATGGGAGGTGCAGAAGGGGCCAGGCAGGAGAGGGACCGTGACGTCCAGAGATGGACAGAAGGAAGGGGCGGGCGGGAAGGTTCGCCACCAGAAGGCCAACTAAGATAAGAAGGAGAAGAAAGAAGACCCAGAAGAGGAGAGGGTTTGCAGTCCGTTCTTATCACGTTGGGAAAAGTCCCCAAGTCAAGGAGGAGTCAGTTCTCCTCTTGTACCATCAGAGGAAAGAATGGGGGTGGGTTTCATGACAGTTGAGATGAAACAGATCAGCTCCAACTAGCAGGAGAAAACTCACAAGAATGAATGAGAATCATGTCAATAAAAGACAGTAAACTATTACCTCCGATTATTTTCAGTATAACATCTATCTCAAGATGTAGTTAACTGTGATAACGGGTCCGCCGTGTCCTACAAAACTTGGAGAAAAGGAGGTCCTTCTAAAAGTCAGAATGTCTTTCCATTTCTCACTGAGAAGCAGCTCATACAGATACTTGGGTGCCTTTTCCCACCCCCATTTCAGTGATGCTGTGGTCTCACCACTAACAAGCCTCCTGAGTCATCTAACCAATTCAGACATTTGGTACGGGCTGTTTAAAATTATTCTCGCAAATTCAAAACCATGGCCCACAGTGTGCCTTGATTCTTCTGTACCTGCATCAGCGATCACCGTTGTGTCAGTGGTCTGCACCTCGAGGGCTGGCCACTCTTCTCCCATGTGTGCTGAGTGCGTGAATCTGTTTAGTGACACTTGAAGGCACCCCCACTCACCCCTGGATCAGACCCACAACTCGAACCTGATTTTATTTTGGAGCACGTAATACTTCGCCAGTTGCATTGTGTGGCTTCAGAGATGCTGTATCGTGCTCAAATATTCTTAAATTGATCCTCCAACAGTTACTTTTGAGCTTGTGAAACATCTCAAGGGCCACGTGGCTTCAGTAACAATCTTGTCATCTCCCTTAATCCTTATTGCCCACGACTTGTAGAAGGCTTATTTCTGATGTGACTAAAAGTGGTGCTTTAGAAAGGAGCTCCACATTTTTGGTAAAGCTTGGTGGACTTACAGTTCACAGCCCTGGCCCTTCTGGGCTGTTAAGAGCCAGCAGCAGAAGGGTGTCCGGAGCTGTGCCCTGCCGGCAGTGGCCCTTCAGGGAGTGTGCTATATGTAGGCACCGCTCGGATGTGAACCCTCGGAGAGTGAGGGTGCTGATGTGGGTGGGAATGGGGTATGAAATTCAGAGAAAGAAAAAAATTCAGCCCTCTCCCCACCCCCACCCCCACCATACCCCCGCAAACACACATACAGACACAGGCACAGGATGAGGAACGGTTTCCTCCAGGGAGAGCTGGGGGTGTAACAGCACCTCGGAGGATGTGGAGAAGCTTCCATCACTTAAAATGTGGGAAGTACGGGTGTGACTAAACAGGACCACCCCACCAAGGTGGGAGGGGTGGAGGGAGCGGCTGGTCAGAGGCCACTAGAGGCCGTAGCTCTGAGGCCTGACCCCCTGCAGGCAGCAAACGTCTCTCCTCAGAGTCGACTCCCTACAGAGCAGGGAGCCCATGCCCTCCCTCTGCCCCCATATTGAGTTCCTCTCAGTTGAAAAGTCCTGATTTTGACTGAGTGGGGTGTGTCAGCCCGAGCGCCTCACGTGGGCTGCGTGCAGCTCGCTGGCCCGCACTGACCTTGACCTGAATGCTGTGCTCTCTGTTTGCTAGGTTCTCCCCTATGGGTGTAGATCACATGAGTGGGCTTTCTGGTGTCAATGTCCCAGGCAACGCTTCTTCGGGCTGGTGCATCTTCATCTACAACCTTGGTCAAGATGCCGATGAGGGAATCCTCTGGCAGATGTTTGGCCCCTTTGGTGCAGTTACCAATGTGAAAGTGATTCGCGACTTCAACACCAACAAGTGCAAAGGCTTTGGTTTTGTGACCATGACAAACTATGAAGAAGCCGCGATGGCCATAGCAAGTCTGAACGGCTACCGCCTGGGGGACAAAATCTTACAGGTTTCCTTCAAAACCAACAAGTCCCACAAATAACTCGCTCATGCTTTTTTTTTGTACGGAATAGATAATTAAGAGTGAAGAAGTTGAAACTTTTTTGTTAGTGTACAACTCATTTTGCGCCAATTTTCACAAGTGTTTGTCTTAGTCTAAATGAGAAGTGAAAAGGTTTTTATACTCTGGGATGCAACCGACATGTTCAAATGTTTGAAATCCCACAATGTTAGACCAATTTTAAGTTTCTTAAGTTATTTCCTTTAAAATATATATTAAACAGAAATCTAAGTAGACTGCATTGACTAACCAGTCCTTCGGGATGGTGGTGAAACTGAAGCATGCTTTAACTTCTGAGACTGTCTAACACGCGTTTCATTCGATGTCTCCACAAACTGGATAGAAACAAACAAACAAAAAGAAATGACCTTTTAGTTTTAGTTTTTAAACTAAAGATGTTAGACAGATGCCTTGTGTGCGTTTCTCAACCGCTTCAACATTTTAAGCGATTTCTGCTTTGGTTGACAGGAAATTGCTTTCCCAAGCAGGTCCCATTGCCACCTCCTGCTCACTCAGCCGATTGGCCCCGGCAGTGGCAGCGGGCCCGTCTGCCGTGGGCCGCAAGCGGGGAGGGGGGCCACACACCAGGCCGGGCCAGGCTCTGCCGAGGACACGAGTGGGTTTCCTAAGCCCAGGCGCCAATGGGAACGGACCAAAGAGTTTCAGGGAAACTCCAGTATATTCCAGAGTCAGATCTCAGCTCCAGGCACGCCTGAAGACGTGTTGCTCCTCTGACATCCCGATTCCTGTCCACACATTGCATGCATGGTGCCTCCACACATCAGATACTGTTGTTCACAATCATCTCTCCAGTTTTCAAGAGCATTGAACATGGCCCCAGTGCGTAAAATAGCTCTATTTTTTAATGACACAGAAACATTTGAGCATTGTATTTCTCGCATCCCTTCTCGTGAGCGCTAGGCTTTTTTCTATTTTAGTCGGATTTTGTTTTGAAACTTTGCTTTCCTATGAACACTCAGCAGAAAAGTACTTACTTCCTGCCAGTTACCTATTAACAAAAAAAAAAAAAGAAAAAAGAAAAAAAAAGAAAAAAAACCCTTTGATTTGTAGTTTTAAAGATTAACCTTCAAAGTTCTCTTCATAACTGCCTTGACATTTTGGGTTGTTCTGTTCTGTTAATTTTCTTTTGCTTTTTTGTGTTTTTCGTTTGTTTTTACTTTTGCATTTAAGACCATTAAATTTGATTTTGTTTTGCTCGAATTTTGTTTTGTTTTTTATTTTACCTTTTCTTTCTTTTTGGCTAGGTAAGGTACAGACAGCCCAGCATTCAGGGAGGATTTATAAGATCTTAAGAAACAAACATACTTGCCTCAAGACAAAGCATTTACAAATCTGTGACGTTAGGATTGTGCCATCACAGATGGTGTTTTTTTTAAATGGGGAGCCGGCAGGGAGAGTCTAAGAGAGGGCCTGAGAAGTAAATAGGCAGGGCCCGATCTCCGGGCAACTCCTCAGGAGCGTGATCTGATTTTTATAAATAACCAGTGTGCAAGAGAATCAAAAACACAATAACTTAGTACCAGCAGTTTTTAACCTTGACACGAGACTAAAACATGTAACAGTAAGCTGCTTTTTAGTTATTGATGTCATGAAATTGCGACATTATTTATTTATCTATCTATCTATCTATTTATTTAAGTGGAAGACATTGGGCAGTAGGCACAGCGTTCTCCAGAGCGGGTCTGTGTTCTGAGCAACCCCTGGACCGTTTGAGGCTGCCCGTCCCCCCCCGCCCCCACTGCTTCCCTCATACTTCACTGAGGGGCTGCCAGCTGCTTGCGTGATCCTCCTGAATTTCCCATGTTGCCCTCTTCTTCTCCCACAAAGGGCCAAGTTCATACCTTGAAGCCTTGTCTTATAAAGTGGCCAAGTGCCATGGAGGGCCTCCTCTCTGCAGCAGAATTTTCCAGATTCTAAGTCAAAGCTAGCTTGTGTGCCTCTTCCTGGAACCAAGGCCCGTTTGCCCAGATTTGATGCAAAGAGGGTCCCTGCTGCGTGTGCCCCAGAGCGCTCTGCACCCCGGGACTGGGATGTTTTCCTGGAAAAACATGCCGTGTAGGTTGTGCTAGCCTCGGGCCAACATCTCAGTGAAGATGAGCTTCCCAGTCCTGAGAGTGACCCTTGAGTCTCCTCGCTGACACACCATCCTGCCAGCCTGCACTAGTGTTCCATTTCCTACGAGAATTCTGTCAGAGGCCTAAACTGCGAAGTGACGGGCTCACAGCCAGCACCGCAGCTGATTTCCTCCCCTCTATTTTATTGGAACCACACTGATTATCCTGGTGCTGGCACAGACGAACAGGAAACGTGAAGCGCATACGGACCTTTGAGAGTTGCCTGAAGTTTCTCAGTAAAATTCTCGTTTTACGTGGTCCCCACTCTTTGAACATCCTTCTGGCTGAAAACCCCAATGTGCTTCTTCGGGAGTTTTAATCTGTGAGCGTGCGGGAGGATTTTGCCTTTGACATGTTTTACTCCTGAAAAGTAATTGTCACTCCCATGGAAGTGCCAGACGCTGGCCCTGTGTCCAAAAAGTTCATTACATCTTCTCTCTAGGCCTGTTTGCAAAAGGAAGATGCCATTTTTTTTAAAGTTACAATCCAAAAGAAACTGTGTTTAAAAAAAAGTTGTGTTTTTTTTTTTTACATAGATCTATCTTACTTGTATTTCGTAAAATGAGTGCTCTCCTTTTATTTGGGAATTTTGATGAAAAAGTTAAGAGTAGATGATGTTAATTTATTGAAACTTTGGTTTGGTACATAAATACCAAAGAATTCTCTTTTGATTGAATCGATTGAATTCTCTTTTGGCCTATGTAACTTCCCCTCAGAGTTGTTCGCTAAGCAGCTCCAGATTTGTGAACCTGGTTCCAGTTGAGTTATTCATTGTTTATTACCCCGTGGCGCTGCCTTTCTTTTTAGCTTTTCGATGTGATATGGCAAGCTGTGATTTTCTGCACTGGCTGTGCCTCTGGTCACGCGTCCTGTGACTGTGATCCCCCGGCCACCACGACCACCCTCTTGCCAGAATAACGGAGGAGCTGGGCTCAGCCCACGGGCAGGTGGCGCCGGGTGGGTTTCACCTTCTTTGTCCCCCGAAGAGTGAGTCTTTCCCTTGCCAAGGGCAGCTGCCTTAACCTCCGAGAGTCTGCACTTGGTGTTAGTGCTGGAAACCCAGGGTCTGAACCGCGCTGCTTAGGGAGTCGGCCCTTCGGGAGCCGGCAGCTCGAGGGGAGCCCTGCCGGGTCAGGCAGACAGATGAATCCCAAGACACTCACTGGCAATAACTTATCGCTGGTTTGCCTCCAGACTAGGGCCATGGACTGACCCCATTCGCTGTTGGCCTTGAAAATCAGAGTTCACGTCTCCCAGCTGCCCCATTTCCCATCCGATTCAGCCTGACCGGACTTCTCTTGCTTTCCGCACCCATCCTGGGTTGGATCACAGAGAATGAGAATAAGCTGCTGGGGGCATCTCTTCCCCATAACCCCCAAACCCTCCATCTGAAATCCTTCCCATCTTCCCAGGACCCGTGGTACCTCCTGGGCCCTGAGGCAGCTCCTCAGGAAAACACCTGCTGCTCATCAGATTCCCAGGCCCGGCCCCCACCCGAAGCCCCACGTGCTTTCCGTGGAGCGGCATCGAGAATGGACAGTCCTACGGTAGCTAGTGGTAGGACCCCCGGCAGGGTTCACATTTCCACACCTTTTGATTGGACTCTGACTTCTAATGATTGTATTTTTCCACAACCTTTTGGTGACAGAGTTCAGTTTTCCGCTTGGTAGTTTAAATAAATAAATAAATGACTCCTTGTAAGTCCCCGTGAGGACCGAAGATAGGCTGACCGGTGGTTTGCTGCGACTCGGTAGGACTGTTTCACTTCCACCAGGAGAGAAGGCTTGTCTGTTGGTTGGGGCCACCTCTTTACCATGTAACGTTCCGTTTACAGTGATTTGCTCTGGGGGGCACTTTCCCAGCTGGTTCCCATGTTGTACAGTAGATGGGTAGACCTTTTGTATATTAGTGTGTTTTAAGTTATTGATTTGTTTTATATAAAATAATTTATTTTTCAGGTACCATTTTTCATTTTAACTTTGTTTTTACATGGGTTTGTTTTCAATAAAGTATGACACTGCTGTCCAAAAGTCAACAATAAAATGAATCCCATTGTGTTCTTTGGAGGATGCTTATGTAACTAGCCTTTTTTCTTTTTTTTTTTTGCCTTTTTTTTTTTTCTGGCTTTTTTTTTTTTTTTTGCTTTTCAGAAGAAAAAAAAAGTCCTTCTCAGTTTTCCATCTCCCCGAGTTTGCCTTTTTATCCTTGTGAATAAATGTTCTTTAGTGTTTTAGGAGGAAAAAGCAAACCTAGATTTTGATAATCCAGAAGATTTCAGATTAATAAAGAAGCTTTGAAAGAAGACCATTTTTCAAAATTTTAGTGAAGTGTGAATATTTTTTGTCAATGGCTTTCTCAAAGAGAATGAAACTTTTGCACCATTTTCAGAGTTTTTATAGAGATGCCAAATTGATATATTTACATGTAATGGAAACATGAAAAAGTTTTATTAAACAATTGTTCATAGCTGTGTAGACATTTTAATTCAGTTTCCAAAGCTCTCAAAAGTGTATTTTTGGAGTACGGAGTGATAACGGTTTGGGGCGTTACGGTTCCAAACGACTCGATTGTCCGAATACTTAGTTCCTTTCACAGGTATCAGGTTTGTGTTAAACGCTGTATGTTAACTATGACTGGACCTCTGTGATATTTTGGTAATAAATGAAGTGGGATCGTTGAGACACGGTGGTGTAGGGGTGATGGTGTGTGACTCGTAAGCAGCCATCGCCGAGTGACGCGCCAGCCAGGGCCACAGGTGACTTGCTCCTCCCTAGGTGAGCGTGGGCTGCCCCTCGCCAGGCTCTGTGCCAGGCCGTGGCCTTGACCCGTGTGGGGAAGGAGGGAGCCCTCAGACAGCCCAGCCTGGAGGACGGAGAGGAAGGCACCAGGACACGCCCTGTGACTGGCTCCCCCACCTCCCTCTGCCCCTGCCCAGATGCTGGCCTCTCCCCCTGGACGCACTCACAAATCAGCCCCCTCCCCCTGGAGACCCAGGGACCCCTCTTCTCCAGGCTCAAAGGTTCCTGGGCCTCCTGTCTTGTCCCTGAGTGTTGCCTGTCTGTCTGCTCCCCACACCTGAGCCCCTGGCCATTCCAAATGTCTTCTGACACTAATCTCCTCGGGTGACGGAAGGTGAGTTCGAACTCACCAAGAGGCAGGACGGAGCATAAGAGTCTTAGGGTCGGAGTTTTAGGTTCGAATCCTGACTCTGCCGCCTCCCCAGTGTGCACCGCAGGCAAGCCCCTGACTCTCTCCGAGCCTCAGCCTCCCCGGCTGTGAAATGGGGTCCATAACGCCCAGCCCATAGGATTCTTGTGGAAAGGAAAGCAGATCAAGTAGGTACCACACCACAGCCACTCTGAATCCAAGACGCATCCAAGGAGAGAGGCTAGGGTTGGCAGAGAGAGCAGGAACCCCCCGCCCGGCTCCCCCGCACCCAGCGGGCTCAGCTAAACCCGCGGACGTGCTTCCCCAGCGGCACTGCAGGGCCTCTCCTGAAGTCACTGGATTTTCTTTCTCCTCTGTGTGTGTGTCTTGCGGTTCTGCGTTGAGGTCCCTCAGAATACCCAGCCCGAGTCCCTGGCAGAGGGGCAGGCGGGCACCACCTGGGGAAGGCGGCTGGGCTCCAGCTGGAGGTGGCTCCAGGGATGTCCTGGGACCTCCAGGCAGCTCCGCAGGCGCCGTCTACACCTACTGCACTGAGGAGAAGGGGTCTGGGCGTCGGCCCTTGCCTGCACATCACAGACCAGAGTGTGCGTCCCCCTCCCCCAGGAGCCTTGTTCAAAAGCAGATCCGGATTCAGCAGTTCTGGGCTGAGCCTGAGACTCTGCACTGCTAACCTAACCAACTCCCAAGTGATGCCGACACTCCAGGGACCCCCTCTAAGAAGCCAGTGGTGTAAGTGGGGGTGTGCTGTCACAAAGCCTTGCTGCCCCCAGCTCCACGTCTGGTGCGCAGGCCATCTTCCGACTCCCCCCACCCCAGGATTCAGAGCTGAGAGGCTGAGTCCACGTGCGAGGTGGGGGGCTCTTGCCGCCAGCCTGCCCGGGGTGGGGGGGTGCCGTCTTCATGGTTCCGTGCAAGGTTAAGACTCTGAGGGCTTAATGCCTGCATCCCTTTGCTTTGGGTCTTTTTTTTTTGAAGATATATATTTTTTAAATATTTATTTATTTATTTGGTTGTGTTGGGTCTTAGTTGCGGCACTCACGTGGGATCTAGTTCCCTGACCAGGGATCAAACCCGGGCCCCCTGCATTGGGAACGCAGAGTCTTAGCCACTGCGCCACCAGGGAAGTCCCTGTCTTTTGGGTCTTTTTGTTTGTTTCACCTCAGTACTTTCCTAGCACAATTGCAAAGGATTTCCTAAAGAGAAGGGAGAAAATCATAGACACTGGTGTTGTCCCTGAGAACCACGGTTTCTGTTTAGTGACAGGAAGGACCGTTCTGCTGTGAGAGTGTTTTTTACCATGGAGTCGGGGGCGCTAGGGACAGCACAGTGGATCTTACCCTCTGCCCCTGGCCTGGATCCCACTCAGAGCAGGACAGATGGTGGTGACGTGGGCCTGCAAGCCTGGACAAGTGGCAGCCCCGGGCTCTGGGAAGCCGCCCGGAAGTCCCGCAGCAAACTTCAAGCTGGCCAGGGAGCATTTCTCGCCAGTTCACGCCTTGCTTTGCCCACCCAGGGGTCCAAAAGAACAGACCGAAGACCCCCATCCCACGTGTGGGTGTGCCGGGTGCCGGGGCATGTGAGGCCCTCCGGGGCGTGGCGTCTGAGCAAGTTCCGAGGAGCCAGGAGGTGGTGGTGAGAGGTGATTGCTATTAGCTACTAGCGTGCTGTGCACCTTACAGAGTACTTCACTGAACTGTGAGCAAGGTCTTAGTATTGCCCACGTACTCATTTAAAGGTGATGCCCTGAAGCTTAGCCAGTTGGAAAAACAGACACCGTTTGGCGCTGGTGATTTTTGTCTTTTTCACTGGTTTGATACAGAGCATCCTGGGTTTGGACCTGCCCCTTAGCTCTGTGCCTCTGAATGTGTCCATTTTGGGGTTCAGTCAGGGATGGGAAGTTGGGGGTTTGGACGGGGCAGGGCTCCTCCCACAGGTGAGACATTATGCCTGTGTAACTGCACAGGGGTGGGGAGAGGCTCAGGTGCCCGTGGGCACGTGCCAGGGGCCTGAACCCAACCCCCAGCTCTCCCGGGGGTCTTTCAGTCACCCCAGAGCAAGCGAGGGACAGAATTTCTCTTGAGCCCCTGCATCGTGAGCGCACAGCCAGCTCCCCCCCACCCTGGACCTCCAGGGACAGTGTCCTCTGAGAGCCCGAGGGCTTCTCCTAAACTCCACCAAACCGGGACAGAATTTGCAGGGACCTCTGGTTCAGAAAGTACCAAGAATTTCAAGTCAGTGACCGCAGAGCGTTAAACCAAGCGTGGGGCATGGCGCCCTCTGAGCTTGGGGTCTTGTGGAAGCACGGGTCCCACTCCCACGGCCTGCCACCCTCTCTGTTCAGGAGGTTTCTGGTTTTCTTTGGGCTTCCTGGAGACTGTGGAGTCTCAAAACCCACCTTCCCGGGACTTCCCTGGTGGTCCAGTGGGTAAGACTCCGTGCTCTCAGTGCACGGGGCCTGGGTTTGATCCCTGGTTGGGGAACTAGATCCCGCATGCATGCCTGCAACTAAGAGTCCGCATGCCGGGCTTCCCTGGTGGCTCAGTGGTTAAGAATCTGCCTGCCAACACAGGGGACTGGGTTTGAGCCCTGGTCCGGGAAGATCCCTCATGCCACGGAGCAACTAAGCCCTTGTGCCGCAACTACCGAGCCTGCGCTCTAGAGCCCACGAGCCACAACTACTGAAGCCCGCGCGCCTAGAACCCGCGCTCTGCAACAAGAGAAGACACCGCAATGAGAAGCCCGTGCACCGCAACAAAGAGTAGTTCCCACTCGCCGCAACTAGAGCAAGCCCGTGCGCAGCAACAAAGACCCAACGCAGCCAAAGATAAATTAATTAAATTAATTTTAAACAAAAGAGTCCGTATGCCGCAACTAAGACCCGGAGCGGCCAAAATAAGTAAATTAATTAAAAAAAACAAAAAAACTCCACCTTCCTCTTCATTCCAAGGACCACCTTCTGTCTGATTGGTTTTCTCAGAGTTGAAGGATTTGGTGCAGGGCCTGAAGAGTCAGAGCACAGCGGCATCTGGGCCCTGCGGTGTGAGGGCCTGGGTCCCAGAAGAAACTGCAGCTCAGAGAGCCGCTGGGTGGGTGTCGGGGAGAGGGACCAGGGCTCGGGGCAGGCCCCGCTGAAGGGACATTCCCGGTTGGAGGGATCCCAGGACAAGAGGTGGGGCTGGGCAGGCACAGGCACGAATACCCTCTTCTCTCTGTCAAGTGAAGCCTCCTGGAGACGCTTGGTGGGTCAACTGTGTAAACCACCCACCTGCCCGCCCCACGCCATGCAGCCAGCCCCCGGGGCAGCACCGAGGAACGGGGCAGAGCGAGTCCTCAGACATCGTCTGTGCAGGGGCTGGAGCTCCAGGACCACCAGGGCCCCGCGGGAGAGACCCTGGGATCCAGAGGCTCTGAAACTAAAGCCAGCTGTGACCGACAAATGCACATCCACATCAATAAAATCGCCGCATGCCTGGAAAACAGGGAAGTGGCCTGATGGGGATGTCTCACCTGACATACATGACGCACGGCAACCAAAAGCCCAGGGCCCCTCAGAGAGCCATGCACGTGTGCTTGCACAGAAATCTCAAGGCAGACCCTGCAAGACGGCGTAGATGGGCACACAGGCCTTTCCTGGGGACGGGGCACTGGGTGTGTCTATCTCAAGGTTCACAAGTCAAGGCGGTGGAGGCCTCGAATGCTGAGGTCACACCCGCAGTGAAGGGGTCCGTGTTCCTCGGATGCCAGGCCTGGCCCTTGCTGTTCCCCTTGCTGGGAGTGGCCCTGCCCTTCTCATGTCGGCTCTTCAGCATAAACTCCACCTCCCGGGCTGCGTGGACTGGGCCGGGGCGCGAGGGGGCAACGCCACTAAAGGGTTTTCACGGGGCATCTGGCGGTGGTGCCTGTGCTCTGACTGAGGAGGCCTGGGGCTAAGGAACAAATGGACCACAGGGCAGCATTTCAAGGTGACAATAAAATGTGAATGAATAAAGGGAAACTTACAAAGAGATGTGACCCAGATGGAGGTATCGACGTGCTTCTTAGAGCGCGAAGGAGGACGATCATTGATTGTGGATGCATCGGGGCCCCGGACCCACAGAAAACCAAAAGCATAAACCTTAAATATGCTTTTTCAAAAGGCTTGGTCTCTTGTGGGGTTTTTTGGTAATTTTTAAAAATCTTAAAGCATTTCACTCATCTGCTTTCGTGACTGAAGAAGAACATTAAAAGGTATCAAGTTCGGGGCTTCCCTGGTGGCGCAATGGTTAAGAATCCGCCTGCCAATGCAGGGGACACGGGTTCAATCCCTGGTCCGGGAAGATCCCACATGACGCGGAGCAACTAAGCCTGTGTGCCACAACTACTGAGCCTACGTGCCGCAACTACTGAGCCCACATGCCACAGGTACTGAAGTCCGCACGCCTAGAGCCCGTGCTCCGCAACAAGAGAAGCCACCGCAATGAGAAGCCCGCGCACCGCAACGAAGAGTAGCCCCTGCTCGCCGCAACTAGAGGAAGCCCGTGCACAGCAACGACTGGCAACGCAGCCAAAAAAATAAATTAAAAAAAATATCAAGTTCTTTTTAAACCCTTTTGGCCACACGAAGATGCAACCTGTAAACGTTTTCAATTTAAAGACGCGATGTGTGTATAGCACCCCTTTCCTCACCTTCCCCCTTTACAGGCCCTTTGAATCCTCCCTTGCCCAGTGCAGATTAGATCCTGCATCAGACGGGAGGGTGTGGGCACCATGTCAGGGAGTCGGGACAGAGGGAAGGGAGAGGCTGAGAGCATCCCAGCCGCCCCTGGGCATCCACAGGCAGGTGGGTTCACACAGGCCTGGGTTCTCCCCGTGCCTGCCCCGTGCGAGTCTCAGCGGAAGGGGTGGCGCCGTTCCTTGGCTTGTAGATGTCTGTCTCCTCCCTGTGTCCTCACGTTGTCTTCCCTCTGTGCATGTCTGTCTCTGTATCCAAATTTCCCCTTGTTATAAGGACACCAGTCCTATTGGATTGGGGCCCACAATGATTTTCACTTGATTACTTCTCGAAAGACTGTATCTCCAAATACGGTCGCATTCTGGGGTCCTGGAGGTTAGGATTTCAACATACGTTTTGTGGGGGACACAATTCAACCCATAAAAGGCCCTTCAAAATTTGTCACTGGGTCTTCTCCGAGTTCTTCCCCAAAGCAGCGTATGGGGGGGAGTTAGTCATTTGACCCCCTCTGGGTTCCCTTCAGGGAGTTTCAGGGAGGAGGGGACTGAGTAAGCTGTCGGCTGGGCCTGGAAGCATTTCTCCTACTGGATCTAGTGTGACAGGGGCCAGCTGGACAGGCTATGTAATTTGGGGGGCCCAGTGCAGCATGAAAATGCAGGGCCCCTTGTTCAAAAATTATTCAGAATTTCAGATAAACAAAATGTTAGTATATACATAAAATGGACTATTATTCATCTTTTAAAAGGAAGGATGTTCTGACAAACGTTACAACGCGGCTGAACCATGAGGACATGATGGTAAGTGAAATAAACCAGTCACAGAAAGATAAATACTGTCTGATTCCACTTATGCGAGGTCCCCAGAGGAGTCAGATCCACAGAGACAGGAAGTAGATGGTGGGAGCCAGGGGCTGGGGAAGGGGGATGGGGAGTCAGTGTTTCATGGGGACAGTTTCAGTTTGGGAAGATGAAAAAGTTCTGGAGACGGATGGTGGGGATGGTTGCACGACAGTGTGAATGTGCTCGATGCTGCTGAGCTGAACACGTTTACAAATGATGCATTTTATGTTATTTGTATTTTACCACACTTTAAAATAAAGTTTTTTAAGATGTATTAAGAATTTCAGGGTGGCAACAGCAGAGCATGAAACTGAGCACGGACCAGCCCGGGGACCAGACGTTGCCCCAGTTGGCTGCGTCTTGCATCCCCCTCTGGTGCAGCCAGCAGACCTCTCAGTGCTGCCAAGACGATGTCGCCCTCGGTGCCCAGGTGGGGAGACACCTGCTCCCCACAGCTGGTGTTTTCAGCACCTGGACAGATGCAGCCCAGGTCTCTCTGTATGAAAATCCACAGTGCGTTTGCTGGCAGAGAAGCAGGCTGGGTGGTGATCGGGTCCCAAGGGCAGAATTTTGGCTTCCCTCCTGACAAGGTCTGGGTGTTGCAGGTGGAGGACTGCCCCTGCTGGGGTCCCAACCGAAGGACCCCAAGGGGGGGCCTCGGCCACAGTCACCTAGAGAGGGGAGCAGGTCAGGCGCGGCTCTGAGCGAGGACGAAGTTTGCTCCCCTCCCCCCATCACCTACCCCACATCCCCCCTCTCCCATGCTCCCCTGGCTGACCTAGGAGTCCCCGCTGGACTCCTGGCCCTGAGGGAGGGCGGCAGGGCCTGGGCCACCTGTGCCTCTGTCCCCACAGCTCACCTGTCCTCAACCTCTATCCTTCCAGTCATTCTTTTTTTCAGTCCTCACATATTCACTGGGTAGAACATTTTAAGGCAGGTGGGCCATCAACACACGAACATAAACACAGTGTGGTCCATCCATACAGTGGAGTATCATTCAGCCGTAAAAAGGAATGAAACACGGACAGACACACTACAACATGGATGAAGTCAGAGAACGTGATGCTCAGTGAAAGAAGCCAGACACAAAAGGCCACACATTATATGATTCTATTGATGTGAAATGTCCGGAACAGGCAGATCCACAGAAAGTAGATCAGTTATTTCCAGAGGCTGGGGGAGGAGGGAACGAGAGCTGCTGCTTAATGGACACAGGGTTTCCTTCTGGGGTGAAGCAAATGTTTTGGAACAAGATGGAGGTGGTGGTTGCACAACCTTGTGAGTGTAGGGAAGTCCACTGAACTGTTCAGTTTAAAATGGTGAATTTTCTGGGAATTCCCTAGCAGTCCAGTGGTTAGGACTCTGTGCTTTCACTGCTGAGGGCATGGGTTCAATCCCTAGTCGGGGAACTAAGATCCTGCAAGCCGCACAGCACAGCAAATAAAATAAGACAAAATAGAATAAAATAGAAATTTCTGATACCGGAATTTTATCTCAATTAAAAAAACAAAAATCACCTTGGGGCTTTCCACTGCCAAGAGTTTGACATTCGTGGTGGATCAGCTGACCCAATCATGCGTGCTCAGCCCATGTGGGGACCCCATTTGGCACTCCAAATGGGTCAGCTCACATAGGGAATATTAAGTCTATTCATGCACAGATATTAGCGTGCAACAGGCATTAACTAAAGACGTGTCTTAGTTTGCTAGGGTGGCTTAAACAACAGAAAAACTTCTCACAGTCCTAGAAACTAGAAGTCCAAGATCAAGGTGTCAGCAGAGTTGGCTCCTTCTGAGGGCTGTGAGGGGGAATCTCTCTCTCCTAGCTTCCATGGTTTCTGGCAATCTTTGGCATTCCTTGGCTTCTGGTAGCCTGACTCCAATTTATGCCTTCACCTTCACATGGAATTCTCCCTGTGTGCACGTCTGTGTCCAAATAAGGCCACCAGTCCTATCGGATTTGGGGTCCAGTATGACCTCATCTTTATGAATTACGTCTGCAATGAACCTATTTCCCAATACGGTCACATTCTGAGAGGCTGGGGGTTATGACTCCAACACATGAATTTGGGGAGACATAATCCAACCCATAACAACCTACAACGCGCTGGTTCTGAGAGTACAGAGATGAGCCCAAAAGGACAGTCCCTGTCCGCACTGAGCATGTGCTACGCTGGTCAAGGCTGAGCACAGCAAACAAGTACAGGACCGGAGCAGGGGTGTCTAGAAATGCGGGAAGCCGTTTGATATTGTTGCGACCTCCAAGCGCATCCTCAGCTAACCCTTCTCCTTGCCCAGGGTCGAAGCCAATCTTAGAAGTCGCTTGGCACTTTCCCAGCTGTGTGTTGGCCACATACAGCAGAACAGCACATTGCTCCACAAGAGGTTGGCAATTTAAAAAGAAGCACAACCACAACCTGATGCTTCACTATACATTGTTAGAGAAGAACAGTGAGCCTCAAGAAGGAACAGCAGAGGGGCCCAATCTAGAGGGGGCTCAAGCAACTGGCGGGGATTTCATCCAATCAGGAGGGGTCAGAGTAGGGAGGAGGACGGAGAAGCCATTGGCGGAGCCGGGCAGGAGGAATCCAAGGGCAGTGGGGCAGGGCTCCTGGGACGACTCCGTCCATAGACACAGCTGCACCTGCCAGAAGCCGTAAGCAAAGCCAGAAGAAGACAGACCCCTGGTGGTGCCGGCATTGTCAGCCTGGACCCCAAGCTTGGTCCCGGCAATCCCCTCAGCTCCTCTGTTCCACAGAAGGCTCAAAGGCAGAGGGCCTGGGAGGGATGGGGGAAGTCTCAGCTTTGATGATCCCAGCCTCCCACATCACCCATGTCATAGAACCTGCCCTCAGTCCTGCTCCAGCCTTCCTGTCTTTGTCCTTTGGCAACGCTACTCCTGTTCCTTGCATATTAACTGTGTCCTTTATTTTCTGTATTCTGATGATTTGACATCTTGGGGCATTGGTGATCTGGGAGAGACTCCCAGGGCTAGCTAATTCCTAGAGAGAGTAAGCAACTTACCAACAAGTGCACCTTTTGTGTTGGTGGACAAATCCACCAGTCCAGAGACGATAGCGGCAACCACCTCCTTTATCAGGCTTTCACACTCCAGGAGGTAATATTCCTCTGCCCTGATCACCCCAGCACCAGGTGCCAGACAACTAGGGCCAGCCCCTACACCCAGAGCCTGCTGAAGTTATTCAAATTAGCCAAGCGTAAGCCTGCCTACGCTTCCTTGTCCATTTCTCCCCATGGAAACCACAATAAAGGCTGCTGTACACGCTCCCCGCCAGCCCCACCTTCTACCCCCCACCTCCTGACTAACCCTGGCCACCAACTCCTAATTTATCCCTCCCCCCCTTTACCCTTTGGTAACCATACGTTTTCTATGTCTGTGAGTCTATTTCTGTTCTGTAACTATGTGTCACTTTTTAGATTCCATTTAAACTATTTTTAAGTGTCCAGTTCAGTGGCATTCAGTACATTCACTTTATTGGGCAACCATCCCCACCCTCCATCTCCAGAATTTCCTCATCACCCCAAACTGAAACTCTGTCCCCATTAATCACTAACTCGCCATTTCCTGTGTATATTCTTTTTTTCTAAATTTACTGAAGTATAGTTGACTTACAACGTTGTGTTAATATCTGCTGTACGGCAAAGAGATTCAGGTATTCATACATATATTCTGTTTCATATTCTTTTCCATTATGGTTTATCACAGGATATTGAATATAGTTTCCTAGGCTGTACAGTAGGACCTTGTTGTTTATGTATCCTACACATAATAGTTTGTATCTGCTAATCCCTAACTCCCAATACTTCCCTCCCCCACTCCCCCTCCCCCTTTGCAACCACAAGTCTGTTCTCTATATCTGTGAGTCTGTTTCTGTTTTGTAAATATGTTCACTTGTGTCATATTTTTGATTCCACATATAAATTACATCATATGGTATTTGTCTTTCTCTTTCTGACTTACTTCGCTTAGTATGATAATCTCTAGGTCCAGCCATGTTGCTGCAAATGGCATTATTTCATTCTTCTTACTGGCTGAGTAATATTCCATTGTATAAGCGCCACATCTTCTTTATCCATTCATCTGTCGATGGACATTTAGATTGTTTCCATATCTTGGCTATTGTAAATAGTGCTGCCAGGAACATTGGGGTGCATGTATCTTTTCAAATTATAGTTTTGTCTGGGTATATGCCCAGGAGTGGGATTGCTGGGTCATATGGCAACTCTATTTTTAGTTTTTTGAGGAACCTCCACACTGTTTTCCACAGTGGCTGCACCAGTTTACTACATTCCCACCAGCAGCATAGGAAGGAGGGTTCCCTTTTCTCCACACCCTCTCCAGCATCTGTTATTTGTAGACTTTTTAATGATGGCCATTCTGACAGGTGTGAGCTGGTACCTCATTGTAGTTTTGATTTGCATTTCTCTAATAATTAATGATGATGAGCAGCTTTTCATGTGCCTATTGGCCACCTGTATGTCTTCTTTGGAACCCTGTGTTTATTCTTAATAAGTAATGTTCACTGTGCAAAGCATACAAGGTCCAAAGATGAGTGAAGGAAAGCTCCCCCTCCCTCTGGTTTCCCAGCCACCTGGCTTTCCTCTCTCGAGCTGCCTGTGTGTTTCCCTCCTGAAAAACTCTGCACATTCAAGCCAACTGTAGGTCTATGCTGTATGTTAAGTGGGGAAGGGGAGGCGAGGCCACCAGATCTGTGTTTTAAGCCCACCCAAATGCTGAGAGGAGAATGGCTCTTTACGTGTAGAGTTTCGTGCATTTCAGAAACCGTAGGCTTATTTAACAAATGTTTTCAGATTCATCCATGCTGTAGCATGTATCAGAACTTCATTCCTGGGACTTCCCTGGCGGTCCAGTGGTTAGGGCTCAGTGCTTTCACTGCCAGGGCCCGGGTTCATCCCTGGTCAGGGAACTAAGATCCTGCAATCCACATGGCCAGAAAAAAAAAAAAGAAAGAAAGAAAGAAAGAAAAGGAAAGAGAAAAGAACTTCATTCCTTTTTAAGGCTGAATAACATTCCATCGTATGGATGGACCACATTTCGTTTTTCCATTCATTCATCAGTGGACACCTACATTGCTTCCACCTTTGGGTTATGATGAATAATGCTGCTATGAACATGGGTGTGCCAATACCCCTTTGGTCCCACTGTTTATTTTTTTTCTCTCTTCCCTCCCCACCTCCCCTTCCTGGGTCATGGTAACAAAGGAGTTGATAATGGCACCCAAGACTGAAGAGACAGACCTTAGCATGATAAGGCCAAAGAAGTAAGCTAAAATCATACCCCACTGTGACTTTCATGGGTCCCAGGCACTTTTGCCTTCATGGGTCCCATCCTTCACGAAAAAAAGAAAAAAAATTTTAAATTATATTTTACAACTAAGTTGGCATAAAGATGACTATAATTCCAGCTAGATTATATATATTTCCCTTCTTATTAAAAAAAAAAAGTGAAACATTTGCAAGGGCCCCCAAAGTGTCGTGGGCCCTAGGCAACTAATAGGTAGGTCAGCCCTGCTAAGAGGTCAGGCCTGGTTCTTTGAAAGGCCTGATCGCCTTAGAAGCCCTGCATCTGCTGCCTGACTGTTCCACCCACACCCTCCATAGACTCTAATAAGCGCAAATAATTGTGAGAAGAGAGATGAGGTTCCAGAGAGAGAGAGTGTCCTCAAGGGCCACTGGAGATGCTAGAAGCCCCTCCCGATCGCCCGCCTGCGATGGCCAAGGGCACTGCACCACGGCCGCGCCTGGAGGTTGACAACCAGGTGTGCCACCGACCTGCACCATAAAAGGTTTCCTTGTCCCTGAGTCCTGAGCGCCCTGACTCCTGGCTGCTCAGCAGGCCCATCTGCCACGTCCCCTTCGTTTGGGACACTGTGATCTCCTAGCGACCACAGTGGCCTCCTCACTGGAGCCAGAGGGGGAATCTTTCCACAAAACAGAACTGACCATATGGCTCACACAACACCCCGCCACGCCCCATTTAAAACTCCCCGGAGCTCCTGGCTTAGGCTACCCTCGTGATCTTGTCCCTGCCTAGTCTCTCCGGCCAAGCTCTTTTGCTCCCCCTGATATTTCCCCAATCTGTCCTCATCCCCTGCTGGTGCCGTCCCCACAGCAAGCCTTCTAGTCTAGCTGCCCTTTATGGCTTCTTTCAAACGCCTTCGATTTCCCCATCCTAGCACTTGAGTGGCTTAACTTCTGGAGGCCTTTGCTTCCTTGCCAGGAAAGGGAATGATGCCACCAGCTTCACAGATATGAAGGAGGATTCAAAGCCTGTCTTACAGACGGCCCTTGCTTTCACATCACCTGGTCTGGGCACAGCCGACGGGGCCAGGGGTCTATGCTGTGACCTGGGTCCGAGGCTCTGCCCTAACCGGGCCAGCTAGATTCTCTTTGTTGACGTGGTCAGTACGGGCAGCTTCCTTTCCCTCTGCAAGCTTTGGGTGCCGGTCTGTACGAGAGCGCTAATGATAGCATCCGCCTTGAAGGCTGGTGGGCTGGTGCTAAATGAGACACCGCTTCCTGGGGCCTAGCGCGCCATCTGGAACAGGGAAGGCACACAGCCAGTGCCAGCAGCTATTATTATTCCTGAGGAAGGGGAACAGGAGAAGGAGGAGAGAGTCAGCTGGGTAGAGGGGGCAGCAGAAGTGGGAAGGAGGCCAGACAGAAGTGAGACAGATGGCGGAGGCCCGTGGGCAGCAGAAGCTGGATGTGCGCAGGGGCTCTGAGCCTGAGGGGAGAGGTAGAGGATCTGTTGTCTGAGTTTGCATGGGCTGCCCTAACAGAGGACCACAGTCTGGGCAGCTTACACAACAGAAATTAATCTTCTCGCCGTTTTGGAAGCTGCAAGTCCACAGTCAAGGTGTCTGTAGGGTTGGTTTCTCCTGAGGCATCTCTGCTAGCCTTGCAGACAGCTGTCCTCTCCCTGTGTCTTTACATGGTCATCCCTCTGTGTGTGTCTGAGTCCTAATCTCCTCTTCTTATACGGACACCAGTCATACTGGCTTAGGTCCCACCCCAGTGACCTCATTTTACCGTAATTACCACCTCAAAGGCCCTCCCTCCAAACACACATCCTGAGGTCCTGGGGTTAGGACTTCAATACATGACTTTGGAGGGACACCACTCAGCCTATAACAGCTGGTGAGGGGGTCGTTGGGAGAAGGGGAGCAGGAAGGTTGGAGACAACAGATTCCTCTTAATAACGGAGTGCCTGCATCCCAGTCTGAGGCTGGAGGGACGGTTCAGTTCTGCCCATGAGGCCCAGCTGCAGGGTTAGATGCCCGTCCCCCCCCCACACTCAGGCTCCTTCCAGCCACAGAGGGCCTCCCTATGTGTGAAGCACTTGGCACCCTGCCTAGCCCAGGAAGAGCTCTACAAATCGTAGCTATTATTGTTCTAAGGGTTATTTGATCAGTGATATTAATTTCAGAAAAAAATATCAAGAACCTGATTACATAATGATTACCGTTACCATAAAATTGGAGCTGTGGCATTATTAAACCTAGAGCCTTCGTAACATACAATAATAAAATGGAAAAAAAATGTTAGGACTAGAAGACATTGACAGAGGCATTCATTGCGGCGAGAACTGAATGTCATCCTACTGAGTGCATAAAAAACAAGTAATTGATCCAGCAGTTGCCCCTGTTGGGATTTTTCCAAACGAGGTTAAAACTTACCAGCGCGCAAAAACCTGCACGTGGATGTTTACGGCAGCTTTATTCAAAATTACCAACCAAGACGTCCTTCAGCAGGTGAGTGGCTAAATAAACTGTGGTATATCTGGACAGCACTCAAAAGAAATGACCTACCCAGCCATGAAGACATGGAGGAAACTTAAAATGCACGTGACTAAGTGAAAGAAGCCCATCAGGAAAGGCTACATGATGTATGATTCCAACTCTATGACATTCTGGAAGAGGCAAACCTATGGAGACAGTAAAAAGATCAGTGGTTTCCAGGGGTTATGGGGCAGGGAGGGATGAATAGGCAGAGCCCAGAGGAGTTTTAGGACAATGAAATTATTGTCTGATACCGTGATGGTGGATACAGGTCATTGTTCATTTGTCCAAACCCACAGAATGTTCAACACCAAGAGTGAACCCTAATGTAAACCATGGACTCTGGGTGGCGATGATATGTCAGTGCAGGTTCATTGATTGTTACAAAGGCACCACTCTGGTGCCAATGTTGACAGTGGCGGGGAGGCTGTGTGGGGCGGCTGGGGGGCAGGGATTATATGGGAACTCCCTGGACTTTCTGCCCAATTTTGCTATGAGCCTAAAACTCTAAAAAACAAAGTTTTATGTTCCAAAAAAAAAAAACCCAACAGAAAACGAAGAATGGTCCCTAATTATTTTTTTTACGTTAATGCCTATATTGAGACTAGTAAAGCAAATACATTAAAATTATGCATCTATTCATTAAAAATAATGACACAGACACCATTTCCCCTATTAGCAATATCTTAGACTGGTAGGAGACATTTGTTACAATTAAGGAACTGATACCGATACATTATAATGAACTGAAGTCCATACTTTATTCAGATTTTCTCAGATTTCCCCTAATGTCCTTTTTCTGCCCCAGGTTCTGTTTGGTACAACTGTAACAAATAACGTTTGAGTCAGCCCTCAATCTTGGCCTCCCCAGGCCATAGAATCAAATTGCTCTAACACTTACAAAGAGTGTAGGTGGGGGGCAGCCTCTAACATAGCCTCCAGGACCCCCTACCTCCTATATTCACGCTCTGGTCTGATCCTGTCCCCTTGAGGGTGGGCAGGACCTAGTGAGTCCCTTTTAACTAACAGAATATGACAAATGTGGTGGGATGTCACA
This sequence comes from Pseudorca crassidens, assembly GCF_039906515.1. NCBI lineage: Eukaryota > Metazoa > Chordata > Mammalia > Artiodactyla > Delphinidae > Pseudorca > Pseudorca crassidens. The sequence goes on from NC_090298.1 coordinate 166,626,111, forward strand.
GCCAAGAGTTGGTTACAAAAGACTGTCTTGCTGGCCCTCTCTTGCACCCTCGGATGGGAGCCAACCGCCATAATGGAAGCAGAAACTGAAGAGGGTCACCAGGCAACAGTCAGTGGGAAGCGGAGGCCCTTCATCCATCAGCCAGCAAGGGACTGAATCCTGCCAACAGCCACGTGAGTGACCTTGGAGCAGAACCTTCCCCCAGTTGGGCCTAGCGGGGCAAACTTCCGGATGCTTCTCATCAAAGTGCCCCAGTACCTTTATAAAAGAGGCCCCAGAGAGATCCCTTGCCCCTTCCACCATGTGAGGACACACAGCGTTATTGAGGTACCATTGATATACACAAGCTGCACACATTCAGTGTATACAATTTGATGAGTTGGGGCATCTGCACACAGACCCCGTCGCCACCATCGAGGTGATGAGCACGTCCATCATTTCCAAAGTTTTCTATGTATCCCTTTGTTTTGTGTTTTGTGTGTGGCTTTTTGTTTGTTTGTTTGTTTTGAGGGGCGTGGGGAGGATGAGATCTACCCTCTTTTTTTTCACTTTCTTTTTGATTGATGTATAGTTGATGTACAATATCATATAAGTTACAGGTGTACAATATAGTGATTTACAATTTTTTTGTGTGTCAATCCCAAACTCGCTATCTATCCCTGCCCCCCACCCTTCCCCCCTAGTAACCACAAGTTCGTTCTCTAAGTCTGTGAGTCTGTTTCTGTTTTGTAAATAAGTTCATTTGTATCACTTTTTTTTAGATTCTGCATATAAGTGATATCATAGGATATCTCTCTTTCTCTGTCTTACTGAGATCTACCCTCTTAAGAAATGTTTTAAGTGCACAGTACAAGACTATTAACTGTAGGCACCAAGCTGGCTGTATGAGAGAGCTCTAGAATTCACGCATCTTGTGTATCTACCCCCAATCCCTGGCAACCACCATCCTACTCTCTGTTAAGCCGTTACATTTTGGGTAATTTGTTGCAGAGCAGTAGATGAATAATACAAAGAGTCTTTCTGTGATCATCTTAGCCCCAGATCTTGCCCTTCCAGGGACACCATGCACACACTGCCATGCACATACTCCCCATTGCCTTGGTCCATGTCCCACTCCTGGCCTTGCTGTTGACTGTGCCCAGCCCACTGTAACACACACTCACTGGACGGCATTGGGAAGGTTTCCAGGCAGCCTGGGGTTAGTCTACTGATCCGGGAGAACAGACTTGTCTTAGTCAGCTAGGGCGGCTATAACAAAACACCACACCCACTGGTGGCTTCAACAACAGACCATGATTTACTAGTATGCTTTGCAGGAACATGTAGATCGATCACAATCACCAATGACACACCAAGTCACAAGACGAAGCTGGTACGTCTGCAACTGAGGTCTTATCAGGGAGCTGAAATCACAAAGACCCCTTCCCTTTTACCTTTTTTTTGCCTTTAAGAAGACCTAAACAGACATTTCTCCAAAGAAGACAAATAGATGGCCAACAGGCACATGAAAAGATGCTCAACATCGCTAATTATTAGAGAAGTGGAAATCAAAACTACAATGAGATATCATCTCACACCAGTCAGAATGGCCATCATCAAAATATCTACAAACAATAAATGCTGGAGAGGGTGTGGAGAAAAGGGAACCCTCCTACACTTTGGTGGGAATGTAAATTGGTGCAGCCACTATGGAGAACAGTATAGAGGTTCCTTAAAAAACTAAAAATAGAGTTGCCATATGATCCAGCAATCCCACTCCTGGGCATACATCCAGGAAAGACAAAAGCTCTAATTTGAAAAGATACATGCACCTCAATGTTCAGAGCAGTACTATTTATAATAGCCAAGACACGGAGGCCACCTAAGTGCCCACCAACAGACGAATGGATAAAGAAGATGTGGTATACGTAATGGTATATATAATAAGTAATGGAATATTACTCAGTCATAAAAAAGAATGAAATAATGCCATTTGTAGCAACATGGAAGGGCCTAGAGAAAAGTTTACTAAGTGAAGCAAGTCAGAAAGAGAAAGACAAATACCATATGATGTCACTTATATGTGGAATCTAAAAAATAGTACAAATGAACTTATTTACAAAACAGAAACAGACTCACACACATAGAAAACAAACTTATGTTTACCAAAGGGGAAGGGGGGAGGGATAAATTGGGAGTATGGGATTAACAGATACACACCACTATATATAAAATAGATAAACAGCAAGGACCTACTGTATAGCACAGGGAACTATTTCCAATGTCTTGTAACAAACTATAATGGAAAAAAATGTTTTAAATCATTACACATATACATATATGTATATAATTGAATCACTTAGCTGTACACCTGAAAGTACCACAATACTGTAAATTAACTATACTTCAGTAAAAACAAAAACCTTGTGCCCACAGCCAGCCAGCAAGATGGATTTGAGATGAGTCTACGTCTCCCATCTTCCAGGTTGGTGCCTCTTCAACTAATTAACCTTTCTCTGCTCCAAAGTCCAGTGTTTCGGTTTGTTTGCCTCACTGTTCCTTGGGCACACAACCTTGAGTTTGACAACACATATATATTTGTTTGCATACATATGTTTGTTTGCATATACATAGAGAAAGAATGTTAAAGCAAGAGTAGCAAAATGAATCTAGGTGAAGGGTACATGAGTGTTCATTATAGTATTCTCGCAACTTTTTTGTAGCTTTGAAAATTTTCAAAATAAAAAGGTGGGAATAACACAAACCACCCTCACTCTACTCCATATGTCCCTCCAGCTGTCATCATTTCACCTTCTAAGCACGGCAAAGATTCCTTGGAGGCGTCTCTGTTCTCCCTCTCTATGTGGTGGTTAAACATTTAATAACTGGCCCTCCAAACAAACCAGAAAGCGACCGATCTGTAGTGTTTGTCAATTCCTAAATACTCCCACCATGGGAGTAAATACTCCCACCACAGCCAATTTCAGGCTATTAATGTGGTGTCATTAAAGACAAAATGCATAAGAGATGCACCGCATATAATATGGTATTTCCAGCCTACAGATGTGATATATGCAAATAACCTCAGTAGCAGAGATAGTAACATAATTAAGAAGTGCTGAGTTTTGAGTAGTTATTACCTTTGTTTTAATAAAATCCAGTTGATCGTAAGTTTATACAATCAATTTTTAAATAATGGCTGTGTTTAACAACTGGCCCCAAAATTCCTGAAAATTTGATAGTTGGCTCTTGCCAGGCAGTACAAGCTGGCTCCAGCACACCTCTGTAAAAAAAAAAGAAAAAATCTCAGCCTACTGAAACCTGGCTTCCACAGCCACCATTCAACCAAAACCCTCCAGCCTGTCTCCCCAGGGACCTCCTCCATATTACAAAATGAAAAGAACGATAGATAGAGCTCTGGCCTGGTCTGCCTTGCTTGAGTTCTCTGCAACATTTAGCACTGTTTACTCTACCTGCCTTTTCCAAGGCCCTCTAGGTCCTCTTCTGACCTGCTGACCAGTCCTTCCCAGTCTCCTTTAAGGGCTCTTCTTCCTCCATTTGACTATGGGGCTTTGATGTGCCCCTCTGACATACTTCCCCTGGGTGCCCTTGTCCAACTCCACGGTTTCAACTACAACTAAGAAGCCCAGACCTTTTTCTCAACAACAAACCTGTATATCCCAACCTCTTAACTAGTTTGCTCCTCTTGCAGTAAAGACATTTCAAACAAAGCCGAGTGGAAGCCCTCATCCCTTCTGTCACCTCGAGGTGGAGGTCCTGAGTTACAGGAAACGCAGATCTGTCCAATCCTGAAGCCAGGGAATGTATGTTGCCTCCCTTTCAAGTCCCATAGACCCTATCACAGTTTAGTAATGCAAAAGGTTTCAATAGGGCAAAGGCAACATACATTAACTCTCCCCGGGGTACCAGCCCACCACCCCTCCCCAGCCTCAGATTGCATGGCCATGTCAAGGTACCGTCACTTGGTGGCGGCATTCTCCAAATGGAAAATAGTATCTGGGTGCTGACATGACAGAGGCTTGAGCTTTTTCAGGGCCAAATGTATCAATTCACAATGAATCGATGGAGGGAGGAGTAGTCCACCCCCACCCAGGTCTCAGCTTCCCGTTCCTTTTCTGGACCAAAACCAACAGGCGCCTTCCCAAAGTGCTGTACAAAAGTGGGCTCATTCGCCCTTGCTCGTGAAGCAACTCACTTGCCCGTCTGTTGGTCACTGTCCATCATTGTCAGTGAGAGCCAGAGTCAGTGGCTTTCGGGCTGGTGCGTCGGTGTGGGTCGTTCTGTTTACCCGTTCTTCCGGCCACGCGAAACTCGAGTTGCCAATCGGAGAATCACAGCTCGCGACAGAATCCACACCCTCAGGCTCCGCCCCCCCGCTGTTTTATCCAACCATACGTCTCTGCCTCACAGGAGTACCCGCCCCCCAGGTCACATCCAGTCACAGTCCCCGCTCTTCCGAAATTCTGCCCTATCAGAGGCCTAGCTCTCTAGGAATCCCCGCCCACCATTAGGCCACGCCCCCATAGTGGATTTCCCTCCACGGCGCCGCCCTCCTTGGGAGCCCTGTCCAGTGATAGGCCTTTCCCTCCCACAAACCCCACCCACAGGTCTCGCTTTTCCCAGGCCCAGGCCGCACTAGGCCGACGCGGCGGATGACGCCATCGGATGACGCCGCGAGAAGGTCACACGGGATCTTACAGCATGGCGGCGGCGGCGGCGCTGCGGGGATGCTGGTGCCGCTGCCCGCGGGTGAGCAGAGTGCGAGGCCGGGGGGGCGGGCTTAGGGAGCTCCGGACCCGTGACCTCCAGGGCCTCGTTCTCCCCAGGCCTTTGACCCCTTCGGCTCTTCCCTGAGCTTGGCGAGAGGCTAGGAGTTTGGTCGCTGGGTCAGCCGAGGCCGGGGCGGGGGCCCCGGAGCGAGGCCTCGGAACGTGGGTCCCGAAGCAAGGCCGGAGGGCGGGGGCCGGGCGTGCCGGGCCGGGAGCGGATCGCCCCTCACTTCCTGGCTGACCCCATGTGTACCGAGGAGTGAATGGTGTCCGTGGTGCTCAGTGGAGAAAAAGTAGCGAGGAAAAGGCAAAAAACCGTGACAGTCACAGCTCACCTTTATATGCCACGTCCCCCTACCAGGAGCATTTCCTGCATCGCCCCTCTTAATCCTCTGAAAGTGTGGGAGGTAGTTGTCGCCCTGGCTAAGAGCCTGGGCTCATAGATGCCCTGGGGGTCAAGGCGTGTAAAGCGGCTTCAGAAAATAGTACTCACGTTGCAGCTGTTTGTCGCTGTTTCACAGGGTAGGAAGCTGGGAACTCAGAATTGTTAAGCAAGCCGCGCACGGTCTCAAGAGTTCAGTTGGGTGGCTGACCTGGTCCAAAGCTCAGGTCAGTCTGACGCCAGAGCCAGACTCTGGAGGAAGGAAAATATCTCCCAGGAATCTGAGTGTCAGGACAAAGAAGGTGTTTTTGACTCAGGACTGAGCTTTTTTTCCTGGGCTTGCTTGTCTTTTGAGGCAGGTTTTAAAGGTTGAATGTACACGTGTTTGGATTTGGGCACGTCCCAAGGAGAACCACCCTCAGGTTTGGTCCTGCTGGGGGATTTTTCTCCTCAGTGAGACAACCATCCACTTCTATTTCAGGCTGTTACTGAAGTCAGTGGCTCCAGGATCAATGGGTGTAGGCATTCAGAGGAGTAAAACAAGTTAGTTAAACTCCCAAGAGTTACTCTTGAGTAGCTATAGGAGAGTGTGGCATCTGTGTACGTTCGGGGTGTTGCTTAGAGTGACTGGAGACAGGAAGCATGGAATGGAGAGAGGAAGGGCCCAGGGGATGTGGAAATGGAAGAGTGGTTCCATCAGGTCATTGACATCAGTGTACCTCGCTCCGTGCTGGGTGCTAGGGTGTAGCGTTGAACAGGACCTGCATGGAGCTTCCCTCGTGGAGCTTTAAGTTCCTCATTTGGTAGGAGAAGAAATGCTTACCAAAGAGGTGCTGCACATGAGGTTAGCAGCATCTTTGCCCAGGTGACGCCCCTAAGTTGCTCTGCTCACATCTCAACCCTGGACCAGGACATGGTAGCTTTATTCCAGGGTTGTGCCTGGGACAAGTTAGCAGTGTTTACCCCTTGAAGCCCAGGCCTCTGGTCCTCCGAGGCTGGCAGAAGTAGGGTGGGCTGGTGAGAGAAGACTGCTTGCCACCAGCATCGAGTCTTAGCCTGCCCATTTTCAGACTAAGGTGTTCAGCTAGACTGGCATATTTAGCCTTTTTCCACCATAGGTTGGCATTTCCTAGGACCCATCGGTTTCCCCCACGTTCAGAGGCAGGAGGGTAGATATGGGCCCCGGAGGTGCAAATCGAGCGTTTTCTCTTTCCACCAGATTCCGCTGGCTTCTCAGAATTTGGGAAGATGGTCAAGCATCTAGCGTGGAGCAGACATGTGATAAAAATCGTGAAATGAGTCTCCGACAACCCCTGCTCTTTTGGCGTGGCCTGCTTCCTCATCACCCTCTAGTTTAAATGGATCTTTCTCTTTTCTCCCTCAATTAGAGATGCCTTGGAGGTGGAGTCCGTTTTCTCTCCAGCCACAACCTAGTGCCACTACCCCATGGTACCTATCAGATTCCCCGGCCGAGTGGAGAGCTGACCCTGGTGAGTGACTCAGGATACAAGCAAGCCGGCAGGAGGGGGAGGTGTGAAAATCAGACCTAGTTGACAGGAGAGAGGGCTGCAGGATGCTGTCCACACTGCTGGGGGTGTCTGATTGGCAGGCATTCCGCATCCAAGGTCTTCCGGAGTTACAGAGCCCAGTGGGCCTGGTCCTCTTGGTATCCCGGGAAGTGCTCGACACTGTTAGGGGTAGGGCTCCTGCCTCACACAAAGTAGCGTGTCTCAGCTCTGATGGCTAGAAGGGCATTCCTCTAACTGAGCTGAAATCCACCTCCCGGTGGCTCCCACGTGTGGGTCCTTCACCAAGCAAGGCTGTGCCCTCTGCTGGGTGACAGCCCTCTGGGCATTTGAGCAGAGTCACCCATCCATCTCCTGGAGCTGGGTTTCCCCAGGCCATATCTCCCTTCCTCTTTATGTTGTTCTTCACAGAGAGCATTTTCTAGAGCTTTTCTGCCCTCCCTGTCATGTCTCTTCACGTTTCTGTTGGTTCCTTACCACCATGGGGAAGAAAGCCTGAAATCTCACAGTCTCCAAATCCGCATGCTCAGGCAGCCCACACCCTCCCTTCCCTTCTGAGTCTCATCTCATCCTCTAGCCTCAGCATGCTTTATCTCCCGGATCCTGTCCTGGGGCTGTTGTGGGCTTGGGACATGCCCTTTGGTGCTTCCCCTTAGTTGTCCAGCCCCGCCCTCACCCCCAGTTTGCAGCCCTGGAGTGAGCCGTGGGGCTGCCGCGAGCTGGCGCAGTCCCTGACAGTCTTAGAACTTGGACTTCCCCTGGAGCAAGGCTGGTCAGGGCACATCTGGACCAGACAGCAGCCTGCTGTTGCCAGGCCGGGCCACCGCACCTGTGGGGCAGCACCCAGACTTGCTGCTGCTCTCCCTGGGGCTGGACAGGGACCGGGTAAGCAGTCGCCCCTGAAACTGGTAGGGTGAACCCCCAGCCGCTGCAGCGGACCCCGCACACCGGCAGGAGTGGTGGGAGCAGCTGAGCACATGCAGCTATTTCCCTGTGACTTACTGGCTCACAGTCAGTCTCTAAGCTTTCTCTTTCCCGAGCCTGCACGTAGTTACACAGGGGGCGAAGCAGGCATCTACAGCCGGCTGTGTCTGACCCAGAAGCCTGCGTCTCGGGTAGGGCAGTGCCTGGAGCAGGGCCTCAGGCTATCTTCTGGCCTCTGGGTGTGTTTGGTTGGGTTTTCCTGTGGGGATTGGAGGGGGGACGCTGAGCTCGGGCTCTCAGAGACTGTGATCCTGTGGGCCAAGAGAGGGAGGTTTGTGCCAGTCCCCAGGCCCTTGGGTGACATGTAAAGCCCAGCTGGGGACTCGGGAGTGGCCCCAAAGGAAGAAGTTACCCTGGGCCCAGAAGCCCCTGGAGTAGTGCCTGGGCCGGCTCTTTTGGGATAAGGGGCCACAGAGGCCTTTCAACTCTAGTCCTGGGACGAGGGTCCCTTTGGGTGTTGGCCTTTTCCTTGGGTGGGCGTGTGTGAGGCCCCATGAGGATTCCAGGCTGTGCCTGTTTCTCTCACCCCAGAGGGAGAAGGGGCCTGGCATTTTCTTTTGTTTTTTAATAGACTTTATTTTTTTGAGCAGTTTTAGTTTTACAGGGATATTGAGTGGAAAGTACAGGGCCTGCCCATCAACCTCCTGTCCCCCTCTCCTCCCGCCGGGCACGCAGTTTTCCTCCGGTTGTACATCTTGCAGTTAGGGCGGTACATTTGTTAAAACTGATGAGCCAATATTGACACATTATTGTTGACTTTAGTCTGTGGTTGACATTGGGTTCACTTTCTGTGTTGTACATTTTATGGGTTTGAACAAATGTATAACGTATCTACCGTTAACAGTATGGTTACAGAGTAGTTTCATTGCGGTGAAAATCCTCTGTGCTCTGTCTGTCCACCCTCCCTCCCCTCCTCCAGCCCCTGGCAACCACCAGCCTTTTCCTTGTCTTCATAGTTTCACCTTTTCCAGGATCTTAGAGTTGGAATCCTACAGCCTGTGGCCTTTGCAGATTGGCCTCCCTCCTTTAGTGATATGCCCTTAAGGTTCCTCCGCATCTTGTTTTATTGCGATGTAATTGACATAACATGTCATGTGACTCCTGTATTTTTTTCATGGCTTGATAACTCATTTCTTTTTCTTTCTTTTCTTTTTTTTTTTTTTGCGGTACGTGGGCCTCTCACCGTTGTGGCCTCTCCCGTTGCGGAGCACAGGCTCCGAACGCGTAGGCTCAGCGGCCATGGCTCACGGGCCCAGCCGCTCCGCGGCACGTGGGATCCTCCCAGACCGGGGCACGAACCCGTGTCCCCTGCATCAGCAGGCGGACTCTCAACCACTGCGCCACCAGGGAAGCCCAACTCATTTCTTTTTCTTGCTGAATATCTTGTCCCACAGTTTACGCCTGGTGGCTTTTTACTTTGTCTGTTATCTCTTCTAAAAGAGATAACTATTCATTGTGGGGTTTTTTTGCCTTTTGTTTTGCTTTGTTTTGTTTTCGTTGTTGTTTTTGTCTGCACCGAGCAGCCTGCAGGATCCTAGTGCCCCGACCAGGGATTGAACCCGGACTCTCAGCAGTGAAAGCGCAGAGTCCTAACCACTGGGCTGCCAGGGAAGTCCCAAATATTGTTTTTATTTATTTTTAATTTTTTATTTATTTATGTATTTTTGGCCACGCCGTGCGGCTTGTATTCATTGTTAAACCTGTATCAACAGAAAGGAGAAAATGAAAACATTCTTCCTTCCTTTTACATTCTTTCTAGTCCAGATCCTATTCTTCTGGAAACAGGAAAGGCTTTCTCTCCGGCTTGCTAGATAATATCAAACAAGAGTTAGCCAAAAACAAAGAAATGAAAGAAAGTATAAAAAAGTTCCGAGATGAGGCCCGGAAGCTGGAAGAATCCGATGCGCTCCAGGAAGCCAGGAGGAAATACGTGAGTCCCCTTTGCTCTGAGTCTCCCTGGGCAGTCACACCTGCTCTCAGAGCCAGGAGTTCCCTCCCAGTGCAGTGCTGGGGCGGCCGCGGAGTGAGGGGACAGGAGCAGGCCCCCAGCCTTCCAGTTCAGCCGTGAGACTGCAGCCTTCTCTACACACGGCCCAGCAGCACTGACGGGGTTTCAGAGCCCTCTCGACCTGCTGCGTCAGAATCTGCATCTCCACGGGTCCCTCGGGCACTAGGTTTGAGATACGCTGCTCCTGAGGGCCTCTGACTGAAATGGGTAGAAAGTGAGTTGCGGGGCTGGTGTAATCATTATATTAATCACTGCCGCCGTCTCTCACGGAGCAGCTGCCAGGCGCCCGCCAGCGCATGGGCTTGGCGCCCTTTATTTGTCTGCCCTTGAGGGCTCTGCCCGGCGGCACCCCCATCTCACCTGTGGGCAGCTGAGCCTGGGGTTGTGGGCATTTGCCCCAGGCCCCTCGGGGGTTTTGTTCTGTTGGCGCCCCTCCCAGGCCATGGGCGACGCCTGTACCCCTGAGTCTCCCCAAGTCACTCACTTGTATGTAACTACCTGTGAGGGATCCGACCCTGCGGGAGATGGCCCTTCCTTTTCATTAAGGAAGAGGAGTGAGCCGAGGTATCGTCTGGGGGCAGCGCAGGCCGAGCTTGGGGCCGGGTGATGGGGAGGGGGCAGAGCCAGGCAGGATGACGCTGAGAATGCCCCGCCCCGCCCCCAATATATCACTGGTGAGCATATGGGCAAGATCACCCCCTGCCGCCCAGAGACAGATGCGGGGCCTGGGGCCCTGTGCTCAGGAGGTCCCTGTCCCAGCCTACAGCCAGGGACCCTGGGGGGCCGGGAGGGGCCGGGTGGACAGGCTGAGGGGGTGGAAGAACGGGGTGTGTCTGGGGAGGAAGGAAGGGACTTCTGAGAAAACGCTTCTTTAGACTGTGTCGCAACACAAAGATCCAACATCCTTTACCCTAGAGAACCATTGAATCAGAAACCATGCGGACGGGCGAGGTGATCAGGAAGAAGCTGGGGGAGATCACCGGCACCGTGAAGGAGGTAATGGCCTCCGGACCCCCAAGGCCCCTGACCGCCCCCGGAGCCCATCTGTTCCTCACCTCTGGCGGAGGAGCCGGGGAGCAATGCTGGGGGCAGCCGGGGGTGAGCAGGCGGGGGAGGCTGCCCGGTCGGGAGGCTTCCGGAATCAAAGTGCAGGATGCCTTTGGGAAGGAGGGAGAGCTCAGACTAACCCACTGGCCTGCGAGTCACCACTTAGGTTAGAAGCCTCTGGACTACAAGCAAGAACAGGAGGGTGAAAGGAGGACGCTTTTCTTCCTGACTTAGGCTAGAAGGAAGCTGGGACCCTGCACGCCCCGCCCCCCACCCCGGGAGGGTGGAGGTGGGGGTGAGACTCCTAGAGGGCCTGGGAGACTTTCTTTTTGTTGCTTCTCCTGGGCTGGAGAGAGGGGCAGGGCTTTACCTCGAGGCCAGCCCAGCGCGCTGGACACGCCTACCTCCCCTTCGTGTCCTGACCCCGGGGCTGCTGCTCCTGTGCTGTCCTTCCTGCATGTTCCAGGCCGGAGCCCTAGGGTCCAGCGCCCCAGAAATCGTAGGCATCCTTCTGGGGCATGTGCACCCCAGTCTCGGCTCCATGAGCCAGAATGGGCTCAGGACACCTGCTCCCGCCCTCTGGAGGCCGGGTCTGCTGTTAGCTCGGGGGGAGCTCCTGCAGGCCCCCACCGGGTGCCACGCCAACACCTCCCTCTTCTCTGTCTCAGTAGAGTCTTGACGAAGTCAGTAAAAGTGACCTTGGCCGGAAAATCAAGGAGGGTGTGGAAGAAGCAGCCAAGACCGCCAAGCAGTCGGCTGAGTCTGTGTCCAAAGGTGGGGAGAAGCTTGGCAGGACCGCCGCCTTCAAAGCCCTCTCCCAGGTGAGCTGGGCTGGGGCTTGTGCCCGCGGGCGCTCTGGGCTCAGCCCCGAGAGACCTCACCGAGGGCTGCAGGGACACCAGGCCTCAGCCCCTCCTGGCTGAGCAGCCTCGGGCAAGTCAGAGCCCCTAGGGAGCTACACATAACCCGATGTCAGCTGCTGACACCCTTAGCTCACATCCAGAGACTGTCAGGCTCTGGGTCACTTGAGGTCCTGAATTCATTCCGTAAATATCACTTACCACACGCTGGGCCCTCTACTGGCCATGGGGCCTCAGGAGAGAAGGTCCGAGTTCTTGCTCTCAAAGGATCCTGGGACAGGAATAGGGACAGGGAAGGGGCAGGCAGTTCCAAGTAACACATGACAGGAACGCTCGGGGAAGGCGCCGGGCCAGGGGAGCGGGCATCACCGGCTCGGGGCGCCCCACGCAGCTAGGTGTGGCCAGAGTGGCTGCAGGGACATCAGAGGGTCCTAGAGGCTGTGCAGGGGAGTTTAGGTTCATCCTGAAAGCACAGCCTCCCAGTGAGGATTCCGGCAGCAGCTCAGAGGAGGCCGGAGAGTGTCTTGGGTGATGGAGCCAGGAGGGAAATGGGCTCCAGAGGTTTGCGGAGGTGGGATCCAGAGGCTGGGTCAGCTCGGATGGAGGTGGTGGGGCAGAGGCAGCCTCTCAGGACGCCTGTCCGGTTTCTGGTCCATGTGAAGGAAGTTTCCAGCGAGAGTGTGGAATCGGCCTCAGAATGTGAGGGTCATCTGGGGGCAGCTCTTGGCGGGGGGCAGGTGGGGGCAGAAGTCAGAGCTGGGGTCTCCCCTCTGCCTCCCCACGAGGCTTGGGCGTGTCCTTGCCCTGCACCTGCGAGTCACATGACCTTGAGACCTGGGAGGCATGGCCCCGGGGTGGGTCCACAGCTGCTGGTCTGGGGTGTTGGGGAGCCCCAGCTCCCACATGGCCGGCTGTGCTCTGCAGGGTGTGGAGTCCGTCAAGAAGGAGATCGACGAGAGTGTCCTGGGGCAGACCGGGCCCTACAGGCGGCCCGAGCGGCTCAGGAAAAGGAAAGAGTTCTCGGGAGAGAAATTCAAGGAAGAGAAAGTGTTTGAGGCCAATGAGTAGGTACCAGACCTGCCAAGGGGCCCACCTCTCACCACCTCCCTTTGCAGCACCTGCACTGCTGTCCATTTCCCAGGACCCACAGAGGGTTCCTACCCAAGTCAGTTTGTGGGGTTTCTTTCTGCTCGAGGTTCCCAGGCACCCTGAGAGAACCGGGAGGGGAAGGGTAGGGTGGCAGGAATGGGGAAGGAGAAGGCAAGAGGCCGGGGTCATCACACCGTCCTGCTGCCCCCTCTTGCCATGAGCGGAGCGGCTCCCGGGCTGCGCTCACTGGCTTCCCTGATCTTCCCCAGGGAGGCCCTGGGGGTCGTGCTGCACAAGGACTCCAAGTGGTATCAGCAGTGGAAGGACTTCAGGGACAACAACGTGGTGTTTAATCGTGAGTGTTCCCATCTCAGAGAATTGCCTGACAGCAGGCTGGTGACGGACACTTACCAAGTGCTCCCCGAGGGCCGGGCACAAGACAGGAGGAGGCCGGGGTCAGAGAGGACCAGTCACTCCCACAGGGTTGCCCAGCGAGTGAGCAGCGGAGCGCAGGCCTCAGGCGGCCTGAGGGGGAGCACCCAGTACCTCTCGGGCGGCGGGCTACTGCCGTCAGGGCTGAGCCACCACCTTGGCTGGAGCCAGTGTCGTGAGGCAGCCAGGTGCACGCGCCAGCCACCCCCCATGTGAACTTGGCCTCGACACACCCCCTCACGGGCCAGGAGCCAGCTCAAGGCCCAGAGCTCTCTGCTCAGTCTGGGGCACGTGGCTTCCCAGGCGCTGACAGGGAGCCCTGGCCCTCCTCAAATGAGGATGTCCAGAGGCCTGTGTTCCCTCAGTAGCGAAAGCCGCAGCCAGCAGGGGTGGCGCCCGGCGTTCACTCGCCTCCCCTCAGCCCCTGGCGGAGGGGTCTCTGCAGCCTCCCAGGGTCGGCCAGCAGGCTCGGAGGGGGCTGCGATGGAGTGGGTGTGTCTCTCCGGAAGGGGCCCATGACCCCATCCGCCACCCCCGACAGGGTTCTTCGAGATGAAGATGAAGTATGACGAAAGCGACAACGCTTTCATCCGGGCGTCCCGCCTGCTGACAGACAAGGTCACAGACTTGCTGGGTGAGTGGGCTGCCCCGGGACCGTCCCCCCACAGCCCGAGCCGGCGGTGGGAGGAGGTCCCGGGCCCTCACCCCACTCCTGGCTCGGCTGCCCCAGGGGGCCTGTTCTCGAAGACGGAGATGTCGGAGGTGCTCACGGAGATCCTGCGGGTGGACCCCGCCTTCGACAAGGACCGCTTTCTGCAGCAGTGTGAGAACGACATCATCCCCAACGTCCTGGAGGTGGGTGTGCGGCTGGCAGGGCCGCGGCCCTGTGGAGAGTTCTGGCAGGGCCGCTTGGCTGTGGACAGGGCTTCTGAGCGGAGAGGTGGCTCCAGTGTTGACAGAGGCCTGAGCACCCCACACGCCCAGCCCTTGTTAGTCGAGCAGCTCGAGAAAGCCAGGCCGCTGTGGTCTCCTGCAGCCCCCGCTGGTCCCTGGGCCGGTGCCCTGACCATTCTTGCCTCGCCCACAGGGTGTGTCTGCCCCAGGGACTGAGTTTCTCACCCACTGGAGCCTGGAGCCCCGTGGCTTGTTTCCCTCGAGCTCTCTTCCTGAAGTTGTTCCCTTGAAGCTGCCAGGGGCCAGGTGTTTGTCTCCCAGAGGCCAGGGGCCTTTCAGGAGTTGGGAGAAGCCGGCTGCTGCTTCAAGGGTGCGGGGGCAGCGCATGACTCAGGGCAGGGAGGCGGGACCAGCACAGCAGCCCAGGGGCCTTTCCTCTCTGGGAGCCCTGAAGCTCATCTTCTGGTCTTCTCGCCTCTCCTTTTGGCACATAAACAAGGAGGAGGCGACCTGCTCAAGGTCACCCTCCTCGAGGCCCCCCCGCCCCAAGCTGGGGCTGGAGCCTCGGCATCCTGCAGCCCAGCCAAGCCAGGGGCTGTTGGCGCGGCCTTAGTGGGGCCGCAGGCAGCCCGTCCAGCCCCGTGAGGATGTCCGTCCCTTCCTCCCGCGCCACGTCTGCCTGGCCCCCTCTCCCGCCTCCGAGTTCCCAGATCCCTCACGACACTCGGCGGGGTTGGGAGGAGGTGAAACTGTAGCATTTCCCCAAAGCAGCAGCCCAAGCACGGGCAGAATCTTCTGGGCTGAGATTATCTCAGCCCCCAGATTCCCTGTGGTTTCCCACCAGCATCTCACCACCCCACTCCCCCCAAAACCCACCCTCTCCCTCACCAGATCCAGCCCTGTCTCTGGGTTCCTGTGGAAGCTTCTCTCATTGCACCCTGGGAACCCTCCCCTGCACTCCCCCTCTGCCCCGTCCCGCGTGGACCTGGCTGCCTAAGGCTTCTTCGTCCCCAGGGGAGGTAGAATGCCCTGCCTGGCCTCCTTGGGTTGGTTTCCCGGCCAGGGCGAGAGCCCGAAACGCTGCCACCTTCCTTTTCCTTCCAGCAGGCCGCTGGGACCCAGCCTGGGCTGCCCCGTTGTCACTTGCGGGGGCTCTGCTCCCACTGCTGCAGCCTAGCCCAGTCTCCCTTCCCCAGACTAGGACCCGGAGGCTGGGGCCGGGGGTCTGCAGAGGAAAGGTTCTAACTGGAGAGTATTCTCCAGAGTTTACCTGCCTCAAAAGCCCACTCTCATTCTCACACTTTTTTTTTTTGTCTTTCCCTTTTTAGGCCATGATTTCTGGAGAGCTCGACATTCTCAAAGACTGGTGCTATGAAGCTGTAAGTGCTTGCTTGCTTCCCCCCCCATTCAGGCCTCAGAAGAAATCACAGTTCAGAGGAGATCTGCTTGGGTGGCTCAGTCCGAGAAGGGCTGAGATGTCAGGGGCGGGGGTGGCTACAGGCTGGGGGCCCAGGGGTCAGGGGGTGGGCAGAAAGGGACGGCGGATAACTTGGAGGGTGCATTCGATGTTCCCTCAGTGCACGGGGGTGGTGGGTGCTGGCGGGCAAGTGGGGTTTGAGGCCCCACAGCCTCCCTTCCCTGGGCCGGAGTTACATCATCGGGCTCATCTCATGGGGGTCGTGAGGACGCTTTGGGGACACAAGGGCAGCGCTCCAGCACATGCAGCGCTGGATGTATTCATTAGCTGTTCTCATTGCAAGATCCTCAAACACATCCAAACAGACATTGATAGATTCCCACCTGGGAAGAGCCGCGTGTCCTGACGAGGCCCGGCTGCTTCCTGGAGTCCGGGCTCTGGGCCCCGGGCCACAGGCCGCGCCGGGCTGCATGGCGGCAGCTCAGGCGTCCTTGGGAGCATGCTGTCTGCACTGCCCCTTCCTGGCAGCCTCCCCGTCCTCGTCATCAGGCCACCTCACCCCACCCTGCTCACTCCCTGACCTGTGTCTTCACAGCATTTGTTCCCCCCGTCCCTCCCCCACCAGCTCCTTACTGAGCAATCCAGAGTCTCTTGGCTGATTTATTCTGTACCCAGCTCACAAACAACTTGAAAAAGCAGAGGAGAAGATGTCAGCTTTCCTTGTTAAATACTCCCCTGCACGGTGACTAATCCAGCGGGCATTTATGAGTGGTTTGGTTTTTGTTGTTGTTGTTTTGGTTTTTTTTTTACTTTGGGACCATTAGGATGTAGCTGGTTATCTTTGCCAGCAAGGTGCTGCTGGTGCCCCTGGAAGCGCAGCTGAAGTTGCAGCCGCTCACACAGGGGTGTTTTGAAAGTGTCATCTTTAAGAAACCACACAAGATGGGCGCTTTTTTTTCACTTGGTGGATCAGTTACTTCCATAAAGAGTGAATGCTGTTGGAATGTCTTCTGTCATGGTTGCTTGTTGAGATATAAAGCTGCTGGCTGCTGTGTCCTGGGCTTGGGAGCAGGCACAAGAGGGTTAGGGTGTCATTTGGGGCACCACTGCCCCCGTAAGAGGAAGAGGCTGCCAGTGGCCGAGACCCGCCCACAGGGGCTGGTCAGTGACAAGGCAGTAGACCCAGGCAGTTCACCCCAGAGCAGCCGCGGGGTAGGATGAATCCTAGAAAAAGCGTTTGGTTCCAGGCCAAGATTCACAGTGAGGTGAACATGGGAATGTTCAGGGTCAGCCAGAGAGGCCTCGACTTACCTCTGGGAGTGTATTCCAGATCGCGTTCCCGGAGAACTAACCAGACTCACTGATTAATACCGCTTTCGATAACGTTGATACGGTGCTGTCCTTATAATGAGAGGGCAGTGTGTGATTCGAGCCAGCCAACGGGTGGCACCAGCCTCCCTGCTTGGACCCATGCTCCTGGCATCTGCCACTCCTGGTGCCGCACACCCAGGAGCCGGGAGCCATTTCTGGAAGGTACAAGAGCTGAAAGCCTGAAACCCCATGGTGAGCTCGCCCACAGGGAGCTTCCCGAGACACCGCAACAGCCCCCGGCTCCCCTGCGGTGCAGTGCCTTGGCCTGGGTCGCACGCACAGGTGGGCGGCCATACGGTTGTGTCTGGCTTCTTGTTGCAGACCTACAGCCAGTTGGCCCACCCGATCCAGCAGGCCAAGGCGCTGGGCCTCCAGTTCCACTCCCGCATCCTGGACATCGACAACATCGACGTGAGTGCCTCTTCTGGGGGCCCAGGTGGACCCCAGGGTGGGCAGGGGTGCTTCTCTGAATTGCGCTCAGCTGGGAGGGTTGAGCTCCCCCTCCCTGGAGGAGTTCCAGTGCTTGGATTAAGTGACCTCCAGCGTCCCTTTCAGTGGAAGGTTTCCACAGTCTTGCTGTCGGGAATTCTCAGGCAAGTGGTGGCCCAGAGGGTGCTGTTGCCCAGACCCAGGGTCCCCTGAGGCCCCTGAAGCCAGGGCTATCTCTGCACCTTCACTGAGGAGGCTTTGTCAGGACCGCTCAGGTCCCCCACTGGTCTGCTCTGCCACGATCCCCTCGATTTCCTCCCCGTGGGGAGCTGAAGGCACACCCACCACACGTGTGCGCGAGACAGCCGGCTCCGAGAGGCCATTACACGCCTGCACAGCCTCAGTC
The DNA here is from genome assembly GCF_039906515.1 of Pseudorca crassidens. Classification (NCBI taxonomy): domain Eukaryota; kingdom Metazoa; phylum Chordata; class Mammalia; order Artiodactyla; family Delphinidae; genus Pseudorca; species Pseudorca crassidens. The sequence continues at coordinate 166,643,725 of NC_090298.1, forward strand.
CGCGGAGCCTGTGTGGGTCCTCAGTGGTTCACGTTCTTCCTCACAATTGAGAAGTGCCCGCCCGGAAACGGGCCAGTGGCAGGTGGCAGCCCTGGAGTGCAGAAGCAGGGGTCTGCACCTGGAGGGGGGAGCGGCAGCGAAGGGGCTGGGGACCATTCTCAGGCCTGCCTGCCCTGTCGTGCCCCTGCAGTTGGCCATGGGCAAGATGATGGAGCAGGGCCCTGTGCTGATCATCACCTTCCAGGCCCAGCTGGTGATGGTGATCAAGAATCCCAAAGGCGAGGTGGTCGAGGGTGACCCGGTGAGTGAGCGGGGGAGGGGATGGGGCGGGAACACGCAGTGAGGCCAGTTGAGAGTCAGGAGTTGCGGCGTGGCAGGGCAGCACCTCGAGCTGGGCCTGGTGGAGGGTAGCTGATCTCTCCAGTTTGACCAAGTCCTGAGTTACAGCCTCTGTTCCTGCCTCTGCTCTGGACCCCAGACCCCGCAGCACCACTCCCTGGTCCCTCCCAGTGCCCTGAGCTGGCAGTGTCTCTCTCCGTGCCCTGCGCTCGTCCTGGAGTGGGTGCCGAGCTCGCACCCTGCCTTTAGCCCTCACCCTTCCCCGATTCTGCAGGACAAGGTACTGCGAATGCTGTGCGTGTGGGCTCTCTGCCGAGACCAGGGCGAGCTCAACCCCTATGCGGCCTGGCGGCTCTTGGACATCTCCGCTTCCAGCACAGAGCAGGTCCTCTGAGCGCAGCAGCCACGAGTGGGGCCTCGGGGCTGGATCGTCACTGCAGACACACGGGGGACTGGTGTCCACCTGCAGCAACTAGACCTCTGGGGACAAGACTGTCAGCTGTGCCCCCGCCGTGCCAGGACTGCTGCAGAGCTAGCGGGATGCGGCGGGGAAGGGAGGGGCTGCTGTGCACAACGCCAGCCCCAGCACCGCCCCTCTGCCCCATGGGGGCTGCTTGGGCCGTGGGCACCCAGGCTACGGGCAGTGCCCAGAGGCCCCCAGCCCAGGGGTACCCTCCCAGGACCCAGTGGTACCCTCCCAGGACCCAGTGGTGCGGCCTGGGCCCACTGGCCACATCAGCCAGGCCGTTTCAGCCTTTTTTTTTTTTTTTTTTTTTTAACAGTGCCCTTATTATTATCCTATACATATGCAGAGATTTGGAAATAATAAAACACCAAAGTGCAGGAGAGCAACCTGGGTAGTCCAAGGTGTCTGTCACTGGGGTGGGGGGAGCTGGGACTGGGAGTGGGCAGCCCAGTGGTCATGGGGCGGCGGTCGTGGTCACTGAAGGAACTCTAACAGAAGAGGGGGAGGACTCACCTGGACGGGACCCTGCCCACCCTATGTTGTCGGGCGGGGGGAGGGGGGGGAGGAAGGAGACTGGAAAAGCTACGGAGGTTTTTAGTGACCTGGCTGGGGTTGCTTGAGGGTTGGGGTCCCCGAGGCTGGAGGACCTTAAGCGCCTGTATGAGTTTTAGGGGCACTGGGATCCCCCAAACAGGGAGTGTGAGGGGTCGGTTGCAGAGGAGAATGGGGCTGTGGGAGCTTAAGTCGGGCTGGGTGGTTTTGGGGGGGTGCCTGTGGGGGTGGGGGGTGCCTGTGGGGGTGGGAGGGCGAGGCCCTCGGTGCTCATGGTTCTTTGGGGCCGGTGGTCTCCCCGGCGCCTCTGGGCGGGGCCCGGTTCTCCCGGAGGACGGGGCGGGGTCGCGGGCCCGAGCGCCGCTCCCTGCGTAGTCTCCGCCCCCCGCGGCGGCCCCGCCCCCGTCGCCATGGGAACAGCCGCGGCGGCCCGGCTGGCGCGGAGCTCGCCTGCCTCGGTCTCCGCCGCTCCAGGGGCGGGTGGGGTGGGCAGAGTCCGGGCCGCCGCCGCGGCCACCGGGGAGAGACCAGGAGCGGGTGCGGGTCCCGGAAGAGAGCGCGGCTGCCGGCCGCTTGGTCCCGGTCCCGGTCGAGGCCAGGGTGAGGGGCGCGGCGGGGCGGGGGCGGGGGCGGTGGGGGAGGGGGGTCCCCAGGACGCAAGAACAAAGGGAGCGGGGTGGGGGAACCGGGTCTCGCCCCCCACCACGCAGCCCGGGCCGCGCGTTCGCACCTGTTGTGCGCGGGCCGGCCGGGTCGGGGTTTCCTCTCCTTGCTCTTAGCGTCCCCACCTGCGCGCACGCCCGGAGTTGGGTGCCCGCGGGCCAGGCATGGGCGTAGCCAGGGGACAAAGGCGCGGGCGGGGGCTGGGGCTCGGCAGGGTGTGGGGGGGGGCGGCGGGTGGGGACGACGCGGGGGCGCGGGAAGGCGCAGCTTCATCCCTGCCTCACGGGCGGGCCCCCTCCTCCGCAGGGCGCGCGGCGATGTGAGCCATGAGCGCGACGTGGACGCTGTCCCCCGAGCCGCTGCCGCCATCGACGGGGCCCCCGGTAGGCGCGGGCCTGGACGCGGAGCAGCGCACCGTGTTCGCCTTCGTGCTGTGCCTGCTCGTGGTGCTGGTGCTGCTGATGGTTCGCTGCGTGCGTATCCTGCTCGACCCCTACAGCCGCATGCCCGCCTCGTCCTGGACAGACCACAAGGAGGCGCTCGAGCGCGGGCAGTTCGACTACGCGCTGGTCTGAGCGGTGCGGCGCCCTCGGCCGGCCCTCCGCGGGGTCTCTCTCCCGGGGCCGATCCGACGGTGCGCCGCCGGGCCTGGACCGCGCTCAGGATCCTGCCCCCGAGCCCGCAGCCCGAGGGGGGAGGGCGTCAGTATAAGTCCAACCCCTCCCCCCTCACACCCCTCCCATCTTCCCTCCTGGCCAGGCCGGAGCCCCACTTCGTGCCTTTATCCCGCCCTGTCCTCTCTCCGTAACTCACCGGCCCGGCTGGCCCCCGACTCTAAAGCCTGGGTGGGAAGAGGACGCCCGCCCCTCCGCCCCCAGCGTGTAGGTGGCTCTGCTACTGCCCTGCCGCCGAGCATGAGTGTCATGTCCGCTCCCGGGTTCGGGGACCCCCGTGTCCCTTCCCCTCCCTCCCCTGTCCTCTGGCCATCCTCACTCCCCCGCCGCCCGCCCCCGCCAAGTGTTGAGCCCCTCCTCGGGCTCCGGGCCTGCGGGCTCTCCTGGGCCCATGAGGTGGACGCTGCATACCAATATGACCTGCGGGGCCTGCTCCGGAGACAGTGACTGAAGAGCGACAATGGCTGCTGTGTCCAGGATGCGAGGCTTCTTCCATGGGGGGGAGAGGGCAGACAGGCTCCCTCCCGCCCCCAAACCAGGCCCCAGTTCAGGTCAGCGCGCCCCTCCCTCTGTCACCACCTCCACCCCTCATTGGCCCTCCTGCCACCTCCCCCTGGTTCCTCCTGCAACCCCCCCCCCCAGGCTCTCCCCTTGCTTTCTCACTCCTTCCTGCCTCTGAGCCCATGGTATTAATAAAAGCTGTTATTGAGCGCTTACTGCATGCCAAGCAGCGTGCTGAGGTAGCTCCTCCTGTACTTGGTCTGTTCTCTTTTCAGGACCCTGTTAGCATTCTCATTCTACAGGCCGGGGGACTCGGGTCCAGGCAGGTTGAGTGACCTGCCTATAGCTGGCTTCTAGCCAGGCTAGAATTTGAACCCAGGGCTGACTTCTGCACACTCTTAACAGCTGCCCAGGGCTGCGAAACACCCAGATGTACACTCTGGGGGACCGAGGCATAATTCATCCCCCTCGCTCCAGGAACAGCCAGGACCACCCTTCTTTCCCTTGACTTGAGGAGACTCTGGGGGCTGTGGAATGGACTTGGGCTAGTAGGGAGCCTGGATGGGGTGCCCTCAGCCAGCCCTGGAGGTTGTCTCCAAGAACTGGCACGGCCTTCTGGTACTGTGACCACACCCGCAGCCCCAAACCTCTCTGGCCTGGTCCCTCTGTCCCACCATCAGCATGTGCACTTTGGACACCAAGGGGCTGGTGCTGTGAGTCCTTGGGCATGGAGTGGGCTGGCTCCGCTCCACGGCCCGCCTGCGAGATGTGTTGTGCGCCCCCCGGGGGGGCCGTGTGCAGTGTGTGTGGGGAGAGACGAGCGTGGCTATAAAAGGAAGGCTGTGTGAATGCACAGGCTCTGCGAACAGAAAATTCACTGGCTCTCAGAGGACTGGTTCGATTTGGGGGAAGGTGGTGCCGTAGGAGGACACCCGGTTCCCTCACCCGGCCCTCACCAACCTGCCCCTGAATCCACACGCTCATCGAGGCTGAGGGAGGGGGGCCCCAAGCAGGGAGACCTGGCAGCACCTCTGGGACTTGGAGACCTTGGGTCACGGCCAGGACCCCAGCCCCCTCCTCCACCCAGCTCTGCCCCCCCTTTCCTGCTCCTAAGGCCCCTCCAGCTCTCCCTCCCTCCCCCACTTGCTTCCCCAAGGCTACCTCAGGGACTCACTCCCCTCCCTCCAACTTCCTGCCACATGGGCAGCCCACCTTTAACCCTCCGGTGGTCAGGAGTCCAGCTCCCCCGACCTGGCCACCCTCACTCTGCTAGCCTCTCCCCTCCGTCTGTATGATGGAGGGTCATCGGGCTCTGAAAACCTTTCCCCGACACGGGTCAGGCTCAGGCCTAGACCCTCCAAACAATCACCAAGGGTCCCCTCACAGCCAAGCCAAGGTCGCTCCAGATGGCATCAGACTGGACCTGGTGCAGTGGCCTTTACCGAAAACCACACCCTCCTCCCTGGCATGTCCCCGCTCCGTCCCCAGGACTCCAAGCTATGGCTCCCTACCTCTGATTCTAGGCCCCCTCCCACCTTTCACTCACAGGAGAAAGACAGCCAGGGGTATAGACCAGAACTTTATTCACAGTTACAGGACACCGGACACAGGACTTCAGAAGGGATGAGAAACCAGTGGGGGGAGTATTTGAGGGTGATTTTAGCCCAGCCATCTGGCTGGAACCCCCCCCACCCCAGTTCTATGGCTGAAACCCTGTACAACTTTGCTTCGGTTTTTGGGGTTTTTTTGGCTGTGCTGCACAGCTTGTGGGTTTTTAGTTCCCCAACCAGGGATTGAACACGAGCGCTCGGCAGGGAGAGCGTGTAGTCCAACCACTGGATCACCAGGGAATTCCCTGTGCTTCCATTTCTGAGACCCACACTGTATCGAGCACCTTAAAGGCGACCTGTACTGCACACTGCATCAGGGACCTTCCGCCGTGGCAAGATCCTCAGTGACAACCCAGTGCCAGCCCAAGCAGGACTGAGGGCCTGGGGGCTCACCGATGTCTGGTGTGTCTGGTGAGGTGCCGGGCCCCTCACCTTGCAGGGGTGGCCACCTGGCCCAGAAGCTCCAGGGGTACCAGGAATGGGTTCAGGGGGCAGATCCCAGCTGCTTGCCAAGTGGATATCGGTTCGCTGGGCCCAGCATTCTCGGGGGCCTGAGGAGTGGCCTGGCCAGCCTCCTCTTGCCCCCTGGAACCTGTCCCGTCATCCTCAGCCCCAGACCCCAGGCCCCCACTGGCAGGGTCGGGCTGGGGGGCCATCAGGCGTAAGTACGTATCTGACATATGTTCAACCAGGGCAGCGCAGGGCAGGCGGGACAACTCCTCAGGAAGTGCCATGAGCAGGTCAAGGACCACAGCTGACTCTGGTGATGGATGGAAAGGGGACGGGTGAGGGAAGGGCGGGGCTTGCCGCCGGAGACTCCCACCCCCAGATCGTCAGCCCCTCCCTTCTCACCAGCTGGGGAAAGCTCAGGGCCTTGGCCGCCGCGGGAGATGGACGACAGGTACTTGTAGATCTTCTCGAAGTCCACAGAAAAGTCTTCCTCAGCGGACGGGCCAGCCAGGGACTCAGAGGATGCCTCAGGGGCAGGGCCTTGTGTCTTGGGGGCGGGGCCAGGAGCCTCAGGGCCCAGGTCCTCCTGCCTTCCAGGGGCGCTGAGGAGCAGTAGCTTTCCACGAGCCTGCGTGGGCTTGGGGGGCTGGGAGTACAGGAGGCTGATGGGCTCCGTGGCTGCGATGGTGAGCACCTGGCAGGCAGAGAGATCAGGCAAGGAAAGGCAGAAGTGTCCCCGTGGGCTACTCCCCTGCCCTGCAGGAGACAGCCTTCCACCTCCAAATCCTCCCTGCCACCCTGAGGAAGGCGTCACATTCAGCAGAGGGCCTCAGAAGGGCGGACACTGAGGCTAGGGTGTCCGGTGACGGACCAGAGTCACAGAGCTGGCAAGAGGAAGGGACCCAGGAACCAGGTCCAGCTTAATGAGACTCACATATATGACCCCGTCCCCGGGATACCCCCATCCTTCCTGGCAGATGGCTGTACCTGTGAGAAAGCCACGGTCAGGGCCTCCTCCAGCGGGCCTGTTATCTTCTCAGCCAGATCCATCCACACCTGGGTGGAGTAACCAGAAGGTGCTCACGGATCAACCTTCAGGAGTCCCCCAAGCCCTACCCCTCCTGCGGCTCCCCTGACCAGGTTATCCCCCCAACTCCCACCTCATCCTCCAGGGGCCGGCCTTGGGGAGCCTCGCCCCGCCTCACCTCGATGGGGGCCGGGGTCTGTGTTTCCCGGCGCCTGGGACCCTGTGGGCCACCTGGATGCATCCTCCGAGTGGCCTTTCGGAGCACTCGGCCCTTGAGCTGCCGGAGAAAGTCCTGGATCTGGGGAAGTGAGAGGATGAGGCCAAATGGACCTTCTAGAAGCCCAGGGCTAGGCAGTCCACTGCCTGCTCCAGGGCCGGCCACTGCTCCCTAGCCTCCCGCTGGCCCGGAGTTAAGGGTCATAGGGACTCTGCCCAGGGGTCTTGGGCCAAGGCCCCAGGTGTGACCAGCTACCTGACAAAGATGTAAGGCCCTGGCTGGTTCTGGCTCCTCCCCGCAGTCAGGGCCCACCCTTTGCTAAATACTACCCTAGTCACCTGCCCGCTTCGTCCACTCCGCCCCATTTCCTGACTCACTTCAACCTCATTCCCGCCCAGTCCCTCTGCGCCTTCCACCCAGTCCGGGGCCTCCACTCTAACTCGAGTTCGCCCCGCTCCTAAATTTTGGCTTCGCCCCGCCCCTCAGCCTGCCGCAGCACTGCCTCCTCCTCGCCCCGCCTCTCGGCTATGTTCCGCCCTCGCCCCGCCCTCAGCTTCTCGCAGGCACACAAGGCCCAGCCTTGCACTAATCCCGCCTCCTCCGGCGTTCTTCCGGTTCCTCAACCTCGCCCCCGCCTCACCCTCGACCCGCCCACTCCAAGGCCCCGCCCCCAGCCTCACTCTCGTCCCGCCAACTCCCAGGGCCCGCCCCTCCGCCAGCCCCGAACACATCCTAGCCCCACCTCCAGCCTCGCTCCCATCCCGAGACCCCTCTCACCTCGACCTCGCTCCGGCCCGACAGCTGCCGGGCCAGCTCGGCGGCGTCCGGCTCCGGCTTGCCCCGTCGCGCCTGCAGTAGTCGTAACAGCTGCCGCTTCTCGCGGGCGCTCCAGGCCGCGGGGCCGGTCACCTCACCCAGATAGCGCGCCGGGGCCGCTCGCCGCCGCTGCGGGGGCTTCATGCCGGTGAGCCGGGTGAGGGCGGTGTCGTCGTTCCGGGGCCGTTTCCCTAGTGGGCGGGGTTACGGCGGCCGCTGGGGCCAAAAGACCCCGCGCGGAGGCAGAAGTAGATGGGGGCGTGGCTCTGCGTTTGCGGGCCGAAGGGAACTGCTTCCCCGGGAAGTAACGGGGAGACTGGCGTCTAACTGAGGCGGGAGCGAACGAGACCCCCCGCCCGCATTCTATCTCATTCGTGAACTGGAGCCAAGTTCTTAGATCTCGTGCCCTCCCTCCCTTCCAGAACTACGTCTTGTGAAACTCCTATTATGTGCTTTGTAGCCAAGAGCCTGGGCTGTGGGGTCGGCCAGCCCTGACTGGTGAGCAAGTGATTTGGCCTTGCCGAACCTCAGTTTCCTCAACCGTAAAATGGAGCTAATAGTCATCCCCTTGTCTATGCTCTGGGGAGGGAGGAGCTCGGGCAGGAGGGATTTAAGGACCTTTAGGCTAGACAGAGAGGAGACTGGAGCAGAGGCCTGAGCTCGAGGCCCTAGCGAGGGCAGGGTCCGGGCGGTGGGAGTGGAGAGCGGAGAAATCCTGGGGTTGAGAAGGCAGGTGGGCGGTGCAGGGGTGGAGAAGGAGGCGAGGCTTATTTTTAAATTTAAGCTGGTGGGGTTGGGTGTCCCTTTTTTGTCTGGGACAAAATGCCCTTGGGGCTCCCCTGGGCGGTAACCGCACACGTATATATAAGGGCGTATGAGCCCCGCCCCAGAGCTCCACCCCTCCAGTCTGGACCTTTTCCACCCCGGAATCCCCACCCCCGCGCCACGCGCGCACGCAGACTTCAGAACGCTGCCGTTCAGGCCAGATGTTTATTCTGAGCCCAGGTGGGAGGGTGGGAGGAGGAGCAAGAGGGGGCGCGGGGCGCAGGGATCTTAGTCCCATCGAGTCTCAGGTCCTGGCGGGCCTGGTCCAAGGCTGTGGCTGGTATGTCTCTGGACCCTGTTGGGGGCGCGCTATCTCTGGAGAGGGGCGACTCAGGCTGAGCAGGGTAGAGGACGCTACGGCAGGTCACCCCCTTCCCAACCGATCATTGGCCGCCCCATCAGTCTGTGTGCCGGGGCGAGGGTGGGTGCTAGGTCTGAAACCCGAATTCTCCTTGCCTAGTGTGCCTGTCTGAGGTGTTGAGGTCCTTTCTTACGACACTAAGCCCTCAGTCGGCCGCGAGTCACCCACTACGTGATTTCTAATCCCAGCTCCACCAAATTTTGTGATCTTTGGCAAGTTAATTTCAGAGAGTGTCTCATTTTTAAATATCTATTATGGGGATTATAGGAGTATCTACCTGAAGCTTGTTACAAGGATTAATATGCGTAAAACATTTGGTACTCCGCCTGGCAGAGAGAACGCGCTATGAAGAGTCATTATCACCTCCCTCCTCCATCCGTCCTACCGGCCCCAGGTTACACTCCCCCTCTTCCCTCCCCCCAACACTTACCTGCCTCACTGGGGCCTGCTGGGCGGGGGGCCGCTGGGCGAGGCTGTCGGGGGCGGGCCGGGGGGGCAGGGGCGCTGGAGAGGAAAGGCAGTCTGAGGAGTAGGGGTTGCTGCGCGCTGGGCCGGGGCAAGGGCGCCCCCTGGGGGGCTGCTGCAGGCGTAGCGGAAGCAGGTCTAGGGATGGTCAGGCCCGAGCAGGCTGGGATCGCCGCGACCAGGGGTCCGGACGCGTGGGAATAGGCTGGGGGCCAGGCGGAGATCCCGGCGGACGCAGGTTGGTACCTGAGTGAGCGCAGACGAGGCCGAGCCCGGCGGCCAGAGCGGCGCCCAGCACGAAGGCGGCCAACACAAGTGCTACCACCGGCGCGGGCTCTAGGACCCCCGGGGCCGGCGCGGGAGGCTCGGGTCGCACGGCTCTGCCGGGGACGCCCTTGGGTGGCCCTGTGAGGAGTACAACGCAGAGACTGGGCTCATGCCTCAGATGTCCTCCCCATCCCCCTTCCCGACCCCAGAGAGCCCCGCTGAGGACTACTGCGTGCTCACTGGGGGGCAGCCGCGGCACCGTGACCACGATGGGCTGCGTCAGCGTGTGCAGGTGAGGGCTGTCGGCACCCAGACTCTCATCGCGGCCACTGCCGGCGCCCGCGCACGCCTCATCCCGAGGCAGACACTGGGAGGAGGGGGAGGCAAGAGGCGGGGACGTCAGGGCCCCGGCTCCAGGGGCGGGTCCCCAGGGCTCCCAAGAGATCTAAGCGTCCAGCACTATATTGCAACCAGGTGTCGCAATACTAGACCCCTGGAAATTCGGCCCCTTCGGACGCCCCTGCGCCCAACCTCAGCCTGAGACCCAGTGCCTACTCCCAGTTTCGAGGTACCTCCGCCCCCAGGTCCAAAAGCTCCCAGACCCTCAGATCCCCAAACCCTAAGAGGCTTCTCCCTCAGATGCCAGAGGCTCTTGTGCCCAGCCCCGACGGGCCCGGGCGCCCAGATTCCCCGCCCCGTGCCCGAGCACCGGCGACGGTGGAGACAGCGTCAGAGGCGCAGGCGTCTGGCGGGCTCCCCGGAGGCGGCGGCAGCGGCTCAGCTGGCAGTGCAGGAACTGCACAGAGGCGTTGAAGACCGGGCGCAGGCGGAAGCTGAAGCGCGCGGGGCGAGCGGCACCTGGGAGCGGCCGCGGTGGCGGGAAGGTGACCGAGGAGTCGGCGGAACAGCCCCCGCGCAGCAGCGCCAGGGCGGGGCCCGGGGTCTGGCGTGAGGATGGTGTCACCCAGCAGCGGTGCAGGGCCATGCCCCAGCGCGGGGAGGGACGGGCCAGGGCCGCCTGGGGGGCGGGGTCGCGGTCAGGGTTGGCTGCCCCCACCGGCTGCCACCTGGCCTCGGTGAGCCCCGCGCCCGTACCTGCACGAACACGCGGCTGTCAGCCGGGACCTCCAACGGCCCCGCGCGGCGCGGGAAGGCGTCCTCCGCGTCCGACAGCTCCAGACTGAAAAGGGGTCGGCGCAGCCTGGGCCCTGGCGCCGCGCGGAACGGGGACACTGGCAGGGAGAAAGGGTGGCACAGGGGAAGGAGGATGCGCTGTCCCTTAGGCCCCCTTGGCAAGTGAGCCAACCTCGCCTCCACTGCCTACTTTGGAAAATGGATGCAGTTGCGGTGGAGGATTCACCCGCGCTCGGCTCCGCGCTTCCCACCGCCAGCCGTAAAGCAGCTGGGATGTACCCGCTGGAGACCTGGGGGACATCCCAGCCCAGCCCCTGAGCCTGGGCGCAAAGCTGCGCCTTCCTGGGGAGGAGCCCCCTTCCCAGACCTCTACTTCACCATCCCCAGTGAGCGAGGGAATCCCTGGCCCGGAAGGGGTCGAGGGGCACCTGATGGTGGAGGGTCAGCCTGGGTGAGGTCAAAGGCCCTCCCCTTCTGGAGTCTGAACCCCCCGCTCATCCACCGAGGACCAGGGGCTCCTCTGGGGTCACAGCAGGGCCGTTTGGGGGGAGGGTGCTGGCCCCATTCTTGCCTTTCTAAGGGGAGGGAAGAATAGCAAGGCGCTCTCCCCCAAGCCCTTTGGGCATCGTGGAGGCCCAGCCCGGGGCCTTTTCCCTTTGTCAGTGTTCCTCACTCACTCGCAGGCTGAGGGCAGCATCGGCAAAGGGTAGAGGCACAGGGGAGCCTCCACTGGGGTGTGTGATCACACACACATGCACCACACTGACAAAGACCTCTGCCTTAAGGAGGCGCTCAGCTGGGGTCCTCATCAAAGGATGTTCTCAAATGTCCAGAATTACCGGCACAGACACTCCCTAAAAGCATTGGCGCAGACTGCTCCCCTCCCACAGCCCTTGGTCTCACCTGGCTGCTGGGACTTCGAAGAAGTTGGGGATCCCAGAGAACCTGGAAAACGGGGGACGGTGCAGACCCCACCTCCCACCCACCCCCGTTCCCCCAGGCGGGGTGGATGAGAGGGTGCACTGAGAAAGAGTAACACGGGAGTTGGGGTGTGCTGGGCCACGTCCCCTTGCCTGTACATACCAGCTGACTCGCTGGGCAAGGTGGTCATCCCTGGGAGCAGGGCCAGCAGCAGGATAGCGGTGCCCAGCATGCTGGACCGGCTGAGGCAGCACTGGGCCAGGCAGGCGGGCAGGCGGCTCTGGCCTTGGCTGGGGGGCCATTTGGGGAGGCAAGGAGCGGGGGCGGTGCACTGATGGGCCGACATCAGAGCCCACGGCCAAGGCCTGCTGGGGATTAAGGGCTCTCTGGCCAGACCCGTAGCTATCAGGCTGGGGGGCGGTCCCTCACAATGGCCATTAGATATGGGGCTAGTCACTACAAACACCTCCCCCCCAGGCCCCAGCCCTGCCTGTCTCTCTTCGCTGCAGAGGCCCCATCCACCAGCCCCCAAGCCCCAAGGTCAGGGCTCACGACCCCTTCCCTGGCCCCTTTCCCCACCTCACTGCCAGGCTCACAACACACACCACAGACACCGCAGAAGAAAAGGGAGGGGTTTTATTCTCAAGCGTCTAAGGATTTACAAACGAGGGCGTTTCGTTTTAAAAAGGGACGGGGCAGTACTGGCGGCCTGAGAAGGGGTTGTAGACCATGGGCTGGGCCCAGGCCCCCACCTGCCCACTTCACCCTCTGCCTGATGGAGAGGGATGGCTGGTGACTGGTGACTGGGTGGAGGGGGGGAGACATGGGAAAGGTAGGGGGGAAGGAGAGGCTCCCATTTAACACTGAAGGCGGGGAGGGGAAACGGGCCGACACACACTCACAAAACAGAAAATAAAGTTAAATAAAAATAAACTCAGGCAGCTGGCCCTTGGGGCCAGCCACGCGACCTTCCCGGCTACCCACAAAGGCCCCTGTGGCTGGGGCCCATGAGGGAGGGCGGGAGCCAGGCCTACTGGCCCCGCACCCTGCCCCCCTCCCCTCACAAAGGGGATTGGAGCGAAAGAAGGTGGCCACCCCCGGGGTGGGGGGCAGAGAAAAGATGACTTCGAGTACTTTTTAAAACATGCGGCGTTTTGTGACTATCCTAGTAGTAACTACAGTCGGTGAGCTAGATGGAGGGTACAGTGACGCCTAGTCTAGATTGCTTCAGCTACATCCAGCGAGCTTCCTCACCTTTGGTGTTGGTTGCTTTTTGTGGTTTTTCTGGAGTTTTCTTTTGTTTTTTGTTGTTATTTCGTTGTCCACTTGATTTGCATGCATCACCAACAAAAAGGAAACACACCCCCTCCTCCTGCTCTCGCTGCTCCCCAGGGCCCGGGCCTCGGTGTGGGCTGGGGACTGGCCAGCTCTGGGTGAGTCGAGGGGCGCTCAGGGCCACTACGAGGGCGTGACTGCCTCCACACGCCCAGCCCTCGGCCTGCCCCACCTCTGTCCCTGTCACACATCCTCAGACCCCCCACGTCCACTCCACGTGCCCTCAATCCCTGTCTCCCCGGGCCCCATGGCCCCCGCTCCTGTCACCCATTCCCTCCTCCGCCTCTGCCTCACCGGCACCTGCTGCCCTCCACCATGCCCCACGCCTGCCTTCCCTGAAGGCCACCCTGTGTGGCCACGGCCCCTTGGGCTCCCTCCACACCCCCCGAGGTCCTCAACTCACCCCTACAAGCTGTGGCCAGTCTCCAGCCCCGAGGGAGGAGCACCCCGCCCCCCCACCCAGAGCCCACCTTTGGGACTAGTCTCTCCCCGGCGGGGTGGCCCAGGCCCCCAAGGCTCGGCCCCCAGCCCCCCAGCGCCCGTGGGCCATCGGGGGGGCTGCCACCACAAGCAGCTAAACATGACTTTGGTAAAAGTTTCTGAAGGTACCGACAAACCCCATGAGAACAAGCTCTTCTCCTCCCCCCACCCCCCAAACACCCCACCAAGTACAATAAAATACGATAAACTCCAAAAAGGACCCCCTGAGATCAAAAAGAGAAAGAGAGAGACCAGCCCGGGTCTGGCTGCAGTCACAACGTCCAGCCCGCCTGCCCAGGGCGAGGACGCCAGCCAACTGACTCATGGCTTGCCGGAGACCTAAACGGACCCAGGGGTGCCGCCGGGGGTGGCAGGGCCTGGGCCAGGAGAGAGGCAGAAGCAGGGAGGGAGACAGGGAAAGCCAGAGAGGTAGAGAGGGAGGGGACAGAGAGAGGGAGATGGAGCCAGGGTGCATGTGCGTGCGAGGCGGCGGTGGGACAGCGCGGTGTGGAGGGGAGGGGACAGGACGGGCGGCTCTCTCCCGGCCCCTGGGGGCCGCCCCAGCCCAGAGGTTACAACTGAATAAATAGCGAGTCTGCTCGCGGCCTGCTGTCTTCCGTTCACAGTGTCTGTCGGAGGGGATGCGCACAGCCGGCTGATCCTAGGACGGGAAGGGCTGGGGCCTGGTGGGCCCATCTGTCCATGGCTGGTGGGCAGGGAGTCAGGGGTGGGTTGGCGCCCCCTACTTTCTGTCCTCAGCCCTCGGCGGCCGTCCAGGTCCCAGGGCTCCCCTGGCGGGCAGCTGGGTGGCCGGGTGGGGAAGGGGAGGCCGGTGGCCACGCCCCCGGCCCCCAGTAGGCTGGCCGCCGCTGTGCGGCTACCTGAAGAAGGGCAGGTGATGCTGGCTCAGGACCCCGCTCGCCCGCGGCGACTCGGTCTTCGCCATGACATCCTTGAACCAGGACGCCACGTCCACCTCCAGCGTCTCGTAGCGCTTGATGAAGCTGTGTTCCTGTGGGGCCCAAGGCAGGGCACTTAGGGCGAGGGCGTCTTCCCTGCTGGCCTTGCTCAGGCCCGGCGCCCAGTGTGGCGGGGGGCTTAGGATGGGGGCTGGGGAGGGCCCCGGGTACTCACAAGTAGCTTATTATACTTTGGTCTCTTCCTGTGATCTTTAGTAAGGCTGGAAGGAGAAGAGGAAAGGAAGAGAAGTGAGAGCAGGTAGGAGAGGCCTGGCCGCCCTCGTGGCTGAGTTGTCGGGTCTGCAAGATCTGTGGGCAGAAGCCCGCACCCTCCCGGGCCTGCGCTTGGGCCCCCCACCGTGACAGAAGCCCAATGTGGGCCGTGAGACGCCCATGGGAGGGGTGGGTGGGCTCCCCCACGGGAGGCTCCAATGTGGACGTCCCGCGTGCGCTACTCTTGCCAGTTGGTGCAGGACACTCAGAGCCCTTAGCCCTGGGGCGCCTCTGCTCGTTCACAGCTCCCCCAAGATGAAGCCCCAGGGCCACCCTGCCAAATACCCCTGGGGCCAGGTGTCCCCTCAGGCTGAGTCCAAACCCAACTCCTAGCTCCCGGGGCTCGGGCTCCAGCCCCCACACCATCCTGGGGCCCCTCTCCCCTCCCCAGTGGCCTGGGTGCAGGGCCACATCTGACCTCACCCTGCCTTCCAGAGTGGAGGGCGGGGGCGGGGCTCCTCACCAGTCTTTAACTCTTAGTTGCGGCATGTGGGATCTAGTTCCCTGACCAGGGATTGAGCCCGGGCCCCCTGCATCGGGAGCGTGGAGTCTTAACCGCTGTGCCACCAGGCAAGTCCCCTCACCAGTCTTTGACGAAGGACTGAAAGTCCCCCGAGAAGCCCATGTGACCGGGCAGGAGCGGGGGTTCTTCCTGTAGGACTTTGGTGAGGACCTCAAAGTCCGTCTTGCAGTTCTTGTAGGGAAACTGTCCCGTCGCCAGCTCCACCTGGGAGAGAGACGGGCAGGGCTGGGCCGGCCAAGGACAGGATCTTGCCCTTTCCCGCCACCTGCCTCCGTACCCCGAGAAGACCCCACCCCTGGCCTCGGAGAGCAGGGACCCCAACTCACCAAGGAGATGCCCAGGCTCCACACGTCGGCCCGGATGTCGTAGTCGGGCTTGGTGGGGTCCGGGGGGTCGATGCGCTCAGGCTGCCGGCGGGAAGGAGGAGAGGGTGGATGTACCCCTGTGGCTGGGGTGGGCGTACCGCCCCTCATGCCCGCCCGCCCGCCGGGCGCTGCTGGGCCCCACTTACTGCCATGTAGGCAGCGCAACCCGCGCTCCGCGTTTTGGCTTTGGAGTCGACGAGGCGGCCGCTGATGCCGAAGTCGCAGAGCTTGATCTGGCCCCGCTCATCCAGCAGGATGTTGGAGGGCTTGACGTCCCGGTGGATCACGCCGTGCTTCTCCTTCAGGTAGTAGAGTGCCTTCACGATCTGCGGCGCGGGCAGAGGAGGGCACCAGTGATGGCAGGGACGGGGCCTGGTGGGGCGGGGGGGCGGTTGGGGACCACCCGCCCGCCCGCGCCCCACCCAGCTGCTCACCGCCACCGTCATCTTGCCCAGGATCCGCTCAGGGATAGGGCCCTGCATCCGCTTCTTGAGCTTCTCGGCGCACGTGCCCATGAGCTCCATGGCAATGAAGACGTCCGTCTGCGGGGACAGCAGGTGGCGGCTTGGCGGGGTGGCTGTACCCTCCTGCCCACCCCAGACAGGCTCGGGTCCTGGGGGAGGGGCGGGGGGCGCGGGAGGCTTGGGGGGCGGGCGGCCGGCTCACGTTGGTGATGAAGGTCCCGAAGCACTGCACGATGTAGGGGCAATCGTGGCTCTTGAGGACCACGTCCAGGTCCATGAGGATCCGCTTGTTCTCTTCCTTGTTCCCCGAGCGCCGCATTTGCTGCACGGGACAGCAGGGGCCTTAGCGCCGAGCCTGGGGCGCGGGGCCCACCCGGGGCGGGGGCGGGCTCACCTTGACAGCGATGACGTGCCCCGTCTTCCGGAAACGCATCTTCCACACCTGGCCACAGGTGCCACTGCCCATCTCCCCCAGGTTCTCCAGGTCATTGATTTCCGCCTGGTAGCGCTGGCGAGGAGAGCCAGGGCTGGGGGTCCACCGGGCCTCTGCCCTCCACCCCCAGCCCAGACCTACCAGCAGCGTCCTGCCCACCCTCCCTGGGGGGGCCGAGGGAAGGGCGGTACCTGGCCCCCAATGGTCAGGTAGCCCGTCTGCTTCATGATCTCCTGCAGCTTCTGGTCAATCTCGATGCTGAGGGGACAGAGAGCGGGTCCTGACCAACCTGAAGCCACCCCAGCCCCTAACACACAGGGTCCCACAGAGCTCACCAGCTCCTCCCTGAGGCTTGCCCTGCGCCCCGCCCCGCCCCGGCCCCAACCTCCCGGCCCTCCCACCGGCCACCCTAGCCGCTCACCTCTCCATGCTGCGCGGTGTGAACAAGGTTGACGGGAGCCCCAGCATGTGGCGGGGCCGTGCGGGGGGCGTGGGGTGCTGCGGGGAGCTCTCGGAGGACGGTGAGCGGCTGCCCCCATCGTTGGCCAGTGGGAGCTGCAGGGCTGGGGTGGTGAGAACCAGGGGCGGGGAGGGGGTTAGCTCCCAGCTGGCCCCAACTCAAGGGCCTGGAACCCTCATCTTACCCTCCCTGGCATCCCTCAGGTAGGGCGGCACAGCCCCCTGCCCCGCTGGGCTGGAGGAGCTCCCCGCTCCCAGACCACTCCTAGGGTGCCTTTTCCCACCCCGCACCCCGCCCACTCCTCTGACCTGGAAGGGCTTGCGGTGGGCTGGTCCCCAGAGGCTGAGGGTTCATCCCCAAGCCTCCCCTGACAGAAAACGGAGGCCCAGAGGCGGATGCCGTCCCTCGGGCAGGCAGCCTCCCCGCTGTGTCCCTTTCCTCCCCACCTCCGCCGGGGAAGCAGGCCCAGGGCCACCACACCCACACTCTGGACCACACAAGGCAGGAATGCCCGCTGGGATCAGCCCGAGCTCTGGCGCTGTGGGCAGCCTGACCTTGGCTGGACCACCCTGAGGAGAGAGTGGGCAAGGGACCTAGGCTTCCAGCTGCCTCGCCCAGCACTCTGTTTCAGGGTCAGGGAGGGCCGCCCTCTGGCCTGCGGGCTCATCGGTGAGCCTCCCGGCCTGGCCTGCGGAGCTAGGGCCGACGAGGCAGGGGCAGGACCCCAGGCTGGGGTGAGGGGATCCAGGTGGCACAGCCCCTCCAGGGGCCAGGCCAGGCGGCGAGTTTGGTTCTTTCCAGAAGCCTGCATGCGGACAGCTCGGGCATGCTACAGGCAGGCAGCGGGCAGGCAGCGTGCAGGCAGCGGGCACCCCAGGACGGGCAGGCGGCATTAGGGGACGGGAGGGCGGGAGACAGACAGCCGGGAGCCGAGACTCGGGGCCCAGCTGCCCAGAGGACGCGCTGCAGAGACAGGCCGGGGAGGGGCCTGGGAAAGGAGAGCGGATTCCCTGAGGGGCTAGGAGCCTCCGGGCTGGGCAGGCCCCAGGGTGGGGAGTGGGGGCCAGGGTGATGACCCTCCAGTGAACCCCTGAACCCCGGAGACCCTGGCACTCGGCCTCCAGAAGGGGAGCCCCTGGCTGAGGAGGCTGCAGGCTACAAGTACCTCCCAGGTTCACCTTCCCCTGGAGAGCAGGCCAGGAGCTGGGGGCGGGCCATTCTCCTTAGCCCTTGGCTGACGCCCCCTCCTCTCTCCACACTTCCCGCATGGCCCACCTTCTCCTCCCACAGTTCTCCAGGCACCTGGTGACGTGGGCCCAGTGATCAACGGGTAGAGACAGGTATGTTCAGCACCTGGTGCCCAGGCGCTTTGCTGGCCTGCAACCCTGACCGCAGCCAGAGCGAGGGGCAGGTCTATGAGCCTGGCCTGCAGTCCTAGGAGGGCCTGGCGGGAGTGATGGAAGAGCTCTGGGGACCCCGGGGACGTGGCCGGGCCCAGTCCCCTCCACTGGCCCGGAGGCCTCTCCTCCCGTGCCCTCCCTGCTGCTCTGCTCTGCCGGGGCCAGAATCCCAGTCGTAATACCTCCCTCTCTGGCTGGACAACCTCCGGGGCTCCCGAGGACCCTCGAGCTCCCCCTGCACCGGGACCCTGGATCCCTGTCAGGTTCAGGTTCCCTGGGGGCACCAGGGCCCCCTTTCTGAGTGAGGACCACAGCCCTCTCCTACCCACACCTCTCGGTGTGGTGTCCTGTCGGTCCCCTCCCTTACACAGTCCACCGGGCCCTCTGAGGGCCGCCCCAGAACCCGGGGCCAAGGCTGTAGGGGGACAGAGGCTTCCAGCCAGCCCCGCAAACTGACGCACGGTAGGCGTGTGAGCGGGGCCGGTGCGGGGTGGCTAAGGTGGGGTGGAGGGAGGTAGACAAAGACCCTGAGAACAGAAGTCACAGAGGTGGTACCGGGCCCACGGCAGGTCAGGAGGGCAGAATGAGAGCGAGAGGCTGAAGGGGAAAGAGAGAGAGAGAAGAATGAATGAGAGAGAACGAGAAAGGACACGGGGCGGGGGTGGGGGGTGGGGAGCACGCGGCCATCAGGAGCCACACACGTACCAGGCTGTCAGTCGACACACGTAGGCACACGCACACAGGGCATGGCACAAACCCACGCAGATGGGCAGACGACATGCCACAGGGTCTCCAGCAGAGCCACAGAGCCCCTCACCTTCCGACACACACGCACACGCGCGCACACGCACGCACGCGCGTGCACACACACACACACTTCCCAACCTAGTCCTGCTCACAAGGACCAATGAGGCCAGACCCCCACCCCATCTCTCTCAGCACCCCCGCCCTTCGCACAGGCATGTCCCACACCCGTCTGCTCCCAGACCCACTGGCACCTGCCCTCCGCCCCTAGGGGGGCTGCTTCCTCTACTTCCATCCCTGCGCTGCCCCCACCTCCCAGGAGACTTTGCTCAAATTCCACCTTCTCCAGAGGTTTCCCGACTGCAACCCTGCTCCCTGCTCCACCCGGCCTTCCCTCCAAGGCGCCGGGGTCTCCTCCACTTCCCGCCCGGAGGCCCTCAGTGCTCACTGCCCTCCAACCCCCAGGGTCCCCCACCCCCTGGGGCGCACCAGCCCTGAGAGAACAGGGACTCAGTCCAAGCCTAGCATGGCTCAGCCCAGGGGGTGACACGGGTCCGCTGGGCTGCTGAGGCGGATGAGCAGCTCTCCCCCCCCCCCCCCCGCTCATGCACACGCCTGCAGGCACACGCACGGACACTCGTGACCCCCTTGGCAGGCGACAGACTCCCGGCCGGTGAGGGAGTCTGTCTCCTCCTCCAGGGAGTCCAAACCTGAGCCCAAGAGGAAGGGAGGAGCGGGAGGTGAGAAGACAGAGGAAGTGGCCGGGTGGGCCGGACGCGGACGGTGTGGATGGACAGAGAGTGAGGGTGAGAGGGGGGGATGCGCACACGCACACACGGGAGCACGTGGGAGGGGGAAGGGGGGGATGGCATTCTGCGGCCGGGGCAGCGGTTAGGTCAATGGTGCAGAGGTCCAAGCAGCGATGATAAAAAGGCTGGTACCTGCTCGTTGGGACGGGGCAGGAGCAGGGCTTAGAGTGATCACAATAACTGGATGGGGAAAAGGAAGAAAAAAAAAAAAAAACAACACCACGATAAATCACAACGGAAACCACCGATTTGTCCAAAAGAAAAGAAATCAAATCAAATCATAACGGAGAGGAGGGGGAGGCACGCGGTACCAAACTGTAGAGATGGGTAGAAACCGACAGAGATGGGAGAACTGGGAGGATGGGATGGAGCTGACACAGACACAGACGCCTGGAAGGGGCTCCCCGCGGCCTGCTCGCCATGGGTCTCACCGTGCCTCGCTCTCCATCTGGGACAGCCACCCTGCAAGGCACCCCAGGCCCCGTACCTAGGCCTGTCTTGTCCACACAGGGGTTGGAGGGGGAGTAACACTGCAGAGACCAGCAGGGACCCTCCAGCCCTGGCTGGGCTTCCTACCCCAGGCAGTGTCCAGTGCCAGCACTGCCACCTCGGGTTTTTTTCTGGGCCCCAAGAGACACACACACACACCCCCAATCCAGTGAGAAACCCACACGGGCCCAGGTCAGGAAAGGGAGAATGGGGAGTGGACCCTACACAAGGATGGGGGCGCCAGGCTGGGT
This sequence comes from Pseudorca crassidens, assembly GCF_039906515.1. Lineage (NCBI taxonomy): Eukaryota > Metazoa > Chordata > Mammalia > Artiodactyla > Delphinidae > Pseudorca > Pseudorca crassidens. The sequence continues at coordinate 166,663,998 of NC_090298.1, forward strand.
GAGCAGGCAGTGGTGGGGGAACCCAGATGAGGAAGTGTCTTCCCCGTCCTGTCAGGATGACTCCACAGAGAGCTACATAAGCCACAGGAGTCATATCAGAGGAGATAAAAAGGAGAGCAATTTGCTGGATCAAGAGAGACACAGAAGGCATGGGTGTGTGGGCAGGGGAATTCCCTGGTGGTCCAGTGGTTAAGACTGCACTTCCAACGCAGGGGGCACGGGTTCGATCCTTGGTGGGGGACTAACATGCCACATGCCGCGCGGTGCGTCCAAAAACAAAAACAGAAAGCATGTGTGTGGGCTGCTGTTCATCAGGTCTGTAGGAAGGGGAAAAATCTGACTCCCTCTGAGCTTCAAGGATATGGGGAGGGGATCATGCAGGAAATGACAAGGAGACTAGATGTGGTCACGGTGATTCCGAGCCAGGTGTGCGTGCTGGGGGGTAGCTCTTGACTCCAGATGACAAGACGCCAGGGAGACACGGGGACTGTGGGACCAGAAAGGAGGTGTACGTGCCCTGGGATGCCTAGATAAAGTCGCACTGGCCTCAGGTATCCCCGGGCTGGATGGGTGTGGGTGTGTAAGAATGGGGAAGTCACTTGATTCTAAATGACAAAGTCGCCGCGCTTGGGAGTTGCGTGTTTATTTCTGGAGGAGCCAGAAAGATGGCAACAGTGAAACGAGTCAGAGGAGTATGAGGGGGCCTGGTGTATATGGGTAAACTGTATGTGGGAGGGAGTCCGCTGAGCCCAATGACAAGATCCCAGACACGGACCCAGGTGCGGAACGGGGGCGGGGGGAACCTCTTGACACAATCACTGAGATGGCGGGAGTAGAATCAGCTGGTGAAAAGGGATGTGTACATGTTAGCGGAGGACCTGGATGTAGTCACGGTCGCATGAAGTAGGAGAAGCAAGGCTCAGGGTAGGTGACAGAGGCTCCGAGGATCCCGGTGATTGGGGGCGGGTCATCAGGTGGGGGGCCTCGCCTGGAGCCGGGTAACTGGGCTCCCAGGCCCCGTTAAGGGGGAACCCCCAGGCAGGGGAAGGGCTGCCCGGGAACCCGCGGGCCCCACGCCTCCCGGGTCACCGTGACCCTCTCACCGCTGGCCGATAGCGAGGAGCGGGGCGGAGAGAAGGAGCTAGAGCGCCCCGGAAGCGGGGGCGGGGCCTGGAGGCGGGGGCGGGGCCTCCCGCGGCGCGCGCCCCGCCCCGCTCGCCCCCTCCCCCACGCCGCCGTGCTTACTGGGCCTGGGCCGCTGGGGGCTGATATCCAGGTTGAGGTCGATCCTCCGCCGGGCCTCGCGGTTCTCCTGCTTCAGCTTTGCTTCCAGGCGGGACAGCTTCTGCTCCAGGGAGGACGCCGCCATCTTCCCCGCCGCCGCCGCGCACCGCCCGGCCGCCCGTCAGTCCCGCAGACAAACACCGCACTGCGCCTGCGCTCGGATGACCCCGCCGAGCCGCCGTCTCGCTCAGCAGGGCGCATGCTCGCGGTGCACACCCGCCCTTCCCGCGTGCGAACTTCCGCGCGTGCGTGCTTCGTCCCGACCGGAGGGATGACGCCGCCTAGAGCTCGCTGCTGGCAACGTGCGAATCCTCTCAGTGTGAGGCGCATGCGTGAATTCCCGAGCGCTCCGGCAAGAGGCGCTGTCTGGAAACCCACTCACCGTTCCGCTTACAGCGGTGGGCGGAGAAAGCAGCGCGCAAGCGTACAGAGGAGGAGACCAGGTCACGCCCGTGGCCTCTGCTGCGCATGCGCACTCGTGACTTTGTTTTTTTTCCCCCCCCCCCGTCGCTGTCCCCGGTGGTCGCCATGGTTGTGTGTCCTCAGCCTCATTCTTTCTCTTTTCGGCCCGGCCATCGCTGGCACCTACTCCCTCTCGGAACTGCCTTTCTCATCTCAGTGCTTCCTTAGGATCCCTGTTATGCTTAATTGCTGCCTCCTCACCATAATTAGGCACCCGGGGCAAGCCCTTTCCATTTCAGCAGGCTCAGGGTTGGCCGAGGACATGTAGGATGGGCGGTGTAGGGCTCGGGCCACTGTCAGGACCCTGGGAATCCAGTGGCGTAACCCCTGCCCTCGGCGACTGGGGGGCCGGTAGGGGGGCCAAGGTCAAGGTCCGAGAGTTCCAAATCAGACTTGCGTGGGACATTTTAAGACTTCCCTCAACTGCCCTGCCCCCAGAATTTGCTCCCAGCTCCTGGACAACGCAGAAGATAGGCCCCGGGGTTTGGTGCCTCTACCTGGCGCCTCCGCGGCCTACACATTTTCTTTAGCTGGTCTGAAGAGTGCTGGGGAAATGTCCCCATCTGGAACCCTGGGCCCCTGGAGAGCACCTTGCCTCTGCTCTCTGGTGCCAGGAGGAGGCTCGCATTTTGCAGACACCATGGAGGTGGTGATCCCAGGAGGTCAGGGTTGGGCAGGCTGTGCCCTGCCCGCTCCAGCACAGGGACACTGTGATGGGCGTTGAAGGCTTGTGGCGACTCCTCTGGTGACAACTTACAGGTGGAGCAGATCCAAAACTGTGGAGCCGGGAGACTAACAGGGAAGGTAGAGGAAGAGCAGTTCTCCAGGAAAAAACCTAGGCAGACGATGCCACCTGATTTCTCCTGGTTAGCTGAGGTCTCTCTCTGCCTCTGCTTCCGGGATGCACTGATACCCTTGATTCTGGAATGTGACTGTCGCCACCTCCCTGTACTTGGTCTGGTGGAATCGAAGGCTTAGACTCACAGGAGTGGACACAAGGATCAAGATTCTAGTTCTCATAGTTAGTATCATTTATTAAGCACCCACTGATATACATTCCCTCGCATAGGGAACATGTGAAAGACAAAGTCCCAGCCTGTCTTCAGAAAAATGTACCCTCCACAGCAGGTGTTCTTAACCTGGGGTCTCCGATCCTTAGGATGTCCATAAACAGCCCTCTAGGGGATCTGGGGGAATCTGTTGATTGCCTCAAGTTGTTTGCAGAACTTTTCACGTACGTGAGCATTTTCCTGAGGAAGGAGGTGCCCAGCTTTCATCAGGTTTCTCAAAGCATCTAGGGATCTAAACAAAAGTTCAGAATCCCTACTCTAGACACCCAGATATCTGACTCTGTAGGTCAGCATTTTCCAACACACAGGCCTGGGACTGTCTTTGTCAGAATTACCTGGGATGCTTATATTTACCGGCAAGTTCCTGGCCTCCAGGCAAAGCTCCTGAGTCAGTCTTTCAGGGGTGGGGCCTGGGATGTTTTGTTTTGATGTTGACTTTGATGCCTAGCCAAATGTGAAAACCATTTTTTCTGAGTTCAGGTGTCCATAGCAAACAACTTATAAATAGGGGATTGGGCTTCCCTGGTGGCGCAGTGGTTGGGAGTCCGCCTGCCGATGCAGGGGACACGGGTTCGTGCCTCCGTCCGGGAAGATCCCACATGCCGCGGAGCGGCTGGGCCCGTGAGCCATGGCCACTGAGCCTGCGCGTCCGGAGCCTGTGCTCCGCAACGGGAGAGGCCACAACAGTGAGAGGCCCACGTACCGCAAAAAAATAAATAAATAAATGAAAAAAAAATAGGGGATTAACATCCAAGTTGGAGGTGGAGGAGGGGGGAGCTTGTCCGTTGCGTCTGTGTCCCCTCCTTGGGAGAGAACCCCAGATGTAAGCTGTTTTGGTCAGGAAGAGAGGGTTGAAATCCCATTGGGATGAGCCCCACCCCCATATGTGGCATTGATTGAGCCCGAATGTTCGGAGTGGGTTGGGGGAGCAGCAGCTCTGGCCCAGGGCTGGGGGCAGGCAAGCTAGCCAAAGACACAGGTGTGGTTTTGCTCTGAGAGTCTTATGACTGAGTTAATCCCTCCAGGATGTTCCACCCTAGATCCACAGCCTCCCAGGCAAACCAATCCTAGGATCTTGCCTTGGGCTCCACCAGCCTGGCACGTCTGCTCCTCCTGTCCCGGCCTGGGCTCACTTGGCCCCCTCCCTTGAAGATAACAGTAGAGATTCCAGGGTGATAGCATCTGGAAGGCCTCTACCGCAACCTGCCCCTCCCTGGCTTCTCTCCACCTCCATTCTGTCCCGCACCTCTGCCGGCAGCCCTTCGTAAAGGGTGTCCTCCACCAGGAGCCCCGACTTCTTCAGTCCCCCACAGTTGCCGAGTTCTTCCGGCAGCGCCTCCAGCCGGTTGCCCTTGAGCTCCAGGCGGCTGAGGGCCCCGAGGGCCCCCACCTGGGGCGAGAGCTGGCTCAGGTTGTTGTAGCCGAGGAGCAGCGTCCGCAGCTTGCGGCAGAAGAAGAGCTCGTCGGGCAGAAGCTCCAGGGCATTGTAGGAGACAGCCAGGTGCTGCAGGTTCTGGAGGAGGCCCAGCTCGGCCGGCAGGGAGTGCAGCCCGTTATGGGAGATGTCCAGCAGGCGGAGGCCAGAGCACATGCCGAGCTGGGTGGGCAGTGTCTCCAGCTTGTTGTGGCTGAGATAGAGCTGCTCAAGGCCCCGGAGCTTCCGTACGTGCTCGGGGACATAGGCGATCTGGTTGTGCCACAGCCGGAGTGTGACCAGCTTGCGGCAGTGCTGGAAGCTGAGGATCTCCTCAATGGACCGCAGGTGGTTGTCCTTGAGGTCCAGTTCCTGTAGTGCGCTCAGGCTGAAGACGGCATGGGGGATGCGCTCCAGCCCGCAGGCCACCAGCTCCAGCTCCCGAAGCACCGCCAGCTTCTTGAGGCTGTTCAGTGCCAGCAGGCGGGCCCCGTCGTTGTGCAGGCTGAGCCGCTGCAGGTGACTGGCCACGTCGGTCACGCTGGCGGGCACTTTGCCGGCGTTGCTCCGCAGAGACAGCACCTTCAGCTGCTTCAGCTCCCGGAGGCTCTCGAGGGTCGCTGCCCGGGCCAGCTCCGGGGGGAAGACCCCCTCCAGGTGCAGCTCCTCCAGGCTGCGCAGCCCGAACACCCAGAGGGGCACCTCTCGGAGCTCCTCGCACTTGACCCGGATGACCTTCAGGTGGTCCCGCAGAAAGATCTGCGAGGAGAAGGGCAGCCTGGCCGGAGAGTGGAGCAGGCTGATCTCCTGCAGGTGCACCAGCTGCGAGAGGCCTGGGGGGAAGGTGACGTCACAGATGGCCTCCAGCCGCAGGGCCTCCACCTCGCTGAGCTCGAAGACCGTGTCGGGCAGCCCCGGGAGCATGCAGAGGGCCAGCTCGAGCCGGCCGCAGGCGTTGCGCTGCAGCTTCTGCCGCAGCTTCTCGGTCGTCCACTCGTGGTTGAGGTTGAGCTGCTTCAGGCGGCTCTCGCTGACCTCGGAGAGGAAGACAGCGAAGCGCTTGGAGTAGAGTGAGTCGTACTGGTCGATGAGGTGCAGCATGAAGGCGAAGTCGTTCTTGACGTCGGGGATGTCGCCCATGCCCGTCTCCTCCCGCACGGACCGGAAGGAGTACTCCTTGAGGGGCCGGTGGAAGAGCCAGAAGAGTGTGTAGAAGCAGATGATCCCATAGACGCACACGAAGCAGATGTAGCAGAAAGCCAGCTTGGAGAAGAGGTGGGCCTTCGTGTGGCTGCAGCAGAAGCTGGCATAGCCCGTGACCTCCGAGGTGTCCACCGTACAGGCCACCAGGAAGCTGATCTTCCCCACGTAGACGAGGTTGTAGACCAGGATGGCCAAGAACTTGCAGACCTTGAGCACCGTCTGCCGGATGTACATGGTGTACAGGATGTCCCCCTCTTCCACGTGCATACGGAATTTCTTGACCTTCTCAAACAGGGCTTTGGCCTGCTCACCCTCCTTTTTGTCCAGCAGGGTGACAGCCGGTGGCTCCGTCACCACCTTCTCGGGCTCCGCCAGCATCTTCTCCTTCTCACCCTCACCTGCCTTCCCTGGTCCTGCCGCCGCTGCTGCCATGGTCACCGTTGCCCGCCCGGCGGCGGCAGGGTCCTTGTGGTTCTCCCCGGAGACCTCGGATAGGGCCCGCGTGGTCCACGGAGAGTCGAAACACTTGCCCAGGATAGAGATGAAGTGCTCGATCTTGGAGCTGGTGCCGGGAAACTTGAACCAGAAGCTGGTGCAGACCATGAAGTTGAGCGTGTGGATGACGACCAGGTAGGGGAAGTACTTGGCGTACCAGTGGAGGGCTGTCTCGTAGCAGAGCTGGTTAATGAAGCTGTATTGCTGCAGATCCAGGTTGTTCCTGAGGCCGCTCAACTCCTGGAGGTCCCCCACATGCTCGGAGACCCCCTGCAGCAGCAGTTGCCGGCACGGGGCCTCTGATAAGTTCTCCCGGGGTCCGTGACTGGGCAGACAGATGATCTTGTCCTGTGTCACCTGGGGATGGGAGAGAGGGTGAAAGATGGTGAAGGATCTGGGGCGGCCTGGGAAGTTGTGGGGTGGGGGAGGAAGCAGGCTGAAGGCAAGAGGGGTTTCCATCAACCCCCAACTGTCCCCAGTTTGTTCCCCAGCTTTGGAAGAGTCAGTAAACCTCTGAGCGTCGGACTTTGTCTGAAAAAAAGGGCTGGGTTGATTTGTGTCCTTCGAAAAGATGTTGAAGTCCTAACCCCCAAATACCTGTGAATGTTGCCTTGTTTGGAAATAGTCTTTGCAGAGCAGATGTAATCAAGTTAAGATGAGGTCATTGGGGGTGGGCCCTAACCCAATAGGACTCTGGCCTTATAAAAGGGAGAAATCTGGACACAGACTCACACAGACACACAGACATACACACACACACACACACACACACACACACACACACACACACGGAAGATGCTTTGAAGATACAGGGAGAACGTTATCTGTAAACCAAGGAATGCCTGAGGCCACCAGAGTCTAGAAGGGAGCCGTGGAACACCTTCTCCCTCACAGCTTTCGGAAGGAACCAACCCTGTCAACACTTTGATTTCAGACTTCCAGTCTCCAGAACTAAGAGACGATAACGGAAGACTTCCGGAACTTCCCAGACCCCGCCCCTAGAGACCCCGCCCCTGCCCCGCCCCTTACCTGGAGGGTGCAGCCGAAGACCCCGATCATGAGCATAGCCACGGTGAGGTACTCGGCCAGCACGTCCCACCAAGGTTTGAGCACCTTGAAGTTGGGCTGGTGCTCCGCGAACTGCTTGAACTCCGCCACCGGAATCATCCCGCCTGTGGGAGAGCGGGAAGTGGAAGGTGCAGAGAGAGACCCTCAGGAAAGGGCGCCCGGTGCCGGGTCCCCAGAAGAGCCAGACACACGCATCTGCTCCCAATCCGCGCTCGGCCCTGCCAAACTCTGGCAGAACCCACAAGCTGTGCGCTTCCTTCCCCTCCCCCCACAGACCTCGCCTCCTTCCTGGAGCCGGGCAACTACTGTCCTCACCACCTCTGCTCCCAGGGACCCCTGCCTCGGTCGGACTCTGCTTGCCCTCAGAGCTCAGGAGGGGCAGTCCACGGGGCCGCTGCCCCACAGCTTGCCCGTGTGGCCTTCTCCCGGGGCCCAGGCATCTCCTCCCACCCTTGACGCCAATTGGAAACACTTCGCTCTGCTTCTCTGACCCCAGGTACCCGGTATCCAGGCGGTCAGCCCCGGCTCCCTCCACCACTGGACCGGAGAGAGTCCCAGAGACACGGAGACTTCCGGGGCATGGGCCCCGCACCCCCTTCAGGGGCGCTCCGGGCACCACCTCCAACCTCCAACCGGAAAAGCCGGCTGGAGCCTGGCTGGAGCCTGGCTGGAGCCTGGCTCTGGTTTCGGGCCCCAGGGGCAGGGAGTGGCAAAGCTGAAGGCTGGTCAGCCCTGGGGGGTGGGAGTGACTAGGACACCTGGGTTTCTAGTGGGGCAAGTGCCTAGGATCTGCGGCAGAAAACAGAGACCTGGCCTCTGAGAGTCAGGGGCAGGGGGGCGCAAGGACAGGGCAGAGGATCAGGAAATGGAAAACTCACAGGGAGAGAGCCAGGGTGACACCTACGACTGGGACAGGGCTGGGCTGCCAGGCTCCTGGGCGGCCAGCCCACTCTGTCTGTCCCAGGCTTTCATTTTAGACCAAGGTATCATTATTCCAGATACAGACAACTAGGCGCAAGTCACACGGGGGCGTGGGCCACGGGCTGGGACATCACCCTCCCCGACAGGCAGTCGGGAGCCTTTTCCCCCACCTCCGAGGCTGGAGGGGCGAAGGAAAGGGAGGCAGCAAGCCCCTCGCCGCCTCTGGGGGGGCTCCTAGGCGTCTGCCCCCCTCCCCAGTATCCATGCTCCCAAATATAAAGATCTTGTTTTATATCAGGCAGGTTTCCTGCGGCCTGCGGTCCTCATCCTGACAGCCTGTCACTGGGCACAGGCTGGGCAAAGAAGGGAGGCATCTGGGCCACCAGCTGGTCCTCCAGCCTCCCACCCGTCTCCTGGGTGGGAGGGAAACTGGCCTCTGTCCCACACCTCAGTCAATCGCTCTGACACCTCCTTGCCTCCCTTTTTGGTCTCCACAACGCTTGAAGGCCTTAGGGTTACTCCTGAGTGAGGACAAGGTGGAAGTGGGCGGGGATATGGGATGCAGGCCCCACCCCCAGGCTGAAGTCGGGGCAGTCCTTAATCCCCTTAATCCCATCAGAGGCTCCCACCTCAGTACCCAGGATAATATGTAAGGGACAGGGACACGCCTGCCCACACCCAGGCTCCGGGGCCTCCTGACTCAGGCCCTGACTCACCCAGCAGCCGGCACATGCAAGGGGGTGTGCAGACAGAGCACAGGATCCCTCACCCAATGGCTCATCCCTCGTGCTCAGTTTCACACCCTGTCCTAAACAATAAGCCGAGTAAAGATGCCTCCAGTGCGTCACAGGCTCAAACACCAGGGAATCTGCTAGAAACACACTCAGGGCAGCTCAACAGCCCCCAGGAGCCAAATTGCAGCCACCGAAAGGGACACCCTGGGGGCATTCTGGAGCGTGCACCTCAGGGCATGTGTGTACAAAGGGCAAGTACACACTAAGTTGAGGAGAGACCCAGGACCAGGGAGCCGGCCATATGCCCTCTTCCAGTTCTGGCCACCCACCATTCTCCCTGCCCTGGCCACCTACCCCTGCGAGGGACACTGCTTAGCTGCTTCACCTGAGAATGGTAACTGTTAGCAAAAATGCCACACAGACGGGCAGGGACCAACTGCCCGCCCCCTGAGTCCTTGCCACCCTTCAGGACCCATCTCACAATGGTGGAAGCTCCCCACTGGCCATCCCGGGTCCACAATCAAAGGCAAGAAGGCAGAGACACACCCAGGGTCCCCAGCAGATGGCCCAGGGGATGCACCCACAGAGCAAAGTGTATACGCAACAGCCTCAGAAGCAGACATGGGTTTTTCATTATCTGTCTCCACGACTCAATCTTGATCGTCCCGAACCTGCCATTAAGTTTCCCCAGACACAAGGCTGGCCCCCCTGTGTCTGAACAGGGCTGGTGGGAGGGCTTGGGGAGAAGGCTTCATGGGGGTGTGGGGGCAGAGAACTTATGACCACCAGATGCCTTCAGTGTCTCGTTTTATCCCAGCTCTGGGAGTGTGGATGTTGGGACCCTCCTTTTCCAGACTCAGGAGAGTGAAATAACTTGCTCAACGTGTCACAGCTTGTGACACGTGGCATTCGAGGCGAGACTCCCCCAAGTCCCGTCTGTCTGATCACGTTGTTGAGCGAGAACGTCTCGCTGAATTGAAGCATCTTTGCCAAAAGAACCTCAGAAGGGGTTCCTTCAGGCAGAGAAGAAATGGAGGGAGGACGGCTGCTCTGCCCAGCAGGCTGAGCCTAGGGCCAGGAACATGCCCCCTACCCAGCCTTAGCTCCACTCACCCATGCCTCACCCTGCTTCTGCTTCCCTCTCAGGCCTTCCCCAAGCCCCCAGCTTGCCTCTGACCACGTGGCGGTGGCGGGTGCTCCTGGACCAGCGCGCCATCCCACACGGTCCCCACCCACAGCCCATGCTAAGGGGCAAAGAAGAAACAGTGACTGTTGTCAGCCCTGAAATGGGTCTTGGAGGACACAGGGTCCAACTCTGGACTTTTACACAAGTGAGAAACCGTGGCCTGGGTGGGGGAGGGTGGCCCCGTAGTGGCGGATCCTGCTCTGGGCCCCAGGCCTGGGGACTCCCAACCCAGTACTTTTCCAAGCTGTCCTGCCAGGACTAGGGGCGTCTGGGGAGTCTTGAGGTTCAAGAGTCCCAGAAGGGACAGCCTGGTGAGGCTCCCAAGTGGTAGGGTTCTGGGAATTGAGGGGCTCACAGGGTTGAGTCGTCAGCAGCGGAGGAGAGGGGAGCACGGTCAAGACCCTCGGGTGGACCCCAGCCTGTTTATCTTCACTCCGTCCTTGGCCAGGCCTGCCGGGCTCCCTGACGGGCGCCCTTGGGCTGGCCACGGCGGGGCCTCTCTCTGCACCCCCCCAGCCCACCCCCCAGCTCCTTCTGTGCCCCAGACGGCGTTGGGCTCAGGTCACAGGGCCAGCCGCACCTGGGGCGGTCCTCCCGTGGGCCAGATCCTCACCCCGCCACCTGGTCCCCAGGGGCGGAGAGCCACCTACTCACCTCACGGGCCGGACGCTTGTTCCAACTCCTGTGTCTCTGGGAGCGGAGCGGCCGGGACTCTCGCAGAGTTCGCGGGACAGGCTGGGTGAGTCAGGGCGGGCGGGCGGGCGAGCTGGACAGGAGCCGGGAGCAGCTCCGCCCCGCCAGGCCCCGCCCACCGGCCGTATCGGCCCCGCCTCCCTTAGGGCGCTCACAGGTCGCCCCCGACTCCTGGTACCGCGGGATCGCGGGAGGAGGGCGATCCTAATCCTGGTGTCTCCGTGGTGGGCGAGGGGCTGGTCGGAGGAGCGGGGACCGTAGAATTCTGGGCTCCGCTTCAGTGAGGCAAACCTGGCACGGGGGAAACTGAGGAGGGCTGGAGGCGCTGGGCTCCCAAAGCCGACCTGAAGGCACGCTTCCGGGAGCCCAGCTGCATAGACCTTGTCAGGAACGCGTGGAAGTCCTCCTTCCCCTCCTCCTCCCTTCACTCCCAGGTGCAGCTACCTGGCCTGGAGGCTCAACCAAGGAATCAGTGACCAGGGCCCAAGAGAGGGCACGGCGCTTCCCCCTTCCTGCTCTGACCACCCAGCCAGGGGAAGCTCTCCACTGGGGGAGGAGAGGGAGTGAGCCGCTCCCGGGTCCTGGTGGGGTTGGGCACGGGGGTCAGAGGGCTCTGGGAGCCGGGGTTGGAGTCCGGTCTGGGAGGCCGGCTTCTCAAAGGGAGACTCTGCCTCCCCTCCACACCATGATTTCCTCCCCACTTTGGGAGGCCTGAGCTGGGTCTTAGGCGACAGTTGACCTTGATCTGCCCTGTCTGCAAAACTCAAGGGAGAGGGGACCTGGACCAGGTGGCAGAGGGAGGCCCCATCTCCCATGGGGAAAAAGAAAACAAGTTCACCAGGGTAGAGACACTCCGAAACCTTGAGAGTTGGGATCCCCTAAGCTTCAGTTCCCCTGTGAAACCCTGCAATGGGCGCGACCCTTGAAGAAGTCCCTGTGGGCTCGGCCACAGGCTACCCAAAGGCAAACCTTCTCTCTCAGAGCTTCTGCTCTATTGCTGTGTGTGTGGATTGGGGGTGGAGTGCGGTTGGCGGAGACAGAGATAAGGAAGCAAATAAGTAAGGAACAAGGTAATGTCAGCTTGTGACAAATGCTGTGTATATAACAAAGTAGGGCGAGGTGAGGTGGTAGCAAGGGGGCAGGGGCCTTTTGAGCTGAGTAGTTTCTCCCTTTCCTCTAGCCTCGGGAGAAGCTCCTTGAGATCCATACCCTGGCCGTTTGTTTCCAGCTTTATGTTGGGATAAGTGTTTTCATAAACGACGCTTTGCGCACTTGTGCAAGAGTCTCTGTGGTGACTGGAATCGAAGCCACATGATCCCCAGACACGTGTCTCTTCTGTTCCCTACTGTGTCCCCAGCACTTGGGATGGTGCCTGGCACACAGTGGGCATTCAGTAAATGATGGACGGATGGATGCTTAGTTCGGGCCTTTCTAGATGCAGATCCTGAGGCAAGGAATTAGATGCAAATAGTTTCTCTGGAAGGTGAGGCAGTGGGGAAGGGAAGGAAGCCAGTAGTGTTAATGAGGGTGAAGGAGCAGGCTGCCAATATAGGCAACTGGGGTTCCATTGTGCGGGGGAGCTCTGGGAGATGGTGGAGGACACACCTCCAAGTTTTCCCACCCAAGAAGTGAGGGAGTTGAAGCATTGATGTACCAGCTCCTGCCTGTCGTGGCTGAGGGCTGCTCTGGAGAGGGGGATGGAGGGAGTGTTAAGGCCCTGACACTTCTGACTTTCCTGCAGGTGGGGACTCTGGGTGCTCAGGAGATATGGAAGGAGCTGTATGGCACTGCCACAGGTACAGACGCTTGAGTGGAATGTCTCAGTCATATGACACGCATACAATGCTCTCCAGCTGTCCTCCAGAAAGCCTGCCCCCTTTACATTCCCACAGGTAGTTTGTGAGTTTTCCCGCATGGACACTGTCCAGGTTTTAAACAATTGTGGTAGAGCACACACATAACATAGAATTTGTCATCCTAACCATTTTTAAGTTTACAGTTCAGTGCCATTAAGTACATTCAGTGTTGGGCAACCATCGCCACCATCCATCTTCAGAACGTTTTTTGTTTTGCAGAACTGAAACTCTGTCCCCATTGAACTCATATTCCTCATTCCTCTCCCTAGCTCCTGGCACCCACCATTCTACCATCCATCTCTATGAATTTGAATCCTCTGGGGACCCCATATAAGTGGAATCACAGTGGTTGCACCATTTTACATTCCCACCAACAGTACAACTGTTCCAATTTCTCCACATTCTCAACAACACTTGATATTTTATACCCAGCTTTTAAGGTTTTCTGAGCCTGAGGTAGTTACATATTACTGTGCTGTGTAACAAATTGCCCCCAAACCTAGCACCTTAAGACAACAAGAATTTATTGTCTCACATAGTTTCTGAGGGTCAGGAATCAATCAGAGTGGCTTCAATTGGTGGTTCAAAAGTTTCCCTCCCCCGGTGGTCCCCAACAACCACTGATTCGCTTTCTGTCACTATAGGTTAGCTTGTGTTTTCCAGAACATTATATAAATGGAATCGTACGGTGGATACTCTGTGTTTGTGTATGTATGTACAAATGTGATGGGGGAAGGGGTGAGGCAGAAGGAGCTGGTTCTTTGGGATGGGGTAGTGAGTGGCTAAGAGTCTGAAGAGATGGGGCTTGGGGGCAGAGAGCACAGTGTGTGTGAGTGTGTGTGGGGGGAGCCATGTGGCCTTGAGTATAAGCAGAGGTGCAAGAGGGCACCTGGCACTGTTGGCCAGCTGTGGGCAGCTGAGGATGGCCATCTTCCTCTTCTTGCTTCAACCCCCTCAATGCCACAGTCCCCTACCAAGGTCCTCCATGAGGCCTCTGCACCAGTTTGGCGGGTCACCAAAATGACACCTCTTACTCCCTCAGGTTGGGCTGGGAAACCTCAGACGGGATCTTCTCGGCTCCTCTTGCACCCGTTTTTATACCTCCAGGCCCCCCATAATCTCATCCCCACAAATCCCGGCTCTGCCAGGAAGCCTTTGCTGACTTGACTTCGTGTGACCTGGGAGGGTGTGGCGAGTGGGGGGGGGTGCTCTGCCCTGCAGAAGGCTGGGTCATCTCTCACCATCCTCCGTCTCTCGCTCTTGTCCTTTCTTCCTCTCTTCCCCCAAATCTGGGGTCTACCCCTACATTCCCAGGGCTGCATTCTCCCACCAGTCCCCCTAGCCCAACCAGGTACGGGGTTTCCTGGGGTCTGTGAAAACCCTTTGGGTATGAGAGGGGCGGAAGCCCCAAGAATCCTGGGGGGCCTGCCTCTGCGGGCGCAAAAGCGAGGACAGGGCCTGGGACACCGAGCGGCCGGATTGGTCAATTGGGCACGAGGCGCGATGGTCCCGCCCCCTGGTTGCCAGGGCCCAACCTATCCGCGTCCAGGCGGGCCTTGGTCGCCAAGCAGTTGGGGTGGGGGCCGGGGCAGGTGTGTATGGCAGGGGGTGGGGAGAGGAGGTTAGGCTGAGTTCGGGACCCCAAGGGATTCCCCCCGAAGCCCGACCGGTTGGGTGTCTGGGGTCCTCAGGCGCAGCCGCGGAGAAGCAGCCCCTCCCTCCTACGCGCTCCCGGCCGCCCTACTCGGCGCGCTCCCGCCTCTGCCTGCCGGGTCTGCATCCAGCGCGCGCGGCCCCTGCTCCCCCGCCCGCCGCCGAGGGGCCGTCCGGCCTCCCCGCGCCGCCGCCCGCCGCCCCCTCCCCTCGCCTGCCCTCTGCTCGCGGCCGCCGCGGCGCTCCCACCCTGCCCCACCCCAGGCGACCCAGCGTGGAGCGGCGGGAGGCCGGAGCCCAAGGTGAGCTCGGCTCGAGCAGGTGGAAGGGTGGCGCGGACCAGGGCCCAGCTGGGGGAGGGGAAGGGCTCGGGACGCGGCTCTTTGTCTCCCCGAGCCCGTGCGCGGGCAGCCAGGGCCGCTCCTCCTCCCGGCAGGTGCCGACATCCCTCCGGGACGGCGCTGGTGGCTGGCGAGGGGGACCTGGGCGTGTGCTCCCGTCCCCTTCATCTGGAACCTGTGGCAGCCCCCTGTCCCGACGCTGGTGGTCAGGGTCCCTGAGGGGGCGAGGGGTAGGGGGGTGGATCTCCGGTCCTGAGAGGGAGCAGGGGGTTGGCTGAGGCTGGCATGGCCTGGAGGAAGGCGGTGAGGGTGGGACTTGGGGACAACCATGAGCAGCTGCGCTGGTGAGTGGTGGGTGGGTGGGAAGGAAGTGGATCCAGGCAGAGGTTTGGGCGCGCATGGGTGGCGACGCTGGGGAAAGAGCCGAGAGGTGCCAGGACCCAGATCCCTGCAGGCAGCGTAGCTGTCCAGGACCTGGGATGCTGATCGGTCTGTCTCCTCATCAGGTGCGAGATGGACAAGAGGGACAAGTCCAGGGCAGGGGCCGCCGGTCGGACGCCCTCTTCTCTCCCTCCCAACCTTCCGACCCCCAAGCCCCCAGGGTCTCCGCGACCCCTTCCCCCCGTAACCAGCGCGGCTCTTCGAGTTCTGGGAGCAGCGGGAGCTTCAGGGCGAGGGCCTCTGGCAGAGCGAGCGGGGGGCAGCCGGGGAGCCGCTCTCCCGGAGGCTACTCCCCGGGGGGGACCACCGCGGAGTGCTGGGACAGGCCCCCGGAGCCCAGGTACTCCAGCCTCTTTCCCTGATTCGGACCCCATCTTCTTGCCCCCCTCTCCTCTGAGGCACCAGCCTCCCCTTCCTTTCCGGGGCACCTGCGTTGACTCGGCCTTCCCCCCACAGCCTCCAGGCCCCCAGCAGCTGGGAGAGGGGAGCGGGCCCCTGCGAAGACCCCAGGCCCAGGCTGTATCTCTAGCTCGGGGCATGCCAGCGGGCCCACCAGGTAACAAGCCCCCTCTCCCCTGTTGCCTTGGGCAAGGGTTAGTGTCTCCATCTGGAAGCTTTTAATTAAAATGTGTGGGAGTACTTGCTCATCACTGGGTGCAAATTGGTGAAAGCTATTATTGGTTGGCAGAGAGGGCATATGTCCTCACCCACGGGGAAATGTAGACTTGGGAGACGAAACAAGGAGCTGGAGCGCTGTCCTGAGCGCAGACTCTTTTGTCCCCAGGCCAGGCCCTCTTGGGCAGAAGGGGCTCCGGCCCCCAGCTGAGGAACCTGTGGCCAGAGGAAAAGCCCCTGAAGGGCCCAGAAGGAGCGCCCTGAGCGCTGGGGCACGGAGAGGTATGTGATCTGGGGAGGAAGGGGGTTCCTCGGATGTGAGTGGGACCAGCCTAGAAGGATCGGCGACCCTTCGGTTTTCTGCTTTGTCCCCAGACTCTTCTGGGTCCACTCCAGCCGTCTCCTCCTCGGCCATCTCCCGTCGATCCCGGGCTGCGGGCGCTGAGGTGGGTGTCCCCCGGGCAGCTCCGAGTGCCCGGCCCCGGCCCCCGACCGAGGCTTCCAGGAAATCAGTGAGCAGCGCCCCAGAGCGCAGCGCCGCGGAGCCGAGCCCTGCCACCAGGAGGCGACCCAGCGCCGGCGGGGGCCTCCAGAGGCCAACCTTGCGCCCCCTGGCCTCCAGCGCCACTCCTCTGTCCTCCCCAGCCCGCTCCGGGGCTTCCCCGGCTGGAACACCCCGGGCTCTGGGGCATCCCTCGCAGCCCAAGTCCAGAGGACTGCAGGCTCTACGCCCCCCGCAGGCCATACCCCCAAGGAAGGGCGCAGTCCCCGCAAGGGGCTTTTCTCCTCCTTTGGCCACCTCCTCCCTACCCTGTCCTATTGCACCGCCTTCCCATATCACAGACACTCCCTTGAGGGACTCGCTCCCACCATCTCCACCGACCACGCCCCCTCCCCAGGCCCATATCCACCCATTGGCCACGCCCCCTCCACTAGCCCCTCCTCCCTCTGCTCCACCTTCTCTGCCGACCCTCCCCTCTCCACCGGCCACACCTCCTTTGCAAGCTCCCCCCGCACATCTGGGTACATCTTTTCCGGAGGTATCCGCCTCTTCCTTGGCCACGGCCACTTTTCTGGCATCAGTCCCTCCATCAGTTTCACCCGCTCTGCAGAGTATGCCCCCCACCGAAGCGTCTTTGGCTTTACCCCCTTTTCCAGCTCTCCCCTCTCCCTTGGCCACACCTCCTTTGTCGGGTCCTCTGCCACCAGCCACTGCCCCTCTACAAGCCCCTCTATCTCAAGCAACATCTCTGAGGAACCCGTCTTCTTCCCTAACCACACCCCCTCTTCAGGCTCCTTCTGCTCTGCCCACGCCCCCTCCGCAGGCCGGTCCTTCTCTGTCTCCACCTTTTCAGGCCACGCCTTATACACTGGCCACGCCTCCCACACAGGACCCTTCTATGGCCACATCCCCTCCACAGACCTCTCCCCCTTCCTCTCGTCTGACCACACTCTCTCTGCCAGGTGCTCCTCCTCTAGGCTCACCCTCTCCCCTGGCCACGCCTCTGGCCACTCCCCCTCTACAGGCCACTCCTCCTATACAGACACTATCTCTGGCCTCACAGCCTCTGCAGGCCCCTCCTCCACTGGCCGTGCCCCCCACACACACTCCACCTTCTCTGGCCACGCCTCCCTTTCAGGCCGCTCCCTCTCCTCAGAGCTTGCCTCCTCTGCAGGCTCCACCTTCTCTGGCCTCGCTCCCTCTGCAGGCCCCTCTCTCTCCCCCTGCTTCACCCCCTCTGCAAGACCCTCCCTCTCCCCTGGCCGCGCCCCCTCCTCGGGCTCCACCTTCTCTGGCCTCACCTCCTCTGCAGGCCCCTCCCTCTCCCCCCTCTTCACCCCCTCTGCAAGTTCCTCCCTCTCCCCCTGCTTCACCCCCTCTGCAAGATTCTCCCCTTCCCCTGGCCTCGCCCCCTCCGCGGGCTCCACCTTCCCTGGCCTTGCCCGCTTTGCAGACCCCTCCCTCTCCCCCTGCCTCACCCCCTCTACAAGCCCCACGCCGCCCCCCAACCCCGGGTCCCGATGCCCCAATCTCGGGCCCACGGCTGACCCTGGCGCTGGCCCCGGGCCCACCGCCGCCACCCTCGCGCAGCCCGTCCAGTACGCTGAGCGGCCCGGACCTGGCGGGCCACAGCAGCAGCGCCACGAGCACGCCCGAAGAGCTGCGCGGCTACGACAGTGGGCCCGAGGGCGGCGCCGCAACCTCCCCGCCCGCCGATGCGGAGCTCGCCGCCTGCCACCCGGCCGCCTGGAGCCGGGGTTCCGCTCCGCCGCTGGCCATCCGCGGCACCTCAGGTAAGCAGCCCTCCGGACACTGCGGACCAGTAGGAGGGGCGAGGTTGGAGGCGAGGCTTTGCAACTCGGGGGCAGGACAGTTGGGTCTGAGGGCGGAGTTGACGGAAGGGGCGGGGTCTCGTTCAGGGGCGGGGCTTCCCGCTCCCTTTGCCCAGTCTGGCTCCTCTCCCCGCAGGAGCGCCACTGCCTTGGTCTCCTGCTGCCGGGTCGGGCTCTGCTGACGGCTTGTGCACCATCTACGAGGCTGAAGGGCCCGAGTCGGCAACTCCCGCCACAGGCGCGCTGGATCCGGGGCCCGGGTCTGGCGCGGGCGGTGGGAAGGCGGCGGCTGGGGCTGGGGCCGGGGCTGGAGCGGCTTCGCGGGGAGCGAAGCCGGCGCGTCTGGGCGAGCTGCCGCTGGGGGCGCTGCAGGCGAGCGTCGTGCAGCACCTGCTGAGCCGGACGCTGCTGCTAGCTGCGGCCGAGGGTGCCGCGGGCGGCACCGGTGGCTCAGGGGACGCGGGGGGTGCCGGCAGCGCGGGGGGAGCCCGCACTGCGCTCAGCGACGCCGAACTGGGCCGCTGGGCCGAACTATTGTCTCCCCTGGACGAGTCCCGCGCCAGCATCACCTCAGTCACTAGCTTCTCCCCGGATGACGTGACTTCCCCGCAGGGTGACTGGACCGTGGTAGAGGTGGAGACCTTCCACTGAGCCAGACCCTAGCCCTGCCCATCCGCCCCACCCCTGCCTTAGGATCCGTCCCTCAGGTTGTACGTCTTTGTCTTAGATCTCCCCCTCCCCTCCTCCTGGAGTCCGGCTCCCTGTGGCTTGGTCTCAGACCCCTTAGAGCCCTAGAATTTTGGCCCAGGCTTGCGACCCACCCACACCTTTGGCCAAGGCTCACCCTTGAGCCCCGCTCCTTTGGCTTAGGACAAGCTCCCGCTCCCCTCGAGCCTCGTCCCTCCCTCGGCCTAGGCCCTGCCTGGAGTCCAGTGTATCGTCTACCGCGCGCAGCCCGAGTTTGCAATAAAGCCGGGACACTGAAGCCTGTTCACTTTCGCCTTTGCGGTCGCGGGCTGGGGCCCTTCAGCGGCGCAGCTGACCTCAGGGCGGCGAGAGGGTCCGGGCCGGGCTGTGCTGGCAGCTGTGCACAGCAGGTTGTAGCTCTGGTTGAAGGCTTTCCCGAACACTCCCCGGCCTTGCGTCTTCTCCACTGAGGATAGGGTCGCGCGAGGAGGGGCTGGGGTGGGACCAGGCGATGCCGAGTCCCCGTGGTCCAGCGCCGCGCACCCACCCGCGTTCGTGAACGTAGGTTTTCTCATGCCAAATTTCTCATGGAAAAATTAGGTGCAGGAGGGGCCCAGGTGGGGCCGCGCGACCGAGTGAGCAAGGCGTGGGCCGTGTGGCCAGTTGACCAAGCTCTTCCCACGCTCGACCAGGGGAGCGCGCACTCCTGGGGGGAGGGGAAAGACGTGGGAAAGGCTTGCTTGGATCCAACGAGGGGGGGGGCCCTTCCTGAGGTCCCTCCTCACAGTGTGAACCGCCCTACTTTGCACACCCTGGGGTGTAGGAGGGGGACGGGTGGCCTGAGACCCATGGTCATCTCGGGTCCCTCCAGGGCCTCTCAAGCGCGCACACTGCCCTCTGCTCACCGAGGAGGCTGCAGTGCAAAAGGCGGGCCTGCAGCTGGGTCCAGGGCTCGTGAAGGGCATTCCCTGCCTCCTGGGTGGACCGCACTAGGAGGGCCTGCAGGGAAGGAGCAGCCTCTCCCAAGGCTGGGTGGGAGATCAGGGAGTCCTCACAATGCCCACTCCTCTCCAGGTGCCCTCATCATGCCCCTCTGTGCCTCCCAACCATGGGCCTCGCCTTTCATCCCAACTTCGGGCGTCCTCCCCAAGCCCCTCCAGCCAGGCATTCTTGCCCGTGTTCCAGAGTCAAGGGTCCTCACCAGAGCCAACCAATGTCTTCACTTGTCTCCCCCAGTCAGAATTCCTTGCTCTCCCACAGTCCAGTCACCCTGACCCTGGACCCTTTAAACCCCAGCCCAGGCTCTCCTTTCCAAGTGCCCCTGCCGGAAATGCACCCCTTACGCCTTCCCTCCCTGAGGGTGTCCTGCTTCATACCAAGAATGATGGAGGCCCGAGGGGAACCACAATCCCCAGGGCAGGTAGAAGGACAGAGTGGGACCCTGTGTTGGGCCCTCAGCCCTATCTCTGCTCCTAGACCCAGTCCCTGAAGCCAGGTTCCTGTCAGACAGGAATCACCAAGTCCTGCCTGTCCCCACCCCAGAAGCGGCTGCCTCCCAACCTGGGGTCTGAAGAGACATTGGTGCTGTCGCAGTGGGACACTGCCACCTCCACCCCTGGGAGCCAATCAGTTAGGTGGCAAACTACAGAAGTTCCTTTTTTTTTTGCCACACCTAGTGGCATGTGGGATCTTAGTTCTCCTGACCAGGGATCGAACCCATGCACCCTGCATTGGAAGTGCAGAGTCTTAACCACTGGACTGCCAGGGAAGTCCACAGAGGTCTCTTTTTTAAGCTGGGCCCTGGTGAGAACCCAGGTGTCCTTGTTTCCAGATGCTGAGACAAGCCCAAGGGTAGGGGCTGACTCTTGACATGCTGGGCAGCCAGGGCCCCAAGGCCCCCTGTGAGGGAGCAGGGCAGAACCTCAGACACTTCCCCCAAGGCCGTGCCCCCTCCTGGGAGCCAGCCAGCTGGAGCCACCAGCTA
Organism: Pseudorca crassidens; assembly: GCF_039906515.1. Lineage (NCBI taxonomy): Eukaryota > Metazoa > Chordata > Mammalia > Artiodactyla > Delphinidae > Pseudorca > Pseudorca crassidens. The sequence continues at coordinate 166,684,439 of NC_090298.1, forward strand.
CCCGGTGGCAACAGGAGAGGCAGACAGCAACTGTCAGGGTCTCAGTGTTAAATCTGTGTGATGGGAATGACGCATCGGCCCGCAGGAGCTGTCGTGGGAGGGAATAGAGCTGGGGTTCGGCTGTCCTGGTGCATAACCAGTGTCCTGCCCTGCCGCTTGGCAGGTATCAGGCAGCAGAGTGGGGGACACTTGGTGGGTCCACACTGGGTGTAGAGGGTAGGGCCTGGCTGGCACCTAGCTGGACCCAATTAAATGTCTCCTCCTAGGAAGCCTTCCTTTGCTCCTGGCTGTGTCACCCTCTAACTGGGACTCTGTCTCAGCTCCATGGGCAACCCCACAAAGGATGCTGCCTCTCCGGGCCTTCTTCCCCCAGGGGAACCCCCACTGCCTGGCTGTTTTGCCTCTGCACTGCCCCCCAACACTGTAGTCTACCTGATGGTGCCCCTCTCACCTAAGCCCTCCATGGCTCCCCAGCGCCCTTAGTTCACAGTGCAAACTTTTTCTCCTGACTAGAAAAACCCCTTCCTGGTCTGGCCATGCCCACTCTCTCCTGTTCCTTCTTCACAGACCTCATGTGCCTCCTGCTGGTCCCTGCCACGTCTCACCGTTATGCTTATGCCCTTGCAGATCCCCCCCCTCCAGGAAGCCTTCCCTGATCTCCTTACACATTCATCTAGGCACTTGCCACACTACTGTGCCGGCTAAGTCCCTGCCCCCACCCCAATGTCTGTCTGCTCCACTACACTTGGGACCCCTCAGAACCGGGCACAGTGGAGCACCCGGAAGGCCTTGGGAAGTGGGTGCTGAATAAACCAGATACTGAATCTTCCTGAGGCCCTAAGACCCTTCATTCCTCTGTGTCTCTCAGGGGAGGCCCCAGCTGAGTCACCCAGTCACCCATGATGGGAAATCATGGCCCATCCTCCCTCCCCATCTCCAGAGACACCCTCCTGAAAATGCCCTGCTCTAAGGGTCTGTCCCTACGCCTGACGTCCCAGGTCCTTGGTGACTCGTTCCTACAATACTAACCATCTCTTCTGACGCCCACACTTATGCTCACACTGTACGTGTGAATGTCCTTTCCTCTTCCATGATGCACCCGACCTGGACAGCCTCTTTGCCCCCCCACCCCCGCCCGCACTGGCGTGCTATGACCTCCACCTCTGGTTCTCTTAGATGGTGGGAGGCTCCCAAGGGCAAGGACAGCCTGCTCCCTTCCCCGCTGCTTCACTGGACAAGGGGCCGGGGACCCATGGCTGCTGGTGATTCCCCTACCCCAAGGCCTGCCCCACTCAGCATCCCTTGTCCGTTACTGTGTAAATACACTTTATTTTCCATCTTTCCCGCCTGGGCGACATGTGGAGTGTGAACAGGCAGTGTGCAAAATGGTGGGGGGCAGTGTGGGGGGCACATGGGAGAGCCCCTCGGATGCCCACCCTGGTCCCCAGGCTTTGTAACACTGAGGAGTGGGCGACCGGGAAGGGGGTACTGAGCATGGATCCCCACCCCAGGAAGTGCCGGGGAGACTGCTTGTGATGCTGCTCTAGGCTCCAGGAGCACCGAGAGGGTCAGCCTGAGGGTCGTGAGGCCCCAGGGGGCAGGGGTCTGGGGGCATCGTTGGATTTTGGCACCGTTCTTGGTTCTGACTCAGCAGAGACCACGGGACCACCATGAGCAGGCGCTGGGAGGCAACTCAACTGGGAGGCCTCCTCCCCTGGGGCCTGGCTCTGGCCAGAGAGTGGGGCCGGGGATACTGAGAAGGAACGGAAGTGGAGGCTGGGGACCCCCTGGAGAGGAGGCTAGCCTGGGATGGGGAGCCCCTTCATCACTGGCCAGGCTGGGGTGATGGCACTGTCACAGAGGGAGACGTGGTGTGCTGGGGAGAGGGGGTCTCTTCACTTCCTTACAGCTGCTCTGGCCCCCAAGAAGCAGGGACAGACACTACCCAGGCCCTGGCTGGTTCCGGCTGGCCACCACACCCTGCGCGGCCCTGCACACAGTAGGGGGGGCTTTGGTTTCTGTCGCAGGGGCCACAGTGCCTGCCCCAGGCAGGAAAACCCAGCCTGGCCATCTGTCCCCAGAGGCCAAGGGTCCCGAGGGTGGCACGGGGTTGTAACGACAGGCCTAGAGCGGCCTCTTCTTCCTCAGGCCTCCTCTAGCTCCTGGGTCCTTCCCAGCCGGGCCACCCTTGTCCCAGAAGGAGGCCAGCTAGGAGGGGGGAGGTTCCTGCTCCTCCAGTCCTGGGACCCCTGGGTCCGCCCCTGCCCTGGCTGTTAAGAGGGGCAGACCCTCCAGGTAACTGGGCCCAGAGGGCTACGGACCAAGATCGGTAAACACTGCTGGGGAGAGTGGGCCTGCCAGGGGACTCAGGATCCCCAGACTTCGGTCCTACCCTCCGCGCCCTGCCGCGCTGGTCCTGGCCCTCGGGGTGGGCGGGACCACCGAGGGCCTGGAGTTTGTTAAGTGCGGGCGGCGGCCAAGGAGCGGGCAGGCGGCGGCCCCGGGCTCCGAGCACGCGGGGCACTGCCTTAGTTGTCCAGGCCCTGGCTGTAGGGCGCGGCCAGCTCGTCGGCATCGCTGTCTGAGCTGCCTTCACTGTCCTTGGCCGGCCGCTCCAGACGGCGGAAGAAGCGCGCGTCGCGCGGGGACAGCGGGTAGAGCGCGTCCTGCAGCGCCGCGCCCACGCCCACGCTGAGCAGCTCCTCGTCCGACGACGGCAGCGAGTCTTCATCCAGGTGCCGTGCCAGGCCGAGCCCGTCGAAGGCCAGTGGGTCCTCGAAGGGCGGCGGGCCCTTCAGAAGCCGCACCTGGGGCGGGGGACCCGCGCGCTGGAGGCGTGGACCGACGTACCCACGGACGGAGTCCGGCCGCCTGGCCCCCTCCTCTCCCGCTCCCCGAGGCGCCGACTCCCGGCCCGTCACCGGCCGAGAACACCGGGGCTCTTACGCCCCTCCCGCGCTCACCTCGGCTTTCAGCTCCTCGATCTGGTCCTTGAGCTCGCGGATGTACTGCGACGAGTCCGAGTGGTTCAGCTGGCCCTGGATGCGGCCCTCCTCCCTCTGCGGGCGGGCCAGGTCGCCGGACTTCAGCGCGGGGTCCCGCCCCGCAGCCCGGCCCCAGCCCCGGCCCCGCCGCTTACCTGGATTTCCAGCTCGGCGATGCGCTGCCGCATCTCGGCCACCGCCGCCATGCTGTCCGCCTCCCTCAGGCGCACGGCCATCACCTCCTCCTTGCTCTGGGGGCGGGGGAACAAGCGGTCAAGGGGCGCTGCGGGCCGGGCGGGGGCGCGGGCACGGTGTGTGGGGGCGTGCGGCACCTTGCACTCGGCCTCGGCCTGCTTGCGGCGGCTCTCGCTGAGCTGCGTCTGCAGCCCCTTGTTCTGCGCCGCCAGGTACTGCAGCTTCTCCTGCAGCGCCGCTCGCTCCGCCTCCACGCGGTTCAGCAGGTTGCGGTGGATGTGGTCCTGGGGGCGGACAGGCGGGGGTCACGGCCTCGCCACGGGGCCGACCCCGGGCTCCGGGTCCCCTCCCCAGGCGGGCAGCGGCCCACCTGCGTCTCGAGCTCCACCACGCGCTGCCGCAGCTCGCGGCCCTCGGCCACAGCCTGGGCCTCGCGCAGCCGCACGCTCATCAGCTCGTCCTGCAGCTCGCCCAGGACCAGCTTCCGCGGGGACTCCTTCCAGCGGCCGCCGCGGGACAGATGGGCCTGCGGGGAGAGGTCGGCGGTCGTCCTCCGCCTGGGAGCCCCGAAGCCGCTTCGTGCGCGTCGGGCGAGGCCCTCCCTCACCTGCCAGGTGTCCGAGAGCTCCTGCAGCTGCAGTTTCAGTTCCCGCGCCGAGGCCACGGCCTCACCCTCCCGCACCTTGAGCGCCTTCAGCTCCTCCTGCAGCTGCGCCACGTTGTTCTCGTCGGGCAGCGAGCTGTTCCTCTGCGGGGAGAGGAGCAGTCAGAGCCCAGGGGAGCTGCGCGGCCACGCGGCCCTTCCCGTAGGCCCCACGCCCCCGCTCTCCTCTCCTCTGCGCTCCGCCTTGGGCGGCCCGGCTGCGAGAGGGTGCACCCTGGACCCCAGGATGCGCCGGGGGAACAAGGACCAGGCCCGAGGCGGGGAGACCCCGCCCTTGTCGCCCCAGCTGGACATCGTGGTCTGTAAAATCGGTGTAATAACAGCACCTGCTCTCTGGCACAACTGGCCTAGGGCAACCCCCTTACAACATGTGACTGCTAGTAACACTAGCTGGGACAGGACGGGTGCTACCCGCCTGGGAATCTGAGATCCACACCCTCTGGGCCCAGACCCGGGACCTGGCCCAGCTGGAGCAGAGAAGACCGTGGATTTCAGCACCGTCTCCCTGGGGATGGACTGAGGGCCGGCTTAGGCCCTATCCTGGCCTCCCAAGGGCTCAGTGATGAGAGATTCGTGCTCCAGGCTCTTGGACCAAAAGCCAACTTGCTGCATGATGTTCTCCCTGACCCTCGTTTGAGTCTGGGAGTTGGGGTGGCGGGGGGTGGCAGACCTACTTGTCCCACATTTCCCTCTGATGTGGAGGGAGGGGGTGGAAAGCCCAGCTCTGGGCAGGCGGGAAGTTGGGGACCGAGAGGACGATGGCCCCATGCAAGGCTGTGGCAGAGACACCCCACCTGGGAGGGCACCCAAAATAGCGCAGCTTGGAGGTGGGGGGCATGGCTCCTGCAAGTGGGTGAGTGCTGCCCTCTGGTGGCCGGGGCACCTCCCTTCTGGCAGCGCCTTGGGAATTGAGACAACCAGTGTGGAAGGAGCTGGGAAAGGACCAAGAGGCCTGGTGCCCCCTGCAGGGCTGCAGGTGGGAGAGGATGGCCCCCTGGGTGGTGTCTCCATGGAGGGGAGCAGCCCTGATGGGCCTGGGCCTTGGCCTTCCCTTCCCCCTCTCCATCCTGGAACCCAGGGCCTGAAGGGGACACATACAGCCCAGGGAGCCCATGAAGGCCACCGCACTGGTGGCCTGGTGCCTGGCACATGAGGGTGGGCGCACCCCTTGTGGAGTCGTGTTGCTTTTTGTATGCTCGTGTGTGTGTGTGTGTGTGTGTGTGTGTGTGTGTGTGTGTGTGTGCGCGCGCGCGCACACGCACGTATGTACCTCCAGGGCTTGAGAGGGTCTGAGGGTGAGGGGCCCAACTTCCCATCTGCCCTGACCCTGGTGTGGAGACCAAGGAGAAGGAGGCAGGGGCCGAGGGAGGTGCCCTGAGCTCCTTGGGGGCTGCTGGGGCAGGGGGCTCTGACTCCAGGGCCTGTCCCACTGGTCCCCCTGGCCGCCCCTTCTCCTTGGCTAGGGCCTCTTGTCATCTCCCCTTCCCCATGGTTCCCCCAGCACCTGCCCAGTCGCACCTTCTCCATGTCTAGAACCTTGTCCTGCATCTCCCGCAGGGCCCCCAGGGTCTCGGTCTCCCGCAGCCGTGACTGCTCCAGCTCTGTCTCCAGGTGGGCCACAAAGTCCTCGGTGAGGCGCGGGTTATCCTGGGGGCGGGCAGAGGGCTGCGTTGGGCCCCAGGCTGTGGCCAGAGGGGGGCAGCCTTCCTGCCAGCCGGCTGTGGGCCCAGGCCTGGCCCCACCCCGTCCACCTCCAGGGCCGGGCTGTGGGTGGAGAGGGGGGTGAGGAGAAACTCCGGATCTGCCGGAGGGGCCGGATGCCATGGGGGCCCTGATGCTCTGTGTCTAGGGGTCCTGGAAACAGAGGGGACTTTCCATGGCCTCAGGATGCCATGGAAAGGGACACCAGTGACTGGTTCCCAGGATCACTGGGATGAGGACGGAGGGTGAGTTCTCCGGGGACCCCTTCCTGTGTGTGGCCCGTGGCCTAACCACAGGGTGAGGGTGGCATGGGGCAGATGGGGAAAGAGTTTGCTGAGAATCCTTTCTTGGTCAGTGCCCAGGGGCTTCTCAAAGGTACCCTAGGAGTCCCAGGGGTGATGGGTGGGCCCAATAAAGAAGACCTGGCCGTGGGACTTCCCTGGCGGTCCTGTGGTTAAGACTCCGCACTTCCACTGCAGGGGGCACAGGTTCTATCCCTGGTCGGGGAAATAGGATCCCGCATGCCGCGTGGCATGGCCAAAACAAAACAAACCTGGCCAGTGGGGGAGGGCAGCCCCTGGGGTCAGAGCGGGGCCTGCATCTTGCTGCCCGGGGAGCCTGGCAGGGCAGCTGCCACCCTCTTCCCCCACCTGTCTAGCTGCCCAGGTCTGCTCGCTGCCCTTGACCACTGGGGGTCTCTGAGGCCCATGCGTACCAGTGGCTCTCCCTTGGCTCAGATGGGCTCTGGGCCCCATGCCAACCTCTTGCCAGGCTGCACCTCCTCCAGGAGCCTCTGGAGACGGTGCTCAGGGGCTGCACTGGCACCTCCCGCACTCCCTCCCTCTGCCTGCAGCGGCCTCCCTGCCTCACCCAGCTCTGATCAGGCCCTAAAGGCCAGAGCTCAGAGGTGGCAGGTGAATGCCTCTCTGACTGGCCTGAGAGGGGGCATCATGCCATGGGTGGGGTTAGCCCAGCCTCAGTTTCCCCACTGGCCTGGCTGCTTCAGAGCCAGGTGGGGCTACAGCACTCGAAGTTGTGGGGCAGGAGGTGGATGCAGGTAAGCAACAAAGGTGAAGTTCCACCCCCCTGGACCTGGGAGCGAAGAATCAGCTTGCACCCCTCAGGCCAGGTCTCCAGGCCTGGGTGAGGGGGCCCTCCTCAGCGAATGACCCTTCTGTCTCCACCTACTGTTTCTTGAGCACCCTGTGGTTTCTCCAAATCAGGGACCCCCCAAACACCCCTGCCCCCAGCTCACTGCCAGGCCCTGCTGGGTTCAGCCCTGGATCGCAGGGAGCCTACAGCATCCTTCCCTGCCCCTCTGGGACCTGCGCTGGGGCACGCATGCTGAGTTTGCAGGCTGCAGCTGCTGGTGGGTTGCCACATGAGGCAGGCAGCCTGCTGGGTACGGCTGGAGGAAAGTTCTGAAAGCCCTCTCTGGGAGAAGCGGACTCTCTGCAGTGCTCCAGCCCATGGGTCCTCCCACTACCCATCCGAAGTTCATGACCCCACAACAGACTTGGGCTGCCCCCTCACCCCCATCTCACCGGCTCAGACTGGTGGGCACAGGCCAGACCCTCTTCCGAGGGCAAAGTGCTGGGCGCTGGAAGGAGTTACCCTCTCCCTTGTCCCAGGTCCTGCCCTGCATGGCTGGCCTCGCCAGGGAAGCCCTGAAACTGAGTCCCCCTAAAGCTGAGTTCCCCTGCCAAGCTTAGGATTAACCTCTCCATCCAAAACTTTACTGCCTTTCTGTGCCACCCCTCCCCCCATCAGGATTGGCAAGTTTCGAAGAAAACGGGGGATTGAAACCGAGCAGGACCCTGTGGGGCCTTCCCAAGTACAAAAACCCTTTGGTGTCCCCATTGCTTGTTTGTAGAAAAAGGCTTTAGTCTCCTAGGCCTTCCCTGAGTTCCAGAACGCAGCAAGCAGTTAATGAGGACAGCAGGTCACAGGACGCCTAGGTCCTCCTGAAGGGACACAGATATAACCATCTGACATGGATCTCTGAGCTGTTCTGCAGGAACTGGGACCCCCAGCCAGGTGGAGGATGGTGACTACATGCTGAACACAAGCATGCACCCCCGCCTGGTTGGAACCAGAAGGCTGATGACGGAGATTCCTGAAACATCACCCTGTTACCTCCCCACCAACCAGCCAGAAGGAGGTCCATGAGCTGGTCATGCATCCTAGGACCCTCTCCCCCAACACCGTCTTTACAAACCCCTGCCTAAAAGCCATTGGGGACTTTATGGGTTCTTTTGAGCATGAGCTGCCTGTTCTCCTTGTTTGCAATAGATGCTTTACTTTCCTTCGCCACAACCCAGTGTTGGTAGATTGGCTTTGCTACATGTCAGGTGAGCGGACCCGGGTTTAGTTCGATAACAGCCCAACAGCCCTTCAGACCCTGGGGAGACACCAGGGCTCCCCCAAGGAATCACAGCCCCATCGGTGGAAGGAGGGGTCCCAGCAGGGACAGCTGGTTCCCAGGGGCTCTTGTGCTGAGGCTGGGGCCCGGGGAGGGTGACTGCCTTGCTCTCAGTGTGGAAGGCCAGACACCCTATTGGGGGGTGGGAAACGGAAAACACGGGATACCCCTGGGTGTGGGGCTGTTCGCTGCTGAGGATGGGGAAGAATCTGCACTCTGCTGTGGGTCCCCTGCCCCCCAGCAAGTAACAGGCGGGCCAGGGACTGAGGCAGGGCTGATTTGGAGCCATTTGCTCAAGAGCCCTGCAGGCAGCTGGGCATGGGGCGTGGCCTGGCCCTGGTGGCCCCACCCACCCAGCCTGCTACCTGCTGCTCCTGCAATTGCCTGATGGTGCTCTGTGCCTTCTGCAGGTCCTGGGCCGCTGAGCTGCACTGCTGCCGCACCACTGCCAGCTCCCGCTTGATGACGTAATTCTCCTCAGCCTCCTGCGCTCGTGTCACCTGCCCCTGAGCACAGCGAGGACAGGGGGCCGTGACCCTCTGCTCACACCCCAGGCGAAGCCCAGAGAGGGTGGAGGTGGGGCGGAAGGGAGAGGGGTGAGGCCTCCCACACTCAGAGCCTGGGATGGGGCGCCCCACGGGGCCTGGGGATGGGGGGACCGGCAGGAACAGGACACTCTGGGAGGAACCTGGAGGAACACAGCCGCCCGGGGCCCAGGCTCTGGCTCTCAGCCTCTGTCCCAGGTGAGGAGAAAGAAGTCCTTATCCAGGGCACATGGCACAGCAGAGGCTGGGCTCTGCTGGTGGCGCTGAGGATGTGGGGGTAGCCAAGGGCCCAGAGGCTGGCTCCTTAGGGCCAGGTCAGGGGGTGGGATACAGCTCTCGCGGGGCCTTCTCCAGTCCTGGAGCCCGGGACTTCCACCTGCCCAAGGCCCCCCCAGCCTCATCCCTTCAGCCCACCCAATTTAGGCCCCCCGTTCCAGGCTCAGAGCCACTAGGTAGTGGGCAGAAGCTTCCAGATAAAGCCATTCAAGATGAGGCAGCAGCAGAAGCAGGTGAGTGAAAGAAGATGGCAGGCCTTGCAGGTGGGAGCAGAGAAGAGCGTGAGGGGCCGGAAGGGGTGTGTGTGTGTGTGTGTGTGTGTATTGGGGAGGCTCAGCCGTGCACACACCAGGGCCTGTTGCTGATGCAGCCTCAGGGTCCCCGAGCCCTCCTGGGTCCCCACCTGTATCCCCTGGTGGGAGGAAACCTGTGCATGTGCGTGTGGGTACACTCACAGATGCGCCCACACGCACCACGCGTTCACACGCACGCCCCTCCCCCAGAGGGAAGCCTCTATCTCCCGGGGGAAGCGGTCCCCAGTCACCCCCATGCGCAGCTCCAGGCCTGCCCCCCTCACCCCCCGGGGGATGGCAGCGGCCAGGGAAGAGGTGGTGTGGTGGTCATGTGTGGGGACCAGGAAGAAGTGGGAACGGGAGACGAAAAGCTACAGTACCTGGATTAGCCTATCAGCCAGAGCAGCGCTCTCCTACCCGGTGGAGGGGTTCCGAGCGACAGGGGGAAGAGGCAGAGCAGAAGGCGCGGGGACAGGAGAGAGGGAGAGACAGACAAGAACCACTTGTCACTAACGCAGTGGACTGTCTCTAGAAGCAGGGAGAGAGGAGTGAGACCAGAGAACCAGAGAACCAGCAGGAGAGGACCCAGAGGAAGACCAAAGCCAGAGCCAGCTCCGTCCTGGAGAGGGGTCTGCGTGTGAGTGGGGAGGGCGGTGCCACTCATGGGGGCCGCCAGGCGGGGGCCTCACTCGTGAGTGAGGAGGTGCCGTCCGGGGAGGGGGCAGGGGAGGGAAGCACTGGGCCCGGTGGGTGCATTTTAATTTGGAGGCAAAGCAAGAATCAAGGCTTTGGGGCAAGGGCAACAAATTCCACCTACTCCGTGTGGTCAGTGGAGGGTCAAGCAAGACTGAGTGGGGAGTGGGGAGCTGGAAGTAGAGGATCCCCGTCTCTACTCCCATCTTTAAAAACAGGTTGGGGGCCAGGGTCAAGGCTATGGCAGCCCCTCAACAGTGCAAGGCCGCCCCCTTCTCCCCCACCCTATCTCCTTTCTTTTGTCCAAGCAGCCCGCACCCAGGCAGCCCGGGAGGGCACCGGGCACAAATGGATTTCCGTGTTTGCAGTTAGCAGGGTTATAACTCAATCCCTCCTCAAGCAAAGTTTCGCCACAGTCCCAAATTTATACAGCGGCCCAAATCTCAGTGAGGCTTGTGGTGGGGTCTCTGGGATTTACGCCACAGGCTTCGGGGGGGTGGGGCGCGGCGCCCGGGGCAGGAGGCTGGCTGGCCCTCTGGCTGCTGGGTCCTGGTCGGGACTGGGAGGGTTCGGTGCCACAGGCTGGTGGCCACACCCCTCACCTTCTCCAGGGTCTCAATCCGCTGCTTGAGGAGCCGGTTTTCTGTCCGAAGCCTCTATGCGGGGAGAGGGGAGAGCACGTCAGAGCCCGCCGCCTGCTTCTGTACACACAGACGGCTGTCCCTGCAGGGCTAGGCCACCTCCCGGGAGGACAGCGCCAGTGTCTCTCGCTCTGGGTCAGTGATTCCAGAAACCAGTCAAGGCCAATTCCCGTTTGGAATGGTCCACCAGGTGTTATTTTTAAAAACAAACCCTGGTTCAGTAAAAATAATGTGATCACTTTGATGGCTATGCACTGTGTGTGCAGGGGGTGGGGGGCGTTGGGGGGGGTGGTCCCTCCTCCGGAGTCTGTTTCTACCCAACGCTTGAGCCTGTCAAGGGCCAATGTGACGCCTCCCACAGGGCAAAGGCCTCTGTGTTTTGGGGGAAGCTGCTCGCAGACAGGCCCCACCCCCTCACTGCTTCACTTGGAGCGCCAGGGTTGAATTCTCAGAGGACAAACTCAGAGTCTGGGTCCAGGGGAAGAGGTCTTGCTGAACACATGCTTCTTTCAGTTTGACAACTACATTTCCGCAACCCACTGAGAGCCAGCTGTACCCAAGAGTGGTCAGTTTCCCCCGGCTGGGGTTCTGGAGATGGTCTCCTTGCTTCCGCCTTCCATCCTGTGCTGGTAGTCTTGGTTACATATTTGTGGTTTTAGGTTCCCTCACAGCCTTTTGGGAAGCAGGGGAGGTTCACATCTGCCTTGCACCTAGTTTCTAACTACGTACCCCTTAAGCAGTGGGTACAGAAATAGTTTTGATCGGCGGATTAGTGAGGGTCCTGCTTCCCTGTGGATCACACAGAACACTGCCTGGTTTCTACCGGGGAGAAACAGGCGATGGAAACACCCAGAGCACTCCCAGGAAGCAACTCTGGTCAGAGAGGATTGCAGACTTGACTGATGGGCAGGCACTGACTCATGTCATGGGAGGGGAAACTGAGTCAGAGGCAGGCAGTGTCTTGCCCGAGCCTCCCGGCTCGCTGGGGTCAGAGCTGTTGCCGGCACAGGTCTCTGTTGCTCATAGGGATCCAGAACCAGAGTCCTGACCCCTGACCCCTGGAATGTCTGCCCCCTTTCTGGCCTCAATGCATTGATGCCACAAGCTCAGCCATCCCTGGAAGAGCTGGATGTACCGACCAACAACTCGCCTCTCTCCTCTTCCTCCCAAGGGAAAACCAGACAGGGAGTGAACAAGGACTATGGGGGCCTATGTACTAATCACACTATTAAATTTATTTTTTCTTTTTTTTGCCATGCGGCATGCAGGATCTTAGTTCCCCAACCAGGGATTGAACCTGTGGCCCCTGCAGTGGGGGCGCAGAGTCTTAACCACTGGACTGCCGGGGAAGTCCCTTTTTTTCTGTATTTTTGATGTTTTGACATCCTGTGGCCTTGCTAATCCTGGAGGCACTGCCCCTCCCAGGGCTAGCTAATTCCTAGGGAGAGTAGACAACCTGCCTGCTAGCTTGCCTTCCACAGGCAAACCTGCCAATCCAGAGCCCATGCCCCCACCCACCTCCCTTATCTAACTCTCGCACACCAAGCTAGTATTTCCCCTGCTCTCAATTGTTCCAGGACAGCTAGGGACCACCCCTATAGCCCAGAGCCTGGAAATTATTCAAACTAGCCAATCCTGAACTCTCTTGAACTTGCCTACCCTGCCTCGCCCATCCCTTCCTGTGGAAACCACAATAAGGGCTCTGGCCCATGCTTTTCTCCTTCTGCCTCCTGACCCACCCTGGTGCTTCCTCATGTGGCCCTGCATGCAGAAGTGTGCCCCCTCCTGTGAGTAATAAACTCTTCTTTTGAAGGCAGTTGTCTCTGTGTCTGTCACCTCACCATACCTGATTAAAACAAATCCCAGGTACATTTTTAAACAGGCGAAAGGTGAAAGGGCACAGGGCAGGGTCAGGGGAGAAGGCATCTGCCCTGCCCTTGGGGCACGCAGTCTCCTCTAGTGATAATATTCCAGGCTGGGAATGTGGTTTAAGGATCCGCTGTGTCCCTCCCTACTGCTGAGCCATCATGGTCACCATATGGCAGCAGGCCCTTGTCCGTGCATGAGCAAAACACACATACACGTTTGGACTGGTGCATCAGTAAAGCTGCCATTCCTGAGAAAAGGAGATGCTTAAAAATTCAGGACACAAGACTATTTCTCAAAAACTTACAAACGGGGCCAGGACAATGATGCCCTCTTTCGCCACTCAGGTATGGGTGGCAGGTGACCTGGATTCTAACCTAGGTTCTGTCTCTGCCTTTCTAGAGGAGGTAGGGATGATGATGATGGTGGTGGTTAATAATAATAATTATTTGAACAGGAGAGAGTCATCCCTATTTTGCAGAAGGGAACACTTAGGCTCAGAGAGGTGAATTCACCTTCCTTGCAGGTCACACAGCTGCTCTGTAGGAGAGCTGGGATTTGAACTCTGGTCTGTGGAACTCCAGTCCCAGCCACTGTGGGACTCTGCCCCTGAAGAGGACAGAGCCAGGCTGTGCTGGTGTTTGTGTTTGTGTCTGTCCCCCACCTCCACTGGACTGGGGGCCCTCAGTCCTGCTGTGACTCTGACACACAGTTCTCACTAAACGCCTCTTGAGGGAATAACCAAAATCACGTCTGGCGGGATGACAGCAGAGGGAAGGAGAGATGGAGGGACGTCTGGGTTCAGAGGCTCTGCACACCCAGAAAACCCTCTACGATATTGTGATTTACAAGGAATATATACTTGGTCTTTGTCCCTGGTCCTGGCACAGGCTCCTAAACCCTGGGAATTTCCTAAGTGAGGAGAGGAATAAAGGTGTCTTTGTTATGTTAATGAGATGACTTTTGGAAAGCCCCACCCCCGCCCGCCCTAAGGATGGTGCTGCTTGCCAGGGGACCCAGTCCTGTGATGAGAGGGTTGGACCTTTCAGTCCCAGCCTGAGACCACCGGGAGGGGAAAGGGCTGGAGGTTGAATCTCAGTGGCCCTGTTCACCACCGTGTCCCCAGTGCTGGGCGGGGGGGGCGGCGGGCCTTGCTCCCATGCCGGCCTGGTGGTGAGTGAAAGGACAGGCAGGCCGAGGGACCACCTCTCAGAGCCTAAGGACCCCCTGCTGTGTGGCCCGCGCTGGGTGGGCTGCCCTCTAGCGGTCATCGAGGGGGCTCCCAAGGGCATATCCACCACCACCACCACCATCCCCCCCTTTCCCGCCAACACTGCCCAGGCCAACCAGGGACTCACTTTGATCTCGATCTGCTCCTCCATCTCCTTGCTTTTCATGGCTGCGTACTCCTTCTCCAGCCTGCAGAGGAGAGGGCCGACATGCTCACTGTCCCACCCTCGGGGACCCCGCTCCTGCCAGCACCCTGGCCTCCCGGTACTGACCTCTTCATCTTCTTGGGGTTGTACTTGACCTGGTAAGCCTTGAGGATCAGCTTGTCTGGGCAGCTGTCGAACTGATGGGGGATTACCCTCTGGAAGTACTGTGGGGACACGGGCGGTCACGGACACACGGGCCCTGACCACCTGGGGCCACCTGAGCCGCTGCGGCACCCTGCTCCCCTGGAGGAGGGCCTGGGTACACCAGGAGGGACGGCCAGAGCCGGTCGGCCTGGGCCCTCGCCATCACCTGGCCTGTTGTGTGGGTTGAGTGAGTGAGTGTGAGAAGCAGGAATCATGAGAAGGAGCTGCCTGCAGCCAGGACCTCTGTGTGCAGGGAAAGCAGCTTCGGGAGCTCCTGAGGGCGAAGGCCAGGTGTGGGTGTGGGTGGGGTCCGAGCACAGAGGACCTTCACGGAGGAAGGGGGAGACATGCCGCTGCCCCAGGGGCAGTGAGAGGAGACGGAAGAGGCTGAAGGATTGGGGTGGTGTGGAGGAAGCCAGAGGGAGGACCCGTCAGTGGTCTGCCTGCTCGCCTGGGGCCCCGGGAACCTCTGCAAAGAGTTAAGTGCAAGCTGCCGGGTGGACACAGCTTGCTGAAGTTCGGGGCCAGGCTGGCTCCCGCGCCCTAGCCCAGCTGGCCCCTCTGGCAGCTGCGGACAATGGATGCCCGTGTTCGTGGACACAACTGTGGCCTTTGTGCATTCTTCCCTGAAGCACCAGCTGGAGGACGCTGGGAGGGGGCGGGGGCCTGCATGATGCGGACATGGCGGTGAGATGCAGGCCGGCCTCTTCTCAGCAGGCAGGGCAGCTGGGGTAGGCTGTGGTGAGGCAGGGCGAGAGTCTGCCCCAGACCCCTCACTCCCTCCTGTGCCCTCGCCCGGCCTGGTTGCTGGGGCCAAAACCACACCCAAGGCCTCCTGGTTTGGCCAGTATTACTATTTGCCATGTTAGGCTCTGGGGACACAGAGCTGGGGGCAGGTGAAGCGGAGGGACTCCCAGGGCTCGGCCTGGGCCTTCCTCTCTCCCTGCTGCCAGGCTGCTGGCCCTGGGATGTGTCTGGCAGAGCCTGGGTCTCCTCAGGCACCCCCCCACCCCGGTCCTCCATGGAGACCTGGGGGGGCGCAGAGGTGATGGGAAAGGATCAGGGTGCTCAGGAAGTCCAGGGCCTCCCCATCTCTCAGAAGGGCTCCACCTGCCCAGGTGCCCCTGCTGGGGGGCAAGCCTGCCCGCCCTGGCCCTCCTGGCCCACCTGGGACATCCCCTCCATGTCCAGCTGCATCAGCTCCATCTGGTTCACCTGCAGCAGGGCAAGGCCCACCCGGAACACGATCTCCAGGCCCTGCGAAGGAGGCGGGGGTAGTGCATCTCTGGTCATGCTCTCCTGGGAGCCCTCCGACCCCTCCCTGAGCCCTGCAATCGTTTCCACTCCATCCAGAGTGGCCAAGAGAGGAAGGGGCATGTGGTCCTCACCTCGTACATGAAGATGTCAAAGACACGCGTGGCAACGGGCAGTGGGAAGGTGGTCAGGAAGAGCGTGAGGAACCAGGAGGAGGCATACATGGACGTGTGGAAGCTCTGGGAGCGGAAGTGGGTGTTCAGGTCCGGGAGCTGCTCCTGGGGTGGGGGGAGGAGGCCAGGCGCCATGAGGAGGGTGTTGGGCACAGCTGTCGGCACCACAGGCTCCCTCCACCCAGAAGTGCTAGGCCTCAGTGCCTGCACCTCCAGGGAGCCTTCCTTGACCTGCCCTGGGCAGCACCCCGCACTGTCTCTGGGTGGGGCGGCAGTACCCCAGAGCTCTGAGTAGCACTAGGTGGGGACATGGACAGGGATGGCAGGAGGCCCAGCTGCCTGTGGGACGCTCAACACCGCCTCCTACAATGCTCTGTGCTTTGCGCCCAGCAACGCTCAAGGGATGCCTGTCTGACTGGTCTGAACTTCAGACTGCTGGAAAGCGACAGAAACTGGGGGAACTGAGGCTGGAGAAGGTGGTAGGACCCCCTGGAGGTCCTTCGCTGGGAGAACACACCCTCGGGCTGTCCCCCGGCCTGCCCTGGGCTTCCTGACTCAGGAGCTCTTTGGTGGCGGCCAGCTCCTTCACCACGGGAGCTCTCAGCTCCCCAGCCTGGGGTGGGATTGCTCCTTCTCTGTGGCCCTGGAACACCTGCTTGCTGGCACTACCGGTCCCCTTGACCGACAGCACCTCTCCATCCTCTGGGCCTGAGGAAGGGGGCTTTCACTACTGGGTGCATCCTGCCCACTGTGGCAGAGCAGGCGTGCGTGCGTGTGTGCGTGTGTGTGTGTGTGTGTGTGTGTGTGTGTGTACACACATACACCGGCTCTCTCTGCCAGCCAGGAGCGGGCCCTGTGGGGCTGCTATTTATAAACAGAGGCGGCTGCGGTTCTCCAGTAATCAGCAAAGGCAGGCAGACGACACCTTCCCTCCTTCTGCCACACCAGGGAGCAGACAGGAGGGCGCCGTGTGTGTGTCTGAGCCAGGCTGACCCCTCCACCCTGGCCGTAATGGCTCTGGGAGCCCCGAGCTCTGAGAAGCCCCCACTGGAAAGGGCTGGCCCCTACCTGGTCCCTCAAAGCATACTTCAGGGCAGTGCTTTACAGCCCCTTGGGGAGTAGAGCCCCTCTCTGAGCTGGAACGTCTGGATGTGATTTCTCAGGCGTGGAATTTTCAGTCAAAGAGACTCGCCGGGACGGCCGACGTTAGCACCCGTAGGTGTGGGCTGGTGGAGAGGAGGGGGCAGGCGGGACCGCCCCTGGGCCCACTCACCTGTAGCATGTACTCGAACTGGTAGATGCAGAGCCCCAGCTCTGCCATGCTGGGCTTGAAGAGCTCCCGCAGGCGGTACTCCTGCATCAGCCGCACGAACACACAGAAGGCCTCCTCCTCGGGCATCTGGGGGTGGGCGGGCAGGGGGCTGTGAGTGGGGGTGGGGGGGCGGGGGCGCCCACTGCTCTTCTTATGGCTTCGCTTGTCTCTGCTCCATTTACTTTTATTGAACGTGGACAGTGCCGGGCTGCCCGGACCCACACAGCAAACCTCTCTGGTAAATATCATCACCCTGTTTCAATGACAGGAAGCCTCCTGAGGCTGAAGTCACCTGCCCAAGGCCTCCTGGCAGGAAACAGTGGAGCTGGGACTTGAACCCCAGGTCTGGCCACCTCCAGAGCCCACGGTAGAGGCATCCTCTGGTCCATTCCCAGCCATCTCCATTCTCCCCCTCCTAAGCCTGCTGGATTCTCTGGAGGAAACCCCGAGCCCCATAAACATCACACTGGCTGACCTAAGCCTGAATGTCCCACCCAACCCTGGGGGGTGACTGAGTAGGACGGCGTACCCCTCCCTCCAATCTTAGGAAGGGATAGGGGACAGAACAGGTGGCCAGCCTTCTGTGCTCACCCCCTGGGGGCCTGGCTGGGAGGCTGTCAGAGGTCACAGGTGGACACAGAGGGAGGTTCTGACCTAGGAGGACACCTGATGGAGGGAACACTCTCCTTTTGTCTACCTCCTGGGGGCAGACAGAGCCGGGATGGGCCAGGCCCAGGCCACCTACCTGCATGAGGAGCAGGCCCACGATGAAGGCGCTGCCCTGGCAGTAGCCCACCTCCCGGTCCACCAGGGAGTAGGCCTGCGAGGGAACACATGAGAGTCAGGGCAGGGTCCTGCCAGGCCTGATGACCACAGCGGTTCTCCGTGGGGCCAGGGGGCCTCACCTTCATGACGTTGAAGAGCACTTCCTGGCCCAGGCTGTCCTGGCCCTTGAAGAACTCGTGCTCCGGGTAGGTGCGGGCAATGTCCCTGCGGATCAGCTTCTCGCAAGGTGAGGACATCTTGAGCAGCTCCGAGTACTGGTTCTTGACTGGCATGTCCGTGGCGCTGCACAGGAGCTGCCACACGATGGCCCGGAAATGGTGTGGGATGCCCTTGCGGATCAGCTCCTGGCGACAGGGTCAGAGCGGGGGTGGGGGGGTCGGGGGGTCGGATCGGGAGGCTGGGCTGGACCCCATCCCAGAGCAGCCTCCCCATGGCCGCCCAGCCCGGCCTCTGAGATCGGGTCCACCCACGCCTCACCCGGGGCCCAGAGCTCGGCCGAGCCACTGCACGGCACGCGGCGTCCATGAGGCTGAATGTGCTGCCCCAGCCCATCACGGAACTCACGGGCGGGAAGCAGGAGGGTGCCTGGGGTGCCAGCCCTGATCTCCACACCCATCCCCCCGGCCCTGGCAAGGCACCCCGAAAGTGCCCACACACCTCCAGTCCTGCCCTTTGCTCGTGCTGGGGCCCCTGGCAGACGTTCCCCACCCCCCAGCCGCCCGGCCAGCCCCGCCGCCTGGGCCACCTTGAGCAGCTTCTCCTTCCTGCGCCGCCACTCCTCCCACTCGTTGGCGATCCGGCCCCACAGGATCCATGTGTCCTCCTCCAGGTGGCTCAGGTTGGAGGAGGCTGAGGAGCTGGACACCAGCGAGGAGCCGCTGTTCCGCCGGGAGCCATTCATGGAGCGCATGGACTTGGAGTCGGCTTCCAGGAGCCTGGGTATGGCAGGGGGGGAGGGTGGAGGCTGCAGGAGCTTCCCACCCTGGCCCCTGGGTCCCAAAGAGCCTGGCCCCCCCTCCCTGGGGTCCCAGAGGATACCAGGGATTGGGTCTAAGTTGTTTTTCCTGAGCGGCACTTGCTGAGTGACTTTCGCCAGTGCCCTAACCTCTCTGAGCCCTGGTCCTGATCCCGGGAGCCCTGGAGAGGCTGCCATTCATGTGTCCCATTCTGTGCCCGGCCCTGGGCTGAGAAGCATGGGGAGTAGCTCATTTAGTCTCGTACCAACCCTGTGGGGCGGGTTTTGTAAAGATTTGTTTACAGACGAGGTACAGAGAGGGTGAGATGCTGGCTGGGGGCACCCAACTAGCAAGGGGTTGCATGAACCACCTATTTCTGAGGCTTTGACATCTGGGGCCTCCCTGACGCAGGAGGGACTGCCCCTCCCAGGCCTAGCAGATTCCTAGAGATAATTAACGACTTGCCTGCTAGTGCACTTTTCATATGCAAACCAACCAACCCAGAACCCACAAACCACCCACCTCTGTTAGGCTCTTGCACTCAGGGCCACTGTCCCTCTGCCCTAATCACCCCAGGGCCGGGTACTAGACAAATAGGCCCAGCCCCTATGCCCCCAGCTTGCTGAAGGTATTCAGACTAGCCAGTCCTAAGCCTGATTACATTGCCTCACCATTCCTTCTGGCAGAAACCACAATAAAGGCTCTTGCCCACATTTTTCTCATTCCCTCTGCCTCCTGACTGACCCTGGTACTTCCCCGGGTGGTCCTGCATGGTGCATGGTGTGTTGTGCCCCTCCTCTTGGAATCTGTGCGTAACAAACTGTGGGTTTTTTTTTTTTTGGCCATGCCACGCGCCATGTGGGATCTTAGTTCCCTGACCAGGGATCGAACCCGTGCCCCCTGCAGTGGAAGCATGGAGTCTTAACCACTGGACCACCAGGGAATTCCCCAAACTGTCTTTTTAATGGCAGTCATCTGGCTGGCCTCGCCATACTGGCATAATAATAAAACCTACACTTTAAAACAGGGGGTGGGCCAGAGGAGAAGTGGGAAGGGCCAACGCCAGAGTCAGAGGATTTACTCTTCCCTTCAACAAAGGCTAGAGAAGTGAAGGCCAGGTCCACTGGGCCCCCTGATACTGTGGTCTCCTCATCTGAATGGGAGAACCGTCTGGTGGGAGGTGACGGCAAACATCCTTGTCAAGCCTCTGTTGGAGCTGTCACTTGGCCCAGGGCCAGGTCTAGCTCTGAGAGTGAGGTGGCACCAGCAGCTTTTGTTTGGGGCCCAGGCTATACCCCTGGGGCCTCTCCCTTTCCCTCAGGTCCCAACTCACCTGTTCTGCTCTTCGAGTTTGGCCAGTAGCTCTAGCTCATCGGGGCTGAGGTTCTCGGAGTCAGAGGTGGGGGAGCAGGTGGGGGCCGACAAGGCCTCCTGGGACGAGGAGTCGGGGCTCAGAGTGGGGCTCGCCATGGTGGGCAGGCTCCTCAGCTGCGAGCAGGGCCAGGTCACAGGTCTGTCTGGGGACCAGAAACGTGTGGTCAGCTTTGGGCAGGGTGCCCACCCTGTCCTGCCGGCTCTGGACCAGTGAGCCTGCTGGTCACCCAGAGACATTTCCTCGCCCCGGGCTTCCCATCTCTGGTCTGTCCACTTGGTCACTCCTCATCCCCATGCACCCCAGTCTAGCTGACGGCCTGGCCGGCTCCTTCTGCCCCGGGGGCTGGCTACTGGGATCCCTGCCTTTGTAGTCCAGCGCCTGGATGGAATCAGGAGGGCAACGGCCAGCGCCTGAGCTGTCCTGCTGTCCCTGCGCATGAACACCAAGTCTCAGCTGACACCCTTGAGTCTTCAGCAGGGCCAGGGGCCAAGGCTCCCCGTCACACTCAGGGTCCCTGCTGCAACCTTGGGGGTGCCGATGCCCCTGCTTTGGTGGCTGTTCCTGACAGCTTTGGTCCCTGTCCCCAGCTGTGGCCTGTCCTGGGAGTCCTGCCTCAGCATCTGACCTTCCCTGTCTCATCAACCAAAGTGGGCTGCTGGCACAGCCAGAAGCAATTATTCTCTACTGTTAATTGTCTGGTGCTGCCAATGGCCAGAAGAGTCAACTCCCCTTGGGCTGGGAAGCCAGGGACATGTCAAAGTGCTAGGAATCTGTGCTCTGATGGCGTCAGAGTGAGAGCTACAGGCTCTGATCAGTATCCTGCTCTTGGCCTGTCATGTGCCAGGTGGGTGCCGGCCCATCTCTCCTACTCCTCCTGGGGATGGTCCAGCCCCACCCTCCTGGGAGCCTCAGGGACACTGGCTCCAGCTCAGCACTGTGCCGAAAGCAAAGGCTCTGGTCTCAAATGGAACAGCGTCTGAAGTGTGGCTCTCCTTGGACCTCACCTGACCTGGCTCTGACAGCTCAGCCACAGAGGGGCCCTCGCCCAGTTCCTGGAGAGGGGGCATCTGGTCTCCAGGCAGCAGGAGGACAGTCACAGGACAAAAGCAGCCCATTTTGCACCTGCCTGGCACCCTCAGGTCACTGAGCACCTTCCCACAGCCCAAGCTCAGCCCCCAACCAGCACCTGAGGGTCCACAGGTCAGCTGGACTTGATCCTGGCCATGCACTTGATTCTAGTCTCCTTCCCTTGTGCTCCCCATTTTTCTTTCACCTCATGGGGGGCTCATAACCCTCCCACCCCAGGACTCTGTGGCTCCCCAAGGCTACTGGTTCTGCTTCTGGCCCCTGAGGGCCCCCGAGTTTGTCAGGCACTGAGGGCTCTAGCTTTTGGTGAGTGGTACAAACTCTAGACGATGGCTCCCATCAGAAGCAGAAGACCTTTTCCTCCTGTTGCCCAGCTGGCCAGGGACAACCTGCCCCAAAGACCAAGCCATGGTGGGCCACCAAGCCAGGAGTTAATCATTCCTGAGAGAGGGACAGTGGGGGCCACTCTGGGGCATCCCGCAAAGTCTGTGGCTGGCCTGGGGCGGAGACGGGCCATGGACAAGGAGTGCTGACTTGGAAGGATCTCTCTGGGCAGGGAGGGGCTGGGAAGGCTGCGTAGGTTTCCCAACTTCAGAGCTGGGAGAGGGGAGTAGGTGGTGGAGGCGAGGATTGGAGCCCCATAAGCACAGCTGGATTTGGGGAGTAGTGGGGGCCTCAGAGAAAAAGACCACACGTGGCCAGGGCTGGGGCTGGGGTCCACTGTCTCTGTGCTGAGCCCAGGGGACCCCAGCCTCAGAAGCACATTGCCTTCCCCCGCCAACCCCAACCCTGGCCTGCAAAGAGCCCAAGAGAATGGTTCAGCTCTGGGTTTCCGATTAAAAGAAACTACTAGGGCAATCCACTAGCAGAGTTTGCTCAGATACTTATCACAAATTAATGTGTATTTCATACAAGAAATAAAATGTATTCAATACCCAGGGCTTAAATTTGCAGTCTGAGAGGCAGAACCTTCTGGTCCCTCAGGAACTTTCTCTTGACTCATCCCCATACTCTCTAAATGCTGCACAGCCCCAGAAGCCATCCTCCTGGTGCACGCACAGAGACACATACTCCTTCACACTCACACACTCACACTTACCCACAACCTCACACCCCACACACTCAGATACATCCACACACACACTTACCCACAACCTCACATCCCACACACTCAGATACATTCACACTCACACACTCACACTTACCCACAACCTCACACCCCACACACTCAGATACATTCACACTCACAAACCACCTCACACAGTCTTGCGTGCACATGCACACACGCTCTGACATACACTCACACACAGTCGCAGACCTACGCGCTCAGATACACAATCACACACTATCTCACACCCACACACCCCTTTGACCATACGTGCACATGTACACACACACACGCACGCTTCCTGCACTGACCAGGTCTCGCCACGCCTGGAACCGAGTACATACGGATGGACATGGGCTCACTGCCCTCCTAGCTCTGTGAGCAGCCCTGTCCCTTCTCCAGAGCGCCCGGACTCTTACTGCCTCAGTCCCTCCTTCCCTGGCGCTTACTGGGGGTCATCTGAGGGCCGGGTACTGTTCTAAGGACAGGGATGTGGAGTGGAACGAGGCGAATGAGCCCCCATCTCCCAGGGCACGCGGCCGCCCTACCCTTGCTGGATGGGCACAGAGACGCAGAGACAAGCCAGGTCCCCTCGAGTGCTGAGGGGCCACTGGCCTCTGAGATCCACACACAGGCCCTCCAGGTCTGGGGTCCCAGCCTCTCAACGGCCCCATTTGAATGCCCTTTGTTTCTGCTTCACTGCAGCCACCCGAAGGGGGTTCCTGGCTCCTGCGGAGTGGGCAGTGGGTCACCTAATGCCGTCCCTGCTGGCACCACCGCCCGCCACGCCCTTATAAGGTGGCCCATGGCTTCGGAAGCCCAGTCAAGCCAGAAGGGTGGGAGAAGACTGCCGGTGAGCTGGGGGTGGGGTTGGGGGGCAGAAAGGTCCAGATGCTGGGGACCCTCCACCTCCCTTTTCCTCTCCCTCGCAGGGGCATTTGGACACTGCCAGTCATGCTTCCTCCTTCTTGAAGTACTCTCCCATCTAGTTTCCAAGAGGCCAGGGTCCTGAGGCTCCTCCTGCCTCGGCCCAGCCTGGCACCCCTTCCTCCACAGGCCCTGCTTTGGTCCTTATCCCTTCATGCCCTCGGTGAGTTCACTTTCAGGACTTAAATGACCAGATACATGTCGGTGATTGTGACACCCTCGTCCGCAGCTTTTCCTTTCTCCTGAGCACCAGCCAAGATTGCCAACTGGCTCCAGAATGGCTCAATCAGATCCACCACCGGGGTAGGAATCACGACTGTCTGGGTCCCTGCTACTTCTGCGACCTGCACTGAGCCTGGTACAACCTGAGAGTCAAGAAATATTGGAGGAATAGAACCTGCCTGCCCACCCACCGGTATTTCCTTAGTGCCAGTCAGGTCCTGGGCACCATGATGAGGGCTGAACACTGCTGGGCAAAGACAGAAGCAGCCCCTGCACACCCAGAGCATACAGGGGTGGGGGGCGGGCAGAGACCAAGAGATGATCACCTGTGATTTCTATTACAGATTGAGAGAAACACATGGAATAAAAGATGAGGTAGAGAGGAAAACAGTCTGGCAGTTCCTCAAAAAGGTAGACAAAGAGTTGCCAATATGACCCAGCAATTCCGCTTCTAGGTTATCTACCTGAGAGAATGGAAAACGTACATTCACAGGAAAACCTGTACACAATTCTTTTTTAAATTCTTTTCCTGGCCGGGCTGCACGGCACATGGGATCTTAGTTCCTCAACCAGGGATAGAACCAGCGCGCCCTGCATTGGAAGCATGGAGTCTTAACCACTGGATCTGCAGGGAAGTCCCACCTGTACATGATGGTTCACAGCAGCACGATTCACAATAGCCAGAAAGTGGAAGCAACCCAGACGTCGATGGATGAATGGATAAATGAAATGTGGTCCATCCAGACAATGGAATGGTATTCAACCATCAAAAAGAAGGAAAATGATTTTTTTCAGTGAACTCTTTCCTGGCAAACCACCCTGCCCCCGACCACCTCCAGGGTTCTGGCTCAGTTCTCTCCCCTCTCCCCAAAAATACCTACCCCTATACCCCAGCCCAAGGCACATTCTATGGCAATTCCTACCATACACACCTGCCTGCCCTACTGGGTCATGAACCTTCTGGGGGCAAAGGCCTATCTTCTTAATTTTCTACTCCAAGCCCCTAATGCAGCATCTGGCCAATAGTAGGTGCTCAATCAATGTCTGCTGGATGAAGGAAGAGAAAAACCCCTGTGCTGCTCAGCCAGGTGATCAAGGTCAACACCATCAGTGATAAGTCATGTTGAGAGCATGTGCACGTGATACGCTGACATGAGAAGGGCACTTCATCTCTGGGCCTTTCTCCCCAAGACTATGAGAAAAACGTGACCAATCCAGATTAGGAGACACTTTAGAAAATCCCTGACTAGTCCTCCTCAAAACTGTCAACGTCATCAAAAACAAGGAAAGCCTAAGAAAACTGTCCCAGATAAGAGGAGCCTCAGGAGACTTGACAAAATGTCCTACGGGATCCAGGAAGGGGCCCTGGGAAAGAAAAAGGAAATTAGGGAAAAACTAAGGAGATCTGCATAAAGTATGGACTTTAGTTAATAATAATGTATCAATATTGGTCCATTAATTATAACAAACTTACCAGATGATGTTACTAATATGGGGAAACTGGCTGTTAGTCTGTGAGGGTGGGGTCTGTGGGAATGCTTTGTACTATCTTCTCAATTTTTCTTTTTTTTTTTAAGAAATGATGAGAGATTACATCTATTTATTTATTTATTTTTGGCTGCATTGGGTCTTCATTGCTGCGCGTGGGCTTTCTTTAGTTGCGGCGAGCGGGGGCTACCCTTCATGGCGGTGTGCAGGCTTCTCATTGCGGTGGCTTTTCTTGCTGCAGAGACCAGGTTCTTGGCACGCAGGCTCAGTAGTTGTGGCTCGCAGGCTCTAGAGCGCAGGCTCAGTAGTTGTGGAGCATAGGCTTAGTTGCTCTGTGGCATGTGGGATCTTCCTGGACCAAGGCTTGAACCCGTGTCCCCTATACTGGCAGGCAGATTCTTAACCACTGCGCCACCAGGGAAGTCCTGATCTTCTCAATTTTTCTGTAAAGCTAAAACTGTTTTGAAAACTAAAGTCTATTTTTAAAATTAAAAAAAAAAAGATTCTGTACCAGGGTAGACAGAAAAGTAAAGGACAGTTTTATAACATGTGAGAGGTACCCTAGCGAGTAGAGAGTTGCTCACTGGGTCTCCTGACGAGGCCGTAGAGGAAGAAAGGTTTGCATTTGGATTTCTTTTCTCTTTCTTTTTTTCTTTAAGTACTGACCAAAGTATTTTAAAAAAATCATTTCATTTTATTTTCACTGAGCGGCTTGCGGGATCTTAGTTCCCCGACCAGGGACTGAACCCGTGCCCTCAGCAGTGAAAGTGCAGAGTCCTAATCACTGGACCATCAGGGAATTCCCTGCACTTGGATTTCTGACTCCAGAGCCTTTGCCCCAAGTTGATCAGCTGAGCTGTCACTCTGCATTCAATGACTTTAGAAACAACCTATGTAAAACACCGAATGCAGTGAGCGCTCAGTAAATGACTTACTCTTTTTCAACAGGGAGAGTGAGTGAGTGTGTGTGTGCCATCTTTCAGAGGCAGGCAGAAGACCCCAAGACTCCTTTAATTTTGCTTTCCTACCTACCCCGCCTCCATACCCCACCCCCTACCAGCCCAGCTTCTGATCCTCTACCTCTAATGATTATGGGGACCCAGAGTCATTTCTAAATCTGAAGCCTTGAAAGATGCCACGTGACCCCATCTGCCCAGACAGACTATCAGCTGGGCCACTCAGACCACCCCGACTCCTGGGGAGACGGCCTGACGTCTCCGGGTCTTTTCCTTGGCCATGGGGTGGGCATTTGATGGGCGAGCTGCCCCTCAGGTAACAAGAACGACTGCTGGAATTCAGCAGTCACTGCCGGCCCTCCTCTTGTCCCCAGTTCTAGCCGCTCCTCCGTGCCACTTGTGATGTTTCCACATCCAGGTACCTTCCTCCATGGCTGTATGTGTGGATAAATGATCCCAGATCTCTTGGCCTCCCGGGAGGACTTCAGGGCCAGCAGCCTGGGTTCAAATCCCTCCTCACCTACTTTTCTATCTTTCTGATCTGGGTACAATGTGCTTTGTCTCAGTTTCCTCATCTGAAAACAGGGCTGATGATAGTACCGACCTCACAGGTTTTGTTGGGAGGAGTAGATGAGCTAAAGCCTGTCAAGTGCTTAGTTCAGGAGCTGGCCCATGATATTTATCTCCCCCTGGGTAGAAAGTTCCATGAGGGCAGGGGCTGGCTAGCCCACTAGTGGATCCCCAGAGTCTAGTGTACCATTAGGCATCTGGTATTTGTGGACTGAATAAACAAACTTCCCCTCCTCAGCAGGCCCACCCCTTATGTGGCGGCCCTGTTTAAATATTAAACGCAATAAAACTAAAATCATTGTTATTGGTAGTAACAGCAGCAGCAGCAAGTACCTTCAGGCTAAAATCAGCTGTGGAAGGACCTGTGGAATCCCTTAGGACCTGTGGAATCCCTTCTGACCTAGGACCTGTGGAATCCCTTCTGACCTAAAAAAAAGTTTACTACCTTGCATGTCAGCAGCTACTTTCTGCCACCATCACAGGTTCCTTCCTGGCAAATCCCTGATTTCTCTATATTTCAGTATCCCTGAGAATGACAAAGGAAACAATTTAAAGCCCTCATAAGCCTTCCAGGGACAGGTGGATAAGAGAAGTGGCATCTTGTAAAGGATCTCGGCTCTTCAAAGCCAAGATGGTATCTTTCCTGCTGCAAAGGTTGGCTGGGCCAGGGCCCAGGGTGAGGTGGGTCGGCCCTGCCTTTGGGGGCTCTCCAAGCAGATGGATCTGACCTCTTTCTACAGAAGAGATCCAGGCCCTCTTTCAGAAGTGGGTGAGTAGGGAGGGCTGTCAGCTCCTAAAATCAACCAAGTGTCTACTGAGCATCTGCTATGTGCCCTGTTCTTGTCTAGGACTCAACCATGAATAGACAAGAGACGTGCCCTGCCCTCGTGGGACTCTTGGGCTGGGAGATAGCCCTCAATGAAACAATCTCACAGGGACTTCCCTGGCAATCCAGTGGTTAAGACTCCATGCTTCCAATGCAGGGGGCACGGGTTCCGTCCTCGGTTGGGGAACTAAGATCCCACAGGCCGCGTGGCGTGGCCAAAAGATAAAAAACAACAACAACAACAAAGAACAATCTCACAAACACATCACGGTGCGCTGAGAAATCAAAGAAAAGTGCCAGTGGGGCTCTTGAAATTTCCCTGGAAGGGATCAATCTCTTCCCCAGCCCCGGTGAGTTGTTAGTTCTCCTAAGTAACCTCCCTCTTGCCCTCTGTTTGGCTTCTAGAACATGTGTGCAGCAGACGTCCCTGGGCGGGGAGGGGTGGGGTGGGGTGGTTTGCTGCCTTTCCAAGTTCAATTCCAAATACTGGTCTCTTTTTTTTTTGCGGTACGCGGGCCTCTCACTGTCGTGGCCTCTCCCGTTGCGGAGCACAGGCTCCAAACGCGCAGGCTCAGCGGCCATGGCTCACAGGCCCAGCCGCTCCGTGGCATGTGGGATCCTCCTGGACCGGGGCACGAACCCGTGTCCCCTACATCGGCAGGCGGACTCTCAACCACTGCGCCACCAGGGAAGCCCTCAAATACTGGTCCCTTTGACCAGGGAGTGTCCCATGGTGTGTGCCCCTTGGATGGCATTTGGGACACAAAGGCCTATAGGATGAAACCCACCAAACAAGGCACGCTTCCCTGCGTGCACCATGCTTGCTCCTGCCGCCTGGGCCTCTTCCAAGCACTTAGGCTGCCTGGAACACCCCTCCGTGCCATGCCTGCCCAGAGAGCTCCTCTCCCAACTCGTATATCATCTCTGCTCCACCTTCCCTGATGCCCCGGGGATGCACCGGGCCCTTTTCTCTGCTCCACAGCATGCTGTCCGTTAATCTGTCTCCTGCTTCCACACAGGATGGGATGGTACGGGCACGGGCTGGAATGCTGGTTCCTCCGGGTGGTTTGGGGGGATTAAATGAGATAGTATATCAATGGGGCTTGATACAGGGCCTGGTGCGCAGCACGGCCTGATCAGTGTGCGTTCCTGGTTTCAGCTCTTGCCTGCTGACGTGGAGAGGGTCTTTAGATGCAGGGCAGGAGCCACCCCTGACGCTCCTTCACACCCCAGCCCCTGACTCGATTCCCAGTACGTGGTGGAGGCCTCATCCGGAACAACCAGCACCCATATTCTGCAAGAGGAAACTAGAGCACAATCCTCCGTTCCCCCTGCACCCATCAAAAGCACATGCACAAAGACCCGGCCCCCGCCCCCCAGTCTAGGGTAAAGGGCACTGATGTCTTTCACCAGCCCTTCCCGGGAACCTTCCCGTGTTTTCCTAAGGAGTCCACAGTCTATCCCGGGGAGGCTTCTGAGCCCACTGCATCTGCACAAAGTCCCCCCTGGGGAGGCCGTGGAGTTTGTTTCCTGTGTGCCTCGTGACCTTCAGAAGTCTCCTCGTTCAGTCCTCCCTTCAGCACGTGGGCAGAACAAACCTCTCCCCGCCCTGCGTCAGAGGTCTACGTGGGGTGTGGGCACTGCCAGCAAGCAGGCACCCGACTGCCCTCTGCCCCCCGGGAGGTCCCTGTGGGGCCACAAATCCCACAACCAACTGTCTCTTAGCCCTGATGTAAACTGGCTCAGCCATGGAAAGACAGTCATTATCCACTGAGGCATCAGCTAATTCCAACCAGGGGCCCAGGATGCCCAGTGACTCTGCCAGCACCCACAGGTGGGTGACTGCCCTCCTGGACCCCACTGACCCCTTCCACCTGGTGCCCAGGGGACATTCAGGGCCACATCCTAACCCCTCTGGCTCCCCTGCAGTACAAAGTCCTGGTTTCGGGATTTCTCTCCCCATTTTCTAGATGGGTAAGTCGAGGCCCCAAGGCTAGATGCGCTTTTCCCCAGAGCCATCCAGAATCCGCTGGTAAATATCCACAAGGAAGCCTGGGCTTGCTCCTCTGGGGCTTTCCAGGCGTGCTTATGTCAGACAGGCAGCGCCGGCCTGATCTGGATTCCCCTCAGGCAGGACCTGGGGCTCCTTCGCAGTCCCTGCGGTCCTGGCTGCCCTGTCTCACCAGTTCTGTGATCTGCCCTCCTCTTTGACTTGCCTCATCCCAACCTGCAGTCAAACCAAACCACCTGCAGTCGACCACAGAAGCCCAAGGGAACACACAGGTTGGACCCGAGGATGTGGGCTGTAGGGCGGGAAGAGCCAGTACACCTGGAAAGACACGATGACATGGGTCCCCCAGATCCATCCCAGCCCGGCTGAGGGGAAAAAAACCAAGCCGACTCCTCACTCGTGTTCCACCCGAGCCTCTTCAGCACATTTTTCCCTTCTGAAAATATTCCTTAACAAAGAGCTGTCTGCTTCTGGCAGGCCCAAACCCAGCCCCACTGGGTCTCAAATGCCAGGATCGAAGGAAGCTGTTTCATTTTGGCATGACATGCCGGTCGTGGGTGAAAGAGTTCTCGGGGCTGTCAGGGGCTGCTCCTGCCATCTGAGGCCAGCGGGCGTGGTGGGGTCAGGATGCTCGTCCTACCAGTCTGGTCAGGCTTCAGGACCAGGGCCAGGAGCAGGCGGTACCCCTACCCCTCTGCCAGGGGTGGCAGAAATCAGGGGGCAGCCAGTGGTTCTTTTGGGGAGACTGGTGTAGGCGAGAGAGGGAGCATCCTTCCCTTTGAAGAAGGGTAAAGCGAGGGAGATGAATAAAGGGGAAGAGGCCTGGGGCAGGTGTCCAAGGGGTGCTGGGAGATTCTGGGTCACCCCGCCACCTCCAGGGCCCCAATAGGGGCACAGGCTCAGGGAGGCTGGTGTGGATGGGAAGGCTGGCTGCCTGGGGCCGGGCAGGTAGCTCATGTCTCTGAGTCTCTGCCTGAGCTGGGAGCTGCGGGGTCCTCCAGGAGGACCTGGGCAGGTGAATTCCAAGGAGGGGTGCCAAAGTGCTGAGGAGCCGTGTGTGTGTGTGTGTGTGTGTGTGTGTGTGTGTGTGTGCGCGCGCGCGCGTTGACGGGGGCAGGTCCCAACTGCCTGGCCCTGTGTTGGAGGTCTTAAGTTTTTCTGCGTGTGCTGGGGATCCAAGTGTCTGTCCGTGCGTGTGTGAAGGGCTCCTGAATGTGTGTGAGGGGCCCAGGGTGTCTATCAGTATGAGTTGTTGGGGGTTCATGGGTTTTGCTCTGTTGCCTCCCGGATGTGTGTGTGTGTGTGCATGTGAGTGGGGCCCTCACAGAGGTGGGTGTCCCTTAGGTGAGGAGTGGGGTTCAGAACATCTGTTGGGAGGTCCTGAGCATGAGGTG
This sequence comes from Pseudorca crassidens, assembly GCF_039906515.1. Taxonomy (NCBI): domain Eukaryota; kingdom Metazoa; phylum Chordata; class Mammalia; order Artiodactyla; family Delphinidae; genus Pseudorca; species Pseudorca crassidens. The sequence continues at coordinate 166,714,743 of NC_090298.1, forward strand.
AGGGTGGATTTCCAGGAAGTAGGGATCAAGACGGGTCAGGATCAGGGAGTGTGTGCGATGATGACCCTGAGGAGTGGCTTTCAGGGGTGCCCTTGGGCATGGGGCTGCTGGGGGTGGGAGATGGCCCAGCAGGCCGAGGTGAGGCCTGCGGGCAGGAATCCGGATTTACAGAGGCTGGGGAGGGGTCCTGTGCGGTCAGAAGGGAGGGGTATGGCTCTAAGACGGGTATCCTTGGGGGCGGGGGCAGGTCTGGGCCCAGAGATAGGATGTGAAGTGAGGGGAGGGATGGTGTGGCAAGGGGTCTACAGATGAAAGGGGTCTTGAGGGATCGGGACAGAGAGAGGGCGGAGGTCCTGGGCTTGCGGGGGCGCTCGTAGGGGCCGGGTCTGCGGGGTGGGGACTCGGGGATCCCTGAAGGGTCCGGGAAGGGGTCCTGAGGGTCAGTAAAGAGGGTGAGCGGGGGTCACGGGCCTGAGGGGCCCTCCCGGGGAGGGGGCGGCGTGGGGGCGGAGGGCGCCCGGAGGAGTCGTGGGAGGGGCCCTGAGGGGTCGGGAAGCGTTGGAACGAGGATGGGCAGGGGCCAGGGCCCGAGGCTGACGGCCAGGGTCCGTGCTGGGAGTGCCGAGGGCTCCCGGCGCGGGGTCCGGGGCGAGGGGGCCCGAGTCCCAGTCTTGCCCGGCCCCCGTGGGCCGCAGCGCGGAGTCGCGGGCCTGAGAAGGCGCCCGGGAGGCCCGGCCCGCACCGCCTACCTACCTGCGAAGAGCGCGCTGCCATAGCCATGCCGAGCCTCGCCGTCCCGGGCCGCGCCGCCGTCCCGGGCCCCGCCGCGTCGCTCGCCCCGCAGCCCGGCCCGGCCCCCTCAGCCGCCCCCCGGGACCGCGGCCGCCGCCGGCTCTGTCGCTGCCATTTCACCCGCTGACAGGAGCCGCTGCCCCGCCCCCGAGGCCCAGTCAGCCAATTCACCGCCCCCAGGCGCTATGGCTCCGCCCACTGGCCAGGAGTGACGGGGTGTCTGGCCAATCCATGGTCACTCCGTAAGGAGGGCGAGGGCCCTGGCTACGGCCAGAAGGTTGCCGCCTTTAAGGAGAGAAGCGAATTGAAATTAGGGAAGCAGTGAAGGACGGGGTGTTTTGCCTATCGGAATGTGGAATCCTGTTGATCAACACTTGGAACGACCAATAGGAAGGAGAGAGGGGGTGTGTCTCTGAGGGAAGGCTGCGTCCCTGAGGAACCCCAGACAGAGGCAGGCCAGCGTTTGGCTCTAAGCCCCGCCCAGAGCCGGGCTTTTTGCCCAATAACGAGACTTCCTGGGACGGCCATTATTATCTGCCCCTCAAACCTCGGCCATGGTAACTCTTGGGCCTCTATAAAGAAGATTGACATCTAGAGAGCCAATGACACTGAAGGAGGGCGGTGAAGTGACGCTCTCTGGCCAACGAGATCATGTGAGGTTAGCCTCCCGGGCGGTGGGGCTTGAGGCCTGGTGGAGTGAATGAAGTACGGGAGGGGCTGAGAAGGGCGTGGCCTAGATCAGTGATGGGGCGGGGGCAGATCAGGTGGAGGCTAATGGGTTGGGTCTGAGAAGGGGCGTTGCCAGAAATCCCTTAGGCTGCGGAACCACATCTTCTCTGAGCCCGGCTCTGTGCTGAGGGCGGGGCTTTGGGTGGTCGGGGTGTCACACCGGAGACTCAGGCCTGTCGCATTCTCTAGTCTAGGCCGGGTTAGGTATCTTGTCTGAGGCTGACAGTGTCTTATGTTCCCCCATCAAACTCAGAGCACGCTGTTATCACTGCTTACATGGCCCTCCCATCCCCCACCCCTCCTAAATAGATGGGGGCGGGGGAAGGCAGGGCCTAGGTCAGGGGTTCCCCGGCATTGCTGAGCAGGGGCCCAGCACATGGGAACTGCTTATAAATGTTTGATGAGTGAATGAATGGCGGGCCCAAGGTTATTAACAGGGAAGGGAAGGGTGGGGGTATCGCTCAGGCTGGGGAGGGAGATGTAGAGGCAGTTATGGATAGGGGGCAAGACTTAGAGAAAAGGACAAGTTTCCGCCCCAAGATGCAGGGGTGGGCCCTGGAGGGGAGTGGGGCAGGGAAGGACCCTGTCACAGAAGAGTGGGTGACATCGTAAGTTCAAAATGGAGAGACAGAAATGGAAACGGGGAAGGCTGGCACCCAGAGTGGGGAGTGTCAGCACCTTCTGAGGTTTGAGATCTCCACCTTCTAAATAGTAGGTAGGGGGCTCCTTCTGGTTTTGGGAGTGGTGAATGCCATACAGCCACGCTTTCTGCCCCTGTCCATCCGTCTCCGCCTGTCTACACTCTGTCCCATCTACATTTTGCCTCTGTCTGTTCTCTCTTTGTCTCTGTCTCTACTCTGAATCTGTCTACACCCTCTCTGCCGCTGTCTATACTCCTTCTCTGTGTCTTCCCTCTCTCTTACTATCTATTGTACATTGCATCTATTAAAATTTTGGAACTGTTAAGAAAAGCTTCCAAGCGTATTTCTAAAAACTCTGTGGTAAAAATAGTTATAATGAATTCCTTCTCCCCCACACGTCCATATACCCCCATACCCCATTCTTTAAAAAAGAACGTATCTTTGTGACTTTCCTGGTGGTGCAGTGGTTAAGAATCTGCCTGTCAGTGCAGGGGACATGGGTTTGAGCCCTGGTCCGGGAAGATCCCACATGCCGCGGAGCAACTAAGCCTGTGTGCCACAACTACTGAAGCCCACGTGCCTAAAGCCCATGCTCTGCAACTAGAGAAGCCACTGCAATGAGAAGCACGTGCACCGTAAGGAAGAGTAGCCCCTGCTCGCCGCAACTAGAGAAAGCCCACGCACAGCAACAAAGACCCAATGCAGCCAAAAATAAAAAAATGAAATTATATATATATAAAAAAGAACATAACTTTGATTCCCTGGCTGTCCAGTGGTTAGGACTCCATGCTTTCACTGCCGAGGGCCCAGGTTCCATTCCTGGTTGGGGAACTAAGATCCCACGTGCCGCAGGGCCAAAAAAAAAAGAAAAGAAAAGCATATCTTTGCCTCCCCCTCCCTTTTTTTTTTTTTGGTGGGATCTTAGTTCCCAGGCCAGGGATCGAACCCATGCCCTATTGCAGTGGAAGGGTGGAGTCTTAACCACTGGACCGCCAGGGAAGTCCCTATTTGCCTTCTTTCTTTTAAAGCTTATGTACTGGCCATTTCATAGTCCTTGACAAATCCAAGGTGACCTTGGATTTGCAGAGTATGAAGCTGAAGAGAATCTTAGACATTGTCCTCTGATTCCTGGATGGACTTGGGAGGCGGGGGGAGGACCCCTATGGGCATGTTAGAGATAGGATGCAGGAAGTCAGGAGGGCAAGAGTGACACCAGGATGTGGTGAGGGTCAAGTAGTCACCAAAGGACAATCTCTGAGCTGGCTGCCCATGGTCCCTCATGCGGAGGAGTGAGGAGCCGTCATAAAGGACAAATCTTGGAGTTTGCCTTCAGAAAAGAACAGTTTGGTGTGACCCACAATTTCCAAGGAACAGGAGAACCTGGACTGGTACAGGAGGTGGGGGACAGAGGGGTCTGCAGAGGCACAAACCTGGGTGGGGTCCAAGGCCACCCAGATAGAGGTCATGACCAGATCGTTTCTGGGACCTTGCCTAGGAGATAAGTGGCATCTGGTGTCTGGGGAATAAAGTTAAACACTAGGAAGATGCACAGGGCATCTGACCCTCTCATCCTTACTCTGCCGTATTCACACAAAGGATGGTTTTATTCTGGGGATGCTTTGATTCCATTTTTATAAGCACAGTGGGAAAAAAAAATCCAACACATTTCTGTTGGAAAAGACTTTTGAATCCTAAGCTGAATCTAGCCAATTAGATTGCTGGATCACTTTGCTATTCAGTGCACTTAAACCGTTCCCAATTTTTTTTCAGTGTTCATTTTTACTTGATTGAAATCATTTTTATCAGGAACATTTTTTTCCATGTGATTTTTGCAGTAAACATTTGATTCATTAATTGGACTCTTTTTGTCCAGTTTTTACCAGCTGTCAATTCTACCTCTGTGATTTTTTTTTTGGGGGGGTGGTTGTCATTTCTTCAGAGTCAGATTTTGCATATTTAAATTTATTAAAAGACTCTTCTCAGTATTTAGCAGATAAGTTTTAGCACTTAAAAAAAATCTTTTTCTGGACTAAGCTTTGGACTCAAAATTTGTTTGTTGGGAATATTGACTAATATGGTCTCAGACTTGATACTCTCTTATAAAGAGCAAAAAAGGGGACAATATATGTAGTTCCTCCTATAAAGAAGTAGAGTCTGTTTCCCCATCACTTGAATTTGAGCTGGCTTTATCACTTATTCTGACCAACAGAATGCATCAGAAGTGATGCTGGGCTAGTTCTGAGCCCAGATCTTAAGAGGCTTAGCAGCTTCTGCTCTTTTTTTTTTTTTTTTTTTTTTGGAGAATTTTTAATTGTGGTAAAATATATAGAACCTAACATTTGCCTTTTTTTTTTTTTTTTTTTTGCGGTGCACCAGCTTAGTTTCTCCGCGGCATGTGGGATCTTCCCGGGCCAGGGCTTGAACCCGTGTCCCCTGCATTGGCAGGCGGATTCTTAACCACTGCGCCACCAGGGAAACCCCCTACTAGCTTTCTAAATGGTTGATCTACTACCTTTACTGTATATTTGCCTTTAACAATGAGATTTTTCCTTTCATAATTTCACAGTTTTAGTTATGGTCTTTTCTGCTTAGAGAAGTCCCTTTAACATTTCTTGTAAAGCTGGTTTGGTGGTGCTGAAGTCTTTTTAGTTTTGCTTGTCTGTAAAACTTTTGATCTGTCCTTCAAATGTGAATGAGAACCTTGCCGGGTAGAGTATTCTTGGTTGTAGGTTTTTCCATTTCATCGCTTAAAATATATCATGCCACTCTCTTCTGACCTGCAGAGTTTCTGCTGAAGAGTCAGCTGATAGCCTTATGGGAGTTTTCTTGTACATAACGTCTTGCTTTTCTATTGCTGCTTTTAATATTCTCCCTTTAGCTTTAATCTTTGCCATCTTAATTACAACATGTCTTGTTATGGTCCTCTTTGGGTTGATCCTGATTGGGACTCTCTGTGATTCCTGGACCTGGATGTTTGTTTCCTTTCCCAGGTTAGGGAAGTTTTCAGCTATTATGTCTTCGAATATGTTCTCCGCCCCTTTCTCTCTCTCTCATCTCCTTCTGGGACCCCTATAATGTGAATGTCAGCATGCTTGATGTTGTTCCAGAGGTCTCTTAAACTGTCCTCATTTTTAAAAATTCTTTTTTCTTTTTTTCCTGTTCAGCTTGAGTGATTTCCGCTATTCTTTCTTCCAGTTCACCGATCCATTCTTCTGTATCGTCTAATCTACTGTTGATTCCTTCAAGTGTATTTAAAAAAATATTTATTTATTTGGCTGCCCTGGGTCTTATTTGCGGCACGCAGGATCTTCGTTGCGGTGTGCAGGATCTTTTGGTTGTGGCATATGGGATCTAGTTCCATGACCAGAGATCGAAACCCGACCCCCTGCATTAGGAGTGCGGAGTCTTAACCCTTGGACCACCAGGGAAGTCCCTCAAGTGTATTTTTTTTTTTTTTTTTTTTGCGGTACGTGGGCCTCTCACTGTTGTGGCCTCTCACGTTGCGGAGCACAGGCTCCGGACGCGCAGGCTCAGTGGCCATGGCTCACGGGCCCAGCCGCTCCGCGGCATGTGGGATCTTCCTGGACCGGGGCACGAACCCGTGTCCCCTGCATCGGCAGGCGGACTCTCAACCACTGCGCCACCAGGGAAGGCCCCTCAAGTGTATTTTTAATTTCAGTTATTGTACTCTTCAGCTCTCTTTGTTTTTTCTTTATATTTTCCAACTTTTGTTTTTTTAATGCCTAACTTCTGGGAATTCCCTGGCAGTCCAGTGGTTAGGACTCTGCGCTTTCACTGCTGAAGGCTCAGGTTCAATCCCTGGTCAGGGAACTAAGATCCTGTAAGCTGTGTGGCACAGCTTAAAAAAAAAAAAAAGCCTAACTTCTCACTCTGTTCATCCATTTTCCTCCTTAGTTCTTTGAGCACCATTGCGATCATACCTTAAACTCTTTACTGGGTAGGGTTGCTATAAACCTTTGACTGTTGAGAAATTTGGTTATGACAGTTTCTGCTTGTTTTTTGATGTTTCTGTTGAGGGTTGATGAGAGAGCTGCCTACCCTGCCATTTAGCCCAGTAACCTGGGTGATGAGAGGCACGTGACTCAGTCACCCCTGCGGCCTCAATCACCAACCAATCAACCTCCAGCCATGAGTAAGTCCATCTGTTCCCATTTTCTATTGCTGTGTAACATAAAATAGCAACCATTTAAAATATATTCATGGGTTCTGTGGGTCAGGAGCCTGGACAGGGCACAACAGGATGGCTTGTTCTGCTCCATGGCATCTAGGACTTAAGCTGAGAAGACTTGAAGGGCTGGGGGGTGCCTAGAGTGGCTGGGAGCTGGCATTTCTATTCACATGTCTGGTTTCTGGGCTGGATCACTCAAATGATTGGGGTCTCTTGGGGGCGGGGAAATCCCTCTTTTTTTCTGTAGTCTCAGGGTGTCTCCATGTAGTCCCTCCACATGGCATCTCTAGCATGGCAGCTTCAGGGTAGTTGGACTCCTTACATGACGTCTCAAGTCTCTGGGAGTGAGTCTTCCAGCAAACAAGGAAGCAGCTTGCATGGTCTTTTATGATCTAGTGTTGGAGCTCATATAATATTGTTTCTGCTATACTCTATTCGTTGAAGCAGTCCAAGCCCACTCAGATTCAGGGGGATCAAGACCTCCTCTCTTGATGCGAGCATTGTCAAAGTATTTTCACTTATCTTGTAAAACTGCACTGGCTAAGTAGCCAGACTTAATCGACCCACCAGCTGACCACAGATTCATGAATGAGCTCACCTGTGCTCAGCAGAACTTTCCAACAGAGCCAGACTCAAATTTCTGAACCACACAATTATGAACTAAATAGCTTTTCTTTTTATTTATTTATTTATTTATTTATTTTGTGGTACGTGGGCCTCTCACTGTTGTGGCCTCTCCTGTTGCAGAGCACAGGCTCCGGATGCGCAGGCTCAGCGGCGATGGCTCACGGGCCCAGCTGCTCCATGGCATGTGGGATCTTCCCGAACCGGGGCATGAACCCGTGTCCCCTGCATCAGCAGGTGGACTCTCAACCACTGCACCACCAGGGAAGCCCTAGTTTTTATTTTGAATCATTAATTTTTGGAGAGGGGAAGTTTGTTATGCAGCAAATGCTAACTGATACATCTTGGCAGGTACATAGCACTCACCAAGCCTAATATCTGCTGATCACTTCCTGGAGCCCTGCAAGGTGATGTAAATGAGAAGACCCATGGCTTCTGTAGTGCAATGACTTCTCCCTGTCTGTGTTCACCCTACAGTCCACTGCCCTTGGTTTTACCTGCCATGACAATTCCACCCATCCCACTGCTCCTTGATTAGTTTCAACAACCCGTGAACATAATAAAAGAAATATTGAAGCACTCCTTAGCTATTCTACTCTTAGACTATACAGCTTACTCCATTTAGTCTCTCATTTTACAGATATTAATTGAGCATCTACTATATGCCATTCACTCGAAAACACTGGAGACATGATAGTTAATGTGAACAAAAGGGTCCCAGCACTAACAGAATTATAGTCTGGTGGGATATGGTAAGCCGTTTCTAAAATGGTCCCTACCTCTTGGTATTCATGGCCTTGTGTAATCCTCTACTAAAGAGTAATTTGCTTCTAATTACTTCCAGTAGAATATCTCATCATGAAGAAATGCCAATTCGGAAACTAGGTTACAAAAGATTCTGACTCCTGTCTTGCTGGCACTCTCTTCCTTGCTGGCTTTGATGAAGTTGCCTTGTTGGAGAAACTCATGTGGTAAATAACTAAAGGCATCCTTTGACCAACAGATAGCTAGGAACTGAGACTCAGTCCAACATCCCACAGGAAGCAAATCTGACCCAAACCCACATGAGTGAGGTTAGAAGTGAATCCTTCCCCTATCCAACTTTCAGATGAAACCCTAGTCCTCCTGGCCATCCCCCAATTGCAGCCTCAAGAGAGATCCCAGGCAAACGATCCACTAAGTCATGGCTAGATTCCTGACCTGCAAAAACCTGGGATAACAAATGTGTGTTGTTTTAATCCATTCAGTTTGTGGCAATTTGTTATATAGAAACAGATAACTTCTATGTAGGGGAGCCAGAGGTGAAACAAGCAAATCAGTGAACAATTTGGAGATAGATCACAGAGCGATACAAGATATCCAAAGGGACCCAAGAAGAAGCTTGAAATCCGAGCCAACTGGGGCTTCCATGGAAGTCCAGTGGGTAAGACTCCGTGCTCCCAATGCAGGGGACCCGTGTTCGATCCTTGGTCGGGGAACTAGATCCTGCATGCATGCTGCAACTAAGAGTCTGCATGCTGCAATTAAAAGATCCAGCATGCTGCAACTAAAACCCAGTGCAGGGGCTTCCCTGGTGGCGCAGTGTTTAAGAATATGCCTGCTAATGCAGGGGACACGGGTTCGAGCCCTGATCCGGGAAGACCCCACATGCCACGGAGCAACTAAGCCCATGCGCCACAACTACTGAGCCTGCATGCCATAACTACTGAAACCCGCACGCCTAGAGCCTGTGCTCCACAACAAGAGAAGCCACCGAAATGAGAAGCCCGCGCACTGCAATGAAGAGTAGCCCCTGCTCACCGCAACTGGAGAAAGCCTGTACGCAGAAATGAAGACCTAACAGAGTCAAAAATAAAATAAATAAATTTATATAAAAAAAGACCCAGCGCAGACTAAATAAACAACCAACCAACAAACAAACAAAAACCTGAGCAGACTAAATATCATACAAGACACTAGAAAGGAAAGTAATTCAAGATCTAGTACCTAAAACAACATCACAACAAGATTGTTTTATAGCCTCACCCTTGTCTCCCTATACCCTAGCTTGTGGCCATTTGGTATTTATAACCACTTTGGGCTTTCACTTTTGACCTATTGGATCTTGGGTGGTTTCTCACTCAGTTCTGGTCTCGGTGTCTCCCTCTGACTTTGCTGCCCTCTGCAGCCTCAGGCTGGCTGCAATCCTGGAGAAATTGGACAATCAGTCCATCCCTGGTTCTCTTCCTTTCTTGTCCTTCCAACAGCAGAAGGGGATTTGGATTGCAAAGTTCATAAATGACAGGCAAATTGCAAGGTCAGGCAAAAGAAGAGGAAGGAGATGGAGCAATAGCGGGCTGGGAGGAAGGAGGAGACCCAGCAGGTGAAGCCATCTGGGGAGTCCCAGGAAAGCGGGGTTCAAGCAGGAAGTGGGGAGTGGCCACCATTATCAAGGGTGAGGCCAAGACAGTAATGGGTCTGCTGCTGTTCTCAAAGGAAAAGTAGATACTGCCATTGGTGGTTTTGGGAGGGGTGAAGGCAGGAGTGAGAACAGCCCTTTTCTAAGAAGTGTGGTGACACCTAGAGGTTTTTCCACAAAGATGGATGAAGCATGCCTCTGTTCCTGGAAGTCTTCCTGCTCCAAGACGTGAGGCACAACTCATCCACATGACCAGGAATGGAGTCTATGAGGCTGGAGCAACAGCTGACCCAGGACCCTTTACTGCAGGGCAGAATGTGTGATGGGGCACACCTTCCTTCCTGGGGCTCTGGAGGGCAGCAGTGCCTAGGAGGGGCTAAGACTCAAGGTGAGGAAATGAGCAAACCCAGAGGACTGTGAAGTCACTCTCAAGAATAGGTAAAATCTTGAGAGAAGGAGGAAGGGCAGCATGCCAGCCAGAGGGACCAGCTAATGCAAAGGCAAGGAGGCAGGAAGGTATCTGTTCTGTAAACCTGTGTTGAAGCCTCCTTGACCACTGGGTGGTGCTGTCCAGCCTGGCGAGAAACACAGTAGGCTGTCCATTGCCTGATTCCTGCCCACAGCCCACAGTGGTCTCCTCCTGGTCTGTGTATGTTAGCTGAGGTTCTGGAATTCTGGTGCTGGCAGGTTTCTGTGAGGCCAGCCCAGCCTGGGTCCCATTTCAATGACACCTCTAAAGCAGCAGGTGGCACTTGTCTGAGAATCAGGGAGGAAGGTGGGGTATAACCTGGGGCAGATCTTTGGGGAAATCCTTCTGCTGTCAGATCAAAGTTTATAAGGTAGACAGAGTCTGTGCAGCTCAACTCGTTTGGGAGGGGGCTCCACGTGGGTAGGCAAGGAAGACTTCCTGGGGGAGGTGGTATTAAAAGATGATGCGATTTGTCGGTGGAAGAGAGAGATGAGAATCCAGGCGGGAATGTAGGACTGGGCAGCTACATATGTCTGTGTGGTACAGAAGATGAACTAGGCAATGGGGTGAGACAGTATTTCCTCACTCATCTCATCTGTTTACCAGACATTTGTTGAGATCTGATGAGCTTCGCGGTTGGTAAGGGTGGCGCACACCAGTTCCACGGGGACAGAAGCTCCTCCATGCAGGATTCTTCTGGACCTTGCCTTATGTACTCCATCTGGTTGCTCATCTGTCTCCTTTATAATATCCTTTATAACAAACCAGTAAATGTTTTGGTAAGTAAATGTTTCCCTAAGATTTGTGAGTTCTAACAAATTATCAGACTTGAGGAGGGAGTCATGGGAAACCCTGATTTGTAGTGGGTGGGTCAGAAGTATGCATGGCCTGGATCTACACTTGGTGTCTGAAGTTGAGGACAGTTTTGTGGGACTGACCCCTTAACCTGTGGGATCTGTTAAAAACAAGAAAACAGAGCCAAAATGGAGTCCCTTATAGTGAGTCTCACATCACCAAACTCAGGCTTAACGACAGTTAGAGCTCTCTCAGAAATGGAATCTTAAACCAGCCAATAAGGAATCGTCTGATAGACCCCTGCCATCCCCTGCAGGAAAATAATCTGACAATGACCCAGCCACTTTTTTGCCGGTACCACTTCCTTGATCCTACTCCCTTCTGCCTATATAAAACCTCTAGCTTGGGACTTCCCTGGCGGTGCAGTGGTTAAGAGACTGTGCTTCCATTGCAGGGGGCATGGGTTCGATCCCTGATTGGGGAACTAAGATCCTGCATGCCGTGTGGTGCGGCCAAAAGATAGAAAATAAAAAACAAGAAAACCCCAAACCAAGAAGCCTCTAGCTTTGTACAGCTCTTCAGGGCTCCTTTCTATCTGCTAGACTGGATGCTGCCCAATTCTTGAATCATTGAATAAAGCCAATAAGATCTTTAACATGTACACAGTTGCTTTTTTTTTTTTTAACAGATCTGATGCTGTCTCCAGGTGGATAGTGTCAGGACTGCGTTCAATCTGTAGGACATCCAGTCAGAGTCGGGTGCGACTGAGAGAGTGGCTTGGTGATGTTGGAAAATACTCCAGAGCTTTCTGACGGTCACATTCTAGGGGAAAGGTTACATGCTGAAGGATGAGTTGTTTGAGAGGATATGGAACAGGGTGGTAGGAGAAAGGGTGTTTTCAGTTCAAGTGATCCACACGTGCAAAGGTCAGGAAGTGAAAGAGAATGTGGCTTCCTTCCTAGAGGAACTGAAAGTTTTTCAGCAGGACTTTAGAGCCCCAGGAGGAAAAATGGGATGGCCGGTCCAGGATCCAACCATGAAGTATTGAACACCAGGCGGAGGGGTTTATAAAGAACAGTAGTAGGAACAGCCCATCCAAGAGAAAGTATCTTGTTTCATCTTCCTGAGGGGTTGGTGTTCCAGCTCTGTTGATGTGTCTCTGGAGGTGGGAAAGCCACCACCTCCCCAGATCTGCCTCCAGTTGTGAGGCCGTGAGCGTGTCTCATCAACCCCTGAGCCTCAGTTTTCCCCATATGTGAAATGGGGACACAGAGCGTCTTAGTCCTTTCAGGCTGCGATAACGCAATGCCATAGACAGGGGGGCTTAAACAACGAACATTTATTTCTCACAGTTCTGGAGGCTGGAAGTCTAAGATCAACGTGTGGGGAGATTTGGTGTCTGGTGAGGACCCGCCTCCTGATTCACAGAAGACCATCTTCTGGCTGTGTCTTCACATGGCAGAAGGGGTGAGAGACGTCTCTGGGGTCTCTTTTATAAGAGCACTAATGCCATTCACGAGCTAATCACTTCCCAAATGCCCACTTCAGAATATCATCCCCTTAGGGATTAGGTTTCAAGATAGGAATGTGGCCGAGTGGGACACAAACATCCCGTCGATGATACAAACCCACTGCACAGGGCTGTCATGAGAAAAGTCGGGTCTCTTGGCACCAAACAGATGCCTGATAAAAGTTCTTTCCCTCCTCCTTTCTTTTTTTTCCTTCTTCTTCTTTTATTTTTTTGGCCGTGCTGGGCAGGCGGCATGTGGGATCTACTTCCCTGACCAGGGATCGAACCCTCGCCCCCTGCATGGGAAGCACGGAGTCTTAACCACTAGATTGCCAGGGAAGTCCCCCTCCTCCTTTCTTTCTTTCTTTCTTTTTTTTTTTTTTTTTGCGGTACGCGGGCCTCTCACCGCTGTGGCCTCTCCCGTTATGGAGCACAGGCTCCGGACGCGCAGGCCCAGCGGCCATGGCCCACGGGCCCAGCCGCTCCGCGGCATGTGGGATCCTCCCGGACCGGGGCACAAACCCGTGTCCCCTGCAGTGGCAGGCGGACTCTCAACCACTGCGCCACCAGGGAAGCCCCCTCCTCCTTTCTTTAAGGAACAAAAACCCCTCCGAAAGACCTTGAACATGCCGCACAGTTGGATCTCCCATTCTCTGTTCAACCATCCACCAGCACTAGTCACTCTGGTTGTGTCATTACTTTTCCATCAAGAATATACAAGGGGGCTTCCCTGGTGGCGCAGTGGTTGAGAGTCCACCTGCCTATGAAGGGGACACGGGTTCGTGCCCCGGTCCGGGAGGATCCCACATGCCGCGGAGCGGCTGGGCCCGTGGGCCATGGCCGCTGAGCCTGCGCGTCCGGAGCCTGTGCTCCATAACGGGAGAGGCCACAACGGTGAGAGGCCCGCGCACCGCAAAAAAAAAAAAAAAAAAGAATATACAAGGGAGGGACTTCCCTGGTGGTCCAGGGGTTAAGGCTCCATGCTTCCACTGTAGGGGGCGTGGGTTCAATCCCTGGTCAGGGAATTAAGATCCCACAAGCTGCCTGGCGTGGCCGAAAAAACTTTAAAAAAAAGAGAGAGAAAAAAAAGAATATACAAGTGATAATAACTCGTTTATTATCATTGTTGGAGTGCCCACTACCTGCCAGGCAGTGTTCTTGACTTTGGGGATGTAGCAGTGAAGAAAATAGACTCAGTCTCCTCCCTGTGAACAGCTGGCTCCCAGTTGTTTTTATAAATAGTTTAGTGAAACTCAGCCCCACCCATTCACTGACATATTGTCCGGGTGCTTTCATGTTACAGGGGCAGAGCGGAGGAGCGGTGTCAGAGACTGATTGACCCACAGGGCCGAAAAATACTTGCTATCTGTCCCTTTTCAGAAAACATTTGCCAATTCTTGGTCTAGAAGGTTACATTCAGGGTGAGACAGCTGGTAGACAGATAAAATTTTGAACCTGAATCTGGCCCTCCCTCCCTCTCTCTCTCTCTCTCTCTCTCTCTCTCTCTCTCTCTGTCGGACTCCCTAATTAAGAAAGGCAAAACTATTAGTTCCCACTCCACACCCTCCTGGCTTTAGCACAAAGTAAGTGGTGAAGGAGTGCTGGCAGGATTTCCATTTCTGTTGAGAATGTAGAAGTCCCCCAAAGACCCTCCCTTCCATGGTGATAACTAGAAAAACCCGTACTTTTCAATAGGACTAGTCAAGAATGAATGCAAGGAAGCCTTGATGAGCTGGGTTTCAGACATAAAAATGAGCCCTTCAGGGACTTCCCTGGTGGTCCAGTGGTTAAGACTCTGAGCTTCCACTGCAGGGGGCACAGGTTCGATCCCTGGTCGGGGAACAAAGTTCCCACCTGCCAAGTGGCGTGACCAAAAAATTAAAAAACAATTTTTTAAAAAAAAGTCCTTCATAGGTGAGGCAAGAGCAGTTTTAGCTTCTGTACCAAGGGGGCAGGCAGACACCAGCTCTGGGTGTGGATAGGTTTGCATAGATGGAGAGGTGTTTAGGGGACAGGGTACATCATACAGTTCTTAGATGACGAGAATAAGCATTCCAAATGGTGGGCACCAGAGTGCTGGAGTCCAAACTTGGTGAGGAGAGCATCCTCGTGGAGGGATGGCTGGTATGGGATGATGTCAGAGCCCAAGTGACGTAAGCAGGACAACAACATGGGGGTCTGTCTAGCCAGAGGGAGAGGGTCAGTGTCCAAGTGCAGTGAGGAGGGCATCTACATAGCATAGGGCAGGGGCCCCCAACACCCGGTTCATGGCCTGTGAGGAACTGGGCTGCACAACAGGAGGTGAGTGGCAGGCCAGTGAGACAATCTTCATCTGCCGCTCCCCATTGCTTGCATTACCACCGGAACCATCCCCCGACCCCCACCCTGGTCCATGGAAAAATCATCTTCCACAAAACTGGTCCCCGGTGCCAAAAAATGATTGGGGACCGCTGGCATAGGGGATAGTGATGGGAAAATGAGATTGGCTATATATAGGGGGATTGATGAAATAAATAAATCATGAAGGATAATGGGAACCAGGTTTCCCACCATCAGAAAAGAGTGTTACAAAGATGAATGGAGCGGGAGTTCTCCGGTGGACTAGTGGTTAGGATTACAGGCTTTCACTGCCATGCCCAGGGTTCAATCCCTGCTTGGGGAACTGAGATGCCGCAAGCTGTGTGGCAAAAAAAAAAAAAAAAAAGTGAATGAAGGGAAAGTGAGAATGAACCTTATTGTATTTAATTGGAAATGTTGGTGTGAATTCATGGTTTTCAAAATATATAGAGAAATAAATGTGTGTGTGTGTCTGTGTGTGTCTTCTCATCTGCCTACTCAGAAGTCCTGGGATCAGTGACACCCCAATAATAATGAGCATACTTAATACTCAGGTCTTGGTTTCTAATGCCATTCTCTGCTTAAAAGCAACCAGTGCTCTTTGGAAAAATGGTTGATTCCAGGGTTCAGACAAGGAAAGTCTACTCAGCAAAAAACTGATAGGCACATGTCAAAAGGATACAGAAGCCAGCATGAAAGGCTTCCACTGGCCAAATCAAAGAAAATTTAAGCATCAAAAAACAGAAAGAGAAAAAAGGAACGTCAGCAAAAACGGCAGAGTAAAATTTGCCTTTCCATAAAAACAATGAAAAAACTGCAGAATTTGTCAGAATCAACACTTTTCGAACTCTGGCAATCAACCAAAAGCTTACAGTAATTCAGGGAGTAAAGAGAAATGACTGAATCTCAGTAAAGAACAACGAGCTTGGTGGAATTTTAACGTACCCTAGTCCCATTCCCCACTCTCCAACTCAGAAATAGCCTTACAGACTCACAGACATAGAAAACTGACTTGTGGTTGCCAGGGGGTGGGGTTCGGGGGGAATGGATTGGGAGTTTGGGGTTAGCAGATGCAAACTATCATATATAAAATGGATGAACAACAAGGTCCTACTGTATAGCACAGGGAACTATATTCAATATCCTGTGATAAACCATAATGGAAAAGAATATGAAAAAGAATGTATATATATGTATAATTGAATCACTTTGCTGTACAGTAGAAATTAACACAACATTGTAAATCAACTATACTTCAATAAAATAAATTAAAAAGAAAAGAAATAGCCTTGGGACTTCCCTGGTGGCACAGTGGTAAAGAATCCGCCTGCCAGTGCAGGGGACACAGGTTCGAGCCCTGGTCCAGGAAGATCCCACATGCTGCAGAGCAACTAAGCCCGTGCGCCACAACTACTGAGCCTGTGGTCTAGAGCTCTTGAGCCACAACTACTGAGCCCGTGTGCCGCGACTACTGAAGCCCGCGTGCCTAGAGCCCGTGCTCTGCAACAAGAGAAGCCCCCGCAATGAGAAGCCCTCGCACCACAATGAAGAGTTGCCCCCATCCACTGCAACTAGAGAAAGCCCGCGCACAGCAACGAAGACCCAACGCAGCCAGAAAGAAAGAAAGAAACAAAGAAAGAAAGAAAGAGAAAAATATTTTTTAAAAAAGAAATAGCCTTAAAAAATAACAGCCCACATTCCTGGTACTGAAGAAAAAGAATAGAGCGGGAGCTCTTACAAAGCCTCATTCCCAAGGAAGAGTAATTATCTGATCTGTCTAGTGGTTCCCCAGAAGACCACACTCAAAAAGCTTGTCTTTAATTGACCTCACTTGAACTTGCCCAATGCTAAAATCCTCTCAGCAGGGAGCACCTGTCAAATGCTTTAACAACACAGCTGCCTGAGGTGATGGGTAACAGTTGGGGGTAAATAATAGCTTAACCAAAAAGTCTTAAAAGGAAACGTTAAGGAATGAGATGTCCTTAGGGACTTTGACAAGTTCCAACATACCCTGGGAATCTGGAAGGCCACATGTATGTGGAGGGTTGTGTGCATACCCAGGAAATATCTGAAAAGGTGCTAAGCTCTTAATTCTGGCCGACTTTGAGGCTCTGAGAAGGCAGGAAGGGGAGGGGAAAGCAGAGTTTTAATCTTCCTGGCTGAGTGTTGAAGTTGTGTCTTAAGCACACAGAGATCTTGGGTGAAGACTGGGGGACTTTTAGTTTCAGGTTTTCAGGGAAGTCTGTTCAATCATTAGCTCAGCACCAAACTAAGTACAGATTTTAGTCACCGTACATGACAGAGAATAGAGACTTTGCAGAATTAGTTCAGAAAAGTCATTAAATAAACAAAAAAACAACTACTATGGAAAAACAGCCATGGTAACAAACCTTCAGGAGGAGGTAGAATCTATTTCCATAGTTGCCATGTTATATTACAAGGCATACCTCAGAGACATTTTGGGTTTGGTTCCAGACTAGCACAATAAAGCAAATATTGAAATAAAGCAAGCCACATACTTTTTTGGTTTCCCAGTGCATATAAAAGTTATGTTTACACTATATTGTAGTCTATTAAGTGTGCAATAGCATTATGTCTAAAAAAACACTGTACATACCTTAATTAAAAATACTTTATTGCTAAAAATTACTAATCATCATCTGACAACTTAGAGTTGCCCAAAACCTTCAATTGTAAAGAAATGCATTATTGCAAAGCCTAATAAAGTGAAGCACCATAAAATGAGGCATGCTTGCATTTGAAAGGTCCAGTTTTCAACAAAAAGTTATGAGACATACAAAGAAACAAGAAAATATTACCCGTACACATGA
The DNA here is from genome assembly GCF_039906515.1 of Pseudorca crassidens. Taxonomy (NCBI): domain Eukaryota; kingdom Metazoa; phylum Chordata; class Mammalia; order Artiodactyla; family Delphinidae; genus Pseudorca; species Pseudorca crassidens. Next base: position 166,732,058 of record NC_090298.1, read on the forward strand.
AAAAAGTAAATAGAAACTGTCCCTGAGAAAGTCCAGATATTGGTTACTAGACAAAGACTTCAAATCAGCTGTTTTTAAAGTGATCGATGAGCAAAAGTAAATCATATTTAATAAACTAGAGAAGTATGAGAATAATGTATCACTAACTAGAGGATATCAAAGAGAAAGAAATTATAAAAAGGAACAATGTAGACCATTCTGGGGTTAAAAAGTACAGGGACTTCCCTTGTGGCACACTGGTTAAGAATCCACCTGCCAATGCAGGGGACATGGGTTTGAGCCCTGGTCTGGGAAGATCCCACATACCACAGAGCAACTAAGTCCGTGCACCACAACTACTGAGCCTGGGTGCCACAACTACCAAAGCCCGTGTGCCTAGAGCCTGAGCTCTGAAACAAGAGAAGCCACCTTAATGAGAAGCCCGTGCACCACAAGGAAGGGTAGCCCCTGCTCGCTGCAACTAGAGAAAGCCCACATACAGCAATGAAGACCCAATGCAGCCAAAAATCAATCAATCAATAAAAGTACAATAACTGAAATGAAAATTTTACTAGAGGGCAAATTGCTATTGATTTGAGTAGGTAGAAGGAAGTATCAGCAAAAAATGAAAATGGATCCATTGAGATTATCCAGTCTGAGGAACAGAAAAAAAATTATCAGAGCATCAGAGACATGTGGAACACCAGCAACCATACCAACATATGCATCATGGGAGCGTCAGAAGGAGAATAAGGACAGAAAGGGGCAGAAAGAATATTTGAAGAAATAACAGTTGAAAACACCCAACATCTGATGAAAATGTTAGGCTACATATCCAGAAGCTAAATGAACTCCAAGGAGGATAAATTCAAAGAGATCCACACTTAGACGCATAATAAACAAACTGTTCAAAGACAAAGGGAATCTTGAACACAGCAAGAGAAAAATGTCTCACTTTGTACAAGTGATCCTCAATTAGATTAACAGTGTATTTCTCATCAGAAACTGTGGAGGCCAGAAGGCAGTGGGAAGACATATTTGAAATGCTGAAAGAAAAAAACCTGTCAATCAAAGATTCTATATCCAGCAAAACTACTTTATTCCACCATAGACAGGAATACAGTACTGATAAATGTCACATCATGCATGAGCTTTGAAAACATTATGCTAAGCAAAAGAAGCCAGACACCAAAGGGTGTTGTATGATTCCATATATATGAAATAGGTAAATCCATAGAGACAGAAAGTAGATTAGTGGTTTCTGGCTCTGGGGGGGAGGAGGAAATGGGGAGTGACTGCTTAATGGGTATGGGGTTTCCTTTTGCAGTGATGAAAATGTTCTGGAACTAGATATTGGTGATGGTTGCACAAAATTCACAACATTATGAATGTACTAAATGCTACTGAACTGTATGGTTTGGATGGTGAAATCTACGTTACGTGTATTTTCCCACAATAAAAGAAATGAAAGGAGTATTTCAGGATGAAATGAAAGAACACTAGATAGTAACTCAAATCCACATGAAGAGATAAAAACACCAACAAAGGTAACTACACAGGTAAATATAAAAGACAGTATACATGTATTTTTGGTTTGCAACTCCTTTTTTCCTCCATCTGATTTAAAAGACAACTGTGTAATGCAATCATTAGAAATCTAAGTTGATGGGCACATGTGTATAAAGATGTAATTTGTGATAATAGCTGCACAAAAGGAGGCAGAAATTGAACTAAATAGGAGCAAAGGTTTGTATATTATTAAAATTAAGTTGATATTACTCTGAACTAGATTGTTATAAATTAACAATGTTAATAGTAAACCCCAGGGCAACCACTAAGAAAATAAGTCAAAAATATATAGTAAAAGAAACAAAAGATTTTAAATGATACACTAGAAAATATCTATTTAATAGAAAACCCTGAAGACTCCACACAAAAACTACTAGAACTGATAAACATATTCAGCAAGATAGCAGGATACATGATTAACATACAGAAATCTGTTGTATTTCTTTACACTAACAATGAAATATCAAGAAGGAAAATTTAAAAAAATCTCTTTTTAAACTGCAACAACAACAACAAAATAAAATGAAGTACTTAGGAATTAACCTGACCAAGAAAGTGAAAGACTTATAAGCTGAGAACTATAAAACATTGAAAAAGGAAATTGAAAATGATTCAAAGAGATAGAAAGATATCCCATGCTCTTGGATTGGAAGAATTAATATTGATTAAAATGGCCATACTACCCAAAGCAACCTACAGATTTAATGTGATCCCTCTCATATTACCCATGACATTTTCCACAGAACTAGTACAAATAATCCTAAATTTTATATGAAACCTTAAAAAAACCAGAATTGCCAAAGCAGTCTTGAGGAAAAAGAACAAAGCTGGAGGCATAACCCTTCCAGACTTCAGACAATACTACAAAGCTACAGTAATCAAAACAACATGGTATTAGCACAGAAACAGACAAAAGGATCAATGGAACAGAATAAAGAGCCCAGAAATAAACCCACACACCTACGGTCAATTACTGTTTGACAAAGGAGGCAAGAATATACAATGAAGAAAAGACAGTCTCTTCAGCAAGTGGTGTTGGGAAAGCTGGACAACCACATGTAAATCAATGAAGTTAGAATACACCCTCACACCCTACACAAAAATAAACTCAAAATGGCTTAAAAACGTAAATATAAGACATGACACCATAAAACTCCTAGAAGAGAGCATAGGCAAAACATTCTCTGACATAAATTGTACCAATGTTTTTATAGGTCAGTCTACCAAGGCAAAAGAAATAAAAGCAAAAATAAACAAATGGGACCTAGTCAAACTTATAAACTTTTGCACAGCTAAGGAAACCATAAACAAAGCGAAAATACAACCTACAACTAGGAAGAAAATATTTGTAAATGATACGACCGACAAGGGCTTAAGTTCCAAAATATACAAACAGCTCATACAACTCAAAAACAACAACAACAACAAAACAACCCAATCAAAAAATGGGCAGAAGTGCTCGCTTTGGCAGCACATGTACTAAAATTAGAATGATACAGAGAAGATTAGCATGGCCACTGTGCAAGGATGACACGCAAATTCGTGAAGCGTTCTATATTTTTGAGTTATTTGTAGTGAGGTGGATGGACGTAGAGTCTGTCATACAGAGTGAAGTAAGTCAGAAAGAGAAAAACAAATGCTGTATGCTAACGCATATATATGGAATCTTATTAAAAAAAAACGGTACTGATGAAACTAGTTGCAGGGCAGGAATAAAGATGTAGACATAGAGAATGGACTTGAGGACACGGGGTGGGAGGGGGAAGCTGGGGCAAAGTGAGAGTAGCATCGACATATATACACTACTGAATGTAAAATATTTAGCTAGTTGGAAGCAGCAGCATAGCACAGGGAGATCAGCCTGGTGTTTGCGATGACTGAGAGGGGTGGGATAGGGAGGATGAGAGGGAGGCTCAAGAGGGAGGGGATATGGGGGCATATGTATGCATATGGCTGATTCACTTTGATGTACAACAGAAACTAACACAGTATTGTGAAGCAATTATACTCCAATAAAGATCTATTTTAAAAAACTGGTTAAATAAAAGAACAAGAGAATTTAAAAAAATGGGCAGAAGAACTAAATAGACATTCCTCCAAAGAAGATGCACAGATGACCAATAGGCACATGAAAATATGCTCAACATTGCTAGTTATTAGAGAAATGCAAATCAAAACTACAATGAGGTACCACCTCACACCAGTCAGAATAGCCACCATTAAAAATTTACAGGGGTCCTCCTTAGTGGTCTAGTGGGTAAGACTCTGAGCTCCCAATTCAGGGGGCCCGGGTTTAATCCCTGGTCGGGGAACTGATTCTGCAATACATGTCGCAATGTAGATCCCACATGCTGCAACTAAGATCTGGTGCAGCCAAAATAAATAAATAAAATAATAAATAAATAAATAATTAAAAAAATAAATTTTAAAAGTTACAAAAAATATATGCTGGAGGGCTACCCTGGTGGTGCAGTGGTTAAGAATCTGCCTACCAATGCAGCGGACATGGGTTTGAGCCCTGGTCAGGGAAGATCCCTTATGCCACGGAGCAACAAGACCTGTGGGCCACAACTAGTGAAGCCTGAGCATCCTAGAGCCCGTGCTCTACAACAAGAGAAGCCACCACAATGAGAAGCCTGTGCACTGCAACAAAGAGTAGCCCCTGTTCGCCGCAACTAGAGAAAGCTTGTGTGCAGCAATGAAAAGCCAATGCAGCCAAAAATAAACAAACAAACAAACAAACAAATAAATAAAAATGCTGGAGAGGATGAACTACTGTATAAAAAACTACTATATATAAAATAGATAAACAACAACGATTTACTGTATAGCACAGGGAAGTACATTCAATATCTTGTAATAAACTGTAATGGAAAAGAATATGAAAAAAGAATATATATGTACTGAATAACTTTGATGTACACCAGAAACTAATACAACATTGTAAATCACTATACTTCAATTTTTAAAAAAAGAAGAAAGTATCTATTTAACATGAAAAAAGGTAGTAACAAAGGAACTGAGGAACGAAAAAGAAATAAAACATATGAAAAACAAATAGTAAAATGGCAGATAGAAGCCCTACCTTATCAGTAATTACATTAAATATAAAAGAGTTAAATTCTCCAATTAAAAGGTAGAGATTGACAGAATGAATAAAAAGATGATCCAATTATATGCTGTCTACAAGAGACTCACTTTATTTATTTATTTTTTAAAATAAATTTATTTGTTCTACTTATTTATTTTTAGTTACATTGGGTCTATGTTGCTGCACACAGGTTTTCTCTAGTGTGGCGAGGGGGTCACTCTTGGTTGCGGTGCACAGGCTTCTCATTGTGGTGGCTTCTCTTGTTGCAGAACATGGGCTCTAGGCAGGCGGGCTTCAGTAGCTGTGGCACGCAGGCTCAGTAGTTGTGGCACACAGGCTTAGTTGTGGCATGTGACATCTTCCTGGACCAGGGCTTGAACCTGTGTCCCCTGCATTGGCAGGCAGATTCTTAACCACTGCGCCACCAGAGAAGCCCCAAGAAACTCACTTTAGATTTAAAAAAAAAAAGATTGTAACATACACCCAATTGCATCAGACAGGAGACCAGGGTCCATACAGAAATAAATTGGAAGCTCAATACACAAAGTTTCAAAGTGACTCTCTACAAAATACTTAGTAACTACAAAGGAGAAAAAAGTAACTGCTTTGTGTAGTGGTTAAGCAGGGACTCATGGGTCAACTCCCAGCCCCACTGCTTTTGAGCTATGTGATCTCAGGCAACTGCTTGCCCTCTCTGTTTCTCAGTTTCCTCATCAGTAAAGCAGGATAATAACTACCTATCTCATAGGGCTGTTGTGAGAACTGTTAGACCACTAGGAACACACCTGTGGTTAACAAATCCGGGCTTATTACTTGCTACAGTGAGGGAGAACACACACCAGGGGGAACAGTGGGCACATGCTTAAGTGCTGTTATTGCTGAGTATTCATCATTAGAATAGGCAATTTATACCCATTACTAGTGCACTGTATTAAACCTTACAATTACAGTGTGAGGCAGGGTAATTGTCCCATTTCACAGTTGAGGAAACTGAGGCTCTGAGAATGTGAGACTGAAGGTCCCAGGACTGGATAGGGGTTGGAACAGTGCCTTCTGGCACCAAAATTGACTGCACAGCTTCTACCCGATCCTAACTGACCTCTCAGTTGTGTCAGGCGCTTTATCCCTCCCCGGATTTTTCTGAGAGGAAGTGTTATCCGCATCCTGTTCCTCATTCTTCCTGAGTTGAGAAAGAACAGATCTGAGGAAGGGCTACAGAGGGAAATACGTGGGGTTATAAAAACCATAGTTCAGAGAGGAGTTAGAAAGAGGGACAGAGAGGAAAGGAGGATGGCAGAAATGTGTAACCCCAAGGAACCGGGTGGCTCCGGTGAGGCTGGACCCCCAGTCTGGGGTGATGGTGGGGATGACAGGGCCCCAGTGTTCTGAAGGTGCTGGGGCCTGGCCTTCAGCTTGCAGTTCTGAGAGAGGGCTCAGCAGGCTTCCAAGTTCAATTGCATGTGCTCTGTCCTATTCAGAGGAGGAGACATTTGGGGGCCAGACATTGGCTGAGAGACACCCTGGACTCCTACGCAGTTTGAGGAGCTCACCAGGTACCAGAGCGGCTGGTTCAGGAGCAGGCGACTGGGGAAGGGGGTGGTTGGGGGTGGGGTGGGACAGGATCTGCCCCTGAGCCCCAAGCTCTGCCCATCTGCTGGTCCTGCAGGGTGTCTGACCCAGAACCCTCTGCTTCCCCTGCTGCTCTTCATCTCACTGGCTTTCTTCATGCTCCAGCTGACCACCCTGGTTCAAGGTGAGTCAGCATCTGGGGGTTTGGAGTCCTGGGTCCCTTTGGGTTTTCTCTCTGGGTTGGTCTTTGCCCTTTTCCACATCCTCCAGACCTACTAGGGCTGGGGAGTTTGGGCTCCGTGTCACCTTCTGTGTGACCATGGGCCAGTTACTCCCCCTCTCTGATCCTGTTTCCTCACGTGAAATGCAGTACATCCTCCTCTATGGGGAGCTTAGTTTCCCTGAGACCTTGAAACCGGACTTGGCACCGGGTCAGGGATAGAGTTGGCGCTCATAAAGGGGGAATTCTCTGCTCTGTTGTAGTTTCCAGGATCCAGTTCCTGCAGAGAGATTTGGGGGACCACCACGTGGAGAACAACAGCCTGGATGAGGGGCTGGACGCCGGGTTCCAGAGTCAGAGAGGGGATGGGGCTCTGAGGGAGCAGGACCTTGGAACATCCATCACCACCAGGGGTGAAGGAGAGAGGGCAGGAGTGGGGGAGTGGATTGGAGCCCTGCAAGAGGTCCTGGGGGCTGGTGATGTTGGGCAAGTCACTCTCTAAGCCTCAGTTTCTTTGTGTCATGGGCTCTTCAGGTTCCTGTGAGATCCATACATAATGTTCTCATGGGGCCCTCTCTGCACCAAGCACACAGTAGGGGCTTAATAATTGAGGTCCTCTCCCTCCAGTTGATGTTGCACAGGGGCAGATGCAATCAAACCTGGAGGAGATCCTGCAGCACCTGACCTGGATGAATGCCACCCTGGGTAAGGGTCCCATGTCAAAGTCAAGAGGAAGTCACAGGATTGTGGGTGGGGCTGGGACCCACCTTCTATGGCTGCCACACTGAGGAGGGCAGGGCAGAGCTGGGTTCTTTCTCATGGATTTCTTGGGGACTGAGCTGACAGCTGAACACACGGGCTGGCCCTAGGTTCCCAAGGTCTGATGCAGGTGTCTGGGGCCTAGGAGCCAAGTGACCTCTCTGTCCCAACCCCATTCCTCCTTCCCAGCTGGCCTGTGCCGTCCCTGTCCTTGGAATTGGGAATTCTTCCAGGGGAGCTGCTACTTATTCTCCTGGACCCAGAGTGACTGGAAATCTGCTGTCTCCTCCTGTAAGGACATTGGGGCCCAGCTGGTGATCATCAAAAGTCTTGAGGAGCAGGTGGGCCGGGCAAGGTTCCCCTTGGGGCTGGGCCATATGACTGGTCAAGAAAGAGCTTTCTGCTGCACTCCTCTGCCCTCTGAGAGATGGAGGTCCAGGGAGCAGATGGGGGTGAGAGGTGAGAGGCAGTCAGGGAAGACTTCCTGGAGGAGGAAGCATAATGGACTCGGGAAGGTCAAGTGAGAGAAGAACATGTTTGAGAGGAGCCCATGTCTGGACAGAAAAGGAATTTAGAGTACCCTCGAGACCACACATAATGTATGTCAACTGAGACACAAGTTAACACATATCCACACATGTATGTATATTAACACACATCCACAGCCTCCATGCACATGTGAACACATACAACTGGAGTAGGGGCTATAGGCTAGACTGTGAAAGGAACTTCCACGGGAGGCAGGGGACCATGGGAACGTGGGCAGACATGGGATGCGTGGCATTCAGGGATCTTCCTTCTGATACCCCTCTCCCCACCCCCACCCCCAGAAATTCCTGAAGATTTGGTATGTCAGATATAATAAACCCACCTGGATTGGCCTCAGTGACCACCACAATGAGGGTTCCTGGAAATGGGTGGACAACAGCCCCCTCCAACTCAGGTGACCTCCCAGTGACAATGGCCCGAGGGTGCGGGCAGGGACGCCCCTCCTTCAAAGCAGGGTTGCTCAGACTCTGGGACTGGAAAGTATCACCTGAGGAGCTTGGTGAAGATGCAGAGTCCTGCCTTCATTCTGGGGGTGGGAGTGGTAGTGGTGGGGGCCTCAGATTCTGTAAGTCTGGGTAATGGCCCAAGAATCTGCATTTTAACTTTGCCAGAGCTGATGCTAATGGAGGTGGATTCTAACCCTAACCCACATTTCCAAAACCCTGCCTCCAAACTCCTCACCACCCTCTGGCTGGTTCTTGGCAATTTGCTGCCAAAGCCCAGGGACCAGCTCCTCCAAAGGGGGGGCCTGGGGGTGGGTTCTGGGAGGAGTAGGGGGCTCAGAGCTCTCATGGGGTTCACAGCTTCTGGAAGAAAGGGGAACCCAACAACCACGAAGATGAGGACTGTGTGGAATTGTACAACGATGGCTGGAATGATGGCAAATGTAGCACACGAAACTCCTGGATCTGTGAGAAGCCCTCGTCTCCCTGCCCAGCCCTCTGAGGGTCACTGCCTCCCCCCAACCCCACCCTGTCCCGGTTTGCAGAGATCAGGCAACTGAGACATGCGGTCTGCTGGTCTCTCTCAGGCCCCACCCGTTTCTGTTTTTCCCTTTGGTGAATTCCCATCTCCCTCCTGTACGGAGGTCTTCGAGATCCTGAGGCAGATTCTGAGACCGCCTTATCCTCTAGGACCCATCCCACCATAGGCTATAGACCATCTTTTTTCATCTATTGATGGTCTCAGCCCCGCCTCAGCTCCCCATGACATCCCCTTAATAAAGTCATACATTGCATTATGTGTTCCATTGAACTTATTTTTGTTCCTTGCCACTGTTTCACTTACTACAGGTTTTTTTTTTTCAGTTACTATAGTTTGATAATCTGTTTGATGTACATTAGGACATGATCTTTTTTCAATATATTTTTCTCTACTACTGTGTATTTTATTTCCCAGATACAGTTTTGAATCAGTTTGTAATTTTGGTTGGGACAGTACATATATACATATATGTATATATATACAATACGTATAGGTATGTGTGTGTCTGTCTAGCTATCTATGTGTTCATTGATTCGTGAACCAATTATTTATTCAGGTACTTTATTTTTTCAAAATATATTTTATTGAAGTAAAGTTGATTTACAATGTTGTGTTAGTTTCCAGTGTACAGGAAAGTGATTTTATACATATATATATTTTTATTCATATTCTTTTCCATTGTGGTTTATTACAGGATATTGAATACAGCTCCCTGTGCTCTACAGTAGGATCTCGTTTACCCATTCTATATATAATAATTTGCATCTGCTAGCCCCAAACTCCCAATCCATCCTCCCCCACCCTCCCTCCCCTCTTCGGGTACTTTAAAAATGTCCTTCAGTAAAGGTTTATGATTTTCTTCATATAACTTTTTTTTCCTAAATATTTATTTATTTATTTGGCTGCACTGGGTCTTAGTGGCAGCACGTGGGATCTAGTTCCCTGACCAGGGATCGAACCCTGGGCCCCCTGCATTGGGAGTGTGCAGTCTTAACTCCACAGTCCAGTTGGTTCCCGCTGGACCACCAGGGAAGTCCCTAAATTAACACAAACAAACAAACACATTATTTCTAGGCATGTGTATTAGTTTCCTATTGATGCTGTAACAAATTACCACAATCTTAGTAGCTTAAGACAACACAATGTATTATCTTACAGTTCTGGAAGTTGGAAGTCCAAAATGGGTCTCATGGGCCTGAAATCAAGGTGTCAGTAGGGCCGCCTTCCTTTCTGGAGGTTAGCAGGGAGAATCTGCTTTCTTGTCTTTTCCAGCTTCTAGAAGCTGCCTGCAATCGTTGGCTGGGAGCTCCCTCCCTCCTTCTGCAAAGCCAGCAAGGCCTAAGGCTTTCTCACCCTGCATTTGCTCAAACACTGACTCTTCTTCCTCCCTCTTCCACATTTAATTTTTTTTTTGGTCACGCTGCACGGCTTGTGGGATCTTAGTTCCATGACCAGGGATCAAACCCGTGCCCCCTGAAGTGGAAGAACGGAGCCCTAACCACTGGACCACCAGGGAATTCCCTCCCTCTTCCACGTTTAAAGGACCCGGTGATTACATTGGGCCCACCTGAATAATGCAGTCTAATCTCACAATTTTCACATCAGCGGATTGGGGCCTTATGTCTACCTGCAACCTTACTTCCTGCTTTTCCATGTAACATAAAGTATTCATAAGTCCTGGGGATTAGGACATGGACATCTTTAGGGGGGATGCTATTCTGTCTACCACGTGTTGTACTTCTTATGGATGTGCTGTACGAGGTAAATCTCAATGAGTTGGTGGGTAATATCCCAACTCTCTCTGCTCTTGACTTAGACAACTCTGAGGCATGTTTCAGAGCTCTTAGAGGTTAGCAAGAGGAAAAAGCCACCTGCTCAATAATGCCAATAATGCTTTCTTGGGGTTTCCCTAGTGGCACAGTGGTTAAGAATCCGCCTGCCAATGCAGGGGACACGGTTCGATCCCTGGTCCGGGAAGATTCCATATGTCATGGAGCAACTAAGCCTGTGTGCCACAACTACTGAGCCTGTGCTCTAGAGCCCGCGAGCCACAACTACTGAAGCCCTCTCGCTCTAGGACCCGCGTGCTGCAACCACTGAGCCCGTGTGCTGCAACTACTGAAGCCCGCACCCCTAGAGCCTGTGCTCTGCAACAAGAGAAGCCACTGCAATGAGAAGCCGCACCGCGATGAAGAGTAGCCCCTGCCTGCCGCAACTAGAGAAAGCCCGTGCAGCAACGAAGACCCAATGCAGCCAAAAATAAATAAAAATTAAAAAAAAATAATGCTTTCTTATGGCTTCCTTCCCTTCTCTCCTAGTGCCCTCTGAGGATGACACAACAAATCAACCTCTTGTACTGAAATCCTTGTCTTAAAGCCTGCGTCTGGGGGAACTGAACCAAATTCAGGCTGGGCTCATGGGACTCATTTCAAACAGTGCATCAGAACCACGCCTGGTAAATAGATGGGCTGAGACTAGATTGACCATGTCATTTCCAGACTGGGACATTTAAGAACGATTGGTGGTCACCTCCCTGCACACTCTTCTCTCCCCTTGGCAACGCTGGAACCCACAATTGCAACTTGGATGCAAGATAGCTTCTCTGATCTGCAACAGTTTTGCAAGTGTTTTGGCCATGACTGTGTTGTGTTACATTGCTGAGATGCTGGGGTGTATTTGCTATTTGTGGCATAGTGTAGCAGATTCTTATTAACTTGTCCACAGAGGAATTCCAGAACCTCGGCTCCCAGCCATGCACCTGGCATGTAGAGGAGAGAATTCTTCCTAGCTCATTCTATGAGGCTAGCATAATTGATTATTAAAAATAATTCCAGTGAAATAAAAGGGGACAAAGGGGGAAAAAATGGAAACCGTTGAACTGTGTTGAAAACAAAAATGATCCAGGAATCACACTGTTCAAATTCAGTGAGTGCTGGAATGGCTTTTCTCAAGAAAAATCCCTCCAGTAATTATTACGATTCTTATTTACTAGCTTGTGTTTGTAAAGACGGAATTAAGAGATCCCCATGATAATTTCCAGCCAAGATGTGGTACCAGCTCCTGCTTGAAGTAAGTGAAAAACTGGACAAAGTATATGAAAGAATTATTTTCAGTCTCTGGAGATAAGTGTAATGCAGCGGTCCTTGAAAGGGGAGAAACAAGGTGAGCCCTACAATTGGCCCAGCTGACTGCCTGGAAGGAGTTTCCAGTTTGCAGAGCAGGGAAGGTAAACCCAAGCAGAGCTCTGAGTTCTCACTGGCTTGAGGAGATAGAGTTGGGAATTCAGGCAGGCTGAAAAGGCTAGAATTCAATGGACAGTGTCCCAAGAAGAGAGAACTGAATAGAGAGAGCTCTAAGAATCTCTAGACGGTCTCCATTCAATTTTTTTTTTGGTGGCGGGGGTGGGGGGGGGCTGCATTGGGTCGTCATTGCTGCGCTTGGGCTTTGTCTAGTCGCGGCGAGAGGGAGCCACTCTTCATCGCCGTGCGCGGGCCTCTCATTGTCGCAGCCTCTCTTGTTGTGGAGCACAAGCTCCAGACGCGCAGGCTCAGGAGTTGTGGCTCACGGGCCCAGTTGCTCCGCGGCATGTGGGATCTTCCCAGACCAGGGCTCGAACCCGTGTCCCCTGCATTGGCAGGCAGATTCTCAACCACTGCACCACCAGGGAAGCCCTGGAAGTGTGGAGTCTTAACTACTGGACCGCCAGGGAAGCCCCCATTGTCACTTTCTTAGTCGTTTTTCTGCTTTTATCCAATGCTTTTTATTACACTTTCATCTGAGTTTATTCTCTCTTGGGTACCTTATAATTTATTCTGCATTTCTGAAATAATTTTGTCTTTTTCTTCCATTTATTTCCTGAGTTGATTCAAACCTCTCTTCATCTACCCCTGTTTTTCTTTTCTGCCCACATCAGTACTTGGTTCTTTAGTTTTTGAATTTTTGATGTAAGATGATTTTTCATATCCTCAAATGCTTGTTTGATTAGATTTAATTCTCTTTAAAGTGGAGACTTACGGTTTTCTTTTACTTCCTGATTCCTTTTCTGGGGGACTATTTCCTTAGCTGATCTGTGTGAACTTTCATTTCGTGAATCTTTTCAATTACTGTCTCTGAATTTACTATTTTCCTTTTGTTCGTATGTGTCATGTATTGGGGATGTTTCATGAGATAGGCAGCTCAATGTCACCTGCTTATGTCAATGCAGCAAAGCTGACTTACTTTAGTGGATTTTGTTTTGGTTTGTTTTGTTGGTGGTGGGGAGACCTGCAATTTTTAAAAAAAATTTTATTAGAGTATAGTTGGTTTACAATGTTGTGTTAGTTTCTGCTGTACAACAAAGTGAATCAGTTATACATATACATATATCCAGTCTTTTTTGATTCTTTTCCCATATAGGTCATTACAGAGTATTGAGTAGAGTTCCCTGTACTATACAGTAGGTCCTTATTAGTTTTCTATTTTATATATAGTAGTGTGTCTATGCCAATCCCAATCTCCCAGTTTATCCCTCCCCCTGACCCTGCTTCCCCCTGTGGTAACCATAAGTTTGTTTTCTACATCTGTGATTCTATTTCTGTTTTGTAAATAAGTTCATTTGTACCATTTTTTTATTCCACCTGTAAGTGATATATGATATTTGCTTTTTCTGACTTATTTCACTCAGTATGACAATGTCTAGGTCCATCCATGTTGCTGCAAATGGTGTTATTTCATTCTTTTTTATTGCTGAGTAATATTCTACTGTATATATGTACCACATCTTCTTTATCCATTCATCTGTTGATAGACATTTAGGTTGCTTCCATGTCCTGGCTATTGTAAGCTGTGCTTCTATGAATATTGGGGTGCAGGTGTCCTTTCAAATTATGGTTTTCTCTGGATATATGCCCAGGAGTGGGATTGCTGGGTCATATGGTAGCTCTATGTTTAGTTTTTTAAGGAACCTCTATACGGTTCTCCATAATGGTTGTACCAATTTACATTCCCACAAACAGTGCATGAGGGTTCCCTTTTCTCCACACTCTCTCCAGCATTTACTGTTTGTAGACTTTTTGATGATGGCCATTCTGACTGGTGTAAGGTGATACCTCACTGTAGTTTTGATTTGCATTTCTTTAATAATCAGTGACGTTGAGCATCTTTTCATGCGCCTCTTGGCCATCTATATGTCTTCTTTGGAGAAATGTCTATTTAGATCTTCCGCCCATCTTTTGATTAGATTGTTTTAATTAATTAATTAATTATTGTCTGCTTTCGGTCTTTGTTGCTGCACGTGGGCTTTCTCTAGTTCCGGCGAGTGGGGGTTACTCTTTGTTGTGGTGCGCGGGTTTCTCATTGCAGTGGCTTCTTTTGTTGCGGAACATAGGCTCTAGGTGCGCAGGCTTCAGTAGTTGTGGCGCATGGGGTTAGTTGCTCTGTGGCATGTGGGATCTTCCAGACCAGGGCTCAAACCCGTGTCCCCTGAATTGGCAGGCAGATTCTTAACCGCTGCACCACCAGGGAAGACCCTGTTTGTTTGTTTTTGATATTGAGCTGCATGAACTGTTTGTGTATTTTAGAGATTAATCCCTTGTCGGTTGATTCGTTTGCAAATATTTTCTCTCATTCTGTGAGCTGTCTTTCTTTTTTATATATTGTTTCCTTTGCTGTGTACAAGCTTTTAAGTTTAATTAGGTCCCATTTGCTTATTTTTGTTTTTATTTTCATTACTCTAGGTGGGAGATCTACAATTTTGTCTTGAAGGCCCTACATTTCCCCCCTTTGCTTCTGTTCCTTTTCACCATGCAATTGCTATAGATTAGAGCTCTTCTCTCTTCCTTCTTGCTTTCACTTTCCTCAAAAGCTATGCATTCTAGACTTCCCTAGAAGTCTAGACTTCCCATTTCTTGTTTGTAGGGATAGACTCCAGCCTCCATGACCTTCCCTGAGTTCCAAACGGCAGATTTGAACAATTGCTAATCAGGGAAGGGAGGTGATGCAGAGACAAGGGAGGGGCAGCCAAGAACATTAGTGCAGCCTTGGGGCAGGTCCTGGTTCCCCCTCAACGGATACACATAACAATATATTTGAGCTCTTTATAGAATTAAAACCCCTAACAAATGGAATATGTTAGCATTCTTTATTCCAGAGAAGATCACTGTTTGCTAACCTTGAGAAGCTCATCTGGAGACCCCCTGAGGCCAGATTAAAGGAGTGCAGGTCCTGCACACACCCTGATTGTTATCAGCAACCCTGACCTCAAACAAACTCCTCACCAAATCCCCCCAGGTAGGGACACACAGTTTTGAGGGGCACGAGCCCACTGTGTTCCCCTTTGCCTGGCAAAGCAATAAAGCTATTCTTTTCTTTTTTAAAATTTATTTATTTATATTTATTTATTGGGTGTATTGGGTCTTCGTTGCTGTGTGCAGGCTTTCTCTGGTTGCAGCGAGCGGAGCTACTCTTCCTTGCAGTGCGCAGGCTTCTTATTGCAGTGGCTTCCCCTGTTGCAAAGTATGGGCTCTAGGGTGCGCAGGCTTCAGTAGTTGTGGCATGTGGTCTCAGTAGTTGTGGCTCCTGTGTTCTAGAGTGCAGGCTCAGTAGTTGTGGTGCATGGGCTTCATTGCTCCGGGGCATGTGGTATCTTCCAGGACCAGGGCTCGAACCTGTGTCCCCTGCATTGGCAGGCAGATTCTTAACCACTGTGCCACCAGGGAAGTCCCAAGCTATTCTCTTCTACTTCACTTAAAACCCTGTCTCTGAGATTCAATTCGGCACCAGTACACAGAGGCTGAGTTTTTTTGGCTTCAGGACCCATAACTGGCTTCATCTCTGTCAGCTCTGAGGATGTGTGTCAGCCAGGATGTGTCCAGTTGTAAGTAACAGAAAAACAACACAAACAACAAATGATTAATTGGCATGGGTCACTGAAAGTCCTTTTTTACAGTGATCGTCGGTGGATCAGAGATGCTGCTCTTCCATTTCTACCTTCTTTGGCCTCAGCTTCATCTAATTGTATGGGTCGAACACATGTTCCGTTGTGATGAAATGTGCCACCAGGAGGACACTGGGGCTTGAATGAGAAGTTAACCTAATTATCAGAAAAGAAAGACCACGCCCCTGATTTTCCTGGGCCTCATCCAAGACTCACTGAATCAGACTGCCTTGGGAGTGGGTTAGGAATCTGCATTTTTAATGAGTGCCCCCAAGGGAAATGCAAATCAAAACCTTCACACCCACTAGAGCTGGAAACCAGATAAGACAAGTGTCCTCGAAGATGTGGAGACATTGCAACCCTCTTGCACTGCTGCTGGCAATATAAAATGCTGTGGCCACTTTGGAAAACAGTTCAGAAGTCCCTCAAATTGTTGAGCATTGAGTTATCATAAGATCCAGGAATTCCACTCCTAGGTGGATAAATGGATAAATGTGATAAATGTGATTGGTGTCCTTGTAAGAAGAGGAGATTAAGACACAGACACACACAGAGGGAGACCATGTGAGGACACAGGGAGAATATGGGTATCTACAAGCCAAGGAGAGTGGCCTCAGAAGAAACCAACCCTGCTGACACCTTGATCTTGGACTTCCAGCCCCCAGATCCAAGAAAATTAATTCTGTTGTTTAAGACCCCCAGTGTGTAGTACTTTGTTATGGCAGCCTGAACAAACTAATACAAATGAAACAGGAGGGAAGGGGGCAGGGCACAACCTTTAAAGGAATGATATAGCCCGAGGACACGACAGAAACTGATTAGAACCAAATAGGTCCAAGATGGCGGATGAGTCAACTTTCCACTAGACCTTGAGCCTCAGTATACGCTCATTGTAACGCATCAGTAAGCTAAATGACACACCCACAGGCATCATGACAGTTCCAAGGCCGACCCTAAAGGTCAAAAAGTGGGCGGTGGCCCAGTTTCTGGAAATCCCCACCCCTTCCCCCAAATAGCTGGAATTCTCCCATTCACTAGCCTTTGAAATTACCCACCTCCACAAAAACTGACCACCCCATACCCCGGTGCCACTCTCGCACCCTGAGATGATCCACACTCTGTCTGTGGAGTGTGTTTCTCTCTAAATAAATCCACTTCCTATCATTTTGTCTCTCACTGAATTCTTTCTGCGATGAGACATCAAGAACCTAAACTTCATTAAGTCCTGAGACCAGGTGTGTGATCTCAGTTAAATGACTGGGGGTTCAAGTCCCAATCTGGGTTTGGGCTGGGTTCGAGTCCCAGTGTGCGGGTTCAAATCCCAATGTGAGTTACAGGGTTTCACCATGACTAACTATAGTGTGGGATCCTGGATGCAATCCTATAACAGAAAAAGGACACTGGTGGAAAAACATGAAATCTAATGAAGCCTTGAGTTTAGTTAGTATTGTACCGGTAGGAATTTTCTCGCCGTGACAAATGTACGATGGTAACGTAAGATGTTATTGACAGAGGAAGCTGGATAAAGGATACACCAAACTCTGTATTTTGGTAGCAACTCATCTATGATTCTAAAATTCTTTCCAAA
This sequence comes from Pseudorca crassidens, assembly GCF_039906515.1. Classification (NCBI taxonomy): domain Eukaryota; kingdom Metazoa; phylum Chordata; class Mammalia; order Artiodactyla; family Delphinidae; genus Pseudorca; species Pseudorca crassidens. The sequence goes on from NC_090298.1 coordinate 166,749,279, forward strand.
TTAAGTTTCTTTAAAAAGACTCAAAAAATCTAATTAAGATTCTACTTATATGAAGTACTTAGAAGAGTCAAATTCATAGAGACAGGAAGTAGAACGGTGATTGTCAGGGGCTGGAGGAGGGGATGGAAAGTGAGTGTTTAATGGGGACAGAGTTTCTGTTGGGGATGATGGAAAGTTTCTGGAGATGGATGGTGGTGATGGTTGCACGACAACGTGAATGTACTTAATGCCACTGAACTGTTCATTTAAAAATGGTTAAGGGCTTCCCTGGTGGCGCTGTGGTTGAGAGTCCGCCTGCCGATGCAGGGGACACGGGTTCGTGACCCGGTCTGGGAAGATCCCACATGCCGCGGAGCGGCTGGGCCCGTGGCCGCTGAGCCTGCGCGTCCGGAGCCTGTGCTCCGCAACGGGAGAGGCTCGCGTACCGCAAAAAAAAAAAAAAAAAAAAAAAAGAAGGTTAAAATGACAACATTGTGAATCAACTGTACTTCAGTTTTTTAAAAATAAATAAAATGGTTAAAATGGTAGATTTTTATGTCATGCATATTTTACCACAATAAAAGAATTTTATCAAAAAATCGATTTAGGATTTTAATTGGGATAGCATTGAATTTATCCATTCATTTAGGGAGAATTAGGGAGAATTTGGGGAACTCACTTTTTGTCTTGATTTGTTCAGACACATTCTTAGTAGAATAACAGCTTTATTCATAGTCTTGTTATGATTATTCTTTAACGTTCAAGGGATTTTCTTATATGAGGTAGAGGATTTGTTTCTTATTTTCCAATGTTCACTGCTAGAACATAGAAGCTTGCTCCCTTGTACATTCATCTTGGTGAGTCCTTTAATTAGTCCAGAAGTTAAGTCCCTAGGACTTTCTGGAAATAGGATCATTGTTAACATTCACTCTTCCTTTCCAAAATTTTTAGGTCTTATTTATTATTGCACTGGGGAAATAGCAAGATGGGCATCCTTATTTTGTTCTTGATTTTACCAAAAATGTTTTTCATAATTCACAAGTCAGACATTTCTGTGGGTTCCTGGAAATTGCCACTTATCAAATGAAGGAAGTTCTATCCTGTTCTTTGTTTACTTCAGCATTTGTTTTCTTGTGTTTATCTTTTTTTTTTAATGAGGAATGAGTGTTAAATAGATATATTTCATAATTGCAATGTGGAGGGGACAGAAATAAATTGTGGAAGGATGTAGACCACATGGTCCCGTTTAGGTAAAGCTTCCAGATGTGCAAAACAACCCCATATATTGTCTCAATGCACACATAATTCAGATAGGTTTTAATAGAATAAACACCAAGTTCGGGAGGGCATTTTCCTTGGGAAAGGAAGGAGAGAAATAAGACCAGAGGGGGCATATGGGGCTATCAGTTATAATTTATTTACTTTTAAGAAGATCTCAAAAACACGAAGAAGTTAGAACCTGATAAAGCTGAGTGAAAGGCACGCGGGTTTTCATGTTTTTCTCTGGCATATCTTTGTGCGTGCTTAATAAATAAAGCACGCCCAGAGCAAAGCCAAAACTAACAGCCGCAACCAAAGCATAAGATACCCTTTGCCCTGAGCTGGGTTCCCTGGTGAGTAGTGAGCTTCCTGTCTCTGGAGAGAATGGAAGTCACAGAGTGGTCTTGGCCTTAGGACTGAATTCCATGACTTTCACCTTCCTCCCATACTAGTCCAAACCCCTTGTCTCCACGATTCAAGTCCTTGTATGATCTGGCCCCAGCTGGCACCCCATTCTCAGACTACTGCCCCCGAATTAGTCTCAGCTTCTCTGAAGTCATAGGCCCTCTCTTCTCCCAATCTTTGCAAGTGTTAATATCATGCTAGGAACACTCTTTCACCCTCCAGAATAATTCTGGCTTTTTTTCTCCAGGCATCACCTCCTCCTGGAAGTCCTCCAGGATCCTCCAGGCTGAGTCAGATGCCTCTAGGGGTCCTCATAGTCCCCTGTGCCTCCCAGACTCATCACATGGTTTTAAAGTCCCTGGTCAGGTGACCTAAATGGGAAGGAAATCCAAAAATGAGGGGATATATGCATACGTGTAGCGGATTCACTTTGCTGTACAGTAGAGACTAACACAACATTGTAAAGCAACTATACTCCAATTAAAATTCATTTATAAAAAAATGGTATTCTAAAGTCCCTGGTCACATGTTTACCACCTCCCTGCTCCCAGCCCCCCCGCCCCCCCCACTCTGTACTACAGGCAGCCTCTCTGACTGAGGCAGGAGATAGATGCACTCCAGATTAGGTACTTACAACTGGCCTCCTGTCTGCACTTTGAGATGGAAATAACAACAGAAACAACGTAAATAGCCAGGCTTTGTCCCCTGAGGACACTTTAAGATAACAGTCAGGGCAGGAACAGAGAGGGGCTAAACCCTGCTTGAGGAAAAGATCAAAAGGTCATAGTCATGGACATATACACACTAACAAACGTAGTAAGGTAGATAGCTAGTGGGAAGCAGCCGCATGGCACAGGGATATTGGCTCAGTGCTTTGTGATAGCCTGGAGGGGTGGGATAGGGAGGGTGGGAGGGAGGGAGATGCAAGAGGGAAGACATATGCGAACATATGTTTATGTATGACTGATTCACTTTGTTATAAAGCAGAAACTAACACACCATTGTAAAGCAATTATACCCCAATAAAGATGTTAAAAAAAAAAAAAAAGGTCATATACATCCCATCCTTGGGGCAAGGGAGACACTGCACCTGTGCTTCTGCACAGGCTCCTTGGGGGTCCAAGGGTCCACCAAGGTCCAAGGTGGACCTTGATAGGTCCACCTATCATCACCATGATAGGTGATGCCAAGGCCCCTCATAGGCCTCTGGGCTGGAATCCATCTTGGAAAAAAGTTGTAGGCGCATGCTGGGGAGGGTCCTAGGGCAGATCAGGTGTAGAAAAAGAAATCAGATGGTTGGCCAGAGGTAAACAGAGACCCGGAAGAACTGCCCTATATAAATGATGGACCAGCCTCTTTACTGCACTTCTCATTAGGGAGGACGCCCACACCCTTTTCTCTACAGGTGTGTATCTCTGCCTTGCTTCCGTCTTAACTAAACAAACTGTCTCTCTATGTGCTCTCCCACTTGTGCTGTGCTGTGCCTCTAATAATACACTTTGCACCTGTTTTTACAGTTTTTGCCTCCTTGAGAAATGCATTTTTCAATGGGTGTAAGAGCCAGGGGAAATTTGCTTCTAGCCTCTAGCCCTTGCTGGCGTAGTGGCTAGGATTCCTGGTTTTCATCCAGGCTACCCAGGTTCAATTCCTGGGCAGGGAACTAAGATCTCACTTCGAGCCACCGCTCACTGCTGCTGCCTCTCCAAGATCATGACATGGGCGATACACATCCTTACACACTTGGTGTGATTGTGTGTGTAAGTTACAGAAATGTCCCGGTGCTATGCACCTCGAGTGGTTTCTGCTTCTTGCCATCCTAGGTTACTGGGATCTAGGCCACGGCTGCCTCTGCAACTAGTTTATTACTCGTTTGTTTCAGAGTGTGTTCCCATCAAGTTTTACTTATTCACTAGTGAAGTTCTATAAATTAATAAGAAAAAAAGAAAAAGATGGGTGAAAGGGTACAATTTATAGAAAATCAAACCAGAAGAGTGAATCAACATATACTGATATTCAAAATCTCCAGGAGTCAGGCAACACAATCAAAAGCCACAATGAGATTCAGTGAGAAGGAGCAAAAGGAGTTAAAACGTAAACAGTGATAAAAACGTAAAGACTTTTTCTTAACTAAGGGCGAAAAAAGAGAGAGAGAGAGAGAAGGTGGGGAAGGGGGGCATAACAAGGGATTGAAAATGAAGCCATTAAGGATTTCACTTGACAAATCAGGCTTTTTAAATAGAGTTTTAATTTTTAAAATAAATTTATTGTATTTAATTATTTTTGGCTGCGTTGGGTCTTTGTTGCTGTGCGCGGGCTTTCTCTAGTCGTGGCGAGCGGGGACTACTCTTCGTTGCGCTGCGCGGGCTTCTCATTGCGGTGGCTTCTCTTGTTGCGGAGCATGGGCTCTAGGCACGTGGGCTCAGTAGTTGTGGCTCGAGGGCTCTAGAGTGCAGGCTCAGTAGGTGTGGCGCATGGGCTCAGTTGCTCCGCGGCATGTGGGATCTTCCCGGACCAGGGCTCGAACCCATGTCCCCTGCATTGGCAGGCGGATTCTTAACCACCAGGGAAGTCCCTGTGAGTCTGTTTCTAAGAAATCCTTTCTACCGGATATTTTCCCCAAAGTTTGGCTTTGCAAATATTTGGATTTAGATCCAGCTGGGCTGGGGTTGATTGTCTTATTTGCCATGACATGGCCTTCAACAGGGGATGGCACATAGTAGGAACTCAAGAAATATTTGTTAAATGAATGCATAAGAGGCCATAGTAGGCAGTCGTTAAATATCTGTTCAATGAATTTGTGTGCAACTTAAGATGAGGAGTTCCTGCAATGGTGGGTACCTGGTCTGTATCTCAGCCCACATGTCCCTTGGGGGGATTATAATTGCCCTCCTGCAAAGGACTGCATTGCCTTGTGGGTATCTGGACCCAAAAGGCTGCCCATCTCATTGGTCAGACCCTGGAGACCAGTCTTCAACAGCATCACTGCGTGGTTTGGAGAGGAACTGCAAGAATGGTCTGATTCAGATCCAGTCTCCACTTGGGGTGGAAACCTTTCTGCTCCCTCTCCTCCCACACTTGGGTTTTAGGGTCCCTAAAGACTCTTGGACAATTCAAGAGAAAAGAAGGAAAACCTGGGCTGCTTGCGAATCAGGAAAGTAAGAGAGAAAGCCATTGATTAGAAAAAGAAATGAGTTTATAGAACACTTTGTTTCAGTAACATAGTAATTGGAATTCTTGGTTTAATGTGTGACTTCTATGAGGGCAGAGATTGCAGCTGCTTCTTTGCGATATCCACAGCCGTTGGATGTGTCTGGTACCCAGGAGGTATTGAATAAATGTCTATTAAATAAATGACAGTAAATCTCTGAGCCTTTGCACCTGTTATTTCCTTTGGCTGGAGTGTGCTTCCTCCAAAATGTTCATGGCTATTCCCATGTTTCACTCTCCCTATCTTCCTGGTTTTATTGAACTATAGTTCACACACCATATAATTCACCCTCACAATGCAATGGTTTTTATCATATTCACACAATGTGCATCTGTCATCACAACCAATGTAAGAACCTTTTATAATCCTGAAAAGAAACCCCATACCCCGTAACCATTACCCTCCAGTTTCCCCCATCACTCCTGGCCTTAGACAATAACTAATCTACTTTCTGCCTTTATAGATTTGCCTATTCTGGACATTTCTTATACATGGAATCATACAATATGTGGTCTTTTATATCTGACTTCTTTCATTTAGCATAATGTTTTCAAGGTTCATCCACGTCATAGCATGTATCAGGACTTTGTTCTTTTTTTAAGGCTGTATGCTATTTCATCATTTGGATGTACCACATCGTGTTTATCCATTCATCAGTTAATGGACATTTGGCTTAGTTCCACTTTTTTGCGATTATGAATCACACTGCTATAGGCATTCATGTACAAGTTTTTGTGTGGATGTATGTTTTCACTTTTCTTGGGTACACACCTATGTGTGGAATTGCTGGGTCACATGGTAATTCTATGTTTAACTGACTGAAGAACTGTCAAACCATTTTCCAAAGAATATTGCATTTTCAGAAAGACCTTTCCTGACCATCCTAAAACAGCTGCCTCAAATCACTCACTATCTCTGTATACTACTTCATTTTTCCTTCACTCCCTGGTGGGATAGGATAGGATAGTGTATATATTTATTGCTCTATGACACTAGAATACATAGTACATATTCATTTGCTTACTGTCTTCCCTTCCACAAGATTGTAATATCCATTAAAAATGGGAATTTTGGCCACTTCTGTCCATTGCTGAATCTCCAGTGCCTAGGAAAGTGTCTGCAATAGGGTAGCACACACACTAGACAAGCACGTGTCCCAGAAGCCACAGGAAGTTGGGCATGGCCACCAGGTAATGTGCCTCAGAGAAGTCCACAAGATGCCTGGTTCCGAGTAGCAGCAGTTGCTGTGGTCAACCCAAGTCACTGGGAAAGCTGCAATGCCAGCAACCAAATGACTGCATTCACACCTGAGTGGGGGCTGAGATTCTGGAGACAAGGGTCACGCTTCTGAGAACGTCCAGGTTGAAAGGAAAAAAGGGCCCGTCTGCTCTGTCTTGGAACATTCTCTGACATACCCAACTGCCAGGCGAAAGGGGCTCCCCTCCCTACTCACCCCATACTCCAGACTGCGTTTGCTTGGAGTACAAGAATGTGCTTGTTTACGTTTATGACTGTTTCAGTTATTTATGCACGATAACAAATCACCCTACAACTTGGGGCTTAAAACTCACAATTCCATGGGTTTACCCAGCGACTCCTTTCCTGGTCTAGCCTAGAATCGGTTGCATTGTTGCACTGGGATGGCAGCTGGAACGGCTGGAAGAGCCAAGAGGACCTTCGCTGCTGGCCGCCAGCTGGACCGCTTTCCCCTCCATGTGGCCTCTCATCCTCACGGATCAAAGCCAGGCTCTCTAACAAGGAGACCTGTAGCATCCCATGAGCTCATGTGCGGAAGCCGCAAAGCACACTGGGGCCCAGACCCGGAAGTCACGTGGTGGCTCTTCTCACACCCACTTTTGAAAGCAAGTCACGTGGATGGTCCAGATTCTGAGTGAGAGGAAATTGATTCCACGTGACACGAGGAGTAACAAAGTCACATCGCAGGGAGGCTCGTGTAGGAGATGGGTGGGATTTGGCCGGGATCTTTCAGTCTCGCGTAATAGCTACGAGAATTGTCTCTGTGGCGGAGGAACATGTCTTTGGGTCAGGGCACCAACACCTCTTGGTTGGGTAGCCTTGGGCAAGGCACCTTTCCTGTATGAGCTCTGGATTCCTTCCCGTGAAGGTGAAGCAATCCAGTTTTATCATCCCCTGACAACCCTCCTTATAATTACCACCAGGAAAACGGGCTACAAATCAGCAATTCTAAAATCTTTTCTGGCAGACTCTCTCCGTGAACCTGGACAATTCATTTAACTAGAGGTCCCAGTTGATCTTGGATGGCAACCATGGAAAGATCATAATATCAACAGCAAAAATAATAGCAGCTAGGGCTTCCCTGGTGGCGCAGTGGTTGAGAGTCTGCCTGCCGATGCAGGGAACACGGGTTCGCGCCCCGGTCCGGGAAGATCCCACATGCCGCAGAGTGGCTGGGCCCGGGAGCCATGGCCGCTGAGCCTGCGCGTCCGGAGCCTGCGCGTCCGGAGCCTGTGCTCCGCAACCGGAGAGGCCACAACAGTGAGAGGCCCGCGTACCGAAAAAAAAAAATAATAATAATAATAGCAGCTACCTCTTATGGAGCCCTGCCAGGCTGAGTGTGTTACTCTGCTGGTCTGTAGAAACGGCCAAGGAGTCTTTGGGTCACCCCAGAAGCAGAACCTAAGATAAGGATTTGAGGACTTGTAGTTTACCTGGGCGGTGGTTCTAGAAGTCCCTGGAGAAATGTAGGGAAGTGGGAGAGGGAAGGGAAGGAGCCAGTACAGGATGTGCTCAGGAGCTGAATCCCACTGGGGACCTTGGGAAGACGGTGTAGAACACGTGACTTTGAGTTATACTAATGAGTGTCTTCCTTTAAAAAAAAAACAATTCTCGTCTTTTCATTTTATTTTATCATATATGTCTCTCCCATGCCTTCCTGAAACAAGGCAAGAGAATAGGCATCGAATAAAAGTTTTAAACACAAAGTGGCTACGGTTTGCTATTTCTGAGGGTTGTTGGGAGGATGCCGGAAGGTGTGTGTATGCATTTACAAGGGGGGCTGCAATGCAAGAAGCGCTCCTTACAAAAAAACAAAAATAAAAACATTTTTTCATCTCAGCGAGCCCAACCCTGGCCACCCTACTTGCTGGTCACTGCCCCAGCCCAGCACTCCAGGGTCTTTTATCCAACTTGACTTGTCTTCCATTAATTTTTTTTTTTTGTAGCACTTGTGACTTTTTAATACACAATATTAGAGTTCTCATCCTCAGCATATGAACACTGGGGACTGATGAGTCTTTGCTTGTGGGGGCCTGTCCTGTGCATTGTAGGATGTTGAGTAACATCCTTAGTTTCTAACCCACTAGATGCCAGTAGCACACCCACCAACTGTGATGAGCACAAATGTCTCCTGACGTTGCTCTATATCCCCTGGGGAGATTAATTGCCCTCAATTGAGAGCCACCGTGCTATTCAACTTACCTTTTATTTTTTAATTTAATTTAATCTGAACTTAAAATACTTTATTTTTTACCAGCAAATGGTAACACTTTGACATTTGCCAGGCTGGTGGCTTGGTTTTTCCTCAAGATTTGTTGTTGTTACACTTATTCATTTGGTTTTTTGGGTTTTTTTTTAATGTTTATTTATTTATTCCTTATTAGTCATCCATTTTATACACATCAGTGTATGCATGTCAATCCCAATCGCCCAATTCATCACACCACCACCACCACCCCTCCGCCGCTTTCCCCCCTTGGTGTCCATACGTTTGTTCTCTACGTCTGTGTCTCAATTTCTGCTCTGCAAACTGGTTCATCTGTACCATTTTCTAGGTTCCACATATATGCGTTAATATACGATATTTGTTTTTCTCTTTCTGAATTACTTCACTCTGTATGACAGTCTCTAGGTCCATCCATATCTCAACAAATGATCCAATTTCGTTCCTTTTTATGGCTGAGTAATATTCCATTGTATATATGTACCACATCTTCTTTATCCATTCGTCTGTCGATGGGCATTTAGGCTGCTTTTAGGGAGTGTTCTAATTTCATGCCTTTACATGTAGCTGTCCAGTTTTCCCAGCACCACTTATTGAAAAGACTGCCTTTTCTCCATTGTATATCCTTGCCTCCTTTGTCAGAGATTAGCTGACCATATGTGCATGGGTTTATCTCTGGGCTTTCTATCCTGTTCCATTGATCTATATTTCTGTTTTTGTGCCAGTACCATATTGTCTTGATTACTGTAGCTTTGTAGTATCGCCTGAGGTCAGGGAGTCTGATTCCTCCAACTCCGATTTTTTCCCTCAAGGCTGCTTTGGGTATTCTGGGTCTTTTGTGTCTCCATACAAATTTTAAGATTATTTTGTCCTAGTTCTGTAAAACATGCCATTGGTAATTTGATAGGGGTTGCATTGAATCTGTAGATTGCTTTGGGTAGTATAGTCCTTTTCACAATATTGATTCTTCCAATCCAAGAACATGGTATATTTCTCCATCTATTTGTATCATCTTTACTTTCTTTCATCAGTGTCTTATAGCCTTCAAAGTCTGATTCTCTAGGAATTCCTCCTCCCGTTGCCGGACCCCCAGGTTGGGAAGCCTGATGTGGGGCTCAGAACCTTCACTCCAGTGGGTGGACTTCTGTGGTATAAGTGTTCTCCAGTTTGTGAGTCACCCACCCAGCAGTTATGGGATATGATTTTATTGTGATTGCATCCCCTCCTACCGTCTCATTGTGGCTTCTCCTTTGTCTTTGCACGTGGGGTATCATTTTTGGTGAGTTCCAGTGTCTTCCTGTCGACGATTGTTCAGCAGTTAGTTGTGATTCTGGTGTTCTTGCAAGAGGGAGTGAGAGCACGTCCTTCTACTCCGCCATCTTGAACCAATCTCCAACTTACCTTTTAATTATGTTCATGATTGACTATCTGTCTCTCCCCACCCCCTACTGGAATGTTAACTCCAAGAAAAAAGGAATTTTCTTCTTTAGTTCATTGATGTATCCTCAGTTCCCTGATCGATGCCTGGCATGTGGTAGGTGTCCAATATTAGTTGAAAGAATGAACGACATTTGGAGGATTTTGTGCTTGGGGATGGTGCCAAGGCTTGCCGTGCATAACCTCATTTCTTTATCACAGCATCCCTTGGAGGGAGGCCTTGTCACTGTCTCCCTTTGCACAGAGGACAAAAACAGAGGCTTCTAGAAGCTGCATATGGACACCCTACACACACATCCAATAGTAGAGTCCAGAAGCTTAGCTGGCCTCCATGGAACAACTGGCTGTGTTCTCCCTTCTAGTCGAAGAGGACTGAATGAAGGTCAGGGTCAAAGGTAGCTCCTGGCAGGCACCTGCAGGGGAGTGGAGGAGCCATGAGCAGCTGGCGTGGGGTTGGGTGGGGGCACACCTGAAGGGGCTTTCTCAGGTACCCGCAGGGAGCCGCCTTGAACTTGGCTGGGTTCAGCCTGCCCCTCTCAGGAGGATGGCCAACGCCAGACCTATAAGTGATGCGGACCGAGCTCCAAAGTGAAGCCCCAGCAGAGCCTGGAACTTGTTGCTGGAGCACGTACCTGGTGATGGTCGGGGCTGGGGCTGGGCGCCCAAGAGGCTGGGACTACACACACACACACACACACACACACACACACACACACACACACACACACACACACTTCACTCCCCCCATTCCTTCTACCCTCCCTCAACCCCCCTCAGCTCCGCACTTCCCCTCCCCGCCCCACCCTTACTGAAGCCCAGTCCAGCCCAGCCAAGCCCAGCCCAGAAAGGGCCCATCGCTGTGATTGGTCAGTGGTTCTCTGCAACAGGAATTGAGACACAGGAGACGGGAAGGAAGGAAGAGGGTGGGTGGGGCGGGGAGAGGGATGAGGCTACTTTTATATCTACTCCCAGAGCTGGATGTCTGTTCACCATGGACATGGCCGGGTACAGCAGGTGGGACGGCAGCCTGGAGGAGGTCCCCGGAGGTATGAGCAATGGGGCTGCCTCACAGGTCCCCTGGGGTCCCTCTCTGACCAGTGGTTTGGGGTTTGATGGGAGAATGGAGAGGACCAGCCCAGAGAGGGCCTACGTAGTGAGTGCAGGAGAGACACCAGAGGCCCTAGAGCCAGCTGGACCTGGATTAAAATTTCAACTCCGCCACTTAGGGGCTGTGTGACCACAGACAAGTTACGTACCTCTCTGAATCTCAGTTTCCTGAGAGGAACCCAAGCATCCAGGGCTCAGTCCTCAGGGCCCAGGGATCCAGGGTGGTCCTGGTACCGGAGGAACTCAGGAGTCCATCCGTGTTATCCCAGGGCACTGGGGACGCTGGGGACAGAGACCCCTCCTCCTGGCCCTGGCTCTCTTGGTGGTCACAATCCTCTGGGCCCTCGTTCTGAGCGTCCTGTTTTCCAAGGGTGAGTGACTGGATGACGGGGGAGGTCGTGTCCAGCCCCCCTGGGGACACAGACCTTTTCTCCGTCCCTGAGCGCACCAGCCAGGTCCCAGGCCCTTGCCTGGGTCTGAGTGTGAACACGTCAGAACAGAGTTTGTGTGCACCCACGTGTGTGCATATGTGCCTGTGAATGTGTTTGTCCTTTGTCGGTGTGTGTGCACATCACGTGCGCTGCACGCCTGTCCACCCACTCTGTGTGTCCGGTGATCAGGGTCCCTGCACCCCTCGGGCCGCGGGGAGAGTTCCCGAGTCCCCCTCTCTCTGCAGCCTCCACAGAGCGCAGGGCGCTGCTTGGCCAGCAGGATCTGCTGAGGACAAACTGTACGTGCAGAACAGGGGCTCTTGGGTCCCCAAAGTTCGGGGGCGGAAGGGTCTTGGACCCTGGCGTCGGGGTAGTGGGTGGGTCGGTGGGGACCTCACAGTCTGCTAGGCTGGCCCTGGAGTTGGGCAGGGTCCTGTGAGTCCCCGAGGGTGACCTGGAGTGTGTGGGGTGGATGGGGGATCGTTCCAGCCTCGAAGCAGACAGCGGTGCTGGGTGTCCTGAAGGAGGAGGTCCGAGCCTGCAATAGCTGCTGTGAGACTGGTGGACCGAGGTTGCGGGGCTTGTGGCCGGGATTGGAGGAGGCGAGTGGGAGCTGGGCTCTGGCGTGTAGCGGGGGCGGCAGGCTGGTCTCAGATGTCCCGTCCCCATCCTCGCCCCCCTTCCCAGGCCTGGGGACTCAGGCGCAGCTGCAGACCGTGCACACCAAGCTTAGAGAGGCACAGTCGAAGCTGATCCAGCAGGAGAGCGCCCTGAAAGAACTGAGCGAGCGCGGTGAGGGCAGGACATTGCCATGATCCCTGACCCCTCACCCCGGCTGTTACCCTACCCTTGATTCACCTCCGGACCCTTCTGTGACCCCCACCTGTCCTGTGATCCTGACCATAGACCCCAGTCGTGTCCTCCATCCTAACCCTGACCTCTGGACTCTGACCTTGACTGCAACTCCTAACCCCAACTGCAACTGGACCCTACCCAGCTATAACAGTCCTTGACCGTGATGTCATTGTTGTTGTTTTTTTAACATCTCTATTGGAGTATAATTGCTTTACAATTATTAGTTTCTGCTTTATAACAAAGTGAATCAGTTATACATATACATACAGTTATACATATACATATGTTCCCATATCTCTTCCCTCTTGCATCTCCCTCCCTCCCACCCTCCCTATCCCACCCCTCTAGGTGGTCACAAAGCACCGAGCTGATCTCCCTGTGCTATGCGGCTGCTTCCCACTAGCTATCTATTTTATGTTTGGTAGTGTATATATGTCCATGCCACTCTCTCACTTTGTCCCAGCTTACCCTTCCCCCTCCCCATATCCTCAAGTCCATTCTCTAGTAGGTCTGTGTCTTTATTCCCGTCTTACCCCTAGGTTCTTCATGATCTTTTTTTTTTTTTCTTAAATTCCATATATATGTGTTAGCATACGGTATTTGTTTTTCTCTTTCTGACTTACTTCACTCTGTATGACAGACTCTAGGTCCATCCACCTCACTACAAATAACTCAATTTCGTTTATTTTATGGCTGAGTAATATTCCATTGTATATATGTGCTACATCTTCTTTATCCATTCATCCGATGATGGACACTTAGGTTGTTTCCATCTCTGGGCTATTGTAAATAGAACTGCAATGAACATTTTGGTACATGACTCTTTTTGAACTATGGGTTTCTCAGGGTATATGCCCAGTAGTGGGATTGCTGGGTCGTATGGTAGTTCTATTTTTAGTTTTTTAAGGAACCTCCATACTGTCTCCATAGTGGCTGTACCAATTCACATTCCCACCAGCAGTGCAAGAGTGTTCCCTTTTCTCCATGCCCTCTCCAGCATTTATTGTTTCTAGATTTTTTGATGATGGCCATTCTGATCGGTGTGAGATTATATCTCATTGTAGTTTTAATCTGTATTTCTCTAATGATTAATGATATTGAGCATTCTTTCATGTGTTTGTTGGCAATCTGTATATCTTTGGTGAAATGTCTATCTAGGTCTTCTGCCCATTTTTGGATTGGGTTGTTTGCTCAATAACAAAAACAACCCAATCCAAAAATGGGTGCTGTCATTCTTGACCTTGGCAATGACTACGGAAGTGGATGCTGACCTTAACTGATCATGACCCTATTACTGATGCTGAGCCTAGCTATAATCTGGACTCCTTTTACCTCGCAGTGACCCAGAGCTTGGCTGAAGCCGGTAGGGACCGTGAGAACATCCGCACTGAGCTCTTCCGGGCGCTGGAAGGAGTCCGGCTCGGGAACAGTGAGCAAGATCCGGAGGGGTGAAGGGGAGAGGAGAGGACAAGTGAATCCCGCCCTTGGGCCCCAGGGTTCCCTGATCCGCCTGGCCCCGCCCTTTGACCTTGGCCTGGTTTCAGTGGCACCGACCCTGAGCCCAGTGGTCCAACACTCCCCTCCCCAATCCTCACCATCTGCTCCATTTGGGAGCAAATCACCTCTTTGATCCTCGCCACCCTGCAGGCTCCTGCGAGGAGTGCCCCAAGTCGTGGCTGCCATTCCAGGGCTCCTGTTACCTTTTCTCCACCCAACGGGCCACGTGGGTGGAGGCGCAGCGCCACTGCGAGGGCGCCAGAGCGCACCTGGTGATTGTCGGGGGCCTGGATGAGCAGGTGCGCAGCTCCGGCTTTGGGGGGCGGGGGGGCGGGGAGAAGGAGTTTACCTGAGGGGGCGTGGTTGGGGGCGGGGCCGGACGGACGCGTGGCTCAGTCTCCCCTCTTGCCCAGGTCTTCCTAAGTCGGAACACTGGTGGCCGCGGTTACTGGCTGGGCCTGAGGGCCGTGCGCAGGGCGCGCAGGATCCAGGGCTACCAGTGGGTGGACGGAGTCCCGCTCAGCTTCAGGTGAAGGAAGGGACTTGGGGAGGCTGACAGTTCGGATCCTAGGAGAAGCGCTTCGGCCAGATCTCCGGGCCTCCTTAGGGATGGGCGGGCTATACCCCAGGAAGTGACTAGGGTTAAATTCTGGGGTTAGAAAGTTATATCCCAGGTGCGTGTGCTCAGGTTAGACCCTCAGGATGTCTAGGTTAGCCCCAAGCAATAAACAGGCTAGACCCCGGAAAGGAAGGCTGGACCCCATGGCCATCCTCAGCCTAGCCTCCCAGCAACACCCCCGCTAAACCACTGCAGCCACTGGAATCAGGGGGAGCCCAACGACTCGCTGGGGCGCGAGGACTGCATCATGATTCTCCGCACGGGGATGTGGAACGACGCACCGTGCGACAACAGGGACGACAGCTGGATCTGTGAGAAGAGGCTCAGCTGCTGACCTCCCCCAGTGCCCCAGAGTCACGCCCACTGGCACTTGTCCAATCGCCTGAGCCGCTCACCGTCCTGGCTCCGCCCACCTCATTAATTTCCCACCCCACCCACAGCGTAGGCCAGTAACTGCACTCTGAGACCTCCGCTCCAGCCTCACTGCAACCCCTCACCCGTGGACCTCACCTAGTCCCCACCCGCCCCAAAATCTGAGCTCCCCAGCCCTGTGATCTGGCCCTAGCGCCCTCCCTAACCAAGGTCAAGTAACTCAAGGATGGAGCTGTTTAATTTACTTTATTTACCATGCAGATGGAAGGCCTCAAAGAAGGGATTTTGAGAGCTTTCTTTGCAGCCCGAGGGAGCATCAATAAATGAGAAATGAATCTTGGCTCCTGGCTCTGGTTAGCCGTTCTAAGCTTTATCTCAGGGACTCTGATGTCACCCATGTGAGTGACCCTGACCTCAGGGGCCTATGATACCCCCCAAACCCAGGGGGTAACCTGCATTGGGCCAGGGGCTGTAGGGCACTGGGCACACAGGAATGAGTCTGACCCCCATCCCTACCCCTGGGACAATGTGACCAGTGACTCGACTGAGGAATACATGGTGCGTTTGAAGGAGCCACCTGTGTCCCCAGGGAGAGGAACTCTGCTGAGATGCTGCAGTGCTGGCCCTGTTCCTTGAGGAGACTGTCACCCTATTGTGGAGAGCCTGACACAAGGCCCTGAGACAGGTGGGAGAGGGGCTGCCCGGATCTGATGAGCATGTCCCTTTCGTCTCGGGCACCCAGGTTCTGTGGGATGTTCAGGAAATACATCCAGAGAAGATGGACCTTCCAAGAACAATGGGATTTCAGCACATGGAGCTGGGAAGGGAGGGCTTTGCAGATAGAGAGTGTTGGAAAGTGTAAGCTATGGCTGAACCCATTTGGGGGGTGTGGGGTGCACACAGCCTGGCGTTATCAACTGGAGACTTTTGATCTGAATTGACCCTGCACTCCCAAAGCTTCCTGCTCCTGTCTTGGGGACCTGGGGGCTCTCCCAGCATTTCCAGTGGAGACGGATCCAACTGTCCAACTGAGGGGAGTGACAGGCTAGCAGCTTTTAGTTCTGTGCAGAGCTGAGCCCAGAACCAAAGCTGCTCAGAACCCCCAAGCTGCCCAGCCCTGAGAGCATCCACGGAACAGGAACAGGAGGGAACAGCACCCCAACTCCCTGGCCAGACAGAATCTTTCAGTGCTGTAACCAGGAAACCCCCAACCCTTCTCTGAATCCTCTAACCTGCAGCGCAGGGGACTTCCCTGGCAGTCTAGTGGTTAAGACTCCACACTTCCACTGCAGGGGGTGCAGGCTCGATATCTGGTGGGGGAACAGAGATCCTACATGCCGAGTGGTGTGGCCATAAATAAATAAATAAATAAATAAATAAATAAATAAATGAATGAATAAATAAATAAATAAATAAATAAACGCCAACCCAGAGCAAGGCATTGACCTTTCCCAGGAGCCATCTGACTTATGGATAGATAAAATACCTAGTAGACTGTTGACCAGACTGATGGATTTCCAGACAGTCAGCTTGGAAGAGTGTATGAGTTTCCTACTGCTGCTGTAACAAACGCCTGCCAACTCGGTGGCTTCAAACAATATACATCTATTCTACAGTTGTGGAGGTCAGAAGTCCAAGATTAGTTTCATTGGGACTTTCCTGGCGGTTCAGTGGTTAAGACTCCATGCTTCCACTGCAGGGGCATGGGTTCGATCCCTGGTCGGGGAACTAAGATCCCGCATGCTGTGCAGTGCGGCCAAAAAGAGAAAATAAACAAACAAAATTAGTTTCACTGGACTGAAATCAAGGTCACGAGGGTCAGGCTCCCCCCAAGAAACTCCATGTCACCCAGCAATTCCACTTCTGGATAGATATCCAAAAGAACGGAAAGCAGGGTCTTGAAGAGATATTTGCATACCCGTGTTCATAGCAGCATTATTCACAATAGCCAACAGGGAGAAGCAACCCAAGTGTCCATCAATGGATGAGTGGATAAACCAAACATACTCATCCATATAATGGAATATTATTCAGCCTTAGAAAGGAAGGAAATTCTGACACATATTACAGCATTATGCTGTGTGAAATAAGGACAAATACTGTTGTTTAATGGGTACAGAGTTTCAGTGCTGCAAGACGAAACAATTCTGGAGATCTGTTGCAGAACGATGCGAATATACTTAACACTCCTGAACTGTCCACTTAAAAATGGTTAAGATGGTACATTTTATGTTATGTTTATTTTACAACAGTTGAAAAAATTTTTTATTTTAAATGCACTTATTTCAAGCTTACAGTTTAACAAGTTTTGAGAAATATATACAGATGTGTAAGCACCACTGCACTGCAGATCTAGAACATTTCCATCACCTCCTAAAATTCCTTCTTGTCCCTTCCCAATCAATCCTCCCCTCCTCCCCTCCCCCAGGCCACCACTGACCTGCTTTCCGTCACTATTGATGAGATTTGTCTTTTCTCAAATGCCATATACACTGAATCGTACAGTGTGTAGTGCTCTGTGCCTGGATTCTTTCTCTGGACATATAGTGTTTTTGAGATTCACCCACGCTGTTGTAGTTTGTTTCTTTTCATTGCTGAATCATCTCCCATTGATCGGCTGGACCACCATCTGTGTATCCAGTCACCTGTTGACAGATGTTTGTGTTGTTTGAATGTGAGAGTATGAACCAAGCTACCGTGAATAATCTCATACAGCACTTTTTATGGATTTGAGTTTTCACTTCTCTTGGGTAAACACCTGGGAGTGGGTCAGATAGTAGGTAAGTGATTAAGTTTATAAGCCAAACAGTTTTCCAAAGTGGTTGCACCCTTTTTGCATCCCCAATACTCAGCGATGTCTCCAGGCTCTGGTGGCTCGGGGAGGGTATTTTTGACCCAAGAGAGGCTTTAGCCGTTCTAGAACCAGGTGGAGGTGCTTATCTAGAGAAGAGCAGGAGGGGCGGAAATGAGGCTGGAAATTGAAGCTGATATTGTGGGAAAGCAGGAAGCACGGGTTTACATGTGCCTGATAACACATGTTTTCACGGGAAGGTGAGACAGGGCAGGGGGCTGGGAAGCGGGAGGTTGGGGAGGGGTCTCTGCCGTTTGGAACTACAGCCCCCTGAACAGAGACAAATAGAAGGGTTGTTGACTGCACCCCAAAGAGGGGCCTTCTGGGGGTGACAACAGTGGTGCTTCAGCAGACCGAGGAGGAGGTTGGCCAGAGAGAAGCTGGAGAGGGGAGAGCTGATGGGAGAGCAAGTCTCCGTGAACAAGGATCAATTTCTTTCATTCATTCATGCATTCAATGCCATCATTTTCTCACCCAGAAACATTTCTTGTGCACTTACTGTATGCCAGGCACTGGAGTTCCAATGGAGAACAAGAGGTAAAAATAACCTCTTGTTTTTTTACCTTAGACTGAGTGGAAGTAGCCACCCACAAAATCGTATAGACGCTATGAGCCCATTTATATGAAGTTCTAGAATAGGCAGAACTACTCAAGCTTGGAAAATTGTGGGCACAATCGTTCCCCGGGATCAGAGGCAGAGACTTCCTGAGAAGGGCCATGAAAGAACTTTCTGGAATGATGGAAACATTCTGTACCTTGATAGAAGTTTGGATTACCCAGGTGAATGCATTTGTCAAAGCTCCAAGAAAACACTGCTGGAATTTGTGTATTTCATCCTAAGTTATTTTACTCAAAAGGGAAAAAAGTTAGGAGAGCAGCCAGTGAACATTGACCTCTCGTTCACGGTCTGTGGGTTGGAGCATTTGGGAGGGGGATTTAGTATTGATATGTAGGGGGCTGGAGTGAGCTAATGTCTGCACCTTACTTTGAAATGCATGAAAAATAAAATGGATTGAGGGGTGGATGGATGAACAGATTTGTAATCAAGCAAATATAGACAGTGTTGATTGTAGAATGTAGGGATGGATTTTCATTCTAAAACTCAACTTTTCTGTCTGCTTGAACATTGTCATAATGAAATGTTGGGGTTCAGGTTGTGGTTGCTGCCTTCTTGGGGCTCACAGTCTGGCAGGTGATGAAGAGGAGGTGATGAGGAGAAATAGAAGGTGGTGTGCCCACGTGGTGAAATTGGAAGTGGAACATTGTGGAAAAGCAGTCCCCCCGCTCCCTGCACTTCTATCCAAAGGAGTGAGGAGGGGGAGGGAAAGCAGGGTCTGTCTTGGAGAGGCCAAAGGGGCTTGTGCTGGGAAGCAGGGGGGTGGGGGCAGAAGAGACCCCTTCCGGCCACCCTCTTACCCTTTCCCAGTAGGTGTTCCCACCAACAGCCCCCTGAGTGACCACATGACCCCACTGTCTGGGGCTGAGTCAGCAAATCAAAGATGACCTTGGAGCCCAGCCAGGGTTTCCTGGATGGAACGGCCCTATCTGTCACCCCGTTTTCCAAGGAAGTGAAGTTGGGACAGAGTAGCTTGTCATTTCCAACCTCCCGCATCCCTCCCCCCCAATTCCAGGACCCCCCCCCCGGGATCCTGAGGCATCTTACTGGGTTGGCTGAGGTATCTGGGGAAGCCCCTAGGGTAGGACAGAACACACACTCCTCCTGTCCCCTTGGCAGCCCCTTTGCCATCCACCTCACCACCCCGCCCCCAACTCTTCCCTCTCCTGTGTCCCCACGTCCACTCACAGATGGCTCAAATGGATGGATTTGACAGACGCAGACAGAAGGACCAGAGTCTAGAACCTGTGCTTGCCACTTACTCGATGGGTGAGCCTAGGCAAGTGACTTTGCCTCCCTGAGCCTCAGTTTTTGCATCTATCAAATGGGAACAATAATAACATCTACCTCCTCAGGTGCTGTGGTCAGCTGAACGATGACCCCCAAAGATGTTTCCGTCCCAATCCCTGGAACCTGTGAATAGGCAACCTGACAGGGTGAAAGGGGCTTTGCAGTTGACATTAAGTTAAGGATCTGGAGATGGGGAGATGATCGTGGACTACTCAGGTAAGCCCAGTGTTATCCCAAGAGCCCTTATAAGAGAAAGGCAGGAGGATCAGAGTCAGAGAAAGGTTGAAAGATGCTACACTGTTTGCTTTGAAGATGGAGGAAGGGGCCACAGGCCATTGAAAGTGGGGGGCCTCTAGAAGCTGGAAAAGCTAAGAAAACATTCTCTCTAGAATGTCCAGGAGGAGGGCAACCCTGTCCACGCCTTGATTTTAGCCAGTGAGACCTGTATTGGGCTTCTGACCTCCAGAACTGCAAGATAATACACTTACGTTGTTTAAAGCCAGCCAGTTTGAGGTAATTCCTTACAGCAGTCATTAAGAAACTCCTACAGATGTGATGTCTGTAAAGCACCTACTGTGTGCCTAGCCCTGAGCCACGGGCTGGGGACTCGGTGGTGACAACAGGCACTGCCCCTGCCCTTCTGGAACTCGTGTTCTAATGGGCACTGTGCAAGATATAAGCAAACCAGACACCTTCACAGGTGGGGGTCATAGAGACCATTGACAGGGTGACTGAGGGGCTAGGGGCCGCTTTAGCTGGGACCACTTCTCTTGGAGGGCAGAGAACTGGAGGATGAGGAAGGGCCAGCCAGAGGGCTCAAAAAACAGAAACGTGTGCAGATGTGGCTGGAGCTGAGCAAAGGAACAATGCAGGCAAGGAAGGTGCCAGCCACACAGGGCCCTGCTGGCTGCAGGGAGTTTTCTTCCAAGAGCCTTTGTGCTTTGTGGCGGGGG
Organism: Pseudorca crassidens; assembly: GCF_039906515.1. NCBI lineage: Eukaryota > Metazoa > Chordata > Mammalia > Artiodactyla > Delphinidae > Pseudorca > Pseudorca crassidens. The sequence goes on from NC_090298.1 coordinate 166,769,640, forward strand.
GCGGGGGAGGGTATTAATAATGGGAGATATGCGACATTGATGTGTTTCGGGAAATAGTGCTAACAGCGCTCCCATCTGTTGCTGGCTTCTCTCTATCCTGCGGAAGAGACTTTTTTTTTAATCGTGCCGAAGGACTTATGCACACAACAACCTACGTGAGAGAACTATGCATATACCCACTTTACAGATGAGGAAACTGAGGCCCACAGGAGAAGGGGGTGGAGCTGGGACTCCGTGGCCTTCTCTCACCCACGCGGGTTGTGGGGAGTCACCCAGTCGGGGGAAGCAGTGACCAGGTATATCCAGAAGAGGGCAGCACTCCTACCGTCCTGACCAACCTAGGGAACCAGCCTGCAGAAGAGCCAGATGGAGCAGAAAAACCTCACCATCCTAGACCAAAGTCCTTAAGGTCTCGGGGCCTGGTCCCTGAGGGACTGAGGACCTGGGGTCCTGGATTTCTGGGTTCCTGAGGGTCAAGACTGGGATCTTGGGGAATTCGCTGGCGGCCCAGTGGTTAGGACTTGGCGCTTTCACGGCTTTCGCTGCCGTGGCTGGGATTCAATCCCTGGTCGGCAAACTAAGATCCCGCAAGCCATGCAGCATGGCCAAAAAACCGGGAATAAACAAACAAACAAACAAATAAATAAAACAGACCCAGTGTTAAAAAAAAAAAAAGACTAGTGTCTTGGCTTCCTGGGTCCCTAAGGGGCTGGGGGCCTGGATTTCTGGGGTCCTGAAAGTCAGGACTGGGGTCCTGAAATCCTGGATCTCCAAAGGGCTAGGGGCCTGGGTCACTGAGTGTGGGGCTTGGGGTCCTGGCTTCTTGGGTCCTTAAGCGTTTGGATTCCTGGGTCTCCAGGAAGCTCAGAGCATGGGTCCCTGAAGGTGGAGCCCGGGGTCCAAGATTTCTGTATCTCTAGGGGGCTGGGAGCCATCCTCTAGCCTGGTCCCCACACAATATCCCATCCTCTCAGAGAACCATGGGCAATGTCAGAGAGAAACCCCCGAATCTCCCAGTGCAGTCCTGGAATGCTCTCAGGATTCCCAGGATGGGCTGGCTCAGCCCCCCTGGTCCCTGGGGATGTGCTGGGGCCTGGAGGGGCTGGAGGGAGTGGGCATTGGGCCTGGGAGTCTCTCCAGAAGGAAGGATGTGGACAAGCCAGCCTCTGTGTCCCCCTCATCCTGAGACCCCCCACCCAAGCCCTCGCCACCCACAACAGCACAAAAAAACAAAATCAGCCACGTGAGCTCCAGGACGTGATAGTGCAGAGCCAGCCGCTTCCCATCCCACACATGCCTTTCCTCTTCCTGCTGACCTGCTCTCTGTGTGGATGACGGTTGGGAAGGGGAGTAAGGAGGGGCACATTTGCCTGTGAGCTCAGAGCCCCTCCAGGAAGGGGGCCCAGGTCCTACCTGCGGGGAGCTCCGGGTCCCAGGAGAGGTCCACCTAACACAGATGGACTGGGTAAGGGGAATACAGAGGACTGTGGGGTCTCAGAGGAGGCCTCCAGCCCGGCCTCTGCAGTCAGGGAGGCCTCCGTGCAAACTGTCACTGCAGGCCAGCTTGGCACCCCAGGAGTGGCAGCTGCCAGTGCAAAGGCCCTGAGGTGTAAGGGTGCACCTGGGGAGTCTTGTAGGGAGTGGGGGTGGGGGAAGGTGTGGCCAGAGAGGCTGAAGAGCAGCAGGTAAAGCCCTTGAACTCCAGGCAGGGGAGGCGTGGAGGGTTGGAAGCGGGGGAAGATGTGGTCCTGTGGCTGATGGAGAGGGGACTGCCACCATTGTCCAGGAGGGAAGATGGTGACCGGGGGTGGGGTCGTGGAAGAGGAGAGACAGGACCAGTCAAAAGATAAGGAATGTGGCTGATGGGGTGGGGAGAAGGCAGGTGGTGGTGGGCAATGCTGTGCTCAGCCCGGGGCAGGGGTCGCAGCTGGGCCCACTCTACTTATCACACCAGCCCCCCTTGATTTCCTCCAACAGACCCTGCTGCCCAGGGGATCCCCAGGCGTGTGCAGAAGGGGCAGGTGACAGCTACACGGGGCCTTGCGGGCTCGTCTTTGCCCTTTGCAAGTGCTGTTTCCCCTGCTGGGGATCCCTCCCCCTATCCATGAGCTGGGGGTCTCATTCTCTGCAGGCGTTCCGGCTAAACGTCACCTACTCAGAGAGCTTTCCTGGATCACTATTTAAATAGTGCCTCTGACACCCCCTCCTCCTATCTCCTTTATGTCTCTGACATCCGTCACCATCTGACATTTGTCTGTCTCCCCAGAGAGAACGTCTCAGCTCCAAGGGTAGAGATTTTGTCCAGCTTGTTCATGACATCAGCCCCAAGGGCCCATCATGGTGTCCAGTGTCTCACTGAATGCATGAATGAATGAATGAGTGAGTGAATGACAGTGATGAAATAAAAATTCACATTTGTACTAAGCCTGGGCGTCTGGAGCCTGTGCTCCCCAACAAGAGAGGCCGCGATAGTGAGAGGCCAGCGCACCACGATGAAGAGTAGCCCCCACTTGCCACAACTAGAGAAAGCCCGCGCACAGAAACAAAGACCCAACACAGCAAAAATAAATTAATTAATTTAAAAATAAAGAATAAGGTCTTTGAATGCAGAGAATGTGCTTTAAAAAAAATTCACATTTTAAGGGGAGACGAGAAAAATTTAAACATAAAATTTTTCCTCTGCCCTTTGGTCTCCTCCCTCGCCCTCTTGTGTGCATGGTGCATCTGCATTATGTGTGAACCAGACCTCCCCAACGGCAGAAATACCTACTCAACCATAAAGATCAATTTTCTCCCTCTGGCGCCAGCCCTGTAACTCCTTAGACGGTGACATTCCTTCCACAATCTGTAAGGGGTCACGGCGAGCCACCACTCGCCTTATAGGTGCAGACATCTTCGGTGAACTTTCCATACAATGCTAATATACCATTTTCCTTAAAGATAGAGATGGATGCTGAACAGACTGGTCAGACAACCTGGGGCGATCCTGGGCAGTACCTAATGGTAGTTCTCAGCTTAAATACTTACTTATGACCTTATTAATGCCACTAGCTATATTACTTGTATTCTGCCTCTTTCACCAGATTATTGTTTCTTGCATTACGAAATGTGTAATCGAGGGACTTCCCTGGTGGTGCAGTGGTTAAGAATCTACCTGCTCATGCAGGGGACATGGGTTCGAGCCCTGGTCTGGGAAGATCCCACATGCCGCGGAGCAACTAAGCCCGTGCACCACAGCTACTGAGCCTGCGCTCTAGAGCCCACGAGCCACAACTACTGAAGCCCGTGCGCCTAGAGCCCGTGCTCTGCAACAAGAGAAGCCACCGCAATGAGAAGCCCGCGCACCACAGCAAAGAGTAGCCCCCGCTCGCCGCAACTAGAGAAAGCCCATGTGCAGCTATAAAGACCCAACACAGCCAAAAATAAATAAGTAAAATAAAATAAATAAATTTTTTAAAAAGAAGACTTTAAAAAAATGTGTAATCGAGCCTCAGGTAGATTTAATCATGATTAGGTGACTTGAAACGGTTGATCAAATATATAGTCTTATAAGATCAGTGATTGTAATAGTGTAACTAGCTATGGGAAGAAGCAACAGAGGGAACCATTGCCTGGACCATAACGAGCTAGTAAGAGAGGTAGTCCAGAAGCTTTTGGCTACTGTAACAGTCCACTAATAGCACACTGAGTGGCTGTATCCATGAAATCTTCGCCAGACCTGGGAACGAGCATTCCTAGCACCATGGGACAAATTGGTCACGAAATGCCTCCCAAACTTTGGTCGAAATTAAGACCGAAAGGGAGGGGATTGTAACAGGATGAGGCGCTTTGTGCTGTAGGAAAATTGGCAGAACTGGCCCTCGGATAGACCGGGATTTCCAGGAGACAATTTTATGAACTCAGTTTCTTGCATCATCCCATCCTTAGGAAACCACTAAAACCATTAACTAAGATATCCGTTCCTCGAGAACAGCGGCAACCTTCTACCAAGATGAGTACTCAAATATGAAATATGAAAAAGAATATATATGTATAACTGAGTCACTTTGCTGTATAGCAGAAATTAACACGACATTGTAAATCAACTATACTTCGATAAAATTAAAAAAAAAAAGATGAGGGACTTCCCTGGTGGTCCAGTGGTTAAGACTCTGTGCTTCTAAATCAGGGGGCGTGGGTTCCATCCCTGGTTGGGGAACTAAGATCCCACATGCCACGTGGTGCGGCCAAAAATAAAAAATTTAAAGTTAAAATTAATAAAAAGATGACTGCTCGATTGCACGAACCCCCCTTCTCCAAAATCACGTCTATACTGGCCTCCTTTACCTCTTTGGAACAGCCCTCAGAGCTCTCTGAGAGACTGTCTCCCGGGTTATAATGCTCAGGTTGGCTCCAATAAAATTTTCCGTTTCTTTCTTAGATTGACTATTGATGAGTTTTTTCGTCGCATGAAGGAGCGATGCACAGGAGATGCACGGGGCTGAACAGAGATGTGGGAAGTAGCAAGGATTGGGGGTGATTGAAGCCGGGTGGTGGTACAGAGGTGAAGGGAGAGGTCCTAAGGGGAAACTGAGGCCTGTGGGGGATGGGGGTTGGGGGGAGGGGGGCCAAGTCCAGCCCTCCTCCCCTCCTCCAGCAGGAGGGCTGCTGGAGGAGGGCCCTGCTTCTGTCCATCAAGCCCTCTTTGGAAACAGTTCTGCAGAAGACCGGTAGAGGGCGTACGTGTGTGTCTGTATGACCGTGTACTTGAGCGTGTGCGTGTGTGTTGCCTATCTGTGGTGTGTGTCTCTGTGCGTTTTATGTATGTTTCGGTACACTTATATGTGCATTTGTGTTTATGTGTGCATGTGATTACGTTGTGTGTATCTGTGTGCACATTGGGTGCGTCTATCTTGCATCTGTAGTCCCACTGTGTGTTGTCTCTGTGTGTTTAAGTTGTGTGTGTGTGCTGTGTGTACCTCTGCATTTCTGTGTATTTGTCCGTGTCTGTGTATATCTATTTGTATGCGTTGCGTACGTGTGTGGTTTGGTGGTATCCTGTGGTCTGTATCTTTGTGTGTGTGTTGTGTAGATGCCTCTGGGTTGTGTCTGTGTGCACGTGGGGCATGTGCAGTTTTGCATTGTGTAGGTATCTGTGGTTGGATAGTACTGTTTGTCCGTGTGTCTGAATCTTTTTTTTTGTTTTTGCAGTACACGGGCCTCTCATTGTTGTGGCCTCTCCTTCGCGGAGCACAGGCTCCGGACGCGCAGGCTCAGCGGCCATGGCTCACGGGCCTAGTGGCTCCGCGGCATGTGGGATCTTCCCGGACCGGGGCACGAACCCGTGTCCCCTGCATCGGCAGGCGGACTCTCAACCACTGCGCCACCAGGGAAGCCCTGTCTGAATCTTTGTATGTGTGTTGTGTGGATGTCTTTGCATGTCGATTTGTGCTTTTGTGGTGTGTGTGTGTGTGTGTGTGTGTGTGTGTGTGTTGTGTGGGTGTCTAAGTTGAGTCTTGGCAGGAACCTAGCATCACGCAAGCCGTCGAGTCCCAGTTAGAACATGTAGGGCCACTGGGCACCACTATGGCCTAGGGCTGGGGCGCCTGGGCCTGCAGAGTTGTCAGAAGCTCGGAAACTCCAGATTCCATCACAGGCCCAGCCTCTATCCAGAACCCCGTCCTGTGGCCTCCCCGCAGCCCAGCAGGACTTGTTCCCAAACTTTCTCCTCCTCGTTCCTGTGTCCTCACCGCCCAGCTGTCCACCCACACTGGTCATTTTCCATAGCATCTTCCAAGCACCCACCCCCACGTCCCTCCCATCATAAAGGCTATCTCATCTCAAACCTACCTGCTTCTCTCCATCCCCATTGCCACTGCCCCAGGCCACCTCCTCTGGCTCCTGGATGAGGTGACAGCTCCCCGCAGTGTCCCCACCCCCCACCTGGCCTCCATGAAAGTCCCCCAGGGTCCCCACCCCCCAGGCCTCCTGCCATCTTCGCCCACCCACTGGCCCCCAGTGACTTCTCTCTGTTGCCCACCTGACAACTTTCTCCCCTGCTAAAAATGTTCCTCGTCTGTCACTCAGCAAAACGTGCAGTGGGTTCAGGTCCCCACAATTAGCCCTGATCAAGGTTGAGAGGGACATTTGGGGGCCCAGAATGAACAGCCTCAGGCCACCAGAGTCATTCATTCAGTAGACATGTACTGAGGGCTACCTGTCCTCAAGCTGGGGACACAGCATGACAGATGAGGTAACACGGTGCCTGCTCTCTTGGAGTGCACGGTCCGGGGACATTCCAGCCAGGTCCCTCCCTGCTCGGTGGACAGCCTGGCCTAGTCCTGGTTGGTAGGTGGAACACGGGGGCACAGGTGGACGTCTTCCTGAGAGGCAGAGCATCAAGCCTGGAGTTGGAAAGCAGCCCATCCAGGAGTTTGGCCCAGGGCGTTCTCCCACCGAGAATCCCTGGGCACAGTGGTTGAGAGTCCGCCTGCCGATGCAGGGGACACGGGTTCGTGCCCCGGTCCGGGAAGATCCCACGTGCCGCGGAGTGGCTGGGCCCGTGAGCCATGGCCGCTGAGCCTGCGCATCCGGAGCCTGTGCTCCGCAACGGGAGAGGCCGCAGCAGTGAGAGGCCCGTGTACCGCAAAAAAACAAAAAAACACACACTTGTTCAGGTCTTGGCCAAGGGCGTGGTGGGGGGAAGCGAAAATGTGAAGAAATTTTCCCCTCCAAAGTCCTGAAGGGCTTTCATTGGGGTGGCGGGAAGTGTGAGGAGTGATCAAGAGACCAAGTGTGGTGGGCAAAAGGGCAGTTTGCCTGAAATGTAGTTATTTTCCTTTGTCAACAAGGAACGTGTGTTCAGGTAATGGGATCATGTGTTTAGAGATGAACCGCAAACTATTTTAAGCACCCAGATGACTTTCAAGTGAGCCTGCCTGTTTCCCCTTGAGAACCAGGTCTCTAAGGCCAGGGTTCTCAAAGTGCGGCCCCTGGAGTTAACAGAAGTTCCTAGGAACTTGTTAGAGATGCAAATCCCCGGCTCACCCCAGACCTGCAGCATTGGAAACTCTTGGGGGTGGAGGGGGGCAGCCGCCCCAGTGTGCCCACAGGAATCCCCTGGGGACCTCGCTAAAATGCAGACTCTGAGTGGTTACTCTGGGGTGGGCCTGAGGGTCTGCATTTCCGACAGGCTCCTGGAGGATGCTGACACTGAGGCCCGGGACCACACTTCTGAGTAGCAAGGGTTTAAAAAAAAAAAAGGGTTGGGGACTTCCTTAGTGGTGGTTAAGAATCCTCCTGCCAACGCAGGGGACACGGGTTCGAGCCCTGGTCCGGGAAGATCCCACATGCCGCGGAGCAGCTAAGCCCGTGCGCCACAACTACTGAGCCCGCGTGCCACAACTACTGAAGCCCGTGCGCCTAGAGCCCATGCTCTGCAACGAGAAGCCACCGCAATGAGAAGCCCGCACACCACAACGAAGAGTAGCCCCTGCTCGCCGCAACTAGAGAAAGCCCGTGTGCAGCAACGAAGACCCAACGCAGCCAAAAATAAAATAAATAATAAATTAAAAAGAAAAAGGTGTGGAGGGTTGACAAACAACCACCCTCTGTCTGTTTTCTAGACACGCAGCTACACCCACTCCTTAACCTACTGCTGTCTACAGCGCAAAGTAGTCGGACAGAGGCTGCTGGGTGCAAACTATTCACCCTCTGGTCCTTTACAGAAAAAGTGTGCCAGCCCCTGGTCTAAAGGAGTCTCCCTTGGCCTGATCCCTCCACCCTGATACCCCCCCCCCACCTCCTCAGCCGAGGGATGGCCTCCAACTGCGATTCCGGAAGGTGCCAGCATTCTCCCTACTGCAGCCATACCAGCAGCTCCTTGGGCCTGGTTTATCTTCCCTCTGCCCCCACCCCACCTCCCCATCGTACTATAAACACGCTTGGGGGGGGTCTTCCCTGGTGGCCCAGTGGTTAAGACTCCACGCTCCCAAGGCAGGGGGCGCGGGTTCGATCCCCGGTCAGGGAACTAGATCCTGTGGGCCGCAACTAAAAGATCCCGCGTGCCGCAACTAAGACCCTGGAGCAGCCAAATAAATAAATAAAATATTTAAAAAATAATAATAAAAAATAAACACGCTTGGGCCTTGGCATCCCTCAGCAGCCTGAGGCAGGGGCCTGGGTCAAGGTGGGTGTTTTTGTTGTCTGGCCACGCTGCGGGGCTTGCGGGGTCTTAGTTCCCTGACCAGGGATTGAACCCGCACCCTCGGCAGTGAAAGTGTCAAAGCGCCGAGTCCTAACCACTGCACCGCCAGGGAATTCCCGGGTCAAGGTGTTGAGCGGATCTCTGAGGCCCTCACACAAGACACAAGACACGCTTGGGAAGGGGGCTATCTTCATCCTTTATCGGAGGGAGGGGGGGCGAAATCAGCGGCCCTCCAGGGCCCGGTCTCGGGTGATGACCGCCTCCTCGAACTTGATCATGAGCGTGGTGCCCTTGTGCCAGTGCGCCGTGACCTTGGCGGGGAAGCCACTGTGCGTGAGCACCGCCTCCACGATGCCAGCCGTGAAGCTGGCGCAGTTGAGCGTGCTGTTCTCCTTGGGCACGGAGATGTAGGTGTTGATGAGCGGCTCCCGCTCGATGATGTAAAAGGTGCGGGCGTCGTCATTGGCCTGCTCCAGCTTGTCGGCCTCCTTGCCGAAGAGCGCCTTCCACACGGCGCCCTTAACGAAGAGCAGGGCGCCCAGCACCTTGGTTTCGCGCCGGGCGCCCTTTTCGCGAGCCACCAGCGCATCCAGAACGCGGGCGCCCACCTGGCGGCCTAGCGCGGCCAGGCGAGCCTGCAGCTCCGCCACAGAGAAGACGCGGCTCTGGCAGTGCTGCACCAGCTCGGAGAAGAGCAGCGCGAAGGCGCTCAGGCTCACTTCGGTGCGCGGCCGGGCCAGCGCGCGCTCTAGTAGCGCCGACTTCCCGCGCGTGAAGCGCGCCTCCATGCCGCCGCTGCCCTGCGGGGAGACGAGAAAACGTGGGTGTCAGAGGCGGGAAGGAGCCCCTCTCTACCACCTCCCTTGTGCGCTCCATCAGTGATTTCCCACGTGGGAAGAGATGAGTAGAAGGAAAGGAGGTACCCACCTGTGCGTAAAGCATACCTCCGTTACGCCTAGCCAGCCACGGCCAAACGGGAGACGGGGTAGGCTTGTACCCTAGGCTAGGAGAGGATTTCGGAGGGAAGGGGGTGGAGGGGGAAGGTGGGAGGAGAGACAAGAGGGGGAACAGAAGGGGGCGCTCGAAACCACCCCCCCTCGAGTTCCAGGTGACCCTTGTGCGTTCAAAGCACCGACCTAAGCCCTCCGCCGCCTGTACGAGTAATCAGAAAACTAGTGCGCGGGGAGGGGGGCGTCAAACCTAGGGCAGGAAGGGGACGAGGATGGAGGGCCGTGAGCGTACACTGGCAGCTATCCCTCCCCCCGCCATGCGCTCCAGCAGCAACAGCGCTGACTTCCCTGGGTGAAGAGAACTTCCCTGCCTCTCCCCTGCGGAGTCAGAGAAACTGGGAGAGAGGAGTAGGGGGTGTGTGGAGACCAACGGCCAGAAGGGTTGGGAGCTTGGGGAACAGGCAAGACACATGGAGCAAGCCAGGAGAGGATGCTGGGAACCCTTCCAAACCCGCACCCTCGGGCAGCACCAATTTGTCATGCACGAAGCATGCCTCTTTGAGTGGGCCTGCGTTTGTAAAAAGACTGGGGGGGGTGGCCAGAGAAGGCGTTGGGAACACCCCACCCGCGTGCTTTCCAGAAAGGTAGCTGCACCGTGGAAAGAGGGAGGGGGCGGACTGTCGGATCCGGGGGTTATAGGGGAGCCAGGAAGGGGCGCAGTGATCCTCCCATCACAGGGCGTGAAGCCACAGCTGTCGGTGGCGAGAGACCCGGAAGGGGGTTGCTGGGAGAAAATCCCTAAGAGGTGCTGAGACCAAAAAAAAACCAAAAAAAATGTGGATCAGCGATGGGAATGGCAGCGGATGGGGCGGGAGGGGGGGAATCCCAAGGGCTCTGAGACACACACACCCCTGCTAAGGGTGGGGTCGGGAGGGGTAACTGAGAACCCCGCCCCACTACGCAGGGACCTGGCCAGAAGCCGGAAGGGTCTGCGGTTGCTGAGAGGGTCCCAACCAGGTCTGCGTGGGGGATGAAAAGACCAGGAATCTCAGGAGCTCCAGGACGCCCCTGCCCCGGTGCGCAGCTGCCTACATGGGGGCCGCCCAGCGCGCGAGAGGGGAGGGGGAGTGTTGAGACCCCTCCACCCACCTGCCATAGGGTTGGTGAGCTAAGCCGTGGAAAGACCGAGATCCCGCGACCCCGGCCCCGGCGTGGACCAGGCAGAGGGACCGGGAAGGAGCCCACCCTCCTCGTGGTCCCCCGGGGTGGGCCGAAGAGGGATTCCGGGGATCGTGGACGCCAAGACCCTGACCCAGGACCCAAAGACCCGCGGAGAGGGGTTGGGGAGCGGACGCGGCACGGCGCCGGGAGGGGTGGTGGCGGGCGGGGTCTCACCGGGACTTGCGGCAGCCGATTCGGCCGAGCTGCTTTACGGCGCCGCAAAAGGGCCGGCGTGCGCAGGCGTCGAGGCGGGACGGGCGGGGCGCGCTCTGTGATTCCCGACAGTGGCCGTACGGGGGCGCGCGTGTCCGTGCGGCCCTACAGAGGGGTGCGGCCCGGGCCAGGGGCCTCGCTGGCCTTGGTTGGCCCGTGATCTGTCTGGGACAGTGGCACGGGTCGTCCATCTGCTCAGGAGCACACATTTGATGATGGGCACACGTCTCTGTCTTGGGAACATGTGCGTCCTTGGGCATATGTCTACTTGTCTCGGGGGCACACGTACGCCCATGCACACACACTCACCTGTCTTAGGGACACACATATGTCCATGCGAACATGTCCACTTGTCTTAGGGTCCATGCGCATGTCCGTGGGCACAAGTTCTCAGAGGACGTACATCCATGAGCCGTGGGCATAGTACACTTAAGGGCATATGCCCTCATGAATACATGCCCTGTGGACAGATACATTCCCGAGCACAGTACATACTCAGGGGCTCATACATTCGTGGGCCCATGAACACTTAGGGAGACACTGGACATCTCAGGCCACAGACCCTCATGGGCACACACTCAGCGGCGCAGGGACTCAGTCGCTCCCAGGGTACACATTCATGGACACACTGGGACCCACTGCAGACATTGGTTCTCATGCCCCCTCGTGCCCCCAGGGTTCCTGGCATTACGTCCACGTGTTCACCGTGTGACCTTTCTCATTCTCCGAGTCTGAACACTTACAGACCCTCCCTACCAGGTTCCAAAGCTCCCCAGCCACACCAATAACAGATCTGAAAGCCGCGTTGTTTCCCCTTGGCCTTTATCATCATGAATCACGGAATGTGAGTGCAGAAACAAATGGACACATGCGGGTCCACGCTCTGAACACCCTCAGTGGCATAATCAGGCACACTCGTGTTGACACACACCTGTTCAGGCCGGCACAGCGTGACAGGTGGGTGTGACAGGGCACACACCCACAATTACAGTGATACATTCCCATGGTGTGCCCACCCCACCCATTCACGCCTCCATCACACAACATCCTGCAGGACACACATGTGTTTACACTGAAATGGGCACGTGTAACACGTGTCACCAACACCCACACCCACAGTGACACACTTCTGTGGTCGCCACAGCCACCCACGGTGACATGCATTACACTCACAACACGCCACAACACACGTGTGCATCACATGTGCAGTGACATAGGGGTGCACACCATACTCGCTGTGACTCCCACCTTCAACATTCACCCATAACACCTTCCTGTGGGAAACACGGAAATACCCACCCTCCATGAAGTGCTTACCCCGACACACGAGCACGTAGGCACACACGCAACTCCACAACACATTCACCAAGACACGTGATTTTCTACACGTGGGATAAACCGCAGCTTCAGACCAGGCTGGGAGCCCTATTTTCCATCTTCACTGAGAGGTGCTATCTTGTCCTCCGAGGTGTAGCCAGGGCTTTGATGTCTTTTCTTTTATTGAGGTGTGGGCTCTGCGGGGTGGGGGCGGGGGCGAAGGGTGGAGATCCGAGGTCAGACAGATCCCACTCTTGAAAGAGAATCTGGGGCCAAATCCAAGGGGGCCCCTCATCCGCCTCCCCTGGGCCCAACTTACGTGGATTTAGCATCTTCAGCGTCTGGAGGATTTTCTGTAATGTAGTCCTGATTTGGTTCATGTCTGAGGCTGGGGAGAGACGGGAAAAAGCGGAAGTGGGCCTTTCTTAGCTTTACCGGAAGCCTTCTCCCTGCCCGGCCCCCAGTGTGGGATGCCACACAGCCCATGTACTTGGAGTTCCCATGCATTTATATTCTCCCCAAGTGACTTGGAGGGTGACATCCATCACCTCTCCAAACCTTGTGCTCTGGAAGGGCGGGACCCTTGCTGTCCCCTCCCCCGACTCCCCAGCACCCAGCCCAATATTGGGCATGGAGGCAAATTCGCCCAGTGGAGATCTATAAGGGCACCTGTCGCCAGCGTCTTCAGTTTCTGGTTCCCTTCATGGACCTTGCTCTTGACCGTGTCAATGCCCTGCTTGACAGCGTTCCAGCGCTTCTTCTCCTCGTCCTGGCACTCTCCCACCGAAAGAGAGACTGAGGATGTGGGTCAGGGATGTCTGTGTCACCTCTGCTCTCCCTACCCCCACCCCGACCCAGGTCCTTCCCTCACCCTTCTGGAGCTCCGTTCTCAAGACCAGCAGCTCCTGGGACATCTTGGAATCTGTTCAGGATGGGGTGGGGAGGCAAGAAAACCTTAGAATCGCCTCAGGTCTGCAGTTGGGAGCAGCGCTGGCCCGCCCCAGCTCCTGGGAACCCCTCCACACTGCCCCAGCCCCTTCCTCCACCACCAAAACAGAACAAAACACCTCACTCACTCTTCACCAGGACAAAGGCTAAGAGGACGACGCAGGACAGAGCGAGGAGAACATACAGGCTCATCGTGGCTCTAGGCAACCAATGGGGGACCTGGGCAGGGATGGAGGCTGGCTTGGACTGGGCTGGAACAGGGGTAGAGGCAGGACAGGTCATCTCCAGGGCCCAACACTGCCACTCAGACCATCAACACTGACTGTAACACCGGCGACAGCTCTTCACCTATACCCACTGTTCCCGATACCATAAGCAGCTGTGGCCATCAACAACACTGCCACCAACATGCACCCTGGCCAGTGCCACAAGCAGCTATCGCTAACACTGTCACCATCATGCCCCCCTTAACATCCCTGTCACCAACACCCACCAACATCAATGCCCGTTGTTGCCAGCATTGTTTCCATCACCAGGACCTCGTGAGCACCCTCATCAGCTCTATCTAGGTGGTTCTGTCCCGATCCACTACGTGGTCCCCTACTCACCGTCACCAACACCCAGACCTTCACCAGCACCTCCACCGGCACAATCACACCATCATCATCACCACCTCCTCAAAACCACCCCCCCACCGCTGTCCCACACAAGCCTTGATGTCAGCACACCCCACCCCATTGGCCCTGACCTCCACACACGGCCCCTTGTCCCTCCCACGGGCCCCTCCCAAGGCTGTGTGATGTGGGCTAGTGGGCGGCTGCTTACCCTTGTTCTTGGGTGGTGAGTGACTGCCTTTTGGCTGGTGCTGGGTTTTGAAGGTGATATTCTCATAGGCAGGGTCATCTGCACCTGTGGGCAGGTCAGTGAGAGGGATTGAAGAAAACTGCCGAGAGCGCTGGGGCAGGGGTGAGGGTGGGAGAGGGGCCTCAGACGTCTTGGTTCACGGGGCACTGCGCTCAACAAGCTTCTGGGTGTAAAGATAAGGAGTGGGGAACTCAGATCTCCATCTTGATTAAGCGGAGAGGATGTGAGTGAACATTCGGGTGATAAACAGACACAAACACACTTTGGGTGGGGGAAGGAACCCTCCGGCCCCCACTTTCAGCTCTGTACCTCTCCCCTCCCCACCCAAGGTGTCTAACCTTCATTGGCTGGGGACCCCCGTTTCTTGTTTTTGAAGGCTGCCGCCTGCATCTTGATCTCCTGGTTCATCGAGATTTCCTCAGCCTCCGTAGTCCCCAGCCTACCAATTTGTCTACACACAACCCCACCCACTAGAAAGTGTCTGGGAAGATGAGGAAGTCTCTGGGTTGGGGTGGAGGAGAGGAAAGAGAGGTCAGCCTCCTCTTTTCGGGGATGCAGGACCCTCCCACCCTGGGACATTCTCACCCCAACCTAGAGAGGGATCTTAGGAGACCAGTGGTCTCAGGGGGGACCAAGAAGAGATGCCCATAGACCCAGAAACAGAATCGGATGGTCAGGAACTTGCAATATACAAATGTATCAAATCAACATGTTGTACATCGTAAACTTATGCAATGTCATATGTCAATTATATTCAATAAAATAATTTTTCTTAAAAAAGAGGATGGTCAGGAACTTTACAGGAAGCTGTGTGTGTGTGTGTCTACTTGGATAAACCTCATCCTCCCATCTCCTCTTGCTCTCATGGGAAATGCTGTGGCACCCCAGAGTCCCACCGTTGGGGGCAGGGGCATCCAGCCTTGGAGGCAGGATTCCTAGGTCCCCACACCTACCTTCCCTCTGCCCTAGTCCCACCCCTCAGCTCCACCCTGAGAAGTTCTACTTCTTCAAGGCCCCTTGGAGGAGAGGAACGGATATGAGGCAATGGGACTAACCACTGGAACTCCACCCCTACATTTGGGACTGATGCCAGACATCACCTTGACCTAACCCTGGAAGTAGTTCCTCCTCCACCTGGAGACCCCTGACAGAGAAACACTCAGAAACACACCCAGCCTCATCCACACATCCGCTCGCCTACCCAGACCCACACACACACTTGCACACACACACTCCTGAATACCCCCAGTCGCATATCTGTTCACATGTACAATTGGCATGCTCATTTGCATGCTTATACATATTCATGCGCTCACACTGTCTCCACTCTGTCTAGGTGTCTTAAATCTCTCTTTGTGTCTATCTGACCTTGAGAACTGGGGATTAAAATGAGACAAAGTACATAAGGAATTTTTTCTTTAAGTCTAGAGTGGTGCCTTCTGATAGAGTATAATGTGGATTTTTGGCAGGGTTTTTAAAAATTGAAGTATAGTCGGTTTATAATATTATGTTAGTTTCAGGTGTACAGCACAGTGACTCAATATTTTTATAGACTATACTCCAGGGCTGTATTTCCCTGTGCTGTACCGTATATCCTTGTTGCTTATCTACTTTATACATAGTAGTTTGTATCTCTTAATCCCTTAAGCATACATTGTCCCTTCCCCTTCTCTCTCCCCACTAGTAACCACTAGTTTGTTCTTTATATCTGTGAGTCTGTTTCTGTTTTTTAATATACGTTCATTAAAAAAAATTTTTTTTAGATTCCACATACAAGTGATAACATACAGTATTTGTCTTTCTCTGTCTGGCTTATTTCACTAAGCATAATACCCTCCAAGTCCATCCATGTTGTTGCAAATGGCAGAATTTCATCCTTTTTCATGGTTGAGTAATATTCCATTGTGTGTATGTATGTGTGTGTGTATACATATATACACACATGTATATCACATCTTCTTTATCCATTCATCTGTTGATGGACACTTGGGTTGCTTCTATATCTCGGCTATTGTAAATAATACTGCTATGAACATTGGGGTACATTTATCTTTTCAAATTAGTGTTTTCAATTTTTTGGATATATACCCAGGAGTGGAATTTCTGGATCATATATTAGTTCTATTTTTAGTTTTTTGAGGAACCACCATAATGTTTTGCATCGTGGCTGGACCAACTTACATTCCTACCAACAGTGTAGAAGGGTTCTACTTTCTCCACATCCTTGCCAACATTTGTCATTTGTAGGCTTTTAAATAAAAGCCATTCTGATAAGTTCAGGGGTTATCTCACTGTGGTTTTCATTTACATTTCTTTAATAATTAGTGATGTTGAGCATCTTTTTATGTGCCCATTAGCCATCTGTATGTCTTCTTTGGAAAGATGTCTATTCAGCTTTTCAGACAATTTTTTAATCAGTTGTTTGTGAACCACATGTTTATTGAGATAGTTTACCTTTTTTTGGGGGGGTACTAAGTCTTCAAAACCAAACATGTATTTACACTTAAGGCACATTTCAACTTGGACTGGCTACATTTCACTGCCATATTGGACAGTGCTGGTCTAGAATATTATAATTTTCTCCTGTTACTGAACTCAGGTTTGGCATATCACCACTCAAAAGCCGATACTCGAGAGACAAGTGTTGGTTGAAAAGAAAAGGTTGCTTTATTCAGGAGGCCAGCAACCTGGGGAGAAGGCAGACTCATGTCCAAAAGACATCTCCCAGCTGCCGATCAGGGGGCAAAAGCTTTTCAGGGGTGGATAGATGGAGGGAGGGGTCTACATGCAGAAACAGTAGAGTCGGCTCCGACAATCACCTTGAAGTTGTTCATGCAGTGGTCTGATCAATGTCATCTGGATTGTTTTAAGTACAATTAATCTTCAGTTCCAGGGTTGGTTTGTTCCCATTTCCTTGAGGCCAGTTCTCAAAATTGTGTAAGATGCGGCAGCTTATGTCATGGCTACAGTCTGGTCATCACGTAGTCAACTTCCCCCACCTGGTAGGGGTTTTGGTATCCACTAAGCAGCTCAAAGCCTATGGCTCAGAATATTATCTATAGCCCTTGAGGAGGAACTAAAGGTCCTGACTTTGCTTAATGGCAAAACTATTATTTTGTCCTGTTTGTTTTTCTTTGGTTCTGCATTTTTTCATTTCTCTGATTAAATTTATTCTTTGGCTAAAGTTTTTCTACAGACAAGAGGCAGGCAGAGGACATGGGGGGAGGTGGTGTCTGTCCTGGGAAGGCCCCGTAGGGTCCTGCTCTGTTACACTCCCTTTGGAAAAAATAAGTTTAAAACTTTCTATGTGTGGAAAGTGAGTATGTTTTAGGTTTAAAATATGTGATTAAATTCTAGATAACTTTGGAATGGTCCCCGAGATCTGGCTGGCGAGGATAATGTTCTCTTTCCTAAAGTATTGCCAATCTTGTCTGTTCAAGGACGATCAATTTAATAATGATTAGATGCCAGCTCCTCCAACTCCTCTTACAAAGAAGTCAGCCATTGAGAGATGTGACCCCGCCCCTGCTGATGTAATAGCTACAGAAGAGATGGACCAATGGGGAACTGGCTCTGCTCTGATGGACAGGCATAGGGAGCGGGGCCGTGGCATTACACATTTCCCTGGCTCCGATGAGGCTAAGACCAGGCTCCAGCCCTCTGGACTTTGAGAAAAAGGTAGCCCCGGAACTGGAAATCCATAAGCAACCATGTCATGGTGCTTGGAAATCCATAAGCAACCATGGGGTTGCCTGACCAGATCCTTTCATGAAGCAACAGTCTCAATTTTCTTTTAAGAAAGAAAATGTGTCCTAACCAGGTATTGGTTTAGGGTGAGCACATGATCCAGGCCCAGCCAATCAAAGTCCAAAATTTGGCAAAGGGGTGGGCAAAATGAGCCAGACTCAACCAATGAGACTCAGGCCAGAGGCTTTAGGGATTCTTTTGTTTGCTTGCATATTTTGGTTGTGCCGGCATGCAGGCGGGATCTAGTTTCCTGACCAGGGATTGAACCTGGGCCCCCTGCATTGGGAGCACGCAGTGTTACCCACTGGACCACCAGGGAAGTCCCCAAGCCTGAGGCTTTTATTGGGTTAACCAGGACAAAGGGCATTCTCTCTTTTTTCCCCTCTGTCAGACTGCCAGGATATAAGTCTGGTGCTGTGACAGGGGAGAACTTGCTTGAGAGTGAAGCCAGCACTACGGAGAGCAGACCTGACACGGAGTCGGGTCCTGGAGACATTATCTGAGACCCTAGATCCAGCCATACCTGAGTCTGTTGTTCTAACCCTGAGCCCCTCAGTTACATAATCCAGAAATGTCCTTCCACTTTTGCTCGAGCTAGCTTGACGGGGGGTCTGCGGCACCTGCAACTAGCACAAGCTTGGCTACTACAGGGGGCTGGGCAGTTGGCAAATGAAGAAAGAGGCTTAAGAAGGGGCTTTGCCTGTCGAAGTCTGCACTCTGAGACAGGAGGATGACTGTGTTGGAACTGAGACCTCTAAAAGGCTCTTCTTGGGGTCCAGATACAGGTGGACAATTGTGGGTCTTGGAGACAAAGAGGCATTCGCATCAGGGTCAGGGGACAGCGAGGGAGCAGGATGGACAAGGTACTACACTCGCCCTCTCTGTTCCCTAACACTCTTCTGATTCTGTGGTCCCACTCCAACCCCATGGCCAAGATGGGGTTAGGAGGGAGGACCTGGGAGGGGAATCCCTGGATTGGGGTCTGGTGGGCTCCATGGGCACCAGAAGTGTTTGTGTGATCTCAGCTCACGACTACCATGATCAGACAGGTGGGTGTACCATCATAGGGGGTGGCTGTCCGTGGGAAGAGAGTCCAAAACATCCTGAAAACCACAAACCCACCCTGTCACCCATTCTCCAGCCTCTGGGGTGTGCTGCTGGGGTCTGTGACATTTAAGTCTTGGGTCCCTCTTAAGACTGGGCACTGGGGCTTCCCTGGTGGTGCAGTGGTTAAGAATCTGCCTGCCAATGCAGGGGACACGGGCTCGAGCCCTGGCCCGGGAAGATCCCACATGCTGTGGAGCAACTAAGCCCATGTGCCACAACTACTGAGCCTGAGCTCTAGAGCCCGTGAGCCACAACTACTGAGCCCACATGCCACAACTACTGAAGCCTGTGCACCTAGAGCCCGTGCTCCATAACAAGAGAAGTACCAGGACAGTGAGAAGCCCGCGCACCGCAACGAATAGTAGCCCCCGCTCGCCACAACTAGAGAAAGCCCGCGCCCAACACAGCCATAAATAAATAAATAAATAAATAAATAAATTTAAAAAAGAATAATTAAAAAAAAGACTGGGTGCTAAGTGTTCTGAAGTCTCTGTCTGCATCTCTCAGGGGCTGGATTCTGAGACTCCTGGGTTAAGATTCTCAGGAAACCGGATCTTGAATCACCTGGATTTGTGCCCGCAGCAATGCTGAGGATTTGCTTTCTAGGGCTTTGACTCCAAACTGAGACCAACGTCATCCAAGCTGGGGTGGGGACTTGATGTTGGAAGTACGAGTGTCTGTCCAAGGCATACATGTGTCTATGTGTCCCTAGGTCCCTCTCCACAGTGGGCATGTGTGTGTCTGTGGGCATGGTGTCTTTGTGTGACAGTGGTAACTGGGTTGTGCACTGTGTGTGCACATGGCTGTGTGTAACTGTGTGCATACGTGTAGTGTGTGTACCTAGGTGGTGTATTGACCTGTGTGTGTGTTATTTATTCAAGACATTTTCCTGAGCACCTACTATGTGCCATGCTCTCTTCTAAGCGCCAGGATACACCAAAGAGCAAACAAGTCCCCTGCCCTGTGTTTTCATATTTGAGTGTTCATGAGGGGTACAAATGTCCCTTGATGCAGGTGGGGAGTGAGGGATGGTGCTCAGGACTCTGGACTCAGCAATGGATTCAGGGATGCGCCCTGACGCTGGGGCTGCTGGTGGCTTGAGGCCCTGGAGTGTATGTGGGGTAGGGGGTTGGGGGTTCCTGTCCTGTCCAGACCCAGATCCCGATGAGGCTTCGTTGTGAGCAGTGGGGGAGAATGGCCCAGCAACTTCCCAGGAGGCCCAAGACCTTAGGGTGACCGTCAAGGTGGCCTCAAAGGTAACACTCTCGGGACCTCCCTACTGGTCCAGTGGTTAAGACTCCACGCTTCCAATGCAGGGGGCGCGGGTTCGATCCCTGGTCAGGGAACTAAGATCCCACATGCCCACCCGGTGTGGCCAAAAATAAATAAATAAAGGTTACACTCCCTTAGGTCATGAGCCTTGGGTGTGGTTGTCATTACGGGAAGTTAAGGCCCCATTTTCAGAAGTAGAAGTGGCGGACAAGGGAGGAGGGGGGAATGGGGCGGAAGAAAGTCACGGCTGTCCCCCACCCCCCTCCCTCTGGCGCCTTGCTCTTTTTGAAGATGCCGGCTCAGTCACCCACACCCCACAGAAGACAACAGCACACGTCCCGGGCTTTCTCCATCATCTTCTGGGAGGTTTATTTCCAACCCCGCCCCTCTGAGACAGGAACCCGCCCCTCCAAGGCCCGGCCACACACCCAGGCCCGCGCCACCGCCCCGCAAGCGCAACCTTAGGCTATTCGGCCCGCAGGCGACAGCAGCGAGCTCCGGTCCAGTCCATGCCGGCGCACTGACAGTGGCACGTGGTCTCGGCGCGCACGTCCCACGAGCCACAGGCAGAGCCGCAGGTGCAGCTGGTGACGGCGAAACCTGCGAGGCGGAGCGAGGAGGAGAGAGCTTGGACTCTGAGCCAGAGGCTGCGGGCCTGGGGTTCCAGGGGAATGGCAGCGTGGGCGGCGGGGAGGCCGGGGGCCTGGACACCAGTGTCCTGAGGAAATGGTGTCCGGGAGTTGGGGGAAGGGACAAGGCTGGGAGTGCAGACCAGGACATTACAGAAGTAGAGGCTGAGACTCTGTGGTCCTAGAGAAATAGAGGCTGGACCTAGGGGAGGGGGTTATGGGGTACTGAGAACAGAACTGAGAGCCTGGACCACGGGTTCTGTACTCACCTGCGGGGCAAGTGACCAGGTGCCCCCTGGAGGTGACACTCCGGCAGTCCAGGCCAATGTTCCTTATTGCCGCAGGATCTATGGAAGGAGTGACCGAGGTAACTGTGAAACCGAGCTGCCCCTCCCCCAATCTCATGCTGCCCAGGCCCTGGTGGTTTGGAGACGGGCAGGGGGCTCAAGGAAACCGCCCCTGGGGAAGGCCCAGGGGGTTGGGAGCTCATCACCTCTCAAGATTCTGCTTTGAGGTGGGTGTTTTGGAGGGAGGAGGGTTTGGAGCTATTGCTAAAGGTGGAGCTGGGGGAAATGGGGTTGG
The DNA here is from genome assembly GCF_039906515.1 of Pseudorca crassidens. Lineage (NCBI taxonomy): Eukaryota > Metazoa > Chordata > Mammalia > Artiodactyla > Delphinidae > Pseudorca > Pseudorca crassidens. The sequence continues at coordinate 166,790,675 of NC_090298.1, forward strand.
GTTGGGTTTGGGGTTGAGATTTGGTTGGGGTTGGAGTTGGGGTTGGCTTGACGTTCGCTCCATGTCAGGAATCAGAGGGGCCCCTGAGGCCCCTGCCGAGGTTGGATGCGAGGGTGCTCACTTAGGGAGCTGGTGAGTTCCTGGATCTTCTCACTGATGGCTTTATCCATGGGACACGTCAACTTGCCACACACCAGCAGCCCCAGGACTGGGAGGAGGAGAAGGGAGAGAGCCTTCATCCTGTAGGTGCTGCAAGAGGGAACCGAGAGACCCCAGCTGCATCAGCCCCTCTCCAACCTGGGAAGGGTCAGGCCCACAGAATGTGTGGGATCGGGAACCCTGGGTCCCCACGGGGGACAGGGCTGGAGGCCCAGCTTTGCCCCTAAAGGCGGGAGCAACTGTCACTTACCCTCTCCGTGGACTCAGCAGGCCCAATTTTGGACACGAATGACGTGCCTCTGCCTCAGCTCTCTCTTTAAGGCCTCCGAGTGTGGGGCTTCCTGTCTTGGCTAAGACCCCTGGCATCCTGGGACTCCCTTCCCACATCCGGGGCTAAGAGGAAGCCCCCAGGGTAGAGTCCAGGGACCTAGTGGTGCCACAGCCTCTCCTTCAAGAGCCTTCCCTTCCCACATCCAGGCTGGGACTGGTCCAGAGGGTGGAACCTGGGGGATAATTCCAGGAACCAGAGTCGACGGGGCAGGGAGAGATACCGGAGCTTGCACGGAGGGGAGAGGCCACACAAACGTGCCCAAAATAATGTCCTTGTTTGAGAACTGCATGCCATGTTCATTCCCAAAAAGCGATCACCATAGAAGAGATAGATAAAATCATGGTTTATTCCTTCGATAGAATAATCGGCAATTGACGTGTGCAAACTACGGCCCATGGGCCAGATCTAGCCCACCATCTTTTTTTTTTTGGCCACACTGAGCATCATGCGGGATCTTAGTTCCCCAACCAGGGATCGAACACCCATCCCCCTGCAATGGAAGCATGGAGTCTTAACCACTGGACCACCAGGGAAGTCCCGCCTACCATCTATTTTGGAAGACTCATGAGCTAAGAATGGTTTTCACATTGTTTGGGTTTGTTTTGTTTCCAATATGGATGGATTTTTTAAAAATTGTGATAAAACACCCGTAACATAAAATGTACCATTTTAGCCATTTTCAAGTGTAAATTCAGCAGCATTAAGGCAGTGTGACCACCGAGGCAGACGCTGGAATGCTGTGGCCACAAGCCAAGGAATGCCAGAAGCCACCAGAAGCTGGAAGAAGCAAAGAACCAACTTTTCCCTAGTCTTTAGAGGGAGTATGGCTTGATTTCAGCCATACAGTGTTGTGTAATCATCAGCCCTGTCCATTTCCAGAACTTTCTTTTTACCATCCTAAACTGAAACCTTACCTATTAAACACTAAGTCCCACTTCCTCTTGAAGCCCCTGGTAATCTCTCATCTAGTTTCTATTTCTATGAATTTGCCTATTCATATAGCAAATAAGTGGAATCATACAATATTTATCCTTTTGTGCCTGCCTGATTTCACCGAGCATAACATTTTAAGGTTCATCCATGTTGTAGCATGGATCAGAACCTCATTCCTTTTTAAGGCTAATATTCAATTTTATGTCCATACCGCATTTCGTGTATCATCTGTTGATGGACAGTTGGGTTGTTCCCACCTTTTGGCTATTGTGAAGGATGCTGCTATGAACCTAGGGGCAGGACAGGATAAAGACACAGGCGTAGAGATGGACTTGAGGACACGGAGAGGGGGAAGAGTAAGCTGGGGCGAAGTGAGAGAGTAACATTGACATATATATTCACTACCAACTGTAAAATAGCTAGCTAGTGGGAAGCAGCTGCATAGCACAGGGAGATCAGCTCAGTGCTTTGCAACCACCTAGAGGGGTGGGATAAGGAGGGTGGGAGGGAGACGCAAGAGGGAGGGGATATGGGGATATACGTATGCCTATAGCTGATTCACTTTGTTATACAGCAGAAACTAACACAACATTGTAAAACAATTATACTCCAATAAATATGTTTAAAAAATTAAAAAAAATAACTTTTGAAGGATGCAAAAGAAGTGGGCAGCTCTAACTACAGGCAGGGTGAAAAGCAGAGAGAATGTGTGGAACCCCCTGGGGCTCCCCAGGGACTCAGTTTGAAAACTCTTAGTTCAGTAGCAGGAAAGAGTTATATATGCCCTGATAAAGAAATGTTCACATATTGAGGTCTGGGGAAGTCATTCTGGCTTATACATGAGTTAATGTGAATTTTGTGCTAGGTAAAACAGCCTGCTTGTGGCCTATGAAAACTACATTGTGCATCTGCTTTAATTATTAAAGAAAAGGGCACATTGACCAGAAGTAAAGAATGTCCGTGTTCAAAATAAAGATTAAAGCCCCTCTTCCTGGGATGCCAGGGCTGGTCCTCCTTTGATGATAAGACTCCCTTCCCAGGCGCCAAGGTCCTACCGACTCACTGTGTACATGCTGATCCGTTTTTATGAAACCTTGAAGGAGTGTCTCCCTGACTTCTTTGATGTTCTCTGTTCTTACAAGATATAAAACTGTGCTGAAAACCCTGCTTCTCCCAAGCAGTTTCTCAGAGTTTTCCTCTGAGAAGCTGTCTTCTGGGCTATAGTCCTCAGTTTGGCTAAAATAAAACTCTTTCTATTGCTATTATTGATTGTTTATTGATTATTGTCATCGATAGCCCCTTAATTCTCTTTAAAAAAAATCCCTTTATCCTCCCTGATTTCTACCAGCAAAACTGAGCTCTAGTGACCTTCTACATCTAATACTACTTAATACAATTCTAGAACCAGGTCTCTAAAAAGTACAATAGGGCAATCACATAACTACAATTTTTAAAAATCAATCTTATTGAGGTATAATTTCCATATAATAAAATGCATCTATCTTAAGTGTTCAGTTGCATACATTTTGACAAGTCTATATACCTGCATACTGCATGAATGTTTTGTTTTTCCCAAGTATTGCTTTTTTTAAAAAATCAGGTGTAATTTACATACGGCAAAATTCGCCCTTTTTACTGAGTTCTGAGTTTTGACAAATGCATACAGTTGTGTAACCACTGCCACCAAATACTTATAATTTAAATTATAATTGGAAAAAAAAGGAAGTTTCCCAAAGATTGAAGGAAAACCGTCCTGAAGTAACAGAGAAGGAGATTTTTTCTACCCATACAACTGGTTTTCCTGTGCGCTGCAGATCTTGTGAATATTGTAAGTGTTACCAGTTTGTTCTCACCTCTGTTAATATACGTCTGTCCTTGAAGTAATTTTGAACAAAGAGGCCTGTATCACTCAGAGGACTGGAAACTGTTGCCACTTGTTGTGAAACTGACTTCCAGAGGCAACCTACGCTTCTGACTGGTTGCCTTGCTACATAACTTGGCCTAGTGATGATGTCGCAATGACAGGTACCTCTGCCAATCAGAAGAGAATCATTGACACCTGCTTCCTGTCCCACAAGGATGAAAGAAAATAAAAGTAAAAGCCTTGATAATTATTAGAGAAATGCTAATCAAAGCCACAATGAGGTACCACCTCACACTGGTCAGAATGGCCATCATCAAAAAGTACAAACAATAAATATCATATATATATATATCAACACTGTATCACTGTGTTGTACACCTGAAGCTAACATGACATTGTAAATCAACTGTACTTCAATAATAAAAAACATAATAAAATTTTAAAAATTAAAAAAACTGTTGGTGGGAATGTAAATTGGTACAGCCACTATGGAGAACAGTATGGAGGTTCCTTAAAAAACTAAAAATAGAACTACCATACGACCCAGCAATCCCACTACTGGGCATATACCATGAGAAAACCATAATTCAAAAAGAGTCATGTACCACAATGTTCACTGCAGCTCTATTTACAGTAGCCAGGACATGGAAGCAACCTAAGTACCCATCAACAGATGAATGGATAAAGAAGATGTGGCACATGTATACAATGGAATATTACTCAGCCATAAAAAGAAATGAAATTGAGTTATTTGTAGTGAGGTGGATGGACCTAGAGTTTGTCATACAGAGTGAAGTAAGTCAGAAACAGAAAAACAAGTACCGTATGCTAACACATATATATGGAATCTAAAAAAAAAAAAAGGTTCTCAAGAACCTAGGGGCAGGACAGGAATAAAGATGCAGACGTAGAGAATGGACTTGAGGACACGGGGAGTGGGAAGGGTAAGCTGGGACGAAATGAGAGAGTGGCATGGACATATATACACCACCAAATGTAAACTGGATAGCTGGTGGGAAGGAGCCACATAGCACAGGGAGATCAGCTCGGTGCTTTGTGACCACCTAGAGGGGTGGGATAGGGAGGGTGCGAGGGACATGCAAGAGGGAGGAGATATGGGGATATATGTATATGTATAGCTGATTCACTTTGCTATAAAGCAGAAACTAACACACCATTGTAAAGCAATTATACTCCAATAAGGATGTTTAAAAAAAATTTAAAGAAAAGGGGAATGGTGTGGAGACGGGAGGGAGAGTCTGACCACAGCTTCCTGACAGCCTCCACCTTGCGCCCCATTTCACAGATGGGAAAACTGATGTTGGGTGAGGCTGAGTCACTCCCGAAGGGGAGATTTCAGATCCAGATTTGTTGGATGCCGGAGTCCTTATTTATTTATTTGGCCGCAGCTCTTGGCTTGTAGGATCTTACTTCCCGGACCAGGGATTGATCCTGCGCCCCCAGCAGTGAAAGCGCCGAGTCTTAACCACTGGACTACTAGGGAAGTCCCAGGAAAGAGTTTTATTTGAGCCAAACTGAGGACTAGAGCCTGGAAGACGGCCTCTCTGATAACTCTGAGGAACTTCCCCAGAGATGCATGGTTTTCAGTGCAGTTTTATATCTTGTCAGAACAAAGAACATCAAACAAGTCAGGGAGACACTCCTTCAAGGTTTCAAAAAAAAAAAAACAGATCGTCATGTACACAGCGAGTCGGTATGACCTCGGCACCTGGGAAGGGAGTCTTATCATCAAAGGAGGACCAGCCCTGGCATCCCAGGAAGGGAGGCATTTAATCTTTATTTTGAACATGGACATTCTTTATTTCTGGTCAATGTGCCCTTTTTTATATAATAAAATTTTTAATAATTAAAGCAGATGCACAATGTAGTTTTCATAGGCGACAAACAGGCTGTTAGCATAAAACAGGCTGTTAGCATAGGCCACAAACAGGCTGTTAGCATAAAATTCAAGTTAACTCATGTATAAGCCAGAATGACTTTCCCTATATCTCAATATGTGAACATTTCTTTGATCAGTATATATGTATTAAATCACTACGTTGTACACCTTAAGCTTATGTCAACGAAGCTGGGGGAAAACCAGATTCCACATTTAAGTATTTGTCTGTCTCCATCTGACTTATTTCATCCAGCAAATACTTTATGTAAGTCTATGTAGACGTTACAGAATGAGGCACGGTATGTAGTGGATGCTTCAAACGTAGCTTTTTTTCGGGAGGGGGATCAATATTTTCCCAGAATTTCCCCAGCCACAAACAGGGATCAAGGCTCTGGGTGGTCACTCAATGTGGAGGGGCCACCAGCCAGAACTTCCTCTTCCTGTCCTGTCCCCTTAATACCTCAGCCCTGGGGACCCCATCTCAGCCCAACAGGAACAGAACTTTCCCACTTTCGGGGCTATTTCCTCACCTCCAGGAGTCTTTTCACAATATTTTTGGCAGTAGCTGTTGGTTAACTTGTGTTTTCAGATTTTGAGCAACTTTACAGAAAAAAAAAAAAAAAGGGGGAAGCTTGCCTTGCTTCCTTGACATCTGCTGGGTTCCCCGGGGCCACTCAGCCCCTCCCCCAGAGGCCTCAGGCAATTCTTGCTTTGCTAGGGTCCTGGGGGTTTCACCATCCCACCTCCACCCCTCTCCGCCCAGCGGGCAGCTCCACCAAGTCTGGGATCCTCACTTTTTCGTTCTTTTTTAAAGCAGCTTTATTGAAGTATAATTTACATACCACATTCCTCCATTTCAATTGTACAACTCAGTGATCTGTAGTAAGTTTCACAGGGTTGCACAGCCATTACCACAATCCAATTCTGGAAAGTTTCTATCACCCCTAAAAGGAATCTTGTGCTCCTTTGCAGTCACTCTCTATTCCCACCCCCACCCCTAGGCAACCACTTTCTGTCTGTGAATTTGCTTACTCTGGACATTTCATATAAGTGGAATCGTACACTATGTGGTCTTTTGCTTCAAGCTTATTTACTTAGCATAGTGTTTTGAGGTTCATTAATGTCATAACATGTACTTTGGTCCTTGACTGAGCTGCGTTCCATCGCCTGGATGTACCACATTGATTTCCATTCACCAGCTGATGGGCATTTGGATTGTTTCCACCTTTGGGCTATTATGAATAATGCCATGAACGTTCCTGGACACGTCTTTGTGTGGATGTATATTTTCCTTTCTCTTGGGTGAATTCTTTTTAATGCAGGGTCAGTTTCCATTGTCTAAATGTACCGTAAAGTATTTAAACTTTTATTTTTTTAGTTTTTTAAAAAAACTGAAGTAGAGTTGATTTACAATGCTGTGTTAGTTTCAAGTGTACAGCCAAGTGATTCAGTTATACACACACATATATGTATTTTTTTTCAGATTCTTTTCCATTATAGGTTATTACAAGATACTGAGTATAGTTCCCTGTGCTAGACAGTAGGTCCCTGTTTTTTACCTATTTTATATATAGTCGTGTGTCTATGTTAATTCCAAACTCCTGGGAATTCCCTGGTGGTTCAGTGGTTAGGACTCAGCACTTTCATTGCCGTGGGCCCGGGGTTCCATCCCTGGTAGGGGAACTAAGATCTGCACAGTGCAGAAAAAAAAACAAACAAAAAAATAGAAATCCAAACTCCTAATTTATCTCCCCCGCTCACTTTTATTTTTAAGTAGAGCAAATTCAAGACCACAAACTTTTCCCTCCTGTTAACTTGGATGAGATATTGCTCTAGCAGAGCCCCCTGCCCTGCACAGCATGGGCTGAGAAGCCTCCCTGCTATGATGTGTCCCCATGTCCCCACAACCAAGAGCATCAGTGCTCACCACCCCAGGGGTGCCCTCCTGACCTTCTGAAGCCCTGATGCTGACCTGAGGAATCCTTTTTTCTCACTTTGTGGAGTCCTCCTTCTTGGCACATCCTGAGAACTACCGCCGGGGCCAGACCATCTTACAGTATTAAATAATAATGATGTATTATTATATTAATACTATATTATCGTGGTATATATTAATATATTATTATTGTGGCAGTCGGTGGTTCTTGGATGTTGCCTCTAAGCTTATACCATGACCACCAGTGACTCTGGAGTCTGTTCCCACCCCAGGCCTCCCCGATGAGCTCACGTGTCCAGCTGCCTCCCGGGGATTCAGCGACCTAATCCACACCCACAATAACACGTAACAAAACGCGCTAGGTTGTAACTTTCCATACGAACCAACTTCAGTAGTTGCTGAGAGTCCTTTCAAGAAGGATCCCAGCTGATTCCAGTGGGAGGAATGACAAGTTTGAAAATAATCTTCAAGAGATATTGGCAATAAATAAATAGATAAAATTTTAAAGTACAGAAAAAAAAATTGGGGAATTCCCTGGCAGTCCAGTGGTTAGGAATCCGCGCTTTCACTGCGGTGACCTGGGTTCGATCCCTCGTTGGGGGACTAAGATGCCACAAGCCTCGCAGCGTCGGGGAAAAAAATAATAAAATTAAATTTAAAAAAAAAAGGAAGAGATCGGAAGGAATCCATGGCTGCTAAAACCTTTATGTGGAGAATTGTTGGAAACCAGGGACACCTCCCGCCCGCCCCCAACCCACCGACCAATCGTAGGGACATGACATCATGGAGCTCCTGACGTGAGGCCTCACAGGACGCAGAGAGAGGGTGGATTTAGCGGTTACAGACGCTAAAGATCAAAGCAGCCAGCAAATTGAGCCACAGCGCCCCCTGGCGCTCGGAGCGCTTACCTACCTAGGCGGGTCCCGGAAGAAAACCGCGGCTTTCCAAGGAGGAGAGTGTAAAAGTTAAACTTTTAAAAAAAATTAACTAATTAATTGATTTGGGGCTGTGTTGGGTCTTCCTTGCTGCGCGTGGGGGCGTGGCAGCTACTCTTCGTTGCGGTGCGCGGGCTTCTCATTGCGGCGGCTTCTCTTGTTGCGGAGCACCGGCTCTAGGCGTGTGGGCTCAGTAGTTGTGGCTCGCGGCCTCTAGAGCACAGGCTCAGCATTTGTGGCTCGCGGGCTTAACTGCTCCATGGCATGTGGGATCTTCCCCCACCACGGATCGAACCCGTCTCCCCTGCATTGACAGGCCGATTCTTAACCACTGCGCCACCAGAGAAGTCCCTAAAAGTTAAACTTTTAAATCCATCTCCCTCCCACTCCGTCTCCCAGTAGAAAGGCTTCTCTGCCAAAGCCGTGGCGGGGGGCGGGGCATCCAGGGCCAGCCGTCTCAGTGGTCTGAGATGACTCACTTTCTCCCCTGCACCTCATCTACTCGACAGCCTTGCACGTCCATCTTTCTGCGCTATTACGCGTTTCGCATAAATCTTAGTAGAATTGCTGAATCGGAGGGGTTTTTGCTTCTCCAAGGCCCTACCTGCAAAACTGTCCGTGCAATTTTTCTGGGAAGAGTGTCTTTAGACTTCTCTGAATTCTCAAAAGGATAGGTGACCTCAAAATCAGGGCCAAGTCTTCCGTGGGCAGGGAAGGAGGGCCTCAAGTGTCCTGTGTCCACCCATGCCCCCCTGGTCCCAGTCTTGGAGGGGCCACAACTCCAGAGATGACAGGATGGAAATGGGTAGCGCTCCACTGGGGGGCACTATACCCAATTTACCCGCCCACCAGGGCCCCCTCCCAAGGCACTCATCCCAGCTGAGCCCCATCGCCAACATTAGACTTGGGGACCCCACCTGACCCTGCTCAGATCCTTTCTGTAGTTTCCCATCATCCCAGCAGGGGCCAAATCCTCACTCAGGCCTCAGGTGGCTCTCAGACCTTGTCGTCCCTCAAGACCTTTCCCTCTGGCTCCATTCTGCTCTCTTGCCTTTGCCTCCACTGTGCCCTCCCCTCCCTTCCCAGACTCCTCTTCACTTTCATTCTCTTAAGTGCCACCTCCTCCAGGAAGCCTTCCCAGGCTGCCCCTGAGTGGATTACCATGTTCTTGGGGCTCCCACAGCCACATGTGCCACAGACTGCCAGCCTGGCTGTGTGTCTGTGCCCCAGAGAGAAGGGCCTTCATCTATCTTATTCAGGCTGTGAGATTCACATCTCACTTTAGCTGCGTGTTATGGGCTGAACTGTGTCCCCAGAAAATTCATATGCTGAAATCCTAACCCCCATGCCTCAGAATGTGACTGTATTTGGAGACAAGATTTTTAAAAGATAATTAAGTCAAAACGAGGTCATTAGTGTAGACTTTAAGCCAATATGACTGGTATCCTTATAAGAAGAGGAGATTAGGGGCTTCCCTGGTGGCACAGTGGTTAAGAATCCGCCTGCCAATGCAGGGGACATGGGTTTGAGCCCTGGTCCGGGAAGATCCCACATGCCACGGAGCAACTAAGCCCGTGCACCACAACTACTGAGCCTGCGCTCTAGAGCCTGTGAGCCACAACTACTGAAGCCCGGGCGCCACAACTACTGAAGCCCACGTGCCACAACTACTGAAGCCCGCACGCCTAGAGCCCGTGCTCCACAACAAGAGAAGCCACCGCAATGAGAAGCCCGTGCACCTCAACGACGGGTAGCCCCCGCTCGCTGCAACTAGAGAAAGCACGCGTGCAGCAATGAAGACCCAATACAGCCAAAAATAAAATAAATTAAAATAAATAAATTTAAAAGAAGAAGAAGAGGAGATTAGGACACAGACACACACAGAGCGAAGAGCATGTGAGGACACAGGGAGAAGATGGCCATCTATAAGCCAAGGAGAGAGGGTTTAGAAGAAATCAACCCCGCCGACACCTTGATCTTGGACTCCCGGTTTCCAGAACTGTGAGAGAATAATCTCTGTTGTGTAGGTCACCCGGAATGTGGCACTTTGTTATGGCAGCCTTAGCAAACTAACACACCCAGTGAAGGGTCTGATAAGTCCTGCAGTTAGGAGCCCCTGTGAACAGCCTGGAGAAAGTGGGGGCGGGGAGGAGGATAAGCAGGGAGAGTTCTAACTCTCTGGGGTGGGAAATGGGCATCGTTTGCTGTGTTCCTCACACAAATGCAGATTCTGATCCTAGGAGCCTGAGAAGACCCCTGGCCTCGTGTGGCCCCAGGCCCCACTGAGACAGTACCTGAAGGGCTGGGGGTGCTGGGATACAGGGCCTGTTCTGCTTGTTAACACTACTACTGATGGTCCCATCGGAGCAGCCGAGATAACCCTAGTACCAGTAGAGGAGCAGCTGCTGTCATTTTCCGGTGCCGTCAGCTTTCGGCGCCATTTCACCTCCTCTGCAAAGCCACTGGCGTCATTGGCCCCCATGTTTTTGGAAGGGGGACCCAAGAAGTTGGCCAAAACCTAGCAGCTCGTAGATCTTGGAGCCAATATTCAAATTAGATCTTGGGATGCCCTCTGGAAGGACAACAGGATGGGGTGGGGCCTGAGGCACAGGTCAGGGAATGGGACCCAAGGGTGGCAGTCCTCGTCTAGCTCCCATGGAAAGAAAGTGAGGTGGGTGCCAGCTGGCAGAAACATGGAAGTTTATTTCTCTGAAAAGGGCAGGGGGCAGGTCAGGCGGGGGCGGGAGGGTCAGGGCAGGGAAATGTCCTCCAGCTTCTGGTCCAGCGTCTTGAGGTCATCCAGGAAGCGGGTCGGTGTGAGGATGTGTGAGGAGCCTGGGCAGGAGGATGGGGTTGGGGGAGTGGCCTCGGCCCCTGACACCCCCAGGTGGGGTGCTCGGGAAACCAGGCCCTGACCCTAAGGCCTCAGAAGGCTCACCCCTCGGAGAGAGGGGTCCACTTCTAGGTGACACCTTCCCTGGGAAGCCAAGCCCTAGCCCCTCAGGTATCCGGTATCCTCTCACCCAGGCCCTGTGGAGGCTCTAGGCTTTGGGCACCCAGAAGGCACGCAGCTGTCAGTCCCCCAGGGACCCACACACAGGGGCAGGCTCCCGGCCCCACCCCAGCCCAGGGGCCCCAGTCCTGGCCACTCACCGATAAGCACCTCCCACTTGCCATCAGTGGCCCTGGTCACCTCATAGGCGGCCCGCATCTCTGACATGGCCACACCGCCCACGATGTAGACGATAAGCCGGGGCCCTGCCCGGGCCTCCACGCCCGCCTTGTTCTTGTGCCAGTGGCCGAAGCGGGCGCTGCCCGGGGGAGACAGGGAAAGGTCAGTCGCAACAGCAGACCACCACCCCCATACCCAAGCCTCACCTCCCACAGGCCTGGGCACAGCTGGGGCGGGGGCATCCCTGGGCCTCACCTGACAGCAGCCTGGGAGCTGGGCGTGGGTGCAGGGTCAGACACGAAGGGCCACAGCTTCCGGTCCAGCCGGTCCTCCACAGCATCCTGGGGCCAGAGGAGGAGGCTGAAGAGAGGGGCCCGGGCGACGGGGTGCACGGCCTGGGGCCCCCTCCATAGGGTGTGTTCATGGGTCAAGATCCTGGCAGATGGGGGCCACCATCTGTGTCTCCAGCCCCTTGGCGACCCAGGACTCTGGGCCCCTAACTTCTTAAGGACCCTGCTCCTCCTCAGCTCCGCAGGGACCCAGAAGTGTGGGCCCACAGACCCTTGGGAACCCAGGATTCTGAGCTCCCTGCCCCTCAGGTACCCAGGAGTCTCAGCATGCAGAGTCCATGGGGACATGGGGGCCGAGGTCACCGGTCTCCAAGCAGGCGGAGGTGCCCGGACTCCACACAGACGGCAGGAGGCCAGGAAGCCAGGTCCCTGGCCTGGTCCTTTGTGTTGCTGCTACTTTTGGTTCCCAGAACGGGCAGGGACTGGCATGGGGAGGACAAAGGGGGACCCAGGGGGCTTTCTGGGGGGCAGGAGCGAATAGAGGGGGACAGAGGAGGGGACCAGCAGGTGGAGAGGAAATGAAGCTCCCCTATGAGGGACCCCTCTGACACCCCACTTCCTCCAGTGTGGGCCTGGGATTGCCCCCATGACAGCGCAAATCGGATGCCACAGGGATGCCCATAATGAAGGATTTCCCCTTAAGCCTGGGGGCTTAGGACGGTGATCAGGAAGAGGGCTGAGCGTTGCCTGGATAGGGGCAGGGGATGGGGGTCAGGCCCCAACCCCCCAGCAGCGGTACCTCCATCACATCCTTGATGATCGGGGTCCAGCGGGACAGCTGATAGGTGGGCTCTGAGCGCTCCCTCCGCTCCAGCCGGCTTGTGGTCCCACAGCCCTACAGGCGGGGCGGGCCGGGGTCAGTGGGGGAATCAGGGAGAAGGAGGCGGGTCATAAATGGGGCTGGGGGCTTGTCGGACTTGGGAAGGTTGCAGACAAAGATGGAGAAAGGGGACAGAGAGAAAGACAGAAGGAAGGAGGGAGACAGAGAGAGAGACAGACGCAGAGAGAGCGAGGAAGGGAAAATGAGAGAGAGGGAGGAAGAAATACAGAGGCAGTGAGACAAAGATGCGACAAACAGAAAGATCAGGACTAAGAGAGAAAGATGGAGACAGATGTGGGAGGACACAGAAGCAAGGGAACTGAGAAGTGGCGGACAGGGCGACAGACGGGCGCCTGGGAGAGAGACGGAGGACCAACCGGCAAGGGGAGAACATGAGAGATGCGCCTGGCCAGAGGCGGAGGCAGGGTCAGGGGAAGCGGAATGTGTGGAGGTCGGAGCACAGGAAGCTGCCATGTGTGTCCCGCCCAGGTCGGTGGCCCTCAGACCTCTGGGAGCCCAGGGTCAACTGTGTGCCCCATGCTGGTGACCCGGCTATCCGCCCCCGGGACTCGGACCACATGGACTGGGGCTCTGACTATGCCTTGCCCGCCCTGTTTCTCCTATGACTGCCGAGGCTGGGGACAGCCCTGGTGCCCCCCGGTCCCCAGACCCCACTCAAGCCTCCTGTCCTCCAAGAACCACATCATGCCCTGCGTACCCCTGCCCTGGTGACGTGCCCTCCGCCCCCAGTCACTGCCCTCTGACTCAGTGCCCGCTCCCCAGGCGGCCCCACCCCCATATCCGCCTCCCCCCCAGTCTCTGCCCCAGCATACCCCGGGGTTGGTGACAGTGCCGCCCAGCTGTTCCAGGTTCTGGATGAGGCTGCTGTGTGCCTGCACGTTGGCGTGCTGGATCAGCTTGGCCAGGTTCTCCTCGCTCACACCTGGAGGAGGCCGATGGGTGGGCTGACGTGGATGGGATGCTCACGGGGTTGTGGGGGAGGGGAGGGTGGGGGGACAGAGGTGGCCATGCACACTTCTGGGTTGAGGGGCTTGCGGTGGGGTGAGGAGGTGGCAGAACCATGACAGGAGCAGCCTACAGTTCAGAGACCCTCGGGACCAGGGGAGCCACCAGGCTGGCGCGGGGGCGTTCCTGATGTTAGAATTCTGGATGCGAATCCCAGAGGGGGTAGTAGACTGGGGGACCCTCTGGAATCAGTTGAGGGGGCCAAATTTGGAGACGTCATAGATTTGCAGGCTCTCCATGCCAACGGAGGCCAATGGAAGGAGGCCCAGGGTCCACAGGGGTATCTGTGGGGTTTGGGGGCATCCCGAGGGCAGGGCAACTGTGGGGTTTAGAGAGTCCCAGGATCACTGGAGACCGCGGTGAGTGGCGGTATACCAAGGCCCCCCCTTGCCCCCTACCCACCATTCCGTAGAAGAATGTAGAGCAACAGAACCCGGATCTTGTCGTAGGCTGGCACTGCGGCGTCCAGAAGCACCGGCACGATCAGCTTCATGGCGTCCTTGATCTTCTCACCCTCTGCGTCAGAGCCCATGGCTAAGTCCTGTGGGGCATGGGGGTCAGCCACTATGTGGGGGGACGGGGCGGGGCAGGACCATCCCAGGGGGCTCGGCAAGACCTTTGGGCTTCATTTCATCTGACCACCAGGTCTCTGAAGGTTCTACACGTGTTCGCAGAGAGGCCCCACCCCTCGCACACGCCCGTCCTCTCCATAGGCTCCACCCCCTCGCAGCCCCAGCCTCTTCCCCACGGGCCCCACCCCTCACACAGGCCACACCTCTCCATAGGCCCCGTCCCTTACCCTGGTCCTACCTTTCCACGGGCCTGGCACCCCCACAAGCCATACTCTACCCCAGAAAACGCCCCTTCACAGGCCCCGCCTCCTTCACAGGCCCTGCCTCCCCACAGACCCCGCCTCCTCCACAGACCCCGCCCCCCACGCCCAGCCTCCCCTCCACAGACCTCACCCCTGCCCTGGGCTCACCCCACCTGCTCCACACTGCACAGCTTCTCCACAGAGCCCTTGAAGTGCTTCATGCAGTCATCAGCTAAATGCAGGTGCGTAGAATACTGAGGGGCAGAGGTGGGAATTGGGGTAACAGAGGTGAGCCAGGGTGGAGACGGGGTGGCAGTTGGAGGGGGCAGGTTCCCCGCCCCCGCTCACCTTGTTCAGCTCCTTCTGGTACTGTGGCATCTTTTTCAGGATGTGGGACAGGTCTTTGATGTTGGCCTGGGGACAGGAAGGAGCGTGAGCCAGGCCCTGCCTACCGGAGGCCCCTGCTGCAGGCTAGGGATCCAGACTGAGGCCCCGCCCCCATCTTTGGGGGGGAGGGGCGTTCCTCCCAAGCTGCCCACCCTGACACAGGCCCACACCCTACCTTGTCTGTGGTCAGCCTCTTGCTCTCACAGAATGTCTTCAGGAGCTCCGTGACCTTCCTGGCAGTGAGAGTGTGCAGGGGGCAGGATGGGGACGGGTGCCAAGACCGTAGTTTGACGGCAGAGTTGGGGGGCATTGCACGGCCAGGGGATGGGAGCCAGGAGACACAGGCCACGTGCGAGCCCACACTGGGGACGCACCGGGGAGGCCAGCGGAGGGGTGTGGCTCGTGGAGGGGCGCTCACCCACAGCGGGAGGCCATGTACCCGGTCCACAGAGGCGTGGGAGGGGGTGGGGACCGCGTGCGGAAGGGCCCATACCCCCGGCGCCCACCACGTGCCCGTACTTGGACACATCTGCGATGTGCATGTGCCGCAGGTCCACCCACAGGTCATCGTCCTCGTCCAGCAGCACGGCCTTCTCCCGGGCCTCGCTGAGCCCCGTGGTCTCATACCTGGGGGAGCAGGAGACATGAGCGTCGGGCGCACTGGCTGAAGACCCAGGTCCGCAGTGATGGCAGATGGCGAGTCCCGGGGTCCACCCACCTGTACGTGTCCTGCTCGATGTCCAGCAGGTCATAGGCCATGGCCTGGAAGGTGAGCTCGTGCAACAGTGGGGACACGGGGTCGGCCGCCCGGTCCATGATGAGGAGCTGTGAGCGACTTTTCTCAGGGCCCTGGGGTGGAGGGGGTGGGCAGGGATGAGGACATTGACCCTGACCCTGGCTGGGCCCTCCCCCCACCTCCCCAGAAAGCCCCCTCACCTCGCCCAGACTGGGAGTGTCTGCCTTGAAGGCGTTCAGCTTGGCTAGGACGGCGTGGGCCAGCTGGGCCGTGTCCTCTGGGCCCCTGGGGGTGGGGTGGGCAGATGTGGGGGGGGCTCAGGGCGTGGGCTTGGGGAGGGCCAGGCGCAGACTGGGGGTCGGGGATGGGGTTAGGGACCAGGGTGAGGACTGGGGCTGGGGTTGGAAACAGGATGGGGTCAAGGTCAGAGGGTGGCATCCAGGTGGGGTTCCCACTTATGGTAGCGGATGGCCGGGTACTCTTGCAGTGTGGCGCACAGGGTGGCGATCTGCTGGGCCAACGCTTCGAGCTGCCGTGCCCGCTCGCTGGCACGGAAGGGGCAGTAGAGATTGTAGGTGCTGTGCGGGGCATCCAAGGAGAACACCTGGGAGGGCACAGAGCCGCCGCTGGAGGTGTAGCCTTGCCCAACTCCAGCAGCCGCCACCTGCCACTCCCTGGGGCTTCCTCTGGTCTCTGGAGCCTGCTCTGCCATCTAGGAGGCAGGCCTGGGGTAGCCCCCAACTCCTGTCTAGAGAAGGAGGTGGAGAAATACCTCAGTCCCCTCCAACTTGGGACGACGCTGAGGTGAGCTCTATGCTGCCCCCTGCCGTTACCCAGTGGGACAGTACTCCGGGTGCCACAGCGCTAGGAGCTCATTCCGCCCAGTGTTGGCTCCTTTGCTTTCTGATTCAGTGTCCCCTTTACTTGTCTTGGTGCCTGTTTCTGAGGGAACCTGGGACGTTTGGTGACAGACCCCCACCCCTTCCCAGGACTAGGCTGGGCTGTACCTGAGCCTCGTACGGGAGGAAGGCAAGGTGGATCTCTTTCAGCGTCTTCACCACCTTCGCCAGCCGGGAGCGGCCCAGCTCACAGAACAGGGGCTCGGGGCAGGCTGGGGTGGGCAAGAGGGGGCATCAGGCCAGGGCAGCCCACACACCCCCTCGCCCTGACCCCCACCCCACTGGCTCTCCTCACTCACTGTCGGTGAAGAAGATGTGTGCCGCTTTGTAGGTGAAGGTCGGGGTCCCCTGGAAGTCTGCGATCAGGGCCTGCACCGACTGAGGAATGCGGATCACTCTCCAGGCCTGGCCCCTAGACTGACCATCCCCTGCCCCAGCCTCCAGCCAGCTGCCTGTCCCCCATACACTGCAGACATGCGCGCACACACCCGCTCACATAGGCACCTTCTCCGTGGGGCTCAGCAGATAAATGGCCTCCAGACTGGGGATGGGTTCTCGCCGTTTGTTGATGTCCTCCACAACTAGTAGGAACAGAGGAAGGGGCACATGATGGCAGTGGGGCCAGGGCACATGGGGAGTCTCTGACTCAGGGAGCTGGACACTTGGGAAGGAGGGTCAGATCCTGGAGTGAAGCAGGGGGACTGCACTCCCTAAGGGTCCAAAGCAGGAGGTGCACACCCACGGGTCACACAGCTAAGAGCTACATGGGCAGGGTCCTGCACATTCGGGGGTCACATAGTCATACCCCTTGGGGATCGCCCATAGAAAGTTATCCATTCTGGACGTCACGCACTGAGAGTCCTACATGGGGTTCCACATACAGGGGCTGCACAGCCATGGGCTCCCAAATCAGGGCTGTCTGTGCGGTAAGCTGCATATTTGGGAGTTCTGGAGAATTTGAGGGGATCCCACACTCAGGTCCCATCTGGGCAGCATGGGGTGGGAGTGTCCACTCACTGGTGATGCCCTCAGCCAGGATGTCTGACATCTTGCAGCAGGACGACAAGATGCGCATACTCGGGTGGTCCATGATGAGCACCTGTCCAGATGGATGGACAGATGGACCGGCGGACAGACAAGAGGGTGGGAGAGGCTGAACCTGTCCCTGAGGAGGGGCTGGGGCAGTGGGCAGGCCTGACAGCTTCAAGAGCTGGTTGAACACGAGGACCCAGGACCCCATCCCCAACCCACCGCATCCCAGACTGGCCCACCAGACCCCACCTCTGTGGACCAGCAACCTCCTTAAGGAGTTGGAGGGAGTCCCACATTCAGGGCCCCCCACATGGGTTTGGACAAGGCATTGTCTCACCCCTACCT
The DNA here is from genome assembly GCF_039906515.1 of Pseudorca crassidens. Lineage (NCBI taxonomy): Eukaryota > Metazoa > Chordata > Mammalia > Artiodactyla > Delphinidae > Pseudorca > Pseudorca crassidens. Next base: position 166,808,314 of record NC_090298.1, read on the forward strand.
TCCACTCCCCATCCTTCTTGACGCTCCGAATGACTCCGCTCAAAATTTCTGCGGGGAAGTGAGGGGCAGGCTCAGGATGCCAGCTCCTCTGGTCCCACCGTGCCCCCAAACCTTCTGGGTCCCGGGCTGGACCTCCATCTGAACTCACATTTATTCCTCCCCCCAGTCCTGTGAGGTGGCTCCTAGTCACCCCCAATTTATAGACAGGGCCACTGAGGTTCAGAGAAGAGAAGTAAGTTGCAAAAGTACCCTCAGCACTTAAGTGGTGAGTGCCTGAGGCATAAGTAGCCACTGGATAACTATGCTTTAGATAAACGAATAACTGGAAAGCCAAGACTCACATAACAGGTCTACCTGCCTCCAGAGCTGGGCTCTCAGCCTCCCTATCTGCTACTCAAGTACTCCTGGCCTGTATATTTCAGCCACACCCTCATTTGACCTCCATCAGTTTCCCCTGGACCAGAACACAGGACCCCTGGATCCCTGGTCTGAGGCATGCCTGGCTGTGGTCATCCCATTACCCAACATCCAGCCTCAGTTTCCTCATCTGTATAATGGAATCAGCGATTCTCCTATCTCCCCATTAACTCCTATGTAGGAGACTCCTTTTTCAGTTGGGGTTTTGGGGGTTTGAGCCACACTGGCCCCTGCCTAGTGGAGGGAGTGGATAGGCAGCCCCGCCCGGCAAGAGTGTCGTGTCCACAGTTATCATGACGGCCAGGGCGGAAGGAGCCGCTGAGGCCGGAACTACCGGAGGTGGGGGAGGGGGCGACCTCCACCCCTCCCCCAAGAACCCAGCCTGCGGGGCCTGGATGCCTGGGTCCTCTAGCTGCATGGGGTTCGTAGCGACTGGGCAAGGAGGAAGGCGTCCCCCACCCATGGACCTGGATAGGGGTCCGGACGCGTCGCCTGAGCACTCTCACCACCTGGGGTCGCTGACCAGCGCACCCAGGCCCGGACCCCGTCCGCACCAGGGGCCCCAAGAGTCCAGCTCGCCGGACTTCGCCCGGCTGAGATCCGGGAGTCTGGATGTCCAGGTGTGCCCTCCCCCCGCTGGCACCCTAGGGGGCCCAGGAGTCCCTGCCCAGCGCCTGTCTACGCCACCCTTAGTCTGATTCCTTTAGGTCCCCGGAGTTCTGTCTCCCAACTTTGTTCCGCTCTCTCAAGGGAGGGACGGGACATCCAGCTGAGGCCAAGTCCCCGTCCGCCCCCTCGAGCGTCAGGTGCTCGATGCCCAGCCAGGCCCCCAACTCCCCGCCGCTTGGGTCCCAGAGTCCGTGCGCACCCGGCCCCCCGCCCCCAGGAGGCGGCACTCACTCTCCCCCACCACCGCCTTCAGCCCCGAGGGCGCCATCTTCCCCTAGGGGCGCCGCCGCTTCCGGGTCTGTCCCAAGGTGGGGGCGTGGCCCTGAACGTCATCCACGTGGACTCCGCCCCGCGGGGCCTGGCTCCCGCCCCCTGCGCACCTGGCCCCGCCCCGCCGTCGGTTTTCAGAGAGGTTGCTGGGTTCCGTGTGGAGACGACCCTCGAATGAGTCCACGCAGACGCGCACCAAGTCGCCGGACGACGCACTCACAGACGTGAGCTCAGACACACTTCCCTAGCTTGTGTGCAGCGAGAAAGTGGGATCGCAAGGCAGTAATAACCTCTTCATCTTCCCCAGGCACAGCTCCACCCTGCCCGAAGTTTCTCTTTGTCTGAAAGATACTGTGTGCCCACCCGGAGCCGCGGGGCCACAAACCCGTGCCCCACTTATCTAACGTACCCGAGTTTAGCAGCAGCAGCGGGCTTAGGCAACACTTGATAAACTGGGGAGGAGGCCTGGAGGGATGGTTGAAGCTAAGCCTGTACCTACTGTGTGCTAGGGACCCGTGCCAGGTTCTCAGTCGATCCTGCCAGAGACCCTGACGGGAGATGCGGGATAGACAATGAAACAGGGGCTAGGCCGGACCCTTGTCCAAGGCCACGTGATGAGTAGGCCTATTGCAATCTGAAACACGAGTCTGTCCCCGGGAGGTATGCTGGTCATGGCCTTGCTGATACGCACGTGCATTCAGTGGCATGCTCAACGGCTTGCATACTCTCTCTCTCTCTCACACACACACACACACACACCTCAATTCACGCTGGACTAGAAATTTCAGGGCCTGCCCCTGCTGTGCACCAGCAAAGGGCTGACACCTTGTCATGCAAAGGGCCCAGTCCAGCAGCACCTCATCCTTTAAATGAGGATTTAAAGTGTGACACACGTGTGTGAATGCAGAGTCCTAAGCTCGTTCATTCCCGAACCCATGCTTTTATTTGACCATGTTTCTTAAGAGTCGGCCAGGTGCCAGGTCCTCTGCCACTTTCATGGGACAGGCATGGGACTGACCACAGTGAATAAGACAAGAAAGCCTGCCAGGCAGCACTTAAAGTTGAATGGAGGAGGAGGGGATAGAAAATAATCGGTTATGCCTTAAGGAAATAAACAGTGACCTGATAACAAGTGCCACAGTGGGGGGCGCTTTATTGAGGGTGGTGCCAGAGGGGTACCCTATGGGTGTGGCCTTTAGGCTTAACCCTGAATGACATCAGGGAGCAACCATGCAGAGAGAAGGGAGGGATGAGCTCAGAGGAGTGGCTGGAGTGAGGTGAGGATGGAGGGTCTACGGAGGCCAGACCTCTGTGGGACGTAGTAGGACTAACCCGATTTGCCTTGGATTGAGGGGTTCACAGGACCCAGGGCTTTCAGTGCTAAAACTGGGACAGTCCTGGGCAAACCAGGATGGCTGTTCTCTCTATGTAGGAGTTTGGGGTTTTCTTTCCTTTTTCCTTTTATTTCTTTCTCTTTCTCTTTCCTGCTCACCTTCTCTTTCTCTCTCCCCCTCCCTCCCATCCTCTCCTTTTCTCTCTTTCTTTCATAGTTTTATTGCAATATAATTCACATACCATACAATTTGATCACGGAGAGCATACAATTTAATGGCTTTTAGCATATTCACAGTTGTGTATCCATCACCAGTCAATTTTGTTTTTTAAATTTACTTTATTGACATATAGTTGATATACAATGTTAATTTGTGCTGTACATCAAAGTGATTCTGAGAATATACATATATGTATATATATATATATTTTTAATTAATTATTTATTTTTGGCTGCGTTGGGTCTTCCTTGCTGCACGCAGGCTTTCTCTCGTTGCGGTGAGTGGGGGCTACTCTTCATTGCCGTGCACGGGCTTCTCATTGCGGTGGCCTGTTTGTTGCAGAGCAGGGCTCTGGGCGTGCTGGCTTCAGTAGTTGTGGCACATGGGCTCAGTAGTTGTGGCTCATGGGCTCTTTAGTTGTGGCTCATGGGCTCAGTAGTTGTGGCTCGCAGGCTCTAGAGCGCAGGCTCAGTAGCTGTGGCTCACGGGCTTAGTTGCCCCATGGCATGTGGGATCTTCCTGGAGCAGGGCTCAAACCCGTGTCCCCTGCATTGGCAGGCAGATTCTTAACCACTGCACTACCAGGGGAGTCCCTATGTATGTATTCTTTTCCATTATGGTTTATCACAGGATATTGAATACAGTTCCCTGTGCTGTACAGTAGGACTTTGTTGTTTATCCATTCTATGTATAATAGTTTGCATCTGCTAATCCCAAACTCCCAATCCATCCCCCATTCTCCCCTCCTTGGCAACCACAAGTCTGTTCTCTATGTCTGTGAGTCTGTTTTTGTTTTGTAGATAAGTTCATTTGTGTCATATTTTAGATTCCACATATAAATGATATCATATGGTATTTGTCTTTCTCTTTCTGACTTACTTCACTTAGTATGGTAATCTCTAGGTCCATCCATGTTGCTGCAAACGGCATTATTTCATTCTTTTTCATGACTGAGTAATGTTCCATTGTATATATTTACCACATCTTCTTTATCCATTTCTCTGTCAACGGATATTTAGATTGCTTCCATGTCTTGACTATTGTAAACAATGCTGCAATGAACACTGGGTATATCTTTTCATGTATCTTTTCAAATTATAGTTTTGTCTGGGTATATGCCCAGGAGTGGGATTGCTGGATCATAATGTAGTTCTATTTTTAGTTTTTTGAGGAACCTCCACACTGTTTTCCATAGTGGCTGCACCAATTTACATCCCCATCAATGGTGTAGGAGGGTTCCCTTTTCTCCACACCCTCATTAGCATTTGTTATTTGTAGATTTTTAAACGATGGCCGGCATAACCAGTCAAGTTTAGAACATTCCCATGATCCCAAGGTGCTCGGGTTTTCTCCTGAGGACAGTGGGGGCCAAGAGAGAGTTCTGAGCAGGGGAAGGAAGGGACCCTTGCAGCTCCTGGGAGGAAAGATGGATTGCAGGGGCAAAGGAGGGAGCTGGGAGATCCTGAGGAAGCTGGGACCACCTCTAGCTTCTCAGCCTGTCCCCTGGTGGTGAGGCTCTGTAGGGTCTGCCGCCTCTCATTTTACTCAGTGAGGGTGACCAAGGTGTTCTGCTGTTATGGGTGCAAGGCTGCCCACAGAACAGAAAAGTGTGTTGAAGTCCTAACTTCCAGAACCTTAGAACGTGCCCTTATTTGGAAATAGGGTTTCTGCAGGTGCAATTAGTAAAGATGAGGTCGTGCTGCAGGAGGGTGAATCCCTAAAGCAACGTGACTGGTGTCCACGTCTTATGACAGCCATGTGAAGGACACAAGGGGGACATCTGTGACAACAGAGGCAGAGACTGAAGTCCTGCTGCTACAAGCCAAGGGACACCAAGGACTGCCGGCAGCCACAAGAACCCAGGGGGAGGCAAGGAAAGACCGTCTCTTCCATGCTACAGGAGTATAGCCCTGCCAACACCTCGATTCTGTACTGCCGGCCTCCAGAACTGTATGACAATAAACGTTTGTTGCTCTAAGCTACTCAGTTTGGGACACTTTGTTAAGGCAGCCTGGGAAACTAATATGTCCGGGGAGGAGCAGGACATCACGTTGGCATCCGGGTCTTGGGGCCATGGAGAGGGTGTGAATGGGGGCTCCGGATGGTGGAGGGCTGCCTGGAGAGGAGGACCAAGCTTTTCAATTGAGCAGAGGTGATGAGAGCGTGGCCCGTGTATTCCGAGAAGAAACTTTAACTGGTTTCCAGAAAGGCATCCTGGGGATGGGGTGGGGTGCAGGTGGGATCCTCCCAGCATCCTCCTCTCCCGGGGCACTGAGGGAGAGCCATAGCTGCTCAGCGGAGGGGGCAGGCACCTTCCTCCCCAGGAGTCTAGCCTCCAGTTCCTAGGGGGGGCTGGGGGGAAGATCAGAGGAGACAGACCAACCTGGCATTGGTGGTGGGGAGACAGGAGCTACCAGACCTTCCTGTTTTGGGAGTAGGGGGTGGGCAACCAGACCAGGGGACAGTGAGCAGAGAGGAAGGGTGGCCAGGAGACAGAGGCCAGCCGGTGGTGCCTCAGGGGTCCTCGGGCCCAGCTTCCCCTCTTCCCACCACCTGCGGACGGCAACTGCCTTTCTGGCAGATATCGGTGGGCAAGCTGGGTAGCTTCAGACCTCACCTCGGCTGCCCTAGGGCCCTGTCCTCTCCCTATGGGACCAAGCCCACCCAAGCTCCCCACTGTGGGGGCGCTGCTTTGGCCGACTGCTGCACCCCACCTGAGAGTCCCTGGGGCCCAGCGAGTCCTGCCGGGCCAACAATGTCCGAACCCAGGTCACTCTGCCTCCTGCCCCCACGGCAGCCCCCGCCTCACGCTGCAAAAACGATTATCTGGATCATCTTTATGGGGCTTAAGCTTGGGTGGGAGCAGATGGGGCGTGAGCTGGGGATTTGGGGCTGGGTATCCACTCCCCGCCACGTCCCAGCCTCTTAAAAAGCCTTCTCTGGCACGGGGCCAGGGCAGAGGCCAGTGGAGAGGTGGACAGGACCCAGGGGAGGGGAGCAGGGACAATGATGGACCAGGAAGAGGAGGATGGGGGCTCGGCCTCCTGCGACAAGGTGAGCAGGCCCCGCCCCCCCACACCACCAACTCAAGGACCCGTGAATGACAAGGCTAATGAGTTTGTAGCGCACCTAATTAGCAAGTGAGTCTCCTGGGACCCCCGACCCAGTTGCTGCCCAAGAAGGTGCTGGTGGGCGGGAGGGTCCGAGTGCCTAACCCAGCCCCAGGGCAGAGGTCAGGGCTCTTAGTGCTGACCCCCTGTGAGGTGAGGGATGCTGGGACTCAGGAGCTGTCAGGGGGACGTTCCCCTGGCTCGTGTCCCAGCCCCCGGGCCACCCCGCAGTCAGGCCCCAATCTAGGACGGTGGCCCTCTCCCTTGGGGCAGCACCACGTGACATGGCACTGCTGGTGTGGCCCCTGGGGCGGGGGCCGGGATTGAGGAAACTCATGTCTCATTTGGAGCAGCTCTGCAGAGCAGCACATCGGCGGGCACCATGGTGAGAGCCACAGAAGGGGCAGGGCAGGCCCGGGGGTCGGGGGGAAGCTGGCCGGCCAGGAGGGGAGTTGAGGGCTCCTCCAGCTGAGGGGCCGGCCGGACTGAGTGTGTGTGCCCCCCAGGCGGGCTCCCCAGACCAGGAGGGCTTCTTCAACCTGCTGAGCCACGTGCAGGGCGGCCGGATGGAGGAGCAGCGCTGCTCACTGCAGGCGGGGCCGGGCCCAGCCTCCGAGGGCCGTGAGAGCGGGCAGGGAGGTGTGCGGAAGTGGGCGTGATGGGGGGGGTGTGAATGGGGCAAGTGCCCATCTAGGGGACCAGTGGGCAAGGGTCTGAGAAAGTGAGCAGGCAAGTGGGGACAGAGATGTCTGCGGGTTGGGGGCAGATGTGAGCATGCTTCCTGGAGAATGTGAGTGGGGGTGGAGGGATGGGTTGGGGGCCTCCAGCCGGGCTGAGTTCTTCCCCACGGCCTCTGCTTCATGCAGAGAGCGGCCCTGCACCCGAGATGGACAGTCTCATGGACATGCTGGCCAGTACCCAGGGCCGCCGCATGGATGACCAGCGTGTGACAGTCAGCGCCTTGCCTGGCTTCCAGCCCCTGGGCCCCAAGGTAGGTGATGTTCTGCCAGGGCTGAGGAGAGACCAGCCACACTGATCCCTCTAACCCTGCCTCCCACCCCCACCCCTGTCCATCATCTGCCCCTGGGGATGAGCACCTGGTAGGAGCGCCCACCCTGCGTACTTGCCAGGCACAAGACCCCAGCTCATCCAATACCCCAGTTCAGAGGTAGGACAAAGGCCCAGACAGGGCTGGGAAGACATCAAGGTCATGCAGGGGGCGTGTTAAAGTCAGAGCTGTGGCCAGAACTTGTGGCTCCCGCTCCCAAGTCTGAGAACTTCAGGGAAGCGAGAGAGAATAGACCCACTCCTGGGAAGACACCTTGAGGGTGGAGAGCATGTGAGCTCATGCCCAGGACACATCCAGACACCCATGTGTCCATGTCACACGTACTCACCCACAGCTTGGCTTCTGATCAAGATCCCAGGGACGTCCCCAAGACCCACCAGCTCCCAAATACCACCCTAAATGCTGAGTAACTGAGGAGTGGAGAAGCTCAGGGATGGTGGGGCAGATGGGGGGAGGTGGGACTCCGGTTGCCACCTGCACCGGCCAGCACTGCCCTTGGCCCTCTGGCTGACCCCTCTGCATCTACAGGATGGAGTACAGAAACGAGCCGGGACCCTCAGCCCCCAACCCCTCCTCACCCCTCAGGACCCGACTGCACTCAGCTTCCGTCGAAACAGCAGCCCCCAGCCCCAGACACAAGCCCCGTGAGGGCCTGAGGCGTCCTGGGCCCCACTTGGCCCCCCAAAGCAGACAATAAAACACTTCCACGAGCAACGAAGAACCGTGTATGTGTGTCATTCTGTGGGTGGAGAGGCAGGGATTCAGGCACTTGGAGGCCTCAGGACCTCTGCTGGGCAGCACGAAGGAGCTTTTCCTCCCGCTGCTTCCGTATCCTTTCTTTGAATTCTTCTAGCTCTTGGCGCTGGGTAAGGGAGTGGGATGGGAAGGAAGGAGGGGCGTACACACCTCAGGGCCTGGACCTCTTTCTCAGCACCCCTCCCTTTAATCCCCCAGACCACCACTTCACAGTTCAGTGACTACACTGGAAGCCTATGCCAATTATAACCCAGGTCCAAGTGGGATTAGCTTCAACCTTCAGGGAGAGGGCAATAAGGAAATCACGTGTCCTTCCACTCTCGGTTCCCTGTCCATGACTGAGGGTCCCATGATGGCCACAGGAACCCACGTTCCTCCCTCCTCCGGTGGGAGGAAAAGGAGGTTGCTTACCTTGTCTTCATTCTCAGGGGGCCACAGCTCCCTCTGTAGGGACAAAGTCACAGCTGGATACACAAGCCAGGAGCCTCCAGAGCCCCACACCCAGGGCAGGGTTGGCTCAGGGGAGGCAGACACTGGTCCCCATCAGCTTGGTGCCCCATAACCTCCCCCACCCCCGGAATGAACCTGTGCCCACCTTGCGCTGTATGACATAGTCCTCAAACCACCCGGCCTGATTGGCAATCCAGAACATAGCCACAGGGAAGGTGAGGTAGATGGTCATCTGGAAGGGCAGGGGCGAGATAAGAAGAGCCAGGAGTCACCCCCACCACCCCCAAACTGTGCAGAGGCTGCTTAGAGCCTGGAGGACCATCCCCTGACAGAGACCAGTGGTGCTTCCCCAGCGCCCCCAGAACCCCAAAACTCCCATCAAGGGTACAGAAGCCATACACCTTAAAGTCTAGCCTCCATAATCCAAAAGCCCCCTCCAAAAGCCCCCTCCGAGTCCGGGAGACTCCCTCTCAAAGAAACATACACACTCTCTCTCTCTCTCTCCCTCTCTCTCTCTCTCTCTCTCTCACACACACACACACACACACATACACACACACAGTCGCCCCAGGAACAGAAAAGCTCGTACTACAGTAAAGGCATCTCTCTGAGATCTCATTATCCCACCCCCTCCCCAGATCACCCTTCTCAGAAGGCTTTCCTCACACCAGCCCTCCCAGAGCCCCGAACCCTGTGCCCCTTCTCTGGGGTTCCAACCGTAAAGGTCCCTATCAAATCTCAGGAGCTTTCGCTCCAGAGCGCCCTCTCTCAGAGGTCCCCCTTTTCAGAGCCTCCTCCTCAACCAGGAAGACCCCGCGCCCAGGCCTGCAACCGTTCCATTGCTCACTGACCCGAAACACCTCCAGCTTCACCCCCATCTCGCTCTTCTCAGGCTTCAAAGCCGCTTCCGCCCAAAGCCAACCATCCAGCAAGACAGCAGCCCATTGGGAGTCCGAGGGTTCCACTGCTGAACCTGATTGGTCCGATGAGCTTCGTGATGACGTCATATTCGGGCGCTTCTTCTCTGCTTCCGGTAGCTGGACGTCTACGTGAAAGTCAACAACGCAGGGCGCGCAATCGGGAAGGGTTCAACCAATAGGAAATGGGTCTGGTTCGAGGGGGCGGGCCTTCAGCCGGAGACGTCATTATAACGCGACTCCTGCGCGTACCTGGAGTGCCAGAAAAATGGTGGTGATGGCGCGCCTCTCGAGGCCCGAGCGGCCGGACCTTGTCTTCGTGAGTCCGCGGCGGGCCCGGGGGTGGCCTGCCTGGGGGCACTGGGGCTTAGATGCCTCAGGAGATTCGGGCATGGCATCCCGGGGGATCTAGGCCAAAGTTATGCCGGTCTGAGGGCAGGAGGACCCTTACGGGCCAGAGACCGGATCATGATGTACGGGCCAGGCTGGTCAGGAGCAGAGGTCTGGTGCTAGAGCCCAGGTGACCTGAGCAAAGAGCAGGTGGTTGGAGTTAAGGGCCTGGCGTCCCGGGCCTGGGGCGGAAATGGGAGTGGGAGAGAAGGGAGACTCGCGTAGCTCAATCTTGAGAGGCCTGGTGTTTGAAGTAAAGGCAGGACGACCAGTCCAGGTCTCTGGTTTCAGTGGTAAAATCTTGATGTCTTGGGTAACGGTCTACGTTTGGTTCTGAGCGTTATAGTTTCTGGGATAAGGGCATGGTGTCTGGACCGGGAGAACCCTGGAATCAGAAGTAAAGACTGGGTGATGTGGAGCTGATCAGGCGATGGCCCGTGGACTCCTGAAGAGTCAAAGGCTTGGTGTTTGAAGTAGAAGCCTGGCATCTTCACTAGATTCTTGGTGTCTCGAGTTAAAGGCTAGGTATCCTGTACATACCTTTCTTTCTGAGATAAGGGTCTAGCTTCCAAGTTCTGGGGCAGAGTTGAGCTAGACTCTGGCTAGTGGGGTCCTGAGGTGCCAAACGTCTCGTGTCTGGGAAGAGCCATGTTGTGAGGAGGTGACACTTGACGTCTAGGGCAGAGGCCTGGCGTCGGACCAGGGTCTTGGTGGCAAAAGAGTCTGGTGATCTGGGCCAGAGTGGATAGCTTGATTAGGAAGGCCAAAAGAGTGACGTCTGGGTGACAGTCTCATATCTGGCCTAGAACGCTGTGACCAAGGAGTCTGATGGTCTGGGTCAGATTGTAGGCAGTAGTATTCTGAAGGGTCTGGACCAGATTCCTGGTATCTGGGTGTCTGGTGACCGGGCTCCCGATGGTGAGGAGTGTGGGATCTGGGACCTGGGGAGGGGTCTGGAGTTTGGAGTGGAGTGGTGCTGCGCGCAGGCTCTGAGAACAGGTCTGTCTTCTCCCTGTACCCCGGCCCTGGCAGGAGGAGGAGGACCTCCCCTATGAGGAGGAAATCATGCGGAACCAGTTCTCCGTCAAATGTTGGCTCCGCTACATTGAGTTTAAGCAGGGTGCCCCGAAGCCCAGACTCAATCAGCTCTATGAGCGGGCGCTGAAGCTGCTGCCCTGCAGGTGAGATTGGTTGCAGCTGCCCTGCCTGCCCCAGCCCCACACCCACCCCACCTTATCCAATCAACCCAGAACTTGCTAGTACATCCCACGTGACTGCTATGTGTTGTGTCGCCGAATATACATCCCCTGATCTGTGAGCACACCTTCCCTGACGTCCCGGCCATTCCCCTGTCGCAGAGACTTGTCACCCCTCCCTGGGCCCCTTCTCCCAGCACTTGTCTCGTGAGGCAGAGTGAAGGGTCCCGAGGTCCATGAAGCTGACCGATCATTGTCTGCCCCTCCCCTCTCCCCCCAACCCCCCCAGCTACAAACTCTGGTACCGCTATTTGAAGGCGCGCCGGGCACAGGTGAAGCATCGCTGTGTGACCGACCCTGCCTACGAAGATGTCAACAACTGCCACGAGAGGGCTTTTGTGTTCATGCACAAGGTGGGGAGGGGGCCTGGCTGGGCCAGGGGATGAGTGGGGAGGTGGGGCTCAGAGTCCACGGAGGTGGACAGAGCAGGGGGTTGGAGTCCTGTGGCCTCTGTGCACTCAGGGTTGAGCGAGACTTGGTTCTAGGGGGACGGGACTTCCGGGTCCTGCTGCAATGGACATCTGGTGTCTTTATGGCCTGGTGGTGGTGCTGGCAGCTCAGACCCTGCCTCTCCCCGCACCTGCAGATGCCCCGGCTGTGGCTAGATTACTGCCAGTTCCTGATGGACCAGGGACGCGTCACACACACGCGCCGCACTTTCGACCGTGCCCTCCGAGCGTTGCCCATCACACAGCACTCTCGTATTTGGCCCTTGTACCTGCGCTTCCTGCGCTCACACCCCCTGCCTGAGACTGCTGTGCGGGGCTACCGGCGCTTCCTCAAGGTAAGCCCCTCAGAGGGCGAGATGGGGCCAGGCTCAGGCAGGTGGGCCGGTTCCCCCAGGTCAAGACTTTCCGGAAACCGGCTCGTTGGGACACTGTCTGCCCTAACAGACAGAATATGGGAACGAGGCTTCTTAAGACAGAGTTTTGTTTGTGAGTTCTGTGTTTAATCTCCAGACAGTTTGCTAGTAACCATGTCAGGTATTAAGACAGGTGCCGGGGACAGTGTGGCTAAGACAGTTGCTGCCTCCATGGAGCTTTCAGTCTGACTTTGCAGACAGATACATATTACCTGACCCCATAAATCAGAGTAAAACTGCAGCCACGGGAGAGCAGGGAATAGGAAATAAACGACTAGGGAAACAAATAACAGGCAGGGCTGACAGTCGAGGTGCAAATAGTGGGGAGGCACTGTGTAGTTTTCCTGAACTTATAATGTCTCTTACGCGTCCTGAAATGCTTAGCATGGTGCTGTTTAGGGGCTGTGCAGGCTGGACCACTGATGCCTAAGCTCAGTCAGGACTGAGACTGGACCACTGGGGCGCAGGCTGGACCAGTCAGGACTGAGACTGGACCACTGGGGCCCAGGCTGGACCAGTCAGGACTGAGACTGGACCACTGGGGCCCAGGCTGGACCAGTCAGGACTGAGACTGGACCACTGGGGCCCAGGCTGGACCAGTCAGGACTGAGACTGGACCACTGGGGCGCAGGCTGGACCAGTCAGGACTGAGACTGGACCACTGGGGCTGAGGCTGGACCAGTCAGGACTGAGACTGGACCACTGGGGCCCAGGCTGGACCAGTCAGGACTGAGACTGGACCAGTCAGGGCTGGGGGTGGACCAGTGAGGCCCAGGCTGGAACAGTGAGGCTCAGGCTGGAACAGTCAGGGCCCAGGCTGGACTAGTGAGGGCTGAGGCTGGACCAGTCAGGGCCCAGTCAGGGCTGGAGCTGGACCAGTGAGGCCCAGGCTGGACAGGTGTGGCTATGACTGGGTGTGTGGGGCGAGCTCTTGTCCGGGACAGTGGTGGGTGGCTGACAGCCCAGAGTGGGAGGGGGAATGGTGGCATGGCGGCATGGCCCTGTGGCCCCACTGACAGCTGGCGGGTGGATGGGTGCCCAGCTGAGCCCCGAGAGTGCCGAGGAGTACATCGAGTACCTCAAGTCGAGCGACCGGCTGGACGAGGCCGCACAGCGCCTGGCCACCGTGGTGAACGACGAGCGCTTCGTGTCCAAGGCTGGCAAGTCCAACTACCAGGTGGGCCCCGGGGTGACGGCTGGGCGGGAGGGCTCGCCCTCTCAGGGACAAGGCTGACGCTCCTTCCCATGCCTTGCAGCTGTGGCACGAGCTCTGCGACCTCATCTCCCAGAACCCAGACAAGGTGCAGTCTCTCAGTGTGGACGCCATCATCCGCGGGGGCCTCACCCGCTTCACCGACCAACTGGGCAAGCTCTGGTGCTCGCTGGCCGACTACTACATCCGCAGCGGTCACTTCGAGAAGGTGCTTGAGCACGTGGGGCTCCGGGAGCGGGGTGGGGTCTCCCTCCAGCACGTAGTATTGGGGGATGCCTGAGGACACGCGTGTGAGCAGAAGACGTGCACGTGGACCGCTTTTGCCTTTCTGAAGGTGGGGAGAGGCAGGCATCACGGCTCTGCCGGCGAGTGCACCCACCTCAGGCCAGCCAGACCTGGATCTCTCTGCTCTGGCCTTGGACCTGCTTCAGCTTGGGTGTCCTCATTTGCAAAATGAGAGTGACAGTCACTTCCTTGCCTACTGGGACTCAGGCACCGAGCGGGTGTCCGATGTGAGGGTCCCTCCCGAGGTGTTGGTGTTTCTGTCAGTGTCCACGTTGGCTGTTCTCCTCATCGGGCCATGGAGTGGCGAGCTTGGGGCCGGGGTGGGGGGCGGGGTGTGGAGCTCTGAGAGGTCCCCAGAGGGGCTGGCTTGGGACTGGCTGGGGAGGGGGGTGCCGGGGGGAGCAGAGTGGGAAGGAGGAGCTGGAGGGGGCTCAGAGGGGGTGGTGAAGGACTAGGGAAGGGGGGCCCTGCAGGCTGAGGAGGGGCCGGCTGTGTCCTGCTGCGGGGAGCCGCCAGCCAGCCAGCCGTGAGCAGGACATAGGCCTGACCAGGTGTGTGTCTTACAAAGACCCTTCAGGCTGACACTTTGAGTGGAGCGCACAGGCCGAGGCCGGCAGCAGGAGACAGGCCAGGAGGCTGCTGGAGCCAGCGGCCAGGCAGAGGCAGAGGGGCAGGATCAGCCAGGGCCAGGGGTAGAGCAACGGGCCCGCCCTTGGTGGGGATGCGCCTCGCGCACGCCAGCACTTTCCTTTCATGCTGCCCTCAGGGGTTGGTGTGGGGGGTGATGGGGAGAATGTGAGCTGCAGAAGGGGGATCGGGCAGGCGTGAGGGGTACTTTGTAGCAACGATTGAGCACTCCATGGCAGGCTGAGGTTAGGGTCCCTGCAGGGTGGCTGGTCACCTATTGGGTCTCACTGGGGCCAGACCCTTTATGCGTCTCACTCGAGCCCCGCAGTGACTCTGCGTGAGGGGCTGTCACTGTCAGTTTACTGCTAAGGAGCTGAAGCCTCCAGCTCACTCTGGCAGAGGACGGGAGGGGAGCTCCGACCACGGCCGTGCGCTGACGGAGCTGGGCAGGCCCGGGAAAGGCCCTCCGGGGGTTCCGATTTGGGACTGGTGCCAAGGGCGGTGCTGCCGGATGCCCTGTGTGCATGCGGTGGGCACACGTGCCTCTCCTCTGCCAGCACTTTCCCCATCCCCACAGGCTCGGGACGTGTATGAGGAGGCCATCCGGACCGTGATGACCGTGCGGGACTTCACCCAGGTGTTCGACAGCTATGCCCAGTTCGAGGAGAGCATGATCGCGGCGAAGATGGAGACGGCCTCGGAGCTGGGGCGGGAGGAGGAGGGTGAGCAGCAGGGGTGGGCCGCAGGGCTCGGAGGGGTCCCGAGTGGCTGGGTCAGGGAGGTGTGGGGCTTGGGGTCAGAGGCCAGCAGGGAGGGAGTCTGAATGGGCACTGCGGGTGGGATCTCGGCGGGTAGCCAGGACTGGGAACACATCTCAGTGGGGCTTGGGCCGGCCACTGGCGGGAAGGGAGAGCTGGCTGGACAGCAGGCATGGTGGGGGGGGGCCTGGGCCAGAGCTTGGCAGGGAAGAAAGGCTGGGGGGAATGGTGGGGATTGGAGGGGGTTCCAGAGTAGCCTGGCCCCAGGGCAAGTGTGAGGTCAGGGTGGCCCTGGAGCAGCTCAGGGAGGGAGTGCCCGGATGGACAGTGGGGGGGAGCTGGGGGCTGAAGGGAGAGACCTGAGAGACGGAGGTGGCCGGGGGCCGCGTGCTGAGGCCTCCCCCCGGCTCCTGTCTTTTCCCACGGGTCCCAGACGACGTGGACCTGGAGCTGCGCCTGGCTCGCTTTGAGCAGCTCATCAGCCGGCGGCCCCTGCTCCTCAACAGCGTCCTGCTGCGCCAGAACCCGCACCACGTGCACGAGTGGCACAAGCGCGTGGCCCTGCACGAGGGCCGCCCGAGGGAGGTACGTGGCGGCCCCGCCCCCCGTCCCCAGGCCCCGCCCTCCCCAACCAGGGCCCTGCCCAGCCTGACCCAACCCTTCCTGCCCAGATCATTAACACGTACACGGAGGCCGTGCAGACTGTGGACCCCTTCAAGGCGACCGGCAAGCCCCACACCCTGTGGGTTGCGTTCGCCAAGTTTTACGAGGACAACGGGCAGCTGGATGACGTGAGTGCCGTGTTGCCAGTGCGCGTTGCATGAACGAGTACTTACAGGTCCTCCGCCCAGCGCCCACAGCCGGGCGGGTGGGTGGGGTCTCAGCTTGGCCTCTGCCCGCCCCACAGGCCCGCATCATCCTGGAGAAAGCCACCAAGGTGAGCTTCAAGCAGGTGGACGACCTGGCCAGCGTGTGGTGCGAGTGTGGCGAGCTGGAGCTCCGGCACGAGAACTACGACCAGGCCTTGCGGCTGCTGCGAGTAAACACAAGCCCGGGTTGGGAGGGGGTGGGGGAGCCTCAGGGTGTGTGATCTGGTCCTGGACACCCCCGCGGCTTTCCCCCTGCTGGCGCTGCCCATGCAGAAGGCGACGGCGCTGCCCGCCCGCCGCGCCGAGTACTTCGACGGCTCGGAGCCCGTGCAGAACCGCGTATACAAGTCTCTGAAGGTGTGGTCAATGCTGGCCGACCTGGAGGAGAGCCTCGGCACCTTCCAGGTGAGCCGCCAGGATGGGATGGGGGCGTGGGATGGGACACGCCCCGCGGAGGGCCGCTGACTCCACCCCTGGGACACGCTCTGACCGGCCCCCTGCCCCACAGTCCACCAAAGCCGTCTATGACCGCATCCTGGACCTGCGCATCGCCACGCCCCAAATCGTCATCAACTACGCCATGTTCCTGGAGGAGCACAAGTACTTTGAAGAGAGCTTCAAGGTGAGGGGGCCCCGGACGGCATTGTCCCTACCCGGGCTGCCATCACAGCTGACTGGGAGGCTTAAACAACAGAGACGTGTTTTCTCAGTCCTGAAGGTCGGAAGCCTGAGATCAAGGCGTCGGCAGGGCTGGTTTCCTCTGAGGCCCCTCTCCTTGGCTTGTAGAGGCTGTTTTCTCACTGTGTCTTCACGTGGACACCTTTTTGTGTGTTTTTGGTGTTCCTCCTGTGCCCAGCTCTGCTTTTGTGAGGCTGTCAGTTGTATTGGAATGAAATTTACCCTAATCTCTCTTTTTTTTTTAATTTATTTATTTTTGGCTGCGTTGGGTCTCCGTTGCTGCGTGCAGGCTTTCTGTAGTTGCGGCGAGCGGGGGCTGCTCTTTGTTGTGGTGCGCGGGCTTCTCATTGAGGTGGCTTCTCGTTGTGGAGCACGGACTCTAGGTGCACGGGCTTCAGTAGCTGTGGCTCGTGGGCTCAGTAGTCATGGCACACGGGCTTAGCTGATCTGCGGCACGTGGGATCTTCCTGGACCAGGGCTCAAACCCGTGTCCCCTGCATTGGCAGGCGGATTCTTAACCACTGTGCCACCAGGGAAGTCCTCTCTGTTTAACTTAGTTGCTTCTTTAAAGATCTTATCTCAGAACACAGTCTCGTTCTGAGGTACGGGGAGTTAGGATTTCAACTTGAATTTGGGGGGGACACAGGTCAGCCTGTCACAGGCACGGAGTTCTGCCTGTGTGTGCGGGGGTGCCCCTGCCTTGCTGCTCAGGCGATGGGTTGTAGGCACGTGGGGTGTTTTCCATGTGCATGTGTACGTGTGGCGGGGCTTTGCCCCACTGTCTGAGGTTTTGTCGTGTACAAGTGGAGACTGTGCACATACATGGACGGGGAAGTCATACATGCGCGCGAGTGCCCCCTCTGCCTGAGTGGCAGGCCCTGCCCCTCTGCCTGGGTGGTGAACCTTCTTCCGGGACACCGGGCTGCAGTGTTTGCAAGCTGAGGTTCCACCCTCCTCTTCAGCCATAAAGTCACTGACTGATCCTAGTGAGCCCTAGTCCAGCTCTGTCTTCGGGGTCCTTGCAGCCTGTCCAGGGAGACAGGCAGTGCACAGACACTCTTGGCTGGGCTTTGATTGCGTGATCACGGGGAGAAGTGGGATGGGGAGAGGTGGGCAGACAAGGGGCCTACTTGCTGAGCCCTAAGGAGTCTCCCCCTGCGGACTCACACGACTCTCCCTCGGGGCAGGCATACGAGCGTGGCATCTCGCTGTTCAAGTGGCCCAACGTGTCCGACATCTGGAGTACCTACCTGACCAAGTTCATCGCCCGCTACGGGGGCCAGAAGCTGGAGCGGGCACGGGACCTGTTTGAGCAGGCGCTGGATGGCTGCCCTCCCAAATACGCAAAGAGTGAGGAGGGCCAGGTGGGCTCGGTGGGGGGGGGGGTTGGAGGGGGCATCACGGGCCCAGCCACTGACCTCTGACCCCCCCCCCCCGCTGCATCCTGTCACAGCCCTGTACCTGCTGTACGCGCAGCTGGAGGAGGAGTGGGGCTTGGCCCGGCACGCCATGGCCGTGTATGAGCGCGCCACCAGGGCCGTGGAGCCCGCCCAGCAATACGACATGTTCAACATCTACATCAAGCGGGCGGCCGAGATCTACGGGGTCACCCACACGCGCAGCATCTATCAGAAGGCCATCGAGGTGCCCGCTGCAGGGGGTGGGGTGGGGAGCTGGGGCTAGAGAGGGGGAACAAGGGGTCCTGTAGGCAGGGTATCCGAGCGAGCCGGTGCGCGCGTCTGTGGGGAGGCCCGCCCGCCCAGGGGCCGGCCTGGTGTGCTGGGAACCACCGGGGCTCCCCAAGAGGGGCGGCCCCCTCCGCCTCACATCCCACCCTCCCTGATCCCTCCCGACCCCGCCCAGGTGCTGTCAGACGAGCACGCCCGGGAGATGTGCCTGCGGTTCGCGGACATGGAGTGCAAGCTCGGGGAGATCGACCGCGCCCGGGCCATCTACAGCTTCTGCTCGCAGATCTGTGACCCCCGGGTAGGGACGGGTCCCGGGCCCGTGGGTGTGGGAGTCTGCGGCTGAGCCAGCTGGCTCACGTCCCCCGGCCCCGCCCCTCTGCAGACGACCGGGGCCTTCTGGCAGACGTGGAAGGACTTCGAGGTCCGGCACGGCAACGAGGACACCATCCGGGAGATGCTGCGGATCCGCCGCAGCGTGCAGGCCACGTACAACACTCAGGTCAACTTCATGGCCTCCCAGATGCTCAAGGTGACGGGCAGCGCCACGGGCACTGGTGAGCAGCTGTGGCCCAGTGGTGGTCTCCTGGGTCTGGGAGCATCAGGGTCTCCTCTGCCTCCCCTGCCTCAGGCTGGGAGCTCCTCGAGGGCCAGGGCCTCAGGCCCAGGTCGGGGGGCGCCCAGCAGCACTCAGACCGAGGCAGGCACCTAAGGCCGTGGTTGAGGACAGCTTGCCCACGGCGTCTGACCCCCACGCTTCCCCCCACAGTGTCCGACCTGGCCCCCGGGCAGAGCGGCATGGACGACATGAAGCTGCTGGAACAGCGGGCCGAGCAGCTGGCGGCTGAGGCCGAGCAGGACCAGCCCTCGCGGGCCCAGAGCAAGATCCTGTTTGTGAGGTGAGGGCGGGGCGGTGGAGCCGAGCTGGGAGCGGGCCAGCTCTGCAGGGGGGAGGGGCGGGGAGGTTGGGGGGCTGCCGGGCCTAGCTGAGCAGTATGGCCCCCTCCCCCGGCCGCCTGCCTTCCCCAGGAGTGACGCCTCCCGGGAGGAGCTGGCCCAGCTGGCCCAGCAGGCCAACCCGGAGGAGATCGAGCTGGGCGAGGATGAGGACGAGATGGACCTGGAGCCCAATGGTAAGAGGCCGGCTGGCCAGGCGGGCTGGTGGGCGGAGGCGGGGGCGGGACCCCCTCCTGGAAGGTGACTGAGTCCTCCTCGTCTCACCCCCAGAGGTGCGCCTGGAGCAGCAGAGCGTGCCGGCCGCCGTGTTCGGGAGCCTGAAGGAAGACTGACTCCCATCCCCTACCCCCTCCACCGCTCCCCCAGTGAAGCTTGTGTTTGTACGTTCTGGTCTGAGCCTCCTTCCTCCCTGCCTTCTCCTACTGCCTCGGTGCCCCTGGGGACTGCCAGCTCAGTGCCGCCCTGCCCCCCACCCCACCCCCCCAGATTGGCCGGTGTGGGGAGGTGGGGCAGCTGGGCTCCAGGCCAGGGCACACGCTCCACCCTAACCCCGCAGAGCCAGTTCTGGGCTCCGAGAGGCCAGTCTCTCTGCCGCCTGAGGCCCTGAGCCTGGAGGGGGCCCCTGCGCCCCTCCCTCTCAGCAGATAGAGATACTCAGCCTCCCTACCACGAACCCTTCCTCCTTGGATGAGGGCATCCCCCTCCCCTTGGGAAGAGGCTGGGCTGAGAGCTCCGGAGGCAGGCGGGCCCCAACCAGCTCTGTGATCTAAGCAAGGCGCTTCTCTCCCTGGACAGCTGCCAGGAGCCAGACCTCAGCCGTGGGCCATGGCCTAGGTGCGGTCCTTAGTCCTAAGCTCCCGGAAGCCATTAGCGGGCTCTAAGCTAGTAAAGGATTTTAAGCATTCGGGGACTTAACCGGATTTGTGCCCTGAACGGGCCAGGCAGGCTGCTGTGGGGACCGGCTTGTGGCAGGAGGTGACTGGGGGCGCAGTCACGGGGACAGAGAGAGGCGCGCGAGCCAGAGAGGCCCTCGGGAGGTGAATGTGTGGGTTCCAGTGGCGGTGGAGGGGCTGAGCTGCAGGGAGACCCGAGCTCCGCCCGCTCGAGCTTGTGATGTAGCTTCTCCACCTGAGACGTCCAGCGGCCGTGCCAAGGCGGCAACCAGACCCCTGGACGTGTAGCTCAAAGGAGAGAAACAGGAACCCCCGGCCCAGAGGCGGCCACGGAGCCTAGAAACGCAGGCAGGCAGCTGGAGGAGAGATCACGTTCAGCAGTTGGCCAAGGACCAAATGCCAGAACGGGCCGATAATAACAGCCACACTGAGGAGAAAACTGAAGCGAGCGGGGGCGGGGAGGGCTGGCCAGAGGCCTCAGGTGCCCAGGAAGTCAGTTAAGAGGCAGCTGGGAAGCAGCCACGGGGCCCTGGGGGCCGGGTCGTGTTGAGGGGGCAGAGGAGAGGCTGGAGCAAGTTCAAGAGGGAACGGGAGGCAGGGAACAGCCGGCGAGTATGGGAAACCGTCTCGGGCAGAGATGTCACCAGGCACCCCAGCCAGCCTCAGTCGAGCTCTCTTTAAATTACTTTATTCGAGAAGGTGGGGAGGACAGACGGGGGACTGAGCTGAGCCCTGAGTCCCTGAACCTCCCAGCTCAGCCCCCACAGCAGGACGGGACCAAAGTAAGGGGGTGGGGACTCCAGCCCCACCCAGGCGAGGTCACGGGGGGACAGACAGGACCCGGGCATACCAATGGACTGTCCTCTGGGCTGTCCCCCAGGAGGGCGGTGGCCAGAGCACATGGGGCCCGGCCTGCGGACCACCCGGGACGGGGCTATTTGGGGGTGCTGCTGCCCTTCTTGGGAGTGGTGGGCTTCTTGCTCTGCCAGAGGTGCCCCTGGATGGTGAAGGCATCCACACTCATGGACATGGTCTTGGCGGGGATCTGGGTGAAGCGCTTTCGGTCCGAGTTGTACTTGTAGATGCCCTCCACCATGGCGGGCGTGACCGTCCGGGGGCCATAGCCTGTCAGCCGCGACAGCTCCTCCGTCTCCCCGGACAGCGTGTACAGGGCCCGGAACTGGCAGCTTGAGTCGCGGAAGAGGATCAGGAAGTGGTTGGCCTTGCTCTTCTCGATCTCCTGGGTGGGGGGCGGAAGCAGTTAGCCAGGCCAGCAGGGCCCCTGCGACCCGCCCGCCGCCAGTCCGCCAGCCCCGGCCCAGGCCCACCTCAAGAATGCGGTTCTTCTGCGGCTCGTTCACCTTGCCCGCCAGGCAGCAGTGCGACAGGGCGTTGTGGATGATGAACTTGTTGGACTTGGCGCTTGGCTCCTTGTACAGCCGCGGACCTAGGGGGCGGGGCGGTCAGCAGGGACGACCGGGGGCGCCGGTGGGGCCCGGTGCTCACCCCGCGAAGTCCCACCTACCCGTGTACTCAGGCACTGAGGCCGGGGAGGAGGCGTTGCTGCCGTTCTCCCACTCACGTTCTCGGCTGCCAGGCAGGCGGCTTGGGGACATGAGGCTGGATGGAGATGGAGCCCTGCGGGGGGAGGGGTGCGGTGCGGTGCGGTCAGCAGTGGACGAAGCCTCCCAATCAGTGTGCTGTGGGACCCGGGAAGGGCGAGCCCAGGACACAGCCGAGCAGGCAGGACGCATCCACTGACATCATCTGGGCTCCCAAGTCCACGCAGGGCCCTCTTCCGGCCCCGGGCACATTGAACACCCGTCTCAGGTGTGCAGCCTTGCATCTTTGGTGGCAGATGCACACCCTCGTGCCATATCACCCTCCTAAGGCTCCCTCTCCCTGTCCCTCTCTCTCTCTCTCCCCCTCTCTCTTGCTCTCCCTCCCCCTCCCTCTCCCTCTCTCCTCCCTCCCTCTCTCCTCTCCTCTCCTCTCTCTCTGAGAGGCCACCTGGAACACAAACACCTGCCCGCCCAGGCTAAACTCACCGAGACGTGGGCCTCTTCACGCCGAGGTTATTGGGCGCCTCGTTGGCCACAGTGGACAGAGACAGGGTGGACTGGGAGTAGACTTTGCTGAGCCGAGAGCCTGGCAGCAGAGGGTGTCAGGTCAGGCCCCACCTGAAGTCCCCTTACCTCCACATATGCCCAGGGGACCTTAGTTGGCCGGCTGGTGAGGGAATGTGCGGTCAGCCCTGTCCGAGACCCTCGCCCTGCGCAGCCTCGCTGGAGAATGACCTCCCCACCTCACCCCACCACGCCAGGCTGTGGGAAGCGGCCCTTCCCCTGTTAAGCCGTGGAGAGAACCCCAGGCCAGCTCTGCCCACGGCCCTTACCCCGCTGCAGCCCCACATCCTTGTGGAAGCCTTGACCCCTGGGAGCCCACGCTTCGGCCCTGCGGATGTGCCCTGCACCTCCCGCCCCACACACCCACGGGGGCCTCACCCAGCAGGCCACGGGCTGTGCTTCGCGCCAGGGCCGAGTCATCACAGCAACCGGAGCGTGGCCGGGGGGCCCTCCGACCGCCCCGGCCCGGCCCCCCGCTCCCCATCGCCCGGGGCCGCAGCACCTTGTCGAGGTCATCCATCAGCTTCAGCTGGGCCCGGCGTTCATACTCGAGCCGCGTGAACTCCCCCCGCCGGGGGCCCACCTCCTCCTCGGCTGGGGCCCGGGTGGCAGGGGCTGCGGTTGAGGCAGGAGCCGCAGGAGCTGCGGGGGCCGGGGGCCCGGGGGCTGCTTCCTCCTGGGCCAGCCTGCAGATTGAGGGGATCGAAGCAGTCAGGTTGTGGGGGCGCCAGTGGCGGGAGACTCCCCAGGCTGGGTCCAGCCTCACCTCGCAGCCTCCTCCCTCCGCTGCTCCTTCTCGGCCTCCTGCCACTGTTTCCGCCGCCGTGCGTCCTCCACCCGCCGCTGCTGACGCTCCAGCAGGCTGGCCCTCTTCTGGGCCATCTCGTCCTCGGGCTTGTCTTCATCCTGGGGGCAGGCACCAAGTGTAGCTGGCTGTCCCTCCCCTGGCTCGGCTGGAGTCTGACCTTGTGTCGACCCAGCCTGCCAGCCGCTCGCCTGTCCTTGAGTGTTTGTAATTGGTCTGAAGGCACTTGGTGGGCACCTGCTGTAGCACAGCCCCATGCTGGGTTCTGGGCACACCAAGCGCTTAACGCAGCGAGGAAGGCAATCAGGTGTCACACCAACATTGGTGAACACCAGCAGAGGCTGCTGTCAGTCTACACTGTGGGGAGGGACCTATCCTGGCCTGGGGACACCGAGGGGGCCTCCCAGAGGAAGCAACCTCGGAGAATGATGATGAGGACTGAACTGGGTGGGGGTGAGCGGTGAGGAGAGCATTCTGGGCAGCGCGAATAGCAAGTGCAAAGGCCCTGAGGCCAGAACAAGCCTAGCAGGTGTGGAACAGCAGGGAGGCCAGTGTGGCTGGGATGCAGAGCTGGGGAGGATGCCATAGGATGAGGTCAGGGGCAAGCAGAGCCTACAGCCATGGGAAAGACTTATTCTAAGAGCAAAGAGGACCTACAGAAGGGTTTGAAATAAGGGGGTGACAAGGTCCAATTTACATTTTAAATAAATTTTGCTAACCGCTCAGTTGAAAATGGCCAGGGATTGGTGTGTGGTGAGGGGTGGGCAGTGGAGACCAATCAGGACATGACTGCTGGTGTCCAGGTAAGAGGTGGTGGCCCAGGCTGGGGATGCCAACAGGAAGAAGAGTGATTGGATATGGAAGAGTCAGGAAGGGGAGCCGGTAGGGGACGAAGGAGGGAGCAGGAGGGAGGGGATACCATAGAGGACCCTAGCCCCATCTGTCTAAACCCACTCCTGTCCATCTGTCTGTCACCCACCCATCCATCCATCCGCCCAGCCCTGTCCAACTGTCTACTACCTGTTCTCCCTCTGTCTATCCACCCACCCCATCTATGTGTCCATCTGGACATACACACCTTGTCTGTCTGCCGCTGCCACCTGGCTAACCACCCGTCCACCTCTGTTCCCCACCCCCCCCAGTTCCATCTGTTTGTCCATCCATTGGGAAAGCCCTATCCATGCGACTGCCTGTCTACCCACCCGCCCACCCATCCCTGACCATCCATCCATCTACCCACCTGGCCCCTCCCCCACCTGCTCAGGTGACTCACCTTATAGAAGAATCCCAGCCCGGTCCGGGGCTCTCCCTCTGAAGATGCCTCTTCTTCTAAGGAATCCTCAGCACCAGGGGGGCTCCCATCTCCGTCATCCTCAGCCGTGGGCTCTTCCAGGCTGCTCAGCGGGATCTCGACGAGGGCAGGCCGGGCCGCGGGCTCCTCGGGAGGCGGCCCCTCCGCCAGAAGGATAGAGGAGCGTGTCTGCATGGGCACCTGGCTCGGCGAGAACTTGCGCAGGTGGGGGAGGCTGTCCACATCGTGGGGAGGCGTGAGCACCCTCGTCAGGGGTGCTAGCCGCAGCTCCGCCGGCCGTGCGTGCTTTGGGCTCCGGGGTGTGGGGCTGGGGCCAGGCCCGGGGCTGCGCCGGGCAGCTGGAGCACGCCGGGCGGGGCTGGGGGACGCGGCTTTGGGGCCCGTCGTGGGACCAGGGATGACCCATGCTGCGGGAGGCGGGGCAGGCCCAGAGGGCTCTTGCGGGGCCAGGAGCCGCTGCTGCTGGTCCGTGAGCCTCTGCATGTCCCGTTGCAGCGAGCTCAGCGCTGCACTCAGCTTGCTGACCGCCCGGTTATAGTCCCCCAGCCCTTCGGGGGGCACCGGGCCCAGTTCCGGCGAGAAGGTCACTGCCTTTGGCCGTGGCGACGGCTCACCCTGGCCCTCGCCTGCCGGCCGCTCCCCACCAGGGGCCAGGCCCGGCTCCACCTCTGCTTCCCCGCCGGCCTCCCGCGGCTGCACCTGCAGGAATGCGCTCTTGCCCAGTCGCTGGCGGTGCTTGGCAAAGATGGCCTCGATCCGTCGCTTCTGAGCCTCTATGGCCCGGCGTTTCTCCTCTAGCCGGGCTCCAAGCTCACTCATCTCTGAGCTCAGGGCCTCTGGTGCCACTGGGGTGGCTGCCGGGGACCCTGCCTCAGCCTCGGCCTTCACCAGCTGCTTCTTGCGTTCAGCAAAGCTGGTCATCTTCACTTCAGAGTTGCTGGCCACTGGGGATGAAGCCGCCGCCTTCGGGGAGCCCTCAGACAGGGCTGGCGGTTTCGATACCTCCCCCACTGGGCAGGGAGACGGTTTCGAGAGGCCCTCGGGGTGGGGCGAGTAGGTGGGTGCTTTGGTGGCCCCCTCGGGTGGGTAGGGGGAAGCCAGTGGCAGTTTGGAGGACCCCTCGGGAGAGTGGAGGTAGAAGCTGCCGTCGGCAGCCCCATCTGGGAGCAGCCGGGGCTCGGCACTGTGGATGATCTGCAGGGCCTCCTCGATGGTAGGCAGGTCGCCAGTCTCCGGGGCTGGTTGGGTGGGGGTCCGGGCTGGCACAGAGCGCGGGGGACCCAGGCTGTCTGAGCTGACGGAGCGGAGTAGGACGGGGTCTCCCATGACAACATCCACGTCGCTGTCCAGGCCAAAGGGAGTGCTGAACGACACGGCCTGGGAAAGGGGACGGCTGGGCGGCCGGAGGGAGGGGTCAGCCCCTGGGACAAGCCTGGGCCCCACCCGCTCCACTGCCCGGGCCCTTGCGATGCGCTCACCTGAGCTGACGGTTCCAGGCTTTGCCGAGGGCCTCCACGTGGGACATGGACGGGGAGGACTTCAGCGAGCCTGGGGAGGGGCAGTGAGTGGTCACTCAGTGCTCACTCGGGGGGTCAATGGGGACCCTGGGTGGCGTCAGCCACGGGTTGTCAACGGGTGAGTCACTGATGGGTCATTATGCGGATGGATAACTGTGGGTGGTGTCACTACGGGGTCCTGTTGAGCCACTGGGGAGGTCACTGGGGGGACAACGAGTGTCACCAAGGAGTCATTCGGGTGCCAGAGAGACCCAATGGAGGGGTCTAGAGGGACAACATGAGGTCAGCTGGGGTGGTCTTTGGATGGGGGTCTCCAGTGACAGGCCATCTCCCTGCCCTCACCTGTGGATCCTCGGAGTGGGGACTGGGGGCCGCCAGATGACAGGAGTGGATGGCGGAAGTTGAAGACAGGAGAACTGCCAAGAGATGCGCGTCAGCCGAGGGGCCCCCTCTCCCCCTCCCTCGGCCCTCCTGGGAGTGGAGACCAGATCATCTCCCTTCCCCGTCCCCGCAGGAGGAGGAGCCCATTGTGGCTGTGTAGTCTCAACCCAACAGGCGAGTGGTACCTGCTGCCGCTGTTGTTCTGAGGTGGGGAGGCCTCCGTGGCCCTGTGGGAGGCAGCTGCAGCACAGAGCGGAGGGTCAGGCAGGGCTTGGCCTCCCCCGCTCCCACGCCCCCCGGACCCAGGGTCGGGCCTCACCGTGACCATCAGGCAGATCCTTGACCTGCACGAAGTCGGGTTTCAGCACCTCGAAGCACATGAACAACTCCGCTAGCAGCACCATCAGGTTGATCTGGAGGTGGTAAGTAGGGTCAGCCAACCAGGCGCACGGCCCCCGACACACCCCCTCTGCCCACAAGGCCCCGAGATGGCCTTACCTTGAGGGGCGGTGGGACATAAAGCAGGTCCTCGAGAGAGAGCGGGCAGCCCCGAGGAAGGCGGGAGGCGCAGAAATCCTGCACCAGCTGGAGGTTGTACAGGCTGTCCGCCACAGACATGGGGTCCTTGAGGCACACCTCTGTAAGGACAGGATGCCTGCGTCCCCAGCTCTGAGGGAAGGAGGATGGGGCCCCGGGGAGGCGGGGGCCCAGCAGCCAACATGCACAGAGGACCTCTGACGAGCCAGGCTAGGCCCCCTTCACAAGGTGTGTACCATGACAGGCTGTTGCTCAGGCCTTTGCATCTGCTGTTCCCATCACCTGGAGTGCTAGTTCCCCAAGAACTCAACTCAGAAAGCTTATCCTGACTACCCAGTGCCCTTCAGAGCACCTAACATCCGGAACATTCCTCTCGATGAACTTATTGTCTTTCTCTCCCAACTAGGATGTGAGCCGCCTGAGGTCAGGAACGGGTCTGTATCGTTCTGGCTGGAGCTCTGGCACCTAAAACAGGACCTGGCAGTTCGTACTCTATCAGTATCTGCTGCAGGAGTGAATTATATAAAGCACAGAGAGGTTTAGACACTTGTGCAAGGTCACACAGCTCATTACGGGAAGAGAGGGCTTCAAACCCAGGTCTGCCAATTCTGGGAGCTGCACTTACGATCGCTGTACTACTCTGGGGACAGACGCCAATGCCTGGGTGCCAGGCTTGCAAGGACGGGGTCTGGCTCAGGCACATTCACTCACCCTCGAGGCGCAAGAGCTGGGGACAGTAGCAGTGGATCGTGGCGGCCAGCGCAGCCCCACTTGCCAGGTCCTGGAGGCTGGTCACGGTCGGAAAGCAGGGGGCGCGTCGGGCCACGGCGCGGTCCTTGCGATATCGGATCTGTGGGTGGGAGCCGGGTCAGGTCAGAGGTCAAGCTGGCCCCCTCCGAGGTCAGCAGTCATGCAGGCTGGGCGGGGAGGCCTGGGGTTTCCGCCACGAGGGGGCGTGAAGCCGGGGGTCCCAGAGCCAGAGTGGGGGGGGCCAGCCTGGAGCAGGGGAAGGGCAGCAGCAAGAGGCAGAGGAGGTGTCTGCGAGCAGCCAGGCCAGCAGCGGGGGCTGGGGACAGGGACTCCTGGGACCCTGGGGTGGGGGATACGTTACCATGGGGGGTTTGCTCCCCGACTCCTTCAAACAGAAGGCAATTGCGTGCTGGGGGGAGAGGAGCAGCTGTCAGCGGGGCGGGAGGGGTGCTGACTTGCTGGGCCCCCAAGCACACCTCCGGCGGGGGAGGAGACAGCCCTGACCCCTGTCCTGAGCCCTGGCCATCCAGCTCCCTGACTGCGCCCTGGCCGGCTTTGGGGACCCCAGCTCCTCCCAGCCAGGAGGGACCCCACAGAGCAGCCACTCATGCAGGGAATCCTCTCCTCCCAACACAAGACCCAGGTCACAGCTGGGGGAGGGGATGCAGAGGAAGCAGGAAGGCAGGAGAGGAACCCCCAACCCCGGCCCTAGTGTGGGCGGAAGGAGACCCTGAAGTGAGCAAAGGCAGGGACTTCAGCCCAAAACCTCCCCCCGACACCTGCAGTGGTCACTTTCCCCTTGTACTTCAGGGATGGACACCCCACTGCCCCCAAAACTGAGAGCAGGGAGCTGTCCTTAGGGAAGCTGGAGTCTCAGGAAGGTTCTTCTACCCTCTTTTGGGTTTGAGGATCTTTCTCTTGGCTAGAGGGGTCTTCTCCATGTGCCCTGCCTGTTGGGGTCAGGATCCATGTGTCTGATGGGCTGGGGTCCTCCCTCTCCCCACCTTGGCTCAAGTGGACAAGCCTCTTGATTACTGGGAGGTGAGTCATGTACCGGGGAGAAGTCTGTCCTTTCAGGAACAGCAGAGATTCCCCCCTTCCCTTGGTTCCCAAAGGGTTTCTCTCTGTGCCCCCAGGGCTGGGGTCCTACTTCCTTTGCTCATATCTGGGGAGAGACAGGAGAGGGAGCAGGACAGGCAGGCAGAAACAGACACACAGACAGCGACAAGCAGGGCAGGCAGACGGGGCAGAGAGAGAGCCCCACTTACAGGAACCAGCTTCCAGTACCAGCGTGTGGGACACTGATGCCAGAGAGGCAGAGAGGAGAGTGGCAGGGGCGGCAGAGGGGAGAGGGCAGAGAGAGAGAGTCACCTCCAGCCCCCCCAGTGTAGGAATGGCCTCGAGGCACAGCTCCAACCTGCCCACCCAGCCCTCGAGGGGCCGCCCTTCCTTCCATCCATCGCCCCAGGCTCACCGAAGCCTGCGCTGGGGCCACGCCATCGGCAGGGGCCGCGGGAGATGCCCTCTGGGCAGCTTCCTGCTCTGTCTTCTCCTGCAGCCGCCGGATGGTCTGGGGAGCAGGGAGAGGTCAGTGCTCCAGTCACTGGGTGATCCTGGCCCCCACCAGCCCACCTTGGCCCAAGCCCCACCTACCGTGTCCACCCAGAAAAGGAGCTTGTGCTCCAAGCTGGCCAGGGCCAAGGGACCAGGCAGTGTCTTTGTCCACTCAAAGGCGAAGGCAACCATGAGGGCATCAATGACAGCTAGGTGGGCTCCCTGTGGAGGCAAAGAGCTGCAGGGTGAGACCAGAGCGCCTCCCAGGGAGAAGAAAGAGGAAGAACCTGGAGGTGGGAGGGGCTCGAAGTGGGAGGGGCTTCGGAGGCAGTCCAAGCTTTGAGGTCACAAACTAGGCCTTAGGGATCTGGTGGGCCGGGTAGGCAAGCCCTCAGGAGCCAGAGTTAGCGCCTTTTGGGAGGCTCCAGGCTTGGCAGGAGGAGCCTGGCCTGGTGGGAGCAGCCATGAGGGGAGGAGCCAGGCCTGGTGGGCGGGACCTAACGTGGTAGGGGCGTGGCCTACCATGAGGATAGGCTGGTGCCTCAGGTCGGCCTCCTGCACCGGGCGCTCGGGCAGCGCGGGCACCATGCCCCTCCGCGCCAGCAGGGCCAGTAGCGCAGAGGGGCTGGCGGGCGTCTCGAGCTGCGGCAGCGCCTGGCGCCAGGCCCGGCAGTAGAGCTCAGCCGAGAGCAGCAGCCGCGTCACCGGGGGCTTCACGTGCTCCTGTGCATACTGGTCGGTGTAGAAGGGCTCCCACAGCTCCGAGGGCACATGCTCTGCCGGGGCGAGGAGGGGGGGTGGATCATGGCGGGTCAGGGCTACCGGACATAACCCCTCCGCATACATACAATTACATGGACCCAATTATGGGGGGTGGGTCGTTGCGGGTCTGGACCAGGGAGGATGGCACCGGGACGGGAAAATATGGCACCTGGCCTGAGACACGAGGTGCAGGTGTGGGGGAGTTTGCCACAGGAAGGGGTGACGGTGTTCCAGGCAGGGGGTCTGCATACAAAGGCGAGGAGGTGGGAGAGAGCACATGCCTCGGGGAGATGGCGGGCTCTTGGACCCTGAGGAGAGGGGGCAGAGGCCAGATGGGCGGGGTCTTGTAGCCTCCCCTCTCGCCCTCACCTAAGGACTGCACGACAGTGTGACTGAATCGATCTCCCTGGGTGCCCTACACCACCCCAGCGGACTCGCTTTGCCTTCAGGCAACCCTAGGAAGAAGCAGCCAGGGCACACGTGGTAACTCCGCTTTACAGATGAGGAAACCTAGGCAGCAAGAAGGCCACACAGCTCTGGACTGGGATTCAAACCCAGGCCTTAAGCAGGGGGTGGGATGACAGGACATGCAATGGGGGAGGGGGACAGACTGCAAATACTTTGTGGGGGGCGGGTGAATGGCCTGAACTTGGTGACTGAAGGGGAGGGGGGAGAGGCACCCAGGGCCCCATTGGGAGTGAGGGGGAAGAGAGACAGAGGGAGGCGGAAGGCAAGAGAAAGAGGGTGGTGGCTGAGATGGGGGTACAGGAGGGGCTGGAGCTTAGAGGCAGCCACAAAAACCCTGAAAGAGAGGGGCAGGGTAGGAAGAGGCTTGAGGAAGCCGCATGTGGAGGGAGGAGGGGTGGCAGAGCCCCAACCAAGTGGGACCCAAGGGTGGGGAGGAGAAAGATCAGAATAAGCCGCCAGGAAGATGTGGGAGGTAGACAGGAGGCAGCCGAGGCCAAGGCGGTTGGAGGTGCCCTTATGGGTCTTCCAGGGAGGCACCAACTCATCCCAGTCAGAGCTGCTGCTTTGTATACTGGGCTTCGTGTTTGAAAGGATGGAAGGGGGCAGGATTCTACTGCTTAAAAACATTTGAATGTGTCGTACCAGGCCTTCCTCAGGTGCCTGAATTCACAGCGATGCTCTCCAGAGGCCCCTACCCTCACCTACAAGGACCCAGGCACCCTGGCTTTCAGCCCCTCCCTGCCCCACCCCCCCACTCTTTCCCCACCCCCTAAACTCACACTTGACCTTCCTACTTAATACCCAAACCCCATGTAGAGTTGGGCCATCTCTCTGCCCCTTGAAAGAAGAGTTCTCCAGACCTAGAGATTATCATATTATGTGAAGTCAGTCAAGGACAAATATCATGTGATATCACTTATATGTGGAATCTAAAAGAGATGATACAAATGAACTTATTTACAACACAGAAATAGACCCACAGACATAGAAAACAAACTTAGGGTAAACAAAAATGATGGGCAGGGGAGATAAATTAGGAGTTTGGGATTAACATATACACACTACCATGTATAAAACAGGTAAGCAACAAGGACCTACTGTATAGCACAGGGAACTATACTCATTATCTTGTAATAACCTATACTGGAAAAGAATCTGAAAAAGTATATATATATGTGTGTGTATAACTGAATCACTTTGCTGTACCCTTGAAACTAACACATTGTAAATTAACTACACTTCAATTAAAAAAAAAAAGAGTTCTCCAGGTTTTCTTTCCTTCCACCCTTCCCCTGTCCCAACCTCCCTGATCTGCCCTTGCCCTCCTAGCTCCCGGCCTCCCCAAGGCCAGCAGTGGCCTTCCAATGCCCACTATCTTGCCTGGGCTCTCTGCCGAGTACCTCCTTCTTCCAGAAAACTTCCTCCCCCTGGCATCTTTTTCTCTCTCTCCCACCCACCACTCAAGCCAGGCCACCTCCTGACATGCCTCTTTGATGCTGGGCTCCCAACAGCTCTGTCTGAACAGCCCTGTCAATGGACTTGCCCCCGCTACTATGATGGCTTCCATGGCCATCTGAACACTGCCACCTGCCACAGCCCAGGCAACGCCCATCATGCTCAGCGTCTTACTCCAAACGTGCTCCTTCTCTCTGTCCCCATCACAGTGAGAGACAGATCACCATCTCTCCTTCTCTCTCCCGGCTCCAACATCCAATCAGTCATCTGGTTTCAGCTCCTGGCATCCCCTGAAGCCAAACCCTCCTCCCCCTCTCTCCAGCGCCCGGTTGCTTCCTGGTCCCATCAGCAAAATTAAAGTTTCTTTCCTGCAGGGCTTGTCAGGGCCTTGAAGATGACAACTTGAGCTAGAGCTACCGATAGCTAATGTTTATCAAGTCCTTACTTTACACCAGTCTGTCTCCACCTCGGCACACCTGGCATTTGGGGCTGGATAATTTTGTGTTTAGTGGGGCTGAGGTGTGGGGAATTGGGGCGGGGGGTGCTGTCCTGTGCATTGTTAAGATATTTAGCAGAATCCCTGGTCTCTCCTCACTAGATGGCAAGAGCACTGTCCTTTCAAGTAGCAACAACCAGAAATGTCTCCAGACACTGCCAAGTGTCCCTTAAGTGACAAACTCATCTTTGGTTGAGATCCACCGCTCTATACTATAAAGTGTTCTATTGACCATTTACTGTAGAGCAGTCCTGTCCGATAGGAATCGAATGTGAGCCACACAGGAAGTTTAAAATTTTATAGTCACTACATTAAAAAAGTAGCAACAAGTAACATTAACTTAGTAATATATTTCACCCTATATATACCCAAAATATTATCGTTTCAACACGTCATCAACATAAAAACGTTATTAACGAGATATTGCACTTTTTTTTTTTGGTACAAAGGCTTCCAAAGCCACTGTGCATTTTACATGTACAGCACCTCACAATTCAGACTGGCCAGATGCTGCTCGTGGCTACCACACTGGACAGCACAGCTAAAGCGCAGCTAGCCCTTGGACCACCACCGCCGCTGCCGCCTTGTGTGCATTTGCTCGTTGAATTATTCCGAGACTTATTCTTATCTGTTGTACAGATAAGAAAACCGAGGCCCAGAGAGCTAAGATGACTTGGCCAAGATCACAGAGATAGTAAACGGCAGAGCCGATGGGACCCTAGTTCCCTAAGCATCACCTGGAGGTTCTGGCGACCTAAGGGACTGCATGTGGTGTTTCCCAAACTTGCATAAAGATGCCACCCTTCCTTATCTCTGAGCTTGAGTTCTGTGGAGCCCACTAGCCTGCATTCCTGCCCAGTCTCTTCAGGCCTGTACCCTGGGGCCATCAGAACTACCCCTTCCCCCAGCCGTTATTCCCCCGGGGCAACTGCATATCTGATCTCATCTGGTCAGTCCCCAAACACCTTCCATGTCTCCCCAGGGCCCTCAGATTCCCCATCCATGGCCTGAGAGGCCCTCATCACTTGCACCAGACTCCCTCATCTCCCTGGCCACTCCTGGCCACCACTGGGACCTGTACACTCTTCTTGGAGAACTCGCTGTTGGTCTCCTCCCCCTGGCAAACTCCTACACACCCTTCAAGGTTCAAATGCTCCCTCCTCTTGGGAGCCTTCCTTTCTCCTCCCCTCCCTGGAAGATTTCAGGGATTTTCCTCCCCCAGCTGCTCCTGGAAGGCCCTCAGCACGCCTCGACATTAACTGGACATCACCGACTTTATCACCCTTAGCAGCAATGATCTGGTTTCGTCTCATCCCCCTCTCTCCATCCTGAGCACCCAGCACTGGACTGGCACCCAACAGGCATCAGTAAAGAGTCCCAGAGTCCATGAACCAAGCAGGGCTTTGCTCCCCACTTCCCGCTCAGAGCCTGGGGTCCCACGTTCCTCAGACCCCCTCTGTTTGGAGAACGTGGGTGGGGGGGCAGATTCAACGTGACCTTCGGGAAGGATGTCACACAACGCAGGGGAGCTGGGTCAGTGAGAACAGAACCGGGTGAGTCAGGGCGTCCCCCAGGGACCTGACTTTTCTTTCTGGGAAATGGTACAGTAATTTCTCTTCTGTCCCCTGACCAGATGATGAATAATATTATCGTTAATAAAAATACCACTGGTCACGGCAGCAGGAATAGCAACATCCACTTAGTGTGTACTTGTGCGCCAGAAACAGAATAATCCTGTGGTCAGTCTCTCTCACCTTGTGAGAGGAGGAACTGGGACCCCAATCACCCCAGCACTGCCCTGGTACTTAGTGGGTGCCCCGCAGACATTTGTGAAATGGATAACAAAGTGCACAAATGCCTTCTTTTATAGAGGACTAAACAGAAGCTTAGAGAATTGGGTTAATTCGTCCACATTCTGGTGGAGCGTGGGACTCAAAGCCAATTCTGATTCCCAAAGTTGAGTCCTCTGTGGCCTCATAACCTGGGATGCGAGGGGCTGGGGCAGACCTGGGTCTCTCCCCGCCAACCATCCCCCCACCCCCCACCCCCTTTCTCAAGCAGATCCCTGTGGGCGGTGAGCCCCAGAGTGGGCCCTGCTTGGGAGGGTGCAGGGAAAGAGACTGGGAGAAAGACAGGCTCAGGCGGAACCAGGAGCTGGACAGCTGTCACCAAGACCCACACCCAGAACTGGTTGTTCTGGGAAGGCCACTGAAGGTATGATGGGCTGTGCTCAGCTGGTGCCAAGACCAGTGGGCAGGACCAGTGGGAGGGCAGGGCGTCCCCCCAGAAGGCCCAGACCTTAATTAACTCGTCTTCCCCATGGCCAGGCCCTGACTCTCAGCTCTGGCATGGGGCCATTACTGAGCCTTCCCTGGGCCGCAAATCCTAGGAACCCATTCGCATCCTCCCCGGTGGGGTGGCCTGAGTTCTTCACACACGTGAACCGGGGGGAGGAAGTGGGAGAAGGCCCTGCACCTGGGCCCCC
Source organism: Pseudorca crassidens (assembly GCF_039906515.1). Taxonomy (NCBI): domain Eukaryota; kingdom Metazoa; phylum Chordata; class Mammalia; order Artiodactyla; family Delphinidae; genus Pseudorca; species Pseudorca crassidens. The sequence continues at coordinate 166,842,646 of NC_090298.1, forward strand.
ACCCCCGGCGATCTTGGAAAAGCCACTTCCCTTCTGCTGGGCTCGCCCGCCTCCTAAGCAAAATGGGGCAATAAGTCACAGCTGCCAGCCGCCGGCCGGGGCAGTGGAGGCGAAACAGGGGCTTCCCGCTCCCCTCACCGCCCGCAGAGCAGGCAGGGCCGACGCGGGGTGTGCGTCCGGGCTGGACGGGGGCGGGGGTCCTCGCGGGCGCACGATGTGTGTGTAAAGGGGGGGGGAGGGCAGCCAGGCGAGGCCCGCAGTGGGAGACAACACTCGGCCCGCAGACCCTGCCCGGGTCACCTGGGGTCCGGGACGCCCGGGTCCCGGCGCGGAGCTGGGCCGCCGGCCCCACCCCCACCGCGCTCCCGCAGCCGGCCGGGCAAAGTCCACCGCCTGGGCCGAGCAGGAAGCCCAGAGGCCCGGCGCGCAGGGGCCCGGGCCCGGGGACCCCCGGCGACCGGCGCTATTGTTCCCACGGCCCCGGCCTCCCCGGCGCGGCGCCCCGCCCCCCGCACCTGCCGCCCCCTCTCCCCCGGCCTGGTACCTGCGCCCCCGAACGCGGCCCGCAGCACCCACGCCAGGCTGGCCGCCGCCTTGGCCCGCGAGAAATCGTACTGGTCCAGCGATTTGATCTCGGGCACAAGGAAGGTCCTCCGCAGCGGCCCGGGCCCGGGGGGCGCCGCCTCCACCATGGCGGCGCCGGGGCTGCGGGCACCGGCTCCGCGCTCGCTCCGGCTGAGCTGGGCTGGGCTGCGCCGCGCTAGCACCCTGGCCGGGCCCGCCGTCACCACCACCGTCACCGCCGCGGCCGCAGGCGAGCCAGGTGCGGCCGATCGCGCTCACGACGCTGCGTCGGCCCCGCCCCGGGGCGGAGCCCAGGTGTGCCCCGCCCCCGGGCCTGGCCCCCGACCCTGTCCCCTCGCCTCTCCCGGCCCCTCGCCGCCGCAGGGTGGGGCGGGCCCACACTGCGGTGGTGGCGGGGGAGGCTGCGGAGGAGTGTGTGCGCGCGCGCGCGCGCCTGTGTGTGCGCGCGCGCTGGGGAGGGTGAGGGACCCTCTCTGCTTGCGGGTGTGTGTGCCTGCCCAACTGTGTTTCCTTAGATGTGAGTGTGAGCTTGTCATTCCCGGCCTGGAGGCAGCGCGCGCGTGTGTGCACCTGTTTCTCATTGTGTCTTGTGAGCGTCCAAGAAGGTGTGTCTGTATTCGCATCAGTGTGTGCATCTCTGGACGTGTTTGGGTGGTGAAAGGAGGGTGTGGAATGTGTTTGAGGGTGTCTGCGTGTCCGTATCTGTGCGAATGTGACAACGCGCGCGTCCTTGTTTTTCATGTGTGTTGTGTGTACAAGGATCTGTGTTGTGTAGGTGTTGGTGTCCTGAGGATTCAGGAGTGTGTGTGTATTTGTGTTTTGTCAGTGCAGTTGTGAGTTTTCCTATTTGTGGGCATCTCAATGTACATCTCTTTTGTGTCAGGGTGTGATGAATGTCAGTGAAGGAGTATGTGCGACAAACTGAGAGTGTGTGTAATTATGCAGGAGTGTGACAGCTTGTATCTGTGAGTGTGGTTGAATGGCTGTTACTGGGTATATTTGCAAATGTCTGTGTGCATTTGTGGTATCAGCAGAATTTGTTGGGGGCTGGGCTCCAATTGTGTGTAAATGAGGATGATGTATTTGTATCTAAGTGCATTTGTATATGAGTCTATGAGTATGATTGGGTGCACACGGGTGTGTGTATGGGGGTAGCGATTGTGGAATGTGTTTTGCTCAGATATGTGTATTTACATGTGAGTGTATTTGTGGGTGACTGTGTTTGGGTATATGGTGTGAGATAAGGTGGTGTGACAGGGTGCGTAAACAGTGGAAGTGGGTATAACTGTAGAAGAATGTCCATTTCTGGATGCATCTATGAGAGTGCAAGTGTGCCTATTTATCTAGGAACTGCATATTTGTGTGAGCAAATCTATGTGTGGTATGAGCTTGACTGTGTACGGCAGTATGAAGGGGTGTGTGTGTGAGAGAGAATATATTTGTGTGTGTGTGAACGCAGATATTTGTACACATGATGCAACTGTGTGGAGGTTGCCTGGTGTACTTGGAAATGTCTGAGCCTCTATTTGTGGATAGTCAATATTTGCTTGTGTGTCCCCTGTGTTTTTTTGTCAAGATATCTACTGTGTGCCTCTTAACTGTGTGTAATTGTGAATGCACAAGTGTTTGTGCTTGTGAGTGTGAGGTCTTTGTGTATGTCCCGATGTGTATACCTGGGTGTAGTTTCATGTGTATAATAAGTGTACGTATGTGTTTGGGTTTATATGTTATCTGTTTATTTGTTGACATGTATCGCTGAGTGTATTTTGTGTATTTGTGTGTGTGAAGCTGGCGTTTACATCTGTGTGGATTTGTGGATATTTGCACGGATCTGTGAGTGTGAGTTTGACGAGGTGCACATGTATGAGTGTGTATGTCTGGTTTCTGAATGTAAACTGAGTATCTGAATGTATCTCTTTATGTGTAAGTGCATTTATGGGTGCCTGGTTGTGAACATATGGCTGTAGTGTGTGAGTAGGTGTACATGTGTAAGGAGTTGTGTTTTGAATGGTTTTGTGGGTGTGTAAGGGTATTTGTGTGCATCTAGATGCACTTGTTTGTCATATATAAGTGAGACCAGGCGGGTGAATTTTTACAGTTACGGCGGGGGTTTCAATCTATACACACACACGCACAGAACAGTGTTTTCTTGACTGTATAAAATTCTATGAGATGAGGGCTTCCCTGGTGGCACAGTAGTTAAGAATCCGCTTGCCAATGCAGGGGACACGGGTTCAAGCCCTGGTCTGGGAAGATCCCACATGCCATGAAGTAACCAAGCCTGCGAGCCACAACTACTGAAGCCCGCGTGCCACAACTACTGAATCCCACGCGCCTAGATCCTGTGCTCTGCAACGAGAGAAGCCACCGCAATGAGAAGCCTGCGCACCGCAACTAGAGAAAGCCCATGCGCAGCAACAAAGACCCAACGCAGCCAAAAATAAATAAATAAATAAATAATTTTAAAAAGAAAGTAAATGAAAAAAAAGTTTTTTTATGAGATGAGAAATCACTACAGCAAGTCAGGCTCCTGAGAACCACCCCTCCCCCCCCACCCATGGTGGTCCCTGAGCCCCAGCCTTTGTAGAAATTCCCCATCCCTTTAACATGCGTTGCACAGGCGTGTTTGAGGCGTGGGTGTCGTGGGGCAGTGGGTGGGTGTGCCTGAAGGAGGGGAGCTGGGGCGTGGGCCCTCCTGTCTGGATGTGCCCGTGCAGTAGCAGGTGTGGGCGCACGCACCACGGGGCCAGTGTAGATGTGTTTGAGCGCACGTGTGGGATGTGCGCGGTGCGTGTGCCCTGGCCCGTGTCCCAGCGCCCCCCGCGAAAGACCTGGACAAGTCCTTTTCGCACTGGGCTTCTGTGTCCCCATCTGCGGCTCTGTCGGGGGATCTGGGGCTCAGGGCATGGGGAGGCGACCTGGCGGGGAAGCGCATGCCTTCGTGCCCATCCCCTCCTGGGAGCGTGGCGTGTCCTGCCGGCGCACACGTGTGTTTGCTTTCCCTGGGGAGATTCTCGTGACCTTTGTGGACCCCAAGAGTAAACATGGGTGAAGACCGTGCCTGCCGCTTGCTGGTACACTCTGCCGGGGGAAGCGCTGTGAGCACGCAGGCAAAGGTTTTCCCGCCTTGGGAGGCGCCCCGCAGGCCCTCAGGCATCCTTGGAGGCGAGAGCCAGGGGGCTTCCGGCGGCGTCAGAGCAGGAGCAGGAGCCGGGGGCCTCCTGGAGCCCAGCCCCACACCGGCCGGACTGGAATGCCTTGCTGGGCTGGACCGCCCCACCCACGCCTGCTGGAATCGACGTCCTACCTCTCCCCGGGGCCTGTTCCTGGAGCCCAGGCAGCTCCGGACACACTGGCTCCCCTGTGTGCACCAGGTGGCCCCCTCCCCACCGTCCCCTTCTGTCCTCCCGGCATCTTTGCTTCCAGCATCCTCGCTCACCCGGGGCCTGGCTCTCAAGCCTCCTAAGGCATTCGATGGGCCCTGGTTTTATTAAGCTGGGGGTGGGGACGACTTAGAGGCTGTATAGGTCAAGGGTTCAGGACTAGGTTTAGGGAACTGTATGAACCCAAAAAAAGTCATCTGCAAAATTCTGCACGTGTGTGCACTTCGGGGATCATGCTAACAGGTAACAATTTTCGAGAGTATTATATGCCCAGCACAATCTCATCTAATCCTCACCGCCACCCCAGCATAGTGAGTATTATACCCATCTTACAGACAGAAGAACTGAGGCCAAGAGCCCGGAAGTCACACGGCAAGGAGAATGGAAGGAGGCTTTGAGCCCAAGTCACCTGGATCCAAGTTCCACCCGCTGAAACTTCCATCCCGAGGCTGGCCCACCTTCTCTAAATATCTATGACCTTCAAATGGGGTTGGGTGAGGCCTGTAGTTGTGGGGATCTCAGAGCAGAGGAGGAGGGTTGGGGTCCCCTCTCTGTGCCTCTAGCCCAAAGCAAGCTGTGGTGATGGGATTCAGGTATGGCCACTGTTTCTGTCCTCCTCACCGTGACAGTACCGCATGGTGGCCCCTCTGAAGGTTGGCCAGAGTAGAGGGAGATTATTATCAGACCCCCAGGGACCTCAGGGAAACATTTCTAAAATATTTCAAAATAATGTTTTTAAAAACCAAAACACTATTGTGCATGCCCAGGGCTGTGCCTGTCCTCATGACACTCCCATTTAGAGACAATAAACAAATACATCAAAGACATCATTTCAGAAAGGGACAAACTATTGGGATCGTAACAAAACAAAGTGAGTGTACTGGAGATAACCAGGGTGCGGCTGCTTTAGTTTGGAATAGGGAGGCTTTTTTGAGGAGAGGGAGATGGGCAGAGACAGGAATGATGACCTGGAACAGTTGGAGGGAGAGCGTTCCAGGCAGAGAGAGCTGCCAGGGCAAAGGCTCTGGGGCAGGCAGAAGCTTGGTGCTCGGGATGGGTCATTGTAGCTGGGTGTGAGTGAAGGACATAGAGGAAGATGCTGGAAGGTTTTGGAGTGCTTCTCAAATTCTTGCCAGAGCAGACCAGTTTTTTTTCCCCAATCCCTAAAATGCAATAAAAATGAATTTCAATGGGAAAATAAGATTGAAAAGGGCATGCATGGAACTTCCCTGGCGGTCCAGTAATTAGGACTCCATGCTTCCACTGCAGAGGGCATGTGTTCGATCCCTGGTCGGGAACTAAGATCCCGCAAGCCGCGCGGTGAGGCCAAATAAGAAAAAGAAATGCATAGTGCCAGAAACCAAGGATCAGCTGACAAGGATCAAGGATGGGGGTATATTGTGGGTCCACAAGAGCCAACTGAAAGAGTTCCCGATGGCCAAAGCCAGAGCCATGTGAACAAAAACACTAATATAGTATTGGATTATAACTCCAGGAATAAAAAGAAATGTCCATTAGTTTGCACTGATACAAAGAAATAATCGAATACATTAACAAATGTAGGACAGGTATGGAAGGTTTCCAGATAATTTATGTAGGTGCCGCACCCTGAGGGATGGTTAGAACGGCACACAGTGATTTCCTCCCCAAAGGAACAGTGTGTAAAGAGGGCGGGATTGGGGGGAAGAATAACTTTTCAGTGGAGAAAACTGCTCAACACACTTCATCACCCGGCTGGGTGATTAAGGTCAACACCAAAGTCATAATTAGGTTGATAATATGTACTCTTGAGATGCTGTGAGGAAAATAGCACTTTACCTCTGTGATCCTTCTCCCCCCAAACCCATAACCCTAGTCTAAACATGAGGGAAATTTCCAAAACAATTCCAGTTGAGAGGCATCCTCCTGTATACTGACCATAATCCTCAAAACTGTCAAGGTCATCAAAGACAAGGGAAGCTCAAGAAACTGTTGCAGCCAAGAGAAACCTAAGGAGACGTGTCAACTAAATGTCACGTGCAATCCTGGACCAGAAAGAAGACATTCGGGGAAAATCGAAGGAATATGAATAACGCGTGAACTTTAGTTAACAATAATGTATTGATATTGGTTCACTAGTCCCAGACTAGTGTAAGATGTTACTAATAGGGGAAACTATGTGTGTGTGTTGGGGAAGAGACTATATGGAAACTGTGCTATTTGCTCAATTTTTCTGTAAATTTAAATTTGTTCTAGAATAAAGTCTATTAATTAAAAAAAAATTTACGTGGAAAAGAAATCTGAAAAAGAATATACATATATACACACATATATGTATGTATATAGGTATAACTGGATCACTTTGCTATACACATGAAACTAACACAACACTGTAAATTAACTATACTTCAATTTAAAAAATGGTTAAAGGGGACTTCCCTGGTGGTCCAGTGGTTAAGACTTCACCTTCCAATGCAGGGGGTGAGGGTTTAATCCCTGGTCGGGGAGCTAAGATCCCACGTGGCTCATGGCCAAAAAACCAAAACATAAAACAGAAGCAATATTGTAACAAAATTCAATAAAGACTTGTAAAAAAAAATGGTCCACATAAAAAACAAATCTTAAAAAAATAAAAAATGGGGCTTCCCTGGTGGCGCAGTGGTTGGGAGTCCACCTGCCGATGCAGGGGACACGGGTTCGTGCCCCGGTCTGGGAGGATCCCACATGCCGCGGAGCGGCTGGGCCGTGAACCATGGCCGCTGAGTCTGCGCGTCCGGAGCCTGTGCTCCGCAACGGAAGAGGCCACAACAGTGAGAGGCCCGCCTACCGCAAAAAAAAAAAAAAAAAAAAAAAGAATTGGGGAATTCCCTGGTGGTCCAGTGGTTAGGACTTGGTGCTTTCACTGCCGAGGGCCCGGGTTCAATCCCTAGTCAGGAACTAAGATCCTGCATGCGGCCAGGCCAAAAAAAAAAAAAAAGGGAGAGAGAATTGACAGGACTTGCTGATTGATGGGGGGTGGGGGGGAAGGAGTTTGGGAAGATGCCCAGATCTCTATCTTTCACAACTGGGTAGACAGTGGAGTCATGGGCTGAGATGGGGACATGGGATGAGAGGCCGGGTTGGGTGAGGGAGGGGATGATGATGAGTTTCGTCTTGGACAGATGGAGTTTCAGGTCCCCGAGGGATGTAAGGAGGGCAGAAGTTCATAATCTTTTACAGATCACGATGGGTGATGCCCCGTGTGCTTCCACGAACGTAAAATAGTCTCAAAGGGATAATTTGGCCCGTTTTGTTCCTCACACAAAAACACAGCAGAGCTTTTTTTTTTTTAATTTGGTTGCGACAGGCATGTAGGATCTAGTTCCCTGACCAGGGATCAAACCTGGTCCCCCTGCATTGGGAGCACAGAGTCTTAACCACTCCACCACCAGGCAAGTCCCACAACAGGGTTTGAAAGTCACTAACATGCCCTTCAGCAGGATAAATAAACTGTGGGACATTCAGACAATGGAATGTTATTTGGTGTTAAAAAGAAATGAGCTATCAGGCCATGAAAAGACATGGAGGAACTTTGAAAAATGCACATGACTAAGTGAAAGAAACCAGTCTGAAAAGGCTGTATGATACAGACTGTATGATTCCAACTTTAGGACATTCTTGAAAAAGCAAAGCTATGGAGACGGTTAAAGGATCAGTGGTTGCCAGGGGTTAGCGGGGGAAGGAGGGGTGAAGAGGCAGAGCACAGAGGATTTTTAGGGCCGTGAAAACACACTGTGTGATGTTATAATGGCAGATACATGCCATTATACATTTGCCCAAAGCCATAGAATATACAACACCAAGAGTGAACCCTAATGTCAACTATGGACTCTGGGTGATGTTGATGTGTTAGTGTAGGTTCGTCAGTCATTACAAATGTACTGTCTGCTGGGAGATGTTGAGAACGGGGGAGGCTATGCATGGGAGTGGGAGGGGGTGTATGGGAATTCTGTATTTTATGCTCAATTTTGCTGTGAACTTAAACTGCTCTAAAAATTAGTCTATAATAAACACATGCAGTGGGACACATATATAAATACTAAGTAAATATCCCTGAATACATACTTGGACATTTAAAATATACCTAATGGGAAACATGCGGGGAGGAGAGGATAAATCAGGAGCCTGGGATCAACATACACACATTACTATATATAAAATAGACAGGGAACGCTACTCAATATTCTGTAATAGGGAATTCCCTGGTGGTTCAGTGGTTACAACTCCGTGCTTCCAATGCAGGGGTTGCGGGTTTGATCCCTGGTTGGGGAACTAAGATTCCACATGCCCGTGCAGTGCAGCCAAAAAAAAAAAAAAAAATCTGTAATAACCTATACGGGGAAAGAATCTGAAAAAGAATGAATGTATGTATATGTATAATTGAATCACTATGTTGTAACCTGAAACTAACACAACATTGTAAATCAACTATACTCCAATAAACTTTTTAAAAATACCCAATAATACCCACACGATCACACTCATGAATGCAAGTATCTGTACATGCACACACACACACACACACTCATGCAGATACTCGTTACTGATGTAGGTCAAGGGAAAGAGACTATCTCAAGTGTGGCTTCTGTCCTCTGCATGTCCTTGATGGGAAGAAATTTTCTATCCACTTCATTCTTTTCTCTCTTTCCCTCCTCTGGTAGGAGGAGGTCTGTGGGCAGACAGAAGGGAGGAAGTGACTTCGCAGGTTAGAAAAGCAAAGTCTAAGGTGATCGTAGGGGAAGGAGGAAGAGGAAGAGAGAGAAGGGGGTTCTGATTGCTCTTTGGACATTGCTGAAGACTGTGGGGATTCAACACAAATGAAGGTTCTGTTATCATCCTCTGAATTCATTGCTGTGCCCATCCACCCTTTTCAACTCCAAGGGCACAGCTAAGGGACACACTGGAAAAAGCAAATCACACAAACTTTGGGGTCTTGTGATGGCCCCATCTGCTATGATCCCATGGCGTGCAAGCCCCTCAAGAGTCATGGTCAGGGCTGGGGATACCCTGTGGAGCCAGAGAAATTGAAGCCCCAAAGAAAATGAGACACAGCCTGAGGACAAAGCAGGTGAGAGCTTCTGGAAGGTGAGAGGGATCCCCAGTGTTCAGGGCTGGCTTGGAGGGTCCATGGGAGAAGGAGTGAGCAGTCACAAATAGATACAAGGACGTAGCAATCAATGGTGACCTTGGGGAAAGTGGCCTCAAGGGTATCTGTGTGGTGAGGCCCAAGGGAGGGAGTCAGATGAAGAAGCGAGATGAGAGAGAGTGGAAACTTCACCTAAAATTCCCCAGCCACCATCCATGCCTATGCTCTGCTCTCTCCAAAGCTGTTCTCCCCCCACAGTTCCACCCTTCCTCCTCCTAGCATCCTCCCTTATACTCCTTTTCCACTTCCTATCATTCCCCAAACTTAATCCCTGCAGCAGAACTGTAGACTATTAGAAACCAAAGAGGTGCAAAGTTCTGCACCTCATGTAACGTACAATATGAGAAATGTAATTACCACTGCTGTATGTTACATATGAGAGCTATTAAGAGAGTAATTAAGAGTTATTAAGTTATTAAGAATAAGCCCTGAGAGTTCTCATCACAAGGAAAAAAAATTTCTATTTCTTTAATTTTGTATCAATATGAGATGATGGATGTTCACCAAACTTATGTGGTCATCATTTCATGATGTATGTAAGTCAAGTCATTACGCACTACACCTTAAACTTAGTGCTGTGTGTCAGTCATACCTCAATAAAACCGGAAGATAAAAGAACTCTGGGGAAAACAAAAAAGAATATTAGACACGAAAGGAACTCAAAACATTGGCTAGTACAAGTCTTCACCCAGAGCTCAAACAACCCCCCCCCCACACACAGAGCATCTCTGTCTCCTCTCATCCAGCCTATCCTTGATTCTTTCCATGAACAAGGAGCTCACTTCTGAGAGAAGCAGCCCCTTCTAGCTCTGCTGGCCACAGAGTCATTCCTTTAGCAGAATCATGCCTATAGTAGGTCCTCAATTCATGCTTGTGGAATCAGTTTCACTGCCCCCCTCACCTAGCTTCTCAGCTTCCCCATTAAATTATGTATCCAAGACATGAAGATAATTGTCAAGGTGTGAGTCATGTGTTGCATTGTAGGTTTTCATTTAGAATATATCAATTAAAGAGCAACTACGCGGCCCTAGAATTTGGGGATTCAAGCCAGACAAAGACAGACATAGTCTCTGTCTTTGTGGAGCTTATGTTCTAGTGGGAACAGACACTGAATAGCTGCAGACACAATTCATTAATTACAGTTGCAGTGAGTACTCTGAGAGGAAGAGATGCAGGGTACAGTGTGGACAGGTAGACCATACAACAAGCAGTCTTGATGTACGGCCAATAATCGTGTTACACCTATATAAATAAAACTGGTCACGCAAAATCACTCAGCCAGTAATATGAACAAATCTGTTCCTTAGGGGCAGAAACTTACCACGAAGAGGAACCGTGTGGCAGATTATCGAAGTAATGATTTAGCCATGTGACTTGTTTTGGCCAGCGGGACAATAGCAAATGCGATAGAAGCAGAGGCTTGTAAAGTACTTTCACACTGTCATAAAAGAGGGGATATCACTGTAGGCCCTTCAGACACTAAAAGGATAATGAGGGTATTTTTACGAACAGATTTATGTTGATAAATTTGACAGTTTACATGGCATAAACAAATTCCTTGAAATTCAAAACTACCAAAGCTTACTTAAGAAGAAATAGATAGGGGAGATTGGTTCAAGATGGTGGAGTAGAAGGACGTGCTCTCACTCCCTCTTGCGAGAACACCAGAATCACAACGAACTGCTGAACAATCATCGACAGGAAGACACTGGAACTCACCGAAAAGGATACCCCACATGCAAAGACAAAGGAGAAGCCACAATGAGACGGTAGGAGGGGACGCAATCACAATAAAATCAAATCCCATAACTGCTGGGTGGGTGACCCACAAACTGGAGAACACTTATACCACAGAAGTCCACCCACTGGAGTGAAGGTTCTGAGCCCCACGTCAGGCTTCCCAACCTGGCCGTCCGGCAACGGGAGGAGGAATTCCCAGAGAAGCAGACTTTGAAGGCTAGCGGGATTTGATTGCAGGACTTCTGCAGGACTGGGGGAAACAGAGACTCCACTCTTGGAGGGCACACACAAAGTAGTGTGCGCATCGGGACCCAGGGGAAGGAGCAGTGGCCCCATGGGAGACTGAACCAGACCTACCTGCTAGTGTTGGAGGGTCTCCTGCAGAGGTGCGGGGTGGCTGTGTCTCACCGTGAGGACAGGACACTGGCAGCAGAAGTTCTGGGAAGTACTCTTTGGCGTGAGCCCTCCCAGGGTCTGCTATTAGCCACACCAAAGAGCCCGGGTAGGCTCCAGTGTTGGGTCGCCTCAGGCCAAACAACCAACAGGGAGGGGACCCAGCCTGACCCATCAGCAAACAAGCGGATTAAAGTTTTACTGAGCTCTGCCCACAAGAGCAACAGCCAGCTCTACCCACCACCAGTCCCTCCCATCAGGAAACTTCCACAAGCCTCTTAGATAGCCTCATCCACCAGAGGGCAGACAGCAGACGCAAGAAGAACTACAGTCCTGCAGCCTGTGGAACAAAAACCACATTCACAGAAAGATAGACAGGATGAAAAGGCAGAGGGCTATGTACCAGATGAAGGAACAAGATAAAACCCCCGAAAAACAACTAAATGAAGTGGAGATAGGCAACCTTCCAGAAAAAGAATTCAGTATAATGATAGTGAAGATGATCCAGAACCTCGGGAAAAGAATGGAGGCAAAGATCGAGATGATGCAAGAAATGTTTAACAAAGACCTAGAAGAATTAAAGAACAAACAAAGAGGTGAACAATACAATAACTGAGATGAAAACTGCACGAGAAGTGCAGAAGGAATCAATAGCAGAATAACTGAGGCAGAAAAATGAATAAGTGACCTGAAAGACAGAATGGTGGAATTCACTGCTGTGGAACAGAATAAAGAAAAAAGAATGAAAAGAAATGAAGACAGCCTAAGAGACCTCTGGGACAACATTAAACATAACAACATTCACATTATAGGGGTCCCAGAAGGAGAAGAGAGAGAGAAAGGACCCTCACACTGGTCAGAATGGGCATCATCAGAAAATCTACAAACAACAAATGCTGGAGAGGGTGTGGAGAAAAGGGAACCGTCTTGCACTGTTGGTGGGAATGTAAATTGATACAGCCACTATGGAGAACAGTATGGAGGTTCCTTAAAGAACTAAAAATCGAATTACCATATGACCCAGCAATCCCACTACTGGGCATATACCCAGAGAAAACCATAATTCAAAAAGACACATGCACCCCAATGTTCATTGCTGTGCTATTTACAATAGCCAGGTCATAGAAGCAACCTAAATGCCCATCGACAGACGAATGGATAAAGAAGATGTGGCACATATATATATAATGGAATGTTACTCAGCCATAAAAAGGAATGAAATTGGGTCATTTGTAGAGACGTGGGTGAATCTAGAGACTGTCATACAGAGTGAAGTAAGTCAGAAAGAGAAAAAAAAAATTGTATATTAACGCATATATGTGGAACCTAGAAAAATGGTACAGATGAACCGGTTGGCAGGGCAGAAATAGAGACACAGATGTAGAGAACAAACATATGGACACCAAGGGGGGAAGCAGCAGGGGGTGTGGGTGTGGGTGTGATGAATTGGGAGATTGGGATTGACATGTATACACTGATGTGTATAAAATGGATGACTAATAAGAACCTGCTGTATAAAAAAATAAATAAAATTAAATTTAAAAAAGAAAAATGCAGAAAAGTGTGAATAATATGACCCTGTTTTTGTAAAACTAACAATAAAGATATTTCATGTACATGTATATATATGTACGTATAAAAAAAAGAAGAAATAGATACCTAAATAGGCCTGTGTCTACTAAAAAATAGAATTTGTGATTAAATACCTTCCCATAAAGAAAACTTCATGCCCAGATTGCTTCACCAGTGAATTCTACAAAACTGAAGGAAAGAAAATAATACTGATTTTAAACAAACTCTTACAGAAAAAGAAGAGGAGGGAATGCTTCCCAGTTAATTCTGTGAGGGTAGCATTATCCTGATACCATAACCAGATAAGGATATTACAAGAAAAATAAATCCCACAGACCAATATCTTTCATGAATACGGACACAGACAACTCTTAAAAAATATTAGCAAATAGAGTCCAGCCATATATTAAAAAGAAAACACATCATGATCAAGTGGGGTTTATCTCAGCAATGCAAGGCCGGTTCGGCATTAGAAAATCAATGTAATATGTCCTATCAAGAAATTGAAAAGGGAAAATCATATGGCAATCATCATCTCAATAGCCCAGCTTACCCACCATACCTGTCAATGTGCATTACAGAGGGTCAGTCAATTTAACACTCTTTCCTGATAAAAACTCTGAAATCAAAGCCAACACCATGCTCAAGGTGAGTTCTCACAAAAATTTACAAGAAATGAAGATGGCCAATATCACCGGTATTGTTCCGCTTTACTTCTAACAGTGCTAGCCAACGCAACAAGGCAGGAATCAGAAATGCCATGCGATTAATAGGAAACAGAGACAGTCCATCACTGACATGATTGTCTACTCAGACAGCTAACTGAAAATTATTAGAACTAATGAATGTGGCCAGTTACAAAATAAAAATATGAAACAATAGCTTTTCTTTTCTTTAATTAAAAAAAATTTTTTAAATGCCTTCCAGGCATACCTGGATTAATGCTATATAAATTTATTAAAGTTAACTCCATGTAATACATTTTAGAAAGACTGTCATCCAGATTTCTCCATAATTTATTCCAAGGGATTAATGCGAGCAGATTGGGAGTCCATTATTACATCACCCAAATGCCTGTGTGTGTGTTTTTTTTAAACATCTTTATTGGAGTATAATTGCTTTACAGTGGTGTGTTAGTTTCTGCTTTATAACAAAGTGAATCAGCTATACATATACGTATATCCCCATATCTCCTCCCTTCAATAGCTTTCCCAAATGCCAGAGATGATCAACTTATAAAAATATACATTCATTCACAATAATAATAAAAATTAAGATAAAACCAACAAGAAATGTGCAGGACAAGTGAGATATAACTCAAGAGGGCTTGAATTAAATGGAGAACTAAAACCTATTCATGAATGGGGGACTTTATGTTATAAGGTTGCTGACATTCTCTGCATTGACTTATAGGTTTAAAAAACTTACAAATAGGGCTTCCCTGGTGGCGCAGTGGTTGAGCGTCCGCCTGCCGATGCAGGGGACACGGGTTCGTGCCCCGGTCCAGGAGGATCCCACATGCTGCGGAGCGGCTGGGCCCGTAAGCCATGGCCGCTGAGCCTGCGCGTCCGGAGCCTGTGCTCCGCAATGGGAGAGGCCACAACAGTGAGAGGCCCGTGTACCGCAAAAACAAAACAAAACAAAACGAAAAAAACTTACAAATAAACATTCCAGTGGGCTTGGGGGAAGCCACTTGGGAAAAGATCTTGAAGACTGACCTAGAATATATCTGGGAGAATAAATAGGCAAGAATATCATAATAAAATTTTGGAAAAGCGAATGAAACCTACTATAAAATGACAACAATGTAAATAGTGTGGTACTATTATAAGAATAAATAAACATTAACAGAAAAGAATAGACTCTAGTTTTCAACTGTCTATATATCTCTCTTCTTATCTACAAAATGTAGCATAGGGCTTCTCTGGTGGCGCAGTGGTTAAGAATCCGCCTGCCAACGCAGGAGACACGGGTTCGAGCCCTGGTCTGGGAAGATCCCACATGCCGCGGAGCAGCTAAGCCCGTGCGCCACAACTACTGAGCCTGAGCTCTAGAGGTCGCGTGTCACAGCTACTGAAGCCCGCGCGCCTAGAGCCCGTGCTCCACAACGAGAAGCCACCACAATGAGAAGCCCACGCACCGCAACAAAGAGTAGCCCCCGCTCGCGGCAACTAGAGAAAGCCCACGTGCAGCAACGGAGACCAAACGCAGCCAAAAAAAATAAATAAATAAAATAAATAAAAAATTTAAAAAAATGTAGCATAACTTATTTTAAAAATATTCAATAATAATTCATAATAAAGATGGCATTTCCAATTGGTGGGGAAAGTATGGAATATTCGATAGATGTAACTTAGACAACTGGTTTACCATTTGGGAAAGAAAGTTAGTTCAAACCTTACCATACATCATGCGACAAAATAAATTTCAGATCAATAAAAGAATTAAGAGTAAAAAAATGAAGCCATAAGGGACTTCCCTGGCAGTCCAGTGGTTAAGACTCCGCACTTCCACTGCAGGGGGCGCGGGTTCGATCCCTGGTCTGGAAATTAAGATCCCACATGCCGTGTGGCATGGCCAAAAACAAACAAACAAACAAAAAAGCCATAAAATAAGTTGGTATAAAATATTTGCAACATTAATTACAATGGGTTAATATCTTTGATTTATGTGAACATCTAAAACAGGGGTAGGCATTGGGAACTCCCTGGCGGTCCAGTGGTTAGGAATCCGTGCTTTCACTTCTCTGAGCCTGGGTTCGATCCCCGGTCAGGCAACTAAGATCCTGCAGGGTGCGCCACTGTTCAAAAAATAAATAAATAAACAAAAATAAAACAGGGTCGGGCTTCCCTGGTGGCGCAGTTGGTTGAGAGTCCGCCTGCCGTTGCAGGGGACATGGGTTCGTGCCCCGGTCCGGGAGGATCCCACATGCCGCGTAGTGGCTGGGTCCGTGAGCCATGGCCGCTGAGCCATGGCGTCCGGAGCCTGTGCTCCGCAACGGGAGAGGCCACAACAGTGAGAGGCCCGCGTACCGCAAAAAAAAAAATAAAAATAAAAAATAAAACAAGGTTGGGCAAACTATGTCTCACTTGCCAAAACTGGCCCACTGCATGTGTTTGTATGGCCTGCAAGCTCAGAATGATTTTGACTTTTTTAAAAATCCAAAGAAGACTATTTGACAATACCTGAACATTACAGGAAATTCAAATTTCATGTGTCCACAAATAAGTTCTATTGGAGCCTAGCCACGTGCACTCATAGACATCCTGTCTTATTGCTTTCGAGTTACAAGGGCAGAGTGGAGTAGTCCTGACGTAAACTATGGTCCGTAAAGGGGAAAATAGTTACTAACTTACCATTTGCAAAAAAAGTTAAGATTGCCTTGATATTAGAAAAGGCATGAACACAGAGCCTTAAGCCATTCTGGTTAGAGGTTCAACGTTCAACTCTGGGCTTCTTACTCAAAAACTCAGACCGCTGACCAAGTCACTCCGTCCTCCTTGCCTCAGTTTAAAGTAAGAGGCAAAGTCAGATTGTTGCAAGGAATAAATCAAAAAGTGATTTATGAAAGGCTTAAAACAGAGCCTGGCACATAATACACTACGTGGATGTGAGCTATTCGGTTTTCAATTGCATCAGTGGATATTTTAAAATTGGGATCCTGTCCTATCTCTTTAAGTGTTCTACGGAGTGAAATTTTTCCTCCACTGCTGGTGGTGAGGATCATTTTTTCCAAGAACACTTGGCAAAATGCATCAAGAACTTTAACAAAACCACTTATTTTTTATTATTTTTAAATTTTTTCTTTATGTTTTTGGCTGCACAGCACAGGTTGTGGGAACTTAGTTCGCCTGACCAGGATTGAACCTGTACCCTCAGCAGTGAAAGCACGGAGTCCTAACCACTGGACTGCCAGGGAATTCCCCAACCACTTATTTTTAATCCAGTATTTCCACATCTGGCATTATTTTCCCTAAGAGCATAAGCAAAGAAATACGTGTTGCCTATTTATTTCTTCACTAATGAATTGGGAGTAGCATAAAGAAATCATCACAGAGGCAAAGAAAGATGAACATACAAGGATATTCATCCCAATTTCATTTGTAACAGTGAAAAGTTAGAACCAACTTAAGTGCCCAGCAGGAAAGAACTGGTTAAATAATTTTGCAGCCATGTGGGCAGGGGAGAGGAGGAGTCGTCCTGTTTTAGAGGAATATTTAACAAGTTATTTTCTGGGGGCTTTAAAAATTATTGAAATAGTACAATCTCATTGTAAAAAGGGTCAAACAATACAAAAAGTGAAGATACAGAAGTTCCCCCTTTAACTGTCACCCTGCCACTTCTTCCAAAGAGGGAACCACTGTCAATTGTTTGGAGTAGATTCCCAGGGCGTCTTATGCACGTACATACTTGTGTATCATTCGTGTTCTTTAATATAAATGCAATCAGACTGTATACAATGTTATGTGTTTTTTTTTCCCATTGAGCAATATACCAGTAATATACACAGGGATTTTTTCCATGTCAGTAATATAGGTCTGTCTCATTCTTTTTAATGACTGTGCTGCGTTCCCACAGTCTGCCGTGCCCTGATTTGTCTAACTATGCCCCTATTGTCAGTCATCAAGACTGTTTTCCATGTTTTGCTTTTACAAGCAATGGCATCATTGCAAGCAAGTCTTCGATGAGCACACTTGGGAACGTATATTCATGGGATCAGTTGTTGATTGTAGAGTGGCCAGAACAAAGGTGATGTGCTTTAAATATTTTGTTTGACCACAGTCAAATTCCCTTCCCAAAAATTTGCAATAATTTACATTTCCCCCTCCTGACAGTGTGGCAATGATTATTATTCATCCAATTCTCCATAAGACCTGACGCCTGCAATATTTTTAATGTTTGCCAAGTTAAAGAATGAGGACTAAAATTTGTCTGATTACTAGTGAGACAGAGCATGTTGCTGTCTTCTTTTTCTTTTTTCTGCTATTTATATTTCTAGCTTGCTTACACAGTCCAGATGATGTAGGGGTTAGGAGTACGGACCCCACAGCCAAGCTGCTTTGAACCAAGCTCAGCTGTTTACTGGCTGTGTGACCTTGGGCAAGTCACTTAACCTCTCTGTTTCTCATCTGTGAAATAGAGATAATAATAGTACCCATCTCACAGGGTTGAGGATTAAATTACGCTGTGTATATAAAGCACCTAGAACAGTATCCAGTATGCAGTGAGCAGCTAATAAAACATTAACAATTATTGCCCTTTTGCCTATCATTTTTATTGCAAGTATTTCCTTCCAGGCTGCTGCTTTGTTGGCCCTTTTGTCTTTGTTCAGCGTGTTTCCATATCATCAAATCTGTCTGTCTTTTCATTCATGGCTCTGAGTTTCAATAAAAGCAAAACTGGGACATTTAAACTGAACATAGAGGAAGAAACGGGGAAAAGAGAAGAAACTATTAGCAGTGTTCACCTCTGGGCGATAGAATTCAGATGACTTATGCTCCTTTTTTATACTCCATGTTTTCTGAATGTTCTAATGAGCATATATCATGAGTATATATTTCCAAATGAACATATATTACCTTTATTTTTATGCTTTATCTGTTTTAAAATTTTAACTAAGCACGCTGGTAATCATTTTATAGTGAGAAAAAGCACCCTCCTGCCCCCGCCCAATAAATGTTGTTTACCTTAAAGTACAAAAAAAAAAAGGAGGCAGTTAGCTTGGGACTCCACACTTAACCCCACCCATAGGCCAAACATTATAGCAGGACCGCCCCCTGGTGGCAAAGAGATGAGTTGATCCAAGAAGGGGTGTGTGTGTGTGTGTGTGTGTGTGTGTGTGTGTGTGTACGTACACATGCGCGTCCTCCTGTAAGGAGCTCTGTTCCATTCAACTTAAATCACAAAGCAACACTTTGAGTTGGGGACTAAAATTATGTAGAAGACACAGGTGAGGAATCTGAGTCACCCAGCTGGCAAGGGGCAGCTCCCCACCCAACTTGGAGAAATGTCCAGGTCCGTTTTTTGTGTGTTTGTTTTGCTTTTTGGTCGCACCACACAGCTTGTGGGATCTTAATTCCCTAACCAGGGATCGAATCCGTGCCCCCTACAGTGGAAGTGCAGAGTCCTAACCACTGGACCACCAGGGAATTCCCCCCAGGCCCCTGTTTTTAATCACCAAGTCCTCTGCTCCCAAAGGGCCCCTGCCCTGTCTTTGGATCTAATTCACATATCATACAATTCACCAATTGAAAGTGTACAATTCAGTGGGTTTTAGTGTATTCCCAGAGTTGTGCAGCCATCATACTGTCAATCTGAAAATATTTCCATCACAGAATGCGGAGAAACAGGAAACCTTGTGCACTGCTGGTGCGAATGTAAATCGGTACAGCCATTATGGAAAATAGTATAAAGTTTCCACAAGAAATTAAAAACAGAACTATCGTATGGTCCAGTGATCCCACTTCTGGATATACATCCGAAGGAAATGAAATCCTTATCTAGAAGAGATATTTGCACTCCTATTTCATAGCAGCATTATTCACAATAGCCGAGGTATGAAGACAACCTAAGTGTTCCTTGATGGATGAATGGGTAAAGAAACTGTGAGATATATACATATATATTCATTCCACTGTATATGTGATGGAATAGTATCAGCCTTTAAAAAGAATGAGGGAGGGGCTTCCCTGATGGCGCAGTGGTTGAGAGTCCGCCTGCCGATGCAGGGGACACGGGTTCGTGCCCCGGTCCGGGAAGATCCCACATGCCGCGGAGCGGCTGGGCCCGTGAGCCATGGCCACTGAGTCTGCGCGTCCGGAGCCTGTGCTCCGCAGCGGGAGAGGCCACAACGGTGAGAGGCCAGCGTACCGCAAAAAAAAAAAAAAGAATGAGGGAACTTCCCTGGCGGTCCAGTGGTTCAGACTTCGCCTTCCAATGCAGGGGGTGTGGGTTCGATCCCTGGTCGAGGAACTAAGATCCCACATGCCTTGGGGCCAGAAAACCAAAACATAAAACAGAAGCAATATTGTAATAAATTCAGTAAAGACTTTAAAAAATGATCCACATCAAAAAAAAATCTTTAAAAAAATTAAAAAATAAAAAGAATGAAAAAAATTAAATATATAATAATATATATATTTTTTTATTTGGCTGAATTGGGTCTTAGTTGCGGCATGTGGGATCTTCGTTGTGGCACGTGGGCTTCTCTCTAGTTGTGGCGTGTGGGCTCCAGAGTGTGAAGGTTCAGAAGTTGCTTAGTTACCCCGAAGCATGTGTGATCTTAGTTCCCCGACCAGGGATTGAACCCGTGTCCCCTGCATTGGAAAGCAGATTCTTAACCACTGGA
This sequence comes from Pseudorca crassidens, assembly GCF_039906515.1. Lineage (NCBI taxonomy): Eukaryota > Metazoa > Chordata > Mammalia > Artiodactyla > Delphinidae > Pseudorca > Pseudorca crassidens. The sequence goes on from NC_090298.1 coordinate 166,862,831, forward strand.
CCACCAGGGAAGTCCCAAGAATGAAATTCTGTCATTTGCAACAACATGGATGAACCTGGAGGGCATTCTGCTAAGTGAAATAAGCCAGAGAAAGACAAATATTGCAATCACTTGTACGTGGAATCTAAAAGAAAAAAGTAGAACTCATAGGGTTTCCCTGGTGGCACAGTGGTTGAGAGTCTGCCTGCCAATGCAGGGGACACGGGTTCGAGCCCTGGTCCGGGAAGATCCCTCATGCTGTGGAGCAACTGGGCCCATGAGCCACAACTACTGAGCCTGCGCATCTGGAGCCTGTGCTCCGCAGCAAGAGAGGCTGCGACAGTGAGAGGCCCGCGCACCGCGATGAAGAGTGACTCCCGCTCGCCGCAACTAGAGAAAGCCCTCGCACAGAAACGAAGGCCCAACACAGCCAAATAAATAAATAAATAAATAAAATAGCTACAAAGCATGAAAAAAAAAAAGTAGAACTCATAGAAACTGAGAGAAGAAAAGAGGTTGCCAAAGAATGGGGGTGGGAGAAATAGGGAGAGGTTGGTAAAGAGTACAATCTTTCAGTTAGAAGACAAATAAGGTCTGAGGATTTAATGTATAACATGGTGACTACAGTTAATAACACTGTATTGCGTAATTGAAATTGACTAAGAGAGTAGAATTTAAGTGTTCTCACAGAGAGAGAGAGGGAGAGACAGGGAAAGGTAAACATGCGAGGTGATGGATGTATTAATGAACTAGTTGGGGAGGCATCCTTTCCCACTGTGTCCATTATCAAATCACCACATTGGACACTTTAAATATCTTACAATTTTGTCAATTATACCTCGATAAAAAGAGGACATTTCCATTACCCCAGAAAGAAACCCTGTGTTCCTTAGCAATCATTCCAAATTTCCCCCTCCCACCAGCCCCTGACAACCACTGATCTGTCTTTCTCTAGGGATTTGCCTGTTCTAGATATTTCATATTAATGGAAGCAGTCATACAAATGGGATAATACAGTATGCAGCCTTTTGTATCTGGCTTCTTTCATTTAGCATAATGTTTTCAAGTTTCATCCACATTGTAACATGTATCAGTACTTCATTATTTTTTAGGTCCAAATAATGTTCCATTGTATGGATATGCCACAATCTGTTCATCCACTCATCAATTGACATATATTTTCACAGGAGTGGTATTGCTGGGTCATTTTTTTTTTTTTTTTTTTTTTGCGGTACGCGGGCCTCTCACTGTTGCAGCCCCTCCCATTGCGGAGCACAGGCTCCGGACGCGCAGGCTCAGCGGCCATGGCTCACGGGCCCAGCTGCTCCGCGGCATGTGGGATCTTCCCGGACCGGGGTACAAACCCATGTCCCCTGCATCGGCAGGCGGACTCTCAACCACTGCGCCACCAGGGAAGCCCTGGGTCATATTTTAACTCTATGTATAAGAGGTCTTTTAACTCAGCTTCCCAGATGTCTTGGGGTCCAACATTGTTGTCACTTCCCTGTCTGATCTCTATATGGCCATTTCCAGAGACCTGGCCAGAAACACACACACACACACACACACACACACACACACACACACACACACCCCTCTTGTGAGCCTGGCTCCATCAGCTTCCTCTGACTCCACTCTTGTCCAGCTCCTGTGGGCTGCAGGGCAGACCCTCAACCCAGAACCCAGGCCCTCACTGGAACCCCAAGATTTCTTAGCATTAGCTAAATCTCAGAGAGAAGTAGTCTGAAGCTCCAGTGAAAGCCCAACTAACTCTGTTAGTCATGAACGTTCACCAAATGTTTCCAATGCTCTCTCTTCTGAGAGAACATGGTAGGGCTGTTCTGTCCTGCCCCTTCTTGGTTGGGTAGGACCCTGTGACTCGTCCTGACCAATAAGAAGTGAGCAGAAATGCTGTGTCATTCCCAGACCAGAGTATTTAACTGCTGGTGTGAGGGCCGCCAGAGAGTTTCCTCAGCTATGGTGACCTGAAACATTCCAGATAGTTGCTGCTCATCACCTGGGTCATGGAGTGTGGCACATGGGAAAGAATCCCCAGGTGACCTGTGATGGATACGTCCTGGGAGTGAGAAATTAATTTTGTATTGTTTTAGGCCCACAGGTTAGCATAATCTAAATTATCCTGATGATACACCAACCCATCTACATCATGGTACCTGGGTCCAGCCAAGGGCTCTCTATTAGTTTAATAGGGCTGCCATAGCAAAGGACCACAGACTGGGTAGTTTAAACAACAACTTTTCTTGTCTCTGGAGGCTAGAAGTTCTGGAGGCTAGAAGTCCAAGATCAAAGTGTTAAGAGGGTTGGTGCCTTCTGAGGGCTGTGACGGAGAACCTGTTCTGTGCCTCTCTCCTAGCTTCTTAAAGTCTCAGGTGTTCCTTGGCCTTGTAAATGATGTTCCCCCTGTGTCTCCACATCGCTGTCCCTCTGTGTGTCTGGATTCGAATTCCCCCTTTTATAAGGACACCAGTCGTAGTGGATTAGGACCCATCTGAATTACCTCCTTTTAACTTTATTATCTCTTAGAGACCCTATCTCCAAATAAAGTCCCATTCTGAGGTACTGGGGATGAGGATTTCAATATATGAATTTGGGGGGGGGATGCAATTCATCCCATAACAAGCTCCATTCCAACTCCAAGGTGCCAGGGGTCCCAGCCTTCCCAGCATCAGTGAGAGAAGGTAGGAGACATTGATGGTGGGTGACCAGGGGGCTCCTTCTAGATCCATGGAAGATTTCTTTCCTGAGGATCAAGTGCTGTCCACAGGAAAGCAGCCTAGCATGGAAACCTCAATAAATCCACTTCCCAGGGAGATAACATAGGGTGGTGGGTAGGCTAATGAATATGAAGCCTGGCTGCATCTCGTAGCCACTGTGTCACTTAACCCCTTCTTTGAGCCTCAGTTATCTCTTCTATGAAATGGGATAATAATAATCATATGTCCTCCATAGAACTATTGTGAGAATTCAGAGGGAGAATATGCATGCATCAGCATGAGGCCTGATATATGGCAATCTCTCCAAAAATGAATTATTATCGTTATTGCTATTGGTGGTGCTCATATGTGCTTAAGGGAAAGAGGACATTATGTGGCTTCAGGGTGGGGGGTCTCGAGATTCCTAGAGAGTGGGAGACATCACAGGTATCTTTGCTTTACCTTCAGAGCTTGACCTCATTTGACAAACATTACCGAGCACCTACTATAGGCCAGAAGCTCTTCTACACAAAGGTTCTTCCAGTGCTGGAACTTATATTTGGTCATGTCTCAAAGAGACAGATGATAAACAAGTGAAGCAACTGTGGTTAGCGAGCATGATTAAAAGGCAAGAAAGGGGCTTCCCTGGTGGCACAGTGGTTAAGAACCCGCCTGCCAATGCAGGGGACACGGATTCGAGCCCTGGTCCGGGAAGATCCCACACGCTGCGGAGCAACTAAACCCGTGCAACACAACTACTGAGCCTGTGCTCTAGAGTCCACAAGCTACAACTACTGAGCCTGTGTGCTACAACTACTGAAGCCCGCGCGCCTAGAGCCCGTGCTCTGCAACAAGAGAAGCCACCGCAATGAGAAGCCCGCGCACCGCAACGAAGAGTAGCCCCCACTCACCACAGCTAGAGAAAGCCTGCACGCAGCAACGAAGACCCAAAGCAGCCAAAAGTAAATAAATAAAAATTTAAAAAATAATAATAAATAAAAGGCAAGAAAACGGGGCAGTGGGAGTGGGGAAAATGCTTTAAACAGTAGCTTCAGACAATCTGAAGGCGGGGTATTTGAGAACAAACATTTCAGCTACAAAGGGCTCCAAGGCAGGAATCTATGGAGAGTTGAGTAACAGAGGAAATGCTAATGGAATTGAGGGGCAAGTGAGGGTGGAGTGGGAGGCAGTTAGGGTGGAGACGTCAACAGGGGGCACACTTGGGCTGAATTTTCAGCTTAATGTGCCCCCCCGAATCTGGAAGGGGCAGGGATGTCGGGGGCTCGGAGGGGGAGGTAGAGAGGGGTGGGCTTAAGCAGTACCTTGGATAGCGCCCTCGCTGTCCGTGGTGCTGACATCCCGAGACCTGCTTCTCCAGAAGGAAGAAGCCATTGATTCAACAATGGAGACCTACCCTCGAGGTGCTGAAGTTCCAGGTACAAATAGTCAGAACATCAGTCATGACCAGCTGATCATCCTAGTAACAACCGTAATTCATGGAGAGGCTCCTACTGGCTCAGCCCCTGAACTTGGGAGGGAGCTGTGATTGGCAAAATAATGTCTACTCCCCTCCAAAGAGGTATGTGTACTAATCCCTGGAACCTGTGAATGTGTCACCTTACATAGAACATGGGCTTTAACCCACGCACCTATGGTCAATTAATCGACGACAAAGGAGGCAAGAATATACAATGGAGAAAAGAGAGAGTCTCTTCAGTAAGTGGTGCTGGGAAAACTGAACAGCTACATGTAAAAGAATGAAATTAGAACATTCCCTAACACCATACACAAAAATAAACTCACGATGGATTAAAGACCTAAATGTAAGACTGGATACTATAAAATTCCTAGAGGAAAGCATAGGGAGGATATTCTATGACATAAATAGCAGCAATGTCTTTTTGGACCACTCTCCTAGGATAATGGAAATAAAAATTAAAATGAGGAAATGGGACCTAATTAAACTTAAAAGCTTTTGCACAGCAAAGGGAACCATAAACAAAATGAAAAGACAACCTACAGAATGGGAGAACATACTTGCAAACGATGCAACCGACAAGGGATTAATCTCCAAAATATACAAACAACTCACACAGCTCAATATCCACAAACAACCTAATCATAGAAAAGGGGCTTTGCAGATATGATCTTGAGATGGGAGATGATCCTGGATTACCCAGGAGGGGGGCCCAATGCTGTCACGAGATCCTTACACGATGGAAGCAGGAAGGTCAGAGTCAGAGAGGGAGATGGGGTAATGGAGGCAGAGGTCACAGTGATGCAGGATGAGAAAGATTCAGCCAGCCATTGCTGGCTTTGAAGGTGGAGGAAGGGGCCACAAGCCAAGAAATGCAAGTGGCCTCTCGAAGTTGGAAAAGGCCAGGAAACAGGTTCTCCCTCAGAGCCTCCAGAAAGGAACTCAGCCCAGCTGACCTTGGTTTCAGCCCAGTGGAACCCATTTCAGACTTCTGACCTCCAGACTTGTAAGATAATAAATGTGTGTTGGTTTAAGCCACCAGGTTTATGGTAATCAGTTACAGAAACAGTAGGGAACTCATGAAGGAGCCAAAGCTTGGAAAAGCCAGGTCTCTTCCTCTCAAATCTAGGAATTGGAAGAAATGGGAATTCGAGCCAGGTGGTCTGACTCCAGGCCTATGTCCTTCACTGCCTCACCATGCTGAAAATATCTTCCCTGGTGTTATGGATTGAACTGTGGCCCCTTCCCTTCCGAATTCGTATGTTGAAGTTCTAATCCCCATGCAGTGAACTGAAGGTTTGTGTCCCCCCACAATCCAGTTCATACACTGAAATTGTAACCCCTAATGTGATGGTATCAGATGGGGCCTTTGGGAGGGAATTAGGTCATGACAGTGGAGCCCTCATGAATGGGATTAGTGCCCTTATAAGAGAGACCCCAGAGAGCTCTCCTGTCCTCTTTCCACCAAGTCAGCAGTCTGTAACCCAGAAAAGGGCCTTCTCCAGAACGCTTATCTTGGACTTCTGGCCTGCAGAAGTGCAAGAAATAAATTTCCATTGTTTATATTACTTTACAGTAAGAAGGAACAAGGTACTGATCCATGTTGCAATATGGAGGAACTTCAACAAGTTGCTAAGTGATAGAAGCCAGATATAAAAGATTATATTTTATATGATTCTGCTTATATGAAATACCCCCGCAAAAGACAAATTTGTAGAGGAAAGCAGGGTAGGTGGCAGGTGTGGCAGGGTTGGGGGAGAGAGAAGCGGCGGCAATGAGCTTGAGGGAATTTGGGGGGGTGATGAAAATGTTCTAAAACTTGATTGCAGTGACGGTTGTACAACTCTAGACTTTTTTTTTTTTGGCTGCGTTGGGTCTTCGTTGTGGCATGTGGGATTTTTCATTGAGGCGCACGGGCTCTTCACTGCGGTGCGCGGGCTTCTCTCTAGTTGTGGCATGTGGGGCTTCTCTCTCTAGTTGTGGAATGGGCTTAGTTGCCCCGCGGCATATGGGATCTTAGTTCCCCGACCAGGGATCGAACCCTCATCCCCTACACTGGAAGGCGGATTCTTTACCACTGGACCACCAGGGAAGTTCCTATGGTACTTTGTTATAGCAGCTTGAATGGACTAAACACCCCCAGTAACTCAGAATGTGAGTGCTTTTAGAGAAAGGACATTTAAAGAGGCAATTCAGTTAAAATGAGGTCAGTGGGGTGGGCCCTAATTCAAGTGACTGGTGTCCCTATAAGAAGAGATCAGGACACAGACACACACAGAGGGGGACCATGTGAGGACACAGGGAGAAGACAGCCATCTACAAGCCAAGGAGAGAAGGTTCAGAAGGAACCAACCCTGCTGACACCTTGGTCTCTGACTTCTAATTCTCCAAAACTGTGAGAGATGTCTGTTGTTTAAGTCCATCAGTCTGGGGTACTTTGTTATGGCAGCCCCAGCAAAGCCACATACCTGGGGACTCTGGGAAGCTGCACCTCATCTCTGGCCTAACCTGAGCCCCCCAGAAGAGTAGCACCCCCCAAAGCCACAGAGGCACCAGAATTAGGATGCTAGACCCATCCCAGCTGGTTCAAATCACGAGCTATTTCGAGGTGAGGAGGGGACTTCAGAGGACCATCTAGAGTCAGGACACACATGGGCCGCAGGGCTGTTCTTGACTGTCTCATCCTCTCTGGACGACTTCACCCATCCACACGGCACCAGTCTCCACTGCTGTCCTGACACCTCCAGACATGTTCCCGGCACAAATCTCTCTTCAGTTCCCATCCCAAATGTCCAGAGCCCCTGCTGTCTCCCCTGGAGTGTTCCTCTGGCTCCCCAAACTCAACATGCTCAAAGCAGAGCCCAGCATCAGTGTCCCCTTCTCCTGGTCCTTTCCCCTCACCCTCATCTCAGTCAAGATGCCCTTCCCTGCGGAAGAAGGAACCCCCTATACTGCTGGTGGGAATGTGAATTGGTGCACCCACCACGGAGAACGGTATGGAGATTCCTTAAGAAACTAAAAGTAGAACTACCATGTGATCCAGCAATCCCACTCTTGGGCATATATCTGGAGAAAACCGTAATTCAAAAAGATACATGCACCCCAATGTTCACAGCAGCACTATTTACGATAGCCAAGACACGGAAACAACCTAAATGTCCATTGACAGATGAATGGATAAAGAAGATGTGATATATATACACAATGGAATATTACTCAGCCATAAAAAAGAATGAAATAAAGCCATTTTCAGTAACATGGATGGACCTAGAGATTATCATACTAAGTGAAGTAAGGCAGACAGAGAAAGACAAATATCATATGATATCACTTATATGTGGAATCTAAAAAAAATGATACAAATGAACTTACTTGCAAAACAGAAACAGACTCCACGGACATAGAAAAGAAATGTATGGTTACCAAAGGGGAAAGGTGGGGAGGGATAAATTAGCAGGTTAGGATTAACATATACACTGTTATATATATATAACAGATAGTCAACAAGGACGTACTGTATAGCACAAGGAACTCTACTCAATATCTTGTAGTAATCTATAAGGGAAGAGTCTGAAAAAGAATATATGTATATACATACATATATGTGTGTGTGTGTGTGTGTGTGTGTGTGTATAACTGAATCACTTTGCTGTACACCTGAAAATAACACAACATTGTAAACCAATATACTTCAATTTAAAAAAAAAAGAAAAGGGAATTCCCTGGCAGTTCAGTGGTTAGGACTCCATGCTTTCACTGCAGGGGTCTGGGTTCGATCCCTGGTTGGGGAACTAAGATCCCACAAGCCGTGCGGCGTGGCCAAAAATATATTTTTTTAATTGAAAATAAATAGATGTAAATTTTTTTAAAATGATGCCCCTCCCTGGTCACCTATGCCAAGGTCCCTTCATCCTCCTTGGCATCCCCTGTCCCGAGCTCCCACCGAGCATTAATCTCCAAGTTCTGCCAAAATTTCTTGTACGCATTTCTTGGGTGTTGTCCCCTCCCCACCGTCTCTGTGTCCACTGTCCTAATTTCGGCCTTGTCATCTCTCCCTGGTCTCTGGCCCCCTGCCTCCGCCTCCTCCACTCCATCCGCTTCCAGAAACAGATCTGGCCGTTCTCTCCTTTGCTTAAAAGCTACCCACGTGCATCGCAGGTGGGAACATAAAGTGGTGTAGCTGCTGTGGAAAAGAGTTTAGCACTTCCTCAAAAAGCTGAACATAGAATTACCCTATGTCCAGCCAATCCACTTCTGGGTATCTACCTAAAGGATTGGAAAGCAGGGGTATTTGTACACCTGTTTTCAGAGCAGCACAATTCACAACAGCCCCAACGTGGAAGCAACCAAAACGTCCGCTGACGGGTAAATGGATAAACACGATGTGGTCCATCCATACGATGGAATACTATGTAGCCTTTAAAAAGGAAGGAAATTCTGACACCTGCTACAACACGGAGATACCTTGAGGACATTCTGCTCAGTGAAATAAGCCAGACACAAAAGGACAAATAATATATGATTCTACTCACATGAGGTCCACAGACAAGTCCAATTCCTAGGGACAGAAAGTAGAGTGGTGGGGGCCGGGGGCTGGGGGAGGGGAGTAGGGAGTGAGTGTTTCATGGGGACAGAGTTTCAGTTTGGGAAGGTGAGACACTTCTGGGGATGGATGGCTGCACAATGTGAATCTGTTTGGTGCCACTGAACCGTACACTTAAAAAGGGGTAAAATGATAAATTTTATGCCATATATATACATACGTATGTGTGTGGGCTCACAGGCGAAGTTGGGGATGGCCACTCCCAGTGGGGAAAGCTCACCCCGAGGCTGGGAGCACAGGTCATGGTGACAAGCTCAAGGTCGTTTCTGGCCCCAGCCCTGGCCATCCTGAGCATGGAAGGTGGGGCGAGGTGCCCCCTGAACCCAAAGATGACATACGGCCGCTTCCGAGAGGGGCAGGTTTATTGGTGGGACTGATCAAGGGTCATCAGTGCAGTGCTGGCCCTCCCCCGGGGGACAAGCCAGTCCAGTGTGTGGACCCTGGGGGCTGGGGGTCAAGGGGGACCCCGGGGGGTCACAGGCATAGCAGCAGGCAGAGGGGCAGTGAGCCGCCTCCAGAGGGCCCACCCCTAGTCCAGCCCAAGGGGGGACCCCTCTCGAGGTCCTCAGGCATCCGCAGATCTGGGGGCGTCCTGCGGCAGACAGCTCCGGTGCCGGAGGATCGGCTTCCCCTCCTCCTGCAGGGATAGGGGCGACCCCGCACGTGACACACAGCCCGGGACACCGGCGCAGTCAGCCGGGTCTCCCCACCTTGTGGGGGGCCCGAACCGCCCACTCTCACCATCTCGGAGGCAGTGCTGGGGCTCGCGCCCTCTGGAGAGCCCCCTTCGTCCCGCGAGCAGTCTGGCCCCACGTCCTCCTCGTACTCAGTCAGGCAGTCCGACTCCTCCCCTGGAATGGCAGTGGGTGAAGTTCAGGGCGCTTGGGCTGGGCTGACCTCTCCAGCCACCAGTACACCGACCCCGGGCTCCTGGGGATGCCCTCAGCCCCCTCACCATCTGCGCAGCCGTCGGAAACAGAAACGTAGCTCGTGGGGGGCTCGATCCTGGACACGATCTCCGCCAAGTCGGTGAAGCCGGAGCTGGGGAAGGCAAGCACCTGCGGAGAGGCGTGGGTGAGGCTCTCGGGGTCGTCTGAGGTCTGGGGGAGACCCAGAGGGGACTGGGGATGTGTCATCAGAGTGGCCCCGCCGGAGGAAGAGGGCGCAGGCTTACATCTGCACGGCGGCTCTCATTAAGGTCTGCAGACCGTCGGTCCGTGAGCATCTTTTCAATGATGTCGCCCCGGGTCCAGCCCCCAAACACGGCCTTCCCGTACTGGTAGCCCACATCCTGCAGGAAACGAGGGGGGCTGGGGCCATGTCTGCAATCCCTGGGGGTGTTCTTCTCTGCCTCATCTTCTCTGCTTATCCCCACCCTTTCTGCCCCTGCCCTGGCCCCTCAAAACCCTGATGCTCTGCTGGAGCTGGCATTTGAGACTACACTGATTTCAGAGTCGGCCACACGTAGCACACTCACCCCCATGTCCCCTATCCTGTGCCCCTGCCAGACATTACCAATCACTCTTTGCTCATGCTTTCCCACTCAGCCCCATGCAGTGTGCCAAGTACCAAATGATTCGAGATGGCGGCGTGCAGGCTTATTTCAAGGTCTGCAAATATGCGGTATACCCGTAAATATCATCATCTCCCATGCCCATAACAGACATCACTAATCCAGCATGGTACGCCTTCCCAGTGAGCCCAGAAAGGGAATCAGACATTTCTACTCAGGGCTCTGGGCAGCAGCTACTGATCATATTCTTTTCTTTCTTTCTCTCTCTTTTTTTTTTGGCCACGCCGTGCGGCATGCGGGATCTTAGTTCCCTGACCAGAGATCGAACCCATGACCCCTGCAGGGGAAGCACGGAGTCCTAACCACCGGACCACCAGGGAAGTCCCAGCTACTGATCATTTTCAGTTGGCATGGGCTATGACACATTTTTCTGGGTCAGTGGCACATTATACAGTGCTCCATCCAGTGTATCCCAGACTTGGCATCGGACGTTACTAATTTTTCGTGGTTCTCATTCCCACCTACACAGAAACGGCATTAGAAATCTCTACAGCGTGCTTCAGGCAGTGCCGCTGGCACATACTAAGAAACTTAGTTCGCACATACACACGTACATCCCCTTGCCACACTCACTGCAGACATCACTGATTGATTACCGTTCTATTCCCCATGGATCCCAAATGCAGCCCTAGAATCCTTCCCTTCATGTTGCTCTGGGCTTTCAGTATTAAAGCTCTGCCGGCCCACCACACTGGCACCAAGTGGCTCCCACCCGCTCACATAGATCTGGTCGAACTTCCCGAAGTCCATGGTCTTGAAGCAGTCGATGGGTGGGCGCAGGTACTCGCAGTACGAGCTGGACTTCACGACCTCCAGCTGCCGCACGCAGGACACATAGGCCAGGCGAGACTGGATCTCGGCCATGTCTGGAACCTTGATCTTGTCTGCCCAGGGGTTCAGCCGCTTCCACAGCAGCCACCAGCCAGAGAGGCTGTCCCCGTAGGTGCTAAGGTCCGTCTCATCCTGGCTTCCCACATCGATGGCAATGACCGTCTTGGCACCCATGCTGCGAGCAATGTCCGCTGTGGGGCATGGGGGTCAGGGGGCTGTTCTCCACCGGGACTGAGGCAGGGAAGTTCAATGCAGCCCCGCAAACACCATCACGCACGTGGTCACGCAAAAAAAAAAAAAAAAAAACATGCGAACAACACGTAGGCGTGCAAAGCGTATGGCTGTAGAGGCCGATGATGTGGAGGAGGGGACGGGTGTTGGAGCTTTTAGGTCTGGGGAACCAGGGCCAGAGGAATGGAGAAGATGGAGGCAGAGGGATAAAATCACTGGGGAAAGAGACCCAAGCTCAGACACATGGGGGAGAGAGATATGGAAGGAAAGTAACACGGAGACAGATTATAGTAAGGACACCAGGAGGCAGAGATGAAGGGATCAGAGTCATGGAAACAGACGGAGGATCAGAGACGCAGCGAGATGCGGGAATAAAGACATCGGGAGACAGAGCCGCGGGGAGAGAAATGCAGGGGACCAGAGACAGCAACAGAGATTCGCGGGAGAGAGAGATATCAGGGGCCAGAGATATGGAAGGAGAGAGAATCCGGGCAGAAAGAGGGATCTTGAGACTGAGACAAGGGACACAGAGCAAAGAGCCGGATCAAGGAGATTCAGGCAGCGGGACGGATGGGGTGAAGAATGGGGTGATGGCGTGGTGAGGAGGGTGCTGTAGCTGTGGGTCTGGGTGCCCCACTGAGAGCCCCTGAGTGGGTCTGGGGTTGCCTGGGGGGACATGGACAGGGTCCTGTAGCCAGGTCCAGTCCCCAAAGACACCTAAGTCTCCAGAAGACTTCGCCCGTGGTAAGCTTGTCTGTGTGTGTGTGTGTGCTGTACACACCCCTATCAGGTATGTGCATGTCCCGTCTGTATGTTTGTGAACACACCCACCTCTGGGTGTGCTATATCTCTGCACACACACCCAGGACTGTTTGTATTCCTTTCCCGTGTCCCTAGATCAATGTCTAAGTATGTTTCTTTGTGCGTCCAAGTGTGTCCGTCCACCTGTGAGTTTGTACACACTTGCTCACGCGCATGAGGTTGTGTGAGTGCAAGTATCTGTACAGAACGCCTATGCAGGAGTTGGCAAGCTGTCTGTAAAAGGCCAGAGAAAAACTAATCTCGGCTTTGCAGGCCATATGGTCTCTGTTGCAACTACTCAACTGGGCTGCACAGACATAGCCACAGACAAAGGATAAACGATTAGGTGTGGCTGTGTGCCAATAAAACTTTATTTACAAAATCAGGCAGGGGGCCAGATTTGGCTTGTGGGGTGCAGTGTGCGGATCCCTGATCTATGGGACCTCAAGCGCCTGTGTAGCCAGTGTAGGTGTCTACTTGTGTTTGCACACCACTGGGTGTGTGGAATTTTAAGTTGCAACCCCCCTGCCTCTCATCTGCATGCTTCAAGTGAGTGGGTGTGAAAGAAAGCTCGTCGTGGAGCTGCCCCACCCACCTGCGTGTGCCCACGCTTGCCCTGTGTGTGTGTGTGTCAAATACAGCACATGGGCGCATCCTTCACCTGCACACACACATGCCTGCTATGAGCTTGCCTGCGTGTCTGTGCACGGGGACAAGCAGATGGCTACTTGCCTGGTAGGTTGTTGATGTAGCCGCCGTCCATGAGGAGGTGCCCATCCTTGGGGTCACACAGTGGCGGCAGGTATCCCGAGAGCGTCATGCTGGCACGCACGTATCGCCACAGGGAGCCTGCCCGGCGGGACACACAGACACAGACACGCACTGGCACACTCAGACACACTTGGAGGCCCGGCCAGCCCGGTGGGCTCGCTGACCCGGCACATTGTTGACATAGCACCCGTCCACCAGCAGGTGCCCGTCCCTGGGGTCGCAAGGCGGGGGCAGGTAGGGGCAGTAGGAGGCAGTGGCCCAGATGTAACGCCATACGCAGCCTGTGGGGACTGGTGTGAGGGGGTGAGGCGCCCAACTGGTCTCTTGGTCTCCTGCCCGCGAGGACAGACATACCTGGGGCCTCTGGGGCATCAGTGGGTGACGATTAGTGCTCAGCACTCAGGCCAGGAGGGATGGTCACTCATGTTAACAATGTCCCAGATGCTCGGCTGCCCCTCCCCCGCACCCATTCCCCACATGGCTACAGTGGTTTTGGTGGGGCTGGCTGGGGTACCCACCATCTTTGTGGACACGCATGGCTGAGGCGGTGATGTCCGTGGTCACGTTGAAGTACGGCAGCCACAGGTCCTACAGGGACAGGGACTGCGGTCCAGGAGGAGTGGGGACTCCTGTGGGGAGGGGCAGGGGAGGGGCAGGCATGGGGGAAGAGTGCACCTCGATCTGCTTGTCCTGGAAGACACGGTGGATGCTGCGGTTGAAGGCCGACCCCGTGAACATGGAAGTGACGGGGTAGGTGAGGTCCAGCACGGGCTCCAGAACTGAAGTCATGCTCTAGGGGGCAATGGGCCAGCGGGGGGTCAAACAGGAGTCACTCGGGGCTCACTGACTAGGCAGTCCCTAAGGGGCCTGACTTCTCCAGCTGGGAGCTGGAGACTAGGGTCACTAGCCAGAAAGTCACGGGGTGGGGGCGGTCATCCAAGGTCCTGGAAGTATCTCTATAAAGGATCCAGGTGGGGTTCACAGATTAAGACGGGGAGGGGCAGGAGAAACCCAGAAGCCCGTCTAGGGTGAGGTTTCAGGGTGCTCCTGGGGTGGGGGGACCCCTCCCCGCAACACACACCTTGGCCCACTCCCGGGCCCGCTGCTTAGTGCGGCTGGCGCTCCGCTCCTCGGCGTACAGGGCCCCGATGAAGGAGCCGATGGACGTGCCGCCCACCAGGTCGACAGGGACCCCCGCCTCCTCTAATGCCTTCAGCACTCCGATATGTGAGCAGCCTCTGCAAGGTGGAGACCCAGTGACCCTCTGGAGATCCCCTAAGCCCCACCCCCAGGAATCTTATCCCTTCTCCCTCACCTGCTAGGAAGGTGGTGCCGGCCCGCCCCTATGGGATCGCACCCAGGGAATCAGCTCTACCCCTCAGGGCCCCTGGCCCCGCCCCTGTCAGCGCTGACCCCGCCCCTCACCTGGCCCCGCCCCCGCCCAGCACCAAGGCGATGGTGTTGCCTGTGAGCACCCGCGCCAGGCGGGAGAAGTCGCTGTGCCGGTCAGCGCGCTTCGAGAAAACCTTCTCGTAGAGCTCGTGCTGGTGTGAAAGGAGAGACGCGGCCCATGAGGATGCGGGTGTAGGAAGCGGCGTCTTGACCTCCAAGTCACTGCCCTGGCCCCGCTGGTCTCTAGGCCGCGCCCCTCCAGTAGCCACGCCCCTGAAAGGTCCTGAGAGCCGACCAGTCCCCTGCAGGGCCCCTCACCAGCTTGGCGGGGCTGCGGCGCGAGAAGAGGCGGCGCGGACAGCGCAGATGCAGGTGCCCCGAGCACCAGCTGCGCATGTTGAGCCACTCCACTGTGCGCGTGGGACCCGGGCCCTCCTCGCGGTGCAGCAGGACCAGCTGCTTGAGGGCGCGCACCGCCGTGTTCTCCAGCATCTGCTCCAGCTTGTGGGGGTGGTGGGGGGAGAAGGGGGAAGCACGGAAGTCACTCTCACCCGTGGTTTCCTCCCTGCCCCTCCCACACCTGGCCCCGTAGTTCCTGGTCGCCTAGCCCCACCGGTGAGGGTGCACGTGGCCCGGCGCAGGCACCGGAGGGCAGGGGGCGGGATCCCAGGGATGGGGTCACTGTGAATGGTCTCCAGACCTGGCCAAGCGTGGGCTCCTGGTCGCCAAGGCCCACGATGAGGATGCAGTCGGCCTGGCGCAGGCAGCGCACGGTCCAGGGTGTCAGCGATGCGTCCGTCTGGTAGAGCACGATGCGGTGCGTGTCCTCCTGCTGGGCCAGCCACCCTGACAGCCGGAATTCTTGGATGCTAGGATGGGGGCGGGGGAGCGTCATCCTGGGGCTAGTCAGGGGTCCCTGCCCTCAGGGACCATGTAGCTCCATTGCTCTGGGGAGGGGGACCTGGACATCCAAGCCCCACACGCCTGCATCCTCCAGGGGCGGATTCACTACACTGTCTCCCCAGTGACCAGAGGAATGGGGGCGCATGCTCCTTGTTTCACAGCCTAGACCTCAAATGAGATCTGAAAGAATCCTATGCTTTGAGCTTATCCCTCGCGCCCCACCCTAACCTCCTGCACCCCCAACACACACCTGTCCAGTGCAGAGGCCCCCAGGCGTGCCCGGATGATGTCACTGTTGAGAAGAAGTGTGGGGCCTGGGGATGGGTGAGGAAGGGTGTTTAGGAACCCAGGTCAACGGACCTGGAGGACCCTCCTATAAGACAATACCACCCACTCCGCTCCCACAGCCCTGTTCCAGCCCCCCAGCCCCACCGCTGGCCCACCCAGGCGTCTCCATTCATTGGCCAATGCCCCCACCCACATGCGCCTTGCCCCATGCAGACGGAAAGCCTGCCCTTGCCCACGACTGACCAATGGCTTGCAAAGCATGCTGCAGCTCCAGCATGAAGGCCACCATGGGCACCTCGGCACACACGGGCAGCACTGCCACCGTTGCCAGGTTGCTGGCTGGGTTGGTGAGCTCCGAGTGAGGGGGAACACCTAGGCCCGAACCTGCTGAGACCCCAAAGGATGGTATTTGCTGTGCAGTCCTGTGTCTGGAAAGGTCAGCTCGCCTCTGCCTTCTCAGAAATCCCTGTTCCCTGTTCCTCAGCTGAGGCTTAGTGATGCCGTAGTGAAGGTCATGGCCTCAATCCTAGCTTCACAGCCTCAACCACTGTTCTTGATAAGACCTGCCTATCTGACCTTCAGTTTTGGCCCAATCTCCTCAGTGGCATCCATTACACAACTGTATAACCATTTCTGTTTTCCACTCCACCTGTGTGGACTGATCTGTGCCCCTACCCCATTCTGGCCTTGGGGCCTCTGTCCACTAAAGGGACTTGAACACAAAACTAGACGGAAATAAATATATTTTTGACGCACTGATTGCTTCTCAGCTTCTCTACTTACACTTTAGACCAAACCATCAACCCCCATCTCTTGACCGGACTTCTCCCAGCCTCCTCTCCTCCAGTTTTCCTATAACAGTCTGAACAAGTTCAAATGCCTTTCGACGGCTTCTAGTCCCTGCATGACTTGCCCCCCTCCCCCTCACTCACTTTCCTCCTTGAAGTGTTTCAACACCGCCAAACCCTGTGTGCAGAGCCTTCAGAGTTCTGTCAGCGTCTGGCCCCATCTCATTTATCACGTCTCAGCTCACTGATCTCAGAAAAGCCTCCCTCCCGCCTCTAGTCATACCCCATCAAGATCCTATTTTGTTTTCTTCACAATACATTATCCGACATTGTACTCTTTCTTTGTATCTTAAAAACTGTATCTTGCTTCTGAAGCTGTAAACTCTTCTAGGGGCTTTGTCTGTCTTGTGCATTCTCCAGGTTCCCAGAGGTCTGAGATTTTAAAGTCCCTGCCCCCACTATCTGCCCCAGAATCACACCAAGGGCGGTCCTGGCAGCCGGGTGGGAGAGAACATGTATTTGTGTACTTGGTGCGAGACTGGGGGAAAAGTCTATCGGGGAAGACCCTGGGCATAGGGGCAGTTCTTGGCCACGGCCCACTCCCGCCCCTACCCTCAGGATCCAGGTGTCAGGGCTGATGGGGCAGAAGCCCCTGGGGGGAAAAGGAGAGTAGAGGTTGCCAGGCTGCTCCAGGGTCAGGTCACCATAACATAGAACCTCAGGTCCATATTTCTGCACATCTCGAATCTGACTCAATTTCCCATCGTATCCTAGCTGACGGAAACCACATCTCCCAGCATGCCCAGGGAAGGGAACCACACAACCACCACCACCCCCAGCATGCACTGGGACAGGGGCCATCTCCCAGCATTCACCGGGACCAGGAACCACATCTCCCACCAGTCTGGTAACCTACGAAGCCACTTTCCAACATGCCCTGGGCCCCAAACACCACCCCATAGACTACATTTACCAGCACACTTTAGTCTAGGTTTCCCCTTCCTAGTATGTGGACTCCATCCTCCAGCCAGCCCTGACACCCTGAACCAAGCTTGCCCTAAAGACTCCTCCTGTCAGCACCACTGATACTTCAGATTCTATTAACAAGCCGGCCCTGGGTCCAGGACTCCGTTTCCCAGCATGCCCAATAACCAGCACTACAGCCCACAGCATGCACCGGAACTCGGATTCCCACTTCCCACTTGAAGCCCCGCCCAGAGCGGGTTATACGCAGGACTCCACTTCCCAGCATGCCCTGGGTTCAATGGCTCCCTCTCCTAGCTCGTTCTGGGCGTTGGACTAGATCCCTTAGCATTCCCGGGCGCTGGCCAGCTCTCACCTGGGAAGGGTCCTTGCAGCTGCTGCAAATTCCCCAGAATTTTCTGGCTCAGCAGGTGGATGAGGCGGGTGACAACCTGGGTCGTTGGAGGCCGGCGGTCCAGTGAGACTGGAGGAGCAATTCTGCACCACCTTTTCCTCCTCTACCAGGGCGCCTGGGTCCCTGTTACCTGAGTCCCACCCCATGAGCCTCGCCCTCACTTGGAGGCTTCACCTCCTTCCTAGGGCTCCACCCCCATCTAACCCCCCTCTCCACACATTAGGCCCTGCCTTCTCTGGGTACCCGCCCCCACTCCCATCTGTCCAGCCCCCGTTAGGAGAACAGCCCACAACCCAGCGAGCTGCACCTGCGGGTATCGACGTTTGATGTGGCCCAGGGTGCCCTCGGGGAGTTTGGCCAGCTCTGTGTCGCGCACCGCGTGCACCGTTGTGGCACGTGGCTGCCTGGTCAGCGCCTCCACCTAGGGGACAGCGTGCCTGATCAGGGCTGCGTGAGCCAGGAGCTTGATAGGTAAGGGAGAGGACGACCGTGGGTGCAGAGAGGAGGCCCTACCGAGTCCCCCTCACCCCGCCCCAACCCCTAGATGGGGGTAGAGAGAACCAAGCCTTACTACCCATCTCGGGGCTCTGAGGAAAGGGAGAGGACAGGAGGACAGGGATCCACACCGGCGGGGGTCCCCTCTTCTGATGTAGAGAGGTCTGGAGACTGATTCAGATCAGACTCGCCACCCTGATGAGGTTGCCCCCATGGCCCCACCCCATGGAAAGGAGCTGGGGAAAGTGGATTGCACGAGGTCATAGGTTGGGGAGGGAGCGTTCTCTACCCCCAACAGGTTACCTGGGATGAAGTGTATGTTGGGCGTGGGGGGAAACTGGACTGGGAGAGGTTAGAGGTCAGTGGGTGGGGCCGAGCTCACCACTCCTATGAGATCCCCGCGGCCGTACTCGCCCACCAACTCCTTCTTGCCATTGCCACGCTGGATGACACTTCGCAGCCGCCCATTGAGCACGATGTAGGTGCAGTCGGAGCGGTCGCCCTGCCTGGGGTGGGGGTGGGAGGGGCGGGTCAGACAGGGTAGGGGTCCTCGTAGGCAGGGCCTGAGGGGAGAGGTGGGGGCAGGGCCTGCACCTGTACAGTGCGCGTCCCGCCTCTACCGCTGTCCAGTCGATGGCGAAGTCCATCTGGCGCACGAAGGGCGACATCCTCGCGGCCACGGTCTGCGCGGCGCTCAGCACTACACTGGGCTGTGCACGCATGATCCTGTAGGCGAAGGGCAGGGGTGCATGGGCCGGGGGCGCCCTAGAACAGCCCTTAGGGAGTAGAGAGGGTGGGGGATGGCCTGGAGGTGGGACAAGAAGGGCTCAAATCTTCCCTGGAAAACTGTTGGCTGTTCAGAGGGATGGCCTCGTGCAGGGCAGAACAGAGTTGGTCGGGGCTGCCTAAGCGTCAGCCCCACCCCCATATCGGGCCCAGCCATACTCATAGAAGTCAGACTTGGAGATCCGCAGGAAGGTGCAATCACGCTGGGCTCGCAGCGTGAAGATGAGGGGCTCGCCGGTAAGCACGGCCAGCTGCCCCACCAGCTCCCCGGGCTGCACCACGAACAGGCACACGTCTTCGGCCTTGTCGATCATGCGCTGGTAGACGTGCAGGCAGCCCCAGAGCACGAAGTGCAGGCTCACATCCTGTAGGGCGAGGGCCAGGAGATGGGCACAGGGGCACCACCTCACCCACAACTCAGGTCAGCGCACTCCAGAGGAAAGGTTAAGGAAGGAAAAGTTGGAGGGAGTGAAGGCTTTCCATAGCACTGAGCTGAGCAGCATATGTTATCTATATTCCCACTCAGCACCAGGGCAGACATTGCTAATGGATCACCCAACTCAACCCAGATTAAGGCCCATGAATTCTTTTCAACACAGCCAGCAAGAGCCGACGAAGACTGGCTACACAGGAGCATGGCTGAGCTTAGAGCCTCTTTGCTTGTGCTGGGCAACTGCATAGCTACATGGAAAAGAATAAAGTTGGATTCTCACCTTATGCCATATTAAAATGGATCAAAGACATGAATCTGAGAGCTTAAACTATAAAACTCTTAGAAGATGGGACTTCCCTGGTGGCGCAGTGGTTAAAAATCCGCCTGCCAATGCAGGGGACAGGGGTTCGAGCCCTGGTCCGGTAAGATCCCACATGCCGCCGAGCAACAAAGCCCGTGCACCACAACTAGTGAGCCCGCGTGCCACAACTACTGAAGCCTGCGCGCCTAGAGCCTGTGTTCGGCAACAAGAGAAGCCACCACAATGAGAAGCCGGCGCACCACAACGAAGAGTAGCCCCCGCTCGCCACAACTAGAGAAAGCCCATGCGCAGCAACAAAGACCCAACACAGCCAAATACATACATACATACATACATAAAACTCTTAGAAGAAAATACAGGGGTCAATCATGGTCACACTGAATTTGGCAACAGAATCTTGGATATGATACTAAAAGCCCAAGCAACAAAATGAAAAACAGATAAACTGGACTGCAACAAAATTAAAACCTTTTGAGTTTCAAAGGGCACTATCAAGGAAGTGAAAGGACAACACACCGTGTGGGAGAAAATATTTGCCAATCATATATCTGCTAAGGGTCTGGTATCCAGAATATGTAAAGAATTCTTACTACTCAGTACTAAAAAGACAAATAACTCAATTAAAAAATGGGTAAGGGCTTCCCTGGTGGCACAGTGGTTAAGAATCCACCTGCCAATGCAGGTGACACGGGTTCGAGCCCTGGTCCGGGAAGATCCCACATGCCGCGGAGCTACTAAGCCCGTGCGCCACACCTACTGAGCCTGCGCTCTAGAGCCTGCGCGCCCCACTACTGAGCCCGCGTGCTACAGCTACTGAAGCCCGCGCCTAGAACCAATGCTCCACAACAAGAGAAGCCACTGCAATGAGAAGCCCGTGCACTGCAATGAAGAGTAGTCCCTGCTCTCCGCAACTAGAGAAAGCCTGCGTGCAGCAAGGAAGACCCACTGCAGCCAAAAATAAATAAATAAATAATTTAAAAAAAAAATGGACAAAGGCTCTGAATAGACATTTCTCCAAAGAAGATTTTTGAATGGCCAGTAAACTCAACATCATGAATCATTAGGGAAATGCAAATCAAAACCACAGTGAGATGCCACTTCACACCCACTAGGATGGCTTGAATCAAAAAGTGTTAGAGAGGATGTAAGAAACTGGAATCCTTACACACTGCTGGTGGGACTGTAAAATGATACAGCCACTGGGAAACAATGTGGCAAAAATTTAAAAAGTCCTCAAAGAATTAAAAATAGAGTTGCCGGGACTTCTCTGGTGGCACAGTGATTGAGAATCCACCTGCCAATGCAGGGGACACAGGTTCGATCCCTGGTCTGGGAAGATCCCATATGGCACGGAGCAACTAAGCCCGTGCGCCACAACTACTGAGCCTGTGCTCCAGAGCACGCGAGCCACAGCTACTGAGCCCACACGCCACAACGAATGAAGCCCGTGTGCCTAGAGCCCGTGCTCGGCAATAAGAGAAGCCACCGCAATGAGAAGCCCGCGCACCGCAACGAAGAGTAGCCCGCGCTCACCGGAACTAGAGAAAGCCTGCACGCAGCAACGAAGACCCAACGCAGCCAAAAAAAAAAAGAAAAAAAATAGAGTTGCCATATGACCCAGCAACTCAACTCCTAGGTATCTACCCAACAGAAATGAAAACGTGTCCACAAAGACATCTGCACATAAACGTTCATAGCCGCATTATGCCTACTAGCCAAAAGGTAGAAATAACTCAATGTCCATCAACTGATGAATTAAGAAGCAAAATGTGGTCCATTCGTACAATGGAACAGTAGTCAGCCCTAATAGAATGAGGCACTGACACACGCCACAACATGCATGAACCTTGAAAACAGCATACTAAGTGAAAGAAGCCCAGACACAAGGGGCCACATGTTGTATGATTCCATTTACATGAAATGTCCAGAACGGGCAAATCTATAGAAACGTAAGATTAGCAGTTGCTTAGGACTGGGGCTGTTTAGGAGGTAGGAGACTGATGGCTTAAGGGTATGGTGTTTCTTTTTAAGGTGATGCTCTGAAAATGCACAGTGGTGATGGTTGCACAACTATGTGAATATACTAAAAACCAGTGAATTGTACTCTTTGAGTGGGTGAATTGTATAACGCATGAATTACGTCTCTAAAACTATCACCCCGCAAAAAAAAAAAATCCCCTTTGGGAAGTTCCCTGGTGATCTAGAGGTTAGGATTCGCCACTTTCACTGCTGAAGCCCGGAGCCTGGCTTCAGTCCCTGGTCAGGGAACTGAGATCCTGCAAGCCGTGCAGTGCATTAAAAAAAAAAAAAAAAAAAAATCCCCTTTGCTCCCAGTTCCCTTGTTCCACTCCATCGCTGTTGACTTCCTTTTGTTTCCTACAGGTGGAATAGCTCTACCACAGGACATTTGCACAAACTGTCCCCTCTGCAGAGAATGCTCTTTCCTTCCCCTTGCACCTAGTTAATTCGTCCTCATCCTTCCTCCTTCTCTGGAGGTCACTTCCACAGAGACACTGCCCTGACTAAACCAGACGTTGTGGAGCTGAGAACATCTCCTTTGTAGCACTAAGCACATATGATGTAGTAACAATTTGTGTAATCCTTTGACTGTACTGTCTGTCAGAACTGTGAGCTTCCCAAAGGCAGGGGGCCCCACTGGTGTTTCTTGCCTCTGCAACAACCCTGGGACACAGCAAACGCCCCTCTCCCCTCTGGTTAGCCTGCCCAGCTGGACACATCTCTGTCCCACCCTTTCAAATAAGGAACTGAAACTGCCCAGAGACAGAAAGATTCCTTCCTCATTCATTACACAAACCTGTCTGACACCCCACAACGCCCCAGATGAGTGCCAAAACACTGCAAGGATCCCTGGGAGAGGCCCAGGCCCAGGAGACATACACACATGCTGGAACCTTCCAAGATAGAATTCCCAGACTGGGTTTGGGATATAAATGGGAGTGACTAATAGTAGGCTGCCATTTGTCCTCAGACTGGGAAGCATGTTGTTTTTCACTGCAGGACTTCTCAGAGCCTTGAATATGCTAATAATGCTCACTGGGAGCTGCCATGAAGGGGTAAAATAACCTGTGTTTCTCCAACATGTTGCACACAGACCCCCTGTGATATGGCCGTTCCATGAAATATGCTTTGGGAAATGTTTGTGGAAAGCGGGGTTTCTCAACCTTGGCAACACTGACATTTTGGACTGGATAATTCTGTTGTCGGGGGACTGGCCCATGCAGTCTTGCATCCCTGGTCTCTAACCCGCTAGATGACAGTAGCACCCTCCCAAGTCAATCAAAAATGTCTTGACGTCGCCAAATGTCGTTGACAATGACGTTGAAAACTATTGGTGTAAAGTTTCAGAGGGGGGCACAGCAGACCAGCTTTGTCCCTAACAAAGTTCTGAAGACCCCGAGGAGCCTGGTGTGTTAGCAGGCTGGGCTGGGGCTGGGGCTGGGGCCGGGCTGTGTTGAGCCCAGCAGAGGCTCCCAGATAAGCAGGGGCCCGGGGCCCCTGCAAGGGCCACGGTGTGACCACACTTCCTCAGCCAGTCCCCCAAGTACCTCAAACAGCTGGCACAAAACTTCCTCTGCAGAAAGGAGCCCACCCTGCAATGAGCAGCTCAACGTGGCCACTCAGTCAACTGATCATGTGATATAACAACCACCCTTAAATCAACCATACTCCAATAAAAATTAAAAACAACCACCACCACCCAGCCAGCTAATAGCTGGGCCACCCCCAGCCCCTCCCCCAAGCCCAGGGCTCCTCCCTTGAGCCTGGGGCAGTGCTGTGGTCTCAACGCCTAAGTCATGTCACCCCTACTGTCACCCCCAGCCCATCCCCCGACTGGGAGCTGCTGCTCCAACCCTCCCCTGGCCTGTCACCCTTGCAAACCCTAGTAGCTGCGAACTGAGTATTTCCTGTTTCATCCTCCCAACACTTCTAGCAGATAGTTACGACACTCATTCTGCAGGCGAGGAAGATGACAAGTTTCTAGATGATTCACCCAAGGTCACACAGGGAGTCAGGGCAGAGTCCGGATTTCATGTTTGGCTTCCTCCCTAACCCTCCTCCTCTGTGCTCCTGGCCTGTGACATCACAACGGGTCTCAGTTTTCCCGCCTGGAGAATGGACGGATTAGTGGGATGCACAGTTTCCCACACCTGTGTGTCACCAGGAGGCACTGAAATCCAGCTCGTGGGGCTAGTTCCCAGCCTCCAGGTCCAGATTCTGACCTGCACCCGTTTACTGAGTGCCCCCATCCTAGCAGGGACCCAGGAATGAGAAGCAGACAGAGCATCAGAGTATGTTGTAGAGTTGAAAGGTCAGAAAATGGAAGTTGCAGGAAATGCCAGGACAGGGAAGAGAAATCTAGGGGTGGAGGTCCTAGTATAAAAGGTTCAGGGGTTAGAGGAGAATATGTCCAGAGGACATGGGGAGGGAGGGCTGTGAGTCAGAGTCATAGGATCCAAAGGTCAGGGGCTGGAAATCATATACTGGGAGGTCTACATCTAAGGTGAAAAGGCAAGGATCAGAGAGAGGTCTTGGGTCAGGGCTGCATGATCAGAGTTCAGGGCTCAGCCTCACCTGGTCCCCCTGGCGGGCAATGATGGTGCCGGCTTTGGTGTGGTGCAGCAAGACTCGGCTATTCAAAAGGGAGGGGTCCTGGGGAGGAAGGAAAGGGGGTTGAGACTGGCCCAGCCAGGCCTCCCACCCCCAACCTGGTCCCCCAGACACCCTCAGCTGCCCACCTCAATCCGCATCAGCTTGGCCAGCTCTCGCTTCGCCGCCTCAAAGATGCTGCTTGTCTGGCGGCCCTGGTAGGGCCCGAAGGGGCACCCGCCAGTGGCCGACTCATCCTCACAGTAGCTGTATTCACAGGCGCCGGCTGGCTGCTCCCGGGGCTCCTGAGTAGGGGTCTGTGTGGGGCAAGGCCTGTGATCTCCCTGCTCCCACCCGACCTTCCTCCTCGGGGGACTCCACCTGTGGCCAGACCAGGGTCCCAGGAGGGGACTGGGGTGGGGTGGGGGAAGAGGGCAGGGCCTTACCCGAGCCAGGGCTGCCTGGGGCCCCCATGAGGCCTCTTCCTGCAGGGACACGGAGATCCGGCCCCGCTCATATGCCATGTCGAAGTCCGAGCGAGGGCCGCCCTGCAAGCCTGCAGTGGGCAGGGGGCAATAAATGCAATAAAGATGAGAGTGGCCATAGCTGGAGTCTAAGCAAGCACTACCTATGTACCCGAGGCCGCGGCTACACAGACATGACTAATCGATCGCTGCTCTGGCCCTTGCAACCCTTCTCACCACAGCTGGGAGGGCACCATCTCAACGACTACCCACAACAAAAAGACATGAGTAAGTGCTGCTGATATTCCCATTTCACGGATGAGAAAAATCAAGACTGGCAGGCCTGCATCCAACCCAGAAATTCGATGGCCTCCCCCCACTCCACTTGGTGCCCCAAACCTGAGATGTCCACTGGCATCGAGATGCAGCGACTCAGCAAGGGCGCCGAGGGGGCTTCCAGGGATGTGGGCTTCACTGGGTCCCCTAGGGGAGACGCGTGTTCAGGCTCCTGCCCCTCAGAGCGCCCATGACTGGGGGTGGGGAGCTGAAGGGGGTCTGGGGAGAGGTCAGCTCAGAGTCCCTGGGGACCGGGGGACTAGGAAAAATGATTCCAGTGGGCCCAGGGGACTGAGGCCAGGGGTCCTGGGGGATCCAAACAGGAGTCACACCTGGGTACCTAGCTAAGCAGGTCCCGGGGGGGCTGGGCAGCTCAGGTGGAAGTATCTGAGGAACTGAGACATGCATTGAGGGGCAGAGCCTGGGCTTCTTGGGAGTGGGCTGGGCCAGCCTACGGTTCCTGGGGGTCAGGCAGGGGTCATCTTGGGTACCTGCAGTTGCAGGCAGTGGGGCCCCGGTGGGGTCAGGCGGCCGGCCAGGCGTCTCCCTCGCCTCCTCAGAAGCAGAGGTGCTGGCTATCCGCTTGGAGCCACGCACAGGGCTGGTGCGGGCTGGGAGGCCCGGGCTGGGGAAGAGGCGCAGGGGCTGGATCTCCTGGGGGCAGAGGGGATCCTGTGGCGTGTCTGGGGAGGCACACGCCGCACACCCCTCCGGCCCCTGGTGCTCTCCACGTAACTCACGTGGCTGAAGAGCTCGTTGGTCAGACCCAGGTAGTTGTGAAGCGCCAGGAAAGTGACCCGCTGCAGCCTCACCATGATGATCTTTGGGGGCATGGCCGTCAGAGGAGGGGGCCAGGGAGAAAGAGGGTCAGCCACAGGACTTAGCACTGAGGGGGTGGGGCCGTGGGTGGGGAGAGGGAGATGGAGCTAAGGCCAGGAGATCAAGGTCAGAGCAGGAAGGGGCTGGGCAGGGCCCTAGGAGCCAGGGAGAAACCGACAATCAGGCAGCAGAAACCTGGGGACACGGGGTGGAGGCAGCTCATGGGAGGAGTCAGAGAGGTCCGGCTGCTCAGGGCCGATAAACGCAGCTTCAGTGCCTGTTGGCTGCTGGGTCCCAGCCCCCAGGAGCCTGTGATGGGTGGGGGGTTATGAAAGGAAGTGGATGGCCCGCTGACCTGCACTACCCGCACCAAGCTCTCGGGATACTTGGTGAAGACGGCTGAGAAGGCCTCGACTGGAAGCCGCAGCACCGTGGAGTCTCGGGCCGCCCGAGCGGACACAGTACGCTGGGGGTGCTGGTGACCCTGGGGGTGCCGGGGGCACAAGGAGAATCAAGGTCAGGGGCTGTGAGAGCCCCCCTTCCTGCTCCCCCCCGACCCCTCCTGATGCCACTGCCTTGAGGGACCACCGGCAACATCAGGCACGCATCAGAGATGGGGGCCCTGGGGGTGACCCTCCCCAACCCAGCCTGGTGGGTGTGGCCTCCCACCCAGCCTCCCCCGCCCCCTCCGTACTGGTCACTCACGGTGATGACATCCAGGATGCTCAGAAGGCTGTTGACACTGTCCCCAGGAACCACTTCCTTCACCACACACTCCTTCCCATCCTGAGACACGGGGTGGGGGAGGCGGGCACTGACCAGGGCTGCCCCTGCCCTGCCAGCCCACGTCCTGCCCCCTGACCACGCCACTGGTCCTCATTCTCCCTCGGTGATCACTGACACCCGGACCCCACTGAACCTTCCGACCAGCATCACTAACCATAACCGGTGACTGTGCAGACCACCCCAGATGCTCTTGGACACCCGTTCCCAACTCCTGCCTGCACATCTCATAAGACCACCAACCCTGGGAATTCCCTGGCGGTCCAGTGGTTAGGATTCGGCGCTTTCACTGCCGTGGCCCAGGTTCAATCCCTGGTGGGGGAACTAAGATCCCACAAGCTGCGCCTCGCGGCATTGCCAAAATTAAAAAAAAAAAAAAAGCCCACCAACCCTGCTACCAAAAGCACTGCCTGTCCCCGGTGACCACTGCACCACTGCTCATCCCTGCCGCCCATCTCACTGTGGTGCCCCCCGGAGG
Source organism: Pseudorca crassidens (assembly GCF_039906515.1). NCBI lineage: Eukaryota > Metazoa > Chordata > Mammalia > Artiodactyla > Delphinidae > Pseudorca > Pseudorca crassidens. Next base: position 166,890,084 of record NC_090298.1, read on the forward strand.
GGGAACCCACTCACAGGAGCCGGCAGACAGAGCTCCAGCAGCCCATCCTGCACCACGTAGATGCTGGCGTCGGGCTGGCCTGGCCGGAAGACGTAGTCACCCTGGCTGAGCCGCTGGAAGACCATGTGCCGGCACAGCTCCAGGAAGAGCGGCTTCTCAAAGTGGCCCAGCACCCTGTTGGATAGGGACCGGGGAATGGAGAGATGCAGGAGGTCAGGTCAGCCCCAGCTCTGCAGCCCCCTGCCTGCACCTTGACACTGACCGGACGTTCTTGAGCATGTAGAGCACCTCGGAGGGCAGGTGGGAGTTGGCCAGGTCGCCCTCGGTCAGGTCAGCCTCCAGCACCGCAGGCGGGGGCTCCTTCCGCTGCAGCGTTGGCGCCTCTTTCTGGATGCGCAGGATCCTGGTGGGAGGAGGGGGGAGCGAGGGGGGGGTGAGAAGCAGGGAGGGGACTCAGGAAGACCTGAGACCCCCCACAGAGCCCTACCCCGGGGACACCAGAGCAGGACTCAGCAAACTGTGGCCCACTGGCCAAATTAGGCCAGCCACCTCCTTTTGTAAATAAACCTTTATTGGCACGAGCTATTAATACATTCATTCATTTACATATTGTCTGAGGCTACTTTAACGCTACAACAGCAGAGTTGAGTCGTTGCAGCAGTTGCAGCAGCGTTGCGCGCAGCCTGCAAAGCCCCAGATGTGGCCGAAAAAAGAGAAAAGTTGCTGACCCCTGAAATAAAACCCTGAGGTCACCCTTCACTAGTCACAGGCTCCCTAGATGAACCCTCTCATTAAGCAGACCCCTGACACAGCTTCCAAGATATGGGCAGACCCCAGAAAAGCACCTCTGTTCATCATGGGACCCCACATATTGCACGCCTCCATCATGTAGCCTCCGTCACGTAGGCAGAGCCTTGGGGTAGCTTCCATTATATCAGGAGACCCCAGATAAAACCTCTCTGATCCTTATAAAAATCCCTGAGATAACCCTTCCTCCCCAGTCTCAGACAACCCTCAGATAGCCTCTCTGATGGTCACAGAGACTCTTGAGATAGCCCTGGTTACGTGCAGAGAATCCAGATACAGCCCCTCCACTAACCGTGGACCTAGGAGAGCTCCTCCCTGGAAGTCACAGTTGCTACTGAAGACAGTCCTTCCACTACTCACAAAATGCTCAAGATAGACCCTCTAGAATGAGCTTAAACTGAGTTAAACTCCACATTACAGAGAAATCCAGAAACAGCTCCTCTTCTGATCAGGAAGATCTTGGGCTAGCCCTCGCCCAGGTCACAGAGAGCTGAGATAGCTCTCTCAAGGCCATGGCAACATCAGGGTAGCTCCTCAAGGGTGTGCAGACACTGAAACCGCTCCCAGGAGGTGGACAGACCCTCAACTAATTGTGGGAGACCTAGAGATAGCCCTTCTACTCAAGTCATAGAAAGCCATGGGATAGCACACCTGTTGACCATGGACACCCCTGGAATGGCCCCTCAGTGTGAAGAAACACTTGAGACAGACCTTCAAAATAGAGTCTCTGATGTCAGGAGACCCCAGAGCCAGCTCCCAACTTGGAAAGATCCCTGAGAGAGCCTTTCTCAGAGACCCTGAGGGACCCTTTGCTGATGACATGCCCTGACATGCCCTTCCCGTGTCTCTAGTGCCAAACGATTCTTGAGATGACTCCTAGGGAACAGAATCCCCTAACACAGCCTCCGTGTAGTTTGGGGAAAATCCAAGGGAGGTGACACAGAGAGATGCTTTCTGATGCAGAGAGATTGCTGAGATAACCCCTAGGGAACAAAAGCCAGAGATAGCCCCTCCTGCAGGTCCCAGAGAGACCTGCGATAACTCCAGTGAGACTCTGAAATAAACCCTCTCGTGTGGGGAGATCCCAGATTTGACCCCTAAGGGTATGACAAGACATCCGAGGTAGTGCCTGGGGATTAAATAACTCACGGATGCCCCTGTGGCAGGGAACATCACTGAGAGAGCCTTCGGGTGATACAGACAGCCTGTCTGGTTGGGGAGAGCTCTGAAATAGTCCCACTGACATGGCAAGATTCCTAAGACAGTCCGTGGGGTTCAAAGAAGCCCGAGATACACCCTTCGGTGTGGGATGATCACTCAAAAAGCCCTGGACAGCCCCAAGTACACCTAGCACAGCCTTACTTCTTAGCAATGTTGAGCATCTTAAGTTTCTTCTTCATGCGTGGCCGGGAAGTGGTGGAGACGGAGGTGTCCACCAGCGAAGAAGTGGATTGTGATACCTGGGAGGATCAAGGATGGGGTGGGGTGGGAGGAACGCGTCAACTGCCAGTTCAGATCCTAGGGAAGAGGGGGGCAGATCCAGAGGCCCTTGATCAAGGAGGGCGGCCGGCTTACTAAGAAGTATAATTAGGGAAAGGGCAGGATCTCTGTGTGGCCAGTGGGAGCCCCAGGGGGTCCCAGACTCACCTTCCGCATAATCTTCCGGCCATAGAAAAGCACTTTATCTCTCTTCCGGAATCGATACCGCGGGCCATCCGGGGCTGGAGTTTCTAGGGGTAAGTGCGGAGAGGGGCAATCTGACCTCTACGCACACTCCGCACGGCCAGAGATGGGGACGCTGCGTGCAGGCTCCAGCAAATCCCATCTCTACTGCCTCAGGGGCCCGGACATTTCAGCTTCCCATCCCTCAGCACCCCCAGAAGGCCCTCCGGGTCCTCACTCGGCACTCGAAGCCTCCGCACCAGCAGGAGGATGAGCACGGCCGTGACCAGCACCGCGACTCCAGCCCCGATCATCACGCCCAGCACCTGCGGGACGAACGGCACTGGCTGTGCATCGCATGCCCGCTCCGCCAAGCCTTCCCCGGGGGCCGGGACGTCCGGGACCTCATCCCACGGAGCCAAGGCCGCCCCCGAGATCGCAGTTGGCCCGGGCCTCGACTCCCCCATCTGCAAAATGGGCCAGCGCTGCTCCCTCCCCTGGGGAGCAACGCTTTCTGGAGGCTCGGCGGCCCGCAGTGCACACCGGGAAACGTAGTTCCGCCTGAACAGACGCAGACTGGTTCTCGCGAGGCCGCGATAATGCGTGCTGAGCACGTCGGGAATTGTAGTCCCCGCGGCGCCACATGAACCCCCGACCCTTACCATTCCGGTTTGCAGCGGCGCCTCCATCAGTTGTTTCAGGCTGGGCGGCACGTCTGGTAGTTCAGACTCCTGGGGAGTAGGAAGCAGGACGAACCCGGGCAAGTCATCACTCTGGGCCCGCCCCTCCCCTGCTATAAGCCCTGCCCCCTTCGTACCCACTGCCGGGGCGGCTTCTCCGCAGGCCTGTGGGCGACTGAAGGGGCGCTGCGGAGCAGAGGGGTGGGGCAAATTGACCTCGGGGCCCGAGCTAGGGAGTAAGGTGGGTCCCCGGGTCCCCACCAGGCTCCCCTTACCTACGCACCAGGCCGACCTGATGCCCCACTTATCCAGACCCACCCTGGGGCCAAAGGGCAGCCAGCCGGGCACCCACTGTTAGCAGCCAGCGAACAAGTCCCTGAAGGGGCACGGCTCTCTCCAGCAGGTGGCCCCCTCCCCAGTCTCTGAAGGATTGATCAATCCTGACCTACCGATCCCTAGGTCGCACCCCAGCACCCCCTGCGAAGACTGGATGCCCGCACCCCACGAAAACTGGGCCCGAGTCATGGGGCCGGGGAGATGCCTGGCTCCCGGCCCAAGCCTGGCCCCGGGGAGACAGAGACTGGGGCACGCGGGAGTGCAGCCGGGAGCTCCTTCACAAGGGGTCGTGGTGCAATGCCGAGGTCTCAGTAGCATCCTGGGACGCTCGGAGTGGGGTGGGCTCGCAAAGTGTTACTGGGTGATGCTGGAGATTTACTGTCACGTAATGGTAAAGTTATGGGGTCTCTGATGGTGCAGAGCACCACTGGGATTCCAGGAACGATGCTGGCGCCATTGCTGGGAGACGTAACCAGGGACGCTGGAATTACGGGTGGGTGGGTGGGGGCTCACTAGGAAGTTACCGAGAGATTCTGAGGACTATAGGACTATTACTGGGAAAACCGAAAGCTGGTTGGGCACGTCCCTGCAGTCGTCCGAACATGATACTGAGGAATGCTGGAATATTACTGAGACTTTTCTGGGAGGCTGAGGCTGCTTCTGGCGCCATTCGAGTATTAATGGAAATCTGGGGGAGTCACTGGGTCCTTGAGACATTACCTGTAAAATTCACGGGGGACTAGTCTCCTTCCACCCGAGGGTGCCCTGGCAACCGGTGCGAAAACACCTGCCGGAGGCTGGCGGGGTGGGGCGGATGGGAGAGTCAGAAAGTCGAGAGCTACCGGGAATCGGCGGAAGACACACCTTGGGAAAGCCGAGGGCTCGCTAACAACCCGCGAAGGGACGGGGCGAAGAAAACCCGGACTCACCCAAAGGGCCGCAGCCGTGGTCCACTCTGCGCCAACTCCGTTAGTGTTCTGCCCAGCGCCGCAGGCGCGGCCCCTTTAAGTTACTCACCTCTGGGTGCGCCACAGCCCCGCCCCCCGCCATGCTTGGAAGGTCGCGCGGAGCCAGCCACACTGAGTGTGGCGACGCTTTAAAGGGACCGGAGACCAGTTGGCGCAGGGAATACCCCTCCCGCTAGAAATGAGAGCAAGTTAATTTTCCCGTTTATTTACCACCCACTCTAACCCTCCCTGTCCCACTCCAATGTCCGACCCGACTAGCCCGGGCCCTCACAGGGCGCGACAAGGAGCCGGTCCTTAAAAAGCGAAGGTTAAAATAAATAAGCATGGGTCTCCGCAGTCCGGGGGCTAATGTCTATGACGGTCCGGGTCCGAGTCAATTCACCAGCAACGAATGCTCCTCCGAAGCGTCCCTGGAGGAGGGTCGGTGTCAGCGGAGGCGGAAGGCATCAGCTCCCTCAGGCCCGCTTCCCTTCCCCCCAGCCAATCCCAAACCCAAGCCAACCCGGCCTCCAACCTGCCGCAGCAGCAGAGGAGGCTGCAGGCGGAGCCGCTCCCACGGCGGAATTTGCCGGAGGTGGGGCTGTCTTGGCACTGCGCGATGTAGGCCTGGAGCTCGCTCTCCTCTCCGCCCGCCCCGCCCGGATGCTGGGGAGAGATGCCCGGCGGCCCGGCATGAAAGTGGCCTCTGACTTCCGAGGCCCTTGAGATGCGCCCTCCCCTACCCCTCCTCCCCCCTTCTCCCCAGTCATCTGGATCTTCTCACCGGTCCTTGTGGACCAACCAGGCTCCCACCTCTGGGCCTCTGCACCGTGCTGTGCCCTCCACCTGCTGTTCCTCGTGGTTTGCTTCACCCGGAGACATTCCCTGACCACTGAATGTGTGCACACCCTGAATCTTGGTCAGTTGGTGCCCTCCGCTGTGGCTCCAGCGCCTCGAGCCGTGCCTGACCCAATCTGGGTGCTTGGCAACCACCCACTTGTGGGGGCGGCGAGCAGGCGGGGTGCAAACATCTGCATTCCCAGCAGCAGTGAATGTTCTGGCTTTTAGCCTTGTCTTCATCTCTCCCAACCTCACAGGGCCAATATCTCCTCTCCAAGTCCTTTCTGGCTCTAGGTCTTTGCTTTGGCTGTTCCTTCTCCCTGGTGCTCTCTCTTGGGCTCCTGTCTCATCGATCCAGAACTTCCTGAGATGATGGAAAGGTGTGATATCTATGCTGTCCAAATCTGGTAGCTAGTAGTCACATTGGCTTTTGGGCGCTTGCTCTGTGGATGGTGTAAGTGAGGAACTGCATTTGGAATTGTATTTCATTTTCATACTAGAGACTACTACTGGACAGCACATTCTAGAAACTTCCCTGGACTCAGCCCGATACGAGTCTAAAGCAGGGGCCTCTCTGTAACCTGCCATTCTTCCTTTACACCTCTCATCAGTTGGCTGTTATACTCCCGTTTGTGCATCATTCATCCTGCCCATCAGTCTTGGACCGACCATGTACGTTTCCTCAGGTGCCTGGCACCCAGCACCAGGCTTGGCACACGGTAGGCTGTCACACGTGTTTGCTAAAAGATCCTGTCTACCTGCCACGCCCATGTTCTGCTCTGACCCTCGCAGCCTGCAGGACAACCACCCTTCCCCAGACCCACAGGACAGAGGGGTTGGGAGCGGGGCTTCCGGAATGAGACAGTCGTAGGTTGAGCTGGGTTCCACCACGTGCTTGGTAGCTGACCTTGGGCGAGTCACTGAAATTCTATGGCTTAGCTTCCCTGTCGGTGAAAGCAGACGCAGGAACCCTACCTGGCCCGAGCCCCACACCTTGATAAAACTGAGAGTGTGGCAGCTGTGACCGGGACGGTATGGGTCCCTCCTGGGCCCCCCAATTCCGAGCCACCCTCTCCTTTGGCCTCGTAGCGTCTCCCACATTCTCTCCCTGGGTCCTCCTCTGCGCACCCCGCCGTGGCCAACCACGAGGGACTCAGAGCCCGAGTCTGGGGCCGTGCATGGACACATGCATGCACGGCCCCACGGGGAGGCAGGGGGACGGCAGGCCGGCGAGGGGGCGGGTGGGCCGGCAGCTGACCTTGATGGTGTCGTAGGCGCCGGTGATGAGCGCGATGAAGAGGCTGAGCACCATGTAGATGAACAGGCTGATGAAGGAGTACAGGTAGAGCTGGGAGAACAGCCAGACCAGGCTGCTGCGGCCCTGCTGCGCCTGCATCGCCGCGAACGTCACGAACATGTCATCCCCGTTGATGAGCGAGAAAAGGCACTCCGACACCATGGACAGCGAGCGGAACTGCCGGCGGGCAGGGGGGTCAGGGGTCAGAGGGAGTTGTGGGCACGGCTGGGGGCCGGGGTTGGGGGCTTTGTGGGGTCAGAGGGGACAGCGTACAGAGTACCAGTAGTCACGATAGAGCCACTTGAGGGGGGGGGGTCACTGAATAATGACAACGTCATAGAGTCAAGGCTAGGGTCACCGGGGATCAGAGGGGATGGTGGGTAGAACTGCTGCAAACTTGCTGGTAAGGAACCGGGGGTCAAGGTGGGTCATTCAGTGTCACCAAGTCAACAATAGATAGACCAGGAGTCAGGGGGCTTGGGAAGTAAGATGGGGAGCCAGGGATCCCTCATCTGTGGGTCACAAGCGCCACCCACAGGTCCCGGCCAGCCCCTACCTTCACATGGTAGGGTCCCAACACAATCCAGCCGCAGAAGCAATAGCCCAGGTAGATGACGGCCACACAGCAACAGAAGCGCATGACGCTGGGCAGGGCCACCCGCAGCGTGGCAATAAGGATCTGCGGAGGGGTGGGGGTTGGGGTCGGGGGAGGGTGGGAGTGTGTGTCAGCAATGGGGGCGGGACCACAAGCCAGGTGGGCCGTGAGCCTGCAGATGGGGTGAAGCCTGCCCAAGGGCATGATGGGGTGACCACAGAAACGGGGATGACCATCAACAAGGCAGGGTGGTGCTGAGTAGGCCCAAGGGCACCCCCTGGCTGGACTCAGCTCGGGGGAGGAGTATGAAAGAGCAGGCTCATGTGACCCCTGCCCAGGTGGAATGACAGGTGTGCCTGGTGTGGGCAGGTATGGGGAAGAGGCTTCTGGCGGGTCATCTGCAGGGGCTGGTGATGGCAATACGTGTACGAATTTATCTGGGGATGGGGGTGGCAATTAAAGGGCACGTGGCCACCCCTGGGAGGGCCCCGCCTGCATGTCGGAGGCTTACGTTGTACTTGTGGAAGAAGGTCAGGTAGCGGATGACACCGACCCAGACGAGCAGCGTCGAGGTGCCCAGGAGGATGCTGCAGACGTCATAGCTTGCCAGGTTCTAGGGGCAGAAGCAGCGTCAACCCCATCCAGCCTGGCCCTTCCCTGGGGATGGGGCCCCGGGCAGGCATCAGCAGGGGTGGGAGAGGGGTCCAGGGTCTGGAAGGAGACCCCGGGGCTCGGGGGCAGGGCGTGGCAGGACCCACCTTGGCTTCGATGCCAATCTTCATGATGGTGCCTGAGATGGTGAGCACGTCACTGGTGACCAGCAGGATGTACCAGCCGTTGACAAATTCCAGCCGCTCCCACAGGCTGATGACCTGTCCCCGCTGCCGCCACATGAACCTGACAAACTCCTGCAGGGGGAGGTGGGCGGGGTGAGGGCCGGTCCGGACGTGGGAGGCTTGCCACCCGGGCCTTGACGGTCCCAGAGCTGGGGAAGGCTGGGGGCGGCTCTCACGCTCTGCAGCAGGAAGCCTCGCAGCAGCGAGCGGGCGCACAGCAGGAAGGAGAAGGCACAAGTCAGGATCACGACCATGTCAAAGAGGAGCCGGAAGCTGTTGTCTCCTGTGCGGAGGGGCCGAAGGCAGGGCCAGGAGTGAGGCGGCTTCAGGGCGGGTTTGGGTTGGTCATCAGGCTCATGGGTTTCTCTGGGTAAGTCGGGAGTTTGGTCCATGCTGGTCTGGGGCTTGGGGAATTCCTGGGCAGGCTGGGGCCCCTGGTCAGCGCTAGTCGGGGGCTTGGGGGCTCACCGTGGCCGAAGACGCTGGGGTGCTTACACTCCTGGATGTGGGCCTGGGTCTCCAGGCTGATGGGGATACGCCCACTGTGTGCCTTATTGTCAAATGTGATCTGCAGGGGTGTGGCGGGACGGGACGGGACAGAGTAAACCTCAGCAGACCTAGGCCCCCAGAGGCGCACGACGGATGGTCTCTCCAGCCCCAGCCTCCCCCATCACCCCCACGCTGCCCTTGGCCGAGGGTCCCCAGCTCCAGGACTCAGCAGTCCCCGGCCCACCATGCCACCCCGTCCCTGGCCGGTCCCTCGCCCCACCCCCCAGGCGTCGCGGGCTCACCAGGATGCTGAAGGTGTAGCAGTCTGGGATTTCATTGTTGATCAGGCTCTGGAGGTTGATGGTCTTCAGCTGGAAGTGGATGGTGACGTTGATCAGCCTGGGGGGGGGTGAGGCTTGGGTGAGGGTGGGGGGGCTCTGCCCATCCCTCCTGCCCCGGAGCGCCAGCACGCCTGCCCCACGCTGACTCTGCAGCTGGCAGAGGAAGTGCTCGCCTGGCCGCATCGGCATGGCCCGCCCCTGCCCCCGCCTGTGGGGAAGTGGCTGCCCCGCCCCCACCCCCACCCCTGAAGATGCCTGGAGTCCTGCCTCCCCCCTCCTCAGCCCCCTTGATGGGGCAGTACTTGTGGAATTTGAGCGTGAGGTTCTTGTAACTGGTGCTGCCATCCAAGAGGGAGAGCTCATCACTGGGGGGCACGGGGGGTCTCTCGGGAGGGTCCACCCGGATACAGTCTGAAGACAGGGAGTCAGGGAAGGGACACTGGGGACAGGGGAGGCACAGGCAGGTCTCCCCAGAGTCCCCGACAGACCCCTTCCCGGCTTTCCTTCCCCCTTCATACTTCGACATTTGTCGTTTGTTCCTGCTGTCTCCCCCTAGGGTCAGGCCTGGTCTGTCTGTCTCACTCCCTACACAGACCCTAGTGCCTGGCGCTCAGTGGGCCCCCAAATGTTTAGGGAATGAATGATAGTGAAACATAACACTCAGCTCTTTCCGCGTGCCAAGCATTCTGCTAATCATCAAATTATTAACGATCGTGACCACCCCATCTCGCGGATGGGCAGGACGCAAAGTGGATTTTAAAGATTTTTTTTTTTTGATGTGGACCATTTTTAAAGTCCTTATTCAATCTGTTACAACATTGCTTCTATGTTTGTTGTTGTTTTTTTTTTTTTCCGGCTGCCAGGCATGTGGGATCTTAGCTCCCTCACCGGGGATTGAAACCGCACCCCCTGCATTGGAAGGCAAAGTCTTAGTCACTGGGCCGCCGGGGAAGTCCCTAGAGTGGGATTTTTTTTTTTTTTTTTTTTTTTTTTTTTTTTTAAATCCCGACAGCTGAGCCCTGCCCGGCCCACTCACCAGTGATGACCATGGGGTCGATGTCAAAGGTGTCATTGGCTGGGTCCACGTGGCCCCGGTGGTAGTAGCACTGGCAGAGGGCCAGGGCCGAGCCATTGGCCCAGGGCCCGCCCCCGCCCCGCACGTAAGCATACCGACCCAGGGACACGTCGGGGAGCATCAGGTACTGTGGGCAAAGGAGGGGAGGGTCAGTGAGCCCCGCCCGTTCTCCCGGGTGGGCCCACCTGCCCACCTGCTCCTGGTTGCCCACACCTGGTCCACGGCGTGGAAGATGGCCTGGTACAGCTGCTCCTGGGTGTAGGCCGCAAACGTGTCGTCCGCCCCGTCCGAGTAGCCCAGCAGGAAGAGGTGCCGGAAGGCGATGGTGTTCTCCTCCCGGAATGTCACCACCAGCTGGTTGCTGAGCCCAAACAGGATGAGCTGGCGGGAGGGATGGGGAGGATTGGTACTACCGGCATGGGGTCTCCCACGGCGCATGAGCGGAGGCAGAGTAAAGAGAAGGCCCACCCCATGAGGGCATGACCACCCTACGTCCCCAAGGCGCAGCGCAGAGTGGCCACTCATAGAACTCGTGGCAACAACTAATGTTCATGAAATGTTTACCGGATGAATGCTCGAGAGTAAGCACAGCATCACACTGCCAGGGTCCGAGTGCCACCTTCCAAGGCTCAGCTGCTATGTGACTTTGGACAAGTCCCTTAACCTCTCTGAGCCTCAGCTGTCCTATCTATAGAAAGGGGCAAGAGCAGTGGCTAGGACCTCAGAGGGCATTTATGAAGCTTAAAGGAGCTGTTCCCGTGCAGATCCGAGAGGGCTTCCTGACGGATTAGTGCCACTGTCACTATCATGATATGGGGCTGTGGGGTCAGGACTAAGCTCTGACTCCAAGATTCTCCTTCGAGGAAAACAGCAACCACAGGTGGCATTCTGTGGGGTGGGGTGGGGGCCCTGAAGGTCTCACCTGCACTGTGACCACCAGGATCTTCACCACCTGCAGCATGAGCTTAAAGGGCTTGCGGCCCTTGGCCCGAAATTTATCACAGGGGCTCATGAAGAAATACTTGAGACGACGGCGGAGATCCTCCTCTTCTGGAGGGGTGGAAGGGGCTGGGGAAGGCGCCACCTGGGTCCCATACCCAGGTTTGGGTGTCAGGAGGCGCTCAGTCTCTGTGGGATGGGAGAGGGCAGTGGGGACCAGGCCTAGGCAGGTTCACCTGCCAATAGGGGAGGCAGGTCCCAAGCTCCAGCCAAGAAAGAACTCTGAGAGATCTAAGGAAAACCAGAAAATCCGTAACATTTTAGGGATCTATGCAGCAGTGCTGGCTCAGCGGTTTCAAGTCACTCCAAAGGGCCTGAGTTGATTCCTGCCCCTGCTCCAGGGCACTCGGCTTCCCTGAGCCTCAGCTACCTCATCTGCAAAATGGGGCAATAAAATCTCTCACCAAGAAGCTAAGGATTTGACACTTACAAAGCATTCGGTCTCTGAGTCTCAATAATTCCTCAATGAATAGAGCCTATTCTATTTTTTTGGTTTGTTTTTGGGTTTTTTTCGCTGTGCCGTGTGGCATGTGGGATCTTAGTTCCCCGACCAGGGATTGAACCGAGCCACAACAGTGAAAGCGCTGAGTCCTAACCACTGGACCCCCAGGGAACTCCGAATAGAGGCTACTCTAAGGACCACTTATTCCTTTCAATCCTGACCAGTCCAAGATGAAAGTCCAAGTTTTCAGCAATGGCTCGGGTCATAGCTGGTCACAGCAGCCCTGAACTGTTCCTGACACAACCCACCATCCCCACTGGGAGAACCCCGCTTCCTTCCAGGGTCTGGCTGGCCTGCTGCCTGGCATGGCCACCAGGATGAAATGTAGGCACTGTCAGAACCTGTCTGGCAGGGAGGGCCAGCCCCTGGTCCCTTTGGAGCTCAGATGCTATCGTGGTTGTTTACAAGATAGCTGGATGGGAAGCCAGAAGGGAGGCTGCCTCCCTGGCTGGGATCACAGCTAATTCATCCCAGACTCTACCAGCCAGGACATCTTTCAGGTGTCTGCAGCTAGCTTAAGAAGGGAAGATCAACACAAAGGGCATTCCTGCATGCTGCCCTGTGAGAGGCGACTGAGCTTCCTTGTGTTTGGAGAGCTGAAATTGAGTTAGGCGCCTGCGCTTAAGGTGGCAACCCCGCCCCCAGCACTCCTGCCTAAGTTTAGAGAAGCTGAACATTTGCCTCCTGGTTTGTGGAAGAAAAGCCTGGGAATCTGACGTGCGGGTTGGAGAAGCTGGGGCCCGCTGTCGGAGTTCCAGCAAAGCTGAACAATCCGAATCTAGGCTCAGAATGCAAATCCTGGGACCCTCGCCGCCTGAGTCGGAAAAGCTGGCGATCCACCAGCTGCCTGAATTGAGGTACTCAGAGCAGAGCCTGGGTTCAGGAAGAGCGGTCGGAGTCCCGCCACTCCGAGGTCGGAGAAGCTGATGCCCACCCGCCGCCCAGGTTCTAGGAGCCGTCTGCCCATATCTACGCCAAGGGGACGCTGAGAGGTCAGCATCAGAGTTGAGAAAAGGGAAACCGGGAGCTCCGCCGCCCCAGGTTGGAGAAGCCGCCCGCCCGTCCGCCGCACGCGTCCTGGGACTTGCGGGGCCACCCGCGCCCTCACCTGAGCCGCGCGGGCCTACGGGCACCGCCATGCCGGGGAGGGGAGCGCCGAACGCCGGCGGGCGCGGCGGTGCAACCGGCGTCTAAACACCCGCTGCTGTCACTGCGGCCTCGCTCCCTCGCGGTGTAGCTTCAAACCCTCCCGCGTCAGCTGACTCGAGCCCCAGTCACGTGACCAGCGCGGCCCTGGAGGCAGGTGACGGGATCCGGTCCCTCCCCCTGCGCCACGACGACCCCTGCCCGAGCAGCACGCATGCGTGCCTCAGCTGGCGACTTGCCCTTAGGCGGCCCCAAGGTCCTAGCGCCGACGGGCGCAAATGTGCTGGGGGATGGGCTGGCTGCTGGCTCCGTCCTGGCTTCGTCATGCCCCCGTCCAGTGCTAACCTCTTGACTTCCATGTCCAGTGTTTGACCCCTTTCCCTCCGCGGTGTCGGATGATGATCCTATCTCAAGGCTGCCCCGCTCCATCCTCCCAGAAACTCTGCGTTACTCTCACCCCCCCTCATCCGAACTGTCCTGAAATCCTACTTCATTTCCTAATTATATCGCAAATAGGACCACTTTTCCCCACTCCTATGGCTATAAACCCATAGTCCCCCAAGATTCCCTATGGCCTGGACCACTGCAACAACCTCCCTGATCTTGGGCTCCCATTCCGGATCCCCTCCATTCCACTCGCCATCCAGCAGCCAGAAGCATCTTCAAAAAATAATTCGTATCAGTCAGAACCTGTTGGTAGCTTCCCATTTCCCTGGGATGACAAGCAAACTCCCCTCTTCAGTCTACCAGGGCCTTCTGTTCTGGCCCCACCTAACTCCTCCCCTAGCTCATCTCTCAACGGCCCCAGGGCCTTTGCACAATCTTGCCCTAGAGCATAAAGGTTAAGAACTTAGGCTCTGGAGGGCAGACAATTTGGGTTTAAATCTGGGCGCTCCCAACCACCACTTCTGGGTCTTCCAAAAAGTCCCTTGAACGCCGTGTGCCTCAGCGTCCTCATTTGCAAAATGGGAATATTCATAGTTACCTGCCTCGTGGAGCTGCCGAGAGAATTAAATGAGAAAATGCTAGAGCATAGCACAAGCCTGGGCAAACAGTACTGATGATTAAATTAGAGGTTATTGGGATTATAAAGTCCTTCCTTGGGAAGGCTGTCTGCCATCTAAATCAGAAGTCTTGTTATGCTTCTTGTTGAATGTAACATACTCTGTAATTACTTTTTAAATGTTTCTAAACTTGGTCTCTGAGCTGTGTGAGGGCCAAGGCCATACTTATCTTGTTCCCTGCTGAGACCCAAGCAATCAACAGATGTTTGTTGGATGCATAAATGAGTGCCCTCCTTTGTCCCGTGGTGTACCTGCAATGTGGGCTTTGAAGGGCAAGGGGTAAGTTAGGAGAGCAGACGGGGCAGGGCCACCCACATGGTTTCATACCAGCCTCCACCATCAGCCTACTAGACGGTCAACATGCCAGAAATCCCACCATTCCTGGGAAAGCCAACTCCAAAAGGAAGGGAGTTAGATCACCCACAGGATAAGTCTGCCCCTGACTGGGGTGGCCAGGTCTGGGGGAGCAGGGAGTGGCAACTGCTGGGATGGACCAGTGTGAGCCCTTGTGGGGGAAGCTAGGAAGCCTGGAGGGTATTGGGGGAGGAGCCAGGACATTGACGTTCTATTTGTATGTTTGGCTCCGGCCATACCCTCCCATCTCCAGAAGAGGCTGTGCATCAGAGGAAAAACAGCAACAGGAGAACCACAACACAGAGCCAGGAGGCGGTGGGAGGATTTTACTAACTGCACAACACACAACTTTCCCAGGCCCCTGTGGGTGCCAGCATGCCCTTCAGCCATCAGGCCCCAGCAGTGCCCCTTGCTCCTGCACCCACTCGGGGCTCTCACCGGTAGGGAGGACTGCGCCGACAGTGTCATGGGTGGGAGAGCCGGGGTCAGGGTGGGACTCAGAGCTGGGGTCAGGGCTGGGCACGGGATCCGGGTCGGGGCTGGGACCAGATCTGTGATCGGGGCTGGCCACAAGGTCGGAATTGGCATTGTGCCCAGGCTCAGGGTCAGAAGATTTGACAGAATCAGGGGTGGGGGTAGATCCAGAGCCAGGGATGGGTTTGGGGCTGGGATTGGGGGGGGAGCCCAGCGCAGAGCCAGGGTCAGGGTCAAGGCCAGAGCTGGGGCCGGGGCTGAGGCCCAGGCCTGAACCCAGCACAGAGACAGCATCAGGACCCAGAAGGGAGACCTGCCCCGGCCTCAACATCGAAGCGGGGCTGAGGCCCAAACCGGCGGCGGCCGCAGCAGCTGCAGCGGCCGCGCCCTCATGCACTCGCTTGTGCTTGGTGAGGCTGGAGGCTTGGCCGAAGGCCTTGCCGCAGAGCTGGCAGCGGTAGGGGCGCTCGCCCGAATGCACGTGCAGGTGCTGCAGCAGCGCCGAACTCTGCCCAAAGGCCTTGGAGCAGTGGGGGCAGGCATAGGGCCGCTCGCCGGTGTGGATGCGCAGGTGATGCTGCAGGTTGGAACTCTGGCCGAAGGCCTTGCCGCAGTGGGGACAGCGGTAGGGGCGCTCGGCCGTGTGTGTGCGCTGGTGCTGCAGCAGCGCGGAGCTCTGGCCAAAGGCCTTGCCGCACTGCGGGCACGGGTACGGCCGCTCACCTGTGTGCGTGCGCAGGTGCTTCAGCAGCGCCGAGCCCTGCCCAAAGCCCTTGGCGCACACCGGGCACTTGTGCGGCCGCGGGCCGCCGTGCGTGCGCAGGTGCTGCGCCAGCAGCGAACCGTGCCCGAAGGCTTTGCCGCACACAGGGCAGTGGTGCGGCTTCTCGCCGCTGTGGCTGCTGCGGTGCTTGAGCAGCGTGGAGCGCCAGCCAAAGGCCTTGCCGCACGCCGCGCACTGGTAGGGCCGCGCGCCCGTGTGGATGCCGCGGTGCTGGGCCAGCGTGGCGCCGTGGCTGAACGACTTGCCGCAGTCGGGGCAGCGGTAAGGCTTCTCGCCGCTGTGGGTGCGGCGGTGCTGGCTCAGACCCGAGCTGCGGCGGAAGGCTCGCCCGCAATCCGGGCAGGAGAAGGGCCGGGGCGGGCTGGCAGGTGCAGGGAGCACCGCGGGGCCGGCGGCCAGGACCTCGGGGGTGGCAGTGAGGTCGGACGAGAGGGGGTCCAGGTCTGGGGTGGCAGCGGGACTGAGGGTGTCGCTGTTAGGGTCGAGAACCAGGGGGACGGGGCCGATGACGTCTGGGTCGTCAAAACTTGAAGACATGGGGTCGAGATCTTGGGGATCCGAGTCATGGATCCCCGAGATGGAGCTCGGAGCTTCCACATCGGGATCCAGATCCTCGGAGACAGGCTCCAGCTCTTCATAGCTGGGGTCCACATCTTCAGAGACAGTGTTGAGGTCTTCCGGCTCAGGCTCTGGGTTTTCAGAAACTGGGTCCAGCTCTTCACTCTCGGGGTCTAGGTCTTCTGAGTCGGAGTCAAGCTCTTCATAATTGGGCCTCGGGCCTTTGTGGCCTGGGTTCCTGACTAGGACCGAACGCCGCATCCCGGGTGTGGAAGTGCTGGCTGCTTCCGGGGCAGGCTCTACGGGGTGAGGGCAGAAGGTGAGTGGAGGTAAGTTCTGGAGAACCGGGGGGTCTCTTCTGGAGCCTGAGCAGGGAAGGGAGAGGGGGCTAGGCCGGGCCCCAGATCCCACTCCGGGGCACACACGGGTCATTCTCTTGTCTTGCACTGCAGGGAGATTTTGCACTCGCCCCCGCCAGGGCAGGGAGAAGAGGGACCCTGGTGGGACATGGGGAGGGGGGGACTCCCTTCTCAGCCCCACACCTGGATAGAAGTCGTGGGACCCAGCACTAGAGGTCTCCAGTACCCAGCTCCATGGCTCTGCCCCTCTCTCCATCCTGGGCTCCTCCTCTGGTGGGCAGCTTGGGTCCTGTGGAGGAGAGAGAGTCTAGATACCTATCCCCTTGACCATGGCCCCTTCATGGGGAAGAGGGGAGGGTGTCTGGGTTCTCGTGCTTTCTGCTAAGTACATGGCCTGAATTCCTTCCCACAGTTGGGGGTGGCATGTTTGGGGGCTCCTAGTAGGGAGGGCGACCCCTGGCTCACCTCCTAGAGAAGAAGCATCCTGACCTCTGAAGCCTCTATCTGGGGGAAAAGTGGGGCGGGGGCAAACAACAACTGGTACTCCTCACTGGGGGAGTGCAGAAAGACCCTTGGCTTGCTTCCTGGGGAAGAGACAACGTGAATTCCAAACCTTACAATTCTGGGGTAGGACTGAGTCCAAACACCTGTATTCTATCTTAGATAGAAGATCCTGAATGCAGATTTCTAAAGCTAGAGTGAGTGCGGGGATATAATATGTGGGACCCCTGGAGGGAGCAGGGAGACCCATGGATCCATCAGCCAGGAGGGTAGGGACAGGTGTCGGTGTACCTGTTTGCCCAAGTAGATAGAAGATCCTGAATTCTAACCCCTAGCTGGGGTGGGCAGAATAATACCTGGGGCTCCTCTTGGGTTACTGGAGGGACCCTGGGCCATCTCCTAGGAAGGGGAGATTCCTGAGTGACTGACCCCACGATCGACGTACGGGAATGGGCGTCAGGAACTCTGGTCCCCTCCTGGAAGGAAGATCCTGAATTCTAGCTCCATGGCTAGAGGTAGGGAGGGGGGCAGAGAAACAAGCTGGGATCCCTTCAGGGGAGCAGGAGGAAATCAGGATTACCTGAAGGGGAGGTGATGCCCACCACATGACTAGGCCTCGGGGAGAAAACAACAAATAGATCTATTCCTGGGAGACAGGGGAGGACCTCTGGCTCTCCTTCTGGGGAGGGGGACCTCCCAAGCCACAACCCCAGAGCTGGGAGTGGGTACGCAAACAGAGAGGGCTGAGTTCCTAGTTCACCTCCTTAACTTCCACGACGGAGGGTCAGGAGACAGTGCTGAGTCCCTTCCTAGATTCCCAGGGGACAGGGGGACCCTAAGATTCGCTCCTGAATTCCCATCTCTGAGCTGCACGCTGGGAGGAGAGAGAACTGGGATCCTTCTCTGAGTTCCTGGGGGGCAGGTGGAACCCTGGATCACCTCCTGGGGAAGGGGCTTCCAGAACTCTGGACCCCAAGACTGGAGAGTGAGGGGAACAATAACTGGGGTCCTGGGGGAGGGAGGGAACCCCTGGATCCCCCTCTTGAAGATGGGCTTCCTGAACTCCCTACCCCAGGCTGAAGGGTGAGGAGAACAATACCTGGGGCCACTTCTGGGTTCCTGGGGTGGGGGGTCTGGAGCGCCTCCAGGGGAGGCGGGCGTCCTGGACTCCCGTCCCCACCCCAAGTCAGGGGTTCTCCCCCCACCCCCATACCTCCCGATTGACGGCGCCCAGCTCGGGCCGGGCCCTCCCCCGGGGCCGCAGCGGCGGAACCGGCGCGCTAGGCCCGCGGGTCGCGCGGCCCCCTCCCATCGCGCCGGCGTCTCTGCTCTCCCGGGCCGGGGCTGGCGGCGCGCGAGGCGAGGGAAGGGGGTGGACAGAGGTCGCCCAGGGCCGCGCCCCGCGCCGGGGCCCCCTGCCCGCCCGCCCCCCTCACCCCCGCCCCATCGCGGCCGCCACCCGCCCGACCAGCTCACGGGGACACTCACCCGGCGCCCCTCGCCCCAGCCCGGCCCGCCGCGCCCGCCGGCTCCCCCAGGGCCCGCAGGAAGCCCCCCGCCCGCCAGCCCCGCCGGCGGCCCCCTCGGCCCTGCGGCCCCGCCAAGCGCTCCCAGGGAGCGAGAGGGGCCGGCCGAGGGCCGCAGCGGGAGCTGCTGGGACTTGTAGTTCGCCCGCGTCCGCCTCGGCCGTCGCCATCGCTGCCCCCGCCTCCCCCCGGGCCAGCCTTTGTCCCGGCCCGGCCACCCGGCCGCGCGGCCGCGCCTTTGTCTGCGCCGCGCCCCGCCCGCGCTGTCCCCGCCGCGGCCTCTCCTCTTCTGCGTCTCTCTCAGCCGCTCTCGATCCCTCTCCGCCTCTTCCTCTCTCTCTCTGTTCCTTCTCTGTCGCTCTGTCCCTCTATTTCTATGTCTCTCTCCATTTCAATCTCTTTGCCTCTCTTGCCCTCACTTTTTCTGCCTCTGTCCCTCTGTGTCTCTATCCTCTTCTCTCTCCCTGTCTCTGCCTCCTGCCCAGGTCTCTGACTCTCTCTGGTTTCAAGAAACACCGAACATTCTCTCTCTGTCTTGCAGACTGGCCACGCACATCAGCATAGTCAAGACGCTGAGAATTTACAAACTTGTGTATCTTTGCTCAGTCCAGCATTTCCCTCTAAGACTCCTCCTCCAAGGAAAAGAGTTGGGGATACTGAGTGTTTCCTCCTTCTCCTCCCTGGTCACGCACCGCTGTCACTGGTGGACTCCCCGTGCCTGATGCTCCCTCTGAAGCCTAGACCAGATCTGGGAAGCACTCCGGGCAGACTTTACCTGGAGACACAGATCCCCGTGAGGAGGGAGTGAAATACAGCCCTGGCAGCTGGCAGCTGGGCCGTGAGATGTTCTTCCCTGAACATAAACAACGATCCCAGAATATAAACAATGATCACACAAGGCCGCTCTGTGACCGCGCCTGAGCCGAGATAGACACAAGGACACTCTGCAACCACAAAAATGAACACACACCCCCTCCTCTCCCCCCCGCAACTAACTCAGATGACCGCCGCTTCTTCCCAATGATGGCCGCATGTCCATCCTCCCACTTCTGAGATAAGAATCACCAAAATACCCAGTCCCAGTCGCCGATCTGCTCCCTGCTTGCTGACAGCACCAGGCTAGAGCTGCTTCTACTCTCCTCTTCTTAAAATTACCCAGCACAAGCCCGAATCCTAAAAGATGCCCTCCTGTCCCCCAACTCTTCTGGAGATGCCCCATGGTTCCCCGCTACAGGATCTTCCTTGCTGCGCAAGCTAAAAAAATTTTTTTTGACTACAGGCGTGCTTCTGATGGTCTTTGACGAATTTGGACAACACCTACCCTTGCGTGCAAATCAGGCCTCCAGGAGACTTCGCTCTTCCTTCCAGAACCTTCTAGATCTGGGCTGAACTTGTGGCCTGAGACCTGCTTTCCAGCTCTCTGTGGAGAAGCCAGCAGCAGATCTGAGAGACTTGAAACTGCAATTGGATTATGTCGCTTGTTCTTCATCCTACTGGATGATCCCATTACAAATAATACTTGTAATGACAGCTGTCATTTCAGTCTGCCCAGTATGTCTCTCAGCACCTCGCTTTCCCTTTGTGGAGCCCCCTCCACTACTCCAGATGGACCCGTGTCTAACCCGTGCCCCCCCAGTACCATGCGATCTAAACTTACCAACCCAAGAACCCCACCCCCCGGCCACAATGAGGGCTGGGACGAAGTCATGAGGTTGGAGAATCTCTTTCTTCCTTTGGGATCATGAGCTGTTTATTGGCTTCCTTCTGCCTGCACCCACCTTCCTCAGTTGTCTGGAAGAACAGTCTGCAGACTGAAGCCAATCTATACCAGGATGTAGAGGTGAGAGACAGAGAGACAGCTCTAGCTATATTGGTTGAGCTCTTGGACATAGCCGTACCTGAAGCCGGAAAGCTCACAGTCTTTCCAGCCAACAAATTTCCTGGGTATTTGAGCTAGTTTAGTGGGTTTCTGTCTCTTGCAGTCATGACAGTCTTGACTAATTTAGACATGATTTCCAGAAAAGGGAAGGGTATTGAAGGAAATAACTTAAAATGTGAAATTGGCTGAACAAAGGTGAAGTAGAGGGCCGGGGCCACCTTGACATATATATTCATTATAAAGTGAATAGGCCTTCAAGACTTGTGCAGTGCACAACCTCCCCAGATATATGTGGCAGCCCTGTAGAAGGGCCTTGCTCAGGAAACCAGAAATCTGTTATGTTGAAGAAAAATGGCCGATTAAATCGTTGCCCGTTTTATCTTCGCACTCTGTGTGTCACCTGAGACTGCGTCTCAAGCGGCTTTGGAGGAAAATATCAGGATGTTGGAACATGTGGGAGCTTTCATGAAGTCTTCGGCAAGGTCTTATGAGATAGACACAAGCTACCTCTATGTGCTCCTTTTTTTATACATTTATTTATATTTATTTATTTGGCTACACTGGGTCTTTACTGCTGCACATGGGCAGTACTCTGTCACGGTGCACGGGCTTCTCATTGCGGTGGCTTCTCTTGTTGCGGAGCACGAGCTCTAGGCGTGTAGGCTTCAGTAGTTGTGGCTTGCGGGCTCTAGAGCACAGGCTCAGTAGTTGTGGCGCACGGGCTTAGTTGCTCCGCGGCATGTGGGATCTTCCCGGACCAGGGATCGAACCCGTGTCCCCTGCATTGGCAGGCGGATTCTTAACCACTGTGCCACCAGGGAAGTCCCTATGAGCACCTTCTTAAAGCAGAGTCTAGCACCTGCTCAATTTTGTGAGATTGCTACGGCTGAATTCTCTGCCCCAATCTAAAAGAGGAAGTTAGTACTGAGATGGGGAGATAAGATTGGGATTATCAGAGATCCGGTGGGCTCTTAATGCCTCAGCCTTTCAAGCATTGAACACTGAACACTGCCTGTCTATTAGGCACAATTAACCTCATTGGGAAGAGCCTATTGGCTGAGTCTTTCTGCCCTCTAGATTGTAACCTGGGGCAAGATAGATGCTGTGGGGCTGGGCAGGCACAGGTCTGTTGCTAGGAGACAGGATCCAGCAAGATTGGGCTCCAGACTCCAAGATCCTGGTGAGGTTTGGAGAACCAAATCACCCAGGCATCCAATCACAGCATTCCATCCCTCTGGACACAGTGATTGGTTCACAGCTGGACATGTGACTCAAATGGGCCAGTCAGAGGGTTGTTAAATTCTAACGTGAGGAGTTGAGGGGAAGACCTCCACCCCTTCCTTTGGGGCTTTAATCATTAGGATTTGCGTTTTGTTTTGTATTGTTTTTGCTTTTGTTTTTTGCCACTGCTTGGACTGAGAGGCGGCAAGGGAGAGAGCATGCCTGATGAGGAATTAGCAGGCTTGATGTTAGACCTAATTACAGACTTTCTTGTTTCTAAGTCAATAAAATCCCTTTCTGCTTGAGCAGATACAGCTGGGTTTCTGACACTTGCAACAAAAATACCCAAGACATTAACAAAATTTAGGCACTGTTTATTGAGCTGCAGCCAAGTGCGAGGCCCTGTTTTAAGAATGGTATATGAGGGCTTCCCTGTTGGTGTAGTGGTTAAGAATCCGCCTGCCAATGCAGGGGACACGGGTTTGAGCCCTGGTCCGGGAAGATCCCACATGCCGCGGAGCAACTAAGCCCATGCGCCACAACTACTGAGCCTGTGCTCTAGAGCCCGCGAGCCACAACTACTGAAGCCCACGCGCCTAGAGCCCGTGCTCCACAAGAGAAGCCACCGCAATGAGAAGCCTGCACACTGCAACGAAGAGTAGCCCCCGCTCGTTGCAACTAGAGAAAGCCTGCACGCAGCAACGAAGACCCAACGCAGCCAAAATAAAATAAATAAATAAATATATATATATATATATAAAAGAATGGTACACGCACATTTTATTTACTCCTCGTAACCACCCCATGAAGGAGGAACTGTTGCCATCCCCATTTTACAGATGAGGAAAGTGAGGGTCGAGCATGAAATCATTTGCCTAGGGACAGAAAAAGACAAGTCTGCTGCTTAGCAATGATTACCATTGACAAAATGTTTTCCTTTAAAATTTAATCTGTTTTCCCATGTTCAATACTATTTTACTCATCTTATTTCATAAGTCTTTTTAGTTTTTGTAGTTCATATGAAATGCCTTTTCTGGGGGGTAAGTGGGATATAGGAGGGATAGACATAAATCCATAGAATACATCCAGAATCATCATAATGTAGTGTCTTTCTGTACTGAAGACATCTTGAGTAAAGTTTCTGTTTTTTCCTGGCAACCCATCCGGGGGCTGGTCAGTTCCATTGTTAGAAAATGCTTCAAGTTGTGCTGAAATCTGCTTCCTTGTAACTCCTACCCATTATTTCTCATCTGATGTCTCGGTAGTTGAAACCATTCCTAGAACCAGGCAGGAGTACACATAATCCTGCAACTGGAGCTACATGGAATCAAAGCAAGCTTTCTGAGCTTCCTGGCAGGCAAGGCAAAAAGGGAAAGCTTTTTGTACATGTAGTCTGGTCAACAAGCAGACCGGCTTTACCAGGAGAGCCTAATTTTATCCTAGGAATCATTGTAGGATGGGTTTATTGCAGTGGTTCTCAACCAGGGGCGACTTTCCCCCCCAAGGGACATTTGGCAATGTCTGGAGACAATTTTGGCTGTCACAACTGGGGGGGGGGAGAAGGAATGTGCTACTGGCATGGAGTGGGTAGAGTTCAGGGATGATGCCAAGCACCCTACAATGCACAAGACAGTCTCCAACCGCAAAGAATGATCCTATCCAGAATGTCCATAGTGCCGAGACTGAGAAAGCTTGTTTTATCATGAGGCAATTCAGACGAGTGTCATCTACATCATTAGTGGAAGCAAGCAGAAGAGGTGTTCTGCCTCTAGCAGACCCTCTCATGGTCGACATGGATACCATGACTGCAGCCGAAAGGTCCATCTTGTCCCCGTGGGACCCCAAACTGGACTCCTCTCCTTCCTGTGGAAGTGACAAGCTGGTCTCACAGGATTGCTGCCCATGGGGAAAGGTCTCCTGGCCAGGCTTGAGGTTGGCTCTTAGTGGCCCATTGGATTGGGGGCCTTGGTCTTTAAAGGTCTGTCTACAGGGTCAGGGAACCGTGTTCATTCCCTGAAACCAGATTCTCAACAGCCTGCAGAGGCAGGGCCTCCAAGGCCCATCTTATCGTCCCAGACAGATCTGGCTTCTTGGTGGTGATTCATCAGACCCCAAGACTTTCAAGGTGGGGTGCTGTCCAAGGTACTAGTCCTTGACATACTTGATGTCCTTGACATACTTACCAGCTTCAAGTCTCCACCCCATACTCCTCCTTTCCACCCTTTTCATTCTGTCTCTGGCTGAACACCTACCCCCTTGGGCCTGATCACATGCTGATGACTTTTGTTGATGTGCCCCTGGACCCAGCTGTGATCTGGGCGCCAGCTGCCCAGCCAGCCAGTGCACCAACCATTCAGCTTCCAGCCTCTGCTCACAATAGGGGACATTGCTGGGCCATTCTCAGCATGTCCACCCTTTCATGCCCCCTCTGAGCCTCACCCAGTCTCTCAATTATTGAGCTCCATCCTACACCCTCCTTACCTTCATCCTCGGAAAGGAAGCTCTCCCTTCTTGACCCCCAGCCACGCACACTAACCAGTGTGTACATTTCTCATTTACAACAATCTAATGAGAGAGAGCTATTGTTTATCTCCATTTTACAGATGAGCAAAGAGAGGCTCAGAGGGGTCAAATGACTTGCCCAGGACTACTTTCCAGGACAGGGAGGAGTCAGGATTTGCACTCTGTCCATTCAGCCCCAGGAGCCTACATTCTCAACCTCTCACCACGCTGCCTCCGTTCAACACTGTAACTCCATCCTCCCACACCATTCAGAACTTTTGGCAGCGAGAATTCCCTAGCGGTCCAGTGGTTAAGACTCGGCGCTTTCACTGACATGGACCCGGGTTCAATCCCTCGTTGAGGAAGTAAGATCCCACAAGCCCTGTGGCACAGCCAAAAAAAAAAAAAAAAAAAGAATAAAAGAAAGAAAGAAAGAACTTGTGGTATCACCTGAACACCTTACAAGTGTCAGACCACCAAGCTTTTGCACAAACTGAGATGGCCTCCCTGCCCAAAGTGGGATGACACCCAGGGTCTGCGGAAATTCAGGGCTTCTCCATGGAGTCATTCTCTCCCGTACGTTCTCTCACCGACCCCACAGGCACCCTATCCTCTTTCATGGCTGACTGATGGAAAGTGGTGGGATGTTGCCAAAGTGGTGTTTATTGCTGGCTGTGGCATGGGTAGGTAGGGGTCTGGGGGGCCCGAGGGTCCACCTTCCCAGCCCCACAGCCCCACTGGCGAGGGGAGCCCAGGGGCACATGACTCTCCTGGAGGTCGTCCCATCTCAGCACTCCTGGGCCCTGGTACTTGAAAGCAAACTCATCCTTGTTTAGGGTCGAGAAGAAGCGCTGTCTACCCAGCGGGGGCTCCGAGTGGCTATACTTGCACTGTGGAGTCAGGGTGGGGAGCCTGGCAGGGCAGCCTGGAGGATGGCTGGCCCACCCTGGCCACCCTGTAGTTCCCGCACCACCTTGGGAACATCGAAGAGTGGGGAACGGCTGATGATTGGGTCCTGGGGAGGTGGGCAAAAGGGAACCCCAGGTTGGGCTGACCCAGGAGCTGGATGAGAAGCTGGAGAGAAAGCAGGTGGGCCCCTGGAATGACCCCAGGGCTGGGTTGACCGTAGGTGACTCTGAGCTAACCCCTGGCTTGGAGTATAACTGTGGCTGGTGATACGAAGCTGACCCTGACATGACCCTGGGGCTGAGCTAGAGATGACCTGGGACTGGGATGACATTAAGATGACCCTGAGCCTGGGGTGAGCCTAGAGTGACCCTGAGCAGACTTGACAGTAACTGAGTCTGAGTTGATGCTATAATTTTCCTGAGATAACTCGACACTGATTTCGGGGGTTACCTGCTTAGAGAGATACCCCTCCCCCTCCCTCACCCACGGTAGCATCTCCTCAGTCATGGCGGCTGGACCTATTCTGTGTGGCCTCAGCAGCTTCTGGTTCATGGTTAAAAAATCTGTTTCTGGAGATTTGGGAGGGGTGGCTGAGCTGAGGGGCTGAGGGGGGAAAGGCAGGGCCCAGGGAGAAGGGACATGGGAGACTAAGGATGGGGTGAGGGTTCAAGGGCGACGCCTGGGCTAGTGCTGACGTTGTCAGGGGAGGAGGATGGATTATGAGGCGGGGAGGATGGGGCAGCCAGGATAGGGCTGAGGACGCCAGGGGCGGGGCAAGGGTAGACTAGCGAGGGTCGGGGGCTGGGGGGGAGGGGTGGGCAGGAAGAATAGGCTAGCTGGTCATGGGGCGGAGCCAGAGTGTCCCAGAAGAGGAGGGGTAAGAGTCAGGAGAGGGCGGATATGGAGAGGGGCGGGGCCAGACCAGAGGGGCGGAGTCATGCAGCGGTGGGGCCATGACGGGGTGTGGGGGGGGGCGTTGGGAGTCACGATCACGAAGGAGTGGGGTTGTTCAGGGTCAGAGTTGGTAATCTTGGCTCAGGGGGTGGGATCTAGCCCTTCAGGAGGCGGAGCCAGACTCGGGCAGGGGGCGGGGTGGGATTGGCCGGGGGCGGGACCACAGCTGGGCCAAGGGCGGGGCTTCCGAGGTGGGTCCCGCGCTCACCGCCTGTGCCCTGGGGCAGGTTGCTCTGCAGCAAGCGGAGGTTGAGCTTTCGGCGGCTTCTGCATCCCAGGGGGTAAATAGTCTGTGCCCATGGAGGTCTGGAAGAACTGTCCGAGCAGCGACGGCTCCCCTAGGGTTATGTGACTCTGCAATTTCTCATGAGGCATGTGGCGGTTGGGTGGCTTGGTCGCGGGCAGCGGCTGTAGGACCACATGGCATCTGGGAAGCTCCCGGTGTCAGGGATGTCCCATGGCCAGGACGGAGGGCAGAAGTGGGCGCTGTGAGACCTTGGACGGCTCACACTCTCTCTGGGTCCTACGTGATGGCGCTGGGAGTTGGTACTGTTATCTCAATTTACAGGCAGAGCCACTGAGGTTTGGAGGGTTAAGCGACTCACCCTACTTCACACAAACAGATCCAGGAGATGCCCGCACGCATGTCAAGCTCCCTCCCACCTCAGGGCCTTTGCACATGCTACTATTCACTCTGCTTGGGAAGCCCTTTTCCCTGACGAGCCCTGCTGCCTTCTTCCCCTTCCTGCTGACCTGGCCGTGGAAGAAGTGCGTGGAGGTGGTGAGGCTGCCCGGACCAGGGCACCCATTTCCTTCCAGGATGTGCGACTCCGGAGTCAGGTCGTGGTGAAGAACAAAAGGCTCTGCCACTGGCAGAGTAGGTCTTGAGCAGCTCTGAGAGGCTGCTGTGGGAGTGAGGGGCGGGGCAGGCAGCAGGCTCTCACCTGGCTCCCGGGCATAGAAGTGTTCACCCTTGGTGGTCCTGTCGTGGAAGAGGCCATCTCCAGGTCGAATATTCACACAGTGGATGTGGGCTGAGGCCTGGGCCTTGTCATACCTGCAGATAAGGAGGTGGGAGAAGGAGGACCCATCTGATCTGGGCCCATGCAACTCCCAGGAAAAAGGAGAGAGGGACGGGCTTTCTAATGGCCGAGCTGTGGGGTGCTAATCGTGGGAAGTGTGGCATAATAGTGGGTCTTGCCTGTGGGTGATGGAGAATTCAAAGGCACAGCATTGGCCCTAGAGCCTTAGGTGACACATCCCACATGTCGTTGAGAGCCGTTTGCCCCATCTTAGTAGTAGGCCATGGTCCCTTTGTACCTGTCTGGGGGCAGAACCTGGGGCCTGTAGGCTTGTTTCTGCTCTGCACACATGGGCCCATAGCCAATCTTGAAGTCTCCCAGTTCTATGCTGGAGGAGGCCTGTGGGAGGACAGGGGTGGGAAGGGCAAGACCACCCAGCGCCCACCTCTGCTCCCCCCGCCGCCAGCAGCACCAGCCCAGCCTCAATTTACCCTCTTACACGTCAAGGCAAGTGGGCCTGGAAGGGCCTGGAACTGTCTCTGGTAGGAGGTGCTGTCATCCTGTCTCCTGTGCTCCCACTCCCAAAATAATAAAAAATAATGAGAACAAGGGTGTTCCTTGGTGGACTAGTGGTTAGGATTCTGGGCTTTCACTGCTGTGACCCGGGTTCAATCCCTGGTCGGGGAACTGAGATCCCGCAAGCCGCACGGTGTGGCCAATAATAATAATAATAATAATGACAACAAGAATAACTACCAAGTTTTGAGCCCAGTACCTAGGTTAAGTGCTTTGCACCTCATTTGGGGGGCCGATATTATTCCCCCCCCACCTGAAGCCTCCTTGAAGCTCGGAGAGGTCAAATAACCTGCCAGAAATAATAGAAATTCAGAACCAGGTGGAGTCAAATCCAACTGACAATCCGTGAACCCAGCTTGGAGGGTCTCTGACTAGTGATGTCTACCAGAAGGTCCTCTGTATCACAGAACTGGAAAATCATATTCATGACAGCGACCCTTTGTTGAGCGCTCAGTATTTGACAGGCATATTCTGCACTCGGGGCCCTTTCGGCTTCACCAATAACTATAAAGTGGGGCCCTGTTGTTGCACCCACTTTGCAGGTGAGTGAACTGAGGCCGGGAGAGATCGACTTGCTCAGAGTCACACAACTACTAAGGTCGCAGGGCTGGGGTGGTGGTGGGGGACACTTAGCAGATTTGTCTGACCCCAAACCAGCTTTCATGACTTCGGGCCATCGCATAGCACCCTGGAGAGATTCGGGAGACATGCCTATTATGTGGATGCGGAAACTGAGGCTTAAGGAGCTTCCAGTGTGTCTCAGCCTCTGCACTATTGACATGTGGGGCTGGATAATTCTTTACTGTGGAAAGCTCTCCTGTGCGTGGTAGGATGTTTAGCAGCATCCCGGGCCTCCAGCCGCTCCCTGATGGTACCGCCTTCTCCCTCCACCCCCACGCCCAGTCGTGAAGACCAAAATATGATCCCCAGGCATTGCCAAACGTCCGCCGGGCTGGGCACAGAATCCCCGCTCGCCATGAGAACCATTGTGTTGGGTAAATTGCCTAGCGTGCCCGGGCGCGCGCTCACCGAAGAGGCAGGAGGGCTCGCGGAGCTTCGGGCAAATGTCGTGGAGCGAGAAGAACTCCTGGTGCGCGCTGGGCGGGATGGGCAGCTTGGCTCGGTCGCGGGACGGCACCGAGTCGCGGTCGAAGATGAGGCGCGCGCCGCGGATCTGCTCGCTGGCGCGCTCCGGAAGCGCCGGCCTGCCGCAGTGGGCGCGCGCGGGGGAGAGGCCGGTGCGGGCGCGGGAGTCCGCGTGCGCGTGCAGGTTGCTGGCCTGCATGGCGAGCGTGCGCTCCCGTGCCAGTTCCCGCTCCCGCTCCCTTGACAGCAGCGGTGACGCGGGCGCATACGCGCAGTGCGTCTCCGACAGGAGCTCCTGGCCGGCCCAGCGCGCGCCCTGTTGGAAGAGGGACGCGCGGGGCGGCGGCTGGCACAGCGGCCCACGGGTAACGTTCCAGTAGGCGGGAAAGTCCCGGTGCGACGCGGACTGCTTGGCGTCCACGTGCAGCCGCGGGTCGGGCCCCAGCGCAAAGTGCGAGGCCTTGAGCAATTCCAGCCAGGACATTGGGCACGGCAGGAGGGTTCCCGCGGCCATCGCGGGACGCAGCGCCACCTGTGAGGGCACGGAGAAGGGACTGAGCAGGTGCCCGCGGGGTCAATGCTGCCTTTTACTCCATTCTCTGTGCCAGGCACTGGATATCATAAGAAACAGGTGTAAGGGATTCCCTGGTGGTCTAGTGGTTAGGACTCCGGGCTTTCACTGTGGGGCTCGGGTTCAATCCCTGGTCAGGAAACTGAGATCTCGCAAGCCGGTTGGCACGGCCAAAAAAAGAAACAAAAAGAAACAGGTGTAGCCCCTCTGCCTGCCCCCAGGGAAAGTAGAGCTGTAAGTCATCACTCATACGGCACTTACAGTGTGCCAGGCATGGTTCTAGGCCCCCAGAGGGGGTCCATCATTAACAAACCAAGAGCCTTGCTTTTGTGGAGATGGTAATGGGGCCCAGAGGAGACAAACAATAATGTATAAATGTAATCACATAACTTGCAGAGTCAGTTACAAGCTGATAAGTGCTGTGGGGAAAAAAGTCACACAGGGTAGAAGGATGGGGTTTCGGGTGGAAGGGTTGTAGTTTTAAATAGTCAGGGAAGGCATCACTGAGATGATAGTTGAGCAAAGACCTGGAAAGAGGGGCAGCGGGGCATTTGGGTATCTGGGGGTAAGAGCATTCTGGTCAGAAGAAACAGCAGGTGCAAAGGCCCTGAGGCTGGTGCAGAGAAACGGGAAGAGCTGTAGAATTAACCACTGCACTTGACAGTTTGCTGCCAGAACCCACTCTCCTCACTCGCAGTCAGTTGTCGAGGCCATGGCTCTCCGCTCCTTCATGTCTGGGAACCCACTTCCGTCTCTCTGCCCAACCCTGGCCACTGTCCCATCTCTGCCACACACCGCCTCACTGGTTTTCCTGCCCTCTGCAGTTGTCCCAGGTCCTGACTATTCTTTCTGTCCTCAAGCTGTTTGAGGTTTACACACCTTCTACTCATTTCTCTGGGCTTTTAGCTCCGGGCTCCCAGCACCCCACTTAGCCGACTGCGACTTTCTGGCCTTTGCTCAGAGCTGAGGTGTTTCCCTCACTCTCCTCTCTGCACCTTAGAGACCAGACCCTTGGATGCCACCAGCACCCCTGGCTTAGCCTCTTCTCTTGTGGGAGGCCCTCCTGGATCACTTCAGCCCACAGCTATTTGCTCATGTCAATTTCTTTAGAAAACACATATCAAAGGTTTTAACGCGGCAACCACTTCAGCGTGGAGGATTTGATGTCAGAGGCCGCTGATGTCCATTATCCCCATTTCCCCAGGTTTTCCTCCCTGTCTGCTATCTAACACTCTTCTGCACAGGATAGGCCGAACCGTCTGAGTCACTGTACCGCTTAATGCCACTCCAGGGCTCATATACCTGCAATGTAGCCTTAGAGACATCTGTGCTCTCCACCTCCAGCCCCAAGACCACCAGGAACACACAGGTATTTGAACACATAGGGCTTGTTACCTGTTGCAGCGGGGAGGGCGTACTCTATGGACCTATCAGACTTGGGCTCGTCTTAGGTGCTTCCTGGGAGGTTTCGGTAAGCGGGGCTTTGCTCTGTGTTGGATTCTTTTACCGGTTGGAAATTTGACTTCCTTTTTTTGAGATGTTCCGACAAATAAAAATAATATATAAAAACATCAGGACAGGGAAGGGGGGCGGGGAGATGGGAAGTTGATGCTTAATGGGGACAGAGGTTCAGTTTGGGGAGATGAGAGCGTTCTGGAGATGGACGGTGGGGATGGCTGCACGACAGTGTGAATGTACTTAACGCCACTAAGCAATTAAAGATGTTTAAAGTGGTCAGTTTTATGTATATTGTACCACAATACAAAAAAATTTTTTAAAGGAGAAAGCAATTTCTTAAAAAAAAAAAACAACTAACAAACAGATGAAATAAAAATGTAAGGGTGGTGAACCTGTCCCAGTTCATGGTGCCCTAAATCACCTACTGAATGGGATCTTCCCTTCCTCCCTCCCTCCCTCCCTCCCACCCTCCCTCTCCTCTCCCTTCTTTCCTCCCTCCCTCCCTCCCTTCCTTCCTCCCTCCCTCCTTTCCTTCCTTCCTCTCTCCCTCTCTCTTTCTTTCTTCTTTCCTTTCCATATAGTTGACATAACACTGTGTGAGTTTAAGGTATACAACATACCGATCTTTGATACATTTCTATTGCAACATGGTTGCTACTGTAGCCTTAGCCAACATCTCTATGGTGTCACATAACTATCACTTCTTTCTAGTGTCTGCAACAATTAACATCTGGTCTCTTGGCGGGTTTAATGTTTATAATACAGTCCTCTGGTCTGTCGTCCCTGTACTTTGAATTTGAGCTCCAGGACTTATGTACTCAGTGGGTTCCTTTTCACTAAATTCAAGCAAAGTGTTGTGTTGTCCACTGAGTCGAGGTCCCATTACCTGCTCCCTAGCCCAGGGCTCTGCTGAGGGCTTTGGCCCAGCCAGGTTGATGCAAATATACATTTTCCCTGCCTGCTGGGAAAAGGAGGACCCAGGAGTTTGTAGATCCTGGATGCTGTCAGGAAGCAAGGGGGAGAGGTAACACCCTTACAGAGAAACAATAATTTGGATCACAAAGTCTAAGGAATGAAGTAAGATTAAAGCAGCGACTGGCAAAGACACAGAAGTCATTTAGATTAGCCAGTAAATGTCTGGTTGCTGTTGTGAGTTGGACAATGTTCATGTTTTGTCTCTGTTCAGACACCATGATGGAGTGGGCTTGTTTTGTCTTGTTCAACCACGGTCACAGAGTGGCCTTGTCCAATGTGGGCGTTCTGTGAAATGCTGTGATCGCCAGGCCAGGCCCTAGCAACCACAAGGCCGGCTGTGAATGCCAGGCCGGTTCCTGTCTCTTTCCCAAAGGTCAACTCAGCCCTAACCCGATGGTGGCAGACACTGGGAGGGCGGGGCCCTGCCCACAAGACTCACCGCTGTCTCCTTGGTGCCTAGAACGGAGCCTGGTGCACAGCAGGCATCAGAGAAATGCCTTGTGTTTTTACAAGGTCCATGGGGACAGTACAGGCTCAAGAGAAGGGATCCAGTCACTCACGGAGCCGCTCCACAGCCCAAGGGGCCCCCTTCCCTCTGTGGGCCTTGGGCTTGGCTTGGACGTTTTCTGCTTTTTGTATGTGTGTGTATATAGTTTTTGTTTTAATTTTTTTGGCTGTACCGTGCGACTTGCGGGATCTTAGTTCCTCGACCAGCGATTGAACCCGGGCCCCCTGCAGTGGTAAGCGTGGAGTCCTAACCACTGGACCGCCAGGGAAGTCCCTGGATTTTTTCTGCTGATGGAGCAGTGTCCCCAGTTAGGGGGTTGGGGAGCACACAGACACCCGCACCCAAGTCTTAAGCAAGGAGGGCTGTGCTCGAATGTGAGGCTTAAAGAGTCTCTTGGATGTCTTGGGGAAGTCAGGCCCTCGGAAGGAGGCTGGGGCTCGGGGTCCAGGTAAGAGAGAATGGGGGCTGCCTATGGAGGAGGATGTGGGCTGGGAAAAAGTAGATGGATTCCGGGGATATTTTGGTGGCTGTTGGGACATGGGAGGGGCATACTGAGGTAAAGAGGTGAGAGTGATATCCAGGGCTGTGCCTGGGTGATGGGCAGGGGAGCCTCGAGATGGGAGTACAGAAGAGCAAGATGCCGCTGCTGTCAGTCTGATGTCAGTCTGGGAGTAGCTGAGTGTGAAGGGGCTTGTAGGATTTGCAGGGGAACTGTCCAGGGGGCAGGTGGGAGCAGTAGACAGGGCAGGATTGGAGAGAGATGGGGGGAGAGACCAGCAAAGAGGCGGCTAGGGAAATCGTGGGAGTGGATAGGATCTCCCAGGACAGTGCGGATGGAGCAGAAACAGTGAGCTTTTGACAGGGCGCTGAGCCCCACAGGCAACACTGCTTATTGAGAAGCTATTTTGTGCCACGCTGTGGGGATCTAGCTGTGACCAAGACAGATCCAAAGCCCTGCCCTGGTGGAGTTCACATTCTGTTGAGGAGAGACAAATAACTAGACAACCAGGCAAATAACTAGAGGACTAGGTTAAGCAGCAACATAGACAGTTATGTTAGGTAGTGTTACCAACTAAGAAGAAAAATAAGCCAGCAAGAAATGTGGGCAGGAAGTGCCCAGGAGGGTGTGCAGGGGAGGTCCCGTGAGAGGATGGCATTTGAATAAACATGAGGAGGAGGTGAGGGAAGGAGCCATGTGGGTATCTGGAGGGAGAGCTTTCCAGGCAGAGCGAACAGCACATGCAGAGGTCCCGAGTCAGGTATGGGCCGCAACTTCAGGGAACAGGAGGAGGGCAATGTGGTTGGATAGGAGTGAATGAGGCTGGGAGAGTGATAGGAGTCGAAATCAAGAGGAAATTTTTGTTTTTTTAAAGGAGATCAGTCAAGATCGTTAGTGATTAGGGACATGCAAAACAAAACCACGGTGAGATACCACTTCCCAGCTAGTAGGAGACGTGCCATGTGTGTCTCCTTACTGGTAAGCCAGCTTATCTTTCCCTGACCTCTATTGATTATTTTAGGCTCAGGAAAAATAGAAGAGCAGACGCAATCTTTCAAAGGAGGAAAGTACGCAGAGGCATTTCCTCAGCTGACTGGGAAGAGGAAGAAGAAAGCTGATGTACTATGAGAAGAGGATGGAGGTGGGGGGAGTAGGTGGTAAAGCGTACGTACGTTAGTCCGGACTGAGCCCATGCTGGCATGGCAATATTTTTGGATATGCTGGGTTAAAATGTATTATTAAAATTAATAGTCCAAGTGTTGGCATGAATGTGGAGAAACTGGAACCCTTCTGCATTGCTGGTGGGAATGTAAAATGGTGCAGCCACTGTGGAAAACAGTCTGGTGGCTTCTCAAAAAGTCAGACATTGTTACCGTATAATCCAGCAATTCTGCTCCTAGGTATATGCCCAAAGGAATTGAAAGCAGGGACTAGAACGAGTACACGTACACCACGTTCATAGCAGCACTATTCACAAGAGTCAAAAGGTAGAGATAACCCAAGTGTCCATCAACCGATGAGCAGATAAACAAAATGTGACGGAGCCAGAGCATGGAATATTATTCAGCCACAAAAGGAATGAAGTACTGAGACATGCACAACGTGGATGAACCTCGAAAACAGGGTCAGTGAAAGAAGCCAGACACAAATGTTCACATATGGTATGATTCTATTTATATGAAATATCCAGAACAGGTAAGTCCATAGACACAGAAAGCAGATGGTGGTTGCTAGGGGTTAGGGAGAGGAAGAATAGAGTGACTGCTCGAAAGAGTGACAGAGTTTCCTTTGAAGGTGATGAAAACATTTTAAAACTCTAAAGGAGGGATGTCTGTACAACACGTGAGTGTACTAAATGCCACTGAATTGTACATCTTTTTTAAAAATTATTTATTTATTTATTTTTATTTGGTGGCTCCGGGTCTTAGTTGCAGCAGGCGGGCTCCTTAGTTGCGGCTTGCAGGCTCTTTAGTTGTCGCATGTGAACTCTTAGTTGCAGCACGCATATGGGATTTAGTTCCCTGACCAGGGATTGAAACTGGACCACCTGCATTGGGAGTGCGGAGTCTTTTTTTAAAAATTTTTAATAAATTTATTTATTAATTTAATTTTTGGCTGCATTGGGTCTTTGCTGCTGCACGCGGGTTTTCTCTAGTTGCTGAGAGCCGGGGCTGCTCTTTGTTGTGGTGCGCAGGCTTCTCATTGTGGTGGCTTCTCTTGTTGCGGAGCGCGGGCTCTAGGCGAGCAGGCTTCAGTAGTTGCGGCTTGCGGGCTCTAAAGCGCAGGCTCAGTAGTTGTGGCGCACGGGTTTAGTTGCTCTGCAGCATGTGGGATCTTCCCGGACCAGGGATCGAACCCGTGTCCCCTGCATTGGCAGGCGGATTCTTAACCACTGCACCACCAGGGAAGGCCCGGGAGTGCAGAGTCTTAACCACAATGCCACCAGGGAAGTCACTGAATTGTATATCTTAAAATGGTGAACTTTTTGTTATGTGAATTTCACCTCAATTTAACAAAAAAAAAAAAAAAAAAAAGAAAACAGGCTATGCTAACTTTTTGAGAAAATGTCTTTGATTTTTTTGACCGGCTAGTCCATAGAGACTGCACAAAATTCAAAAGCTACAAAACAGTGCAAAGGTGAACATTTTAATCTCTTCCCAGTGACAACCAAAGAATGTTGCTCACTGTCTGGCTCTACAAGGACTGAGTCATTGGCAACTGCAGTCACTGACCTTCATCAAACCCTGACAGGAGTTCAGGGCCGAAGATCAGGAATGAGGCTCTTTCTGCTCGGGGAAAAACTGGCAGGACTTCAGATAGATATTTTCAGGACAAATTTTTTATGAGCCTGGATTCTTGCATCTTTCCAAACTAAGAAAAGCACTAAAATCATTAACTGCAGTATTTGTTCCTTGTGACCAGAAGCTACCTTCTCCTGAGATGTGTGATTACACATACCCTTCTCCAAAATCACACATATACTGACCTTCCCCCCACCTTTTCCTCAGACCTGTCTGAGGCTGTGTCTAGGGCTACAGTCCTCAGTAAATGCCTCAATAAAACGGAAACTCGGGCTTCCCTGGTGGTGCAGTGGTTGAGAATCTGCCTGCCAGTGCAGGGGACACAGGTTCGAGCCCTGGTCTGGGAAGATCCCACATGCCGCGGAGCAACTAGGCCCGTGAGCCACAACTACTGAGCCTGCGCGTCTGGAGCCTGTGCTCCCCAACAAGAGAGGCCGCGAGAATGAGAGGCCTGCGCACCGCGATGAAGAGTGGCCCCCACTCGCCGCGACTAGAGAAAGCCCTCGCGCAGAAACGAAGACACAACACAGCCAAAAATAAATAAATAAATAACAAAAAGCAAACAAAAAACCCCCGAAACTCACAGCTCTCACGGTGTGTGTTTTTATTTGTCAATACCAGCCGCCCAGTTATCCTCTCTGGTGCAATTCCAGTTATCAGATTCTCGTCTATTCTTCTAGAACGGTTCTATGCGTTTCCTTGACTTTTTTTTTTTTAAAGGGGAAGAGTTTATTTATTTATGCATTCATGCATGCATGATCTTAGTCCCAGGGACTGAACCTGCGCCCCCTGCAGTGGAAGCACAGCGTCCTAACCACCGGACCGCCAGGGAATTCCCCCAAGTTTCCTTGACTTTCTAAAAATGCCTTACATGATATGACAACAGCCATCCATGCTCCCTACAGACAAGAAGACAATACAGAAAGGGTGACGCAGAAAAATTAGAGAACTCCCTTCTTGGACCACGGCAAACAGGTTGGTGTTTTGCTTGGAATATTTTTGTGTGTGGGGGCAGTTGGTTACCTTTGAAAACTCGGGTAGCTAACTCCGAGGATCCACCTGGGTGCACAGGCCCTGGGGAGCGCACACGTGGCGGCCCCAAGGCTGCAAACTCTGTCCCTCCCAGCAGCAGACAAACGGTCAAGTGCCCCACAAACAGTCGCAGCCGCGCCTGCACAGACCGTTCCCGGGAGCGCGCAGCCTGGTGCCGGGCCCGCCCCCTGGCGCGGCGCGCTGACGTCGAGGTGACGTCACGGCGGATCGCCATGGTGGCCCTGAGCGGTCTGGTGTCGGCGCTGGAGTCCTATAGGGGCCGCGACCGCCTGGTGAGGCTGGGGTGGAGCGCGACCAGAGGTCTCGGAGTCGGGCCAAAGCCCCGAGACCCGGACACTGAGGCCAGAGAGGGAGCGGGGTCACTCACGATCCCCCAGGGCAGAGGCCCTGTCCCCGAGTAGTGGACATGTAGGTTGTTCCGGCCACCCCATCGTGACTGAACAGTTACAGTACCAACTAAATCCTCACGTCTGCGCATTGGGATCCGGCCGGATCACTGTAGCTGGTCGTTGGGTCCCAAACAATATCGTATGAGGATTTAGGATGTTGCAGGGCCCCCTCTGGCTGGACATGTAGGATCGGACTAGGCCACTGTAGTTGGTCCCTGAGTTGTCCCAAACAATCTCACACGGGAATTTAAGATTTTGCAGGGCTTTCCCTATGGCTGGATGTGTAGGATCTCACCACATCCCCTCTGGTTGGGTAGATTGTTCCTTCCAGGCCCCTGAGGTCAGACTCTGAGCTTGTCCCAATCAGTCTCTTACAGGTAGGCATTCAGGTTGTACTAGGGAATGTACCAGTAGCTGGGCATTCAGGTTCCAACCAAATCCCGTATGATCGGGTGTTCAGGTTCTAACAAACGCCCCCAAGCTGGACATTTAAATTGCAGCGTTTTTGCCATTACAAAGGTGCTGAAAAGGAATGACAAGTAAAAATAATATATAAAACAACAGGAAAAAGTATCTTCTGAAAAGCAGATGATACAAAGATATAAGGGTGGTGATGCAGACCCAGTTCGCCATGCCCCAAATCACCCACTGATTCCCAAATCACCACTGGGTTCCTTCTCAGTAAAGTAATAAAAACAAATGATCCTTTTGTCCACTGGGTTGAGGCCTGGTCACCTTCCCAATCCACAGCCCAGCCACAGAATTTCGTGCAGCCAGGTAGATGCAAATATATTCAATACATTTCCACCTAGCCCTCCTACATGCTGGGAAAAGGAGGATCCAGGAGGTGAGAAATGGGGGTTTCTTTTTCTTGTCCCCATCACATATGTCTCCAAAGACTGTGCCATTCAGTGACATGAGCCAATACTCTTAGTTTCCCAGTGCCTTTTGGACAATGATGTCATGTGTCTCCATTTATCCCACCTACAAGTATCCTTTTCAACTTTTGGCTTTTACTGGAAGTTTGTTGATGGAGACTCGTCCTCCCACTTGATCTTATGGGGTCCACGGCCAGGTCAGGGGTGATCCAGCTCAGTCCTGCCCCAGGGCCATGCTGACTGCTTCTGGTTTCCCACAGATGCGAACGCTGGGGTACTGCTGCCAGCTGGTGGGCGGGGTCCTGGTGGAACAATGTCCTGCCAGGTCAGAAGTGGGGACACGCCTGCTGGCACTGTCCTCCCAACTCAGCCACTGCAGGACCGTCCTGCGACTCTTTGATGACGTGGCCATGTTCGTCTACACCAAGCAGTACGGCCTGGGGGCAGAGGTAACAGGGCGCATTGGGCTGAAGGGAGGAGGTGTGGACCCCGGGAAGTCAGCGTCTTATGGACTGGTCTTTATAAAGGCAATCATGTGGGCAGTTTACTACTTTTTTCAATTTTACTTTTTTTTTTTTTTGGCCACACTGCACAGCATGTGGGATCTTAGCTCCCTGACCAGGGATGGAACCTGCGCCCCCTGCATTGGAAGTGTGGAGTCTTGACCACTGGACCACCAGGGAAGTCCCCAATTTTACTACTTTTGGAGACAATCCGATGTTCTCATTTCAATTTTAATTAAAAAAATTAGCTCATACGTTTGCACATCCCTAAAGACTACGTAATTAAAAAGTCTCTCTCCTTCCTGACCCTCTGGCCGCCAATTTTCCTCCTCAGAGGCAGCCACTGTTGTCAGCTTCTTGTGTTTCCTTTATCAGGTCTCCTGCACCTGCACAGGCAAATACACATTGCTTACATAAATAGTTGCATGCCATTTACACTCTTCTGCCACTTGCTTTTTTCACGTAACAGTACAACTTGGAGGTCATTCCATATCAATCCAAAAGAAGCTCCTTCCAGGAATTCCCTGGCAGTCCGGAGGTTAGGACTCCATGCTTTCACTGCCGAGGGCCCAGGTTCCATCCCTGGTCGGGGAACTGAGATCCTAGCAAGCCACGTGGTGCAGCCAAAAACAAAAACAAAAAACAAAAGAAGCTTCTTCCTTCTTTATGGCCACGTAGTACACATGTATAGCCAGATGGTGATTTACTGAACTGATCCCCTGTTGGACACGTAGATTAGTTACGTCTTGCCGTTACTACAACAGAACCGCATCATTTCACCAGTGGATCTAGAGCAGTGTTCCTCATCTGGGTGGTGGTACGATCTTGTGCCCCCCAGGGGATGGGCTGAGAAGCTGCCCTGGGCCAGCCTGGCTGAGTCATGCCCCCTTCCTGGGCTGCCCTGCCCCTGCTCTCCAAGGGTCTCCTCTCTGACTCACTTACTCAGATGCTCCCCCATTCTGCCCCAGTGCCCGTGGCCTGATCATCCCCAATCTCAAGTGTTTCCCTGGACTTTCCTCCTGCTTTGACACCCATCTCTTCAGCTTCCTGTGCATCCCCCCCATCTCCTCTGTGAGGACTCCCCTGAGTCCCCAGGCAAGGGGTGGGGGGCTCCCTGCATCTCCTAGGTCCCTTGGCCAGAACAAGAACCTCTTTTGTTGGTCCCCACCCCTGCTCCCACCTCCCGCCCCGGTGAGAATCTCCTCCCCAGCGTAGGGCCCGGACCTTGCTGCTTCTCAGGAAACACCAGCGGAATGAGCACGTTGGGGTCGGGGTGGGAGGCCCCGTCCTCACGGAGGGGTGAAGTGTGCCAGAACACCCCAGAAGGCCCCAGACAGGATGGCGGAGCTGGAGTGGGATTCAGAACCCAGAGGGAGGCAGGATCACAGCTGGCCAGTAGGAAGGAGGCGGGCAGCGAGCATTGGTGGGGCCTTGGTTGGGAGGGCGGGGTTCCTGGGACGACAGAGAAGAGGCAGAGGGTATGGCAGGCAGTGAGGATGACGAGGTTAAAGGTAGAGAAGTGAAGGCGACCCGGCCAGCTTGGAAGCCTTGAGGGGGCCGGACCCTGAGGGGCGGAGCCCAGGGTAGAGGCTCCGGCAGCCTCAACTGGCCCTGCCTCGCTGGGCAAGCAGGGGTTCAGGACTCAGGGTTGGAGGGCATGGGATTTGCAACTCAACAGCCTGAGGCCCATCCCTGTATGAGATGGGGCAGCTGGCAGCTTCCTCTAAGAGCCTCAGTTTGCCTGTTTGCAGGGGTGGTGACCCCTTTCTGCTTTGGGGGAGCTGACCCAAGCCTTGCAGTGTAGTGCCTGCTGGAAGTTGGCACCGGGTGTGTGGCAGCCCACCCGGCCACCCTGATCTGCCTGCTCAGGGCTCCCTGTGGGGCTGCCTCCCCTGCTCCCCTCGCAGGGTCCTGTACCAGACACCCACGCACAGGAGCTAGGAAGGCTCTGATGCAGGGTGTCCCAAGTTGTCCTACACGGGAATCACCCGGGGACTTAAAAAAATTTCCTGGTGCTGGGGCCCACCCCAGCCTTGGTGAGGCAGAATCCCTGGGGCTGGGGGCTGGGTGTGGCGTTTTTGAAACTCCTTGGGGGATTCCACTGAGCGGCTGAGTTCAGACCCGCCACTCCGCTGGGCAATGTTGACCACACTGCTGAGAAATCAGGCCTTTGTTCTCCTGCAGTGCCAGCTACAGGCCAGCCTGCCAGGCCTGGACATTGCCCTGTGACTGCCACCTGGCATGGCCTGGGCGTCTAACATGGGCAGTGGGTAGGTCTGATCCTAGGTCCATCCCCCCATCTCTCCCGGTCCTGCAGGAGGAGGCCATCTTTGTCCGCTGCGTGTCTGTCCTGGGCAACCTGGCTGACCAGCTCTACTACCCCTGTGAGCACATCGCCTGGGCTGCCGACGCCAAAATCCTCCACGTGGAGTCTGCGCCGTGGTTAACACTGAGCACAGCCCTCTGGGGCCTCTCCCTGCTCCTGGGGATTGCTAGGTAAGCAGCGGGGCCGCCCGCCAGGGGGCTGGAAGGGAACACCCGAGATCCCCAGGCTGACGGGAAGACAGGCTGGAGGCGCGGGGGTCTTTGCCTCCTCTGCTTTTCCTCCTCACCACCTCACTGTCTCCGTCCCCTATTGCCGCTGAAACAGATTTCCACAAACTCGGCGGCTTCAAGCAACACAAATTGATCATCTTAACAGTTCTGGAGGTCGGAAGTCCAAAATGGGTCTCACTGGGCTAAAATCAAGGTGTGGGCAGGGCTGAGTTCCTTTCTGGAGGCTCCAGAGGGGAACCTGTTTCCTGGCCTTTTCCAGCTTCTAGAGGCTGCCTGCATTCCTCGGCTTGTGGCCCCGTCCTCCATCTGTATTTTGTTTTTTGATTTTTTACAATTTTATTTATTTATTTGGCTGTGTTAGGTCTTTGTTGTGCGCGGGCTTTCTCTAGTTGCGGCGAGCGGGGGCTACTCTTCGTTGCGGTGCACGGGCTTCTCATTGCGGTGGCTTCTCTTGTTGCGGAGCTCGGGCTCTGGGCGTGTGGGCTTCAGTAGTTGTGGCTCGCGGGCTCTGGAGCGCAGGCTCAGCAGTTGTGGCGCACGGTCTTAGTTGCCTCGGGGCCTGTGGGATCTTCCCGGACCAGGGCTCGAACCCGTGCCCCCTGCATTGGCAGGTGGATTCTTAACCACTGCGCCACCAGGGAAGCTTTTTGATGTAAGCTCCCCTCGCAGCCACAATGGCTGTCGTGGAGCTGGCCCGTCCCTCTGGGCATTGGCCTTCCTCGCGTGATTGGGCAGCCTGGGCTGGGCTATGGCTGCTCTGAGGCTGCAGCGTCTCCTCAGGCTGCCTTGTGACCTCCGGCCCCAAGAGACTGAAGGGGCAGCCTTGGTTCCCTTAATTTTTTTAAATAGACTTTTTCTTGGGGGCAGTTTTAGGTTCACAGCAGAACGGAGCCGGAAGTAGAGAGTTCCCATGTACGTACCCCCTACACACACACAGCCTCCCCTACCATCCACACGGCACCAGAGCACGGCGTTTGTTACAGTCGATGAACCGACGCTGGCACAGCGTAATCACCCCACGTCCATGGTTTACATCAGGGTTCACGCCCTGTGTTGCCCGTTCTGTGAGTTGTATCCACCAGTGACGTATCATACAGAATATTTTCACTGCCCTAAACATCCCATTTTTAGGATGAATATGCTCTGCCTGTTAGTCCATGCATTTTTAGAGCTTCTAGTTTTCCCCTCATTTCTCTGTATGTGATGTGAGCAAGGGTGTGGGGCTTGGGAAGCATTTCGTGGGTGCTCATGATGACCGGGGGTTCCTAAGACCCCAGGGTGCCGGAGAGTTATGTGGGAGGTTGTTGAAATGTAGGTGCCTGGCCCAGGCTCCCAGAGGTTCTGATTCTTCAGGTCTGGGGGCCCAGGAGCATCATTTTGCCTGAGTCCCCCTGGTGGCTCTGATGCAGAGCCACTGACCTCACTGAAGGTGCTGCCCTCTGTCCCATCCCCTCAGGGAACATGTCAACTGGATGGGTACACAGTGGCTGGGAAGATGTGATCAGGCCCTGGACGGACCTCTGAGTCAGGAAGCCTGGCTGAGGTCAGCTTTCCAACTGGTGGGACTCGGCACATTCACGTCCCTGCACGCCCCACAGCCCAGGCTGCAGGGTGCAAGGGCTGTGCAGAGCAGCCTGGTTGGACACCACCAGGGCCCCAGAGTCCCCAGGGAGCTCTAGAGGATGCCCATCTGATGGCCGCTTCCTCAGTCTGCAGACACCAGACCTCGGGGCCCAAAAGGTCATCTAGTTTCACCTCAGACAGGTCTGGCCAGTGTCCAGGGTGTGTGTGTGGGGGGAGGGGGCAGGCCTGGCGCCCATCTGGACCCCATTTCCCTGGTGAGCCAGCCGAGGCGCAGGGAGGGGAACAGCTTCCCCAGGCCGGCTGTGGGCCAGCCTCGGTGTCCTCATCCACAGAGGGGTGGCTTCCCAGCTGGGCCATCAACCCTGCACGTGGCACAATGTTCTTTTGAGCTGTGGTCCTGGGGCCAGTGGTTCACAGTGGCCGGGCTGGAGCCTGACTGGCCAGGTCAGAAGCACCGGACACTCCCAAACCTGCAGCCCAATAGGTGGGGGGGCCTGCCTTAGGGATGAGTCCCCAGGAGCTTCCGAGGCACGGCTGCTCTGGCGCGCCAGAAGGGCGCAGGACAGATGGAGCCATTCACTGGCGAGGCTGGCAAACTTTACAGGGAACCTGTGGCCACAGTGGCAGGCGGGGCCTCCCCTCAGGCCCCTGCGCACCCCACCCGGCTTCTCCAACCCCGTCCTCTGTGGTGTTGCAGGTCCCTGTGGATGGTCCTGAAGCTGAGACAGAGGCTGAGGAGCCCCCTGGCAGCCCTCACCAGGTACGACGTCCGGGGCTTTGCCCAGGAGACAGGCCGACTTCTTCCTGCAGTCCGGGTACCCCAAAGGGTCTCCCCAAGCCAGGGAGGTGCTCAGAGTCACCAGCGATGAGCCCCGCCCTGTGCAGGCCCCGTTGTTGGGGGGGGCATGATGTGTGCCACATCGAGGGGCCTTGCTGCTGCCTCCGGGTGGATGTAGCACTTTTACAGATGGGGAAACTGAGGCTAGCTGCAGGCCCCCTAGGCAGGAAGTGGCAGAGCCAGGACTCCAGGGCTGAGCCTTCACGGCCGTGCCCCCGTCAGGGAGGATGATGGGAGATGGAGTCCGTTTGCTGAGGACCAAGGTCAGTCACTATCTCATCCTGGGAGAGAACACGGGGTAGGGCCACTCCCAGCACAAGCCCAGAAGCTGCCCACACCCCTGCCCAGCTCCACGGGCTCAGGAGGACGGAGGTGTGGACCTGAGACTCTCGCTCCCGCCGTGGGCAACCTCTGGCGAGTGTGACCTGGACGCAGCCCTGCCAGTCCTCCTCCCTCCCCAGCACTCCTTGCCCTGCCCTTGTGGGTGGGCGGGGGGCGCCCGGGCCTTCCCTGAGCACCCCCCAACTCTGCTCCCACAGCCGGCTGCCCCAGGGCAAGCGGAGGGACATGGAGGCCCAGATCCGGTCGGAGGCGCTGACCCTGCTGAGCAACCTGGCTGACCTGGCCAACGCGGTGCACTGGCTGCCCCCGGGCATCCTGTGGGCCGGCCGCTTCCCCCCGTGGCTGGTGGGCCTCCTGGGCACCATCTCCTCGCTCCTCAGCATGTACCAGGCAGTCGGGGCCGGCGGCCAGGCCTACGCCGCCCCTGATGGACCGGGGAGCCGGAACCCTGACGGCGGCCCTTCCCACGGAGCAGCGATCGCCGGGGAGGGGCCAGGTCTTTAATTGAGCAGATCAAGGCCAGGTGTGGGGAGGCGCGGCCAGAGGATGCGCAGAGCAGCCTGGGGCACGAGCCCCCAGAGGGGCGGGTGTGTGTGGGCGGAGTGGGTAGACCCCGAGACTCGGTGCAGTGGAACAGGCACCCGCAGGCCGGAGTCCTGTACCCAAAAGGCGAGCAGGGGAGCCGGGTTGGGATGGCGAGCGCCAGGTGGGCCTGAAGAAAGTGAAATGAGAATCAATTAAAGGCGGTGGTGCTGCTGCGAGGCCAGATGTGAGAGCTTATTCCTAACGCCCCGGTCCCTCCTGTCTGCTCACTCACACGCCCTCTCTCCCGGGCGGGCGGGGGTGCCCCTGGGCCTTATTTTAGGGAGGGTGTGCAGGTGCCCCTGTGGGCCTGGGTTCAGCCTCCTGCAGGCTGGAGCCGCAGTGGGAAACCACACTTCCCCGCCCGCCTTTGCAGCATCCTTGGCCGGTGGTCCCCTCCGACGCTGCCAAGCGCGGCCCGCCGACCCTGAGCGGCCCTCAGCCATGGAGGGCGGTCCTCCCTCCCCGCGGGCTCGGGCACCCCGGGCGTGGATGCCGCTTCCACCAGGCTGTGCCCGGGTCTCGTGCTCCTGGGCATCACGGGGTGCCTGTCATGGCCGAAGCATCTCACAGCCACCGCTTGGACCCAGAGCTGCCGTTGTCCGTTCAGGGCTGGTCTGAGCATTTCGTGGGCTCCGAGCATCTCTGGAGACGCCCGAGGCGCCTGTCTCCCAGCTCGTGGAGAGCACGGCAGGCAGGACAGGACGAGCTTGTTTTCCAGTCTGACGTTTGAGAGGCCACACACATGTGGCCTCGGGTGGCCTCGGCGGGTGGTGGGTGGCCCACATCTGCCCCTGGCTCTTGCCTGTGACCCTCCACATCTGAGTCCTGGCGGGAAAGCGGAGGGAATGGCGCTCTCCCTCACAACTCAGAAGCACCGGGGAGACCCAACGCACCGGGGGCGTTTACAGTCCCTAAAGCCTCACGTGCTTTCAACCACATTTTGTTCTTTTACAAAGAAGGTACGTGGCCAGGAAAAGCTGGGGTGGCTGCAGG
The DNA here is from genome assembly GCF_039906515.1 of Pseudorca crassidens. Taxonomy (NCBI): domain Eukaryota; kingdom Metazoa; phylum Chordata; class Mammalia; order Artiodactyla; family Delphinidae; genus Pseudorca; species Pseudorca crassidens. Next base: position 166,934,938 of record NC_090298.1, read on the forward strand.
GACCCCACCAGGCCCCATCCAACGGGGGGGCTCCCTCTGGGCTAGGGGAGGGAGGAGGAGGAGGGAGGGGGTCCCTCTTCCCTCTGGTAAACGGGGGGCACGCTCTGCCTTCCCAGCACCCAGAGGCACCAGCGACATTAGGGTGGGGGTCAGAGCGGCACCTGCCTACCTGTCGGGAGACTCGGTGAGTTAACACCTGGAAGGCAGCGTGTTTGTCAGGGGACCACGTGAACACCTGGACGTGTAACACGGCAGGTCACAGGTGCCCCAGGAGGCTGGCATCCCCCTCGGGCCTGGGCAGCCTGGGCAGCGGGGCGGGGACGCAGCTGACGGCCTCAGGCACAGCTGGGTGGGCTGGTGACCAGGAGCCGGCTCCAACTGTCGTGTGGCCACACCCTGCCCCGTGCCCTTCCCTGGGCTGGCAGCTCAGCTGCAGGTTGGGGTGAAGCAAGACAATTCCAGGGGACCGGCCCCGGCGCGGGACTCGGGGAGCGCGTGTTCCGTCAGGGAGCAGGGAGGCTGAGGGGCCCCGCCTTGTCGAGGAGGCTGACGCCCCAGGACCACAGGGGCGGCCTAAGTGGGAGGGGACCGGCCAGGGCCGGAGGACCTGGCGGCATTCTCCGCACCCTGGCTTCGTCAGCGCTCCCCCTGGGGCCACTGTAGCCACCTTGGCGCTGGCACTGCCTCCAACTTTGTCCAGATGGAATCACTGTCTGTCTGGGGCTTCCTCACCGGGAACAGAGCAGGCTACCTGGCCTGGGCTCTCTCTGTGCAGTCCATCCAACCACTGGTTTGAGCTGGTGCCCAGCGGGGGGAAGGTGCTGTCACTTGCCTGGGAGGTGTCTCCACCTCCCTACATTCCCCACCCCAGCCTCGGGGCAGGGGGAGCAGTGCACCCGGCAGGAGAGGTGACAGCGGCAGAGAGCACTGCTGTGGTGTCCTGGGCCCACATGGGAGGCACAGGGCATCACAGGCAGGCCCTGGGCCTGGTGTTCAGGCCTCCTAGTGCAGCAGAGGGTCCGAGGCTCCTCTCCTCCCCGCCGCCCCGCCCCGAGAGCACGCTGCAGCACCAGCCTTTGGGCAGGTGATCCTAAAACAAAGTTCCAAAGAACCGCCACTCCGGTCAGTTCATCTCAGACACGTTTATTGCTAGAATCAGGTCTTAAGTTCTAGGGCGGTTCCGACATATATCACAGTGAGGAAATGCTGCCATCATTGTAAAAATAATTGTCGGGTGAACTAAGGTCATGGTCACGATTAACGTGCACAGATCCCACAGAAATAGGAACATCTGCTCGACCCCTAACTTTACAAATAAGACTGGACCCTACCGGGGAGTGACCTCGGGGTCCTGGTGAGATGTGCCCACGGTGCTGCCCAGCTGCTGGTACCACCCGGAAATCTCCTCTGCTGAGATCCACGCGGGCTCGAGCTGCTGATCGCCCGAGGAATCCTCTGGGAGGGTCACAGCGTCACAGCGGATCTGTGGGTGGCGCTCGCGGCCCAGCAATGTCCTCTTCACAACAGGACAGGAACTTAAAAGTCAACTTTTCTAAAGTGCTCTGATGCGTCTCAGTACAAAACACAAACACTGATTACAGACGTGGCACGTGTCCTGGGGCGGGGAGGCTGCTGCTCCTTGCTGCTCGCTGGTGCCGCAGGCCCTCGGGCAAGGGCGAGGTGGGGGCAGGAAACAGCTCTGGAGAGGTCCGGAACCACTGTCAGTTCCTTGTCACTGCTGGCTGTGTCACCTCGCACCGGGTGCCCGGGCTCCTGTTCCGTCAGGACTCAGTCTTCCCGCCAATGCTTCGGGCTGTGGGTTCCACTGGGGAGCCTGGGGTGCAGGAAAAGGCTGGAATGCCCCGCCCTCCCGCCTGGCACCCAAGCCTGCACTTGGCCAAAGCTGGAATGTGGGTCTGACCCAGGTACCACCCTGGGACTGTTCGTGGACGTGCGATGCCATCCCCGACACCTACAGCCTCGCCTCGAGGCTGGACCGGCGGCCTTCTCCCTCCTCCTGGGTGTTTGCTGACAATAAGCTGCGACAGCTCACTGGACTTGAGGTGCCCGCGAGGCGGCCGTCTGTGCACTTGCTGGCAACAGTCACCACCCAGGCCACGTGGGTCCCTCCAGCGTTCCACCCCACTGCCCTTTGTCCCAGCATCTGCCCGTCGGCTCGGGACACCAGCCCTAGGGGCTCCCCCCCAGCAGCCCTGGAACAACTGGCCCATCTCATGGGGATGGAGGACCCTCCACCCGGGGCTGGGACCCTCGGGTGCGTGCCAGCCCTGGCTGAAGCTCTGGACTTGGCTTCCTGGGCGCCTGGTGTTCGAGAGGCCCGCAGAACCACGCTGCCTTGGTGAGGCGCCTTGGGAAAGCACCGAGTTTGACAAGAGCAGGTTTTAAAAACCTCCACCACATTAAAGTGAGCTACGGTCAGTCCCTTCCAGGTCAGCCCCTTTCAGGACGAGTTTCTGCACCTGGAGGACCCGCCAGGCAAGCCATCAGCCAACCTCTCTGGCTGCCCAGCCCTGTGGCCCTGTCCCGGGAGAGCTGTGTGCCACCCCTGGCTGGGCTCATGTCTTGGCCTGGAGGTTCACCATGAACCCACTCCTGGAAGTCAATTCTGCCTGATTCTGTGGACAGAGCCAACACCACTGGGCCCCTTCTGGTGCCATAATGACTCGTTCCAGGGTCTCCTGGTGGCCACGGAGCCCAGCCTGGGCCAGCAACTCCTCAGGCCAGGGTCTGGCCTGTTGTCATGCTCTAGGTGGAACCACCACAGTTGGTCACTACCTTGCAAACACAGCCTGGAGTTGGTCTCTCCTCTACCCAACTGGGGCGCTACGATGACAGCTCCATGGGTTAGCTTTGGTTCAACCCTCCGTTAAAAACTCTCCTTTTTGTATTAGAAAAAATAAGTTTACAAAGTTGCCCAGGCACCACTGCTAATCCTACAGAACCTCAAGATGGCAGGCCAACGCTGCCCCGGCCTGGTGGTGGTTGGCAGAGGTCTACTTGGGAAGGGGAGAGGGCCGCGGGGCGCGTCCCCAGAGAGCGCAGGAAGGGGTCTGCATCCTGAGCCACGCCCCCTAGAAGAAGATGACATCTTCCTTGCTGGCTTCTTCCTTGTCGAGTGGTGTGGAGAACAGGGCCACGGGTGGGAAGGATGCCCCCCAGGCCTTGAGGGTGAAGTACTCGTTGGGGACATCAGCCGGGACCGGGCATGGGGCTGGGAGGCAGGAGTCTGGAAGAGAGAGGGGGCTGTGGGTGTCAGGAGCTGCCAGGCACTGAGGGTGCCAGGGGGTGGGGGTGGGGTGCAGGCCGGCTCACCTGGGGGCGGTGTGGAGCTGCGCGGGACGGGACTCAGCGAGCGGCGGCCTCGAGAGGCGTTCTCCTCTTTGCCCATGAACTTGTTGAGAAGCAGTGGCTGCTTCAGGTCAAATGAGGCTGGAAGCGGGAGGAAGGTGCCAGCTGGGGTGCTCGGCCTCGCTCCAGGCACAGGAGCGCTCTGCGGACCTGGGCCAGGGCCTCATCCCACTTCTCGCCCACACTTTCCCCAGCGCCCGTTCCCAGGAATAGACCCCACTCAGACGTTAGGCCCCAAATTCAGTGACAAAATCCAGGGCAGACACCCCTGCCCAACCACAGAAGGCCCTGGAGTCATTCAACCTTTGGACGAGAGGCCCTGTGACCCTGCTGCCCAGTGGTCCTGGGACACAGGACCTGCTCCCCAGGAATGTCCCAGGGACTCTCCCCCTGGGCCTTCCCTACCAGGGCCAGCTGGCTGCAGGGTGCTCTGGTGCAAGGGCTGAGCACGCCATCGGTGAAGCAAGGACACCAGCAGAGCTGGCAGCACCTGGACCAGCGCAGGGCGGGGCTCGGTGGGGCAGCGGTAGCATTGATCACTGTGCAACTTCCTGCCCGACTTCCCGCCCGGGGTGACTAACTGCGCAAAGGTTTCCAAGGCTCGTTTCTGAATCACCAGCGCGGTCCCTTGTCCCTGATCCCAGTTTGAGGGCCAAGGCGGGAACAGAGCTGAGGTTTGATGTTTCCATTTTTTTGCTCTTTGAGATGAAAGACCTCCACGTGTTGGGGGGGAGGGAGCAGCCTCAGCTGCCTCACCAGTTGTGCCTTGGGGTTTCCTCCCGATGCCCCCTCCGAAGGCGAGGGGCCAGGCAGGCCCTGGGCAAGGTAGGGAGGGGGCTGCCAGGAGGCCCCGACTCACCTGAGCTCTCCGAACGGTGGGAGCCCCGGCTCTTGCCGCCCTTGTCCTTGCCGCCCTTGGTGGAGGCGGCCAGCTTGGTGGGGATCTGCTGCTGCACGGCCGCCTGCCTCTGGATCTGGTTAGTGGCGCTGAGCAGCTGGATGGGCACGTCGCTCTTGGCTGGCCGACCCTCAGCCGGGGTGCTGTCCCTGCGGCTCACCTCGGGGCGCTCTGCGTACTCAGGCCCGGCACCAGAGAGCAGCGAGCTCACCCGGGGCCGTGGCGCTTTAGTCAGGGCCGCGGACCCTTCCAGCCCTTCCCCGTTGAAGCTGGGAGTGTGGCTGGGGGGCTGGGCCTGAAAGAACGCCAGAAGACACCAATGCTGGTTCCTTCGGGCAGCCCTTCCGTGTCCCGACAAGGAGCCACGCCCCGCAGATTTGCATGGCGCTGCGGGCCAGCCTCGTCCCGCACTCTGCCGGCTCCCGGGTGGGGCGGGGTTTTTGGAGATGGTTGGACCTGGCCTGCCTGCCCGCCCAATTCCCGGGTGAGGGGTGGCTTAACGGAAGCTTCTTAGCTGGGAGGGTCAGGTCTGGGTAGAGACTGACGCTGGTCCGACGGAGCTGCCATTTACCGCCTGCCCCCAAAATACATACACACCCACGCATGTGCTCATGCACTCACAACTCACAGACACGCCCACGCCCGCGCGGGCCCAGGGCGCACCCCCGGCGCTCACCTCCGCAAGCACCTCGGGCGGCAGCGCCCCGGCCGCCCCGGACACCGTGTTCTGCTTCTTCACTCTGCGCAGCAGTTCCAGCCGCTCGCGCTCCCGCTCCACGGCGCGCTGGGCTTCGCGCAGCCGCTCCAGGTCGTGCTGGTAGGCCTGGCGCTGGCGCTCCAGCTCTTCGCGCTCCTGGCTCAGCTGCTCCTGCAGCCGCAGCGCCTCGGTCTCGCGCTGCTGCAGCCGCGCCGAGGCCAGGCCCAGCTCCTGGCGCTCGCGCTCCCGCTCGCGCTCCCAGCGCTGCTGCTCCAGCCGCAGCTGGCCCTGCAGCTTCTGCACGCCCGCCAGCTCCTCCCGCTGCTTCTCGAAGTTGCGCTGCCGCTCCTGCTCCAGCAGCAGGTTCCCGCGCGTCGACTGCAGCCGGAACTGCTTCTCCCGCTCCTGGAGGGCCGCCCTCTGCGTCTCCACGTAGCTGTCCTGCTGGGCGATGACCGCCTGGGGGAGGGGAGGGCCGGTGAGCGGCCGGCTTCAGGAAGAGCCCGGCCTTCCCCCAGACCACAGCCTCAAGCCGGAGAAGGGCACGTGCAGCCTGCCACGCTCCCCAAAAGCCACGTACCTGGAGGCTGAGGAGCAGCTGGGACAGTGTCTGGATCCGCCGGACGAGCTGCTGAGAAAAGGAGAGGGACGTTGGCGCTCTGCAGGAAGCCCCGCCGGGCGTGCGTGCCGGCCCTGGGGGGACGCACAAGCCCGCGCTTACCTCCGACTCCAGGAGGGCGGGCAGCCGGGGGCTGGGCTCAGCACCTGGTGCCTCCGCCTGTGGAAACACGGCATCACAGCTCAGAGAGCTTCTAAGGGCCAATCCAACTCGAGCGGGACACGCGTATTATAGCTAAGGCATCCCCTTAGCATGGGACAGGCCCCCGCCTGCTCGTCTGACGTGTGCCAGCCTTGGTGTCTGGAAACTGAGGGCGCAGGGTGGGCGCAGGGTGGCCTCCGGGAGGTGCGAGGGTGGCGGGAGGTGCGAGGGTGGCGGGCGGGCGGGCGGGCGGGCTGGGCCCGCCGTGTGGGAGGCTCTTAGCCTGGCCGCGGGGGGTGGGCTGGCAGGGGGTGGTTGTCAGAAGAGCCCAGGCCTCAGACCTCAGAGGTGGCCAGAGGCAGCCAGCCTCCAACTCTGACCCCAGCGCTTGGCAAGGGTGGGCCTTCTGAGTCAAAGGACGGAACAGCCAGTGACCTCGGCACCCGGCCGGGGGGGGGGGGGGGGGTCGGGGGGGGCGGGGCAGGACACCTGTGCAGACTGAAAGCTCGTGGTCCCCACACGGTGGCTCTCACCTGTTGCTGAGGCTGCTGCCCTGAGCCCGCCCCTCTCCTGCCTCCCACCCCGCCCTTGCCGGGGCCTGCAGGAGGAACCAGGAGGGTCACCTGGCCACATGTCAATCTGCACATTAACTATTAGTCACCGTCAACCGGGACGACGCTGCTCACTATTTGCCCTGAGACGGAAAAACCAGACAAGCCAAGCACAGGCTGTTCCCCCTCACTGACGATAATTAAAAGCACTGGGGCCGACTCTGTATGGAGCTCGGGAACATCCCAAGGAGGCAGCGTACCGCCTGCGGTGCTTCCTCGGAGGCCCCCGGGGTGTCGCCGGGCCTCGAGTCCGGGCTGCCCGCGGCGCCCTGCCAGTCTCGGAGGCTGGGGTTGCTGCTGCAGACGTTCTTCTGAAAACTGCCATCTGAAACCCCAAGCCAGGCGCATGAGATGCCGCGGGTCCCGAGGGGTCTGCATGCCCTGTTCCCCACCCCGCCCCCAGCCTGGGTAGGAATCGTGGCCGGGCTGCTGCCTTCCGACCTGGGCAGAAAGGGCGGCATCTGGGGCTCAGAGACCAGCAGCAGGAACTGGCCTGGGTGCTGCTGTCAGAATGTGACTCACCACCCCTGGAAAGTTCCAGAACCCTGACCCCGGAGAGTTTACAGAAGGTTGAGGGGAATCAGCAGCAGAGATGCTGAACAGCAAACGCCTGGGCTTTGCCAAGAATGCTTTGTGAAGGGAACGTTTTAAGAAACTGCACATCCTCCCGCACCCGCCGACCTCCTGGGGTCCCGAGAAGCCCCAGCCCCGAGAGGAGGCGGCGCCACTCACTCTTGCCGGGGCTGCCGGCGCTGTCGTAGCCCCCGGAGGCCTCCACCCTCCGAGCTGGGGACAAGGAGCCACCCCCGTCATCCACCTGGCCGTTGGTGCTGCCCAGCCGCCTGCAGATCAGGCTCTGGATGTCCTCGACTGTGGAAGGAGATGGAGGGGAACCAAGTCACCCGCGGCCCTGCCGTGGGCATCAGAGCAGGGTGCAGAGACCCGGGCCACGGCCTCGCAGGGTGTCGGTCACCCCCTCTGACTCTGTGCACCCCCTACACAGGTACTGCACCCAGGATGTGCCAATCTGTATCTACACGAGGCCGGACCTTGGGGCGCTCCGGGCCCTGAGCCTGGGGCTGCGCTGGGCCTAGGAGGGAACTCGGTGTGGCCACTGCCTGTGTGCTGACAGCCATACAGAAGGTCAGGGGCCATGGGAGGTGGCCTTGGGGGAGAAGGGCTGGTCACATAAGGTGCTCGAGGACAGACGGGCTTTGGCCAGGTGAGGAGGTGGGGAGACTATTCTAGGCCGAGGCACAGGACATGAGAGGGTCTCGGGAGCCCAAGAACAGTGGTGACTGGAGACATGGGAGGCACGGCCGGAGGGAGCAAGGCTGAGCAGGGGCACCGTCCAAGCGGGACCCCTCTGGCCTTTTCACTCCGATGGAAAATTCTGGAGGGCAGGGCTGTGTCTGTCTCGCCTGACTTTGAAAGAACAGTGCTGGCCCTCCTGCCTGACTGCCCAGCAGGAGCACATGCCCTGGCCTAGCATGGGGCTCAGCAGCTGCGTGGAAGTTTCTAGGAGCTCCGCAAGGACCCTGTCAGCTCCTGGAAGCAGGCTGCTTACCGGCCAGTGCCCTCCCGTGGCTGTGCGGCCAGGAGCCCCTGAAACAACCCACCAAATGTGTATGTGTGTATTTTTCTGGGGACAGCATCAGTGACCCACTCATCAGAAAAGAGGAACCGTCTCAGTCAATTTGAGACCCCCGGGTCCAGCACCGGGAGTGTTTGTTGAGTGAATAGGAGATGGTACTGTAAATCTGCAGAGAGGGGTCTGCACCCGACTGGGTCCAAGGACCTTCCAGCTCTAAGCAGAATAGAGGCAGGCAGAATCGTGCCCGGACAGGGTGGCCTGTGGGCCCCACGGGGCTGTGTGCCCAGCCTGGGGTCTCCCAGGAGCCCACCAGGCAGCACAGGGAGGGCGGGCCGGCGCTCAGCGAGGGCTGGTGGCTACTTACTCTCACTCATGGCCGACTTGAGAATCAGCTCCCCCTGCAGGTTCTCGGGGAGGTCCCCTCCCCGGAAGAGGAGCCGAGCCGGGGCGAGGTCCTCGAGGCCGCTCATCTCAGCCATCTCCAGGTAGATGTGCTGCTTCTCGCTGAGGCTCTGGGCGATCTGCTGGTCTTTAATGTTAAGTCGCTCTGCAAAGTGGCAATGGGTGTGGGGTTCGGCCTCCTCTGCGGTAGTTTCCCCCAGGAGCTGGTATAAGGATGCCTCACAGGGCCAGGCGGGCCTCTGGGAACCCTGCTGACCCACACCCTGTCCGGAGCTGGACCTCTCCCTTCGTCCAACATTCCCGACCAGCAGGCAAGGGTGTGGCCCTGTCTCCAGCTTACTTCCCTCAATTATAAAAATCAGACACGGTGGGGGGATGGGGGAGGACCATAACGGGCTGATTTTTATTAGTTTGGGACAAACTGAGAGCCTTATGAGACTTAGTTTTCTAATCTTCTTACAAGTCTCTGGGTTTTATACTTTTTTTTTTTGGCCGCACCACGAGGCATGCGGGATCTTAGTTCCCTGACCAGGGGTTGAACCCGGGCCCCCTGCAATGGAAGCAGGGAGTCTTAACCACTGGACCACCAGGGAAGTCCCTATACCTCTTTTTTGCTGCCATGACTACGACTTATTTTACTAGACTTTCTCACTGGTGATTGCTAGTATAAATATACACATCCCGTTCAGCTAAATTATTGAGCTCTCTTACATTTCAAATAGTTTTCCAGTTGATTCTACAGGATTTCCTAGGCAGATAATCATGTCACCTGCAAAAAATAATTCTGCCACCTCCCTACCACTCGTGATCTCTTACTTCTGCTTCTTCCCTTACTACCCTGGCTGGAACGTCCAGGAGGAAGATACTAATGGTGAGAGTGGGGGGGTGGGGGGCCCTGCCTCGCTCCTGACTTTGATGGGAGTGTCCCTGACGGTCCAGTGTAAAAGACGAGATTGGCTTTTGGTCCAAGATAATAAAGGAGATCTTGGTGAAGGAAACATCTATTTCTAATTCACTAAGACTCTTGTCGGGAGTGGGTGATGAGGAGACGTTCCTGTATGATTCTGTGGTATCCGTGGAGATGCATCTGTGCAGGGCATGTATTTTATTACCCTCTGACAGAAATAAGAGTTAGAACGGGACACACTGGGGAGGAGGTGAACCAGCGCAGAGGGACCGGCGGAGCCCTGACAACATTGGAACAGCCCTGAGGCTGAGTGGATGTTGGTCTTCTACCTCTATTTGCCGTGTGGCTGACAGGGTCTTGGTGCTCCAGCCTGGTGTCAGGCCTGAGCCTCCGAGGTGGGAGAGCCGAGTTCAGGACATTGGACCACCAGAGACCTCCTGGCTCCACGTAATATCAATTGGCAAGAGCTCTCCCAGAGATTTCCGTCTCAACGCTAAGACTCGGCCAGCTCCACCCGATGGCCAGCAAGCTCTAGCGCTGGGCGCCCCATGCCAAACAACTAGCAAGACAGGAACACAACCCCACCCATTAGCAGAGAGGCTGCCTAAAATCATAATAAGTTCACAGACACCCCAACACACACCACCAGATGCGGCCCTGCCCACCAGAAAGACAAGATCCAGGCCCACCCACCAGAACACAGGTAGGCACCAGTCCCCTCCACCAGGAAGCCTACACAAGCCAGTGAACCAACCTCACCCACTGGGGGAAGACACCAAAAACAACGGGAACTACGAACCTGCAGCCTGGGAAAAGGAGACCCCAAACACAGTAAGTTAAACAAAATGAGAAGACAGAGAAACACACAGCAGATGAAGGAGCAAGGCAAAAACCCACCAGACCAAACAAATGAAGAGGAAATAGACAGTCTACTTGAAAAAGAATTCAGAGTAATGATAGTAAAGATGATCCAAAATCTTGGAAATAGAATGGAAAAAATACAAGAAACGTTTAACAAGAACCTAGAAGAACCAAAGAGCAAACAAACAATGATGAACAACACAATAAATGAAATTAAAAATACTGTAGAAGGGTTCAATAGCAGAATAACTGAGGCAGAAGAACAGATAAGTGACCTGGAAGATAAAATAGTGGAAATAACTACCACACAGCAGAATAAACAAAAAAGAATGAAAAGAATTGAGGACAGTCTCAGAGACCTCTGGGACAACATTAAACCCAACAACATGCGAATTATAGGGGTCCCAGAAGAAGAAGAGAAAAAAAAGGGACTGAGAAAATATTTGAAGAGATTATAGTTGAAAACTTCCCTAACATGGGAAAGGAAATAGTCAATCAAGTCCAGGAAGCACAGAGAGTCCCATACAGGATAAATCCAAGGAGAAACATGCCAAGACACATATTAATCAAACTATCAAAAATTAAATACAAAGAAAAAAAAAATATTAAAAGCAGCAAGGGAAAAGCAACAACATACAAGGGAATCCCCATAAGGTTAACAGCTGATCTTTCAGCAGAAACTCTGCAAGCCAGAAGGGAGTGGCAGGACATATTTAAAGTGATGAAAGGGAAAAATCTGCAACCAAGATTACTCTACCCAACAAGGATCTCATTCAGGTTCGACGGAGAAATTAAAACCTTTACAGACAAGCAAAAGTTAAGAGAATTCAGCACCACCAAACCAGCTTTACAACAAATGCTAAAGGAACTTCTCTAGGCAGGAAACATAAGAGAAGGAAAAGACCTACAAAAACAAACCCAAAACAATTAAGAAAATGGTAATAGGAACATACATATCGATAATCACCTTAAATGTAAATGGATTAAATGTGCCAACCAAAAGACACAGACTGGCTGAATGGATACAAAAACAAGACCTGTATATATGCTGTCCAGAAGAGACCCACTTCAGACCTAGGGACACATACAGACTGAAAGTGAGGGGATGGAAGAAGATATTCCACGCAAATGGAAACCAAAAGAAAGCTGGAGTAGCAATTCTCATGTCAGACAAAATAGACTTTAAAATAAGGACTATTACAAGAGACAAAGAAGGACACTACATAATGATCAAGGGATCAATCCAAGAAGAAGATATAACAATTATAAATATTTAGGTACCCAACATAGGAGCACGTCAATACATAAGGACAATGCTAACAGCCATAAAAAGGGAAACTGACAGTAACACAATCATAGTAGAGGACTTTAGCACCCCCCTTTCACCAATGGACAGATCATCCAAAATGAAAATAAATAAGGAAACACAAGATGTTTTAATAATGAAACATTAGACAAGATGGACTTAATTGATATTTATAGGGCATTCCATCCAAAAACAACAGAATACACTTTCTTCTCAAGTGCTCATGGAACATTCTCCAGGATAGATCATATCTTGGGTCACAAAACAAGCCTTGGTAAATTTAAGAAAATTGAAATTTTATTAGGTATCTTTTCCAACCACAATGCTATGAGACTAGATATCAATTACAGGAAAAAAACTCTAAAAAAATACAAACACATGGAGGCTAAACAATACACTACTAAATAACCAAGGAAAAAAAAATAATAACCAAGAGATCACTGAAGAAATCAAAGAGGAAATCAAAAAATACCTAGAAACAAATGACAATGAAAACATGACGACCCAAAACCTATGGGACACAGCAAAAGCAGTTCTAAGAGGGAAGTTTATAGCAATACAATCCTACGTCGAGAAACAAGAAAAATCTCAAATAAACAACCTAACCTTACACCTAAAGCAATTAGACAAAGAAGAACAAAAAATCCCCAAAGTTAGCAGAAGGAAAGAAATCATAAAGATCAGATAGGAAATAAATGAAAAAGAAATTAAGGAAACAATAGCAAAGATCAATAAAACTAAAACCTGGTTCATTGAGAAGATAAACAAAATTGACAAATCATTAGCCAGATTCATCAAGAAAAAAGAGAAGACTCAAATCAATAGAATTAGAAATGAAAAAGGACATGTAACAACTGACATTGTAGAAATACAAAGGATCATGAGAGATTACTACTACAAGCAACTATATGCAAATAAAATGCACAACCTGGAAGAAACGGACAAATTTTTAGAAAAGCACAACCTTCCAGACTGAACCAGGAAGAAATAGAAAATATAAACAGACTAAACAGACTAATCACAAGCACTGAAATTGAAACTGTGATTAAAAATCTTCCAACAAACAAAAGCCCAGGACCAGATGGCTTCACAGGCAGATTCTATCAAACATATAGAGAAGAGCTAACGCCTGTCCTTGTCAAACTCTTCCAAAATATAGCAGAGGGAGGAACACTCCCAATCTCATTCTACGAGGCCACCATCACCCTGATACCAAAACCAGACAAAGATGTCACAAAAAAAGAAAACTACAGGCCAATATCACTGATGAATATAGATGCAAAAATCCTCAACAAAATACTAGCAAACAGAATCCAACAGCACATTAAAAGGATCATACACCATGATCAAGTGGGGTTTATCCCAGGAATGCAAGGATTCTTCAATATATGCAAAACAATCATTGTGATACACCATATTAACAAACTGAAGGATAAAAATCATATGATCATCTCCATGGATGCAGAAAAAGCTTTCGACAAAATTCAGTACCCATTTATGATAAAAACTCTCCATACAGTAGGCACAGAGGGAACCTACCTCAACATAATAAAGGCCATATATGACAAACCAACAGCCAGCATCGTTCTCAATGGTGAAAAACTGAAACCATTTCCTCTAAGATCAGGAACAAGACAAGGTTGCCCACTTTCATGATGATTATTCAATGTAGTTTTGGAAGTTTTAGCCACAACAATCAAAGAAAAAGAAATAAAAAGAATCCAAATCGAAAAGAAGAAGTAAAACTGTCACTGTTTGCCGCTGACATGATACTATACATAGAGAGTCCTAAAGATGCTACTAGAAAACTACTAGAGCTAATCAATGAATTTGGTAAAGTAGCAGGATACAAAATTAATGCACAGAAATCTCTTGCATTCCTATACACTAATGATGAAAAATCCGAAAGAGAAATTAAGGAAACACTCCCATTTACCATTGCAGCAAACAGAATAAAATACCTAGGAATAAACCTACCTAAGGAGACAAAAGGCTTGTATGCAGTAAACTATACGATACTGATGAAAGAAATTAAAGATGATACAAACAGATGGAGAGACACACCATATTCTTGGACTGGAAGAATCAACATTGTGAAAATGACTCTACTACCCAAAGCAATCTACAGATTCAATGCAATCCCTATCAAACTACCAATGGCATTTTTCACAGAACTAGAACAAAAAATTTCACAATTTGTATGGAAACACAAAAGACCCCGAATAGCCAAAGTAATCTTGAGAAAGAAAAATGGAGCTAGAGGAATCAGGCTCCCTGACTTCAGACTATACTACAAAGCTACAGTAATCAAGACAGTATGGTACTGGCACAAAAACAGAACTATAGATCAATGGAACAGGATAGAAAGCCCAGAGATAAACCCCCACACAAATGGTCACCTTATCTTTGATAAAGGAGGCAAGAATATACAGTGGAGAAAAGACAGCCTCTTCAATAAGTGGTGCTGGGAAAACTGGACAGCTACATGTAAAAGAATGAAATTAGAACACCTCCTAACACCATACACAAAGATAAACACAAAATGGATTACAGACCTAAATGTAAGGCCAGACACTATAAAACTCTTAGAGGAAAGCATAAGCAGAACACTCTATGACATAAATCACAGCAAGATCCTTTTTGACCCACCTCCTAGAGTAATGGAAACAAAAACAAAAATAAACAAATGGGACATAATGAAACTTCAAAGCTTTTGCACAGCAAAGGATACCATAAACAAGATGAAAAGACAACCCTCAGAATGGGAAAAAATATTTGCAAATGAAGCAAATGACAAAGAATTAATCTCCAAAATATACAAGCAGGTTGTGCAGCTCAATATCAAAAAAAACCAAACAACCCAATCCAAAAATGGGCAGAAGACCTAAATAGACATTTCTCCAAAGAAGATATACAGATTGCCAATGAACACATGAAAGGATGCTCAACATCACTAATCATTAAAGAAACGCAAATCGAAACTACAATGAGGTATCATCTCACACCTGTCAGAATGGCCACCATCAAAAAATCTACAAACAATAAATGCTGGAGAGGGTGTGGAGAAAAGGGAACCCTCTTGCACTGTTGATGGGAATGTAAATTGATAGAGTCACTATGGAGAACAGTATGGAGGTTCCTTAAAAAGCTAAAAATAGAACTACCATATGACCCTGCAATCCCACTACTGGGCATATACCCTGAGAAAACCATAATTCAAAGAGTCATGTACCACAATGTTCATTGCAGCTCTATTTACAATAGCCAGGACACGGAAGCAACCTAAGTGTCCATTGACAGATGAATGGATAAAGAAGATTGGCACATATATACAATGGAATATTACTCAGCCATAAAAAGAAACGAAATTGAGTTATCTGTAGTGAGGTGGATGGACCTAGAGTCTGTCGTACAGAGTGAAGTAAGTCAGAAAGAGAAAAACAAATACCCTATGCTAACACATATATATGGAATTTAAGAAAACAAAAAAAAGGTCATGAAGAACCTAGGGGCAGGACAGGAATAAAGACGCAGATGCACAGAATAGACTTGAGGACATGGGGAGGGGGAAGGGTAAGCTGGGATGAAGTCAGAGAGTGGCATTGACATATATAAAACTACCAAATGTAAAATGGACAGCTAGTGGGAAGCAGGTGCATAGCACAGGGAGATTAGCTCGTGCTTTGTGACCACCTAGAGGGGTGGGATAGGGAGGGTGGGAGGGAGATGCAAGAGGGAGGGGATATGGGTATATATGTATACATAGAGCTGATTCACTTTGTTGTACAGCAGAAACTAACACAACATTGTAAAGCAATTATACTCCAATGAAGATGTTAAAAGACAAATTTAGAACAGGATGAAATGAATACTATGTTAACATTATACTTTCAGGGGTCAGTGGGATTTCTCTGATTTCTTTTGGACATTTTTATTCCTTAATACCTTCAAACTTGCACCTCTCCCCACAAAAAGAAATAAAATACATACTGCCTAATTTTATGCGCTTACTGCTCAAATGTTACCTATGTTAAACATAAATATCACAGTGAGTGAAAGAGAGGAGGGGAGTTGCCTGAGACCACAAAGTACTGAGATGGATTCTTGGCAATGACCTTGCTGAAATCTCACAGGACTCTGTTAAAAACCGGGGAGCAGAATAAGCACGATGTGGTCCATCCATACAATGGAATATTATTCAGCCTTAAAAAGGAAAGAGATTCTGCCACAGGGATGAACCTTGAAAACATCACGCTTGGTAAACTAAGCCAGTCACAAAGCGACAACTATCCCCATTTATACGAGGTGTCTGGAGTAAGTAAGTTCATAGACAGATAGACAGTAGGACAGAAGTTCCCAGCTGCTGGAGATGGGGAAAGAACGGGAGTGACTGCTAATGGGGATGGCGTTTCTTTCTGGGGTGATGGAAACAGCCTAAAATTGACTGTGATGGTTGCACATCCTTTTGGTATCCACTAAAATCCACTGCATGGCATACTTTAAATGGGTGACTGGTAATGTATGTGAATTATTGAGCCCTTCTTGAGCGAGGACCAAGGGAGCAACCCTAGCGCCCCACTCCCCTCTCCCACACGCCCTCTGGAAGAGCGCTACCCCAGGGCAAACGGCCCAGAGAACCGCAGGACATGGGATAGCCCACAGCCAAACTCCTGGTCACTTGGGCGGCGGTTCGCTCCATGGCCAGTTCTGATGGGATAGAACAGAAAGGCCACTGCCGGGCCCAGGAGGGCTCTCGGGGCCAAGTCACCAGACGAGGTCACACTGACCCCATCCCCCCACCCCGCCCTTACCTTGGAAGTCCCTCAGCCTCACGGCGCGGGCCTCGACCATCTTCCTCTCCTCCTCGGCCTCGCTGTAGGGGCCCTCCTCCTCATCCGGGCAGCTGCAGGGAGAGGGGACAGATGGGCGAGCACGCTCCGTGGACTGGCTGCCTCTGAAACAGCACTGAGGTCTGCCTGCAGGTCCGGCTGCAAAGAGCATCTCTGATGTGCTGAGAGATTTAGTTTGTTAATGGTCAACCGTGCAGGACAGAAACACAGCCGTCGGCAAGCATCCAGTCTCAAAGTGTCAGGACGTAACCGGCCACAGGTTTCAAATGTCTTGCAGGGTGTGGGGGGTGGAGGAGACAGAGCAGTTCCTTCCCTGGGGACCTCCCAGCTACGGGACGCTGCAAGGCCAGCAGAGTCCAAGTTGAGGACTGAGGGGGCTCGAAGAAGACTAAAGCTTTGAGAAGCTTCTGGGCATAAAGGGAGGGAGCAGCAGGCTTGGGGTGGGGGCCGGACCACCGTCTGTCGGTGGCAGGAGCCAGGCATCACTCAAAGCCACAGGGTTGGGGTCTTGAGGGGTCCCCTGGCCCGAGGAGGAAGGACAGCCCCCTGTGTCAGGTAGACAGCCCACCAATACAGAGCTGCGGGCCCCGCATCCTCCAGCCACAGACATCTGGGCCTTTTTAGCTGTTGTCAGAAGGGGCTGAATGGCGTCTTCTGTCTGCCCTTAGATGAGGGGATGGACAGAGCACCGAGGTGGAATGACAGGGAGGGGAAAAGCGAAGGGGTCTTCCGCCTGCGACCCCCGGCACCCTCGCAGGCGCTCCAAGGTCTCTGCTGACTAGCCAGCCACCAAAGCCAGGGGCACAGCCGTCAGTGGAGGGAAGGCCCACCCGGGTCCCTCTCACCTCTCCACGGCCCTTCGGATGTGAGCCATCCAGGTGTTCCTGTCCTCCTTGGAGCTGGTGTAGATCTCGTACATCTCGGGCCCGTGCAGGGAGGCGCTGATCAGAAACATGGCTTTCTCCTCGTTGGCCACCTCCCTCACGATGAGCTTTTGCAGCGAGATGATGGGGCGCTTGGAGTCCTGCACAGGTGGGACGGGGCGGGGAGGGTCACTCTGTACCTGGCCTACAGCCGTGGAGCCATGAGCCGGCGGGGAAGGGGACTTGGGGGGGAACGGGGGAGGCGTGCACCCTGCTTATCCTCCAACAATTCAAAGCAGAAAGATTTTGCCACCTGGGGGAAACGGACACTATCGCGATGATATCCTCACATCCTTTTCATGTGCTTGTTCAACGTGCTTAAAAAATGTTTTATAATTGCTAACGCACGTACACTGTATAAAACTCAGAAGATACAAGAGCAGGCAGTCTGGGATGACAAATAAATCCTCCTCCCAACCGTGTGCCCCAAACACCCAGAGCCAGCCAGTATTCCCAATCTGTGGTGTGTCCGACAAGAGATAATGCTCTGACCGACCAGTAAAATGCGCAATTTTAACTGGTTGTTATGGGCTATACTGCATTTCCCCCCATTCCCCACTAAATCCAGATGCCGAGGTCCTAACCTCAGGATGTGACGGTATTTGGAGACTGGGTCTTTAAAGAGGTGGTTAAGTTAAAGCGAGGTCATGAGGGTGGGCCCTGACCCAACAGGACTGGTGTCTTTCTGAGGAGAGGCAATCAGGACAGACACAGACACAGACACAGACACAGACACACACACACACACACACACACACACACACACACACACACACAGAGGGCGAGCGGGGAGGCCATGGGTAGCAGGCAGCACAGCAGATCATAGATGTCGCATCACCCTCGTGAGTGAACACACAGCACACGAGGTGGGCTGGCGTCAGGGCAAGACCACCGTTTGGCAAGACAGCGTGACCTATTTCTGGAAACTTCTTGAGAAGCTAGTTTAAGTCCCTGGGAAAGGGGTGGGACTCTGGAGTTGAGTGACAGAGGCCACCTTCCTCTCCAGGTGAACCCAGAGGCTAATGGGTTCGCTGAGCACCCCCGCGGCAGGCACCCACGGGTCACCCAGGCGAGCAGAGGCGGAGGCGGTGTCCCCAGTGGACGTGGGCCGGGTGGGATGGGTGGGATCCCAGCCTGACTCCGAGCCCTCCGTCCGCACGGAGCTCCCGGCCAGCTTGGCTCCCGTGACGCGGCTGTGCTGGGACCAGCATGCCGTGGGGCCGACGTGGTCATAGCTCCCAGGGCAGTGGCTGCCTGAGTGCGCATCCTCAGCGATGCGCTAGCTCCCCGGGAAGGAGGGACAGGCTCTCCCGGCGAGGTTGCCCGGGCCTGTGAGAGCCCGGGCGCCTGTGAGGGGAAGGGCCACGGAAGCACAGAGCCCAGGCGGAACTGGGCAAGATGTTGGCATGACCCTGAAGCCGCCTCAGGCCACTGGACAGGAGCCCATTCAGTCCCCCCATCCCCGGCCCGTGCAGACAGCTTTCGAGCAGCCCTTTCTGCGAAGGGACGGGACACGTACCACGGAAGCAAAGACGTATTTTTGATCCTTTTCTTGTAGCAGGAGAAGCACGTCCGTCAACAGGACAGCAAGGACATCTAAGGGGAGAACGCAGAAGGACACATCTTACAGGGTCCCGCCGGGCAGACGTGGAATCCCAGGCCGGCGCCACAGCCCGCGGGCGCCCTTCAACCTGACCCCACCCCATCACCCTCCTGGTTTCAGCTTTTAACGCCGAGCCCCTGGACGCTCGCGTCCTGCTTCCTGCCGTAGCAAAACTCTCGTGCCCGCATGCCCGAGCTTCCTGGTGGTGGCAGGCTCGGAGTCTTGTCCCTGTAGGGACATGGTGCGGTGACCCGCCCGGCAGAGCTGGTGCACGTGGGTGCAAATCCCGAGGTGTGTTTCCAACAGGAGCGCTCGCGCTGCGGGAAACGAAAATACCTCCTCCTCGGGGAGCTTGTTCAGACACCCCATTCCCATGAGACACCCTCTCCTCGTGGGACTCTCTCTCGCTGCAGCCCGCTGGGCTCCTCTAAAGCACTTACTGCGCTTTCCGCTGTTTTTGTGTTTGCCTCTCTTCCGCCCACCGACTGGAGCCCCGCGTGGGCGGGGCCTCTGCCGCCCGCCTCGCGCCTGGC
Source organism: Pseudorca crassidens (assembly GCF_039906515.1). Taxonomy (NCBI): domain Eukaryota; kingdom Metazoa; phylum Chordata; class Mammalia; order Artiodactyla; family Delphinidae; genus Pseudorca; species Pseudorca crassidens. Next base: position 166,954,252 of record NC_090298.1, read on the forward strand.
GCGCAGGGGCGCTCAACTGCGGACTGTATCTTTTGGCTGCTCGCCTGCTCAAATTACGAACAAGCACATCCTGTCGGGTGGCTACTGCGACACCCCCCAGAGATCTTTAAAGAGGCTGATGCCAGTGGACAGGCTAGGATGTTTCTAGAGGCTCGTGAAACGGACAGGAAGCTCAGGGATGAGCCCCGGGCGCTCTCTGGTCTGGAACCACACCACGGATCTTGCAAGTAGGGCGTGGAGCTCACCCCGAACAGCGGGTGGGACGCTGGGGGCCACAGAGGTCCGTGGCCCAGGTGGCATCCTCTACCCCGACTGGGGCCTGTGACTGTTGTTTAGAACCCTGGGGCCTCTGCTAAATCTGGGGTGTCCTGATACCCCGGCTTTCTGTTCAGGAGGCAAGGACTCAGTGTGCCCTCTTCACCCGGTGGCCTTCCCTGTGTGCACCACACCATCTCAACCACCGGACACAGAGCGTGCTGGCAGGACCACCTTCCCCTCGTTCCTGCTCTACTTCTGTGCTCGACCTGACTCAGCAGGTAACCTCCCTTCAGCCGCGAAGCAGCCAGGCTGCAGTGGCTCTGTGCCAGCTGGTGCCCATCAATCCAAAATGGTGCTCACTCATCCAAGGAGGTGCCACTGATCCAAGATGGCATCCACCAACCCAGGATGGCATCCAGCAGGTGACTGGAGCGGGACTTTACCTTTTAGGCGCCCGGACGTGGTCTTCCAGCACAGCGTGCCCTCCAGGTGGAGCTGCCGCTGCAGCATGTCCTCCTTGCGGAAGGTCAGCCCGTTCTTGAGCTTGCTGGAGGACTTGAGGTCCATCTTCCCCGCGATCTCCCTGAGGCGCTGGCCTTTCTCACACTCGCTGACCCTGGCGTCCACTTGCGAGATGATGCCTTTGATGAGGTTCAGGGCCTGGGTCAGGTCTTTGTGGTCCTCGGAGTCAGCTGCCACACACAGCAGAGTTAGCGCTTTCCTGGGTCTGCGTCCACGAACACGTTGGAGGCGGACAGGCTATGGGGTCGAGGAGGTGTGTCCCGAGGCCACTGCTCAGTGGACCCTCGAGAATCACCTTCCAACTCGAATTTCCTGAGATGTAAACGCTTCTCCAAACTAAACGTGACAGCCCAGAGTTTGGTTTTCACCAAGACAGAGCTTCTGTCGAATGCAGAAGCTGAGGTGCCAGTCAAGTGGCAAGAACAGCCCCTGCATAACTCCGCCGGCCATTCCTCGGTAAACAGACTCCCCCCTGCCCTCCAGCTCTCCATAAAAGACTCCCTCCACCTCCAGCCATTACCAAGGGCTGGCTCCTCCCACTCCAGGGGCTCTGCTTTCACGGCAGGGGAACTTTGTGCATTCTCCCACCACCCAAATCCCCTGGAGATAAGGGAGGTGCGGTCAGCACTGCCCTGGCCTCCGGGAACCCCCGGCTGGGCTACATGCCCTTCCTCTCTGCCCTCCATGACCAGGCACGTGACACGGAGGTCACCTCTGGGCCTGTGTGGGTCACCCAGGGGTGACCTTAGCAAGGGCACTGCCTGTGTCTTTTCATCCACTCTCCAATACTGACTGAGGGCTGCTCCAGCCCAGACTGTGCGGGGACTGGGGGGGTAACGGCAGGCGAGACCAGGCACCCTGGTCGGAAACCCTAGCACCCAGCACAGTGGATTCTGCAAGGTGGCAGCTCAGTTAGTGACTGCTGAGCCCAGCTGAATCCGGAGAACCAGGGACAGATCGCAGAGTGGATTATCTAACCCACTATTAGAATAGGGGGTGGGGAGACAGAGACCCTCCTCCCCACCAAGCACCTAAGGGCAAGACAGGAGAGCTACCGTACCTTCCGTGTTCTGAATGATACGCTCCACCAGCACGGGGTACTTGGTTATGCGCTGGGTGACCAGAAGGATACATTCCTGCACGCCGAGCCGTCTCACGATGGAGAAGTTGCCGATTCTCTATGAAACGGAGAAAACAAAGGCATGCTGCGTGGGTGTCTCATCTCCCGCCACATCAGTTCACGGTCGGACATCGAGCGATATCCAGTTCACGGTCCCTTTTCGGCTTACGGGGACCTTTTCCTTGCCGCTTTGCAGGTACTTGAAAGCAGGGACTGCCTGCTGTATACAGAAAGGCCACAAGGGCAGAGGCAGCCTCACCTGCTATAAAATGTGGGCCCCCGCAGAACCCATTAGGAAGAAACCAGCCGGGGGGTGGGGGAGTGAGTGGGGGGTGGTTGTGGGAATCTCCTGGAGAGCTGTCCACGTGCACACGCACATGTGCAGACCCTAACCCTGCTGACGGCCGTCGGGACCCTCCAGACGCGGCTGGGCCGGTGCTCTCTGAACTGGCTCCCTGGCGGCTGCTGGTGCACGCTTCTGGCTAAGAGCCTAAGAAGTGGTCACCTGAAGTCACTTTTTTTTCCCAGCCATGTCATGTGGCTTGTGGGATCTTAGTTCCCTGACCAGGGACTGAACCTGGGCCCGCGGCAGTGAAAGTGCCAAGTCCTAACCACTGGACTTAGGCCCCCAAACAACCCTCTCCTTTTCACATCTATCCACTGCCAGGATAATGCAGTGAAAGTTTAAAAAAAAAATTTTTTTTTTGGCCACACCTCGTGGCGTGCAAGATCTTAGTTCCCTGACCAGGGATCGAACCCGTGCCCCCTGCAGTGGAAGCGCGGGGTCTTAACCACTGGACCGCCAGGGAAGTTCCCTGGGGTGAAATTTAACAACCCTGCATCCTTAACTCTAGACCTTTAGTTGCTGGATATCACTTCAGGTTAGAGTCCTTGGGGTACAGGCTGCAGGTGTGGAGCTGTTGTGGGGTGCAGGCGCCCGGCAGCCTTGACCCAGGAGTGCCTCCCAGGATGCGGGGGGACGGGGTCTTGCACGACTACTGACTCAGCTCCTGGGCCCTGAGCACTTGCACACTGTCGGGCAGAAAGAAGACAGGTGTGGGTCATTCCATGGGCTGCGGGGGATGCATGGGGACCAGACAGGGGAGGAGGTGATGAAAGGACAAAGGCTTAGAGGAAGGCAGGACTTGCATCTGCTGGAGAATCCGAGGCAGAGCGGGTGGCTCTGGAGGGCCGGCTCCCAGGGCAGGGCGGCCCCTTGCGAGGACACTCATGTCCGCTCAACGGTCTGAGGACCCATGGTCATCCATTGAGGGGCATTTCAAGGGCCACCCTGCTGCGGCAGGAACAAAACCCTAGGTCTGCTTTGCTTTACACCTGGGGACTCTCCAGAGCTTTCACCACTGTGTTCTGAATGAGTTTGTGGTTAAAAATGAGACAGAACCTTGAAAATTCACTGCCTTATAACAAGTTGTGTATAATCCCAACCTCTCCAAAAGCCTACAGTTCGGGGGGAGGGGGAGGGGGAGGGGGAGGGGAACAACCTATTGCAAAGAGGATACTTCTTTTTTTTTTAAATTTAAAAATTTTTTGGCCGTACCGTGCAGCACGTGGTATCTCAGTTCCCTGAGCAGGGATCAAATCCGCGCCCCCTGCATTGGAAGCGTGGATTCTTAACCACTGGACTGCCGGGGAAGCCCTGAGGATATGTTTTTAATTAAAAATAAATACCCCCTTTTTTTTTTTTTACCTTGATCAAGTTTTGAAATTTCTTGTTTTGCTGCAGCAGCAACTTGTAGTGACTGACGGCCTCGTTGTGGCCGCTACAGAAGACGCCGTATTTTTCTTTCATTCTCTCCCCGTTTTCACCTGAAAACTGAAGAGAGGCCGTGGAGGCGTTACCAGAAGGAAACACAGAAACTGCCAGGGAATGTTTTCACCTCATTCGCCTGACTCTGCTGAAACGCAGATTGACTTGACTTGGGATTTCACTTTCTTGTCTGGCTCGCTGGCACCCAAACAGAGAAATGCTTCAGTACGTGGTGTCTCGGCACAAGGTACCAAGGGGGAAAAGGAGAAAACGTCTACACGTCACGGGTGCTTGTAAAACATCCCGAAATCCGAGAAGGAAAAAGAAATTTAAGTGGAAGAATGTTAGAAAAATTCAAAAGCGAACGGCGTCTTCTCGTGAATCCTAGTTAGCTGACTTGGGATGCTCCGGGCACTCCGAGGGCAGACGAGGGGTCCTGCGTCCCCTCTGTCAATCTCGGTCTCGGCCCAGAAGTCCACTCAGAAGTCAGCTCAGGGTCAACGGCCCGACCATGGATGGCTCTGGTCCGAAAACCAAACAGCCGTCGAGACCAAAAAAAAATGAAAGCCAGCCAACCAACCAAACAAAAGCCCAGAACACCCACTGGGTAGTGTCTAGACGAGTGCGTTCGCCGTTTAGGTCTCTTGTGTTTCTAGGCTGGTGGCAGGATGCGCGGCTGTTAAGGGGCCGGGACTGAAGTCCTCGGGGGCTGGGGCTCCCAGTAAGTGGGGGGCATGTTCTTTCTGCATTGGAAGGAAAGAGACGGGGCAGGGGCTGGTCCAGGCCCTGAACCGCCCTGGTCGCGCCCACCTGCTGTACCAGGAGGTCCCCGATCTTCTGGACGATGTAGTTGCGGTCACTGCCCTCCTCCAGGGACTCCTGACGGCGCTCCTTCAGCCGAGACAGGAAGTGGCCGTGCACCTCCAGCAGGTCGTCTGCGCCCGGGAAGAGGAGGCTGACGGTCTTGGGGCTGAACTGCAGCTCCTCCCGCAGGGCCCTGGAGTAGACCTTCAGCATGATCTTGAGCGTCCGCACATGGTGGGCCTCCGTCTGCATCAGCTCTGCAGGGACAGGGACGCGGGACTTAGTGGTGCGGGGCCAACGCCCCGGCTCGGCTCTCCCTTGTCCCGCGATGGGCCAGGCCGGCTTCTCAGGCTTCCGCGAAGCCCTCGCCCTGGTGGTCTCACAGCCCAGGGGCCGGGCTTCCTGTCCTCCCCGGCTCAGCAGTGCTGGGGGCCCAGCTTAAGGGGACAGCGAGGGGTGGAAGGATATCAGGAAAGAGAGGACCCGGATGTGCGCTGGGACCTCAAATGCACAGGAGGGGTTCCTGCCTAATATTAACCGAAGACGTTTCCAGGCTGTTTGAAACAAGAAGACTGTTCTGACCAACACCCCTCCCTGAGATGTGAAACTTGCATGTCAGAGACCTGCCCCAGACTGTAACTGATGGGAAAAGTGGAGCTCCAGGGAGGATTTTAATTCACTGTTAAAGGCAAAGAAAGATTCTATTTTGTGATGGAGCTCCTCTGCCGTTTAAGTCAAGGCCTTGAAGTTGTTAGAGATGAAACAGAAGTCAGTGGCGCCAGCTGGGGCCAGGGTCGCCAGCCACAGGGCTGGAAGGACTCTGCACTTGCCCAGCAGTGGAGACAGCGTGACACAGGGCTGCCCAGAGGGAAGCGACGGACTGCACTGCCCCCCCCACCCTCTAGGCAGGACTCCTGGCCGGGCTCAGGCTCTCCTCTCCACCCACACCCCAACCTGCTCTGGCCCTGGCAGGGAGCTCAGTGTGCAAAACGTGGAAGGCAGTTGAGTGTCCACTGGTGAGTGGACACCACTGAGCAGTGCTGGGGGCCTGGAGGGACCGAAGGGGGGCACCCAGCCCAGGGATGGGTGGTGCCTGGGAGATGTGGTTTCCACGGTGACTGCAACACCCCATCTAAGGACAGCGGCTGCCCACGGCCAGGTTTTCCAACAGCCGGTGGGAAGGGGCGCCCACCCCGGAGCAGCACTACAGTCACATGCAGAGAGGGACCTGCCTCCAAAACCTCCACCACGCCCGGGCCTGTCTGTGGTCACCAGCGATGGCTGGGATGGGCCCAGGAGGTCTTCTCTCCTGGGGTCACCAGCAAGGTAAGGACAAGTCAGGACTGGGCATTCGGCCATTCCTGTCCTCGGGGACTGGTTCTCACAAAGCCCCGTCCGGCCACCTCCTTCCCGGCCCGGAAGGCAGGGCTACCCTGGGGCAGTAGGTGGAGTGGGCCACACAGTCTCAGGGAGGGTCAGCAGTGGAGCCCTGGCTCCCAGATGGAATTCATAAATTAAAAAAAAAAAATCAAGAAGAAGAAGAGGGAGGAGGGGTAGGAAGTGAAGGGCTGGCGTGGCAGGCCTCCTTACCATAGAGCACATCCTGCCTTTTCACCACCTCCCTCTTCTGTTTCTTCACATATGCGGGGTCCACGGAGAGGCTCCAGGACTCAGCCTCGAACTCGTGGGCATCTGCTTCGATCTCACGCCTCAGCGAGGCAGTGTAGGGGTCTGAGGGAAGGATAGGAGGCCGCTGCTCAGGGGCCCGGGGCCTTGGCAGGCTTGGGGCTGCCCCTGCCCGTGCCGCCTGGACGCCCGGATGTGGGTCTCGGCGCCTCCCAGTGAATGGAGACCACCTGACACCCGAGAAAGAATCGAGGTGACGGTACCTTCTATAAAGACGGAGTCAGCGTTCAAAGACGTAAGTGAAAGAGAGTCATCGGCTGCCTGCTTGAACTTCAGAGACACTGTGTCGGTTTCATCCATCTCTCCTGTGACTGGTCTAAATGGAAATCATAAAACCAGTCATTTAAAAAAATTGCATCACACACACACACATTCTACAAAGGCAACTCACGTCATTACTCAATCTGATTAGATACTATTTGAGAACTTTCTGGCTATCAACGTAAGCCTTAACTCACAGATCATTTTGAAAATTAGGAGACTATCTGTCAATGTGACATCAGGTCTTCCATCAAAACTGCCTGTTTTTTGGGGGGAGTACAGTTGATGTACAATATTATATTAGTTACAGGTGTATAACATAGTGATTCACAATTTTTAAAGGTTATACTCCATTTACACTTATTAAAAAACAGTGGCGATATTCCGTGTTGTATAATACACCCGTGCAGTTTATCTATTTTATTTTTTAAAATAAATTTATTTATTTAATTTATTTATTTTTGGCTGCGTTGAGTCTGTTGCTGCGCATGGGCTTTCACTAGTTGCGGCGAGCAGGGGCTACTCTTCGTTGCAGTGCTTGGGCTTCTCATTGTGGTGGCTTCTCTGTTGCGAAGCATGGGCTCTAGACATGAGGGCTTCAGTAGTTGTGGCACGCGGGCTCAGCAGTTGTGGCTCATGGGCTCTAGAGCGCAGGCTCAGTAGTTGTGGCGCATGGGCTCAGCTGCTCCACAGCATGAGGGATCTTCCCGGACCAGGGCTCGAACCCATGTCCCCTGCACTGGCAGGCAAATTCTTAACCACTGTGCCACCAGGGAATCCCTATCTATTTTATACATAGTAGTTTGTGCCTCTTAATCCCCTGCCGCTATCTTGTCCCTCTCCCCTTCCCTCTCCCCACTGGCAACCACTAGTTTGTTCCCTATGTCTGCCATCAAAACTAACTTTAATCTAATGTTCAAGTACATTCTAAGGGCGCATTCATCATATGCTTCCTTTCCTGGCCACCGGAGCCCTCAGGAACCCCTGGAATTCTTTCTGGCCAGAGTAGGGTGGACACAGCCTCATTCCCACTTGAGATTGGAGGGAGAATCCTTTCTAGAGGAAAAAGAAAATCAGCTCCTCTCCCCACCGACTCATCCAAGGATCACGGCAGTGACATTTTTTTTTTCTTTTTTACATGAGGTTTTCTACCTGAACGCTGCTGAATGCAATATTACAAGAACCACCTCAAAGTCCTAGGAAAACCAGATTAAGGCATGAATAACAGGACACAGACTTTGCGGCAACCTCAGTGGACTTCCAGCCTCGTCTGGAGGACACAGAGGAGCCCTGTCCAAGGGTCCTTCAAGAGCAGGAAGCAAACTGCCTCCAAATGGCCGAGGACCCCCAGAACACATCATTTTTGATAAAGGAAAAGGAGTGACTCTCCAAAGCAGGTGTTAACAGCAATCTCACCGCTTGGTGGGGCTCTCCCTAACCGCCCCCCCAGGGTCTCCTTCCGGAGAGGCTACCCTCGGGGTCCCTGAGGAATGCCACCCCTGCTCCCTCCCTTCGCCAGCCCCTGGAAGAGGGGCTACCCGACTCACCCAAGTCTCGTCCCCGTTCCCGCCGGGCTGGGTGCTGGCTGTGGACCCCCCTTCTGCGAGACCGTCATGCCGACATTCCTGGCCAGGCCCGGGCTGCCATCGGACAGGAGGGTGGCCCTCGGGTGCTCCTTCAGGGATGCTGCGACGGAGGCAAAGACAGAGTTGGTGCTGAGGAAGTGGGCAGGGTAGCGGAGGTGGCCCGTCCGGAGGCCCCTCTCTGACTGGGGCCGCAGCACGGACAGAATCTTGGAGGTCAGCAGCTCGTTATCCAGAAAGACGTTCTCGCTCCATTTCCTGGGAAAAGAGCTGTAGAACGAGAGCTCGGGGCGGCTGTGGAGCGAGCTGGCCCCGTCGCTGCTCTTGGAGTGTGCGTTCCCCATGGTCACGCTGGGGGCGCCGAGACCTGGCCGGGCTTTGCCGTTTTTATAGCCCCGGGGGTGATCCTTCTAGAAATGGAAAGCTGCTTCTCGTATTGTATTGGCTGAAGCCTCGGGTATGGACGGCAGGAAGTTGGTCCCCGCTGTGACCGTTTAGTGTGGAAATCGCACAGTATTTTCTCCTCAGGTAAAAAAGGAACAACACAACAACTCCTCCACCCCGTACCCCTCCGTCTTGGTAGGGGGTAAAAAGCAAAGGGCGGTTTACATCCACCGCAAAGACTCTTAAGATCACGGATTGGGAGCTTGTGCCGACATCACACACATCTCAGATTGTAATTAATCTGAGACCGGCTGTCAGGATGATTCTGAGATGCAGAGACCATGGGGTCTCTGGTGTTTGGCCGCACGCGCCACTGTTCCTAATTGCTCTGATAGAATTTGACTCCCAAGGTTGATGAGAGGCCCTGATCCTATATTATAAGGTGATCGTAAACCAACCTAACACACGACAGGAGCCCCGAAGGGTTGTCTGCCCTCATCTGCTAGTTAAGAGTTGGGATATTACTGTTGATGCCAACTACCTCCAGTAGATCATATACTTGAATATGTTCTTCCCATATGTTATATGTTAATTCATTCGATCCTCTCAATAAATATCAAGGTATGCAATCTTATCTTCACCTTGATAAATAAGGACAGTGAGAATTAAGAAGATATGTACAATGTCCAGTGCCACTTATATTTGATAAATGAAAGCCCATGACATCACTCACAGGACTACCTGATTCAAATCTGCAATTTTTTTCATACTCGGTACTAGCAAGAATTCGTATGTTCTATTAAGGTCATAATCTACAGACAAGTATTGATCTATTATAATTATACTTGAAGTACATGACTGTACTGGATTTTGGACACATACAACCAAACACATACATACACACACATAACAAAAACAAAAACAAACAACAACAAAAACAGAAATCTAGCATCAGACTGGATATTGAATAGAAAGGATGTTGAACACAAGTAAGAGACAAAGAGTCAAATTATTTTAAAAAAATAATGTGATATTAGAATAAGTGTTTAAAGAATGTGAATGTAATTTTTACCTTTTTTAATTAAAAAATATGTATTGAAAAGAAAAAAAAAGAGTTGGAATGTTCAGATGTATTGTACCCACTGATCCTTCCCCATCGATGGAAAGATGCAGCTCTTTGAAAGCCAGGCTGTCATTAATGAAGCTGTTTTTTTTTTCCTCCTCCTATTTGACAAGTCGACCATTTAAGTCAAGCCTAGTTGTGACGGGCCGCTTGGCTAATCTATTTATTCTCAGGGTGAAAGCCACATTTGAAAGCTTTGCTCTAAGACAAACAGCAGCCTTAAAAAGAAATCTGGGGACTTCCCTGGTGGTCCAGTGGTTAAGACTCCGCGCTCCCAATGTAGAGGACATGGGCTCCATCCCTGGTCAGGGAACTAAGATCCCGCATGCTGAGCAGCATGGCCAAAAAAAAAAAAAAAGAAATCTGTCCAGTGGCCTTCCTGACCCAGCTCCTGGGTCCCCAATGCACCCACCCACCAGTTTCTCTATGTCACACAAGGAAAGTAGTTGGGACTCTGGTTCTGAGCAGCACGGAGACTACGTGATGCCATTTGGTCAGTGACCTCAAACATCCTGACGTCATGATCATAAATAGCTAACAACGGCTATTATCATAGTAGACAAAGGTGACAAGGTTGTTCGCTCACATACCAACTCGTTTGCAATGGTGAAAATCATAAATCGAGGCCTCCACGGTCCAGGGCAGGCACTTCCTGGCATTTCTACGCCCAGTGAACTCCACCCAGGCAATTATGATCTGGATGTACAAATACGGGACAAATGCTAAAATGAAGACTTTGCCCGGCATCCTGGTGCGGCTGACAGATTGTTCCTGTGATCCGAGGTCCTGCCTGAAGTCGGATGGATTCTGCTTTAATCCAACAGCCCACGGGAGGAAAAGTCACCCTAAACACCCTCTCAGAACCACTGGTTCCAGAGACTTTTTAGAAAATGATCGGTAATGCTGAATCTACGATAAATGGAATTAGATCTTCCTTGGATGATTAAGACACTTTGAGGTTTTCATGTCTTGGGGGCCATGATTAGGGGCCCCAGGTACAACTGGACTCAAAAGGGTACAAGGGGTAGAATTCCAGCTAAAAGAATGATGAACTAAACGTATGATATAATTTACTTATTCTGATCACTGTCTGCCTCCCCAGTAGAATGGAGGACAGTGCCTCCCACGAAACAGGTGCCAAGAAAGCACTGTTTCACGGGATTTTATTTAGCCACAAAAAGGAACGAAATTCTGACACTTGCTACAACATGGACGAAACGTGAGGACATGGTGCTCAGTGAAATAAGTCAGACACAAAAACGACAAATACCCTCGGATTCCACTTCTAGGAGGTCCCAAAAGGAGTCAGGTTCATAGAGAGAAAAATTAGAATGGGGGGTTCCCAGGGGCTGAGGAAGGGGAATGGGGAGTTTTGCTTAACATGGACAGAGTATCAGTTGGGGAAAATGAAGAGAGTTTTGAAGCTGGATGATGGTAGTGGTTGCCCAACACTGTGAATGTACTTAATGCCACTGGATTGTACTCTGGTTAAACTGGTCAGTTTTATGTTTATGTATATTTTACCGTTTTTTTTTTTTTTTTTTTCTGAATCAAAACCCCACATTTGTTTAGTTATTTATTTTTGGCTGTGTTGGGTCTTCATTCCTGTGCGAAGGCTTTCTCTAGTTGTGGCAAGCGGGGGCCGCTCTTCATTGTGGTGCACGGGCCTCTCACTATCGCGGCCTCTCTTGTTGCGGAGCACAGGCTCCAGACGCGCAGGCTCAGTAGTTGTGGCTCATGGGCCTAGTTGCCCCGCGGCATGTGGGATCCTCCCAGACCAGGGCTCGAACCCGTGTCCCCTGCATTAGCAGGCAGATTCTCAACCACTGCACCACCAGGGAAGCCCTACCACCGTTTTTTAAAAAAGAAATCATTGTTTATTTAGGGTGATGGAATAGTCCTGCCTCTTGACTGTGGTACTGGTTCCTCACATGTACACCTGGAAAACATTTCATAGATATATACACTCCCCTTTCCCTCACAAGAGTGCAGGTAACAACGAGCAAAGCCCGAATAGGGTCTGTCCCTGAGCTGATAACATTGTATCAATGTCTTGGTTTTGCCACTGGACTATGGTTACATGAGATGTCAGGAGTGGGGGATGCCTGGTGGAGGGTACACAGGAAGTCTATTTTTACAACTTCTTGTAAGTCTTGAACTACTCCGGAATAAAACGTTACAGTCAATTCTTGTTATTCGTGGTAGGGACTGAATTAGCTAATACGGAACCACGGCTCCTATGGGAGCTTCTGGCTGCACTTTTGCCAACCATTCATCCCGTAACCTTGTTTTATGTGTGTTTCTATTGAAAAATGCGTTAGTTAACATATACTGCTGATTCATTAACATTGAACGTGTGTCTGAACGAAGCTGGCCTAACACAGATTTTCTCTGTAAGGTCCACTGTAGCCTTCTTGTGCTTAAGACCACTAGACAGCACTTCAGCGCTATGCTTGGGGGTCCCTTTGCCAAATCACCAACAAAAAGCTCCCCCCCCACCAAAAAAAAGGGCAAAACATGTGGCACCAAATACACTGCAAAAAGGACACGTGTTTGCAGTATGAGCTGAAGCAAGAATGCTGGGCACGGCCTGTTCAAACTCAGCTGGGAACGTGCGCCTTAGTGATTCACATTTTTCACCGCAAGTGTCTGCACGTGACTGTGAAAACACCCCACAAGTACTGATTGGAGGGTTACAAATACATTTTAGCCAGTAGGTGAATTTGCAGAGACAGAATCCTGCATCCATACAATGGAATAGTGCTCATCTAAAGAAGAAATGAGATGCTGAAACATGCTCCCATGTGGATGGACCCGGGAAATATCCTGCTGAGTGAAAGTGGTCAGGCACACAAGCCCATGCAGTGTAGGAGTCCATCTATAGGAAACAGGCAGAACAGGTAAATCCACAATGATGGAAAGTAGATCAATAGGTAGGTGCCTAGGACTTGGGGAGATTGGAGGGTGACAGCTAATGGGTATGGGGCTTCTCTTGGGGGTTCTAAGATTGATTGCAGAAAAAAAAAAGGGGGGGAATTCCCTGGCAGTCCAGTGGTTAGAATTCGGCGCTCTCACTGCTGAGGGCCTGGGTGCGACCCCTGGTTGGGGAACTAAGATCCCCCAAGCTGTGCAGCATGGCCAAAAATAAATAAAATAAAATAAAACAAAATAAAATAAATGGATTGCCGTGACTCTGAATACACTAAAAGCCACTGCACTGGACACTGAAATGGGTGCACTGTATGATATGTGAATTACATCTCAGTTAAAGCTGTTCAGCGGATAAACTCCTGTGAAGAAGGGCTACCTTTCTGCAGGAGAACAAGCCCAGTGATTTGTAGGTTTCACACCCAGTATGACTTAGTCATGCTGCCCCTGGCTCTGAGGCAGACAGGAATCTGTATTTATCCTGCCCTCGTGTTTTCCTAAACCAGACAGCCATGGTGGGGCAGACAGTGGGTGGTGGGTCGCTGGGATCTGGGCTGTGCTGTGTGCACAGCCATCGAACCCGATTCGGAGCTTAATTAGCACCGCCTGCCCACCGCTGAGAGGTACCATCGATCGGCATGCTCCTGGCCCGCTGCGGCAACCGGTCCACCACAGAGGGGACCCAGAGGAGAGCCAGGAATGACAATGAGAAGTGAACGGTGAAAATGGAAAAAGTTCTTGGCCCAGAGGAAAAAACACACCCGTTCTCAGCCACAAACAGACAGCAGCCTGTTCTCATGATTTTTTTTTTTTTAAACCTGTTTTGCCTCGGTTTCTTGAAGAGTGGTCTCTGTGAGCAAATCAGATGACTAAGCTGGTGTGACAGCTACGATGATCCCACTTTGGGATTTTACTTGGACAACAGACCCCACGCCACAAAGTTCAGGTTAATAGGGGCTAATTTCTAGCGTACTTAGGCTCCCGAGTGACCTGCAGTCTATAAATCCTCTGATATACAAGCACAACCCCATCAGCCCTTGGGGGAACGTAAGGACCCACGAGGGAAGTCCATGGACAAGACTTGATAGTTAAGAACCTGTTGAAAGTCATTTTTCAAGGAAACTCATTATGACGTATCAAGTGACCATCTTAATTGGGCTTAAACTGTCCTTTATAATCTAGAAGCATACTGGCTTCTAGAAACACCAACTTCCAAGCAAGAATTTTATATTCTAACCAACAAGGACCTACTGTATAGCACAGGGAACTATACTCAATATCTTATAATAACCAGTAATGGAAAAAAAATCTGAAAAAGAACATATAGATATATATACGTATAACTGAATCACTTTGCTGTACACCTGAGACTAACACAACACTGTCAATCAACTGTACTTCAATTTTTAAAAAAAGAATTCTATATTCTAAATGGCAGATTCCTCCTGCTGCTCGATGGGAAAGTAACTGGAAACATCTTTGGGAGGCAGCTGGGCCCGGGCACAGAGGTTCCTGCGGTTTTCTGCAAAAGGCCACGCAGGGGACTTCCCTGGCAGTCCAGTGCTCCCAATGCAGGCGTCCTGGGTTCGATCCCTGGTTGGGGAACTAGATCCTGCGTGCCGCAACTAAAGATCCCGCATGCCACAACTAAGAAGTCCGCATGCCGCAACTAAGACCCGGAGCAGCCAGAATAAACAAACAAACAAATAAATAAATATTAAAAACAAAAAAACAAACAAAAAAACCACCAGCCGCCCGGCAGTTTCAAAGGCTTGGCTTCGAAACAGCTGCCCCTTTTCTCATATTTGGTGAGGTCCTAGGCCCCCCTCCCTGCCCCCATTCTTTGTGTCTTCGAAGACTTTTCTCTCAGGCTGCGAGTGCCACCTGTCTCTGGAGAGTTCTAGCAAGCACGGGCTGCGGGCGAGTGTTCGAGAGACAATTAAGAAAATCTGATACCAAATGAAGTTTTCAGTTCACAGTTCCCAGCTTGGCAGCCACCTGGGAATAGACTAAATCAATGCCAAGACAACTCATTGATTTCTCTGCCCTGCTTCAGTTGGATGTTACAAAAGCAAGACAGCATAAAAAAGAAAAAAAAGAAAAATACAGGAGGGGGAAAAAAAACACCCCAAACCCCAAACCTTAACCCCATGCCTCAGAGGACAAAGAGAGAGAAAAAAAAAAGAAAAAAAGAAAAAAAAAAGGCATATTGGGGCTTAGAAGTGTGAGCCAGAAAGAATACTCTTTGTGAACCTGAAATTAAAAAAAATACACAAGCCCCCCACCCACTCCCAAATTACGTCAAACCCAGCAAACACCACTTAAAAAAGAATTGTGGGATCTTCCTGACTGTGTGTGCAGAAGACTTAAAAATCACAAAACAGTATAAAAGTAGAAATAACCTGTACTGCTACCACCCACAGTTAATTGCTTCTGGAATGAAGATTTATACGTTGAGAATTAATGTTTAATAATGAGTGATCTAGAGATCTGTGTTGAAAAATCCCTCATGTATAGCAAAAGGATAATATGGTAGCAAATATATATTTTTGGCGTAAATATCATGCAGGACATGTGGGTTATACCATCAAGCGATATGCTTGCAAATCACTATTCTACAAAATAGTTCGTATTATTCTATGGATAATTCCGGAAGTTAACGCAGAAAGAACCAATGGCCATGTCCGTGGGCATAAAAATGAACCTCAACCTAAACTTCATGCTTTTCACAAACAAGAATTCAAAATGGACCACAGATTTAAACAGAAAATGTAGAACTATAAGACTTTTCAGAGCTAACATAGGAGAAAATCTTCAGGAACTGGGGCTTGGATGGGTGAAAGAGTTCTTTGCTATGACACCAGAAGCCTGATCCACAAAAGAAAAATATATCTTTAAATTGACTTCGTCATAATGAAAAACATTTGCTTGTGGGAGATCTGTTAAAAGGATGAAAAGATAGGCTACAGAGTGGGAGGAAATATTTTGCAAACTGCCTACCTGACGAAAGACTAGCATTTAGAATGTATGACGTGCTCTCAAAATCCAACAGTAAAAATACAAATAACCCATTCAGAAAATGAGCATAAGAGATGAAGACTACATTTCACCGAATAAGATATACATACGGTAAAAAAGCACGTGAAATGATGTTCAACATCATTTAGCCATCAGAGAAATGCAAAACCACCGTGAGCCGTCACTACCAGAATGGCTAAAATAAAAAACGGTGATGATGCTAAATGCTGGTGAGGATGTGGAGAAACTGGATCACTCATACATTGCTGGTGGGAATGTAAAAGGGTGCAGCCGCTCCGGAAAACAGTTGGGTGGTTTGTAAAGAAAACTAAACAACTGCATTCTTGTGTATTTATCTCAGAGAAATGCAAAACTCAGGTCCAGACAAAAACCTTTGCATGACTGTTCGCAGCTGCTTTGAGGCCAAAACAGGAAACAACACAGATGTCCTTCACTGAGTAAATGGTCAGACAAACTGCGGTCCACCCATGCCACGGAATACTCCTTGGCAAGGAAAAGGAACTGTTGATAACACACAGCAACCTGGGTAGATCTCATGGGCGTTATACTGAGATAAAAGACAATCTCAAAAGGTCACCATATGATTCCATTTATGTAACATTCTTTTTTTTTTTTTGGCTGCACCGAGTGGCTTGCGGGATCTTAGTTCCCAGACCAGGGATCAAATCCAGGCCCCCAGCAAGGGAAGTGCGGAGTCCTAACCACTGGACCACCAGGGAATTCCCTATGTAGCATTCTTGAAATGACAAAATTATAGAGATAGAGAAAAGATTTGTGGTTGCTGGAGTTATCAGTGGAGGGGGAGGCGGGCGCATGAAGAGTGGGTGAGAATATAATGCAGAAGTTCAAGGGCAATCTGTGGTGATGGAACAGTCCTGGATCTTGAGGGAAGTGGTGGCTGTGGGAATCTACACATGTAATAAAATGGCATTGGACCAGACTCACATATTGTCCAGATGACAATTTCCTCGTTTTGACATCCTATTATATTGTAGTTACAAAGAAGTAACCAGTGGGGGAAACTGCACGAGGGGTACACGTGACCTCTCTGTACCACCTTTGCAATTTCCTGTGAATTTGTAATGATTTCAAAAGAAAAAGTGTGAAACAAACAAAAGCATCACCACCAACAAAAAAAAAGAAAGAACACTCATGCCCAAAGTCGTAAACAGCTCCGGTTGCCATAATAAAATAACAGATTGGGTGGCTTAAACAATAGAAATTTATGTCTTACAGTCCTAGAGGCTGGGAAGTCCAAGACTAAGGTGCCAGTAGATTCGGCCTTTGCTGAGGGCTTGCTCCCTGGCTTCAGATGGCCACCTTCTTGCTGGGTCCTTACATGGTAGAGAGAGTGTGAACAAGCTATCTAGGGTTTTTTCTTATAAGGGCACTAATCCCATCATGGGGGCCCCACCCTCATGACCTCATCTACTCCAATCACCTTGCAAAGGCCCCATCTCCTATTACCATCACACTGGGGGGTTAGGGATGCAACATGGGAATTTGGGGGAACACAATTCAGACCAGAACACAGTGAATAAAGCCGTGTTTCCTGCGAACTCATTTAATTCCAGAGCTTCTCTTATCACTCACTGGACACCTCAGCAGAAAGAACAAGCAGACTTCCTCTTTCTTCCCTCCCTTCATCTCTTAGAGGGAAGGCCAAAGGGCACAGCCTCTTAAGAAGAATTCCTGCAGAAGGTGATGGACACTCAACTGAGACCTCAGAGAGCAGTTCTGATGGTCAAGGAGGAGGGTCTGGGAATAGTGCTTTATAAGAAAGCAGGCTTGGAGACATTCAGAGAGGGTTACAATGAAAACGAGACATGCCCAAGGACCTCATGGCGAGTCACCATAATTTGGGAGAAGAGACTGTGAGAGTATAAAAAGTAATGAGAGGGACTTCCCTGGTGATCCAGCGGTGAGGACTCGGTGCTTCCACCGCAGGGGGCATGGGTTTGATGCCTGCTTGGGGAACTAAGATCCCACAAGCTTTGCAGTGTGGCCAAAAAAAGAGCCACCCAACAGGATGTGGGGCTGCTCCACTAAGAGTGGCCAAACGCAAGACTTTGTCCTGGCTGGAAACCTGGGGACTTCATGCAGAAGCCTCTGCCAGGGGCCACCACGTAAAAGAGAAATGCACAAAGGTGTGGATGGTAAGAAATTATACCTGGCTGAGAGAGCTGCCAGATGGCCCTAGGCCAGCCATCCCTGCCTGTCCCTGACCTCATGGGAGAATCTGCCCTTATTGAGTAAATCCCCAACATCACCGCAAAGCATAGAAAAAATTCACTTTGGGGACTTCCCTGGTGGCGCAGTGGTTAAGAATCTGCCTGCCAATGCAGGGGACATGGATTCAAGTCCTGGTCTGGGAAGTTCCCACATGCCGTGCAGCAACTAAGCCCGTGCACCATAACTACTGAGCCTGTGCTCTAGAGCCCGTGAGCCACAACTACTGAGCCTGCGAGCCACAACTATTGTGCCCACGTGCCACAACTACTGAAGTCCGCACACCTAGAGCCTGTGCACCGCAACGAGAAGCCACCATAATGAGAAGCCTGTGCCCTGCAACGAAGAGTAGCCCCTGCTCGCCGCAACTAGAGAAAGCCCGCATGCAGCAACGAAGACCCAACACAGCCAAAAATAAATTTAAAAAAATAAATAAATAAATTTAAAAAAAAAGAAAAATCTACTTTGTTATTAGCATGAATGCTAAATACAGTCAGCCCTCGGTATCCGGAGGGGATTGGTTCCAGGGCCTCTAAGGATGCCAAAACCCCAAATCCCAGGATGCTCAAGTCCCTCACATGAAATGGCAAAGTATCAATACAGCTGACCCTTGAACAACACGGGTTTGAACTGTGCAGGGCCACTTATAGCGGATTTTTTTCCCCCACTAAATATGCGCTATAGTTCTATACAATCCGTGGTTGGCTGAATCTGAGGATGTGGAGCCACAGATATAAAGGGCCAACTATAAAGTTATACTCAGATTTTCGACTGCACAGAGGGTCAGCGCCCCTACCCCCCCCACCCCCGCACAGTTCAGGGGTCAGCTGAATCTGCATAGAGCCTATGCACACCCTCAGGTACACTTTAAATCATCTCAAGGTTACTTATCACACCTAATACAATGTAAATGCTAGGTAAATAGTTGGCTGTGAGCGCAGCAAATTCAAGTTTTGCTTTCTGGAAGTTTCTGGAGTATTTTTGATCCTTGGTTGGCTGAATCAAGGATGTGGAACCTGTGGATATGGGGGGGGTGCAACTGTACCTTGTCTGCTTAGCTAAGAAACTGTGCCCAACTCACTGTCTGCCTGTGTCTAGAGAAAAGGGAACTGCGTGATCTTTTATGCGTGTGTATCTTGCTGAAAATTAATCTGAGTAAAAGATTTTTGGAAAGCTCAGGTCTGAAATGACATTTCGCTGGGTACACCTGACATTTGTGAATGTTACGTTACTGAACGGGGCCTGCAACCTAGGAAGCATATGTACCTTAAAATTAAAACAGAAACAAACAATAACAAAAATGAATGGCCAAGGAGCTTCCTCTCTCTGAAATGGGTTGGTTGGCAGATAACCTGGAGGTTCATCAGCTGAATGGCATTTTCCTTTTCTCCAATGACATCAATGAATATGTTGGTACCAAAATGCAGTACTGTTTTATAATGAGTAGATGCCTGCCTATTGTGATTATAGATAATTCCTCCTTTGTTTGGTTTTGTGTTAAGAGTTTACTTTTGAGAAGAAGAAGAAAAGAGGTGTTTATTTCAAAGACCTGATATCTGAGATTAAAGGGGGAAGGGGGGGTCTTAAAAATTTGGAAAATGAACCCAGACAAAACTATAATTCAAAAAGATACATGCACCCCAATGTTCGTAGCAGCACTGTTCACAATAGCCAAGACATGGAAGCAACCAGTATGTCCATTGACAGAGGAATGGATAAAGAAGATGTGGTACATATACACAATAGAATATTACTCAGCCATAAAAAAAGAATGACATAATGCCATTTGCAGCAACATGGATGGACCTAGAGATTATCATACTAAGCGAAGTAAGTCAGACAGAGAAAGACAAATACCATATGATATCACTTACAGGTGGAATCTAAAATACGACACAAATGAACATACCTACGAAACAAAAACAGACTCACAGACATAGAGAACAGACTGGGGGGTGGGGGTGGGGGAGGGATGGATTGGGAGTTTGGGATTAGCAGATGCAAACTAGTATATACAGGATGGATAAACAACAAGGTCCTACTGTGCAGCACAGGGAACTATATTCAATACCCTAATAAACCATAATGGAAAAGAATATAAAAAGAAGGGTTTCCCTGGTGGCGCAGTGGTTGAGAGTCCGCCTGCTGATGCAGGGGACACGGGTTTGTGCCCCGGTCCGGGAAGATCCCACATGCTGCGGAGCAGCTGGGCCCGTGAGCCATGGCTGCTGAGCCTGCGCGTCTGGAGCCTGTGCTCCGCAATGGGAGAGGCCACAACAGTGAGAGGCCTGCGTACCGCAAAAAAAAAAAAAAAAAAAAAAAAAATATATATATATATATAACTGAGTCACTTTGCTGTACAGCAAAAATTAACACAACGTTGTAAATCAACTACACTTCAATAAAATAAAAAATTTGGAACATGATTTGATGAAGAATCATGAGGAGTAAGGAAAGCGGGCAGGATCTGAAGGAGGAGGATGAGGGGCTGCCATGGAAGACCACCAAGTTCAGATTTTCAAAGGCTGGTTATTAGAATTGGACGATGCTTAACTGCAAAGGATGACAACATCAGGGAAGTAGCTCAAAAGTGAAATCCGCTAAGCGCAATGTGGGCTCCTGGGCTGGACCTTGGCACAGAAATCCTGGTGAAACCTGAATAAAGTACAGAGTTTAGTCAACAGTAATGTGAACATCAGGGGGAACTACGTGGCGGGGGTGGGGGTATAAGGAAACTCCGTACTCTCTTTGCAAGTTTTTCATAAACTGAAAACTATTCTCAAATGAAAGTTTCCTTTTTTAAAAAAAAAGTTAAGTTCGGGAGGAACTGAGCCTTGTTAAAAACAAAAGAATAACATTTGAAAAGGTATGTGTGTGCGGGTGCTCCGAGTTATGTTTCAAAAGGGCAGGAATGGGCCAGGCCCCTCTTGGGACAGAGGGAAGGAAGTGACAAATAATCGAAAATATTTAGGGACACCCATGTTCACAGCAGCATTATTCACAATAATGCTGAGGTGGAAGCAACCCAAGTGTCCTTCAATGGATGAATGGATAAACAAAATGTGGTCCTTTCGTAACACTGGAATATTATTCAGCCCTAAAAAGGAAGGAGATTCTGACACCTGCTACAACATGGATGAACCTTGAGGACATTATCCTCAGTGAAGTAAGTCAGACACAAAAGCACAAATACTGTGTGATTCCACTCATGTGAGGTCCCTAAATGAGTCACAGCCACAGAGACAGGAAGTAGATGGTGAGTGTCAGGGGCTGAGGGTGGGGTATGAGGAGTCAGTGTTTCATGGGGACAGAGTTTCCGTTTGGGAAGGTGAGAAAGTTCTGGAGATGATGGTGGGGATGCTTGCACAACAATGTGAATGTGCTTAATGCCACTGGGCTGTGCACTTACGATGGTTAAGATGATAAAGCTTTTGCACAGCAAAGGAAACCATAAAGAAAACGAAAAGACAGCCTACGAAGTGCGAGAAAATATTTGCAAATGATGTGACTGATAAGGGCTTAATTTCCAAAATATACAAACAGCTCACACAATTCAATAACAAAAACCCCAAAAAAACCCAATCAAAAAATGGGCAGAAGACCAAAATAAACATTTCTCCAAAGACATACAGATGGTCAACAGGCACATGGAAAGATGCTCAACGTTGCTCATTATTAGCGAAATGCAAATCAAAACTACAATGGGGTACCACCTCACACAGTTCAGAATAGTCATCATTAAAAAGTCTACAAATAATAAATGCTGGAGAGGGTGTACAGAAAAGGGAACCTTCTTACACTGTTGGTGGGAATGTAAATTGGTGCAGCCACTATGGAAAACAGTGTGGAGGTTCCTCAAAAAACTAAAAACAGAGTTGTCATGTGATCCAACAGTTACAGTCCTGGGCATATACACAGACAAAACTATAATTTGAAAATATACATGCGCCCCTAGGTTGACAGCAGCACTATTCACAATAGCCAAGACATGGAAACAACCTAAATGTCCATCGACAGATGAATGGATAAAGAAGATGTGGTATACATATACAGTGGACTATTTCTCAGTCATTTAAAAATAATGAAATAATGCCATTTGCAGCAACATGGATGGACCTAGAGATTATCATACTAAGCGAAGTAAGTCAGACGGAGAAAGACAAACACCATGTGATATCACTTACATGTGGAATCTAAAATACGACACAAATGACTCCCCCCTCCCCCCCATTTTTTTGGGCCACACCGCGTGGCTTGTGGGATCTCAGTTCAGGGATTGAACCCGGGCCACAGCAATGAAAGCCTGGGATCCTAGCCACTAGGCCACCAGGGAACTCCCTAAAACGAGACTGCTTAACCGTGGTTTCCTTCTGTCTCCTCTGCTGGTGAGATGGCACTTGGACCAAGAAGGATCAGAGAAAGCACGTTGAGGATGGCGTCGAAGCTCAGTGCAGGACGAGGGACGTGTAGCTGACCTCAACTCCTCAGTACCTGGCACACGGCTGTCCAGGGACACAGATGGCGCCAACTAAAGTCGCCAGATCGGACAACGTTTGCGTCACGGAGACAGTTGGCTGAGCCTGTGTGGAGTGCCTTTGGGGAGCTGGGGAGCGCAGAGTGACAGAAAACAACAGAAGGGCAAAGCGATCCTGATTGGAAAGGAGGAAGGAAGTTAATCGTACAAACTCGATGTTACTCTCTGGCAAAAATGGCTCATGGGCTGTGGGGATGGGAAATAGGCCGTGAATCCTGGGTTTCCCGTTTCCTGGAACAAATCAAGACTAAACTCTGAGAGGTGTGCTTTGCAGCCCTACAGGAGAGTAGACAGAGTGAAGGTGTTTATAGCCACTACAGCAAATGGGTCGCTAATCCTCGTGGCTCTGTGCACAGTGGGGAGACAGAGTGGATACGGGCCCCTGGGGTATCAGCTAGGTGCTGGCTGAATCCCTCATGACATCCTTGTAAATTCCAGGGGGTATTAAGAACTGAGGAGTGCAGGTTGGGCGACTTTAAAATTTACTGGGCATCCACACTCAAGCTTGTTACGTAGAAAGAGGGTCTCTAGTGGAATGCCAAAGGGCTCTGTCCTTGGTCTTGCCTGAGATGAGACCATAGGAGGCTCGCTTATCAAATTCACAGATGACATGGAGCAGAGAAGCTGCCCCAGATTTTGTTTGGAAATAAAGACAGAGAGATGAATTAACACAAAGCTTTTTTTTGGGGGGGGGCCGCCCCACGTGGCATGCGGGATCCCTGACCGCTGATGGAACCTGGGCCTCCTGCGGTGGAAGTGCTGAGTCCTGACCACTGGACTGCCGGGGAGTTCCCAAACACAAAACCATCTTGATAAGCTACTATGGAGGAAATATCAAGAGATTCAGCCAAGATGGGGGGCATGGGAGGTTCCCACCTGTAGCAGCAGCACAGGTGAGAAAACCAAAGGGGTTTTCGGTGCCTGAAGGCAGGCTCAATAAACCAACAGTGTGCTGCACACAGGGCTGGGCCATCTTAGGTCACAGCAGTATCAGTGCGATAACCAGAGCTAGGAGGGCCAAACTGCTGGCCGGCCAAGCCTGCCCTGGAGTTTATCTAGGGCCTGGGCCAAGTTCAGTGAGTTCATTGGCTGGAAGTGGCACCTAGAAAGCGGTGTTCTAATAAGTACCATGGAGGGTCGGATGTAGGCGGACTGAGGCCCCCATGAGGGCCAACTCGGGCTGAGTGGGGTATGCCCTGGAGAGTTTATAGAACTACCCAGGGGTCCCAGCCGTGACTTGAGAGGAAGGGGCCGAAGGATGGGGGTGATGCTTGGAGGAAAGGAAGTCCAGGATGGTGGTCCCCGTGAACGGCTGGCTCATGGGCGGGCGTGGAAGTGGGCTCTCCTTGGGGGGGGTCCCCTATGTAACAGGTGACGTTAACGCAGACGAGGGATTTCTAGTTTTCCATAATAATTAAATAGCAACCGCCTGGGATTTCACAAACCAGACAGAACCACTGCTCCTGTTTTAGCACATTCCTTTCCATTCTTATTTCCGTTCATTTCAGTGAGGTCACACGGTGGCCAACCATCAACCATTTCTGACCTACAAAAATGACCATTTCGCACGGTTTGACCTAATACATGGGTGAGCTCCTGCCCAAACTTAATTTTACATCCTGCCTTTCTGCTTAAGATGTGTCATAAACATTCTGCCAGCCTGTCAAATATATTGTGTAAAGCTTTTACAGCAGCTTTCTTAAGGAAACCTTTTGCAATGGCTGTAAAATCACTTATTAAACACGACCATTCCTCTAATGTCGTGTTCTTGGGGTATTTCCAGCGTTTCCCGTGGTTGTAAATTAAACTGTGATGGACATCTGCGTGACATACTTCATCAGCAATGGATACTCTCCTGGGATAAATTCTTAGCAGCTGGGTCCCCCACCCCTCGTTTCCACAGTCCATCTTCCCCCACCATAGCACAGACTGTCTGGAAGCTTCCTGAGAGCAGGCCACTGTCTGGTCGACCACTCTATCCCCAGCTGCTGGGGAGCTTAGTGGGTCGCGCTCTGCAAGCAGGGTCGAGGGTCTGGATTCTCAGATACTTTAGATCCACTCAAAAGAGCTCTTCTGGCGGCAGGGGGAAGGGATAAATTGGGAGATTGGGATTGACATAGACACACTACTATATATAAAATAGATAACTAATAAGGACCTACTGTATAGCACAGGGAACTCTACTCAGTACTCTGTAATGACCCATGTGGGAAAACAATCTAAAAAAGAGTGGATATAGGTATATGTATAACTGATTCACTTTGCTGTAGAGCAGAAACTAACACAATGTTGTAAATCAACTATACTCCAAAAAATAATTTAAAAAAAAAAAAAAGAGCTCTGCTGAGCACTGTGGTGAGCTGGGAGCACATGGCCTCCCCCCACCAGGGAACTTGGACTTGACACACTTCCCAGGAGAGGTGGCTTCCCCTCCGCCCACACTCATTCTCTCCCTGCATTGTCCCTGGGGCTCCCCCCCCCCGCCCCGTGCTCTCCGGGAGCCTCCTCCCCTCTGTGCAGGGCCCTCCCTCTGTGCCAGCGGGACAAGTCCTGGCCGTTGAGCCAAGGCTGTGACCTCCTTGGCTGACTGCCCATCCAGACTTGCCACCCCGGTCCCTCCCCACCTGCTGCCTGTGCAGCTTCCCACACACCTGATCAGCGTCCCCATGGATGGCTTCGGTATAAAGTCCTAACTCCCTGGCCTGCTTGTGCCGGACTCTCCAGGGTTCAGGCCCCTCCCAGGCCTCACCTCTTGCCACCAATTGCACCCTGTACCCCAACTGTGCTGTCATGCAGCACTGGGGAGCCCTGGAGGCCCTGGCCCAGGTGCCCCTTTGCTCGGCCAGCTTTGGGGCCAGGTCAGAGTCCCTCTGGGTTGCCCTGCCCTGCTCCCCACCCCCGTGGTCTAGGCCTTGCAGTGCGCTTCCGTTACCTGCCCCCCACCCCCCCCACACACACTGCTTTCATCTCATTGCCTCAGGCCCCACCAAACCTTGACCTCGTCAGGGTGAGGGTCGGGTGTCACTCATCTCTGAGTGACATCACCGGCCATCTCTATGCGCATGGCACAGGTACACAGGAAGACCTGGTCCCTGCCAGGAAGGTCAAGGGCAGACACCCAAGGGTGAGGCCTGCAGGGGTCGGGTGCGAGCCCGTCCTTGGCTATTTCACTTTAAAGACAACTTGTCACCTTTCCACTTAAGAAACAAAAAAATCTCCACGGAACAGACTGGGCTCTGCTGGAAGGTGGGGGAACGAAATGAGGGTCTGTCAACCCTCACGGCTCCTCTCTTGATGAACTCCCTGCCCACCGCGCCCCCCACCCCAGGTGCACTTTCTCACCCCCAGACCTGTCGTTTACTGAGCCAGCATCACCCCGACAGGACCTGTCCCGTCCTGTGTGCCCTGAAAGTTGACCTCCCCCGCCCAAGCCCACTCTTCTCCTGGGGTCTCCGTGGCCCCCTTGCTACCCTGGCTGACTTCATGAGGACAGCTCTCCTCCTCTGCACGGTGCCCAGAGACACTCCCACCCTTGGGAACTGGGCACACACAACTGCCCTTGGCCCCAGAGGGTGGGCTTTCCTAGCAGAGTTTATTTATTTTTATTTTTATCTATTTATTTATTTAGGCCACACTGTGTGGCTTGTGGGATCTTAGTTCCCGACCAGGGATCGACCCCGGGCCTTCGGCAGTGAAAGCTCAGAGTCCTAACCACTGGACCGCCAGGGAATTCCCTCCTGGCAGGTTTTAAAGTTCTGTGTCTGCAAGCAGGCCAGACGGAACCCCACTACCCAACTGGAAGCGGGGTGATGGGCCAGGTGGCCTCTAGCTTGTCAGGGGAAAGATGAGGGCGGGGCCGTGAGTGGTCTCATCTCTAACCGCCCAGATCAGCACCTGGTCTCCCTCGGGCTCCCCCAGCCCCAGAATCCTGAGAGACGCAAAAGGCTCTTCCGAACCTTTCCACACTGCGAGGTGACCTCTGATTAAACAGTTCTGACGGCACACTAAGGAAAAACTCAGATGCGTGGGGAGAAACCACACCCCTCCATGAAAACTGTTCGAAGCTGCTTTTTCTTCCGGGACATCTAAGAGTCAGGGACACTTCGCGGCACAAAATATACGCTAACTGGAACTATTCATGTGAGACCTTTATCCCGGCAGAAATGGGCCAATCCGTCCCCATGATACCTCAAGCAGTCTAGCATAATTTCGGTGACAAGATGTGTAGAAAAATATTACTCTGATTTTGCATAAGGGAAAAAATGAGGTTGGCATGGGACAGTCAGGCAGAGAGCTAATTTTAGTGCCCAAATCACTAGATGTCAATTAAGTAGCTGGTGTACTGCCTAGGAGTGAATTCTTAGTGAGTGTTCTTTTTTTAAAAATAAATTTATTTATTTATTCATTATTTATTTTTGGCTGCATTGGGTCTTCGCTGCTGCGTGCGGCTTTCTCTAGCTGCGGTGAGCAGGGGCCACTCCTCACTGCAGTGCATGGGCCTCTCACTGCGGTGGCCTCTCCCGCTGCAGAGCTTGGGCTCCAGCCGCACGGGCCTCAGTAGCTACGGCCTGAGGGCTGTAGAGCGCAGGCTCAGTAGTGGCGCACGGGCTCAGTTGCTCCGTGGCATGTGGGATCTTCCCGGACCAGGGGTCGAACCCATGTCCCCCACACTGGCAGGCGGACTCCCAACCACTGCGCCACCAGGGAAGCCCTTAGCGAGCGTTCTTAATAAACCTTAACCTCAAAGGTTTTTTTTTGGGGGGGGGGGGCGGGTGGGCACTGGCTTAATTAGTCCATCGATAAATAAGGCACAACTCTGATTAATATCTAATGCCAAGATGGTGTTTTTTTAAATTATTCTTCTTTAATAAAGGTAAGAACTAACTGAGGTAAACTGCTAGTGGTGAGTCATCTGAGGGGCAAAAAAAAAAAGAACAAAGCGGAACATTCTTGGGCATAAATCCAGCCAGCTGCATGTTATGGTCCTGAAGAACAAATGTGGTACAAACTCTTCACCTGCAAAGATTCCTGGCTGATAAGAAACGGCCCTTATGAAACACTGGTAAGGGCTCATGAAAAAATGTCACCTATGTCACTGTTACCTGAATTTGATCCCTCAATTATTAGTACAGGAGTGAACTTAAAAATTTTTTTAAAGGAAAAATTAAAAGAAAAGGAAAATTGGCCAATATTCTTGCCATCATTTACAAATGTCACTGTGCCCCGATCTTTATTTGCCTGGGTGTATACGATGACAGCTGTCATCACGGTGAATATACCAACGTTCCACGTTTTGCATGCTGCTATGGTCTTTTTAAGTATTGCTTTAATCATTTCCCTGTTGTCAGATGTACGCATTCCAATCACACACACACACACACACACACACACACACACACGTCTCAAAGGGACAGAATTGCGGAGGCAAAGGTTAGAAATGCTTTATGATTTTAGATATGCATCACCAAACTGCTTTTTCAAATGACTGTACCGACAAGGACAACCCTGCAGGAAAACAGGGGTAAAGAAAGAAAATCCTGGGAGGTGATACAACAAAATGAAAATTAACTGTAGCTGCAAGGGATTTTGGGTGTTTTCCCCCATTTTTCTATTTTCCAAATTTTCTGCAATGGTCATATGACATTTATAATTAAAACAAAAAAAGTTAACGCTAGGAAGCTGGGTGCAGGGTATATGGGAACTCTCTGCACCATCTTTTTTCTTTTCGGTTGTGCCATGTGGCTTACAGGATCCTAGTTCCCTGACCAGGGATCGAACCTGGGTCCCAGCAGTGAAAGCATCAAGTCCCAACCACTGGACTGCCAGGGAATACCTGCATGATCTTTTTTTTTTAACCCTTCGTAAATCTAAAATTATTTCAAAGGATTCAGCAGTTGGATGGCCGGAGGTTTCTTTAAATTTCTGATTAAGTGGAAATTAGAGAGCAGAGTCTCTACCATAGGTCTGGTTTCAAGAAACATGACAAATTTCCATCGGTGGAAAGGCTGTTGGATCTACACCAAAAGACAGGCAAATAAAAGTACATTTATCCACTTTAAGCTAACTACTGAAGGCATATGGCTTTTAGAAATAAATGCTGGCCTTTCGTGATGAGTTGATCATCTCTGAGTGCTCACAGGCTGGAGGTGAGGCCTTGGGTTGGGCTCGGTCCTCCCACGGGCAGCCACCCATCGTGCAGTGTGTGGAGTTCAGAAAACCCGTACTGACAAGGTAAGGACCACCAGGGCAGGCTCTGCCCCAGATCCCCCGTGTGACTCATTCATGTCCCACACCTGTACACCCCAGCTGGCTGGTCCAGAGCATGGGGAAAAGCTGGGGTGGCTCCTTGAAATGAGGAGTCCTGAGTGAAAAGGGGCTTGGAGGAGCAAGGGTCGGGAGAGTAAGACTCGGAGACAGATGCCTGTCCTGCAGCAGGCATGGCAGGGCCTCCAATTCAGGGCAAGGGTGTGCTCCCGAGACAGGCTGGGGATGAGGAGTTCCCTGTACAGTGGCTGGGGATCCCAGGCTGCAGATGCCCCTGGGGTGCAGGGGACAAACGTGGTTGGAGAGAAGACACACCTGCAGGGCAGAAGTGAAGGGGAAGGTCAAGGAGGCCCAATCTGGGAGGTTTCTGCACCCACTCGTGCACTGGTTACGTCTATAAAGTTGTTGCGAACACTGAGTTAGTGGTTACCGAGCCGCTGCTTCTAGGGCAAATCTGGGGTTAGATTCCAAGAGCCTCTGGTCATATTTTCATCAAGCCATTAATACAGAACCTCGTGTGATGTGTGTTTCTGTTGAAAGGCGACTTACTGAATATATATCTCTGACTCATTAACACTGAACTCGTGGCCAACAGCTCTGTAACTCACAGAGCTCGTGGAACACACGTGTTTTCCCCAAGAGGGAGCGTAGCGGCCTCCCTGGGCTTAGGACACTAGACAGTGCTTCAGCCCTAGGCTTGGGGGCCATTTTCAAAACAGCGCAATTGCCAACAGAAAGCACAAGAATGCAGAAAATGTGGCACTAAATACACCACAAAAAGGATGCTTGTTTACAGAACAAGCTGAGACGGCAGAAGGCGGGAAGGGGAAGGCGGGAAGGCCGAGTGTGCAGTTCAACCTCAGCCCGGAGCGCTGTTGAATGGCGGAGGAAGCTCTGTGAGCACTGACTTGGGGGGATTACAGAGAAACTTTAGCCAGTAGGCGAGTTCGTGAATACAGAATCCACAAATAATGAGGAGGGCACTGCATTCTCATGTTTTACTTAGGAAACTCCACGCAGGTGGGGATCTCTGTGTTGTCGGTTATAGGCACAGGGCCTGGTGCAGGGTGGATGCCCAATAAATATTTGTTCGAGGGAGGGAGAGAGAGAGGCAGGCAAGTAAGGGAGATGCCTGGTCTGTGGTTTAGAAGAGGAGAAACGAGGAGAAACAAAGTGGGGGTGGAGGGGCAGTCGGGGAGGGGATGCCTTGTGCGCAACGGTTCTGTGGTGGGCCTTAGGGGGCCTCTGGGGGTTATACTTTATCCTTGAAACTGAAGCTACAGAAAGGTTTATGCATGAGGTTATTAGTTCAGATTTGCCTCTGAAAGTAGCGGATGCAAGCGGGCAGCAGACTGGAAGGGGCCGAGGGTGGAGGGTGCCAGGACCACTGACCTGGGGGTCGGGGACAGGCAGGGCAGACTTAGGGCCGGAGTCGGGGGGAGCAGTGGCGGGTTTGACCCAAGCTGCTTGGGAGGACTCGGGGTGATGGCAGGTGGCAGCTAGACACAGGAGTGGGGCGCTCAGGAGACAGGTCTAGAAGAGGGATGGAGATTTGGGCAGAGGACGGTACCCGAAGCCAAGGAGTTTACGAGATTCCAGGGCTAGGGAGACTGCTTTGCAGAGCTGCCTGGAGACTGAACGGGACAAGACACGGAAATTACAGCCCTGAGGGGCCCTGCTTTGTTGCAAGGAGTACCGGAACAGGAAAGGGGGGTGAGGAGTAGTTCATCTCAGAACCACTGGGAAGCTCAGAACCAACCGAAATCTCTAGGTTGTTTTCTCACAGGCTGTCGTTCCTCCTTCCCCATCCTATATTTCCATAGTTGCTTACTGAGACCAGAGGTTGATTCAGATCCCTGGGAGACATTCAGCAGCATCTGGACACACTTTTGATCATTACTACCAGGGGTTATGGGGGGTGCTCCTGACATCGAGTGGGTCACCACCAAGGATGCTGTTCAGCATCCCAACCACGGAGAATCAGCTGGCCCCCAATGTCCATGGCGTCCAGGCCAGGAAATGCCGAGTTAGATCCAGGCATGGGAACCGAAACATTCCTTGCCCCGAAGCCCACCTTGCTGGCTTCAGCTAACTATTTCAGTCGCTGAGATTTGGGGGCCCCGATTCTATGACACAGAGATGGAGGCCACCCCTCCAGCTTTGATAAGCAAACTTTCCACATCTTTGCTTTTCTAAATGACATGGTAAGGACTTCCCTGGTGGTCCAGTGGTAAAGAATCTGCCTTCCAATGCAGGGGACGTGGGGTTGATCCCTGGTCAGGGAACTAAAAGCCTGCATGCCGCAACGAAGACCAGACACAGCCAAAATAAATTAAAAAAAAAAATTACATGGTAAATGGCTGGTGGACAGAGCAGAGGACGGAACCCGGGGGGCCATCTCCCTCTAATTAACTCACTAATTAATGCCGTTTGGGAACTTTCATCCAACTAGTTATAAGCCTGGCTAAATGGTGATTAGCTCAGAATTATCTTAACATCTCTGTGTGCTTCTCACTTCTGCCCCCAAGAATGATGTCCAGGACCCGATCTGACGCTTCCCATCTCCCCACGTTCCACCCCGTTTTCCTGGTCTACTGACTAGACGGTCACCTGCCAGAAGAGGAAATGAGGCTGATGTGACACCATTTCTTCCTAATGATTCATGCTGGTTTTCAGGCTCATGACTTCAGCTCTGATAACCTACTCTTCTGGGGGACAGGGGGATGACAGCGGGTTGGCTGGTCTCTAGTTGGGCGACTGACCTGGGCCAATTCTTCTGCTTCCTTCCCAGGCCTGGGACCATACTTACCAGACACCAGTCTTCTGGTGGAATGCCTGGAGATGTCAGAGGTCATGGGTATCTAAGACTTGCTTTTAAGTTCTTACAACCCTCTGGTGTCAGATGCAATGAGTGTAGAGAAGTCTTACCACTTAACGATTAAAAAAAACAAACAATCTGATTCAAAAATGGGCGGGAATAGACATTTCTCTAAAGGAGATACAGACATGGCCGATAAGCACGTGCAAAGATGCTCAACATCCTTACTGCTGGGAAAATGCAAATCAAAACCACAATGAGATGCCACCTCACACCCACTAGGATGGTGCAATGGAAAATAACAAGGGTTGGTGAGGATGTAGAGGAACTAGAATCCTCATGTGTTGCCGGTGGGAATGCAAGATGGTGCGGCTGCCATGGAAAAGTGTGGCAGTTCCTCAGAAAAGTCAAACATAGAATCACCATATGATCCAACAATTCCACTTCTGGGTATGGACCCGAAAGAACTGAAAGCAGGGACTCAAACAGATACTTGCACACCCATGTTCATAGCAGCATGATTCACAATACTCAAAAGGTGGAAGCAACCCAAGTGTCCGTTGACAGATGAATGGATAAACAAAATGTGATATATCCGTAAAATGTAATGTTATCCAGCCTTAAAAAGGAAGGAAATGCTCACACCTGCTACACCTGGGTGAGGACATCATGCTCCGTGAAATAAGCCCGTCACAAAAGGACAAATACTGCATGATTTTATGTATACGAGGGACTCAGTGTAGTCAAATTCTTAGAGGCAGAAAGTAGAATGGTGGGGGACAGGGGCCTGGGGAGTCAGTGTTTCATGGGGACAGAATTTGGGAAGATGAGAAAGTCCAGGAGATGGGTGGAGGGGATGGGTGTATAGCAATGTGAATCTATACTTAAAAATGGTTAAAATGTTTTCTTAAAAAAAAAAAAAGCAAAACTAGAGCTGCAGGAGACACTCAAACAGCACTTAAGAGCTTCATTCCTCCTTCTCTACTGACAGCTGTCCTGCGTGATGGTTGGGACCCTGAGAGCTTCGTCGAGGAACTGGTTCCAACATCCAGGGACCCCCACAGTGTTCTGTAAGTGGCCTGGAAGGCACCCTGTGGTGCTCACTCCTCAGAGCTCCCTTAGCATTTGGCAAGGATGGTTCATGGAAATAAGCGGAAAAAATCGCTCCGTTTAGTGTTGTGAGGCATTCTGATGAACAAGTTTAACCACTGCATGGGGGGGAGCGGGGAGGCGGGGGTGTCCCTGGAACTTTTTACCAGGAGTAAACTAGTAGTTACCATATGATCCATCAATCCCACTCCTGGGCATATATCCAGAGAAAAGTCTAATTCGAAAAGATGCACGCACCCCAATGTTCACAGCAGCACTATTTACAATAGCCAAGACATGGCAATCCAAGTGCCCATCAACAGATGAATGGATAAAGAAGATGTGAGATACACACACACACACACACACACACACACACACACACACGAAATAGAATATTACTCAGTCATAAAAAAGAATGAAATAATGCCATTTGCAGCAACATGGATGGACCTAGAGATTATCATACTAAGTGAAGTAAGCCAGACAGAGAAAGACAAATATCATATGATATTGTTTATAAGTGGAATCTAAAAAAATGATACAAGTGATCTAATTTACAAAACAGAAACAGACTCACAGACATAGAAAACAAACTTATGGTTACCAAAGGGGAGAGTGGGGGGGAAGGAGAGATAAATTAGGAGTTTGGGATTAACATATACACACTACTATATGTAAAACAGGTGAACAACAAGGACCTACTGTATAGCACCGGGAACTATACGATATCTTGTAATAACCCATAATGGAAAAGAATCTGAAAAAGAATATACACACACACACACATATATTTCTGAATCACTTTGCTGTACACCTGGAGCTAACACAATATTGTAAATTAACTATACTTCAATTAAAAAGAAATTCTATAGTGATTAAAAAAAAAAAAGAGTAAACTAGTAAGAATCACACCTAAAGGATGACATGGACCACCAACGGAAATGGCCTTCCAACATGAGGTTGAAAAAGGGCAAATCTGGTCGGGAGGACAGAGGTATGACCTTGACACTTTGGTAAGAACACAGCTGGGAAAGAACATGAGGAAGACACCCCTGCGCTGTCCAGGCTTGTCCCAGAGCTTATCCACTCCCCTTTGCTCCATTTCACACTACTTTCTGGTGTCAGGAAGGAGGCACCTTCAGTCTCATCCACAGGGAGCATATGCCTCGTGGGTAAGTATTTCTCGTCCCTCTGAGTACGAGGCCAGATGCTTGTACTGGGCCCAGCAAAACCATTCCACCCCCTCAGGCCCCGCCAAGAAGGGCAGCCGGCTTTTCATCACTGGCGTGTTTTAAACAATTATGTTAATTCAGCTGACTGTCCAGAAATCAAAATGACATGACTGAAAAACTTGTCAATGAAAACAGATGATTTTGAAAAGATTAATTCAGGTGTAGCTACTACACATCTGAAATCTTCCAGAAAACCCCAACTGGCCTTATTATATATTATTACTATTTTCAAAACCTTCAATGCAGGAGACACAGAGCAAATGTTAACAGAGGTGGCTGGAAGGAGGGCAGAGGAAATCAAACACTTGACAGAGGCCAGTGGGTTTCTCTTTCAGCAGATAAAAAGCATTCTGTTAAAGGCGGAAGGGAGGAAAGAAAAACTTGCACCTACAATGCCAGGAAAAAAAAAAACAAAACCTGTTTGCTTGCAATGGCCTGGGAAATTATTCAAGGGCGCTGCATTTCTGTCACAGGACAACCAAAATGGTCTGAGGGGTAGGTGAGGCTTAGCGAGACCCTCCATGGGGAGTTCTCAGTGTAAACTCACACCTGCGAGGAACTCCTGTCCCCCCTGCACCTGTGTCCCTCGCCAAATTTACAAGATCGGAGTCACGGGCCTAGAAAGAGAACAGGAAAAGTCATGAGTCTACTGTAGTGGGTGGCAGACTCTGGCCTGCGGGCCAGCCACCTGTTTTTGTAAATAAAGTTTTACTGACTCCCAGCCATGCCCACTTATTTCCACGTAGTCTGGGGCTGCCTTAGCAAGTTGGGTAGCTGTGACCGAGGCTGTGTGACCTGCAGACTATAGTATATACTATCGGGCTCTTTACAGAAAAAGTCTGCTGAGCCCTGGTCTACTGTATCTAGTTGGTTTGTTTTGGAAACAAGGGCCTATTCTCAACAATCAAGATGCACCCAGCAGGGCTCACGGGGCATGGGAAGCTCCCATTTTTAATCCCCGACACACACAAGGGAATGGAATAAGGGAAGCAGCAAAGTGGCTTAACTGTGTGGAGTCATTACTGAATTCCAGAGCCCTGAAATAGCCCATGCTGGCAGCAAACAGGTACGAGGTGGGTTTCTGACCATCTCAAGATCCTCACCGTCCTAAGAATGCCAGCTCTAACCAGCTCCTATATTAGGAAAATTCCAGAACCTTGCAAAACCTTCATTAGTATTCCTTTTAGTGCTGCCACGGTGTGAGCTCGAATATATTTGAATATATCTCATGTCTCAAGGTCAGGAAGAGAACACTTTCATGTACTTATGTAAGCTAGGTGCAGGGCTAGGCAGACGGAACATTCTTCTCCCTCTCTAAGGTACAAGAGTTGTGTATTTGATGAGGGTGGTATTTGAACGCACGGAGAAGGAGGAGTTATTCAGAGTACAGGCAACTAGCCAAACATTTTGACCCACTGTAACATATCAGGCACCTCTTTATACTTTGTAGCAAATTATATTCACAGCAGATTCAGATTTAGAAGCTGCCAACAAGGAACTAGTTTTCCTGAAGATCTCCTCTTTCCTCTTCTTACTTACTGGGTTCCTGAGAGTAAGCCGAAGTTCAACACTTAGCTTTAAGATACCTGAAAATTACAATGTGTTCTAAAGAGTGTAAGAATGAAGTACTAATAACCCCTGTAAACTTGTTCTCATTTACACGTCACTGGAAATAGAAAGTTCCTGAGGGGCGTGGAATAGGGTCCCCCCCAGATTCATGTCCACCCGGAACCTCAGAATGTGGCCTTATTTGGAAACGGGGTCTTTGCAGATGTAATCAAGTCAAGGATCTCAAGATGAGATCATCCTGGATTTAGGGTGGGCCCTCCTAGATCCAAAGGACAGTGTCTTTATAAGGGAAAGAAGAGGGAGATTTGGACGCAGAGAGACACACCGATACAGAGACAGACAGACACACAGAGAGGAGAAGGCCATGTGAAGATGGAGGCAGAGGCTTCTCTGGTGGCGCAGTGGTTAAGAATCTGCCTGCCAATGCAGGGGACACGGGTTCGAGCCCTGGTCCGGGAAGATTCCATATGCTGCGGAGCAAATAAGCCCGGGCGCCACAACTACTGAGCCTGCGAGTCACAACTACTGAGCCTGCGAGTCACAACTACTGAGCCTGCGTTTCACAACTACTGAGCCCATGTGCCTAGAGCCTGTGCTCTGCAACAAGAGAAGCTACCGCGGGGCTTCCCTGGTGGCGCAGTGGTTGAGAGTCCGCCTGCCAATGCAGGGGACACGGGTTCGTGCCCCGGTCCAGGAAGATCCCACATGCTGCGGAGCAGCTAGGCCTGTGAGCCATGGCCGCTGAGCCTGCGCGTCTGGAGCCTGTGCTCCACAATGGGAGAGGCCACAACAGTGAGAGGCCCGCATACCTCAAAAAAAAAAAAAAAAAAAAAAAGAGAAGCCACCGCAATTTCAAAGCGCTGCAACGAAAAGTAGCCCCTGCTCACCGCAACTAGAGAAAAACCGCACGCAGCAATGAAGACCCAACACAGCCAAAAATAAAAATAAATAAAATAAATTTATTTTTTAAAAAAAGATGGAGGCAGAAGGATGGATAAACAACAAGGTCCTACTGTATAGCACAGGGAACTATATCCAATATCCTGTGATAAACCATATGGAAAAGAATATGAAAAAGAATGTATATATATGTATAACTGAATCACTTTCCTGTACAGTAGAAATTAATACAACATTGTAAATCAACTATATTTCAATTAAAAAAAAAAAAAAAGCTGGCCAAAGCCAAAGATCACCTCTGGCCACCTCTAGAAGCTGAAAAGAGTCCATCAAAAGAAAGGATCCTTCCCTAAAGCCTTCTGAAGAAGAATGGCCCTGCACACACCTTGATTTCAGACTTCTGGCCTTCAGAACCACGAAAGAATATATTTCTGTCATTTTAAACCACCCATTTTGTAGTCATTTGTTACAGTAACCCTAGGAAACTAATACAGTTCCTCAAAAGTCAGAGTTATTGTGTCACCAAGTGCTTCATCCTTTTCTAAACATTTTTTTACCGTCTGGTGCACTGGGACCCCGGTGTGGCATTCTGACATTGAGGACCAGTTGAGGACCAGGCCCATTCATGAGTTGGGAAGACAGCTTATAATAAAATAGAATAGAAACTACCAGAGTAAAACTTTGGATCCCATGGGTGTGTGTGTGTGTGTGTGTGTGTGTGTGTGTGTGTGTGCACGTGTGCGCATGCTTATGGCATCACTGTGTAAAATGGTAGTTTTCATTATGATCGTGGTCAAAACCAAACACACAGTGTCCCAGAAGCCCCCCTATCCACGCCCATCTACAAGGCGAAACTTCCAGACCAACGGAAAGCAACCCCAGTTTTTAAAAATCTCCGGGGACAGTGTTTAGTTTTACCATCTAGAAGGCCTTCAGATTTCACCTTAACTCCGTTTCTGCTTTTCGTTTGTTTGTTTGTTTATCTTTTGGCCTTGCCTTGCGGCATGTGGGATCTTAGTTCCCCGACCAGGGATGGAACCCGCGCCCCTGCAGTGGAAGCGCGGAGTCTTAACCACTGGACCACCAGAGAATTCCCTCTGCTTACTGACTAGAGATCAGTTGTCCAGGCAAAATCCATAGAGACAGGAAACAGATTTGTGCCTGGGGACAGGGAAATGGGGGGTGACTGCTAATGAGTAGGAGATTTCCTTTTCCAGTGATGAGAATGTTCTGGAATTAGTGGTGATGGTTGCACAACTCTGTGACTATATTAAAAACCACTGACTCATACACTTTAAAAGGGTGAATGCTATGGTATATGAATTATAATATCCCAATTAAAAAAAGCAGCAGCAGAATGGCTGACCCTGTGGATGGCAGAGCTCTCCCCAGCAGGTGGGGAAGCTGGGGGCCTTCCCCTTTGATCAGAGCTCTGGGAATATTCTAGAAGAGGGAGAAACACCACAAGGAAGGTTTTAGCTTCCTGATCATAAGCGGGGAGGGGGTGCAGGGGGAACCTGGTGACAAATTTAGAAGCACTGATTTACCAGGTGTGACTTATAATTGGGCCTCGGATTTCTGGAGGAGACCACTGTGGTTGTACTTCGTTTAAGAAAAATACTATATATATATATATGTATATATATGTAGATATATATTTGTTATGAAAGAAGTTATTTAAAAAAAAAAAAAAGCAAAGTTGTGTTTGCTGTTGTAAACCTAGGACCTGGTTCACAGAGGGTGCCAGGTAATAATCTGCTGAATGAATTAATAAAGGAATGAACGAACACACGCAAACACTGCAGAAGCACTCCACACGCAATGACAACCCTAGGAAATAAGGAGTGGTATTATGTTTCTAATTTGATAGACAGGAAACTGAGGATTAGAGAGTTTTAGTTGCACCTCCAATATCACCGAAGCAGATCTGAGCTCCCTGCTGCCACCTCTGTGTTCACGGTGCTCACGGCTATGTGTGCAGAGAAGGGGCTGCAGGGCAGGTCAGCGAAGGTGGGGTGACAGCGGCTTGCTGGGGAATGTTAAAAAGCCTGGAATGTTAGAAGCTTCCGTGGTAGAAGGACAGACGGAAAGGGAAATGAGATGGTGCAGGGGTGTGCATAGGAGGCTCCCAAGTCAAATGAGAAGGAAAACCAGGTGCACGATTTTCCTATTGCTTCTGTAACAAACTACCACAAACGCTGGCTGAGAACAACAGAAATCTATTCTCTTTTGGTTCTGGAGGTCTGAAGTCTAAAACAGGTCAAGGGTTTCCCTGGTGGCACAGTGGTTAAGAATCCGCCTGCCAATGCAGGGGACACGGGTTTGATCCCTGCTCTGGGAAAATCTCACATGCCGCGAAGCAACTAGGCCCGTGCGCCACAACTACTGAGCCCATGCGCCACAACTACTGAGCCCATGCAGCGCAACTACTGAGTCTGCATGCTTCAACTACTGAAGCCGGTGCACCTAGAGCCCGTGATCCGTAACACGAGAAGCCATCGCAATGAGTAGCCCCTGCTTGCTGCAACTAGAGAAAGCTCCCGTGCAACAACAAACGCAGCCATTAAAAAAAAATGAAAACAAAATAAAATAAAATGTAACCACCCACAATGCATTAACCGTAAATACTCTAAATTAAACCTTTAGAACATTATTTTTTCAAGACACGATGGCAAGTCGGCTGTGTATTTGCTACTTTGAACGTAACCAAACACTACTTTAATCTCGGTGGAAACTATGAATCTACCTAAGAACAAAAGCAGAGAAACGCCAGTAGAATTTAGTTTACACCCAAGGCAATTTTAACCACACAAAAAATGAGCATAGCTGCAGGGGTCCTTTCCCTGAGACTTCCACAAGGACATTATTTTAATCACTCTGCCCCTCCCCCGTCAGCCACATTCCTCCTCCAAAAAAATTCCTACCGGGCCGCTCCAGAACTGTGACTGGAATTGTTTTGCACCTGGAGAGAGGGTTTTCAAAACAGAGCGGCTCTTCGCCACTTTCAGGGGAAAAGTAAAGTTTAACTAACAAAGAAACAGTGATTGGGCTGGACGTAACAAAGACCTCTGGGCTTAAAATGATTTAAGAGCGTCCCGATGAAAATGTTTAGATGAAAGTGTTTAAAAAGTCATCGATGGAATTTGAGGAAATGGAAACAGGACCCAGGATGAGTGAAGAAAAATGAAGGAGACCTTGACACAAGGATCAGAAATATGCTAAACACGTGGAAGGTAAACACCCAGGGAGGCACAGCTGGTGACTACAGCCCTAGTCCCGGGCGCTGGTGACATGGGCAACGGGCCCTGCAGCCAGCTGTAATCGTTACTGTGTGACAAGAATGAAAATTATACCACAGTTTCTGCCAGGAACAACGTACATGCCACCACAACTTTCAGCGTGGGGGCATTCTCAAGTCGACTGAAGGAAAAAAGAGAAAGAAAGGAACCAAAGAATCCCTTTCTCCTTTCTCTCAGGTATGCCATTGAAAAGGGACATAAGCGATACAAACCCCAAACAAGTTAAATTTACAAGAATTAAATTTAGTATGCCCGCCGGCTGTATGCTCTTACTGGATTTAGAGCAACGTTTTTTTTTTTTTCTTTCCCACTCAAAAGGGCTTGAGCCATAGAGCTAGCAAGCTACTGATAAAGCATAAAACTCTGACCCAGTCCAAACAACCGAGATGCTCAAACTTTCCAGACTCTTTATTACTTGGAATGTCAACTTAAAAATACAGGCCTGGGATGGAAGGAAGGAAGGAAGGAAGGAAGGAAGAAATAATGCCATTTGCAGCAACAGGGATGGACCTAGAGAATATCATATTTAAGTGAAGTAAGTCAGAAAGAGAAAGACAGGGCTTCCCTGGTGGCACAGTGGTTAAGAATCCGCCTGCCAATGCAGGGGACACGGGTTCGAACCCTGGTCCGGGAAGATCCCACATGCCGCTGAGCAACTGAGCCCGTGTGCCACAACTACTGAGCCCGTGCGCCACAACTATTGAGCCCGTGCGCCTAGAGTCCATGCTCTGCAACAAGAGAAGCCACCACAATGAAGCCCGTGCACTGCAATGACGAGTAGCGCCTGCTCGCCGCAACTAGAGAAAGCCCGTGCGCAGCAACGAAGACCCAACACAGCCAAAAATAAATAATAAATAAAAATTAAAAAAAAGACAAATATCGCATATCATTTATATGTGGAATCTAAAAAAAATGATACAAATGAACTTATCTAGGAGGCAGAAGTAGACTCACAGACATAGGAAACAAACTTATGATTACCAAAGGGGATGGCGGGGGTGGGGGATAAACCAGGAATTTGGGATTAACATATACACACCTGTTGTTTACCTGTTTATATATGAAGCAGGTAAACAACAAGGACTTACTGTATAGCACAGGGAACTATACTCAATATCTTGTAATAACCTATAATGGAAAAGAATCTGAAAAAGAATATACATAACTGAGTCACTCTGCTGTACACTTGAAACTAACACAACTTTGTAAATCAACTGTACTTCAAAAAAAAATTAAAATTAAAATACAGGCCTGGGGGCATACCCTATGCACGGAGTATATAACATTTATTGAGCATTCACCATATGCTAGGCGCTGTGCCATGCACCTTACACATATGACCCCATCAAATCCCCAACCAATCCTTATTCCCGGTTTAAAGGTGGGGAGACTGAGACTTAGTGATGGAAACTGGCACCAGAACCCAGATCTGATTTGACACTCAAGCCTGGGCTCTGGACACTTCTCCGTACAGCTCCAGAATTACTCATTCACCCGGATACCTGCAAAATCATCCCCAGATCGCCCTTGGCCATAGGGCTGTTCACCTGTCCTGAACTCTCTCTGGTCAACAAGAAGGGACCCGCCCTTCCTCGCTCCTGGCTGGAGTTCCACTCTCCCCGAACGGAGGCAAAAGGGGGAAAAGCTGTGTTCTTCGCTTCTGTGGTAAAACTTCGCGAACACTTTTGACCCCTTGGGCCAGCCATCTCTTCTACCGCTTCGATCTCAACAGAGCGCCAGGTAGAAAAGACAAGAGGACAGCTACAACAAACCGTGCAAGGACCAAAGGGCCTCTCATTCCTGCACCGCACCATCTAAATTCTCCCACAAGAGAGAAACTGGAGAGAGAACTAAGAAAGACCCAAAGCACACACACTTCGTATGTTTTTGTTACCCCAACGATCAATTGTCAGGAGGACGTCTGCTCCGCGGAATAAGTGCTGCTCGGAGGCTTCAAGTCCCCCCGGTGCTGGGTATTTTTATGGTTATCGCCACATCCCAGGTCCTGCCCCGGGGAGCTCCAGAACCTAGAACCCGTGTCCTTTCCCGGCTGAACCACGGAGGTTGCACCGCCCAAGCGCTGGGGCTCGGACAGAACCGGCGGGCATCGTCTGCACTCTGCATTCGCCAAACACAGCCCACATGCACGAAAGGGGCAGCCTGCACTGCAGGACCCGCCCGCCAGTTTGGACGAGCCCATGGGGGCCGGGCCCGAAGCCCAGGCAGCCCCGGGGGTCTAGCGCCCGACGCCGCCCCCGGGCCCCGACGGCGCCTCCTCGGGGCCCGAACCCCATTCTCCTCAGCCCCGCCCCGCCGGCCTCACCTCGGTCCCCCGCTGGTCACTCGCCGCCCGCAGCTTCGTTAGTGTCCCGGCCGCCTCTGCCGCCCGGCCTCCCGGGATCCACTGCCGCCCTCAGCCCGGAGCCGGAAGCGGGAAGCCGCGCGGGCGAGGTGCGCACGCGCTGCTCCGCCCCGGAGGGCGGACTAGAGGGTGTGGGCCCGGAAGGGGGCGTGGCCGCGAGGATCGGTGGGTCCGGGTAACTAAGGACTTGGGTTGAAGCTGTACCTGGGGCCTCAGGCAGGGATCGTTCGCTCGGGTTTACGCGGGGCGAGGGGACTGAAGAGTATTTGCGAGGAGGGTGAGAGTGATCCTTGAAGGGCGGGTTAGTGGAGCAAGGGGGCTACGGGCGATCCTGAGGGGAAATCCGCGGGGTGGGGGGCTTTTTTGGGGAGGGGGTCAGTGGGGCGCTGGGGTATCTGTGGGACTGGGGGGCGCTTAGAGGGGATCTTAAGGAGAGATCAGCGGGGTTGAGGGGCGTTTTGTGGGGTCAACGGGGGCCTGGGTGATTAGCGGAACTGGGAGGGGTTTCCTGGGAGAAGATAGCGGTACTGGGGGGGGCGGCTTGGGGAGTTGGGGGTGTCTGGATGCGGGAGTTGGGGTACAGTGGAAGCTTGGGGACATCTAAGGGGGATGAGTCCAGGGACGAGAAG
This sequence comes from Pseudorca crassidens, assembly GCF_039906515.1. Lineage (NCBI taxonomy): Eukaryota > Metazoa > Chordata > Mammalia > Artiodactyla > Delphinidae > Pseudorca > Pseudorca crassidens. The sequence goes on from NC_090298.1 coordinate 166,996,656, forward strand.
TTTGAGAGGGGAGAGTACGAGAAATGGAGAGAACAGGGCTGTCTCCTGTGAAGACGTGGCAGCATAGATTACAGGAAATGAAGATTACAGATCTTGGAAAAATGAGTCATATAACTCTCAAGTGGTCCCAGACACCCCAGTATAGGTACCACCAGATACCCCAAACACATACCAGACACCCAGGCAGATGCCATCAGATACTCGCTTTCAGGCACCCTCAAATAGGTCAGACACCCACGTAGGTCTGTTAAATGCCCCCAAACTATTCAAAATCTGAAAAACACGCCAAATATCTCAAAAGTACCGGACACCTTCATCCAGGAGCCATCAGACACCCCCAAACAGGCTTTCAGACACCCAGAAACACCCAGAAACATACCGCACATGGACACTTTCAGACACCCTCCAACACAGATGCTATCAGATACCCCCAAACAGGTGTTCAGAGTCTGAAACACATGCCAGACACCCCCACACAGATGTTTTTAGACACCTGTAGCCACGCCAGATGTCTCTCCAAGTGTCAGCACCCCTCAGGTGCCATCAGCCATCCGGGTCCTGAGGCTTCTTGTCTAACCCAGGTCCCCCATAAGTGGAGGGGGTGGGCAGGAATCAGGAGAGAAGCCAAGCACCTTTAACCTAAGGCCCAAGTTGTTCAACCAGGTCAAACCAAACTCACCTCAAAACACACACAATCTGTGGTTGAGAGCTCTCAGTTCAGAAACTGGGTGGCAAAGTTCCCAAGTGACCTGCCTTCACTTTAAGTTTAGGCTTCATGATCAAGAGAGGGAGCATGTCCAGGGAGTTGGGGAGCCCAGAAGTGCAAGAACCCCACCCCAGTTGAGGCCATCAGATACCCCACCCCAACTGAGGTCAGAAGCCCAGAGGTCTCGATGGATCTGTAAATGTTCACTCTCTGAATTGCTATGACTTTTGGACTTTATCCGAAAGGCAATGGGGAGCCATTGACGATTCTAAGCAGGAAGAATGGCATGAGCCCTATTTCTATAGCCCCCTGGGTTATAGAAACCTTCAGGTTGACAAAGTTCTCCCCTAAAACCTTTCCAAGGGGCCTGTCAGGAAGGAGAGGTATCTCTTGTCCTCCCTTTATCCATCCAACCATTTTCTGCATTTTTTTGAGTCCTTATCATGGGCCAGGGACTCTGCTAAGAGCTAAGGAGCTATATGTCTATAGCTGCATTTCCCAGTCTTGGTAGTAATGACAGTGGGGGCTGGATAGTTCTCTGTCGTCAGGGGCTTCTGTGCATCAGAGGGTATTGAGCAACCCTGGTCTCTTCCCATTAGATGCAAATAGCACTGCTAATCCTGACAGCCAAAAATGTCTCCAGATATTGCCAAATGTTCTTTAGGGGGACAAAATGGCCCTTGGCTGACAGCAATTGGCCTCAGAGACGCTCAGAACCTACAGCCACCTAATGCCAGCTTCCTGGGGAGGTGGCCCTTCGCTTTGTTTTAGAGAGTGAGTAAGAGTTATGTGGCAGAGGGAGTTCCAGGAACAGTGCTGAATGAGCAAGGTGCAGGTGATGGGCACAGGCAGCCACAAGACTTCAGGGTGGCGGCGGCGGGCAATCCCGGTGGCTGAGTAGTGGGAGAGAAGGGTGGAGGGGTAGGCGGGGTCAGACCCCGGAGGGACCTCAGAGGTCAAGGCCAGGAACAGGACTGTCTGGAATTGTGTTCCATCAGTGGGGTTGGTCTCTAGGTAAAGCATCTCAGCTTTACCCTGGAGACGCACCTTCCATAATTACCTGGAGCGTGACTCATTCACTGTTCTGTTTAACTTACTGTGGGGCTGTTTCCTTAAGTCAGTAACATCTGGCTTTGAATACCTGCGATGGGAGGTAGGCTTGTGACGAATTATACCTGGGCAGTGCCTGCTCTCCGCCTGCTGGGAGCGAGACACAGCCTTTCCGGCCTCACATGCTTCCTTAGACAGGTGTGGGGCTGTGGTCAGAGCCCAGGGTTAGGGTCTGTGATTTAGATGCTAGCTTTGCCTCCTCAACAACAAGAAATAATGATGATGTCAGTAGGTGCTACCATTGCCTGTATGTACCAGGCGCCACGCTGAGTGCTAGCCACATCATTTCTGTGACACGAGCTCCAATCTTCCCTGACCTCAAAGGGTTGTCCCGAAAGTCAAATGATGTTTCCAGGAGGTGGAACTTGACTCCTGCCATCCTGAGAGTAGGCTGGATTGAGGGACTCGCTTCCAAAGAAGAGAGTAGGGAAACGGGAAAAATAGTAACCCGGCAAATGTTACCTTAACCAGGTGTTAAAGGTGAACATCTCCACAGATGTCATGTCAATAGCACGTCCCCCCGATCTGATCAGCCGGGAAGGTTCCCCAAATCCATAACCCCTTTCTAATTATAAGAAAACATCAGACAAACCCAGATTAAGGGACATCGTACAAGACACCTGGGTAACATTTCTCAAGACTGTCAAGGTCATGAACAATAAGAAGAGATGGAGAAAAACCCTCAAAGACCAGAGAGACTGGGAAGACAGGTGATTGAAGATAATGTAGTATCTGAATTGGATCCTGAAACAGAAGGGGAACACTAATGGAAAAAAAAAACCCCAAACTGGTGAAATCTGAATTAAGTCTGGAGTTTGGTTAATAGTACTGTACCAATGTTGGTTCCTAAATTGTGACAAACATATTGTGGTCATATAAGATATTAACATGAGGGGAAGCTAGGTGAACCACGTAAGGGGGGGTCTCTCTGCACTTTTCTGTAAATCTAAAATGAAAGTACTTCCCTGGTGGCGCAGTGGTTAAGAATCTGCCTGCCAATGCTGGGGACACGGGTTCGAGCCGTGGTCCGGGAAGATCCCACATGCCGCGGAGCAACTAAGCCCGAGCACCACAACTACTGAGCCTGCGCTCTAGAGCCCACGAGCCACAACTGCGGAAGCCCACGTGCTCTAGAGCCCGTGCTCCGCAACAAAAGAAGCCACCGCAATGAAGCCTGTGCACCGCAACGAAGAGTAGACCCTGCTCACTGCAACTAGAGAAACCCCGCACGCAGCAATGAACACCCAGCGCAGCCAAAAAAAAAAAAAAAAAAAAAAAAAAAAAAAAAAAAAAAAAAATTAAGAAAAATAAAAAAAGTTAAAAAAATAAAATGAAAAGTTTCGGGGAGAAAAGGGATCTGCCGCCCACTGGAGGGTTAGGGGAGTCCTCAGATAGATAGTTGTATATCCTAAGTTAGGGTACAATGCCAAAATGCAGCAAAAGATTCCACTTACAAGTCCCAGGTCTGGTCTTTTTGAAGTAACAAAACATTTAAGTTATCCCTCCTGCCTGCCTTGCATTGCATTCTACGTGTGGTAATTCGTTGCTTTATGCTAGCCACGGACAGCAATCCACAACAGTTTCATGCTTATACCAAAGAATGGAATCTGATCCTTTGTACCTGGTATTTTGCCTGTAAGTCTACTGATAAAAGATTATTGGAAGCCAGTCACAGAATCTGAAAATAAACTCTAGTCTCTCGTTTACTAGTTTAGGGCTTTCATAGAAGCCAAGGACTCATTGCAAAACATTTTTGCAAGGATGACCGCTTGTATTCCATCCAGCAACAATACATTTTTGCCTGGTTTAGAATTACCGGTAGCTTATTTCAAAGCGAAGGAAAACCAACTGAGCACGTGTTTGCTGTCTTTAGAACAGCTGGCAAAAATATGGTATGAAAGTGTTTTCATCTTCCTATTACTCTAAATATTATTGTACAGAGCTATTATTAATGCCGTTTTTTGGTGGGAAAACCTTAAAAATTGCCCCAAATATTGACATTAAGCGCATCAAACAACAGAGTGTCTTTGGTATATTAAACTTTTGGTTTTCATGTATCTGTAATTTAATTTTCCTTTAAACTATAAAATTTTGCCTTTGGTACAACTAAAAGAATTAAAAATTAATTTTATTAAACAAAAAATAGGGACTTCTCTGGCGCTCCAGTGGTTAAGACTTCCTCTTCCATTGCAGGGGGTGCGGGGTTGATCCCTGGTCGGGGAGCTAAGATCCCACATGCCTCGCGGCCAAAAAACCAAAACATAAAACAGAAGCAACATTGTAACAAATTCAATAAAAACTTTAAAAACGGTCCACATCAAAAAAAAAAGTTAAAAAAATATTAAATGGCGTTATGTGGCAGTGGATTGGTGATCAGGGGCTCAGGCTCTGAGTTCAGACCCTACTGTGTGACCTTTGGCAAGAACTTAACTCCTCTGGGCCTCAGATTCCTCATCTGTAGAAAGGGGGAATACTAGTGCCTATCTTACAGAGTTGTGAAGATTAATGAGGAAATCTGTTTAAAGGACTTGGTGTTTGGGATATTGTATCTGCTCAGTATAGTAATGTTACTCTCTATTTGTACAAAGTCTTCTGTGATTGTAAAGTGACCTTCAGGAAATGAGTCCCTGTTGGAACCCTCATCTTCAAGGTCAGATGTGTAAGGGGTTCATTGATCTGTTGGCTACTGTAAGTCACTTCCCTGGGTCTTCCTTGCTGCTGGGAAAGCTAGCTCGGGGATCGGCAAACTTTGGCTGTAAAGAACCGTAAGGTAAATATTTTCAGCTTTGAGAACGTGCTGCAAAAATACTCAACCCTGTCATTATAGCGTGGATGCATTTCTGTACTGTCCATGGCCCAGTCCCGGATATTTGACCTCACTCTTCCTCCTGCCAACCTCCCACTTGCCCCTTGAATTTGATGCCTCAGATACAGCTCCGTGGGGGCTTGATCCTGGCCCTCCAGGGAAGTCCCTGTATCCAGCAGACCTCACCCCCGACCCCCAGAAGAAGAGATTAGGAAGTCAACAGAAACAGGAAGTCACCTGCTGCTTAAAAGGACTTTAAGATGCTGAAGACTTGGCAAAGCCCAGGTGGCCTCAGCTGAAAACTGAGGCCATGTGTCAGGAAGCGGGTTGGAAATCTTCCAATGCAGAGAAAGCTCCGAAGGGGACACCCCTGAGAAGAGCAGGCAACAGTCCCACCACCAGCAAAAACAGTGCTCCGGAAAGAGGGAGGAATCAGGAAGAAGGAAGATGCCCATGTGTGGGGCCGGGCAAGGAGGAAATGCAAAACCTGTGGCTCAGGTCACAGGGAGGCAGCTGCCCTGCAGGTGGAGGGACAGCTGTCACGGCACAGCCCATCCTGGGGCCAGTTCTCTACGGCCCTCTGCAGTGATTCTCACTGGGGACAATCCTAGCCCCCAGGGGACACTTGGCCACATCTAGAGACATTTTTGGTTGTCATGACTCATGGGATGGGGGGGTAATAAGTATCTAGTAGGTGGAGACCAGGGATGCCGGTCAACGTCCTCCAATGCACAAAATAGCTCCCCCTTCCCCCAGCAAAGAATTACTAGGCCTCCAATAGCAATTGGGCCAAGGCTGAGGAACCCTGCACCAGCCTGAATTTGCAACTAACAAGCAGTTGCCGGTGCCTCTTCTCTCTCCCTTACAAAGCCCGATTTGTTTTCAAAAAGGTGATACGCTAAATCTCAGAAAAGGCCAGAGTCATCTCCCTCCAAGGCCTCTGGAACCCAGTACTTTTTCCTGAGCAGACACCATTACCCCCCAGACAGCCCCGGGAGGCAGGAAATTGCCTGTTACGGGCTGATCGTGCCTCCCCCCACCGACCCCAATTCATATGTTATAGTCCTAACCCCCCTCAGTACATCAGAAGGTGGTCTTATTTGGAAATAGGGTCATTGCCATTTTATTTAGTTCAATGAGATCATACTACGGTAGGGTCAGCCCCTAATACAATGTGACTGACGTCCTTAGGAAAGGGAGAATTTCAGACGTAGACAGGCATACAGGGACAATGCCGTGTGAAGATTATAGTTCTGCTGGCACAAGCCACCAGAATCCCAGAAGCCAGGAGAGACACCTGGGGTGGACCCTTCCCTAGCACCTTCAGAGGAAGCCTGGCCCTGCTGACACCTTGATGTCGAACTTCTTCAGAACTGTGAGACAATGCATTTCTGTGGTTTAAGCCAACCAGATGGTGTTACTTTGTTACGCAGCCCTAGCTAACTAATATACTGCCCGAGTCTGGATTTTGCCAAAGGATTTTTGCAACGACGAAAGCTGAGACTCAAAGGGAATTTGGCGGCGGCGGGGAGGGGGGCACCCAAGCTAACCAAATGGTCCCTGCTCTTAGGGATGGATTCCTGGTGAACATCCAGGAAGCCAGGGTTGGTTCGAGCTTAGAAAGGGTGAAATAGGACGAGGATGCAAAGAGAGAAGGATACCGTGAGAATGATTTAGGGGAAGTGAAGGAGAGGAAGCGGCTGCCATCCAGGGGGCTGGGCTGGGCCACCGGACTTACCAGAGTTCAGAAAAGGTTTGCCACACAGCGGGCAGCTGGAGTGGCCAGAGAAGGTTCCTTGAGCCAGCTGGTGCCCGCTGACACATTCTTTCCGCTCTCGAGCATCCTGTCCTTTGTCTTTCAGAAGCACTGGGCTCTTCCCCTGTTGGGGACAGAGGTGGGCCTTAGAATGCCCTGTGCATCCAGTCTCGCCTCGAAGCATAGAGATCTGGAGCCAGGGGCACCCTGACAAGCAGCAGAAGGCAGAGGGGGATTCCCCCCACCCCCACCCCCGGCACGGCCCCCTGACCTTCTCCTTCTGCCTGGTGACTCGACATCGGAGGGAACTCAGTCTGCGCTTCACCCTGGCACTCCTGTCACTTCTCTCCATCTTCCCCGCTCTGTCCTCGCTCCTGAGGGGCAGAAAATTTAGTGAGGAGAGCGCAGCAGACCCAGAAGGCCCTTCTGAGCCAGTCCTGCAGGTCGCTTCTGGGATCCACCTGGAATCTGTCTCCCTGAGGCCCCTTCATCCTGTTTCACCCCTGCTGTGGTCCCTAACTCTCTCCCTCCTTCTCTCACTCACTCATTCACTGAACAAACATTTACAGAGGTTTGCAAATTTCAGGAACCTTGGGGACCAGGTTTGCAGAGGGGAAGGTGACGTGGTCTCCAACTTGAGGTCCCTTGATGGGCCCTGTCCATCGCAGTCTCCTCCCTCTGATTCATGCCCCCTTCCTATCTCCATCAGCCTAAAATCCTGCCCATTCTTCCTGTGGGATATCTGTCAAACCCGGCTTCCCTCTTCCCATCCAATGCTCCAGCCCCAGATCGTGCCTCTCCTGGATGGCTGGCACACCCTCATTTAATAAATATGTATTAAGTCATTGACAAAGAAACCCAGCCCCCGCAGAATCTAGTCCCTGGAGGGAGATTCCGTACCTCCAGTCTGTACCCCTCAGTGCTCACCATCATCGCTCACCACAGAGCTGTGCTCCTGTGCTTCCCAGGTGTGATCTGGCCTCTGCTGACTCCCCCCTCCCTCCCCTCCTCCCAGCCCCACCCCAACACCGTTCCTGAGGAAGGCACCGATTTCTTTTCCCCATCCTCATTTCTTCGTATTGGTGAACTCCTACTGTTCCATCGGAATCCAGCTCAAGCTGTCACCTCCTCCAAGAAGCCCTCCTCTGCCCTCCCAGGGCATATGAGGAGCCCCCCTACCACCCCTACCATTGATTGCCCTGACGGTTCCAGTGAGAGGACGGGGCCCCCAGCTCAGGGCCCACGGTAACCTCTTGTGGGAATCCAGTGGCAGCCCGCCAGCAGCTCTGCGTACTCACTCGGACAGGAACTCAAACCAGGTGAGGTTTGAGTGGGCTCCTCCGGGGCTGATGGACAAGCGAGCCCTCTCCCGGGCCCTGCAGGATCAGAGGGGACAGACACAACAGCCCTTCCTTCCTCCCGCAGATGCCCCGTTTCGTGCCCATCTCCCTCTGGGCTCCTGTGGATAGGTGTGCCCCCCCCGTGCCATGTCTGAGATCCCACCATCCCTCCACATGTGGGCTTGTATACGTGGTCATTGCGAGGGGTTTTCCAGCAGAGGGTGATAACAGGTCTTGGTCAAACAAAATCTGCATGTCAGGACGTTTTTCTAACAGATGGCAGTATTTTGGGAAAGAGGTACCTTTTCCCATTTGGACAAAGGTAGTGCACGGACTGGTGGCGGCTCGCTTCTGCATCCTGCCCTTTCCCACACCTGGGCGTCCTCCCACCTCTCCTGTCACCGTTTTCCTCCCATTTCTCCTTGTCTTCACACCATGCCTGTTCATTCCTATACCTGTCCCCCTACACCTGTCCTCCGCCTCTGTCCTCACGTACCTGTTGCCTCACACCTGGCCCCCTTTCCACTTACCCATGGTACTGTCGGAGTTCTTGAAGCACCTGCTGGACAATTAGCCTGCAATGGCAGATAAAAACAGCCCACAGCTGCCCCACATGACAGACATTCCCCAAGGCGAGCTGTGATTGCCCGACCCGGTCCGGGGTGCTGATGCAGCAGCTAAACTGGGTCCCCAGCCCCTCCCCATGCTGTTGAGAACCTTTCTGAGGGGTCTGGGTCCCTCTCCGGGGAGAAGGGTGGTGTGGTAGAGAAGATCGAGATTATTATAGGGGGACAGTGGCTGGTCACGTACAGACAGTGATGCTACACTCTGCCTCCCTCCTCCCCAAGCCTTGACTCCTTGGCTGTCCAGGGGGTCCCTCCCTGACCCAGGGGTGGACACTCACACATGATCTGGCTCCACGTGGTCCTTTTCCATGCACTCCAGCACCGGTGGATCCAGGCCTGGAATCAGCCCCCACCCCAAGAGGCACAGGCGTGAAGGGGGCCCTGGGGCAGGACCAGCCCGGCATGGTGCCCCCTGAACCCACCCCTGCAGAAATGGAGGCTGTCCAGATGTGGCTTGCCACTCTCAGGGAGGAGAGGTGAAAAGAGGGCAGAGAGCCAGGGATGGAAGTGTCCCCGGCGTGTCATGAGTGCTTACGACTGGCTAAACGCTTTACACATATGCGGTCCGTGAACCCTCCAAGCGACCCTAAGGAGATACAGTAATTGTCCCCTTCTCCGTGAGAAGGTTAAGGAGGCTTAGAGGCTTGTTAGAAAGTGGTAGATTCCGGTTTGGCCTCTAGGTCTGTCTGACACCAGAGGGACACAAGCTCTTCAGATAGAGATTCAGAGACAAAGAAGGAGATAAAGAAAGAGACAGAGTCAGAGGGAGAAGAGGGAGCCCTGCGGGTCATTGCAGTGTTATGTCCACCTTGGCTGGAGGATCCCGGGGCGGGGGGGTGGGGGGGGTAGGGGTGGGGGAAGGGCATATGATGCAGGAATCCCCCTCACCCCCTCAGCATTCTGCCCAGTTCCTGTCCAGGGGACCCTAAGCCCCCTCCACCAGCCCCATCCAGGGGACCCTCCAGCAGAAACCCCCTACTCCACTTGGTTTGAATGAAGGAAACCCCCAGCCTGGGCTACCTTGAACCGCTGGAGTGGGTACTTCCAAAGCCGGAAAGATTTCCAGGGAGCTGATCTCATCGAAGGACACGGGAACCGACCGTGACCTCACTCTTTTTTCGGGGCTGTCACATTCCTGCAGGGAATAAGCATCTCGCTAAGCCTGGAGACAGCCCAGGCTGCAGGCAGGCTCGCCGGGTCGAGGGTCTCCAGCCTTCAGCTGCAGACAGGGGCAGCCCCCAGCCATGGGGCATGAGCACAGTGTTGGGACTCCACAGCAGCTGAGGGCTGGAGCCATACCCACCCCAGCTGTGGGCTGCAGCTCTGGAATTCTGAGCCACAAATTCCAGCCGTGGCCAGTCATTTCCCCCCAGGTCACGGTCATGGGCAAAGATGCCCCAGGCAGAGGCAACAGCTCCGAGCATGCATTCCCCAGTTTTGGGCTAAAATCCCAGACCTCAGACGAGCCCTCCCTACTTCCAAAGTCCAGTCACAGGCAGCACCTCCTTCCAGCTGCAAAGATGCGGAGACATGACTCTGCTCCCCAGCCCAGGGGTGAACTTATGGCCAAGGATCCCAGCCCAGCAAAGGACCTTCAGGTCTGGGCTGCGATCTCAGGACCCAGCGACTCCCCAGTCACGGGCTACACCTGCCATGATAAAGCAGTCCCCCCAGCTATGGGCAAGGCACTCCTTGGAACCTGCAGAGACAGTGCCTGGGCCCACAGGTGTGGTATCGTCCGGGGTGGCTGCAGGTTGCACCCACCTTGTTTGGTGCCTCTGGGGGGGTTCCGCCCCCAGACAGACACCCTTTGGTCCAGGCCTGCAGGCCCTCTCCTGGCAAGTTCAGAGCAAGGCTGGCCAGTGTCCGAGGGAGACAGGACCCCTCATTTGCAGCTGAGGCTTCGAGGCTGAGCCTGGTGGAGGAAGGGAGGGAGTCGGGTCTCTTCCACCTGGTTGCTGCCCCAGCTCCAGCATGTGAAGCATGGGGGCCTGGAGGGAACCCGTGGGTAGCCCTCTGGGGGGACAGGGCACAGAGAGGGGTCCAGCTCTCCCAGTACCAGAGAGGCGGGTGGGGAGTCTGGCTGGGGGATTTGATGCTGAAATTCCATTTGCATCGCGAGCCCACTGTTTTTTGTGTTTTGGGTTTTTTTACCTTTTTTTTGGCCCAGTGGCATGTGGTATTAACATAGTTCCCTGACCAGGGATCAAACCTGTGCCCCTGGATTGGAAGCTCGGAGTCTTAACCACTGGACCACCAGGGAAGTCCTCCCTCCCACTGTTTTTTTTTTACACAGACTGGATTTCTATCGGGGGGACCCGTGAGGGGTGGAGGGGGAAGCTAAAGCACCCCTCTCTACTGTTTGGGGCTGCCACTGTGGTTTGTGGGTGGCACTGAGCACGCATCTGTGTTTTGATCACAAGTGCATCTGTGGCTTTGTGCACACATGTGCAAGTGACATGTTCATGCGTCCCTGGGTTTGAGCAGGGAGAGGATGCACGCCTGCGTGTTGAGCGTGGGCATGTACGCCCAGGGTGCACGGGCGGGTGTGCACATCTAGGTGTGAGCCTGCCGGCCGGGTTCACGCAGTTCCAGTCTGGGCTGGTGCACGCTCCTTCAGCGTGTGCATGCTTACCCATGCACACGGATTCATGTGCCCACGTGAGCTCTGTGTGCAGGCCTGCATCTCCGGAGAGGGCCTTTGGGGCTGCCTTCTGACAGTGCAGACACCTCTGGTGGCCCTTGAGCTAGATGACTGAGAGGCAGGGGGGCAGCATAGCCTGGCCGCCCTGGGGGTGTGTCCCGGAAGGCGTTGGGGGGGTGGGGCGGGACTGACCTCTGCCAGGTCTCAGAGCAGCTCCGCGACCTCTCCCAGCTGCGTCTTCGAGGCAGGCCCTGGGACCCTGCCAGGCTGGAGAAGGGCGAGTCTTCTCCGGCTTCTTCGCTAGGGGGCCCACTGCCGCTGGCCCCCCTAGGCTGGCTTTGTGAAGGGACCTCAAGGCCCAGGTCCTGGATATACTCACTACCCTGAAGGTCCCCCAAGTCCAGGCTGAAGTCCTCCGAGCTCTCGCCATTGCCGAGCAGCCCTGGAATTCCATCCTCCTGGAGACGGATGGGGAAAAGGCATTGACCGAGGGCAGCAGAGGCCCCCAACTCGCAGACCCTGCCCACCCCCCTCCCGTCCAACCTGGGTTCAGCGCCCATCTAGTGGCAGGTGGGGTAGAATGGGGGTGGTCCCCTCAGTGTAATGTCTAACCCAGGCCTTCAAGGCTTTATGCCCCCAAAAGGGGCCAGAAATCTGGGCTGGCAGACCTGATTCCACCTCCCTTACTGAATTTCTGTCTGATGGTTTTATGAAACAGACAAAATAACCTCTGTCCTGTCGGCTCACCCAGCTTGTTTTAAGCCTCACGTAAGATCATGCCTGTGAACGCAATTTGCAAAAGCGCTGCACGGGGGTAAATTATCCTTGGTGCTACGGCTACTGGTGGAATTTCAGGCAGTGTCAGGGCTCGTAGTCTTTTTTGGTTTTGGCCGCACTGCGTGGCATGCGCTATCTCCATTCCCCCACCCGGGATCGGACCCGCACCCCCTGCAGCGGAAGCGCGGAGTCTTAACCACTGAACTACCAGGGAAGTCCCAAGGGGCTCCTAGTCTTTTCCCGGGGCTGCTTAGGGTGTGTACTCATGGGTCTCCTGTACCCTAAGTCTCCCTCCCAGGCCTAGGGTGAGGCAAGTGAGGCACTCACCTCGGACACAAAATTGTAGGGGGTGCGCCAAAACTCAAGAATAAAGAAAATCATACTTTAATATAATATTAAAAAAAAGAACTCAATACAGTGCAAAGAGTTCCGTGATGAGCAAATTATCAAAATGTTAAGACATGACAGTTTCGGATCCCGCACCTCGCTTGCCTCCCCCTATTTCCGGCCCTGCTCCGTCCTACCAGAGGGTAGCCTGGAACCTCTGCGCTCCTAAATCCCCTGCAATAACTTCCGCTCCCGGACAGCAGAAGCCTGAGCTCGTGAGCACAGTGCAAAGGGCTCCAGGGTAGGCTGCCTCCAGCTTCTGGCCCGTCTGCAGCCTCACGTCGCAACCCACCCATGAGGCATCGATGTGCCAGGCGCTGTTGGACACGGAAGATACACAAGGGTGGACGATGATTGCCACATCCACCAAAGCAGCAACCAATCTGCACCCAGAACTACACGGGTGTTAACCCTAATCCCACAGAAGCTCCACCAGGGGGCGCTGTTGTCCCACTTTCCAGATCAGGAGACAGGCTCAGGGAGGAGAAAGGACCATACAGTCCTGGGCCACACAGTCAGTAAACCGCAGAGCCAGACCCAAACTCAGATCTGTCTGGATCCAAAGCTCTATCCTCTTTCTTACCCTTGTTACTCTTCTATTTCTTTTTCCTCTCTCTCCCTCCCAGTCATTCTATTTGTCATTTATGTCCCCCCCAGAGCACCTGCTTTTTTCCTTTCCTTGGAGAACATCTTCTCCCAAGCCACCAAGAGGCAGCCTGGTGAACTCCTATTCACCCGTCAAAACCCAACTTGGGCATGCCCTCCAGGCTGCCTTCCTGACTCCTCCAGTCTAAATAAGGTGTCCCTCCTTTGGGCTGTCAGGATCTGCAGGACAGGGACTGTCCTTTTCCAGGCCTTTGTTAGCACTGTCCTCAGACAGGGTTTTGTGGGTAGGTGGGAAGTCCTCTACAAGTGCTCCATGCAAAACCAACCCTGAGATGTGACCCCAGACATCTATGTGAGCTCAGGCAGCCCTTGATGGACTGTCCCAATTGGTGGCCTGAAGGGCCCACTGAGCAGACCTGGCCCCCTTCATGAGCTCTATAAGAGGCCCCAGGATAGGACTGCCAGATAAAATGCAGGACGCCCAGTGAACTTCCAATTTCATATAAACAACGAATCTTTTTTCTAGTGTAAGTAGATTCCAAACATTACAATATTCAAGTCTAACTGCGCATCCTTTAATTTTATCTGCTCAATATTGCAACCCTATTTATCCCTGGACCGTTTGGCCGGCCATGGCCAGTCTTTACTAGGGGAGGGGTAACAGGAAGGTCCCTGCTAACACTTGGTGTGGGGAATTTTCAGAGAAGCAGCCAATTGAAAGTGGAAAACACCTGCCAGCCAAGAGCCACGCTCTTGGTCGGCTGCAGATCTTGGCTGGCAGGATGCAGGTGGCAGTGTCCACACCTGCCGTGGAATGAGGGTGGAAGAGCTATGCAGGGTCTGGCTTTTTCTCTCACCTCCCCCACTTGGAGCTTTCTACAGTTTTGACACCTTCCTTCTTTTTTAAAATCGTAGTAAAGTATACATAACATAGAATTCACCATTTTAAGCATTTTTGAGTGTACAACTGAGTGGCATTAAGTACATTTACACTATTGTGCAATCGTCACCACTGTCCATCTCCAGAACTTTTTTTCATCTTCCTCCAGAGAAGGTTTGTACCCATTAAACAGTAACTCCCCATTCTCACCTCCTTGAGCCCCTGGTCACCTCGACTCTACTGTGTCTTATTGAATTTGCCTATTCTAGGGACTTCGTATAAGTGGAATCATACAATCTTTGTCCTCTTGTGTCTAGTTTATTTCACTTAGTGTAATGTTTCCAAGTTCATCTGTGTTTTAGCATAGGTCAGAATTTCCTTCCTTTGAAAGGCTAACGTTCCATTGTATGGATGGACCATATTGTATGGCTATAAACAAAACTACATTTTGTTTCTCCATTCAGTCTTTGATGGACATTTGGGTTGCTTCCACCTTTTGGTTCTTGTGGATTATGCTGCTATGAATATGGGATGTACAATGTCTGTCTGAGTCCCTGTTTTCACCTCTTTTGGGTAGATCTGCAGAAGTGGGGTTGCTGGATCGTACGGCAATTCTCTGATTGGCTTTTTGAACCCCGGCCATGGTGGGGGGCTGCACTGCGTGGCATGTGGGATCTTAGTTCCCCGACCAGGGATCGAACCCATGTCCCCTGCAATGGAAGTGCAGAGTCTTAACTACTGGACTGCCAGGGAAGTACCTGCACCCACTGATCTTTCTCCCCCCAACTTCCCTGGCTGCTTCTTCTCTGCCTGCTGCTTCCTCCCTGTATCTTTCATATACCAGGGTCCCTCTTCTTCAGTCTCCGTCCAAAAAGCCCACACCTCTGGCCCTGGCTGGTCCAGGTTCCCCTGGTTCTCCTATGATTTCAGCGGCAGCCTTCCCGAGATCACTCCAATCCCATCCCTGGTGCCTTGGTAACCTCTGCCTACTCCTGTCTCCTCTGCCACGGCCCCAAAAGTTTCCTTGCCTCTCTGGTTTTCATCCTCCTATAAATATAAATACATCAGGACAGCCTCTTGGCCTGGGCCGGGCCCTCCCCACTCCCTCTCCTATCTGGCCTCCCTCACAGGAGGCAGAAGTGGGAACCCCGCCAGAGCTTTGGGTGGAAGGGGATGGTGGGCAGCTGTGGCAGGTACAGAGATGGAGGGGGGAGGGAGGGGGCTTTGTCCTTTGCTGGGGAACTTGTATCTTTCCTTCAACATTTCCTGGGTCAGAAATGGGAGCCGGCCCACTGAGGCATCTCCCTAAACATTTGTATGCTGGCCCTGATGCCCCAGAGAGGATACAGTAAATCCAGGTTCCTGCTCCCGGAACCCTGGGGAACCTTGAGGGATGGGTCCCCCCTCAATGGCAGACCCAGAGACGAGATGTCCCAGGAATCCCACTCTACCAAAGGGCTTGCTGCGTGCAGATTGAGATAGTACATGGGTCCACGTTTTTTAAAAATGTAAATAGTTATTTATCTCCTTGTATATTAAGAAAAAATAGCACACCAAAGCAACTTCAAGCATATCATTTCTCTGGTTCCATTTCATCGTGTAAAAAGGGAATTGATTTCAAACAAAAGAGCAAATAAATGACAGGGACAGACAGTTTTCAGATGGCTGGAATGATAGAAAGGCCTTAGTCAAGGTTTGCATCCCTCACGTGTCTTTTATTAGCTCAGTGTGAACTCAGGCAAGTTTCTAACCCTCTCTGGGCCTCAGTCTTCTCATCTCTAAAATGGGCGTGATGCTGCCTTCTTGTAGGATTGCTGGGCAGGTAGAATGAGATGATGCTTACACATTGCAAGCCCTCGATCAATGGAAGTAGATATTGGTTGTTGCAACCATGGTTATTGTTTTTATACTTCAGGAGTCAGGGCCCTTCCTCTGGGCAAATTGATGACCCTGCCAGATGGAGCTAATTGGAGTAGACTGACAACTAAATCCAGCGATTATAATCAAGGATGAGTGAATGTTCTAGAAAATGAGCTGGAAAAGAACTGAAGGGGGGCCAGCTGACCCTGTTTGAAGGGACAGGAATTCTGGTTTGGAGTTATCCTTAGAAAATCCCTTTTTTGTTATTATTATTTTAAACTTAATTTTTTTAAGTTTGAAAAATAAGATTTAGTCTAAGCCAGATCATATAGAAAATTCCTTTTTTAAAAAGGGACAAACCCTGGGGTAATCGTTGGTGTGCAAAATCTACGAAGGACAACTCAACTAGGACAGGTTAGACCATCTTCAGACAGTTTCCGTAACAAAATAAAACCCCCAAACCCTACTTCCAACCGCATAAAATAGTGTCTATGTGACATGTAAATGATTTCTTGAGCTGGCTATATAGGTCAAGTTGCATATATTTTAAAATAATTTACATCTTATCAGTATATATATCTTTTTCAATGAAAAGTCCTACTGAATGTTTTAAAAACAAAAAGACAGAAAGAAGGAAAGAAAGAAAGAAAGGAAGAAGAAGGGAAGAAAGAAAGGAAGGAAGGAAGAAATCAGGGAGGGTTTCCTGGAGGAAGTGACAGTGAGGGAAGCCCTGAGGAATGAGTAGGAATTAGCTAGGTAGAGGCTCTGGGTGAGGGCATTCCAGGCATTAAGAGAACAGGATGTTCAGAAGCCTGCTGGCTTGAGAGCTCATGGTGCTTCCCCCGCAAACTGGCAAGATTTCCTTATGGCTGAAGGGGTTTGTGTGGGGGAGGGAATGGGGTTGGATCAGCAGGCCTGGTAGGCCAAGGAAGGATTTAATCTCTAAGTTCCAAACAATGGTGGTATGGAGGCCAGGGGGCTGTGATTTGCCTTCAGAAAGATTATGCAAGATGCAGAGCCCAGATAGGCTTGGACAGGGGCAGGGCTGTTGGAGCAGTGAAGACACTTGTGCAAATCACCTGGGTGAGCGATTACAGTGGCCTCCACCAGGGCAGTGGAGAAGGAAGGAGAGACATGGACAGAATTGAGGGTTGTACAGATGTAGTGTTCACAGGGCTTGGGGAAGGAAGGGCAAGGATGTTGCCTTCTGCTGCTTCCAGCTCTGGTGACCAACGAGATAAGGACACGGATGTGGGTGGCGGGGCTTATTTGGTGGTGGTGGGGTAGAGCCTCCCCGTATATACCCAGGGCTCCCTGCTTCTCCAGGTACACGCTTCCTCCATTGCCATCCTATCTGCCCCATTGCCTGCAGCCCAGGGTTCCCATTCCAAGAGGTCCAGAGCCCTGGAAGGTCCAGAGCTGAACTTAAGTCCTGGTCTTGTCTTCATTTACCCTGAATTCTCCCTGACACCTAGCCCAATTCTTTTCCTGCTTGGACCCCAGTATGCTCCTCCGTAAAATGATAGGCAGATACACAGAATTTCCTACATATGGTTTGACTGTAATGGACCCTCCTTCCTTAGTGTGGTGGGTGTTATAAAATGCCACCCAGACCCCCCACTTCAGTGAGAATGGGCTGCCCCAGATGCTGGAGGAGGGCTGCCAGCAGATGGCTGTCAGCTGTCAGTCTCCTTCTGGGAAGTCACATACATCCCTTCCTGGGCAGTCCACAGGCCACGACTGATTGATGTGGGGACGTAACGGCTTGGCCATCTCAGCCTGATTTAGGACCACTCTGCAGGGCTGTTCTAGCTCAGAGGTGCCCATGGGAGCTTTTTCTTCCTTTTTCATTGATTGTTCTACCCACCCATGCACCCATCTAGCCACCCTTCCCTCCTCCCTCCCTCCCTTCCCTCCATTCTTTCATCCATCCATCCATCCATCCATCTCTTTTGTCAATCCTTCCTTCCTTCCATCCATCCATCAACCCTCCCCTCTACTCATCCCACCCTCCCTCTTCTTGTTCCAGAAAGCATTCATTTCCTCCTCTGTAGAATGGGATAATAACTACTCTGCCATGTTTTGAGGAGAGTTCCCTGAAATTATGCACACAGTGTTCCTGCAGGTGCTAAAAGTGTGTACTTGCTGCTGCAGGCGTCATCAGCTCCTGCCCGTCTCAGCAGTCAGACACATGCCTGCTCATCCTCCATGGCGGGGACGTCTGGGTCCTCAGGCCTCCAGGGTCCACCGCTGCTCTTGGTGGTTGAGTCTGCAGCTCCAGAGTCAAAGGGCTGGACATAGGGCTTGGGCTCAGAGCCTGTGGGGAAAGGAGGGACAAGGTGTCACGGCCGAGTGGGAGGCCTGAAGAGTCAGGGCCTGAGTGCTGCATCTGGGCCTCAGTTTTCTCATCTGTAAAATGGGATGGCAGGGGAGGAGGGTCCCCATGATCTTTTTTTTTTTTTTTTTTGGCCACATCCTGTGGCTTGTGGGCTCTTAGTTCCCTGACCGGGGATCGAATCCAGGCCCTCGGCAGTGAAAGAGTGAGTCCTAACCACTGGACCGCCAAGGAGTTCCCTTTTTAAGCCAGCATACACGACACCACTCATGCTGAGCCTGGGACAGACATTTCTATTCAATCCCAGGGCTCTTTCTTCCTGAGCCATGGTCCCCTCGGAACGCTTCCCGCTGCATCATGTTGGGAAGCCGTCTCCAGCTGATCTGAGTTAGCTCATGAGATGAAATCGATTTGTCATGCCTGCTCTAGCAAGAAGCCCTCATTTGCCAGCATGGGTCCCTAAAACCAAATGCAAGTACCCAGTGCCCACCTTTAGAGGGTCTCTAATGGTAGAACTTCAGGCTGTCTCTGTCCCTATATTGTACTTTGAGTTCCAGGGACCCCTGGGTGGCATGGTATAGAGGAGAAAACAAGGGGTTTGGGGTCAACTAGACTGTGTCCTTGCCCGGACCTGCCCCTGATGGCTGCACACCTTTGGGGAAGTCACCTCTCTGCGCCTCAGTTTCCTCACCTGGAAGGTGGGTGTGATGGTGCCCACCTTTCAGGGCCCGATGCTGGGGTGCTTGGTCACCTTCCTTCCCTCCAGGTCAGGAGGGTGCCCTGGCTTGATCTCGGGTGTTGGATGGAGCCTTTTGCCGAGGGAGAAACAGGCACCCCCGACTCTCTCCCCCTGCCCCTTACACCGCAGCTAGAGCGCGTCACCCCTGCGTATCTGAATCCCCACGGAGGTTACGCACCGCCTGCAGGAAGAAGGTCAAATGTCTTGGTCCAGCCACTGGTGTCCGCCAGGATCTTCCTCCTGTGCCTTGTCCCTGCCGCTGCAGGACCCACTGCCTAAGAGCCCCCCATTCCTGTCGTAGGGCCGCCTGCCTAAAGACCTCATCCTATTCGCTCCAGAAACCTTCGTCCACGCGCCCCCCCCCCCATCTACGGTGCCTCTCTCCTGTGCACTGCATTGCACTGCACTGCGTTGTACTGCACTGCACTGCGTTGCCTTGGCATCTGGACTCCCTTCGCTCCTCCACACCCCCTGCAAAAACATCCTGGGTCCTGCTGCAACCAGGGAGCTGAGGGGAGAGTGCTGAGGGGAGGTGAAGCTGGAGGATGTGGGTGAAGGTGGAGGCGAGGAATCCAATGGAGGTTTGAACAGCACGTTTGCGGTAAGAGCGATAGCAGCTTCAGGAAGGGCCAAGGTGGGGGTGGGGAGAGGGATGGCGATGCCTTTGGACAGTGGCAGTTAGGTCCTCATCCATTCCTTAGCTTGGGTCCCCTGTGGCTGGGGGACCCCATGTCTCAGCTCGCTGGGGACAGTCCTAGTTTATGCTACCAAGTCAAGTAATGATTACCAGTAGCCCACTGTCACCCTCCAAAGGGTACAGGTGGGGTGATCTATTTTGTGGCCACTCTGCCTATGACCATTGCAGCTGGCAGAGGGGAAGGGGTGAGGCTGTCCTTTTCTATCCCAACATGGGGTGAGCTGTCTGTACCCACTTCTGTTCCTTCTCCTCCCAGCTGTGTAAATACAAACACTGCCCCAAGTTTTGGGGGTGCTGACAGGTGTATAATTTGGGGAGCCTTCTTTAAGACAACGAATACAAAATTGTGAATGCAAAATTGCTGGGGCTTTTGGAAGGTAGCAAGAACAGCAGAAAATAGCCAAGGCAGAAATAAACACATTTCATAAACAGATGAATGAAAAGGTATCACATGGGCATAAAAGACTCAAGGAGTCTGGAAAACATCTTGGCAATTCTTCAAAAAATTAAGCATAGAGTTGCCATACGACCCAGCCATTCCACTCCTAGAGAATGGAAAACATAGATACCCATACCCAAGAGATACCCATACCCAAGAGAATGGAAAACATAGATCCACCCAAAAACTTGTACATGACAGTTCATGGCAGTATTATTCTCAATAACCAAAAGGTGGAAACAACCCAAATGTCCATAAACAGATGAATGGATACACAAAATGTGGTCCATCCATACGGTGGAATATTATTCAGTCATAATAAGGAATGGAGTTCTGGGAGTTCCCTGGCTGTCCAGTGGTTAGGACTTGCGCTTTCACTGCCAAAGGCCTGGGTTCGATCCCTGGTTGGGGAACTAAGATCCCACAAGCCGCGCGACACAGCAAAAAAAAAAAAAAAGAAGGAATGGAGTTCTGACACCTGCTATACCATGAACGAACCTTAAAGACGTGATGTGACATCACAGAAGTCAGCCACCAAAGACCACATGCTATGTGATTCCATTTATATGAAATGTTCAGAATAGGTAAGTCCATAGAGGCAGAAAATAGATGAGTGATTGTCTAAGGCTGGGGAGAAATGGGAAACTCCGGGCTATGACTAAAGGATACAGATTTCTTTTGGGGGTGATGCAAATGTTCTAAAATGGATTGTGGTGGTGGTTGCACGACACATGGCTTGTGGGATCTCAGTTCCCTGATCAGGGATGGAACCCGGACCTGGCAGTGAAAGCGAAAGCGCCAAGTCCTAACCACCGAACCGCCAGGGAATTCCCATCGCTGCGAATATTCTAGAAACCATCACTACTTTCCCAGCTACTCTCCCAACCTGGTTGAGGGCCTCTGTTCCGCTGCCCTCATTCAACCTTGCATCTCCCGTGAGGCAGCTTCTATGACTCAGGGAAATATAGGACACGACAAGCGGGCTGTGAAGGACGAGAAAAGCCAGATGCGGGGTTGGGTCCTGGAGGCTGATGGGAGCTTAGAAGGGGAGGGGAAGCCGCCTGGAGGAGCCATCCCGTCCCTCAGCCGAGGCCCCAGGGGGCCTCAGGAGAGGATGAAGGGTCTGTCTGCTTCCCTGGGCAGGGACCTCACAGAGGCCTGAGGCCTCCTGCAGCCTGTAGAGGCCAGAGGCAGAACCTTATGCCTTGCATCTGTGACCCTCAGAGTCTGGGATCCAAAGGTTAAAGGTGAGAGTCCAGGCCTGAGTTTATTCTTTGCATGGAAGCTTCTGACCCAGGAACAGGCCGGGCTTGACCCTGATGACAGGCTCCATTCTGATCTCAGTGTCACACGTTGAGCCTCAAACTTTGTGTCACAGACTGAGCCCCTACCCCAGTGTCATAGACTGAACCTCAACCTGATGTCACGGACGGAGCCCTGACTTTGGTGTCATGTACTGACTCCTGATCCTGGTGTCATGGACTGAGCCCTGATCCTGGTGTCATAGACTGAGCCCTGATCCTGGTGTCATGGACTAAGTCCTGATCCTGGTGTCATGGACTGAGCCCTGATCCTGGTGTCATGGACTGAGCCCTGATCCTGGTGTCATGGACTGAGCCCTGATCCTGGTGTCTTGGACTGAGCCCTGATCCTGGTGTCATGGACTGACTCCTGATCCTGGTGTCATGGACTGAGCCCTGATCCTGGTGTCATGGACTGAGCCCTGATCCTGGTGTCATGGACTGAGCCCTGATCCTGGTGTCATGGACTGAGCCCTGATCCTGGTGTCATGGACTGAGCCCTGATCCTGGTGTCATGGACTGAGCCCTGATCCTGGTATCATGGACTGACTCCTGATCCTGGTGTCATGGACTGAGCCCTGATCCTGGTGTCATGGACTGAGCCCTGATCCTGGTGTCATGGACTGAGCCCTGATCCTGGTGTCATGGACTGAGTCCTGATCCTGGTGTCATGGACTGAGCCCTGATCCTGGTGTCATGGACTGAGCCCTGATCCTGGTGTCATGGACTGAGTCCTGATCCTGGTGTCATAGACTGAGCCCTGATCCCGGTGTCATGGATTGACTCCTGATCCTGGTGTCATGGACTGAGCCCTGATCCTGGTGTCATAGACTGAGTTCCCATCCTAGAGCCACAATCTGAACCCCAACCCTCCCACCCGCGCTCCAATCTCAAGCTGTCAAGGCCAAACTCTTTGTTTTCCTTCCTCCTTCTGTGTCCCCATATCAGTGTCTTCCCAGTCTTCCCAGTGACCCTGCCAGAGACCCGGAGATGAGCCTTGCCTCCTTACTACCCCTCAGGACACCAAGCCCTGTCAATTTCACCTCCCCGACATTTCTCTACTCCATCCTCTTTTCTTTTTGCCTCTGCTACTATCTTAATGTCAGCCTCCATTATAGCTCTTCCTACACAACCACAACTCTTGTTGGGATTTTCCTGCACAAACAATAGCCAACCACAATTGGCTTCTTCTGTTGCAGTAGCTGGTATGTCTTCTTGGCATGACATTTCAGAGAGTCACTCCCCTTCCTCTGGTCCTTACCCCTGGACTCCCCTTAGAATGACATTCGAGCCCTTTTCAGTCTACCCTCTCAACTCCCCACGCACACCTGAGCCCCTAACTCAGTATTCTCCTGTGTGCCCCTGTGCTGTTCCCACCACCCTTTTCCACTCTTCCTGCCTTGGCAGCCGAGGACTTTTTCTCTGATCCTCTGCAGACCGTCTTAGCCAGAAGACTTTGGATTCGTCTGCACCCCTTTTCTACTCCCTGTTGTACTTTAACTGGCTTACTTGTTCGCTTCTAGACCAGGAGTTTCCCAGGCCAAATCTGACTCAACACCTGATTTTGTAAATAAAGTTTTAGTAGCACACGGCCACACCCATTCGTGTCCGTATTGTCTGACTGCTTTCATGCTACAACTGCGGAGTTCAGTAGTTGTATCAGAGACCATATGACCTGCAAATCTGAAGACACTTACTCTCTGGCCTTTTACAGAAACGGTTTGCTGTCCCCCGCTCCAGATCGTGAGGCAAGTTCTGTATCCAACACACTTTTACACCCCCAAGTCCCAAGTGGTAACATCTTACATGTGTGGATCAGTTCCAATATGCCTTGCCTTGTGCTAAGCCTGTCGTGTTCTTTGCATTCTTCTATCCTCACAACAACCCTCTGAGTTCCCACATTATGGAAGGGGAAACTGGCTCAGAGAGATGTACTGACTCATCCAAGGTCGTACTGGACTGGCAAGAGTCAGAGTTGGGATGTGAACCCAAGTATTTCTTGCTCCAAAGCAAGGGCTCACAACCACAGAGCTATCCTGTGGTGAGCAGATGAACGGATAGATGGGTGAATATATGGTTGGAGGGAAGCGTGGACGGTGGTATGGATGAATGAATGAATTGTTGAATAGATGGACGAGTGGTTGGATAGTTGGCTAGCTGGCTGCCTGGCTGAAGGGAACGTTGTCTGGCTGGGTGGTTGGATGAATGGATGGTTAAATAAATGGATGGATGGGTGGTTAGATGGATGGATGAGTAGATACTTAGATGGATGAATAGTTGGGTGGTTAGACGGATGGATGGGTGGATGGATGGATGCATGGATACGTGGATGCATGGATGGATAGTTGACTGTCTGTCTGGTTGAACGGATGAATGGGTAGGTGGTTGGATGGATGGACGAGTAGATGGTTAGATGGCAGTGATGCATTACTTGGTATTCTGAGGGGATGAAGAGGGGAGAAACGTAGATAGAAAGAGGCAGAATTGTGGCAGAGAGGCCAGGCAAGAAGGACACCAAGTTGAGACACAGAACGCACACATTATATATACACTTATTATGTACCAGGGAATGAGTGAAAAAGTATGGCCGAAATGGGTAATTGAGCACCTGAGGGGAAGGGCCAGTGGGGCTCTGCCCCAGGGAACTTCCTGCAGGTCCCAACCCCACTTCCATAGTCTTGTCTGCCTCTCCAAATCCACTCCATTATTTTCCCAGGAGGTTCCATCTGGTGCCCAGGCAGCCAGTTACAGAGGTTAAGAAGGACACAGAAAGGCGAGAGAATGGAAGGACTCGGTGAGGGAGTCCCTCTCTGCGCCCCACCCCCATGCTGCTCGCTAAGGAGCCACCTCCCAGCCTGTATTCAAGTTCTAGGCAGCCTCTTCCCACAGCAGCCCCTGCAGCATCAGCCATAAAAGGGTTTAAGAGTTCCCACTGGTTCCCACAGCTCATCCCCAACCTGTCGGCCTATAAGTCACAGCTTCAACCTTCCCGGGCAGGGAGACGGGGGGGCTGGGCGGCCAAGAGTGGGTAGACCTTCGTAAGGATCTGGGTCCCAGGTGGGAACCGAGGCTGATACCCTAATTCTCTAACATTACCATCCACTGGTGGATTAAAAAACCCTCCCCAAGCCCTCCAGCTGCCCACACTGGTAGCTTTGTTCACTGGTCAGAACACACCACAGAGGTAGCCTCGAGACACACCTGGTTTCAAATCCTGGCTCCCTCAGCATGTACTTGCCGTGTGACCCTGAGATCATCACTCCTCCGTTCTGAGCTGAACCTCACAAGGGCTCAGTAACTGGCAGCAATTCCCACCATTACGACTGCTCTTCCGTTGCATCTCAGTCCGCACGCCACCGTCTCCCTCCCCAGCCCCAGCCTCCAGGTCCCCCGATTCTCGATATTCCAGTCTCCTCCAGCACAGTGCCTGGCGCACGACAGGTCCTCAACCAGAGCGTACGTAATGAACAAGCTAACGAATCTTCTTATTGACTGCTCTCCTGCATGGAAACTCATTCGTGAACAAGTACTCGGCTTATGCAGGGGGTACAGGGGGCTCCTATCACACTATCCCCCGTGCCCCATGGCCTTGGACACCATCTGGCTATCTTCCAGGACTAAACTCCTGCCGAGATGTAAGAAATGCCTTTTTGCAAAAGCAATTCACCCAGACCTTGGGGGATATGATACAAGGGTCTCTCCAGCTGCCACGTAGTAAACTGAAGTCCTGGGGGGGATATGATACAAGGGTGATATGATACAAGGGTCTCTCCAGCTGCCACGTAGTAAACTGAAGTCCTGGGACCCGGGGGCTACCAGCCAATGTGTGTGTGTGTGTGTGTGTGTGTGTATGTGTGTGTGTGTGTTCTAGGGAGGTGTCTACCAGAATTTCTGGAAGTCTCAAACCTCCTTCCTTTTGCTGCCTCTCTGAACCTCTGTCCTGCAGCCATCCTGGAACAACTCGCATCAGGAGCCCCCAGGAAGCCACCAGGCTACCCCGGTTCTAGGGTGGATTCTCCTTCTACAGATTTACCTCCCAAGACAAGATCCTGGCTGAGCCTGGGGACACGTTTCCTCTGAGACAAGAGGGACCCCACAAGTCTGTGATGTTCTGTTGGGGTCCCAGGGAACCAGAGATCATGAAATTTGGGGCTGGTTCAGGCAGAGTCTGTGCCCCTGGGCCGAGGAAAGGCTTGGGGTGGGATGGTTGGGCAGGTTGTCCAGGGAGCCCTGCCTGGGTGGCCGGTACCCACTGCTCACTGCCTGCCCCCTTACCTCTCTTGAAGGCCCACCGCTTCAGCCAGAGCTTGGAGAGGGCCGGCCAGGTGTGGTTGAGCGCTGAGCTAGCCATGGGGGCCGTGTGTGCGAGCATGTGAGTGAACAGCAGGATGAAGAAGGCGATCGGCTGGGAATATCTGCCAGGACGGGGCTGCCAGCAAGAGGGGCGGAGCCTGTCTGCAAGGGCTGCCAGATACATCAGCTGATGGGAGCTTGGGGCTGGGGCAGGGGGGGCCCCAGGGACTCCAGCCTTGGAGGAGGCCAAGTCCTTAGTACTAACCCCCACCTCCCCTGCCTTATAGGCTTTTCACCCTGGCTGGACAAGACATTCCCAGGAGGAGCTGAAGGGTGCAGTGAGGGTTCCTCAGAAAACAAGTATAGACTGGGTCCTGAGGGGGACCTGGGTATGCGTGAATGTCTGAGTGTTTGTGTGTGTGTGTGTTTCATTGTCTCTGTGCTTTTGACAGTGTATTTGTGTGTTAGCACAGAGTGTGTGTTTTCAAGTCTTGAGTGTCAACTTGTCTATGGGGGGGTGTGTATACAAGCGTTTTAGGGTTTTTTTCCCCGGTTGCATTGCGATATAATTGACATACAGCACCGTATAAGATGAAGGTGTACAGCATAATGACTTGACTTACATATGTGGTGAAATGATTACTACAGTAAGTGGAGTTAACTTCCATCATCTCATACAGATACCAAAAAAAAAAAAAAAAAGAGAAAATAATGTTTTCTTGTTGTTGTTCTGAGGAGAAC
The DNA here is from genome assembly GCF_039906515.1 of Pseudorca crassidens. NCBI lineage: Eukaryota > Metazoa > Chordata > Mammalia > Artiodactyla > Delphinidae > Pseudorca > Pseudorca crassidens. The sequence goes on from NC_090298.1 coordinate 167,022,699, forward strand.
TCTTAGGATTTACTGTCTTAGCGACTTTCAAACACACCATGCAGCAGTGTTAACTATAGTCACTATGCTGTACGTTACATCCCCAGGACTTATTTATCTTATAACTAGAAGTTGATACATTTTGACCCTCTTTATCCAATTCCCCCACCCTCACCCCCTGCCTCTGATAACCACAGATCTGATCTCTTTTTCTATGAGTTTGGTGGTGGTGTTTTTTTTTAATTTAATTAATTAATTAGTTTATTTATTTATTTTTGGCTGTGTTGGGTCTTCGTTGCTGTGTGCGGGCTTTCTCTAGCGGTGAGCGGGGGCTACTCTTCATTGTGGTGCATGGGCTTCTCATTGCGGTGGCTTCTCTTGTTGCGGAGCATGGGCTGTAGGTGCGTGGGCTTCAGTAGTTGTGGCGCATGGGCTCAGTAGTTGTGGCTCGCGGGCTCTAGAGTGCAGGCTCAGTAGTTGTGGCCCACGGGCTTGCTTGCTCCGTGGCATGTGGGATCTTCCCAGATCAGGGCTCGAACCCGTGTCCCCTGCATTGGCAGGTGGATTCTTAACCACTGTGCCACCAGGGAAGTCCCTGGTGGTGGTGTTTTCTTTTAGATTCCACATCTAAATGAGATCACACAGTATCTGTCTTTCTCTGTCTGACTTACTTCACTTAGCATAATGCCCTCAAAGTCTATCCATGTTGTTACAGATGGCAAGATTCCCCTCCTTTTTTTATGGCTGAATAATATTATCCTCGTAGTTTAAAAATCTCTGTGATCGTGTGTGTGTGTGTGTGTGTGTGTGTGTGTGTGTGTGTGTGTGTTTATCTGAATGCCCATCAGTATCTGTGGGGTTGGGTCTACATGACTCATCTGGGACTTGGGGAGATCTGAATCCGGTATTTGTGGGGGGTTTTGTATCTGCCTGGGTTTCTTTGTGTCTACTTTTGTGTCTTTATCTCTGTGTGCATCTGTGTGGGTGCCAGCCAGCGCCTGTCTGTACAAGTGCTGCCGCCTGGTGGTGGAAGCCTCCTTACTTGCATTTTCACTAATGCCTGAAAAATTCCTGGCTGTCCCTTCTCTCTTCAGTGACCTCTCATCCTCCACCCTCCCTTCTCAAAGGGTTAGCCACAAGTCTGTCTTTACCTATACATACCTACTCGACTCCATCATCCACTGAAGTCTTTTTTTTTTTTTTTGCGGTACGCGGGCCTCTCACTGTTGTGGTCTCTCCCGTTGCGGAGCACAGGCTCCGGGCGCGCAGGCTCAGCGGCCATGGCTCACGGGCCCAGCCGCTCCGCGGCATGTGGGATCTTCCCGGACCGGGGCACGAACCCGTATCCCCTGCATCGGCAGGCGGACTCCCAACCACTGCGCCACCAGGGAAGCCCCACTGAAGTCTTATTTCCATCCCCTCCAGTCTTCTAGCTCTCTCTGGGGCTAAATCTAATGGGCACTTTTCAGTTTCCCCTTTACTGCACAAGTATGACCACTTTCTTCTTGAAATCCATTCCTCTCATGCCTTTTCTTCTTCTGTCTGCTCCTTCTCAGTATCCCTTCCTGACTCGGCTGCTCTTCCTTTCTCTGCCTGACCTTTAAACTCTGTGTTCCCAGGGCTCTGTCCTTAGCCACTTCATGGTCTCCCCACTGGCCTTGGTGACCCCATCTGCACCTCTCTCATCACTTCCGCCATCCTATTATGAGTAGGTGGCCTCCAGATCTTTCACTCACAAAAAGATATAAAAACACACACTCTATACACCAACACCATCCAATACACTTCCCAGTGCATGTAGACAATGGCAAACGTACACACGCAAATAGTCAGACATATGTTCACACACACACACACAATTATACACAAACAGCCACATACATACATAGAAATCCAGATACCAGCTCAGGGAGATTTAAAAACTCACCTCCTCTGCTGTGCTCCAGGGTTTAATTCCTCATCTCCCACCACATACTTTTCCCTGGACAGACTACAGATGCCTCTTGGATCTTCCAGACCTTTGGGTGGAGAGCAGATATGAGAACTTCAGGGAAATTAAAAGCAGTGAGAAGCCAGGAGGGACCTCCATCAAACTGATGGCAACAAAGACAGGGACCCAGGAGCTCAGGAACAGAGAAACACAGTGAGTCAAGCACAGTTAGCAATGGAGGCTTGATTAAAAATCTTGTGTTAAAAATACAACAGGGATACCTGTTTCTAACGATGGCAGGCTACCTTACTGCAGATTCACCTTTCCACCAGGGTAAATCCAGCTAAAAAATCTGGATAAAAGCAGAAGAAAAAAAAAAAACACCCTCAATTTGAAGGCATTGGCAGCCAAGGTTTGAGGTGTCAGAATCCTAGAGAGGTGAGGTAGACATAATGCAATGCTGGGTGTTTTTTTTTTTCCCTTACAAGCGAATCGTTGATATAAATGCAGTTCTTTTTTTTTTTTTGTGGTACGCAGGCCTCTCACCGCTGTGGCCTCTCCCGTTGCGGAGCACAGGCTCCGGACGCGCAGGCTCAGCGGCCATGGCTCACGGGCCCAGTCGCTCCGCGGCACGTGGGATCCTCCCGGACCGGGGCACGAACCCGTGTCCCCTGCATTGAGCAGGCGGACTCCCAACCACTGCGCCACCAGGGAAGCCCTAAATGCAGTTCTTAAGTGTGAAGCAGACCAGAAAGGGGCTGAGAAACTGAGTGTAGCTTCTGGCAATCTTCTGGGGCTGGAGAAATAGACATTGGAAGTCAGGGCTCACAAAGAGGAGAGAGCTGGGGTCACCAAAGACTATACCCTAGGAGCAAGGGGAGACCAGAAATGGACCAACCTTCACCCAGACCAAAATCCAGGTTCAAGTCAGCTTCATCCCTGATTAAAGTCACCTGCATTTACTTTCACTACCTTCCAGAAGCAAAAAGTAAAACCTCTCTGGAGGGAAATAACACCACGAAGAACCACCAATGACATCTACAGTCTTTCATAAACATTATCAGGCATTCAATCAAGATTGAAGCACAACAGAAGATAGAATCTCGTGACCTAAAATCAGAAGAAAACCGACAATAGCAACAGACCCACAGAAGATACAGATACTGCAGTGAAAAGTACAGCAGAATGTGGCACAGGGATGGGTTGGTCTGGTGTAAAACATCACGGGGAAGAGATATTTCCAGGTATCCTCTCCACGGGCAGTATCAAGGGTACCCACTTAGTGGAAAGTTCTGATATATAGCCATCCCTCAGTACCTGCATGGGATTGGTTCCAGGACCTGCGGTGAATACCCAAATCCTCAGATCTTCAAGTCCCATCGCTGGCCGTCCGCATCTACGGATTCAACCAACTGCAGATCATAAACATAGCACGTGATCCGCAGTTAATTGAGTCCACAGGTGCAGAACCTGTAGATACGGAGGGTTGACTATGTAGTGAGTAGACGTGGGAGGTGACTTCTACTGTGGTTAACCCCCCAATTTCTCTTATTTCACCAGGGCCAGAGTGGACCATGGTGTTGCTCGAGTACTAGGTTAGGAACCCGTGGTTCCCACCTTGAGCTGTCGAGCTGATTGTGATGTTGTGGGGAGGGGAGGAAGGCTGGGTGGATTTGCATGTGTGGGAGTCATTAGAGGCAGAGGGCCAAGTGACCTTGAATGTCTCAGGTTAAAGTGTTCTGATTTTACTGTGTGTCTGTGCCAGAAGGAGGCTCTGATGGCATTTACCACTTGGATTGCCTCCTCTAACCTGACGCTAGTTCCTGTGAGTTGTAAATAGCCCCTTGGCCTGCCAAAGGGTGGTCTTCTGGTCCTGGATGGTAATAGTAGAAAGAGCTGGTGGAGAGTTTGAATGGAGGTGCAAGATATGGAATGTGTTCCATCTTTTTTCTTAAAGATTCTCTTTTTGATGTGGACAATTTTCTAATTTTTTAAAATTTTATTATTATTTCTTTTTTTTTTTTTTTGCGGTACGTGGGCCTCTCACTGTTGTGGCCTCTCCCGTTGCGGAGCACAGGCTCCGGACGCGCAGGCTCAGCGGCCATGGCTCACGGGCCCAGCCGCTCCGCGGCACGTGGGATCTTCCCAGACCGGGGCATGAACCCGCATCCCCTGCATCGGCAGGCGGACTCTCAACCACTGCGCCACCAGGGAAGCCCTATTATTATTATTTTAAAATTTATTTTATTTATTTTTAACCGCCTTGGGTCTTCGTTACTGCGTGCGGGCTTTCTCTAGTTGCGGCGAGCGGGGGCTACTCTTTGTTGTGGTGCGCGCACTTCTTGTTGCAGTGGCTTCTCTTGTTGAGGAGCACGGGCTCTAGGTGTGTGGGCTTCAGTAGTTGTGGCGCACGGGCTTAGCTGCTCTGCGGCATGTGGGATCTTCCTGGACCAAGGATCAAACCCGTGTCCTCTGCGTTGGCAGGTGGACCGTTAACCACTGCACCACCAGGGAAGTCCCTGGACCATTTTTTTTTTTAAAGTCTTTATTGAATTTGCTACAATATTGCTTCTGTTCTATGTTTTTGGCTTTTTGGCCACGAGGTATGTGGGATCTCAGCTCCTGACCAGGGAATAGAACCCATACCCCCCCTGCATCGGAAGGCGAAGTCTTAACCACTAGACCACCAGGGAAGTCCCAGAATGTGTTCTACCTTTATAGAAGTATTTGCCATCTTGGCAAGGATAGCCTCCATATTGGTGAGGGCATCTGTCATCTTGGTGACAGTCTCCACCATTTTAGTGAGGTCTTTTACCATCTTGTTGATGGGGGCTGCCATCTTGGTAAGGGTACCCTTGGTAAGGGTACTCTCTTGACACAACGGTGTCCTGACCCCTAGAAAGGGCAGATTCCAGGGAAGCCTCCAGGACAGCGTCCCATGAATCCATTGATGAACCCAGCAGAGATTGGCTGAGGCAAGAAGAACCACCCAGCTGACCCAACAAGTCATGAGCTAAACAATTGGATGAAGGCAGTCAAAAGATACAAACTTCAGCTGTAAGATAAATCAGTACTACTAGGGATGTAACGTACAACATGATAAATATAATGAACACTGTTGTATGTTATACATGGAAGCTGTCAAGAGAGTAAATCCTAAGCATTCTCATCACAAAAAAATTATTTTTCTATTTCTTTTTTTTTTTTTTTTTTTTTGCGGTACGCGGGCCTCTCACTGTTGCGGCCTCTCCAGTTGCGGAGCACAGGCTCCAGACGCGCAGGCTCAGCGGCCATGGCTCACGGGCCCAGCCGCTCCGCGGCATGTGGGATCTTCCCGTTCCGGGGCACGAACCCATGTCCCCTGCATCGGCAGGCGGACTCTCAACCACTGCGCCACCAGGGAAGCACCTTATTTTTCTATTTCTTTAACTTTGTATTTGTATGGGGCTAAGGCATCTTTGTTCACACAGTTGGGAAAACTCAAAGAGCTGGGGTTCCATGGGCATCTCTTTTCGTCTCTCTGTGGTCTTTTCTCATAGTCTCTTCTGCATGTCATCCTCAGGGAAGCCAGATTTCTCACTTGGAGGCTCAGGGCTCCCAAGCGGGGGGAGAGAGAGACAGAGAGAGAGAGAGAGAGAGAGAGAGAGATAGCCAGGTATAAGTGGCCTTGTCCTTTATGATCTCACATTGCTTCTGCTAGACTTTATTAGTTGAGGGACCCATGAAGGTCTGCCCAAGTCCAGGCACAAGGGACTCCACCTTGATTCCACCTCTTGATGTGGAGAGGAGAGATTCTGGAAGAGTGTGTGGGCCTGGAGTCCGTGTGGGCAGGTGTAGGGACAGGCTAAGAGGATGGGTATGGGGAGGGGGTGCCAACTAGGGGGCCAGCTGTGGGGGTCATGCCAGTCTAAAGGCCAGGGATGAAGTAACAGCAACCCAAGCCAACATTTAACAAGAGCTTGTGTTGTGCCAGGCTCCAGTCCAACAGTTTTACATCAATAGCTCGTTTAGTCTTCTCAGCCACTCTACGGTGGGATGGTAGTAGTGACACTTCCATCACTCCCATTGTCCAAATGAGGAAACCGAGACACAAGGAGGGTAAGTAACAAACATCTTAAACACAGCCTCTTCTCAAATCACCTCCATCCCCTCATTTGAGTGGAAATCAGCACCTTGTCCTGGATTCCCTCTTAGCCTGAACCCCATCGAGAGCCACCAAATGGTCCCCAAGTCCTGTCCCCGGTCCTCCTCCTGCATCTGTATCCTTCTTGCCCTGACCTGGTCCAGCCACCTTCATCTCCTGAGAGGGTCTCCCTACCCCCAGTATATCCCCTTCCACCCAGTTGCTTCTCCATGGGGGTGTGGTCCCAAGGGCTCTTCTAAAATGAACCTCACTGCTGTGTTCCGATGCTTCTGTGGATGCTAAAACCCCACCCCTCTTGAGGAAGAGCCCACCTCAAGCAGAGTCCAAGGAGATGGTCGCCATGTTTTTTACAAGTCTACCCCACATACTTCATAGAGATTGAGACCCACCATTAGTCCCTCTTTCTAGGTGTGGCACAGAAAGTTCCTGAGGTTGCACACTTGTGGCATGGGCAGGGATTGCTCAGGGAAGCCAGGTTTGGGGACAGAGACAGAATAAGAGAGAACAGGCGAGGCTGACAATGTTTCAGAGCACCTACTGCATGCCAGGCACTGTGCCATGATTTCACATGCAAGGTCTACAACGACCCTTTTACAGAGGAACAAACGGAAGCCCAGAGTGGTGACAGTGGTGTCCTGACCAACACCCCTCCCTGGAATGTGAAACTTACATGTCAGAGACCTGCCCCAGACTATAACTGATGGGAAAAGGGGAGCTCCAGGGAGGATTTGAATTCACTGTTAAAGGCAAAGAAAGATTCGATTTTGTGATGGAGTTCCTCTGCCGTTTAAGTCAGTATTGAGTGCTGTGTCGGGGGCTGGGGGGCCAGGGCGCATGCGGGGAATGTCCCAGACTAGATACACTGATGGGTTTGCGGTTGACATTCCACTGGTGCTTCAAGGTCCAGTGAAAAGCCTGCCTCTGCCGGGAAGCCTTCCCACAGGGACTCCCTTGCGGTGGTGACCAGGGAGCTCAAAGGGGGCTGGGAGTAGGGATGGCATTCCCTTGGCTGTCACTGGTTGTCAAACCCTTTCCTTAGAACCGCGGGTGACCCAGCCAGTGGAATTCTCCGTGGACAGTCCACTCTCTGAGTGCGGGCTTCAGGGCCTTCCCCGATGTGCCCCCTAGGCTAACCCCACCAGCTCCATCGTCCCTGGCCTCAGCCGTCCAGTCCAATTCACCCTCTCCTGGCTGTTCCCGGGCCACCCTCCCTGACCGCAGAGTGCCTGAAACCCACCTGATGGCCTTGTTGGCACCCAGGGCAGGGAGGAAGCTGCAGGCCTGGGTGTGCCCTGCAGAAACCACAGCCTTCCCCACTCCACCTCGCCCCACCCCTGGCAGCTGGGGGAGTGAGACTCCCCTCGGTGGGCCACCGGGAGGGCTCCAACCAGGAGGGCTGCCCGGGGGGAGGGTCCTCCTTCTTGGATGACCTTGGAAGATCAGGGTGAGGCTCTCCTCAGGACTGGCTCTCAGACCTCAGTCTTAAGCGGGAATTTGTTTTGAATGTCAAACTCCCCAGCGCCACGCTTCGGATTCTGTTTCAGGGAGGTCTGGGACCTCTCTCTTCACGCCAAATCTCTCGTTTAAGAAGCAAAGCGCCCCTGGCGACTCTGCCACGGGGAGCCTGATCCACCAACCCCCCCCCCCCCCCCCACCATTCAGCCCCTGTCCCTTGTTCCCTGTGCAGACTTTGGTTACAAGGGGCTCCATCTTTCTGTCTGGCTTTGTTGCCCATCGTGGACCCCACCCCCCTGAGGTATAAGTTCTTGCGACCACAGACTTTTGCAGAAGGGCAAGCAGCCTCCCCCCGCCCACTCGGGAAGCGGGCTGACCGGAAGGTGGACAGAAATCCTGGATGGTCTGTCTGCGGCCCCTCAGGCCTCCTCCGCAGACCCCACTGCCGCTCTGCCCCCGTTGGTCCACCTGTCCCCCACTCCCCAGTGATTGTCACTCACCAGATGGAGCCTTGCCCTCACCGCTGTGGGTATCCAGCTTGGCTACGAGCTCCTGCATCCTCCAGGACCCATGGCTTGGGCTTTGAGCCTGGGGGGGAGCATCTGTGGGCCAGAGCCCAGGGTAAACCACAGGGTGACCCAACTCTGCCCTAACTTCCTCTTCCACAATCGCCGCCTGCCTGGCTGGCTGACGCCTCCACTCGCAGCCGGGGGCTGAGGCCAGGGTCTGCGTACAGCACAGGACTGGTTTTAGAAGAGGGAGCCCTCCTCTTTCGCCCAGACCTGTGCATGCAGGTGTCTCGAGGAGCTGGGGTAGGGGACGGGGCGGGGGGGGGGGGGAGCCTCAGAACCCTCCCCCCACCCAGACAACTTCCTGCGGAACCAACTGCCGAAGAGGTACGGGGTGCTGGGGCCTCACCCGAGCACGTGGGTACACACACAGAGATGCACGGGGACACACCAGTCATGTGGATTCACGGAGACACAGGCACTCGTGCACACCCATGAACAGGCACTGGCGTGTGGGCACACACGAGGTTACATGGGGCACATGGGTCCCCATGGTGTGTTGGTAAAGGGTTACCAACCACCTCTCTTGACCACACACACAAAAAGAGCCATGATGTGAGCATTTGCAGATCCCTGTGGTGTAAATACTCCCATCGTGGCTGATTTCAACTGCCAACCTGATGTTGTTTGGTGTGGGGTTACGAAGAGATGCTCAGACTTGCCTCCCGCACGCCCCTGGAGTGGGTACCCAGGCAAGTGGATTCTCTTGGAGAGACACGGGCCCCCAAACTCGCAGGTGCGTAGATAACCGTGGGTCTCGAAGACATGGGGGTGTGCAGACAGAGCGGTCTGCCTGCAGACACACCTGTGTGCGTGCAAGGCACACCTAGGCTCTTTTGCACTCAGAGACATGTGGGTGCATAGGCGCACACAACATAGTCATGGAGAGCCCGGGAACCACTCACGTGGGGACACACACCTGGATGCTGAGGCTAGAAGGAGCCTGTGACGGGACATGCGGGGCCAGCTGTCCTGGCTCACAGGAGCCTGTTCTTAAATGTTTAGGAATTTTGCCAGCAAGTCGTTAAAGACAGGCATCATAAAAATTTAATGATATGAATTTATGGTTAAATAAATTCTGTTCAGAACAAAAGTAATGACCACTAAATCCATCACCTCGTACTTAACGCCACTGAACTGCACGCTTCAAAATGGTTAAAGTGGCACATTTTTGGTCACGCCGTTTTACTGCAATAAAATAAAAGCTCATCACTTCCTAATTATTTTGCTACATTTTTCTCTTACTTATGCTCTCTTTTTTTTTTAAACATCTATATTGGAGTATAATCGCTTTACAAGGGTGTGTTAGTTTCTGCTGTACAACAAAGTGAGTCAGCTATATGTACACATATATCCCCATATCCCCTCCCTCTTGCGTCTCCCCCCCACCCTCCCTATCCCACCCCTCTAGGTGGTCACAAAGCACGAGCTGATCTCCCTGTGCTATGCGGCTGCTTCCCACTAGCTGTCTGGTAGTGTTTATATGGCCATGCCACTCTCCCACTTCATCCCAGCTTACCCTTCCCCCTCCCTGTGTCCTCAAGTCCATTCTTTACATCTGCATCTTTATTCCTGTCCTGCCCCTAGGTTCTTCAGAACTTTTTTTTTTTAAGATTCCATATATATGTGTTAGCATACAGTACTTGTTTTTCTCTTTCTGACTTAACTTCACTCTGTATGACAGACTCTAGGTCCATCCACCTCACTACAAATAACTCAGTTTTGTTTCTTTTATGGCTGAGTAATATTCCATTGTATATATGTACCACATCGTCTTTTTTTTAAACATCTTTATTGGAGAATAATTGCTTTACAATGGTGTGTTAGTTTCTGCTTTATAACAAAGTGAATCAGTTATATATATACATATGTGCCCATGTCTCCTCCCTCCCTCCCACCCTCCCTATCCCACCCCTCCAGGCGGTCACAAACCACCTAGCTGATCTCCCTGTGCTATGCGGCTACTTCCCACTAGCTATCTATTTTACATTTGGTAGTGTATATATGTCCATGTCACTCTCTCACTTTGTCACAGCTTACCCTTCTCCCTCCCCATATCCTCAAGTCCATGCTCTAGTAGGTCTGTGTCTTATTCCTGTCTTGCCCCTAGGTTCTTCTTTTTTTTTTTGGTACGCGGGCCTCTCACTGTTGTGGCCTCTCCCATTGCGGAGCACAGGCTCCGGACGCGCAGGCTCCGCGGCCATGGCTTACAAGCCCAGCCGCTCTGTGGCATGTGGGATCCTCCCAGACCGCGGCACGAACCCGTGTCCCCTGCATCGGCAGGCGGACTCTCAACCACTGCGCCACCAGGGAAGCCCGCCCCTAGGTTCTTCATGACCTTTTTAAAATTTTTTCTTAGGTTCCATATATATGTGTTAGCATATGGTATTTGTTTTTCTCTTTCTGACTTACTTCACTCTGTATGACAGACTCTAGGTCCATCCACCTCACTACAAATAACTCAATTTTGTTTCTTTTTATGGCTGAGTAATATTACATTGTACATATGTGCCACATCTTCTTCATGCATTCATCTGTCGATGGACACTTAGATTGCTTCCATGTCCTGGCTATTGTAAATAGAGCTGCAATGAACATTGTGGTACATGACTCTTTTTGAATTATGGTTTTCTCAGGGTATATTCCCAGTAGTGGGGTTACTGGGTCATATGGTAGTTCTATTTTTAGTTTTTTAAGGAACCTCCATACTGTTCTCCACAGTGGCTGTATCAATTTACATTCCCACCAACAGTGCAAGAAGGTTCCCTTTTCTCCATGCCCTCTCCAGCATTTATTGTTTGTAGATTTTTTGATGATGGCCATTCTGACCAGTGTGAGATGATACCGCATTGTAGTTTTGATTTGCATTTCTTTAATGATTAGTGACGTTGAGCATCCTTTCATATATTCGTTGGCAATCTGTATATCTTCTTTGGAGAAATGTCTATTTAGGTCTTCAGCCCATTTTTGTGTTGGGTTGTTTCTTTTTTCGTTATTGAGCTGCATGAGCTGCTTGTAAATTTTGGAGATTAATCCTCTGTCAGTTGCTTCATTTGCAAATATTTTCTCCCATTCTGAGGGTCGTCTTGTTTATGTTTTCCTCTGCTGTGCAAAAGCTTTTAAATTTCATTAGGTCCCATTTGTTTATTTTTGTTTTTATTTCCATTTCTCTAGGAGGTGGGTCAAAAAAGGATCTTGCTGTGATTTATGTCATAGAGTGTTCTGCCTATGTTTTCCTCTGAGAGTTTTATAGTGTCTGGCCTTACATTTAGGTCTTTAATCCATTTTGAGTTTACTTTTGTGTACGGTGTTAGGGAGTGTTCTAATGTCATTCTTTTCCATGTAGCTGTCCAGTTTTCCCAGCACCACTTATTGAAGAGGCTGTCTTTTCTCCATCGTATATTCTTGTCTCCTTTATCAAAAATAAGGTGACCATTTGCATGTGGGTTTACCTCTGGGCTTTCTATCCTGTTCCATTTATCTATAGTTCTGTTTTTGTGCCAGTACCGTACTGTCTTAATTACTGTAGCTTTGTAGTATAGTCCAAAGTCCAGGAGCCTGATTCCTCCAGCTCTGTTTTTCTTCCTCAGGATTGCTTTTGCTATTCGGGGTCTTTTGTGTTTCCATACAAACTGTGAAATTTTTTGTTATAGTTCTGTGAAAAATGCCATTGGTAGTTTGATAGGGATTGCATTGAATCTGTAGATTGCTTTGGGTAGTAGAGTCATTTTCACAATGTTGATTCTTCCAGTCCAAGAACATGGTATATCTTTCCATCTGTTTGCGTCATCTTTAATTTCTTTCATCAGTGTCGTAGTTTTCTGCATACATGTCTTTTGTCTCCTTAGGTAGGTTTATTCCTAGGTATTTTATTCTTTTTGTTGCAATGGTAAATGGGAGTGTTTCCTTAATTTCTCTTTCAGATTTTTCATCATTAGTGTATAGGAATGCAAGAGATTTCTGTGCATTAATTTTGTATCCTGCAACTTTACCAAATTCGCTGATTAGCTCTAGTAGTTTTCTGGTAGCATCCTTAGGATTCTCTATGTATAGCATCATGTCATCTGCAAACAGTGACAGCTTTACTTCTTCTTTTCTGATTTGGAGTCCTTTTATTTCTTTTTCCTCTCTGACTGTTGTAGCTAAAACTTCCAAAACTATGTTAAATAATAGTGGTGAGAGTGGACAGCCTTGTCTTGGTCCTGGTCTCAGAGGAAATGGTTTCAGTTTTTCACCATCGAGAACGATGTTGGCTGTGGGTTCGTTATATATGGCCTTTATTACGTTGTCTTACTCATGCTGTTGAGGTTATTTATATCTACTGAAACTGCTTGATGGAAATAGTATATAAAGGCGTTATATAATATTCCATATCTATATATCTATATAGATCTATCATCTATCTATCAAGATATACCTTTGCATACTGGACTGTATCTTTGCAATTCTGTATTTGGTGACATCACATTGGTGCTTTGAAGTTGATCGTGGTGAGGGTATTTACACCATGCAAATGGGCAAATCAGCGTCCTCCGCTTGAGAGCCAGCTGTTCGCCATTTACTAGCACACCACTGCACCTGCACGTGTGACACCTCATACATGAACGCAGGAGCCCCCCTCCCCCCACAGGACACCAGAGACACACACAGGCACAGCAGGCTCCTGGACTCCTGGAAACATGAACCTGCAGAGATGCATCCAGAGGGGGGCAGGCAAGGAGATACTAACATAGACCGCTGTGCTCATGCGCACATGGTCACACATGAGCACGTGCCATCACGCGGACACTCAGGATGGACATGAGGACATACACACAGAGTGCACACCCTGGACGTACATGGGGGCACGTAATGACTCACACACACATACATGCACACAAGGGCAGATGCTGGGCACCTGTGAGAACACACGGGGAGACACGGACACACTGGTTGTCTTGTGACACAACCCGTCCCCCCCCCCCACAAAAGCCACAAGTACACAGACCCAGGGGCCTTCAACACAAACCGTTTCTGACTGAGAACCCCGTGCTTGTCCTCTGGGACCCACACACGACGGTCCACAGAAATGTGCAAATGCAAGATACACCTGGAACCAAGGAGACACGAAGGCATACAGATTCACGTGCACGACACATCCTGCAACCAGTTGATTATTTGTTTAATGCAGCACGCATTGATTGAGCGCCTACTGTATGCTGGGCACTTTTGTAGGCGTGGGATTGTGGTGAAAAAGACAGAAGCAGCCCCCTGTTCTGGGGAAGCTCACGGTTCATTGGGGAAAGCAAACTGTGAACCAGGAAACAGACCCACAAGGTAACTTCAGATGTTGTTAACTGCTGTGACAGGAAGTAAACATCGTGATGTGACAGAGATTGGGTGGGGGTGGGTGGTGGCTGCTTTAGCTGGGCACAGGGGGAAGGGCGTCAGGGAAGGCCATGGGAGCTGAGACCTGAGTGCCCAGGGGCCAGGCGTATAAATGAAGGTCTGGGGAAAGGGCATTCTGGGTGGCAGGAATTTCCTCCTCTTTCGTTCTCTTGCTGTCTCTCTCTCCTGTACCTTGATTTTCTCTCCATCTCTCTTCTTACTCTTCTCTTCCTGGGCTCCCCCTCCTCCAGAGTTTAAACTCTCTCAGGCTTGTCCCCTGACTCCACTGCCCTCTCCCTGCCACCCTGCCCTGCTGCCCCCTCTTATGGCCCAAGTGCTTGAGAAGGTTGCAGACTCTCAGTCTCCATCCTCATGGCCCCATGTCCTCCCTGCTGAGGTCCCCACTGACCTCCTGGATGCTGACCTCTCAGCCGTGTGCCCCTGGCTCCCCTCTCCCCACCCACTACCCCGTCTCACCTCCATGAGGCTTCCCCCACCCCGCCCCCCGCCTGTGCTACCCTTTCCTGCTTTCCTTGGTGGTGAAATATACATAACGTAAGATTTACCATGCCAACCATTTTTAAGTGCACAGCTCAGTGGCATCAAGTTCCTTCCCATTGTTGGGCAACCAGCCCCACCAGACACCTCCAGAACTTTCTCATCTTCCCAAACTGAAACTCTGTCCCCATGAAACACTGACTCTCCATCCCCTCCCCCAGCCCTGGAACCCACCATTCTACTTTCTTTCTTTCTTTTTTTTTTTTTGCGGTACGTGGGCCTCTCACTGTTGTGGCCTCTCCCGTTGCGGAGCACAGTCTCCGGACACGCAGGCTCAGCGGCCATGTCTCACGGGCCCAGCCGCTCCGCGGCATGTGGGATCTTCCCGGACCGGGTCACGAACCTGTGTCCCCTGCATCGGCAGGCGGACTCTCAACCACTGCGCCACCAGGGAAGGCCCTCTTATTTTTTTTTTAAGATTTTTTTTGATGTGGACCTTTTTTTTTTAAAAGTTTTCATTGAATTTGTTACAATATTGCTTCTGTTTTGTTTTGTTTTTTGGCCATGAGGCGTGTGGGATCTTAGCTCCCCAAACAGGGATCGAACCCATACCCCCTGCATTGGAAGGGGAAGTCCCCCACCATCCTACTTTCTGTCTCTATGGATTTGACTCCTCTAGGGACCTCATATAAGTGGAATTCGTCCTTTTGTGTCTGGTTTATTTCACTGAGTTTCATGTCCTCGAGTATCATCACGTTGGGACTTCCCTGGTGGTGCAGTGGTTGAGAATCTGCCTGCCAATGCAGGGGACACAGGTTTGATCTCTGGTCTGGGAAGATCCCACATGCCACGGAGCAACTAAGCCCGTGTATCACAAATACTGAGCCCGCGTGCCACAACTACTGAAGCCCGCGTGCCTAGAGCCCGTGCTCTGCAACAAGAGAAGCCACCACAATGAGAAGCCCATGCACTGCAACAAAGAGTAGTCCCCGCTCGCCACAACTAGAGAAAGCCCGCGCACAGCAATGAAGACCCAACTCAGCCAAAAGAAAAAGTTTCATCCTGTCATAGCATGTGTCAGGATTTCCTTCCTTTTAAAGGATGAATAATATTCCATGTGTGTATGGAGAACATTTTGTTTATTCATTCGTCTGTCAATGGACGCTTGAGTCGTTTCCACCTTTTGGCTACTGTGATAATGCTGCTGTGAACACGGGTGTACAAATACCTATCTGAGTCCTTAATTTCAATCCTTTTGGTATCTGCTGCTGGAGAGTTTTAAGCCCAGGCATGTGAATAGATCCTGCTTGTAGCTTTAAGAGATGGCTTTTTCTTCAGAATGTGGGTGCTATCACTTTGATAGCCAATAGAAGGCAATGCTTCCCCGGGGCTTCTCTGGCTGAGCTAAGACCACAGAGAGATGAAAAAGGAAAAACCAGACCAGGGATAGAACACCCGAGGCCGAGGGGCCAGACCATGGCTGAGTTAATGAGGGACATGGGTGTGGAACACACGTGGACCTTAGGTTTACCTTTCTTTCTCCCACTGTTCATTGAAATGTGATTGAGTGAAATACTTCTGTGCTGCAGAAAAATCCAGAAGGGCTAAAGATAAAATGTAAAAACAAAACAAAACCGAGGGAATTCCCTGGTGGTTCAGTGGTTAAGACTCCACGCTCCCAATGCAGGGGGCCCAGGTTCGATCCCTGGTCTGGGAACTAGATCCTACATGCACGCCGAAACTAAAGATCCCACAGGCAGCAAAGAAGATCCTTTGAGCCACAACTAGGACCCGGCGCAGCCAAATAAATAAATATTAAAAACAAAAAAACAAAAACGAGAAACCCAACACATGTGGTAGAATGGATTTCAAAGCTACTTTTACAACTTAGGGTTAAAAACTGTTTTTTTGTTTCGTTTTGTTTTTTAAACTAAGACGGGAAACTTGGAAGGCATAAATGAAAGAAATATATGATGATATATAAACTTACAAAATTTTAGGGAATTGATATTATAAACAAAACCAATAAGTAAAAATCAATTAGTCGTCTGAGAAGGGTTAGACTTTCATATATAAAGAGTTTCTACACATTGATAAGAAAAAGACAAAGAACGTAAACAGAAAATTTAGAAAGGATGTGAACAGGTACGTCTCAGACCCAAGAGCCAAAGTATATGAGAAAATATAATCCCTGGGAGCCCAGAGAGTGCAAATTTCAGTAACAATGAGCTATCACTTCACACCCAAGTGAGGCGCGAAAACAACAACCAACAAAAGGGAAAAACATGTATTTAATTATCATCTTATTGTAGTTAAATTGTGGTGGAAATCAGAAAATTTGTGAAATTCTACAGGTTTAACTTGTCCATGATATGGAAAATCCAATATTTTCTAAAACTGAACAAAAAAATTTCAAGCAATTGTCCTAAAATATTTTAAAAGTGATAAAAAAACATTAAAAAGTGATAACACCTACTGCTGACAGAGATGCAGAGAAAAGGGTACTGGGACATCTATCATATGTTTAGTTACTCTTCCTCTAACATGTATAGACCATAAACAATCACAGCTGAGGCTGCCCGTTTGAAATTAATAAACAGAAGTCTCATTAAAAATGGAGTCAGGGGCTTCCCTGGTGGCGCAGTGGTTGAGAGTCCGCCTGCCGATGCAGGGGACACCGGTTCGTGCCCCGGTCCGGGAAGATCCCACGTGCCACGGAGCGGCTGGGCCCGTGAGCCATGGCCGCTGAGCCTGCGCGTCCGGAGCCTGTGCTCCGCAACGGGAGAGGCCACAACAGTGAGAGGCCCGTGTACCGCAAAAAAAAAAAAAAAACCAAAAATGGAGTCAGATAGAGAACAGATGTGTGGTTGCCAAGGGGGGTGGGTGTGGGAGAGGGATGGATTGAGAGTTTGGTAGGCATCCTCTTTCCCTAGCCCTGAAAATCACTGATTTCTTCTCTGTCCCTATAGTTTTGTCTTTTCCAGACTATTAAATAAACGGAATCATTCAGCTTTTTAGCCTTGAGTCTGACCTTTTCCACTCATGCATTAAAGATTCATCCAGGTTGTTGTGTGTATCGGTGATTCCTTTCGGTCTCTGAGAAGTACTCCATTGTATGCTATATACCGCTGTTTGTTTATCCATTCACCCACTGAAGGTCATTTAAATTGTATCTAGTTGTTGGCAATTATGAATAATGCCACAATAAACATTTATGTCAAAGTTTCTGTGTGAAGACAACTTTTCATTTCTCTTGGGAAAATATCTAGACATGGCATTGCTGGGAGTCATATGGTAAATGTGTATTTACCTCCATAAGAAAGATGTAAACTGTTTTACAAAATAGTGCTAATAATACACCATTTTGCATTCCCACCAGCAACATTTGAGAGTTCTGGTTGCTCCAAGCCCTTGTCAACACTTAGTGTTGTCATTTACTAATTTTAGCCATTCCAGTTGGTGTGTAGTGGTCTCTCATTGTGTTAGGGCCCCTTTATAACATCAGAAAAAATTTTAATAGCTACATTGTTACCAATGTTGATTTCCTTCCTTTTTTTATTGAGGTATAGTTGACTTACAATATTGTGTTAGTTTCAGGTGTACAACATAGGGATTCAACATTTTTATAGATTATACTCCACTTAAAGTCATTATAAAATATTGGCTATATTCCCTGTGCTGTACAATGTATCCTTGTAGATTATTTAATTTATTTTTTTTAAAAAAATATTTATTTAGTTATTTATCTTTGGCTGCATTTGGTCTTAGCTTCAGTAGTTGTGGCACGTGGGCTCAGTAGTTGTGGCGCACAGGTTTAGTTGCTCTGCGGCATGTGGGATCTTCCTGGACCAGGACTCAAACCTATGTTCCCTGCATTGGCAGGCGGATTCCTAACCAATGAGCCACCAGGGAAACCCCAGGTTATTTATTTTATACATAGTAGTTTGTACCTCTTAATCCCTTACCACTCTCTTGCCCCTCCCCCTTCCCTTCCCCAACTGGTAACCACTAGTTGGTTGTCTGTATTTGTGACATCAGAAAATTTGGATGATTGCTCTTGGGGCTTTTACTATCCCTGGATGGAAAGTGGAGGTGACAGGATCTGCAGGGGCTAAGAGTGTGGGGTCTGGATTCAATTCCTGATTCTGCCAATGACTTGCTGTGTGAACAAGCACCTACATCTGTCTGTGCTGCAATCCCGCCTCTGTAACAGAGGTTTAGATGAGGTGATGCAGGTAAAGGACTCAGAACAGGATATCGTACGCCGTAGGCACCAGGTAGGTTTTCTCTCCATTTCTGCCAATAGCTTTCCAGCCTCAGGGCCTTTGCACCTGCAGATCCGTCTGTTGGAATAGTCCTCTTCTGGTGCCCTTTTAACTACATAACCCTGTGTGTGTGTGTGTGTGTGTGTGTGTGTGTGTGTGTGTGTGTGTGTAGGCAAAAAGCTATGATTCTTTCATTAATGACTTTAATCCATTTGTATTTTTAAAGCAAAACAGTACCTGCCCCCTTTACAAAAAGAGACCTACCTCTATGCAGGGCACATAGTTTATTCAGGCAGGAGAGGCTCCCTAGCATACCTGTATACTCAGGCTTGCCAAATAAAGTAGAGGCCACTGGACATTATATATATATATATATAATATTTATTTATTTTTGGCCACACAGCGTGGCATGTGGGATCTTATACAATAGCTCCCAGGCCAGGGATCGAACCCCCGCCTCCTGCATTGGAAGCGTGGAGTCTTAACCACCGGACGGCCAGGGAAGTCCCCGGACATCTTATATTTTTATTTGTGAATTGTGGCAACCCATTCAGGGACCATTTGGGGTCCCCTGGGGGCTGGATTCTGAGTTCAGACAGCAACACGAGGTAGGGGGAGGCTGGGCCCCTTCTCATGCCCACTCCTTATTGAGGACCTTCTCCTTCCCCTCCTGTTGAACCCCCGGAGAAACCACAGAGGACATGAGAGGCTCCAACAGGAAAACCACATCTTAATATAACCCAAGAACCCAACGTTCTCACAACGAGATGCCCACAGAAGCACAGCATCATTTCCTTACCTACTTCCAATTGTAAGATGAGTCCTGAAATGGATAGCCCTGCCTGTCTCTGCTAGTTACCTGGACACATGAGTCCTGTGGCTTCTTCCAGCCCAAGCTCCCTCTTGAGGTGTGTCTATGGTGGGGCAGGGGTCATCCTCCACTGCATCCTCCACTGCTGGGTGGGGTGCACAGAGGCTCGGGAGAGATGGTGCCAGAACCTGCCTTCTCGTGGTTAGGGTCATCAATGGTGAGAGGTAGTGAGCACCCCAACACCAGGGTTAATCAAGCCCCCCCTGCTAGGGAAAGTTAAGCTTTGAACTTTTAGATGCTGATTCTGCCCTGGGCACCACTGAGAAAGTTTCTTTTTTTGGCCCATGAAGCTCATCTTGGCTAAGAGAGCAGAGAAAATGATCACCTATGTCCACCCTCCGTGTGAACCATGAAGAATTACTAGTAAGTGCCTGGTAACCACTCATCCATCGCAACCATGGAACAGTGGTTAGGACAGTAGCAGGCTGTCCCCTGCCTGGCCCAGTCTTCTGAAACCCACCTCCCTGTACAGGACCTCTTGTGTTATCTGTTAGGCATTTATTTTGAACCAGACATCGTGCCAGGTGTGGGAGGCCCCTGCAGAGCTCAAGTCCGCTGGGGAGACAGAGATACAGGTAAGAAAAAAGCAATATGGCCTGTGCTCTAGCGGGAGCCCAGGTGGACTTGGACTTGGGAGTCCAGGGAGCCATCCTCAGGAAGCGATGCTCAGCAGACCCTTGAAGGATGGAGGAGGCTGGGGGACCCCGTGACAAAGCTGCAGGGGAATCCAAAGTGATTCCACCTGTCTGCTGCAAGCAGAACCATGAAGGGGAGAGGCTATAACGAAGGATGCTAGAGACAGAGGCCGTGGTGTGCTGGGTTGGAGGTTGTGGGTTTGGGAAGAGTTTAGGCTTGGCTCCAAGGACGATGGGGAGCCATGGGAGGATTTATGCTGGGGGCAGGTGGCAAGGTCTGTGGTTTGTTTTAGAAAGAAATCCCTTTGGCTGGGGCTGGGTGGGGGCAGGATGGAGAGAGGGTGCAACCAGCAGGATGGAAAGCAGGTCGGTGGCGGGGTGGGGAGAGGGTGGTTGCTTGGCCAGGGCACAGGAGGGAGACAAACGGGTGGCTTTGAGGGGGATTCCGGAGGCAGAATGAGCTGGATTGGATGTAGATATGGAGGGAGGGTATGGAGTGAGGATGCCTCCTGGATATCAGCCTGGTTCCCTAGCAGACAGGCCCTGGGAGAGGCTCCGGGGCTCCGCACTTGGGACGCATGGCTTCACTTCCCACCAGTCTATGGGTGTAACGTCTCTGCCTGCTTCCCGCCATTTGCCCGTCTCTATTTCCCGTGCTTGGAATTTTCCAGCAACCCCTCTGGCCACCCTGGAAGGGAGAGTGCTGGGAAGAAGTTCCCCCACCCCAGTGGCTGGCCCACCCGACAAGGGAGAGGTTGCCCCGGGCTGACGCTCTTCCTTTTCCTTCCTGGGGAGCCCACTGGCAGGGCGTCTTGGAACCTGGAGGAAGGGTGGGGCATCCCAGCCATGGGGACCTCTCTTCCCACGCCCTCAAGGACTTAGGGGTCAAAGAAGCCCAGGTCTGCGGTAAGGGGCTGGGGAGCTGGTTATCTGGACACGTGTGTGTGCATGTTGCCCTGGGGGTGTGTCTTGCGTGCTGGAGCACGTGTTTCTGCTGTGTGCATTCCTTCCTTCCTTCATTCGCCCATCACAGCTGGAATTGAAATGACAGCGCCAGCCTGACCTAAAGTGGTTGCCTCCCCATCTTTCCACTACTCTGCCTCTCCCCCTCCCACTCTCCACTCTCTCCCTGTTTTATTTTCTCTATTGTCTGCATTTTCTTGCCACTTTCTGAAATCATATTTTTTGCACTCTTTAGATTGGACTTAATTTTATTTAATTAAAATTGTTTTTATTGGAGTATAGTTGATTTACAATGTTGTGTTAGTTTCAGGTGTACAAAAAAGTGAATCAGATGATCACAGCTCTAAGGCTGGCAGGTACTCTTCTGTACCTTCACTGGGTGCTTGATTACATTTTATGACGGCATGACTTAGTTCCTTCATCCAAAAAATAAATGGAAAACATTAACAGAAAACCAAAACAAACAAAAAACCCCAAAGTGAATCAGTTATACACATACATATATCCACTCTTTTGTTTTTTAGATTCTTTTCCCATTACAGAGTATTGAGTAGAGTTCCCTGTGCTATACAGCAGGTTCTTATTAGTAATCTATTATATATATATATAAATTAAAAAAATTTTTTGGAGTATAGTTGGTTTACAATGTTGTGTTAGTTTCTGCTGTATCTGAAATCATTTCTTGCTCTGCACACATTGACCTGCCTTCTGCCTTCTTGAATGCAAGTTTTTTGGGAGCAGGGATTTTCGTCTATTTCCTTTGCCCGCTAGGCACATAGTAGGTGCTCAATAAACATTTGTTAAAAGAAAGGAGGAGAAAGCCCTCATCCCCGGGGGACTGAAAGACAGATAGTAGATAGGTTAATAACAGCAACAATGATGTCTAACGTTTACGCAGCTTTAAGGGATATTTATGGAATACATACTGTGCACCCGCACCATTTGGAACCGAGACACCAGCAGAGCACAAAGCCCACAGACATCCTTGTCTGGAGTGACTTTTCAAGCGGCAGGGGACAGAGAACAGACATGAAGACCGGAGGAGGTTAAGGGAGTGAGACTGAATATCAGGGAGAAGAGCTGTCTGGGCAGACGGCACAGCCCATGCAAAGGCCCTGGGGCAGTGCTGTGCCCACCTTGTTGGATGAACAAAAAGGAGGCCCGCGTGGCTGGACCAGAGGGAGCGAGGCGGAGAGAGGAAGGAGGTGAGGTCAGGGAGGGGACAAGAGCAGGCCGTGCAGGGCCTTGTGGGCCACGGGGAGGACTTGGGCTTTTACCCCAGGGAGGTGGGAACCCTGGTGGGCTGTGGGCAGAGGAGGGACGCGACCTGAGTCGGGGGCTCACAGGCGCCCTCTGGTGGCGGCTTCGGGGAGGACCGACTGTAAGGGCGAGAGTGGGAGCCGGGGTCGAGGGCTGAGGGGACTGCACGGGTCCAGGTGAGCGATGCTGGGGTCAGACCAGGTGAGGGAGCGTGGGAAAAGGAAGTGGCTGGATTCTGGGTATATTTTGAAGACTGAGCTGGTGGTAAGATTTGAGGTCGGCTACAGTTCAAGATGGAGGGCAGACAGTTGGGGGGCGAAAGAACGTTTGGTGGAGGCAAGGATGAACCTGAGAGTTTTGGCTGCGGGGAATGTCAGATCCTGAGTGTGAGCGTGTTGGGTGCCAGACAGTCCCGAGACCCCGACTTGGGGGCGCCGAGGAGGCGGGAGATCCCACGAGATGGAGGCTGGGGAGAGTCCTGGAGTTGCTTCCCTGTGAGTCGTACCCCCCCCCCCCTCAGCCCCATGTGAGTCCTCCGGGCTGCTTCTCTTTACTTTGGGGATAAATATCGTGTGGGGTGGGCCTGGGGAAATGCAGGGGCGCGAGGGAGGTGGGGATGCAAGCTTGTGTGTGCCCTCCAGTTTAAGCACGTGTCCCCGGTGTGGCATGTGTAAGTGTGTCAGCGAAACACACCATCTGTCAGAGTCTCGCTCCCACAACACCTTTCCTGACTCCCAAATCGTGTTTGGGTCTCCTGCCATGGCCCGATCCTGCCACCTCTGTGGAACTCTGGGAACCCACATGTCCCCAGACATTTCTCCCCGCTTCAAGTCTGTTTTGGCAGGTGGCTGGATTTGAGCTTTGGGCTCCCCTCTGGTCTCTCTACTCCTGCAGGGCAAGACCCGCTTGTTTGTTTGTTTTTCTTTCTTTTTTACTGACATGTAGTTGATTTACAATATTGTGTTAGTTTCAGGTGTAGAGCAAAGGGATTCATATATACATTCAGATATATATATATATATTTCTGATTCTTTTTCATTATGGGTTATTCCAAGATATTGAGTATAGTTCCCTGTGCTATCTAGTAAATCCTTGTTGCTTAATTATTTTATATATTGTAGTGTGTGTCTGTTAATGCCATACTCCTAATTTATCCTTTCCCCTTTTCCCCTTTGGTGACCATAAGTTTGTTTTCTACGTCTATGAGTGTGTTTCTGTTTCTTTTTTTTTTTAAAAATAAATTTACTTATTTTTGGCTGTACTGGGTCTCCGTTGCTGCACGCAGGCTTTCTCTAGTTGCGGTGAGCGGGGGCTGCTCTTTGTTGCGGTGCACGGGCTTCCCATTGTGGTGGCTTCACTTGTGGAGCACGGGCTCTAGGCGTGCGGGCTTCAGTAGTTGCGGCTCGCGGGCTCTAGAGCACAGGCTCAGTAGTTGTGCACGGCCTTAGTTGCTCCATGGCATGTGGGATCTTCCCGGACCAGGGCTCGAACCCATGTTCCCTGCGTTGGCAGGTGGATTCTTAACCATTGTGCCACCAGGGGAGCCCTGTTTCTGTTTTGTATATAAGTTTATTTGTATTATTTTTTAGATTCCACATATAAGTGATATCATATGGTATTTGCCTTTCTCTTTCTGACTTACTTCACTTAGTATGATAATCTCTAGGTCCATCCATGTTGCTGCAAATGGCATTATTTCATTCTTTTTTATGGCTGAGTAGTATTCCATTGTATGTATGTACCACATCTTCTTTATCCATTCATCTGTTGATGGACTTTTAGGTTGCTTCCATGTCTTGACTTTTGTAAATAGTAAGACCAGTTTGTTTTTTTTAAGTCCCCACTGGATCCCAAGAGCAGAGCACATACCAGCCCCCCCACCCCGCATACACAAGGTACTCAGTAGACATTTGTTGATTGAATCTGACAAGTGTATATGCAGCTGGGCACTGGGGGTAGTGGCATGAGCAAACAGGACGTGGGTGACACTGTGCTGGTCGGTGCATGGGTCTGAACACATCTCTGCATGTGTCCCGCATGTATTTGCATGTGCCACGCATGTACCTGCGTGTGCTGAGCACATCTGTATGTGTGCCCGAGGCTGTCTAAGGTGCATGCCCACACGAGTCCCTGTGTGCCATCCCACACGGGTGTACCTTGCACATAGGAATCTGTGCACATCTGCCCAACAGGCACATGCACACACCTGATGACACCTGTGTGTGTGCCCATGTCAGTGTGTTGGAGCATATCTGTGAGTGTGTGATTACACGGGTGTCCACATGCCCCTGAGCACGTGGGTGTGTGTGTTTGCACGCGTGTTTTGGAGGATATTCTTGCCTATGTGCTTACTAACGCACAGATGTATGCTTGAGCACGTCTGCGCATGTGCCCACACGAACACACATGTGTCCCCAACACGCCTGCGTGTGTCCCCAGGTCTGAGTGTGTCCATGCGTGGTGCCCACGCGCCTTCAGAGCTAGCGTGTCCTGAGCTAAGGGATCTCCCGACGCCCTCAGATTGAGAGAAGAGCTTGACAGGCCCTGACTTCCTCTGTCCCCCAGCCTTGACTCTGAACCTTCTGGCTACCCCCCAAGCCAAACTCGCCTTCAGAGAACAAGGATGCAGTGGAGGAAATTCCTCCCTGCAGCTTCCGGGCCTCCCTGTGGTTCCCATGGAGGGATCCAGAGCTGTCTGGAGTGGGAACAATCTTCTTGGACGGGGGCCCCGGCTCCCAGGGGGCAAGAGCTGGGACCACAAATTCTGGGATGTTCAGGGTCTGATTCTGCTGGCAGGATTCAGCTCCATGAAGTCACTGCTGAGTTCACATGTGGAACTAGATGATACTTAACAAATCAGAGGTGATCTATTGGACAGCCAGTGGGTACCTGGATGGTGAACCTGAGAGGCTATGGTGCCAAACCCTCAGCACACCCTGCTGAGGTGCCAAACCCTCAGCACACCCTGAGGGGCACTGTCAGTAGTGTCCAAATTTCAGAGCTAGGGAGACCCAGAGAGATTTAATTCAAGCATGGGTCACTCTGAGCCAGTGGTCCTTCACTGCAGAGTGACTTCGCCCCCAGGGGACATTGTTCAATATCTAGGGGTGTTTTTGATTGTCACTCTCGTGGAGTGGGGTGTTACTCTCATCTAGTGAGTAGAGGCCAGAGACGCTGTTAAACATCCTACAAGGCACAAGACAGCACACCGCCTTCCCCATGGCAAAGGACGAGCCAGCCCCTAATATCAGCAGTGCTGAGGCTGAGAAACTCTCCTGTAAGTCTTTTTGGGGACAGACAGGATCCTGAAGCGTGGGCTGAATTTAGAGACATAAAAGGTATCTCAGGTGCAAAAGACTTGACAGATGCTTCAGAGCAAAAGCACAGGTGAATAGCCAAGAGCCCACGAAAATATGCCCAGCATCCTCAGTGATCAGATGCTTACAAACAAAAGAACAGGTGAATAGCCAGTGAGCCCATGAAAAGATGCGCAGTGTCCTCAGCCATCCCAGATTAGAACCACCATGAGGTACCACAACACACTCACCAGAATGGCCAGAGTGGACATTTCCGACGATACCAAATGTTGACAAAATCGTGGAGCAACTGGAACTCTCCGTGCTTCTGCTAGTGGAACATTAGATGGTACAACCACATTCTATTGGTCAGACCAAGTCATAACGTCACACAACCAGCCCAGATTCCAGGTCTGGGGAAGTGGATTCCGCTTCCTAACAGACTTGCGAAGAATTACAGTCATGTTTTCTGATCAAGCAGGATAGCCCTGTACAGCCTCAAGACCAGGGGCTTAGGGTTCATGGTGCTTCCCACGGGAAGGAGGAACCCAGCTCAAAGGCCATGTTTCAGGATTTTAAGTCCCTGGTAGACACAAGCGTCCATGAAAACCCTGCCCTGATCATCAGTCATCGCAGGTGCTTTAAATATAGTTAATACCTACAAGCATTTTGAGTAAAGATGAATTTTGAACAAAGCTTCCTCCCTCCCTCCTTCCCTCCCTTCCTTCCTTCCTTCCTTGCTTCCTTCCTTCCTTCCTCTCTTTCTCTCTTTCTTTCTTTTTTTCATTTTTTAATATTTTGGCCACACCACATAGCATGTGGGGTCTTAGCTGTCCGACCCCATTGAACCCACGCCCCCTGCATTGGGAGCATGGAGCCTCAACCACTGGATCGCCAGGGAAGTCCCTCTTTCTTTCCTTCCTTCTTTCTTTCCTTTTTCCTTTCTTCCTCCCTTCCTTCCTTTCTTTTTCTTTCTTTCTCTTTCCTTCCTTCCTTTTTTCTTTCTTCCTTCCTTCTTTTCTTTCTTCCTTCCTTCTTTTCTTTCTTTCTTTTCTTTCTTTCTTTCTTTCTTTCTTTCTTTCTTTCTTTCTTTCTTTCTTTCTTTCTTTTCTTTCACTCTCTCTCTTTCTTTCCTTTTTCTTCCTCTTCTTCTCCCACCCTCTCCCCTTCCCCCTCCTTCTTCTCCATCTTCTTCTTTTTGGTTGTTCCTTTCCTCGGTTTCACTATTGTGTGAAAAAGAGTCGCTGACCTCTGACGGAGGCGTCTTGGGAGAGTGGGAAGGTGGTGCTGACTCTCCAGCCCTGTTCCTGGCAGGTGGGTGTGGGTGACCTCAGGGCAGTGTTTGAGGACTTGGGAAGAATGGTGCACCGACTGGTCAGGGCTTCCCAGGCAGGGTGTTCCTGAGCTAGGCCTTGGAGAGGTTCCCATGGCTGACACTTGGGCCTCAGCCACACCTAAAGGCCAGGGAACTTCCCAAAGTTCAGCCTCTGAGGCAACAAAGGCAGCTCCTACCTCTTCGAATTCAGTCAGAACAATCGTGACATTTATTGAGTGTGGGCTGTGTGTCAGGCCCAGGGCTGAGATGCTATAAATGCTGTTTTTTATTTTCCTCCCAATAACTTGGACCCCTCTCCTCTTGCTCACAGCCCTCCAGACACACCAGCTACATTTTTGTCCTTTGCACGGACCTTTCTCCAGCCTCAGGGCCTTTGCACTTGCTGTTTTTGCTCCCTGGTACTCTTTTCCCTCCTAGATCTTCATGGCTAGTCCCTTCTCATTCTCTGTGTCTTAGGTCAAATGCTCCCTCCCTTCCAAAGTGAATCCCCCACCACCACCCCATCACTCACTATCACATCACTTGACTTTATTTTCTTTATTATGTTTATGACACTCTGAGTTTCTTTCTTGTTACTGGGCTTATTTTTTTCCTCTCTGCAATTAGAGAATGGAAACTTGTGTGGTCAGGGTCCTATCTGGTCTATTTCTAACTGAATCTCATACTCCACTACTTACCATCCATGTGGGCAAGCACTTTAACATCTCTGTGCCTCATTTTTCTGGTCTATAAAATGGGTATGATAATATTTCTTTATTCAGAGTAAAGCCATGGGAAGTGCTTAGAATATGGTGTCTGGCACATGTGGGCTCAAAAGTTATCCATTATTATTATCAAGTGCTCAAAAAAATCTTACTAGAAGGAAGGAAGGAAGGAGGGAAGGAAGGAAGATTCCCTGGGCATACAGCTCCATTAATGCAAAGATTCATTCATTCAACAAATGTTAGTTGAGAACCTGCTATGTGTCAACTATAAAAGAGAGGCACAGACCAGTAAGCTCACACCATAGAGGCTGAAGTTAAAAAATAATAGTAATTATGATACCAGTGAATATTTGCTGAGCACATACTATATGCCTGTCTCATTGAACTTTCATTCCCCCTTTGGGAGGTATTTTCATTTTCCAGGTCAGGTTCCCGAGGCTCAGAGAAGGTAGGTATTTCCCCCTATCATACAGTCTGTAGCTGGCTCAGACGCTCTCTATTTAACTCCCTTTCAACGTGTTGTTTTCCCTTGTCAAAACTGAGGTTTGTAAAACAAAAACAAAAACTGAATCAAAACAATATGACAATCTGATAAAAAAAAATGGGTAGAGGAACTAACTAGACAGTTTTCCAAAGAAGACATATAGATGGCCAGCAGGTGCATGAAAATGTTCTCAGCAGAGTTAATCATCAGGGAAATGCAAAACAAAACCACAGTGAGATCATCTCACACCTGTCAGAATGGCTGTTATCAAAAAGATAAGAGATAGCAAGTGTTTCCCAGGATGTGGAGAAAAGGGAACCTTCCTGCACTGTGGGTAGGAAATCAGATTGGTACAGCCACTATGGAAAACTGTATGGAGATTCCTCAAAGAGTCAAAGTAGAACTACCATATGATCCAGCAATTCCACTCCTGGGTATATACCCAAAGGAAATAAAAAATATAAAAGAGGTATCTGCACTCCCATGCCCCATGCTTATTGCAGCACTATTCACAATAGTCAAGATATGGAAAACCTAAGTACTCATCAATGGATGGATGGATAAAAAAGATGTGGAATAAAAATACGCTATTCATCCATGAGAAAGAAGGACATCTTCTCATGTACCGCAACATGTATGGACCTTGAACACATTATGCTAAGTGAGATAAATCAGAGAAAGACAAGTACTATATGATATCACTTATATGTGGAATCTTAAAAAGCCAAACTGGGGCTTCCCTGGTGGCGCAGTGGTTAAGAATCCGTCTGCCAATGCAGGGGACACGGGTTCGAGCCCTGGTCCGGGAAGATCCCACATGCCGCGGGGCAACTGGGCCCGTGAGCCACAACTACTGAGCCTGCGCGTCTGGAGCCTGTGCTCCGCAACAAGAGAGGCCGCGACAGTGAGAGGCCCGCGCACTGCGATGAAGAGTGGCCCCCGCTCGCCGCAACTAGAGAAAGCCCTCACACAGAAACGAAGACCCAACACAGCCAAAAATAGATAAATTAAAATAAATAACTTAAAAAAAAAAGCCAAACTGGAACTTCCCTGGTGGTCCCGTGGTTAAGACTCCATGCTTCCACTGTAGGGACCATGGGTTTGATCCCTGGTTGGGGAACTAAGATCCCACATGCTGTGCAGCGCAGCCAAAAAAAATTTAATAAAAAAAATAAATAAATAAAAAAGCCAAATTTGTAAAAACAGAGAGTAGAATGGTGGTTACCAGGAGATGGGGGTGTGGGAGGATAGGACAGATGTTGTTAAAGGGTAAAAACTTGCAACAAGTAGTAAGTAAAAGACCTAGGACCCTAATGCATGGTATAGTGAATATAGACAACTATATTATATTATAATCATTAAAAATATGTAGATTTACATATTCACCATAGCCAAAAAGTGGAAGCAACTCAAATGGCCATGATGGGTGAGTGGATAAACGAAATGTGATACACACACAATGGAATATTATTCCGTATTAAAAAGGAGGGAAATTCTGACACCTGCTATAACATGGATGAATCTTGAAGACATCATGCTCAGTGAAACAAGCCAGACACAGAAAAGAAAAATAGGGCTTCCCTGGTGGCGCAGTGGTTGAGAGTCCGCCTGCCGATGCAGGGGACATGGGTTCGTGCCCCGGTCCGGGAAGATCCCACATGCTGCGGAGCGGCTGGGCCCGTGAGCCATGGCCGCTGAGCCTGCGCATCCGGAGCCTGTGCTCCGCAACAGGAGAGGCCACAACAGTGTGAGAGGCCCGTGTACCGAAAAAACAAAAACAAAAACAAACAAACAAAAACAAAAAAGAAAAATACTGTGTGATTCCACTTATATGAGGTCCCGAGAAGAACCAAATTCATAGAGACAGAAGGTTTCATGGTGGGTACCAAGGACTGGGAGGGGGGTGTTAGTTTTTCATGGGGACAGAGTTTCAGTTTGGGGAGATGAGATAGTTCTGGAGATGATGGTGGGGATGGTTACTCAACAATGTGAATGTAACTTAATGCCACTGAGCTGTGCACTTAAAAATGGCTGTAATGGTAAATTTCACGTTATGTGTATTTATTTTCCCAGAATTAAAAAACAGAGCAAATCAAAATGGGGAGGTATTCTGGCCCACGTTCCTGGGTCTGCCCCTTCAGGAAACTTCTTTGATATCTCATTCTGGGATGTGACTTGAGTCTGGGGGTGTGGTCCAGAGCTGTATACCCATGGCTTTGCTTGAGGTGTAAGGTTAGAACTAATTTCATATCGACCCCCATCACTGCGAGGCTGAGTGAGTCAGCCGGGCCAGGGCTGGAGGCCACATCAAAACTCCCAGGTCTAGGAGCTGGGGTTGAGCTTAGGAAGATGGTTCTGACGGAGGGTCCCAACAGGGTCATTGTGTGGACAGAGTAGGGGCAGGGCAAGTGCAGAGAGGAAAAGGCTTTTAGCCCCTCTGAGGAGCGTCTGAGACCAGCTCAGAAAATGCTAATTGACACTTCTTCCCACCACGGTTGGGAGGGGCATTGGACATCAGGGAAGTCTTCTTGGAGGAGGAAGCTACAACTGGACCAACTTAGTGTAGCATATTGTGATATAATAAGAAATATATATTTGGGGCACTTCCCTGGCGGTCCAGTGGTTAGGACTCCACGCACTCACTGCCGAGGGCCCGGGTTCAACCCCTGGTCGGGGAACTAAGATCCCGCAAGCCGAGTGGGGCAGCCAAAAAAAAAAAAACAAAAAAATATATATATTTGGTCTTCATCCCTTGTTCTGGCACAGAGCTCCTAGAATGCCTGGAATTTCTCAAGTGCTGAGAGTGACAAAGGTGTCTTTTGTTATGTTAATGAAGTGCTTTTTGGAAAGCTTCCCAGGTTACCTAAAGATGGGGCTGATCACCAGGGGAACCAATTCTGTGATGAGAAGTTTGGAACTTTCACCCCCTGACCTCTGGGGAGGAAAGACAGGCTGGAGGTTGAGTCAGTCACCAATGGGCAATAATGTAATCAACCATGCCTGTGTAATGACGCCTCCATAGACACCGAAAAGGATGGGGTTCAGAGAGCTTCCGAGTTGGTGAACGCGTGGAGGTGCTGGGAGGGTGGTGCTCCTGGAGAGGTCATGGAGTTTCCGCCCCCTCCCCCATGGCTTGCCCTGGGCATCTCTTCCATCCCGCTGCTCCTAAGTTACTTTTTTTTTTTTTCTTTTTTTTTTCTGTATTCAGTAATAGATATATTTAAAAAAATTTTCTCAGTGCACAGTTTCAAATCTTAAAAATAAAAAATAACTTTGGCCCTATTCTGAGACATATTGTGAGTCGACATAAAACTTGCCTTTGGGGCTTCCCTGGTGGCGCAGTGGTTGAGAGTCCGCCTGCCGATGCAGGGGACACCGGTTCGTGCCCCGGTCCGGGAAGATCCCACATGCCGCGGAGCGGCTGGGCCCGTGAGCCATGGCCGCTGAGCCTGCGCATCCGGAGCCTGTGCTCCGCAACGGGAGAGGCCACAACAGTGAGAGGCCCACGTACCGCAAAAAAAAAAAAAAAAAACTTGCCTTTGTTATGAATGTTGGTAGGCTAAAGTTCAATGAAGAAGGTTTCAGAATGGTTAAGAGAGAATTATCCAGAATTCATTATCTTTTTTTTTTCCCAAAGAAAGAAAACTAAAATGTATGCAGGTAATTATATAAATGTCACATTTGGACTGGGTAGGCAAGACACAAGAAGAAAACTTACACCCCTATATTAATCCTGTTCTAACTTTTCTTTTTTTTTCTGTTTCTTTTTTAAATTAATTTTTTTTGGAGTATAGTTGCTTTACAACGTTGTGTTAGTTTCTGCCGTACAGCAAAATGAATCAGCTATACGTATACATAGATCCCCTCTTTTTTGGATTTCCTTCCCATTTAGGGCGCCACAGAGCATTAGGTAGAGTTCCCTGTGCTATACAGTAGGTTCTCATTAGTTATCTATTTTTTACATAGTATCAACAGTGTATATGTGTCAATTCCAATCTCCCAATTCATCACCCGCCCCCCCCCCGAGTTATCTCCTTTTATAATAAACTAGTAATCTAGTAAGTAAACTGTTTCTCTGAGTTCTGTGAGGGGCTCCAGCAAATTAATCAAACCTAAGGAGGGGGTCGTGGGAACTTCCTATTTATACACTGATGGGTCAGAAGCACAAGTGACAGCCTGGACTTGCAATTGGCATCTGAAGTTGGGGGCGGGGCCAGTTCTGTGGGACTGAGCCCTTAACCTATGGAATCTGACACGATCTCCAGGTAGACAGAATTGAGCTGAATTTAGGACACCCAGCTGCTGTGTGAGAATTGCTCGCAGAAACATCTTTGGGATAAGTGTCAGAATCATACCTATGTATATATCAGCTTTGACTATACTTGTGAGCTGTGTGCTCTCAGGCAGCTCATAATGTTCTGATGTTCCCAGCCTTAATCCCTGATGGAATCTCTTGGCTGCTGTGTTTGAGATTCTGAGCTAAAATGGAGTTGAAGCAGTGATCTGATTTATAGAGGCAAGCGGATTTCAGATTGCCACGCCTCCACCCCACCGAAGTGACTACCTTCTGGGGTTCGCATCTTTGTGTAAGCCTCTCCTCTGAGTGGGAGCTGGGTCTGTGACTTGCTTCTTACCAATAGAACATTGCAAAAGTGACGGGATGCTTGTGATTATGTGCTCAGGATTTTGTGATGTTAGGATGATATGATACTGTCTTCTGCTAGCAGTCTCTCTCTCTTTCTCTCTCTCTCTCTCTCTCTCTCTCTCTCTCTCTCTCGACCTTGATGGCTTTGAATAAACAGGCTGCCAAGTTGTGAGCTGCCCTAGGAACATATGGCACGAAACTGAAAACGTCCCCTGTCCAACAGCCAGCAAGAAACGGAGTCAATTATTCCAACAATCTGAACAAATTTTAGGGGCTTGGAGGCTATTGTCCATGGAGATGGTGAGGGTGGGGGAGAAGGAAAACTATCGAAAACTTGTGCCCACTTGTTTTTTAAGGAAATTATTGTTTATTCACAGCTCACCAATGCAATTCTTAGAGCATGGGCTCAGATGGACTTGTCTCATGAAATTGATGACTTGGGGCAGAAAACATACCATCTATCACTTTGGATTTTCTGTGACGACAACTTCTGTCCAAAGGTGGACTCTGGATCTGACACATAGTAGGTGATTTATGAATAAAAAACTCACAAGGTGAGCTTACGAGACCAAGCTTCATGGAAAGTCATACTGGCTTCTTGTTTTTTGTTTGTTTGTTTGTTTGTTTTTCAATCTATGGCAAACCACAGGCAAGTCCCTGGCTTCTTGTTTTTTATTGTAACACTGTAAAAAAAATTATACATGTATATTTATTGTGAAGAAATCCAAGTGCAGATAGAAGGAATAACATAAAAGCCAGTTGTGATTTTATGTTAACATTTTGGCATACATGTCCAGAGTTCTTATCTATGTCTGCATAATGAATGTTTAAACAGTCTTAAAAAACTCATTTTTAAAATCATTTTGGATTTACAGAAAAATGGTAAAAGCAATACAGAGAGTTTCCATATATCCTGTACCCAGCTTCCCCTAAAGTTACCATCTTATACAGCTATGGTACTTCTATCAAAAC
This sequence comes from Pseudorca crassidens, assembly GCF_039906515.1. Classification (NCBI taxonomy): domain Eukaryota; kingdom Metazoa; phylum Chordata; class Mammalia; order Artiodactyla; family Delphinidae; genus Pseudorca; species Pseudorca crassidens. Next base: position 167,056,072 of record NC_090298.1, read on the forward strand.
CAAGAAATTGGCATTGGTACATTACTATTAACTAAACTACAAACGTTATTTGGATTTCATCAGTTTTTCCACTAATGTCCCTTTTCTGTTCCAGGAATCAATCCAGGACCCCATATGGATATTCCACAGTCTACTGTGTCAGTCCTCAGTTATTATACAGTTAGATTTTTCTAAATGATTCATTTTTATGTATTTTGTATTATGTTATGTCAACCAACCGTATATACAATTCTTTGCATATACTCTTCCTTAAGATAATTCTTTTTAAAATTTTAGGTTTATTGAGGTATTGTTTACATCAGTAAGATTCTCCCAGTTCAGTCTATAATTTTATAGGTTTTGACAAATACCTGCAGAATTTTCTGTCATCTGCCCAAATTCCTGCAGGCTCTTTTGTATTCAACTTCTTCCCTCCACCCATGTCCCTGGAAACCACTGCTCTGATGTCTGTTGCTACAGTTGTGCTTTTTCCAAAATGTTGTATAAGTGGAAGTATGCAATATTTAGCTTTTTGAGCCTGGAGTCTTTCACTCAGGAGAATGAATCTGAGATTCATTCCTCTAGTTGCGTGTGTTTGGCATTTGTTCCTTTTTGTTGTTGAGAAGTAGTCTGGTGTATGGCTTATGCCACAGTTTGTTTATCCTGTGGGGGGACATTTGTGTTGTTTCCAGTTTATGGCAACTATAAATAAAGCTACTATAGTATACAGTGTATATACTCTGTATACACAGTAGAATACATAAGGGTGTTTTTTTCTTGTCTTGCCAAACTGATTGGCAAATACCGCATCTCATTTTAATTTGTAACATTTTGATACCTAACGAAGTTGAGCATTTTTTATGTGTCTCTTGGCCATGAGCCTTTCATCTTTTCCTTATTGATTTCTAAGATTTCTTACGTATAAAATAATCCACTGGCAAATAGGTTTCAGATAGCCTTTTCTAGTTTTTCCTTTCTTTTTTAACTTTTTGAAGATGGTTTTGGCCCCCAGAATTAAAAAAAATTGTATCTAGTCAAATTTCTCAGTCTTTTTCTTTATTCTTGATAACTTTGGTAAATATTCCATCTTGTATTTTCTTCTAGTGGTGTGTTACTGCAATTTTTTTTTTTTTTTTTTTTTTTTTTACATTTTACTTCTCTATCCATCTGGAATTTATTTGGTTGTGAGGGTTGAAATGAAGGTCAAATGTAACTTTTTTTTCCAAAAGTTTAGTCAGTTGTCCCAGATCCATTTTATTGAATAAGTAGCTGTTTGCCTTCTGATTTGAAGTTCCTCATTTATAAATACGAAATAATTATCTATATTTGGGTCTGTTTAAGGATCTTCTGTTTTTTTTCTATAAATCTGTATTTTTTGTTTTCTGTACCATAGTAGTTCTTCATAATATTCTTCCCATTCAGGAATATTTATTTGATTCATTTTTTATATTCCTTAAGATTTTAATGATTTCACTCACATTTATTCACATTAAATTTTTAATGATTTCATTCACATTTCATACATATATTGGGTTGCTATTATAAAATGAGTCATTTCCCCATTATATTATTTGATAATTGCTGGTCTATAGGAAAGTAATTAGTATTTGTGTATTTTTTTCTACCCTGTTGCCTTCCCGACTTCCTGTTAACTCGAATAGTTTTTCAGCTAGATTTTCTAGGGCAAATAAGGCTTTACCTGTAAATAAAGATGATTTGATCTCCTTTTCTCTTGATATTTATTTTTTCTTGTTTTATTGTGTTGGTTAGAACATCCAAATGTTAACTAATAATAGCAACATAGTCTTTCCTTAATTGTGACAAGAAAGCTTGTGTTTCTATGTTAAACATAATAGACTGGTTGAGATAAAATAATTTGTTATTAGGAAAGTGTTATTTTTTTCATATTTAACAATTAATAGCTTATGGTTACCAAAGGGGAAAGGTTGGGGGGCGGGGAGGATAAATTAGGAGATTGGGATTGACATATACACACTACTATATATAAAATAGATAATCAACAAGGACCTACTGTAGAGCACAGGGAACTCTACTCAATATTCTGTAATAACCTAAATGGGAAAAGAATCTGAAAAAGAATAGGTATATGTATAACTAATAGTATAACTGACTCATTTTGCTGTACCCCTGAAACTAACACAACATTGTAAATCAACTATACTCCAACGAAAAAAAAAAAACAACTTTCACACACAAAAACACAATAACAATAACTACCATTTACTATTCTTACTATTTGCTTATCACTTTTCTATGTGTTTCATAGGATGGTTTCATTTAATTCTTTCAGTCCTCAGAGGTAGGTACTATTCTTATTCCCATTTTCACAGGAGGAAACTTAGGTTCAGAGAACCCGAGAAAAAACAGCTAATGGAAGAATCAAGGTTTAAAAACAGGGAATAGAACTTCTGAGCCCGTGTGTTTCACTGTATGCTAAAATGCCTTCCTGGACAATAAAAATGTCCTTGCATTAGTAAACTTTTATATGAGGAATGGATCAAGATTTTACCAAATAACTTTCTGACTTCTCTGGAAATGAACATCTACTATCGTTTCTTTCACTTACCGATACTGAATTTTATTTAAAAGACTTTTCAATGTTCGGTAGAGTGCTGGTAAATGGGGGGAAAATTTCAGAAGCACTTGCCAATTTCTGTGGTGTAAAGACTCTTCCCACGGATGATTTCAAACTACCAACGTGATATCGCTAAATGAGGAGATGGAGAAATGCACCCTGATGCTTCCTGTGACCCAACTGCCAACATAGATTCATCCTTGCATTCCTGCATAAGCCTCTAAGGTCACGGCAAATTACTGTTTTTACACACTCATACATATGCAACAGAGTGCATATACTAAATTGTCACTTAACACCCCTAGTGGGTTGTAGGAGACCTTGTAATCAAGCACATTAATATTTCAGCAGCAAAGATGCATGAATATTCACATTCTGTGTCATAAATACTATAAAGAGGCTCACATCTCTTTGGGTCAAGTTGGCTATTAACTTAGTTTTGATGGCAAACTTACCAAAAAAAAAGGAACTTTGCAGAACTTTTTGGTTTTTCAGAATTATGGATAAGAGTCTGTGAACCTGGGTCATATTTAGTACTTTTCCTCTTATTTTTATTTTATTTTTTTGATGAGCTCAGTCTTTAAACATTTTTTCCTAGGTTGTCAGGTTTTGTATCAGGGTTGGGCTGTTTACAGAATGATTAGGAAATTTCCATCTAGCTTAGAAATCTTTATCTATTTCTTGACCTTTTGAAGATTGAACTTTTTGAAGGTTGAATGGTGAAAGCATTTGAGATTTGACCTTTTGGGGAGGGTTTATTTTTGATAATATCTTTAGGTTTTATTCCCATCATTTTTTATTTATTCATTCAGGTGTTTTCGTCCTTCTTGAGTTAATGCTGGTAATGTATTTATTTGTAGAAAGCTCAGTTTCACTGAGATCTTCAAATTTCTCAGCTTAGAGTTGTATGTCATATTCTTTTACTAAAAAACCCCCTCTATATCTGGTTTTAGATAATTGTATTTGTTTTCTTTTTCTGTTTCTTGAATAAATGGGCTAAAGATACGGTTCTTCAGTTCCTGAATTCCTTTCTTTATTCTAGTGTTTTTATGTGTTCTCACTGATGAAGATCTACTCTGTCACTCATTACAAATTCCTTCCTTGCTTGTTTTGTTTCTCTCTTTCTGACTTATTGAATTAAATGCTTCAGCAGTTCATTTATTTCCACAGTAGCACAGTGGAGGGAGGTATTCATCTCATGATGTGGAGGAGAGAGGAGAGTCAGGGAAAGTATACTTTAAGTTGGGCTTTGATGGATGAGTAGGAGTTTTCTAGAAGGAGAAGAGGTTCTTTCCAGTTGAGACACCAGCCACAGAGGAATGAAAGACCAGTTGTATTCTAGAATTGATCATTGACAAGGTGCAGTTGAATGGACGAATAAATGGCATCTGCAATAATTTATTTGTTAAGTTTATCATATAACACAATGAATTAATATATTTATGATATACTATAATATATTAATATATTTATTTGTGTGATTATTTGATTCAACTGGAAGCTCCACGAAGGCAGAGACCACTGTTTTCTAGTACCAACTTAAGGAACTGGTCCAACGTGGGCATCCACAAATATTTATGGAGGAAACAACTCCTAGGATGCCTGCTGTGTGCCAAACCTCGGTCCAGATGTGGGGGACACAGCAGTGAACACAGCCTATCTGTAGCTGATGGATGGTGCCGAAAGACCTCCAATGGCTGGAACATAGGGAGCCAGAGTGAGTGTGATGGGAGGTCAGCAGGGGGGCCCACGAGTGGCCTTGCCGGCCCTATGGAGCCCTGGGAGGGACACCACATAAAGAAAAGTCCCATGACTGCAGTGCTGAGAAAGGCCTCTAGGGGGCAGAAGTGGAAGCTCGGAGTTCAGGAAGGGGGCGCTTAGCAGTACCGGAAGGAGATAAAAGGATACGGAAAGTAGTGACCCTCTTTGCCAGCTGTGTGTGCAGGAGAACTACTTTGGACTAAATGCATCTCATTGTTTTTACCTTTAGTTGCTTTGTTGACATATAACTGGCAAACAATAAACTGCACAGATTTAAAGTAAAAAAATTGATGAGTTCTGACATACAGCCATCATCATAATGAAGATAATGAGCATACATAGACTCAAATGAATAAATAATACCCATACATTTTGCCAAAATGGAATTGTACGATGCATAATTTTTGCAACTTAAAAAAAATAGTAATAGATAGCGTTCGTCTTTCCATGTCATTACCTGGAAAACAAGATTTATCATGCTACTTTTATTATTTATTTATTTAGGCTACGACGGGTCTTAGTTGCGGCATGCATGTGGGATCTATTTCCCTGACCGTGGATCGAACCCGGGCCCCCTGAGTCTTACCCACTGGACCACCAGGGAAGTCCCACTACTTTTTTTTTTTTCTTTAACATCTTTATTGGAGTATAACTGCTTTACATTGTTGTGTTAGTTTCTGCTGTATAACAAAGTGAATCAGCTATATGTATACATATATCCCCATATCTCCTCCCTCTTGTGTCTCCCCCCCACCCTCCCTATCCCACCCCTCTAGGTGGTCACAAAGCACTGAGCTGATCTCCCTGTGCTGTGCGACTGCTTCCCACTAGCTATCTATTTTACATTTAGTAATGTATATATGTCAATGCCACACTCTCACTTCGTCCCAGATTCCACTACTTTTAAAGAGGGTATATTCCACAGCAGGACTTTGCAAATTTTTCTCTAAGGGAAGGAGAGTAAATATTAAGGCCTTATGGACCAAATGGTCTCTGTTGCAATTAAAACCCTTCTGCTTTAGCACAAAAACAGTCACAGACAGTATAAAAGATGAATGAGCATGACTGTGTGCCCATAAAGCCTTGTACAAAAACCAACCCTTGTTCTATGACTTGAATCTTGTTTAGTGTTTATTTACCTAGTCCCCTGCTGAGGGACAGTTGGGTTGTTCCTTCCCTCCCCCTGCCTTTCAAGGGATGCTACTGCAAACATGTGCAGAGATCCTAGGGATGGCACAAGATGGAAGGGGGTTACATCCCTGAATCATCATCCATCAACCCAGAATACCCATTTTACAGATGCAGAAACTGAGGTCTAGAAATAAACAGTCACATACATGAGCAAGGAAGAACGAAAACATTGGGGTTTATTTGTTACAGCAGCTGGCGCTATCCTAATACAGTGGTTCTCACCTGGTGGTCATTTTGCCTCCCAGGGAACATTTGGCCATGTCTGGTGACAATTTTGACAACTGGAAAGGAGAGTGCTACTGACCTCTGGTGGGTGGAGGCCAGGGATGGTGCTAAACATCCTACAGTGCACAGGACAGCCCCAATGCAAGGAATTATCCTGCCCCAAAATGTCAACAGAAAACCTCTCCTAACTGAATGAACACCCCTCTTGGAATCATTTTATTTCTTTTTTTTTTCCTGTGCCCTTGAATATAGTCACATTTCTCAGCCAAGGAGAGAGAAGTGTCTTTCCATTTAGGGCAGGGCAGTCTGGGTGTGTGGGAACTTACTCAGAATGGAGTTGGGTTTTCAGCCTCTGCTCGTTTGGGGCTTTGCCTGTTGGATAGAAGGAGGATGTGACTTCAAAACTGACCTTTGGGCTCTCCTGGGATGGGAACATGCCTTGAGGTCTCAGATGGACCCACTCCTTGGATTCAGAGGTCGGGCCGCTTGGAGAACAGCTGAGGCTGAGTTCTAGGAGTTTTCTTGGCTCTTGGTAATCTGATACGCGCTGGTGGGAGATGGTTATTTTATTACTGGGACCGTTTATGATGGTCCATTTTCCAATGCAATTTACAGAAGGCTCCGTTTTGGTTTTTGCTGACGGTCTCGAGAAAGAATCCTTGGCTGGTGTTGGCTGAATATTTGCTATATGCCAGGCTCTGTGTGAAGTGCATGGTCTGTACCAACTCCTTTAATCCCCGTGATGACCTAGGAGTTGGATCTGAAAACCTCATGATGGGCTGTGAGACTCTGGGGTATATGAGTGTCCCCTCCTTACCTGTCTGATATCTCCGCTCACTTGCTCACTCAGCTGCAGCCCCACCAGCCTCCCTCTGTTCCTCCAACATGCGAGTCATCACCCTGCCTCAGGGCCATTGCACAGGCTGTGCCCTCTACCTCGTATGCCTTTCCTCCACATACCCACACGAGATCTGCCGCCACTCCCTTCTGATCTTTGCTCAAATGTTGTCATGCCAGAGAAGGCCTCCTATTTAAAATTTCACCTCTTTCTCACCCACTGGTAACTTCTATCCCATTTTCATTTTTCTCCACAGCATACAGCCCAGTCCGACTGAGTCTGTATATGTCAGTCACATGTTTTGCTTATCGTGTGTCTCCCTGCGCTGCTGTATGAGAAAAAGGGAGTTTAAATGGCTCTAATTTCACCTCTAGATCCCCAGTCTCGGCCCACGGTAGGAGCTCAATATTTGCAGAATGAAGGTACACGGCAGGTGCCGTTTTAAAGATGAGGCTATTGCACAGTTGAGGTCCAGAGACATGAAGGACCTGGCCAAGATTGCACTCAAATAAGTGGCACAGTGGACTTGAACAGTGCCCTCAAACATCCCTCCCCCATGCTTTCCATTTTATTTTATTTATTTTTAAAAATTTATTTTATTGAAGTATAGTTGATCCACAATGTCGTGTTAATTTCTGCTGTACAGCTAAGTGATTCAGTTATACATAAACATATATTCATTCTTTTTCTGATTCTTTTCCATTATGGTTTATCACAGGATACTGAGTACAGTTCCCTGTGCTATACAGTGGGACGTTGCTGTTTATCCATCCTACATATAATACTTTACATTTGCTCATTTCAAATTCCCAATCCATCCCTCCCCCACCCCCCTCCACCTTGGCAACCACAAGTCTGTTCTCTATGTCTGGGAGTCTGTTTCTGTCTTGTAGGTACGTTCATTTGTGTCATATTTTAGATTCCACATGTAAGTGATACCGTATGGTATTTGTCTTTCTCTTTCTGGCTTACTTCACTTAGTATGATAATCTCTAGGTCCATCCATGTTGCTGCAAATGGCATTATTTCATTTTTTAAAGTAGATTTATTTTATTTTATTTATTTTTTGGCCGCGTTGTATCTTTGTTGCTGCCCAAGGGTTTTCTCTAGTTGCAGCGAGCGGGGGCCTCTCATTGCGGTGGATTCTCTTGCTGAGCACTGGCTTTAGGCGCGTGGGCTTCAGTAGTTGTGGCTTGCGGGCTCTAGAGCGGAGGCTCAGTAGTTGTGGCGCATGGGCTTAGTTGCTCCGCGGCATGTGGGATCTTCCCAGACCAGGGCTCGAACCCGTGTCCCCTGCATTGGCAGGCGGATTCTTAACCACTGTGCCACCAGGGAAGTCCATCCCCCTATATTCTTTTAGATACAGATTTTGATTTAAATTGGATCTGTAAATTATTTTCTTGGAGGGGGAGGGGTGGCCCTTAGACAACACTCCGTTTTCTTATCCAGAAATAAGGCATATTTATTTATTTATTCAAGTCCTATTTTATGTCCCCTTAAAAAGTACTATAGTTTTTTTTAAAGATATGGGTCAGAGTTATTGCTGTTAAAATTTTTCCTCTGTATTTTATTTTATTTCACTTCGTAGATATGATGATGCTATTCTGAAAAAAGTCTCTGTCTTATGCTGATTTTTGAAAAGGAATGCACATACATGGTTAAAACAATCCAAACAGATAAAAAAGGATTACCAGCTCCTGTGCCTTCTTTGAGGGATATTTCCTGAGAGATCATTCACATCTGTGAATGTGTATATGCTAATTGGTGTTGCTGTAGTCTACTCCCCTTTTAAAACGCAAATGATAGCGCTCTATTTACACTATTCTTCACTTAATTCTTTTTGTGTAATAATATGTATCTTGGACATTTTGTCATCTCTGTACCTGTGGATTTAACTCATTGTTTTCTAAAAAGGTCACAGAACCCCACTGAATATTTTTCCATTATTATATTTATGTTAGAAAACAGTTATTTTATTTTAATTTATTTTTAATGGAAGTATAGTTGATTTACAATGTTGTGTTCCTTTCCGCTGTACGGCACAGTGATTCAGTTAAACATATATATACATTCTTTTTCATATTCTTTTCCATTATGGTTTATCACAGTGTATTGAATATTGTTCCTTGTGCTATACAGTAGGACCTTGTTGTTTACCCATTCTCTATATAATAGCTTGCATCTCCTAACCCCAAACTCCCACTCTATCCCTTCCCCTTGCCAACCACATGTCTGTTCTCTATGTCTGTGAGCCTGGGAAACAGTTTTCTCTCAATTATAATTTTTATGTATATATTTTTCCATCTAGATTTGGGTGTCACTCTAAGCCAGTAGAAAAGAGTCCTGGACATCGCAACAATGAAAGGAAATGTTTCTGAGAAATAAAAATATTTTACATGAGTTTCATCCCGTCTTTCATCTCTCTTGAAAACTACATTGGGAGGAGGGAAGGAGGCAGAAGGAGAGGCAAACACCACAGTGTTAATCCTTTTAGATTTAGTTGGCAGTACTTCCTTAATATTTTTGTCTTATTCGGGTACAAATAGTTCGTCTCGGAAGCTTATCCACCTCCTAAGCATTTTATTTGTCAGGTCCAGTCACAATCTAAATTCTCTCTGAAACGGGTTAAGATGAAGCCTCTGTTTGGACGATGACCCCAGTAGCATCAGAAACCAGGGAAGCCCAACACTCAAAAATTCTCATAGGTTGCAGCTCAGCCATGTTGCCCATTTCCGAAAGTGTGGTTTCAAATGTAGGTGCAACATGGGATCATGGAATGGGTCTGAGGATTCAAAATCCATATCTACATCTATTGATAATGGAATGTCATTCAGCTATAAAAAAAGATGAAGCACTAATTCATGCTACAATATGGATGAACCTTGAAAACTAGTATGCTAAGTAGTGAGAGTCACAAGGTCACCTAATATATGATCCTACTTACAGGAAATGTCCAGGATAGACAAATCCATATAGACAGAGAGTAGATTAGCCGTTGCCAGGGGTTGAGGGGAGGGAGACTGAAAAGTGATTGCTTCATGGGTATGGAGTTTCTGTTCGGGGTGATGAAAAAAAATTTGGAACAAGATAGTGGTAAAAGTTGCACAACAGTGTACTGAATGTCACTGAATTGTACACTTTAAGATGGTTTCAATGGTAAATTCTATGTTATGTGTATTTTACCATAATAAGAAAAAGCAACCAAAAACGAGAGCCCAGTGTATTTGAATAAGGGTCAGAAATGAAGACTTTACGAATAACAGAGCTATGTGGAAGTGTTGAAATAAACCCCCATGAGACCAGGATGGGTAGACACCAAGCTGTGTAAGTACAGGATGTCTGTTTTCTTATACCAATTTCACACCCTGCCTTTATATCCTCAAAGTTCCCCCAGAGGAAAAAAAAACCCAGGAAAACACATGAGAATATTACGAATTACTATAACTTGTCAATGCAAATCATATGTGAGTGGTATCAGAGGAGAAAGAAAAGAGAGAGAGAGAAAAAGGAAAATTTGAAATATTTGAATTGATGAGGCATTTTTGGAGAAAGTAGAGGTCTCCCTGTTTCTTGGGGGAAAAATTAATTTAGGGTGATTCCAGGTTGTACTGCAATGATTATCTTTGAGAATACTTCTTTTGACACCCATGGGAGGATATTTGTGCAGCATGTAATTTCCTAGAAGTGAGACCAGTGGGAAAAAGTCTCAATGCAATTTACATGTTGAAAGTCTTTGCCAAATCTCCCCCCTGCCACACCCCTTAGTTGAACTCATTTATACCAGTGTTGATGAGAACGGATTCTCACAAATCTTCACATTGTGTTGCCCATTTTCCTGACAGTTGGCAAACTCAGTGAAGATGACATGGGCATATGTCTAACTATGAAGAAGACTGAACATCCCTTTATATATTTGAATACCTTTAGTATTCCTTCTTTTTTTCTTTTCAGTGGGTCTGTTTCTGTGAGCTGCCTATTCATGTCCTTTGCCATTTTTATTTTGGCAAATAAGAGTTTGGGCTTTTTTTTCTCACTGAAAAAATTAGTATTATGTATTATATATTATGTAAAATGTTATAATGCATGCCCTTTTTCTGTCACTTAAGTTGCATATAGTTTTCTCACTTTTAACTTAATTTTTTCATAGCCAGATTTGTTGTGTTTAGATTTTATTTTATTTTATTTATTTAAATTTTATTTTTGGCTGCGTTGGGTCTTTGCTGCTGCGCGTGGGCTTTCTCTAGTTGTGGGGAGCGGGGGCTACTCTTTGTTGCAGTGCACGGGCTTCTCATTGCAGTGGCTTCTCCTGTTGCAGAGCACGGGCTTTAGGTACGCGGGCTTCAGTAGTTGCAGCACTCGAGCTCAGTAGTTGCAGCACTCGAGCTCAGTAGTTGCGGTGCACAGGCTTAGTTGCTCCGCGGCATATGGGATCTTCCCGGACCAGGGCTCGAACCCATGTCCCCTGCATTGGCAGGTGGATTTTCAACCACTGTGCCACCAGGGAAGTCCCTATTTTTAGATTTGGGATTTGCATCTTGCTTAAAGAGATTTTCCTTACTTTGCAATTATAAAACAAAATTTCCAAATTGCAGTCTTATGGTTTCATTTTTGAATGGCTATGGAATTCATCAAATACATTTTTAGTAGCATGGAGATGTTCTTGTACCTTCTCTCCTTGGACATGCGAATACTGTGATCTTGATGACTAGACTTCCTAGCATTGAACCGTCTTTGCCCTCCTGGCCCAAGGTCCACTTAATCCTGGTATAGGTGTTGTGTTCTTTCAATCTTCAGCCTGATTCTGTTGGTAAATTCTCACTGCTGTGTTTTTGCCCTGTTGTTCACAAATGAAATCAGTTTGCAGTCCCCCCCCCACTCCTAAATGTAATGTATTAAAGCAGGTTTCCATGACAACACAGGAGTCAGGATTTACATTTGGTTTCCTGCTTTAATGTAACGGAAAACTGCTAGATTGAGGGAGATTGTCCCAGAGGGACCGGCTAAAGGAAGCCCCCAGTAGGGTGGTGGTGGGCCTCCCTTAGCCCTCCTTGATGGACAACAGAAGTAGAGTATTTGGTGTTTATATTCATGAACGATGAAAAGATCTCTCTCATTACATCATGCCTTCAAAGTATGGTGTGCTTAAATGTCGGACCAAAGCCAATCTAAGAGAAACACAAAGCCAAACAAAAAGTCCCAAATGGTTTTTCAAAACTTTTAAAACTTTTAATTTTGACATGATGTCAGACTTCCAGAAAAGCTGCACGAATAGTACAATCAATCCTTATATGCACACTTTTAGCCAGATTTACCAATTTTATCACGCTTTCTATCACATCTGCTTTGTTCCGTCTCTGTCTCATTTTTGTTTTCTGAACCATTTGAGAGTAAGTTGCAGATATTATACTCCTTAACCCCTGCGTACTTCATTCAGTGTGTATTTCCTAAAGCCGGGGACATTCTGTTACGTCACTTCAGTACAATGATCAAAATTAATATTGATACAATACCATTGTCAGATCGACACACCCTTTTCAGTCTTCCCCAGTTGCTCCAGTAATATCTTTTATTACAGAAGAAAATCCAAGAGCAACTTTGATCATTTAGTTAAGCCAGCTCTCTCCTCCATGAAGCTTCTATTTTTCCTTTCTTTTATTATTGACAAGCGTCCTGCAGCGAGATACTTGCAGACCGTGGAAATACCCTGTTACTTTTCAGACTTCCAACCATCACTTAGCATTCGTGGATGGCTCTTACCGGAACCAATTATTTTGGAGATTAGCAAATGGTGATTTTCTACTTCCATTCTATTGATTTTAATAAAAGGCAGAGGTTGACTTTCAACTTTTAGATGATTGTATTTTTTGGGGGGGGGGGCACGGTGGTTTACAAAAGAAACAATGAGTTTTTTTCGGGAAGTGGGTGTGTCTTCATTTCCATCCAGCAAGTCACGACTACAATGATTCTCTTGACTTTATCCCCAACATGGAAGTCTTGCGTCCTGAAAGATTTCCAGAGAGCATCACATCCCCTGGAATTTCAGCAAATGCCACTGGCCTGGAATTGTTGGTGGCTTCTGGGGGCCCCTGTGGATCAGAGGGAAGCCCCTCAAAGAAGGGGAACAACATTGATCAGACCTACAATTCTTGGTACTCTGGGACTGCAGTTGCCTCTTGTCTGTTCTCCGTGGGTCCATTCTTGCCCCATTGTCCACAGTGAGATATTATTGGAAAGAAAATCTGATTGTGTTAACCTTTCGGTGTAACCCTCTAATGCATCCCCGTTGCTTTCAGGATAAAGGTGGTGGTGGGGACAGCCCTTCACATGGCATATCAAGATTCTACCCTGTCTAGCTCAGTTTCCCCTCTTTTCTTTCTGTGTTCCAGCTACAATGCCTGGTTCAGTTGTGAGAACACCAACCTGTCCTCCTCTGGGCCTTTGCACATGCTGTTCCCTCTACCTGGAACACTTCCCTGCTGCTTCCCTGGGCTGGTTTCTCCTCAACCTCAGATTTCAGTTCAAAAATCACTTCTTCGGAGGATCCTTCAGTGTCTCCCCACCCCACCTTATTACACATCTGATGTATAATTAACGCCCTTCTCCCCCACTGGATTGTGAGTTCTACGAGGAAATGGATGGTGTTTATTTTGCTCCCTGCAAATCCCCATTACTTACGGCATGTTGATTCTTCCATTCAACAAATATTTATTAAGCAATGGATATGTCAGGCACCGGGTATAAAATTGTGAACAAGACAGACAAGATTTCTGCCTTCCTGGGGTGGGGCGAAGACACAGGTAGGGATACTGGCGTGCTGTCAAGAACAGGGAGGGGAACAAAGGGAGGAAGGGCTGGGGAGCGTTTGCAAAGTGTGGTCAGGGAAGGCTCATTGGGACAGAGAGGTGAAGCCAGACACTGGAGGGACGGGAAGGCAGGAATAGGTTTGAGTTAAAAGGACAGTGGGCCCACCTCCTGGCAAATTAATATTTGTTTAATAGACGAGAGAAAGAACGAACGCCCTCAGACAAGAGTTGTGCTGGGTGCTTTGTCATACTTTATTTCTCCTGCAACTCCCCAAATCTGACCCGCAGGTACTGTTCACATGCATCATACAGGTGAGGCTGATCCAGAGAGAGGACTCTGGGTCTGCAGTGTTGAAAAACTGCGTGTGTCCATTTGTGTCATATCCAAGATCTCCACCGCCCGGTTTGCACTTTTGCGAGGTTCTGCACGTTCTCCAAGGGGTCATTTCTCCAACTTGAACCACAGACCGCGCGGAGGGGCCCAGGCCACCAGTACATTGAGCGCACGGGGCGCGCGTGCACGTGGCTGTCCCCAGGGGCCTGCGCTGGGCTGGGGAGTACTCGGGGTAGGACAGGGCGCCCGCGAGGACCAGACTCGCTGGCGGGACTGGGACGAGGGGGAGACGAGCACAACATTTAAGGGAGTAACAAAAAAACCGAGTAACCTAGATAAACAATATTTTAATGCAATATTTTTAAAAAATCAAAATGAATTTTCCAAAGTCCCATGATGAACAAAATAGCAAAACGTTAAACACAGGATCCGTCTCGCTGGGTCGGGCATCTGGGGCGCCCCCAGGCTCTGAGACGGGAGTCACGGGGCTGGAAGGGGCGCTCCGGCTGGGCAGGGATCTGTGGCGCCCCCTCGGCTAGGGCGCGCCGGGGGCCTCCAGCGCGGGGCCCAGGACAAGGACGCTGGCGGGTGGGGCGGGGCGGCGCCTCCCCCCTGTCGGTCCTCCCTCTACCCCTCTCGGGCCTCTCCCGGGCGCCGAGTCCCTTCCGAATCCGGATCCGCGCCGCCTTTTCCCGCGGCCCGCACGGGGCCCAGCTGACGGGCCGCGTTGTTTACGGGCCGAGCAGCCCTCGCTCCCGCCGCCCGCTCGCCACCCGCCTGCCCAGGTGCCCGCCCGCCTGTCCGCGCGTCCGTTTGTCCGCGCGTCCGAAGGTCTGAGCCCCCGAGCGCTCGGGGCCGAGAGCCAGGAGGCAGGGGCGCAGCGCCGGGCTCGGGGCCCTGAGATCGCGGGACGGGGCCCGGGCCGCGGTGGCCCGGAGTCGGGGCCGCCTCCACCGGGCCGCGTTGCCGGATTTGCAGCGGCGGAGGCCGCGCGCCCCTCCTGGGGCTGTTTCAAGGACCCTCCCGGGCGGAGGCTTCGGCCCCTGGGCCGCCCGCGTGGAAGAGAAGGACGCGAGGCCCCCAGCGCCTCTCGGGCGGCTGCTTTGGAGCATGCACCCCTCGGGCCGGCGCCGCGCGCTCTGATCCATCCGGACCCCGCGCTCCCGTAGCCATGGGCGCCGGGGGCGGGCGGGGGGCGGCGGCCGTGCCACTGCTGGTGGCCGTTGCCGCGCTGCTGGTGGGCGCCGCGGGCCACCTGTACCCTGGAGAGGGTGAGTCTGGGGGTCCGGGAGTGGGCGGGGACCAGCGCGGTGGGGAGGGGACCCTTTGCCAAAATGGAACCCCTGCTGTGGACTGGGAGCCCTCCTCCGTGGGAGGGCGGGTGGCCGGGACTGTAGCTCCAGCCTCGCGGGGGGCGGGAAGCCGCTGACCTTGGCCTTTGCCCGCCTGGGCTCGCGGCTCCACGCTCCGCGTGCGGGCCCCGGGCTGGAGGAACCTTGCCCCAGTGCTCGCCCCTCCACGGGCGCCTCCCCCGAGCGCTCCTCGGACCTGTGCCGTGCCTGGACCTCCCCGAGCCCAACTGGCTCCGGAGACGGGACACGCGTCCTGAGTCGCCTCTGAGAAGTGGGGTTATTGGACACTCTCGGACAGCCAAGTTCCTGGGGCACAGACGGTTTGGAGCCGGAGTCGAGGGTGACGGACTGGGGAGGGGGTCCCTCGAGGGTCCCTGCTGGTAGGTGACGCTGCCCGGGGCGGGGAACTGTAGAATCCACCCCCCTCTTCCTTGTATCTAGACCCATGGCTACCCCGACTTCAGGTCCATGTTTACACTCTTGGGTTCTGTTTCCAGATATCGGGAGGCAAACTCTAGCGCCTTGGCAACAGCGCAGTTGTAGTAGCAGAGGTAGTGTCGGCTTTAATGATTATTGTAGTTAGTGTCACCAAATGCCACGGGCTGGTCGGTCTTATCTCTCTGGACCTTTTTTTTTTTTTGAGATTTTTTTTGATGTGCACCATTTTGAAGTCTGTATTGAATTTGTTACAATGTTGCTTCTGTTTCACGTTTTGGTTTTTTGGCCGCTAGGCATGTGGGATATTAGCTCCCCGACCAGGGATCGAACCCTCACCCACTGCATTGGAAGGGGTAGTCTTAACCAGTGGACCGCCAGGGAAGTCCCTCTTTCTGGACCTTTGCGGCGGCTTCTTGAGGCTGATACCGTTGTTGGTCCAGTTCGTAGGGAGTAAACTGAGGCTCAGGAAGGACACATAACTCACTTGCCCCAAAGTCAGTGCCAGAGGGAAAAACGAACCTCTCCAGTGGTGCCAGGGCCCAAGGCTCTGGACTGCTGCCCACGGCCCATGTCCTCCCTAATAACCTTCCTCCTCTGCCCTTTTACCTGTCAGCTCCGGGAGGTCTCTAACCTGTGGTCATTCCAGCCCCCAAAGCCTCCCTCCTGAGTGTCCCTGTGCTGGCAGCCACCAGGGGCAAATCCCAGCATCCTTCTTGGGCTTCACAACAGGTCTTCCCGGCTGCAGGTCAAGGACGGAAGAATCGTTTAAGAGAATGTAGCTGGGGTTTCCCACCATGATGGCTCAGGCCCTGCTTTCAAAATATCTGTTGGGTTACTTCTTCAGATTTCGCCATAAAAGGAGATCAGTCATGAGGAGGAAGGGGTCAAGGAGGGAAGAAACTGAAGTTCCTG